>NC_050576.1:243462242-244776503 GCF_011100635.1 Trichosurus vulpecula | reverse complement strand
CAGACCATTCAGAGATGGGCAAGTATGGGATTGGAAAGGACCACAGAGGTCATCCAATCCAGCCTGGGTCTGATCCTCTACAACAGAGCCCAAGCTACAAGTGGTCCTGCATGTTCAGAACCAAACAAAGTAATTGGAAAATGTTTACCAAAACAAATAAAACACAGTAAAACAAAGATAATGTCAATTTGTGGTTTTCTAAGTCCATATGTAACCTAAGGGATTCAATTCTATGTAAGTTTGATACCGCTGCTCTACACCATCATGAAGAAATGGTGATCTAACCTTTATCTTGAAGAAATCCAATGAAGGGGAACCCACTTACTATATGAGTGTCTGGATAATCTTCAAACTGAAAAAGACAATCCATCCAAGCAACTGAAATGATGCAGTGATGGATAGAGGAACAATTTAAAGGACAGGAAACAATTCCATCAATACTGATCATCATACTCTTAAAGCAAAGTCCCCAGGCCATGCTGGGAAATGATAATAAGTAGGTTCACTGTGAATAAGACCAGCTCCAGATCTGAGTTGATTTTCTTTGCCGATCCAAAGTATAAATCTAACTATAGCTCCATGTCAGAAAGAAGAATGAAGTCAACAACTAAACCATTAAGTTGAACAGACTCAATGTTCAAAATCACTCACCCTTGAAATGGACTCAAGTATTATTCAACCTATAAAAGAGAGTCTTATTTGGATGTCTTTTTTGTAAATACCAAAGTCCCAAAATAAAAAGTTTACACAGGAAATCTGAGAGGATGGGGGGGGGGGTGGCACGGAATATTTTTTTTGTTAATCTATTAAACGTTAAACTTGAAACAACAAAACCAAATAAAGATACATTTTCAATTATTTGTACTTAAAAAGGTACTTCTGCCTACGATATGCCTTTGTCTCAATATGCTCAGTGCTCTAGACAGCTCTCAAAGACTATAGTTTCAGAGAAGGTGTTAATCTGCATTGGTAAAGGGAATTTCTTCAGCCTTAAATGAATTACACCCATCATGTCATGCCCAGGATGGCTTGCTAGTTACTTCTTTTGTAGACTATTCTACTTTATTCGTTTGTCTCTGAGGGATCCTCCAAAATCTAAGGGAAATAACCTTACTAATAATATATGACATATCAGAAAGACCAAGAACTTAGTCCTAATGCCTATTCTTACTCCAAGGAAAATTTTGAAGAAAAACATATCCCAGGATCATTTTTATTTTGCTTTGTTTTCTTTAGATATATTTTTATTTATTTCATTAAATATTTCCCAATTACATTTGTAAAAAATTTTAACATTCCCCAGGAATTATTTTTAAGCCACCAAGTATTAGCCACCTAAGACAAAGGATCACAGATTTGGAGCTAGAAAGGACCTCAAGTCATTGAGTTCAATTCTTTGATTTTACATATGAGGAAACTGTGGCTCAGAGAGGTTAAGCTGCTTGCTTAAGGTCATATAGGTAACAATGTCAGGATTCCAGCCAATGTCCTCCAACTCCAAATTCAGTACACTTTCTACCATACTGCCCTGCCATTCTCCCTAAAAGAATTCTCAAAGATGCCCACCCAGTGAAACTCTTCTAAATTCCATGAATCTGATGAAGATAAAAAATTTTATTTTATCTTAGTGGACACTAACATTGATTCTGTATCACATCAAATATAGCTTTATGTGATTGGTTACTATATTCATCTACAAAATCAATTTGCGTGGACTTTATAAAACTGAAACCAGATCCAGCGATGCATGTCTTTCTATGGAGTTGTAGCCTGGCTAAATTTAGAGAAGTTTATCTGCAGCTTGGCCAGAGAGACATAAATGTTTTGACTACCAAAACTCTTGAAGACTCTCTACTAAAATGTAGAAGGACTGGGACCGAAGTTGGTGGAGAAAGGAGGCACTTGATGTTTTGAAGTATCAGGGGATTTTACACCATAGACCACAAAGGCATTGGGAGGGCCTGTGGTAGAGCAAAGAGTCCTAAACAAAAATGAAGATTCTTGAGTTCTAATCTTGCTTCTACTATTAGTGAGCATTGTGACCTTGAGATCTTGTTAGGCTTTGTCTTATCCATTCCTAAAATGAGGGAATTGGACCAGATCAGCAATTCTTTGCCTTATGTCCTGGTCTCCTTTGATAGTCTGATAAAGCTGACAGACCCCTTCTCAGAATTATGTATTTAAATTTATAAAAATAAAATACACAGGATAACAAAGGAAACTAATGTAAAAAATGTATTTTTTTCTCCATTCTGATTAATGGACCCTCTGAAATATATCTCTGTTAAAATTGTATCTGGTTATAGTCCTCCTGACCACCCCCTCCCCTTCTAGCCAGTAAGTTTTAGTAAGAAATAAGATTGTAAAGGGGAACCTGGAAGTCACATACAAACCATACCAAAGATCAAAGGAGCATCATTTACAAATTGTGTCATATATTGACTAAAATTTGTATCCTGGTAATATGATCTTGACCAGGAGAAAACTATCTAGGCACTGCTTGTCAAGTCTCCTGGTCCTGTGATATGTAAATTGCAGACAGAATCCAGACATCCACAAATACAGACCAACAAAACATCAAAAAGATGCTGATAACTTTGGAATGATGACTTTGGAATTTTACCAATAACTTTGAGATGATTAAGATAAGTTAACAATCTACCCCCAAGGTGGGACACATGGATGTTGGTCTGTTTCCAAAAAAAAAAAAAAAATAAAAATGAGACCTCTAGCTCCTTCCCTCCAAGCACTCTTCATCTCCCTTGAGTCCATGCTGCCAAATGCTCCCAACTTTAATCCATGGTCACATGAGTCCATTGAGTCCATACTGCTGAGTGCTCCCTACTTTGATCCATGGGTACAGAGTGATGCTCTCAGCCCCTCCCCCTCCTCATCCTGTTCCTCACACTACCTCCCTTCACCCTCTCATTCCTTGGCACTACGCCACCATCTACCTCTGTACCATTTTGCCCCTTGTCTCTATGGCTTATTAAAGTCTGATTGCTGCCCAATTTCCTGCTGCCAATCATGGTCTTTCCTGGTGAGTGTCCAAAAAACTGGGTGTGCCTACCCCATTTCATAATTGTATAATTTCATAACTTATCAATTCACTATCCACAGATTCCTTGGGAGTCTATGGACCCTCTGTTAAGAACCCCTGGTCTAGATGATCTCACACCTAGCTCTAGAATTGTGTCCTCCACTTCTAGAAGGAGTATAATAGAAATAAAACAGTCATTTGAAAAATCAAAGTATTAGTCAATCAACCAGTCATATTGCCTTCAGGGCATCATACAACAAGTTAGTGATTTTTCTTTTTGACTAACGGAACTGGTTGTCTTATCACCATATGGAGCCAGATGGTATCTGATTCTGGAGTTGGACACTATTGGGTAGCAACAAAGGAGCTTCATTGACATGGATGCTCTCTCTACCAAAACAATTCATAATTTTCTCTCCCACCCCTGCTTCTTTAACTAATGGTCTCCATAAATTGCTGTGGCAAAAAATAATTAAAGGTATCACCTAGTCATCCATATTCTATTGATAACACGTCTGAACTTAGCAAGGCTGATACTTGGATGAGAGACATAATCCATAATCAGTATTTTCAAGATAGGGCCTTGTTAGGCCCTACCAAAATCGGGGTTCTCATTGGCATATGATCTCTGAGAACTCAGAATTTCCTCTTTTTATTGATAAAATGAAAAGTCAGATTAGGACTTCAGTAGAATGGCAGCTTTACATCAGATCAAAATACCCATACAAATGAATGAAAAAGTACTTGTTAAGTGCTTTACTGTGTGCCAAGAGCAGCACAAGATTTGGAGATTCAAATACAAGCAAGTGACACAATCTCTTCCATCAAGGAACTTATATTCTAATGGGGATAGACAAAGCATAAAAGGGTCCTAGAAAGTTGGGGGAGGGGGATCTCTGGTGGGAAGGTTAGTCCCACTTGAAGTTCTGATGGGTGGGGGATAAGAAGGATAGCCAGAGTATGTGGCAGCAATATAAGTTCACCCTCTGATGATTTGGTAAATAAGGATGGTGGCAATTGTCTCTCAGGAAGTATTTATGACTGTTGGAAATAGCTCCTCCCAAAGGAAACCAAAGGAGGAAGTTCAACAAGAACAAAGGATGCTGGGAATAGCCTCTCCACTTATTTCATTGAAACTAGCAAACTATACCCATTAATGTCCCTTAGAAGTCAACTCAATAACCCAACAATAATAGCTACTGTACAGAAATGGTCATTAATTTTGTGGTCAGGAAATTAACAGGCAGAAACATAGAGAAAAGGAATAATTTTATCTTCTTCCAGCTCCTATAATTTTATGAGTCAATGGTCCTAATTAGGACTAGCAACTTCCCTTGCTCTGAGGTTACTGATAAACCCCAAATAACACTAGAGAGTACGTGATAGAATGTGCAGGTGTTTGGGCTTCAGACAAAGAGGTCGGCTTGTTGCAGGGAAGAAGAGTAAGTGAGCCATCCTGAGACCTCTCTGTGGTAGAAAGATGTGGCTCTGGAAGGAGCTGGCCATTCTAGGCAATTTTCCTCGTGGTTTCTGTGCTATGGACATCTGGGTTATGTCTTATGGGGAAAATCTTCGGTCTTGCATTGTTTGGTAAGCTACCTGACCTCTTGAGCACAAAGAATTCCTTCTGACTCTGCAGTACAACTTACCTGGCCATCTCCTCCGTGTCTGGTCCTTTTCCCATTTATGCCCCACCATTCAGTCTATGACCCACCCAGCTACAATGGCCTCCTTGCTGTGCCTCCCACCACCTCAGACCCATGCCTTTTCATTGGCTGTCACCCCTGCCTGGAAAACCCTCCCTCCTTCCCCCTGGTTCCCAATTTACCTAGTCTGCTTCAAGATTCAATTCAAATCTTACCTTCAGCAAGAGGCTTTTTCTGGTCCTCCCTTTTTCTCTCACTGCTAGTGCCTTTCCTCTGAAATGACCTCCCATTTATCCTACATATATCTTGTGCATGTGCATATACATACATAGACAACAAATATCTACATATATGCATGTATGTGTGTATATGTACAAGCATATTGTTGTTTACATGTTGTCTCCTCTATTAGGTTATAAACTCCTTGAGGACAAGAAATGTGTTTTCACCTTTCTTTTTATCTATAATAAACAAGTTGTGCTTGTTAACTGACTGACCTTATGGGCCTTTTCCTCTTCTCTCAGGTATGCCTATGCCAGAGAACTCAAGACTGACAAAGATGGGTCAGCGAATCAAAACCAAGCAAGCTGTGAGGGTCAAGAGATGAAGGAGAGGTTGGAGGCCAAAGTTAACAATAGACAGAAAAAAAACCTTGAAACAAAGGCACATTCTGTCTTAAGCATGAAATCTGCCATATTAGAGACCACTGGCTGCCATTCCAGAGCACATCCAGCCCAAGGCCTAGTATCTTGGAATGCTTACACCAGTAGATCACTGAACCTGGCCGATCCTGACATTGCCACAACTTTTCTTGCTACTGATTCCCTTACTAAAACAGCTATCACCCTTGCTCAGCCCCTTGGGCATAGTTCCAGATTGCTCTCCAGAATGGTTGAATCAGTTCACAACTCCACCTACAATGCCTTATCAGATCAGCTAAAACGATAGAAAGGCAAAATGACAAATGTTGGAGGGGATGGGGGAAAATTTGGACATTAATACATTGTTGATGGAACTGTGAACTGATCCATCCATTTAAGAGAACAATCAAGAATTATGTCCAAATAGTTATAAAACTGTGTATATCCTTTGACCCAACAAGACTACTATTAGGTCTAGTTCCCAAAGTGATCAGGGAAAAAGGAAAAGAACCGATATGTTCTAAAATATTTGTAACAGCTGTCTTTGTAGTGGCAAAGAACTGGAAATTGAGAGGATGCCCACTGATTGGGGAATGGCTAAATAAGTTATGGTATGTACTTGTGATGGAATATTACTGTGCTGTAAGAAATGATGAGTGGTTGATTTTAGAAAAACATGAAAATACTTGCATGAAATAATGAAAAGTAAAGTGAGTAGAACCAAGAGAATACTGTATACATTAACAGCAACATTGGTCTAAGAGTAATTGTGAACAACCAAGTTATTCTGAGTGTTATAAATACTCAAATCAATCACGGAGGATCTTTGAAGGAAGATGCTCTCCACCTCCAGAGAAAGAACTGATAAACAGAAGTACTCATCTCATAGTTTTACATATATTTATAAATCTGCATCAAATGGTGCCCTTCTCCAGTGCAGGGTGGGGAGGAAAGGAGGGAGATAGTTCAGAACTTATAATGTAACAAAAATAAATAATTTTAAAGAGATATTTTACAATAAATCACATCTTTGCCATTGGAAAGAAAATAGTGCATTAGTGTGCTAGTTTTTCTAAATGGCTTCCGATATTTATGATTTTCTCTTTCTGTCATATTAGCCAATCTGATACATATGACATGGTGCCTCAGAGTTGTTTTAATTTGCATTTCTCTAATCAATAGTGATTTAGAGCATTTTTTGAATCCAGTTCTTCATGGATTCATAATTCAGTGTTCTTTCTATTGAGTATCAGAGCTCAAGTCTCAGTTGACTGACTTCAAATCCAGGGTGCTTTCCACTGTACTCCATGGCCTCCCTGACTAGATCAATTAGTGAATGGTTGCCAGTAATGCTACTCCACGCCTTTGGCTGCCTGTCTCCCATGCCTAGAATCTCCTCCCTCCTTACCTTTTCCTCTTAGAATGACCATTTTCTTCAAAACCTCAATCAAAGACCACGTTCTACATGAAGACCTTTCCAGATGCCCTCCAGATGCTACTTCTTTCCCTCGCATAATCTCTTTGCGTTCAATTTATATTTCTCTTGTATAAGTTTATATGGTCAAATGATGTCTCCCTCTTAGAATGTAAGATCCTAGAGGGCAGGAGTTGTTCTACTGTTTTCTTCTGTTTAACCAGAACTTAGCACAGAACCTGGCATATAATAGGTACCAACTTAATCAATACTTGTTCATTAGTCGATTGAGAGTCACTTCATTCAAAGCAGAGTTGTTCACAAACAGGATTCCCATTCAGATAGATCTCAGGGCTTTTGTGCAACCTGCTCATCATCTCAAAATGGAAAATTACAACTGCCTAATAATCAATTCATTGAATTTAGATGAAAGTGTGGAAAGAGGAAAATGGCTAAGGGTAGAGGCCAAGGAGCTTGTTTGGCAGTTTAAATAAAATCCCCCTGGAGCAGAGTCCTCACGCTGGGGTCAGCACCAAGGTATTTGGCATTTTTAAATGATGCTGTCTTTTTATTCAGAGAGGGAAAAAACAGCATCCTTTTGTTTTTCTTTTCAGTTTTAAATACAGAGGATCTCAGGTTGATGTATTTCCTCAGAATCTTCCCTCCCTCCCCAGTGATCTAGAGTTCAGTTTTTAAATATGTGGCAGCCCCTCACCCGCCCCCCATGGAGTAGTGGCTGACAGTGATATTCCCCCCACTGTCTGAATCTTGCTGGTATGCCACAAAGCCCAGATAGCTGCAGGTAGAAATAAAGAAAGCTGCAATGACTGAGCCTGGGGGAGAAGCAAGATGGAGTTCCAGCAAAGATGACAGCAACAAGAAATTACAGGAGGGATCAAGAATCCATAGCAGAACCTGACTGTCACTGCAGAGTGGCCTCATCTTCCAGTTATTCATCTCAGTGGGAGCCTGAGAAAGGAAATTGAATTCATGGAGAAATAATTAGTGAGATTCAAAAGCCCCAAGAACACAAAATCATTTAAATTTACCTTTGCTGCTGAAGCCTGCATGGTTTTGGTCCTACCCAGAGCAATCAGCAGAAACACAAGTCATAGCTTTAAATGCTGCTGAAGCAAGGGTTCTTGCCTTTTGGTGTCCTGGATCCCTTTGACAGTACAGAATTCTACGGACCCCCTCTCAGAAAAACATTCTTAAATGTATAAAATAAAATACATAGGATTGCAAATGAAAAAATTACATCAAAATGAAGATGTATTTTTCCATCCAAGTCCATAGACCTCCCCTGAAATCTATCCAAGGACCCCATTTGGGTGTCCATTTAAGGAAGATAAGGGGCAGTATCACTTCCAGTCCCAAGGGAGGAGAGGCCCCTGAGGAGCAGTATAGATTGCAATCACAGTGGATCAGGGACCCTTCCTGAGTAAGGACCAGAGTGCAGACCAAGAGAGCAGTATGGCAAGATATGTTATCCACCTCCAGAAAAGGAACTGGTGAACTCTGAATGCAGATTGAAGCAAAACTTTTTATAAACTTGCTTTATTTTTATTTTTTTTGGTTTGTGTTTTCTTTTGTAACATTGATAATCTGGAAATATATTTTGCATGATCTCACATGTATAATGGATATCAGACTGCTTGCCTTCTCAAGGAGGGGAAAGAAGCAAAAGGGAGAGAAAGAAGTTGAAGCCCAGAATTTTTAAAAATGATTGTTAAAAATCTTTACACATAATTGGGAAATTCTTAACAAAATAAATAAAAAATTTTTTAGAAAGAGAACATCAGAGAGAACACCTGAAGAGATAATCATGGTGGGCTTAGAAGCTCCTTTTTTGGCTCAGTATTTTAATGGGAAAAAAAACTTCTGTTGATCACTGCCTCCTATGTGAGCAATGAAGAGGGGAGGGACTACATCTGGATTTTCTCTGTAATATTCCAATCTATTTGGAGTGTTTTACTCTGTTGCATGAGACATAAGAACTGAATGGCAACACCCACTTTACGCTTCCAGAATGAGACATACGGCAGATTTGACCGAGAGACTGCCAAGAGTTGGCAAGCATCTTGAAAGAAAGAATTCATCAATCCTGCTGCAAGCAACATATAAAGATGAACCATTAAAAGGTATGGATTGGTAGCCCCAAATCTCACATCATTAGAAGCAAAGTAGTAGTGGGAAGAGTTCTGAACTTGGAATCAAAGGAACCAAGTTTTCAGAAGATCACAAATCCAGAGCTGGAAGAAACCTCAAAGGTTATGTGGTCCAACTTCCCTCATAGATGAAGACACTAAGGCCCACAGGGGTTAAGTCATTTGCCCAAGGTCTCCAAAGTAGAAAGCATCAAAGGAAATCTTTAAACCCAGGCTTTCTGACATTTCATTCTGATGTTCACTACCTATGGGACCTTGAGCAAGCCATTCTATTCTGTGGGCCTCAGCTCCCAAATCTGTAAAAATGATGGAAATGATCTCTAAGGCAACTTTCAGCCTTAAATCTCTGTTCTCATGACTCCACAATGCAGAGTCAAAATATCACCCACAGCATAGGAACAAGGGAACATTTCAGTATCTCATATCTGCCTTTGCTTTGTTGGGGTTTTGGTCACCTTCAGGAGGAGATACCACGGCGGAGTAAAAGAAGGGGAAAGGGAGGAAATAAGCATTTATACAGCAACAATTTGTGCCAGCTACTGCACTAACTGCTCTACGAATATTATCGCATTTGATGCTCACAATAACCTGAGAGGCAAGTACTGTCATCCTCCTTGTTCTAGTTGAGGAAACTGAGACAAAGAGAGGTTAAGTGACTTGCACCGCGTCACACAACACCACCTAGCTGCCTTAAATGTACACAAAAGAGAAATATACCTGGAGCTGGGGCCTGAGTTTGAGTCTAGCCTTGCCCTGTTGGGACCTTAAACAAGTCAATACCCCTCTCCAAGCCTCAGTTTCTTTATCTGTAAAATGAGATTATACTAGTTAGAACTGGCAGGGATCTTGAGGCTAATGTAGGCCAACTTTCTCATATTATAATGAAGGAAACAGTCTCACAGAGAGATAGTAAGAAACCTAGTCAGGATTTGAACCAAGTTTCACTGATGCTAAATTCAGTGCTGTTTCCACAGCACCACTATATTGTCTCCTACTTGTTTGGACTGAATGATCTTTAAAGTGTCTTTCATCCCTTATATCCTACATTCTTCCATGGTCTCCTGGAAAATGGAGATGGAAAAGACAAAACAGGTCCAAAGCTCATTATCCTGGCTGGGTACTAACAGTATAAACCCTCAAAGATGCGGGATGGGCTACACCGATAGAATATGAGCATGACAAAAAGGATCATGAAACACTCAAGGCACCAAACTGTCTTTACACCGACCATCCAACTGAATTGAATTTTTCACTAAATCGTTGGTAACATGGAGACCCAGCCAGAGTCAGAACCATTCCAGGGATAGCCCATGAAGCTCCCTTTCTCTTTAAATTGGGAGACTAGCATTTGCCATACCTACTTTACTGAATTGTTCTAATGATCAGATAAAATAATGTATGTAAGATAAATACTGTTCAAGACCACTTACAGGGGATGGGAGGGTCCATGAGACTCTATTTTCATTTATAGCATCTCTCTCACCCTTCACCTTCTCGCTGTTTACACAATAACTGTCCTGGTTCAGGGCCTCATCCCCTCTCACTTGAGCTACTGCAAAGGTCTCCCAACTGGTCTTGCTCCCTCAAGTCTCTTCCTTCTCCAATGCATCCTCCACACAGATGCCAAATTGGTTCAGTAACAATTACTAATTAATGTCTTCTCTTCTCATTTACTAATGGAGTACATTAAGGAATTACTCTTTCTTTATGGTTTTTAAAGGAAGCCCACTGTACTGTGAGAATCTTTTTTCGACGATAAAGGTCTGGCCAACTCATTCCCCTAATTAAGAAGTTCCAGTGGCTCTCTACTACCTCAAGGATAAAATGCAAACTACTCTGTTAAGCATTGAAAGTCCTCACTAATGTAGCTCCAATCTAACTTCTCAGACTTATTTCACATTATTCCCCTTCACTCAGTTTTCCAGCCAAATTGCTCTGTTTCTTACTTCCTATGTATAACATTCCATCACCTATCCTTAGACCTTTGCATGAGCTATTCTCCATACCTGGAATATCCTCCCTTTGCACCTCCACATCTTAGAATCTCTATCTACCTTAAAGTCACAACTTAAGCATAACCTCCTTCCTGAAGCCTTTCCTGATGCCCCAGTTTAAAAAAAAATTATTTAATCTTCTTCATTTTTATTTTGAGTTTGAAATTCTCTCCCTCCCTCCTGCTCTTCCCACACCCATTAAGAAGGCAGGAAATATGATATCTACTTTACATATGAATGCATGTAAAACATATTTCCACATTAGTAATTTTATGAAAGAAAACAATCTAAAAAAATAAAGAAATTGAAATAAAATATATTTCAATCTGTACTCAGAGTTCATTAGTTCTGTCTCTCTGGAAGTGAATAATGTTTTTCATTATTAGTTCTTTGGAATTGCCATGCATCCTTGTTTTGGTCTGAGTAACTAAGTCTTTCACAGTTGATTTTCCTTATAATATTGCTGTTACTGTATACAATGTTCTCTTGGTTCTGCTCACTTTACTCTACCTCAGTTCATATAAGTCTATGTTTTTCTGAAACCACCCACTTTGTCATTTCTTAGAGCATAAGAGTATTCCATTACAACCAAATACCACAACTTATCCAGCTGTTCCCCAGCTGATGGACATCCCCTCAAGTTTCCAATTCTTTGCCTCCACAAAAAGGGCTGCTATAAATATTTTTACATATGTGGGTCTGATGCCCCCAATTGTTTGGACCTTCCTCCTGCTATACTGGAACATTCAAATATACTTGTGTTTGCACAAATTTAGATGTTCCTTCCTATGACATAGATTACAACTGTGCTAGATAAGTTATTCTAAACAGGTATCAGAATAGTACAAATGACTGACCCAGTACAAGCAAGGAGATATGGAAGAGGCTCTTTACTTAGCTTATAAGATGTTGGATACAAAGCAAAAAGTACAAATTAGAAGTGATGGGTCTGATGCCAGTTCAGTTGAATTAGACCTTTGTCTCCCATTCTCTCATGGAGGTGATGCTAAGAATGTGGCTGGTACAGGCCTGCATGGGGTGGGAGAAGCATCAGGTATAAGGAGGCATCATGCTACCTTTTCTGGATGATCTCATATGTCAAGGGGGCTACCAGACATTGTCTGGTAGCAAAGATATCAGAAGTAAACAAAAGCTGGGAAGAAAGCCTTCAGATTATTCATGAAACAAGGTCATCTTTACTTTTTAACTTCCTATGTGGGAGAGGGGCTACTGCACATCAGCAGCTTGTAATCCCATGTGCTCTATAGTCGTTCCCCATGGGAATATCGGGCTATTCCCACTGCAGCCTGGTAACTTCCCCTTAGAGATCCTGGCTGCTCCCTCAGACCCGTGTACTTACTTGTGCTGTGTAGAACCCTGACCAGAGCCTACCACAGCATCTTATGCATGCCTGCCTATTCTGGAGGATTTTTGTATATGTCTTCCTATAAGTGCACCAAGATGCTGGAAGCCTTATTCACTTTTTCTTGATGATGTGAGGATAACAGAGGGTAACTTGGCTTTCCACCTATTATCCCTTGCCCACAACCATGTAATGAGTCCATCTACCATTTTGAGTATACATCTCTCATTTCATGTCCACCTGCCACTCAACTCTCACCTTAGGCTCCAAGAAGCTATAGCATATGCGGTAGTCACATCATAATAAACCATCTCAGCAGATGAAACTAGGTTGGGGGTAACCAACAGGCTAGAAACCCATGAATTAGGTGGGTGTCTACCTCAAGACTTCCCCCAGAAGAATGGGCAGATGAGAACAATTTGTTCCAATGACTATGAAGGCAGCTGAAGCAGGCACTATGGAGCACTCAGAGCTTGGTCAGGCATTGAAAATGCCAAGGTCATCCATTGCATCTGGGCCATCATCAGTCATCCTGACTTTTGTCTTGCCATTAGACTTCAACGATTCTGGAAAAGAGAGTGAGGTTGATGATTTTGTGCAACTCTGCCTCGCTTAAATCCGGTTCATGCACAAGGCAAGACATAACCCTGCAATGGCGTTGGTCCTTTCCAAAAACAAAGGACAAATAACAACAACAACACATCTCTGTTGACATCTTTTACTCCTTTGCTCCTATGGAGTTCCTCACTAGTCACATGTGGCACCGTACCCATACCCACCATGTACTTCATTTTTTTGAGATTGTTGTGTTCCATGTCTTGCAATGATATAAAAGTTTCATACACGCATATACATATTAGTTTGCATACATACTGAGTACATGCATATTACTTGGGAGTCAAAACACTCGAGTTCCAGTCCTGGCTCTGCCACTTACTATTTTTCTGACCTTGGACAAATCACTTCTCCATTCTTGACCCTCAATTTCTCATCTCTAAGATGAAGGAATTAGAGTAGATGGCTTCTGAGGATACTTCCAGTTCTAGATCAGGGGTCCAATGAACATCAGAGGAAGTAGCATCATGCTCATGCTTCCATCCGCATGGTCACGCAAAATTTAGTGGCAGAATTTGAAGTGAAGAAGGTAAATTTGGTGCCGGGTGAAGTTTTGCCTTCTGTGCAAGAAATGTCAGCTATGTTTATTTTCTGTGGGCAGTGATGATTCACCAATGATTACTAATTAATGTTTTCTCTTCTCATTTACTAATGGAATACATTAAGAAATTACTCATTTGTTCTTTGTGGGTTTTAATGGAAACCCACTGCACCGTGGGTGAGGCTTTTAATTTTTCCACTGCATGAAGGGGCCGTGTGACCTTTAACAGCACCAAGGGATTAGAAGTTTGGGGAACAATTTTCATCTTTCTACTATGTTCCTGAAGTAGCAACATTTCGGGGTCAGATAGATTTGGGTTTGAATCTGACCTCAGATGCCTCTTAGTTGTGTGACCTTGGACAAATCAATCAATCCCCCTGGGCCTTAATTTCTACACCTGTAAAATGGGGATGATAAAAGCACTGACATTACAGGGTTGTTGTAAAAATCAAATATGATAATCTGTGCAAAGTAATTTGTAAGCCATAAAGCACTACATTAATGTCAGTAATAAAGACATGCTCCAAGGAAGACACACTCCCCTCTCACCCCCATCCCGAGATCGCAAAGATTCTAGAGGAAATAAGCATGAGGCAGGCTGAGTCAGAGTAACGGTAGCTATTTAGAGTAGCTTACAAATTAAGTAGTCTATGGCCTGAGACTAGGGGATTTTCTTTTTATATTACCCTCTTCTTACTTTGGGCAGCTGGATGATGGGCCTGGAGTCAGGAAGACCTGAGTGCAAATCCAGTCTCAGATACTTATTAGTTGTGTGACCCTGGGAAAGTCATTTAACCCTGTTTGCCTCAGTTTCCTCATCTGTAAAAATGAACTGGAGAAGAAAATGGCAAACCACTTCAGCATCTTTGCCAAGAAACCCCCAAGTGGAGTCACAAAGGCAGACATTACTGAAACAACTAAACAACTGCTTACTTTCCCCTGTTGTATTATTTCTCAACTTGCACATTTATTTTGCCTTGTAAAAACCCTAGAAAATTCCTATTTTGTCTCAAGAAAGGAAGAAAAGAAGGAAATAGATAAGGGCACTGGGCACCAAGATGCAATGGCAGAAGAAAGAGGGCAGGGAATTAGTGGTGAAGTGCAGCAAATCATTAAACCTGAGGAGCCAAGTTCCCTGTCGGGTCAGAGAACGTCATGGCATGAGAAGGGATTTGGTGACAAGTGCATTCACAGGATCATAGTTTTAGTGATGGGAGGGACCTTAGAGGCCAGTGAATACAACCTTCTCGTTTTATAGATAAGGAAATACTTGGCTAGATAATATAAGAGGCAGGATTTGAACCCAGATTTTCCTGACTCCAGGTCGAGTGTCCTATCCACTCTAATCGGTACATTTTGTTTCTCTTTTGGATTCTATTCAATGTTCAATTCAAATGCCTCCTCCATCATAATGCCTAATTTCATTCTCCTAGTCTTTAGCACTCTCCCTTCCCACCCAAATTATTTTCTATTTAACTTGTATATATTTTGTATTTATTTATCTACATGTGTGCTGTTTTCACTAGTGGAACTTAGGCACTGTGAAGGTAGAGACTTGTTCCTTCTTGTCTTTGTACCTTTTAGGGGTCTACCAAGATGTTGGGCATGTTGTAGGTGCCTGCTAAATGCTTGTTGAATTGAAACTGAGCTTTAAAAATAAGGAGGAGTGAAAGCTGTGGTTCCAAAGACCAATGTTCCCCAGACCTGTCCCAAGAAGAGCTGGTATCCCTGGAAACTGAAGAGATTCCGAGAGATCTAAGACCAAGGAGTAAATCTTTCACCTGCCTGAGATGACAAATAAGATTTATGGCACCTCTACACAGACACAGATCAGTCGCAAACTCCCCAGGACATGTGGCCAGAAGACAAGTGCGCTTGTCACTGCAGACATCCTCAGAGGCCAATGAAACACTGCACTTTGCATTGACTCCCAAATCCTCAAGTATATTGGCAACGTACCAGTTCTTGACAAGGACTGATCTTTGTCAATTATCTAATATGTGAGGGGCTGCTTTCAAGCTGCCTTCCTGAGAGGGATTTCCATAAGTCACCTGAAAAATCCCTCTCTCGTAACTTTATTAGTGCTACCCTCTACAAGGAACACTGAGTCCTCCTTCCTATCCCTTTGTGGGGAATGAATTGCAGTACTGCCTGAATATTCAGCCAAAAGCAATCTTACTTAAGCCAGCCCAACTGGGCACCCTGGGGTTCAAGAGAAGGGACCCCAGGAGATGTAAAAGGAATGAAGGGAGCCTTACCTTTGGTACGTTTTGTCAGGAACTGAAAATAAATCATAACGGCAATTTTACTGAGTTGTCAGGCAGCAAGCATTTATTAAGCACTTTCCAAGCACACTGCTAAGCACTTGGGGATATGAACAAAGGCAAGAACAGTCCCTGCCCTCAAGGGGCTCACAGTCTAATAGTGAAGAAAACATATAAACAGCTCTAGACATGCACGACATATATAGGGTAAATGGAAGGCAACACTAAGATTGAGGGGAACTATGAAAGATCTCTTTCAGAAAGTGGCAATTGCACCAAGACTTGAAAGGAGCCAGGGAAGTCAGGAAGGAGTGCATTGAAGGCATGGGGGACAGCCAAGGAAAAGGCATGGGGCAGCAAGATGGAGAGTCATGTTGGAGGAATAGCAAATAAGCCAGTATCACTGGATTGGAGAGTACCCGAAGGGCATAAAGCTGTAGCATGACAACAGGGGCCTCACCCCTTTATGGGACCATCCATTTCATTGCTGTATAGCTGTGATACCCAATGGACTACCTAAGTCTCATTTACTACACTTAAATCTTCTTTACAGAAAGTGTTCCACAGTCCCATCTCAGCCATTCAGTACCACCTGTGCTGGTTGAGTTTTAAATGGAGGATTTTACATTTGTCTAGGCTGTCTCATCTTGTTTATTTTGGCCCCTTGTTCCAACTTATCAAGATCTTGGTGAATTCTGATTCTTCTTCACACATATTAGTCATGCTGCCAAGGTCTATATCATGCACAAATTAATAACCATGCCTTCTATGTCTTCATCCAAGTCATTGATAAAAATGCTGAACAGAGCAGTGAAGCGATCAATCCTAAACCTGCCATAGACAAAGTCTGGCTTTCATTTGACTCATTGCTTGTTTTGCTGGAGCACTAGCTTTGGTGTCAGAGGACAAGGGTTCAAATTCTGACTCTGCTATTTGATACTGTGTCCCTGGGCGAGTTACTTCAACACTAAGGGTCTCAGTTTCCTATTCTGTATAATGAGGGGTTTGGTCTAGATAGGGGGTTCTTAACCTTTTGTGTCATGGATCCCTGTGGCAGTTTAATGAAGTCACTGGACCCCTTCTCAGAATGTTAGCAAATGCATAAATTAAAATATATGGGATTACAAAGGAAAAAATATAAAAATACTGTTTTTCCCACCCAAGTTCACAGATTCCCTGAAATCTATCCATGGGCCCCTTAGGCGTCTATGAACCTCAAATTAAGAACCCTTGGACTACAAGATCTGTAAGGTCCATTTAATTCTAAAGTTATGATCCTATGTACACAGATAATGACACACAAGTAATTTGCAAGAAGGCATCATAGTACTGTGGAGCGTGCACTGGACTTACACTCAGAGAGAACTGGGTTTGGGTCCCACTTCTGATGCTTACTAAAATATGTGTGACCTAGGGCAAATCATTTTATCCTTCTGACCATTAGTGTCTTCTTCATCTGTAAAATGGGGATAACAGTACCTATCTCACAGGGTTGTAAGAATGGAATGAGATAATGTTTATAAAGCACTCTGCAAACCTTAAAAGTACCATGTAAATATCAGCTGTTTTCTTATTGGTCCAATATGATTTTTCTTTAATCTCAGACCATTGTGTATTTGTTTGAGTTCTGATGAAATACTTTGACCAGGGTTGCAAAGTGAAACCTATAATGAGGAAATGTGTTTTGCTTGACCATATGTATTTGTTACTAGGGTTCTGTTTTTCCTTTTTTCAATAGGGATGGAAGGAGGGAAAGAAAATAGATTTTTGTTAATTGAAAAAAATTAAGTTAAAGTGAGATATAGACTATGCCAGGCAGGAAGCTATGGCCTCTGATGAGCTGTCTGGGTTTCATCCACTAGATCTCATTGGCTTGAATAAAACTAAGCCAGAAGAATGTATCTGGAAAGCTCTTGTATTGAGCAGCTTGGGAGATCATCATTGTCATCACAGTTTTTCATTCATTCCTTCTTTAGTGATTTCAAGAAGTTCTGAGCTAACTCTGGGGTGGGGGAAGGAAGTGTACCATTGTTTTCAATATAAAGAAGACTCAGCCAAGAGCTTTCTAGGATTGAAGGATTTGAAGTTATCAGGGAGTTTAACCCCTTCATTTTTTAGTTGAGGAAACTGAGGGAAAAAGAAAGGTAAAGTGACTAGAAGTGCTGGATTTGTATCTGGGATGAAATCTAAACTCTGTTGCCTGCTACTTATGTATACTAAGTACTTGTGTGCAGTGAGGGCTTCTGCCACTTAAATCCCCAGCTCCTTTAAGGCTTAGGTCAAGCAGCACCTCATAGAAGAAGTCTATCTTGATCCAGTTGCCAGTACCCTCCCCTAGCCAAAAGTATTTTCAATTTTTTGGTATATATTGTATTTACTTATCTATGTACATTTTCCTCTCCCAATAGAATATAACCTTTTTGAAAGCAAAAACTATTTTATTTTGAAGTGTCTATCATAATGCCTGGAATGTGGTAGGTCCTTAATAAATGTTTGATGTCTGAATGAATGAATTAGAGTGTGAATCTGAGCATCATTAAATCTCTCTGGACCTGAGCTTTATATATAATGTATTTAGAACTGAAAGTGGCCTCGGAGGCCATGAAATTCAGCCTTTTCACAGGTAATGAAACTGAGGCACATAGAGATTAATTGAGTTGCCCTATGTCTATAAGGTAAGATTTTGGGGCTAAATCTCTAAGATTTCAATTGTTAATCCTATAAAAGTAAGAATTAATTAGGCTCCTAAGCTCCCCTCTCACTGTACCTCAGGCCTTCTTTGGGATTAATAAAAGGAGAATCATGGGATGGATCATAGGATCAGATATTTAGAGCTAGAAGGAATTTTAAAGGCAACTCTCATATTTTACAGATGAAGAAAATGAGTCACAGAGAATTTAACTGACTTGCCCCAGCTAGTAAGTTTCTGAAATGAGGTTTAAATCCACCTTCCTGATTCCATTTCCATAGCTTTATCCACTACACCATGTTCCTATTATGTCCCCATCATCGACCTTGGCCTCTTTGAATAGGAGGTTCGTCTTCATGTACTACTGTAGTAACTCAGTTGGATAGGGATGGGAAGGGTTCTCTTTTTGTTGTCAGCAAGCTAATCTGATCAACCACCTCATGCTGATGTGCCAATATGTTGCCCTTCCCAGGTAACACATGTACATTTTAACCATGGCCTTCTCTGGACAATGTGTCAAACAAAGGAACGTCTCCAATGGTGAGAGTTTCAGTCATTACCTAGTATTTAGGGACATAGAAGTCCTGCCAGACACCCCTCAAATCACACCATACCAAGCCAGACTGGATGATGTACCCATAAATGACTGGTCATTATGGCTTAGGCATCTCTTTGGATGCTGGATCCCCAGCCACAACTACATAAATGCTCTACTTTAGCACCTCAATAGAAGAAATAATATTCCACAACAAATTTACAATCACAGATTGAAGGATAAGAGGGGCCTCAAGGGTCATTGAGCCCAGTCCTCTTATCTTAGAAATGAGGAAACATAGAGGTTAAATAATTTAATCATGATAATATAGGTAGTGATATAGTCAAAATGTGAATCACAGTCCACCTGATGCCAACTCTAGTGTGCTTTCCACTACACGGTCTCCTTAAGGAGGCCAGCGTGGATAGACCTGATCTGAGGGCTTGGACTCCCAGGTCTATGTATTTCATTATAGTCACCTAACAGAATATTAAAACTAGAAGGAATCATATAGCTTGTAGAGTGCAAACCCTTCATTGTGTAAATAAGTAAATGCATTCCTATAGAGGTGAAGAGATTTGCCCAAGGTCACACAGAACTGGGTTGGGATCTAGGTTTTCTGTATCTGAATCTAGTGCCCTTTACATTATACCCTACCTAGTTTTTTTTAAAAAGTAATCATAGAATTTAGAGATTACAAATGTCTTAAAGAGTATCTAGTCTATCCCCTTCTTTGATAGATCTCAAATCTAAGGACTAAAGAAGATGTTCTCAAGGGTGCATGCACAATAACTTGCTGGCAGAGGTCTCCTAACTCTCTCTCAGTTGAGTATTTTTTCTCCAGGTTTCTCCATCCTTTAGCAGGGCATTTTATCTGCACTGGAACTAGAAAACTATTATCCTTTCAACCAGAGATGTGGGCAAGAAATCAAGATACCCTAAGCCTGCTACATCTGTGATGACATGAACATGATACCCTCTCCACTCTCTATCCTTCTGTGTTTGTGTAGAAAGAGAAGAAGCTAGAAAAGGCAGCCAATCTGGGAGAAATACAGAAAGAGGCACTGGGAAGCAAAAATATTCCATGAACACATCTCACACAGATGTGACATGAAACATATGGATAAAATGTGGTCTCAAAAGTAAGGATACACATAAGTCTGCCTACCCCCAAGATTATATGTGGAAATAGAGACAAAGCTGCAAGAAAAAGGCCAGGAGAATGAGACTGACTGGTGGGAAGAGTGGATATCCCCAAGCGTGAAGACTGCAGTGAAGTTGCTAACCAACATATCTTCAGGCTCAACGCTCTCTGAAAGTTGCTCTTGACCATGACCCTGATGCAGCTGCTTTGGACAGTGGGAAAAGAACAGCTGCTGCTTCACATAGCTGTTTCCCCTGATGCCTGCAACACAGATATACAATTGCAGTAGCTTCTGTGGTCAGGTTGCAGGGGGGAAATACATTCACTTAGCATGTCATCAATTCAGTGAGGTCAGGAAAGCCATCCCCCAAGCAGAGGCTGTGATCCCCACCCCACTAGATCCTGGAATCTTCCAGGGGAGTTCAGTTGTTAGTTGAACATACACCAACCCCAGCTTCTGTCTTCTTGCTGCTAATTCCATCTATATTAGTACACTCTATATGCAAACTGGCTTTCATTTCCTTAAAGTGTTGGATAGCATTAATGTAAACTCTGTATTTTTTCCCATTGGCAATGATGAGCACCATTTCCAAGTTGTCAAGCTAACCACACAGATGGAAAAGTTCATTTCAGCACCAAGGACAGTGCTCCTTTCACACATAGTCTGCAAAGAACATTGGGCACTTCTGTTGAAAAAAAAAAATCTAAATTAAAAATCAGAGACTATTAAAGGAAACACTGACAGGCTAGTGGGCCAGATTTTACCATCTCTTTCTTTCTTTCCCTGCCACTCCATCTCCCCATTCATTCACAATAAGGCAGAAAGAACTCTTATTTTGTAGGTAATCATTGCAAATCAATTCACATGGTTAACTTTTAGATTTGCAAAGTGCTTTTCTAACAGTAATCCTAGGAGGCTAGAATTGCAAAAAATTATCCCACTTTTATAAATGGAGGAATTCAGGCTCATGGCTATTAAGTGACTTTCACAGTGTCATCAATTTAGGGCTAAAAAAGGACCTTGGGATTCCTCTAATCTGCCAAGGGAAGAGAAACAGCTTGCTCAAAATCAATTAGTGGCTGAGCCAGGATTTGAACCCAAGTCCTCCAAAGTTCTTTCTGCTATTCTACACTGCCTATAGTCATTGTTATAACCTGAATTTGAACCCAACTTACCCATTCCAATGGATAGACATTCCCAAAAGTGAACTGTATGAAACTCTGGATTCTTTCTACTTGGCTGGCATTATATTCTGACTAATTTAAGAAAATCAATTTTCAAAGGTTTTTTTAGCTCATCAAGATAGATTCTTCATCTGAGCTAGCACAGTTAGGCATTTTGTGGTGCCAATTTTCCATTGTATATTTCAATTATTGCATTTACATATCTTCTAAAACTATAGATCATGCCTAACTCTCTCATGCTACATTCCAAATGCTACTGTGAACTAGAGGACAGGAAGGGTACCTAAAATCCATATACCAATCTGATAAGGAAGTTGACCATAAAGTCAATGGGAAAAGAAAAAAAAGAGTGGCATGCACCAAGGAGAAAGCAGTAAAGATATTACAAAGCCCAAGCCAAGACAATTGTCAGGAATCCATTCATACTAGGAGGAGAAACTAGGTATTCAGCGCTGTGGGGATCAGACCATGGGAGATGTAGTATAGCCAGAAGGTACTCCATGGAGTGGCAGCAGATTAACAGACATCTATTTGCCCATGATTTTCTGGGGGAACATCTATTTTCCAAGCCTTTCTTGACAACATAAAGTTAATGGAACAGTTGGATCAGTTAATGGGTCTGTTAATGGATCACGATTAATGGGTCACTAACACCAACCTTGCAAATGATTATCAGGAAATGATGACCATCAGAAACAATGACTCACACAACATCATGATCAGAAAAAGGAAAAGCTCAAAGCTATATTCATACTTACAGTGGCTCAGTAGCATCATCTTTGAATAGGCAGGAAGGTGGGTGGCCCATTTCATGCTTTAATTTCATATGCTGGCTCAAGAGATACTCAAATGAGACTTTGATCTCATCAATGTGGATGTTCTCTGCAGGACTGAGGACTACTATCTTGGAAAATTCTTTTCCATATCCAACTATTAGTTCATCACAAGGTGTCCACTTGTTGTGTTGAAAGCTTCCCTTGATTTCTTCTGCTCAAGGGTGGAGCTTTCAGGATGTTCAACAGTTATTCATTGCTGGATCACCATTTTAGTGTTTGTATTTATGTATTTTATTTTTCAAATAACTATTTCTTTTTAAATTTTATTTTTTTTCAGTTACAAATTTCTCTTCCTTCTTCCACCCTTACCCTACCCATTGAGATGATAACAAATATGCTACCCATTATGCAGATGAAGTTATACAAAATAAATTTCCACATTACCCATGTTTCAAGAAAAACAAGAAAAATAAAGAAAAGATAAAAATATGTTCCAATCTGCATTGAGCCATCGGTTGTCTATCTGAAAGTGGATAGAATTTTTCATCGTGAGTTCTTTGGAGTTCTGGTGGATCATTGTATTGATCAGAGTTAATGTTGTTCTCCTGGTTCTGTCATTTGACTTTGTATCAGTTCATATAAATCTTCCCAGGTTTTTCTGAAATGAAATCGCTTCATAGTTTCTTACAGCACAATAATATTCTATCACAGTCATATACCATACCTCACAAGTATAATACAGATGGTTTCCTTTGCAATCCTATGTATTTTATTTTATGCAGCTAAAAAACATTATTCTGAGGAGTCTGTAAGCTTCTCTAAACCATCAAAAGGGTCCATGTCCATGACACAAAAAAGGTCAATGATGGCCAATCTAGAGATAGTTTCAGAGGAAAATGAATGAAAAATTTTGCAATGCAATTTTCTGTGGGAAATTGTTCACCAATCAGTGCAAACACACAATTAGCCCTGGAGAAACACAGAAATTTTGCAATCAAAGCACCTAGTTATTTCTTTCATTCCTGAGCAGCTCCAGAACATACTTGATATCAGTTCAAATTAGATGCAAATTAAAATATTTTCAGATTGTTCTCTTAGCTTTGTTATATCACATAGTTGTTCCCACCCACATGATAAATTTACTCCAAAAATGTAGGTACTTGAGAACTAACTGATTCATGGGCTCTAAAGTGTGGTGTAATACAGAGGGCTGGATTTGGAGTGGGAGAATCTGGGTTGGAATTCCATCTCTACTACTCTCTAGATGTATGACAAAAAGCAGGAAACAAAATAGGCTCATCGATTTAGAGCTGGAAGGTACCCCAGAAGCCTCTCATTTTCAGATGAGCAAGCTAAGGCAAAAAGAGGTTAAATGACTTGCTCAGCGTCATAGCAGCTACAAAGTGTTTGAAAGCAGGATTTGAACCCAGATTTTCCTGATTCCAAGTCAAGTATGCTGTTCACTACTCTTACAAATATGTGCCCAAGAGTTGGGGATAAACAAACTGTAATAAATAAATATAATTCAGTTTATCACAACATAAGGAATGATGAATATGAGGAATTCAGAAAAAATTTGGGGCAAAGTGCTTCAAAGTGAAGAAAGGAGAATCAAAACAATAGTGTATATATATATCAGTGTATACTGATCACTACAAGTAGATGATGACAAAACTACAAAATAATAAAACTCAGGTTGGAGTGGCAACCGTAGTAGCATAGTTAAGTGCACATCTTTCCTTTCTGCTAACAACTGGAAAAGCTTATCAGTGGAAAGAACTAGCACCAGCAGTCTCTTGGTTGCAGTCAAGTGGGGAGGGGGCATGTTTGGGTGTCATTTGGTAAGAGTCTATAGTATCAAAATATTATGAGCCAAAAAAAATGTATGAGTTGGACCAGAGGATTTCTAACTTCCCATATAATTTAGGACACCCTAAAAAGAGCAAAGAAAGTATAACTTACCTTACCCGTTGCCTTGCAGTTACAAAGTTTACTTTATATGTGAGAAATTAAATAAAATTTGGAACTCAAAAATTTTAAAAGGCGTGTAAAATGTTTTAATATGTAATCAGGGGGAAAAATTTTTTTAAAATGAAAAATTAAAGGGTGCAGCTTTTGTAAGCCATCAAAAGCTGGTGTTGTTATGATTATCATCTCATTGGATTCTCATAACAAAGTGGTACAAGTATTAGTGTCTGAATTTTACAGAGAAGCAAGAGGTTAAGCAGCTTTGCCCATGTCACAGTCAGTAGATGGCATAGCCTGTACTTTAATCAAAGATGGAACTAGCATGGACTAGTGAGATATTTGTCCCAATGGCTGATATCTGAAGGGCAGAGCATGATAGCTCCACTCCACACCCTTCTGCTATCCACCCAACTGTTCCCTTGCCTAGATCCTGGAGTTACACCATCCCCTCAGGGTTTCATGAGTCCTATAAAATGCCTCTTCCAGGGCCGCTTTGCCCCTACGGAATATCAGCTGAGTAATCATTGATGTCCCTATCTTGAACTCAACCCTAACAGTCCACAGTCCCTTTTCCCCCCTCTTCCAGTGTACCCTCTAGAGCCCTCCTTAGCTAGGTGGCATGAGAGTAGAGCAGCTGGCCTGTATTCAGGAACACCTAAGTCCAAATCTGGCCTCAGATGTTTACCAGCTGCATGACTTTGGACAAGTCACTTAACCTCTGTTTGTCTCAGTGTCCTCATCTGTAAAATGGGGATAATAAGAGCACCTACCTCCCAGAGTGGTTGTGAGGCTCAAATGAGATAATAGCTACAAAGTGCCTAGCACAGTACTTGGCACATATAAATGTTAATTTTGGGGGGGTTGCAATTTTTTACTTGGCAAATATCAAATCTGTGTGTTTCCATATACAGATAATAGGAAAAGGGGTTGTACATGATTCCATGATGCTCTATTATGTATAGCTTGCATTTTAAAAGATTTTTAACAAATTCAAAAGGTTAGTTTCAAAGTTGTCTTGCTTATCTGTATCTCCTTCTCAACCCCTTTCTTTCCTCTTCTGAGCATTTGAAAAAATGCCACAATGACTCTTTTCTTTCTTACTTTTTGGAGGGCATCCTTATCACTAGTCCTCTTCTCTTTCCCAATTCCCCCCAATTTAAAAATCCTCTTTTGTATCAAATGAACATGGATAGAGAATGGACTTAGTGAACACCTGCAAGCATTTCTTCTATCAATGCAGTCCACAACTTCACTTTATCTTAAAGTCCTAGAGAGGGAACAGAGATGTGAGGTGACTGTGTCCTAGGTCACGTAGACAATACTGGAGAAGGGGTAGAAACTGAAGCCCAGGTTTTTCCCTCTCCCTTTCTCTCTTTCTCTCCCTCTCTCCCTCTCTCTCTCTCTCATTTAAAAGCATAGAGATAAAATAATTTTTACAACTAGTGTCTCTGATAAAGATCTCATTTCTAAACTATATAGAGAACTGTGTTGAATTTATAATCATATGAGTCATTCCCCAATTGATAAATGGTCAAAGGATATGAATGGGCAGTTTTCAAATGAAGAAATTAAAGCTATCTATACTCATATGGGAAAAAATGCTCTAGATTATTATTGATTAGAGAAATGCAAATCAAAACAACTCTTAGGTACCACATCCCACCTATCAGATTGGCCAACATGACAAAACAGGAAAATGATAAATGCTGGAGATGTGGGAAAATTGAAACACTAATACATTGTTGTTGTTGTTGTGAACTGATCCAACCATTTTGGAGAGCAATTTGGAACTATGCCCAAAGGGCTATAAAAGGGTTCATAGTCTTTGACCCAGCAATACCACTTCTAGGACCGTATCCCAAAGAGATCATAGAAATGGGAAAAGGTCCCACAAGTACAAAAATTTTTATAGGAGCTCTTTTTGTGGTGGCAAAGAATTGGAAATTGAGGGGATGGCCATCAATTGAGGAATGGCTGAAAAAGTTGTGGTCTGTAAATGCATCTGGAATACTATTGTTCTATAAGAAATGATGAGCAGGCAGACTTCAGAAAAATCTGGAAAGACTTATATGAACTGATTCTAAATGAGGTGAGCAGAACCAGGAGAACATTGTATGCAGTTACAGCCACATTGTGCGATGACTAACTTTGATAGACTTGGTTCTTCTCAGCAATGCAAGGTTCTAAGACCACTCCAAAAGGCTCATGATGGAATACGCTATCCACAGCCAGGGAAAGAATTATGGAGTCTAAATGCGGATCAAAGCATACTATTTGCTCTCTTTTTTTGCTTTGTTTTGTTTCTTCTTTCTTGTGGTTCATCCCATTGGTTCTAATTCTTCTTTACAACATAACTAATGTGAAAATATGTTTAAGATGAATGTATATGTAGAGCCTGTGTCATATTGCAGACCATCTTGGGGTGGGGGGTGGAAGGAAGAGAAAATTTAAAACTCAAAAGCTTGTGGAACTAAATGTTGAAAGCTAAAAATAAATTAATTTTAAAAATTAAAGCATAGAGATAAAACAAAACAAATCTACATGTTTTAAAATGTATATCTTAATCCACCCCTCATATCCCACTTTTCTGCACTGCTCCCTCTTTTACATCCTCTGATCCACAGTGTGAGGAGTAAACATTCACATCTCCTTGCTTCTCAAAGTCACTTTCAGACCCTATCTCTGTCCCTATCACTCAGAAACCACTCTTCTTCCTTTGAAGTTCACTCCCATCTGCCCAGAGCCTTGCTCTTGTCCTTTATGGACGTCCAGGTCATTTGCCCTTCCCCCTTCCCAATAAATTCACCAGGCTGACAGTCTTCTCTATTCCAACCTATCCTCCCTTTGAATCTACTGATCTCCAGTTTCTCAACTTCTCAAGTCACATGACCTCTGTCTCCAGTCTATTTCACATGCAGGAATCCTCGTACCCAGGCACCAATCCTGCCTCCTCTCATTCAACAAAATATGCTTCCCATTCAATTTTTCTCAACCCTGAAGAATTTATTAATTTTAGACTCATACAATGTTTCCTTATATTGCCCTTTCATTCAGTTTCTGACTCCTTTCCCTTCGATGATGGTTTCCCAGAGACTGGATCTTGAGGCTGTCTCAGATCCTTCCCTTGCAAAAAAAAAAAAAAAAAAACCATTGTTTTTCATTGGCATTAGTCTCTGCCCCAAGTGACTTCTTGTGGACAGAACTGGCCACAGTTGGATACCAGCCCACTTCCCCTCAGGCCTAATGGAGTCCCCTTCTCAACACTCCCCAGTGTTGGAGTCCTGCCTTAGGTGCCTCTCTTACTCAGTTCTCTGAATGAGCACTGTTGCCACAATATACTGCAGTCCTAGGTAGGGCAAGCTTCAGCTTTTGGGCTTTCCATGGTGCTGGGGACAGTGCAGGTAAGGTGTAGAACTGAGTTCTATTACAAGTCCCTGGCATGCTGGCCAGTGAAGAACAGAGTACTGAGTAATTTCGCTAGGGATTAGCCTTCTCTGTTGCTAGCTTATTGGGTTGCTGGCTCATTAAGCTTCTTCATTTCTCTAACCGTTAAGACAACTGAAATTGCTTCATCTCTTGCACATAATTCCTATTCTGGAAAGTTCTGAGAGGTCATGAGAATTGTAGAAAGTATCTAGTCCTCTATCACGAGCCCTAGAAATCTATCTCATTCAATGTTAAAGCTGGAAGGGACACTAGATGTCATCTAGTGTTGTCTAGTCCAACCCTCTTACTTTATAAACAAGAAAACTGAAATTCCCAGAGGCTAGGACTTGAATGTAGGTCTTCCAAAGAACAAAAATAAAACAAAGCAGAACGTTGGATAATGAGGATGATCCACTGGGATGCGTATTCCATTCAGGCAGGCTCTCTTTTGCCTCTCTTTGTATCCTCAATGCTTAGTACATTGCCTGGCACATAATAAGCATTTAAATACTTGTTGATCGATTGAAACTTGAGCTTGGAGAAGATATGAGAAAATGCACATTCCTCCTTCAACTGGAGCCATGAGGGACTATGGTGGAGGAATGCTGCATACACTGTCAAATGCTTGTTGTATCCACAGTAAGTAGTAAGAGGAGCATAGTCAGAAATGGTTATGATATAAAAATACATCAATGAAACCTTCTAAAAAGAATTTTTAATTATAAGTGCTCTGCAGCCACAGTCCAATAATCTTTTCATCACATTGGGCTGTACAGTTGTATGATTCTGGGCAAGTCACTTCAATTCTCTGTGCCTCAGTTTGCTCAAATGCAAAATTAGGAGGTTGGACTGAATGGCCTCTAAGTTCCCTTCTGGATCTAAATCTATGATCCTATGATCCTTCTCTACTTGGAAGATCTTAAGGGGTTTGTCAAGGGAGTGAATTGGTGTTTCCATAGCAAACATGGTTTGCAGCATCAGCCCACTGTTAATGGGGAAAATGAATCCATCATACAATTATTTGACAGATGAAAGGTCTGTCTTGGGAGGGAACAGTCTGCAATGTGGGCTCACAGAAGCTTTGATAGGCTAAACTTTAATGTGATAATGATATAGGCTGTGCAACCAAATTAACTTCCAGTTATTCCTGCAGATGAGCCACTCCAGAAAAATTAAATTTCTTGGCCTTTCGCCATTTGGATAATTCTTTTAAAAAACAATAAACATATCATGGCTTTCTTAAAACTAGCCTGTGGTTCCAATGACCTGCAATTTTTCATCTCCCCTGCTGTCTAAACATTTGCTTTTCTCATGCTTCTTCAAAATATCCTTGGGCAGAATTACTGCAGTAAAAAACTGAAGGATGAACAGGAAGCTGGTTGGTAAATGAAGAGGCCTGCCCTTTATGTGTCTGAAGCAGCAGCACTAGTCCACTCCTCTCCTCCCTCATAGGCCTGCCCCAACCTTATCCACCTATGACATGGGGGGTCCAATCAAATTGTCATCATGATCCTGGTCTCTTTATTCAGAGCCCTTCTTTGAACCTGTATAGAAGCCAACAGTGAGGTTGGGGGAAGGGACCTGAAGTCATCCTGCCTGCTTGCCTCACTGGTAAGTGCTCAGATCTGGGGGATGTCAAAGAGAGCCTGGAGAGAAAGGTGTTCCATCAAAAAAAGGGTCAAGTGGTAGAGAACACAGCTTGCAGGCTGCAAATGCCATGGCCTCAAATTCCGACCTGTGTTAGCAACTGATTTATTGTGGCACATGACTTATGTCGACATGATGCCAAGAAGATTGCCTGCATCAGTCAAAGAACTTCCTGCCTTATGAACAAGCAGAGGTCAGAGGTCAGACTAGAGATACAGGAAATAGATTTAGAGCTAGGAAGGAACTAAGAGGTCCTCTAGCTCTACCTCTCTTCAAACTATAAAGCATCTTACAAACAAAATTGTTTTTGATGGGTGCTTCACCTTTAGCTGATTGTTCTGATATTTCATAGACATCAACCAATCCAACCCGGATCTTCATTTCTCTGTCTGCCAAATGGGGATGGTAAAATTCATTTGAATTCAACAACAAATTTTTTATTTATGTAGTAGGCCGATAAGGCAGCACGATTTAGTCATTGCACATTCAGAACCCTTCTACTGTTGCCAAATTTTTCTCGACTCCATGGGGTCACAACCCATGGTTTAAGAAGCATTGTTATAGTGCATATAAGTTGATTATAGTGCCAGGATGACCTGGGTTCAAGGCCTTCCTCTGAAATATGTGGGCTTTGTGCCTCTGCACTAATCATTTAACCTTCCAGGGCCCCCAGTCAACTGTCTAAAACTCTAAGTTACAGAACAGTTGCCAATTTGCATTAGTAGAGGGAATTCCCATACCTGGGGCTCACTACACTGATGAAATTATAAATCCAGACACTCATCTCAAAAATGTACTAAGTGCTAGGCATGCAAAGACAGAAACAAAACAATCCATGCCCTTAAGGAGCTAAAACTATACTGGGGGATTCATCATGTGTAGATAAGTAAATATGAGTATATGGGGAAAGGGATTTTTACCACAGTAACAAAAATGCAGGATGAAAGTCACCAGCTCTGCTACCACCTCCAGTGTTTCAAAATGCCTCCATGAAACTTATTGAACCATGAAGGTAATTTTCATGACCCAAGTAGTGACAACTGGAGTTGGAAGTTATTCATTCACCCTAACTCAACTATAAGGGAGAATTGGGGAACTTCTGATTTAAGAGAGTAATGGCAGAAACAGGGGAGAGGAAGGGGAAGCTTGACAGATACCTGAGAACCAATCTGTAGACTGGTTTGGTGTGATTATGGGACGAACTTACAATAATAGTACAACTGGGAAGGTGAACAGAATCAGATTTTAGAATGTCCTAAACACCTGTCTGAAAAGTCTGTATTTTAAACTAGAAGAAATAGGAGCCAGGGAGGGTTTTAAAGTAGCCATCTGAAATATGACTTGTACTTTCAGAAGATAATTTTGACAACTGTGTGGAAGATGGTTTGCTGGAGGGAGAAATTGGATGCAGAGAGAGACCAATTAGGAGCATATCAAGCTAGTCCAGGTCAGAGGAGATAGAGGCCCAAATGTTTCCCTTTCAGACTTCTCATACCACTTTCTTTCACTTTTCTAATATCCTTACAAAGTATTATTGTGTATTTTAGGTCCTAGAACCATAGAATGTCAGAGCTGGAAAGGGCCTCAGAGGCCATCTACTTCAGCTGCTGCCTGAAGCAGGATTTCCTCTACAATATACCTGACAAGTACTCATTCAGCCTTTGTTTAAAGACTCTCAGCAAGGGGAAACCCACTATCTCCAGAGGCTGCCCAGTCCCCATTTGGACAGACCTAATTGGTAGGAAGTGTTTCCCATAGGAAGCCTAATTCTGCCTCCCTACCATCCATTGCACCTACCTAGGCACAATATATTTGGGCACTCTTTCATATGACAATTCTCCAAATACGTATAGGGTCCAGGGAGCCTATAGTTAGAGCTACAGGGTATCTTTGAAACCATCAAGCCCAACACCTTCATTTTACAGATGAGGATACTGAAGCTCAGTACTTGATGGGCTGTATTTGGTCCTAGGTGGCTCAGTGGATAGAGCACTGAGCCTGGAGTCAGGAAAACCTGAGTTGCAATATAGCCTCACACACTCACTAACTGGGTGGCCCTGGGCAAGTCACTTAAACCTGTTTGCCTTAATCCACTGAAGAAGAAAATGGTAAACCACTCCAGTATCTGGAGAAACCCTGGACAGTAGAGGCATGCTATGGGGTTACAAAGTGTCAAACACAACTGAATGACTGAATAAATTTGGTCCAAGCCTCATGCACAGTTATCCCACTACTAGACCATAAGTTTCATAAGGAGAGGGATCATTTTCCATTTCAACATTCCATCTACCTCAATTCGAGGAAATACAATTCAACAAATATCTATTAAGTAAATGGGCAAGGTGCTGTTCCAGGTACCTTGATTTAAAGAAAAACTGAAACATCACCATTGCCTTCAAAGAGCTTATATCCTACGAGGGTCATACAGAATGTACCCAGGGCAACTAATACAAAGTAATTTGAAGAGAGAGAGAACACTAAAGAATGGAAGCATTAAAAAAATCAAGGTGAGTCTTGAAGGAAGCTAGTGACTTTAAAAGGTGATATAGTGCTTTCCAGGAATGGAGCATAGCTTGCACCAAAGTGCAGAGATGGGAGATGGAGTACCTACTTCAGTGAATGACTTGTACATCAGTTTGGCTGGAATACAGATGGGATGAAGGTTAGTAATATAAAATTTATACAATAATAGCGATATTTTAAAGAAAACAACTTTGAAGGTCCTTAGAACTCTGATCATTGCAATGATAAGCCACAAGTGCAAAAGAATAAAGATGAAAAATGCCACGTACCTCTTGATAGAGAGGCGATGAGTTTTAAAAAGAGACACATTTTTGGATATGGCTAATTTTGGAATTTGTTTTGCCAGACTAGGTAGCTATATACTGAAGGCTTCATGGGGGGAGGTCAATTGTGAGGTGTTAATTTGGGGAAGCAAAGATTAAATTAAAAAAGAAAATATCAAGGGATATTTATACTATGATGTGCCATATTTATTTCAATAAATTTCAGCAATGCTGTTCTGAATTAATAGTCAAGCACTGAACCACATTGCCACAAAGGAATTTGGAAAATATAACATATCATCTTGCTACCAAAACAAAACAAACATATTTCACTTCCCTGACTTAATGGAGAAAGACTGCTGATGATATTACTGTTATTTGAGGTGAATGAAGAGTATTTGTGGGGAAAATGTGATAAGTGCACAGGATTTCAAGTGGATATCATTTGTATTTTGAAAACATTGTACTACTAGGATGTATACAAAATTTGAAAAAAAATTTAAAGTAGGATGGGCTGCCTCTCCCCCACCAAATGGTTAGTAATATAAAATGTGGCTGGAAATGTAGATTGAAGTCAGATTGGAAGGGACTTTAAATGTCAGGATAAGGAATTTATACTTTATCCTTGAGGCAATAGGGAGCAAATGAAGATTTTTGAGCAAAGAAGTAATATAATTGACCTGTACCTTAGGGAAATTAATTTAGCAGCTCTAGAGGAGGGAGGGTGATAAGGGTATCAATCTCTGGGGCTATATAGCCTTTAGAAAATATTCCATAAAATGCATATAATGGACAGCAGATGCATGTTTGAATTTATAAAAAAATATTGTCACAAAGATATTACAGTATTTAAGGACCCACTCACATCAACTATAGCTGAAGGTTTCACTTTTCCCTCACAGAGTGATAACTCTTCTTCATTCCTCCTGTAGTTCCTGGTATTACGCTAAGAAACATGGCATGACTGTGTATCTCAGAGGAATTGTCAATAATATTGTCAGACACATACTTGGCATCCCTACACTACTTAAACTTTTTTCAGTCTGTGTCTGTTCTTAATCTACTGCAGAATTTAAGGAACAATTTTTAAAATTCCTACAGGAAATCTTTTAATTGGATCGCAGGGTTTCCAGGTAGAAAGGAATCTAAGAAACCATCTAGTCAAATGCCTTCATTTTACAGATGAGCAATGAATGGCAGAGTTGGAAACTGAACCTAGTATTCAATGGCAGCATGAGCTGAACCTTTCCTATGCAACCTCTTTTTAAAAAAATCAGTCCAATCCAACCATTCTGAAAAGCAATTTGGAACTATGCCTGAAGAACCATAAAACTGCATACCCTTTGATCCAGCAATACCACTACTAGCTCTGTATCCCAAAGAGATCACAAAAAGGGAAAAGGACCCACATGTACAAAAATATTTGTAGCAGCTTTTTTGTGGTGGCAAAGAATTGGAAATGGTGGGGATGCCCATCAATTGGGGAATGGCTAAACAAGTTGTGGTATATGAATATGCTAGAATACTGTTGTTCTATAGGAAATGATGAGTGGGTAGATTTCAGAAAAACCTGGAGAGACTTTGAACTGATGCTGAGTGAAGTGAGCAGAACTAGGAGAACATTGTACACAGCAACAGTGACACTGTGCGATGACCAATTCTGATAGACTTGGCTCTTCTTGGCAATAAATGATCTAAGACAATTCCAAAAGACTCAGGATGGAATATGCTATCCACATCCAGAGAAAGAACTATGGAGTCTAAATGCAGATTGAAGCATATTATTTTCTTTTTTTTTTCCTTTCTTGCAGTTTTTCCCTTTTGTCTGATTCTTCTTTCATGACATGACTAATGTGGAAATATGTTTAATATGATTGTATATGTATAGTTTATATCAGATTGTATGCCATTTGGGGGAGGGGGAAAGGAAAGGAGGGAGAAAAAATTGCAAGTCAAAATCTTGTAAAAGTGAATGTTGAAACCTAATTTTTTTTAAAACTAAGTCCAGTTTCATTGACAATCTAGATCTTTTCAGTATCACAGTAAGAAAGCAGCTTGTTAGTTGGAGCATCTCTCCCTACTGCTACAGAAAGATAGAAAGAAATAGGTGGATATTTTCACCAAGGTAACACTAATAGCACTGTTAACATCCTTATTAAAGCTGTTAAGAGACTAGCAAGGTAACAGGTGGAGCTAAGCGATTCTGACAATAAGCTGTGACATTCTGACAATATTGACAAAATGAGTGATGACTTTGGTGGCTGAGATAGGAAGATTAGTACCTGGAGCTGTCTACATTTCATAACAAATACTATATATCATCACCATCATGATAGACAGACAAATAGAGCATTTATTAAGCATTTACTATATGCCCAGTGCTGTGCTAAACATTGGAGACACAAATACAAGAAAGAAAAGCAGTTCCTACCTTCAAGGAGATCGAATTCTAGTGGAGGAAACAAAATATAAAATGGAACTAGAAAACTAGGGAGGGGTAAGCTGGAGTAAATGGGAAAGGATAACATTGCAGCAGCCCAGAAAGGTATTTGAGCTGGAGGTGAAGCAAGCATGGCTGGAGCTGCTCATGATCTTGCATCATATTGATTCCTTTGGTCATTAGAAAATAGAGAATCTGTCATCTCACCTTACCTCACCCTGCAAACTGTAAAATGGTATTGATCAGGAAAGAAAGTAAACTCTGGACACAACAGCAACACTCAGTATCCTCCATGGACATCAGAGTTTCTAATAACTTTAAAATTTCCTTCTCAGTACATACACACACATACACATGAGGGCAGGGGGCTTTAGACACTTACTAGCTGTGAGATCCTAGTCACTTAACCCCATCTGCCTCTATCCCTCAACTGTAAAATGAGCTGGAGAAGACAAAGGCAAACCACTCCAGTATCTTTGCCAAGAAATCCCCAAATGGGGTCAGGAAGAGTTAGATACAATTGAAAGAACTTCAAACAACAACCACCACCTTGGTTCAGCTCCACTATCTACCTTGTGATTGTGCACAGGATACCTAACCTGTCAGAATCTTAGATACCTAATTTGTAAAATGGAGATAGTAACATGTACATTACTTAACTCATGGGGCTGTTGTGAGAAAATCACTTTGTAAACGTCAAAATCCCGTATAAATGACTTGTTATTGTTCCTGGCCTGGGTAAACCCAGAGTAGGTGTCTCCTAAGTAAAAATTTTTACATGTGATTGGGAAATACCTAACAAAATAAATAAAAATATTTTTTATAAAAGACCATGAGAGAAAATACCTGAAGAGAATAATCATGGTAGGCTTGGAAACTTTTTCTTTGGCTCGGTATTTTGATGGGGTATTTTGATGACTGCCTCCTTTATGGCATGACTTATGTCTAAGTTTCTCCAATATGAAGGACAAATCCCCACCTCCCATACAGGCACTCAAGACACTAAATCCATATTAGAAATGGGACAGTTTTTATTTCACCTCAAAAAAATCTGAAATATACCGAGGACTCACAAGAGTCTACGAACAGATACAGAAATAAAGAAAGCTCTGAAATAATCAATTATACATTCTTCCAGAAGACAACTGAACTCGGAGTTATAATAAAGGCAACACTGCTGCTTGTCCTTCAGTTTTGAAATGGACCAATGTCATCATGAAGTGATGTCTTGACTCTTGAGTGAATTGGATTTAAGTGAGGTAGAGGCACAAAGTTGGCCTCACTCTCTTCCTTACTCATCAGAGTCCAGTGGCAAGACAAAAGTCAAGATGACTGGCAATAGCCTGGGATGCAGTGGATGACCTCGGTGTCTTTGATATCTGACCATAGAATCATATGTCTAGAACTAGAAGGTCAGCCAGTCAAAGAGCAGCTATGTGCCAAGCAATGACCACACTGCTGGGGAAATAGGAAAAAAAATGGTCCCTGTTCTCAAGCTCAGATTTTAACTGGGGAGACAACATGCAATATATATATATATATATATATATATATATATATATATATATATATATGTATATATATGCATATATGAATGTAAGTATATATAGACATATGCATATATATACATGCTCAAAGATATGCCTAGTATATGAGTAAAATACTTTAAAAGCTGAATCCAACCTCCTCATTTTACAGATGGGGAAACCAAGGCAGTGAGATGATTTAACTAGGTGGGATTCAAATAGATTTTCCTCACTCCAAGGGTGATCTTGAATTTACTATTCCATAGTTGACTTCGTTGCAATTGGTAGGGGTGGGACCCAGAGGAAGGGAATGAAATCGGAAAGTCAATGGAAATTAATTAGGTTCTTTTAAAGTTTCAAGTCAGGTGCTCTAATATGAAGTCAGTCACGTAATAAGCCATGTAAATACCTACTATGTGCCTGGCACTGTACTAAGCTTAGCTAGGGGCACGAAGATAGGCAAAAACAACCCTTGCTCTCAAGGAGCTCACAGTCTAATGAGATAACATATAAACAATTATGTACAAACAAAATATATACAGGATAAATTGGAGACCATCTCAGGGGAAAGACACTTGAATTAAGGGGGATTTGGAAGAGGTTCTTTGAGAAGGTGGGATTTTAGTTCTGACTTAAAGGATGCCAGGGAAGCCAGGAGGCAGAGATGAAGAAGAGAATTCCAGGCATGGAAGACAGCTAGTGAAAATTGAAGTCAGAACATGGATTGCTGAATGTGAGAATAACCATAAGATAGCCAGTGTTCATAATTTTAAAAAAATGTCTGCTAATATTTGTATGCTAGCCACAAAGGTAATACGATGATTTTCCAGTGAAACCCTTCTGTCCTCTATATGTAGTTCCCTCCACACTTAGTGGCATTCTGTGGTTAAACTGCCCACAAAAAGAAAACATATTTTGCCTAGCCACACAAGTTATTACACTAATTATAAGGCAGCAGTCATCAAAGCTACTTGGTACTGGCTAAGAAACAGAGTGGTGGATCAGTGGAATAGGTTAGGCACACAAGACGCAGTAGTCAATGACTACAGCAATCTACTCTTTGATAAACCCAAAGAATCCAGCTACTGGGTTAAGAATTCACTATTTCACAAAAACTGCTGGGAAAACTGGAAAATAGTATGGCAGAAAGTGGGCATAGACCAATATCTTACACCATATACCAAAATAAAGTCAAAATGGGTACATGATTTAGGAATAAAGGCTAATACTATAAGCAATTTGGGAGAGCAAGGAATAGTTTACCTGTTAGATTTATGGGAAAGGGAAGAATTCACGACCAACAAGAGATAGAGAGCATTATAAAATGCAAAATGGATAATTTCGATTATGTTAAATTGAAAAGTTTTTGTACAAACAAAGCCAGTGCAACAAAGATTAGGAGGGAAGCAGAAAATTAGGAAAAAATCTTTACAACCAGTTTCTCTGATAAAGGCCTCATATCTAAAACATACAGGGAACTGAGTCAAATTTACAGGAATACAAGTCATTCTCCAGTTGAAAAATGGTCAAAGGATATGAAAACAGGCGGTTTTCAGAGGAAGAAATTAAAGATACCTGTAGTCATAGGAAAAAATGCTCTAAATCACTATTGATTAGAGAAATGCAAATCAAAACAATTCTTAGGTACCACATCTTTCCTGTCAGATTGGCTAACATGACAAAACAGGAAAATTATAAATGCTGGAGAGGATGTGGGAAAATTGGAACATTGTTACATTGTTGGTGGAGTTGTGAAGTGATCCAGCCATTTTGGAGAGCAATTTGGAACTATGCCCAAAGGGCTATAAAAATGTACATACCCTTTGACACGGCAATACCACTACTAGGGCTGTTTCTCAAAGAGATCACACAGGTAGGAAATGGACCAGTATGTACAAAAATATTTATAGGAGCTCTTTTGTGGTAGCAAAGAATTGGAAATCAAGGGGATGCCCATAAATTGGGGAATGGCTAAACAAATTGTGGCATATGGATGTAATGGAATACTATTGTGTTATAAGAAATGAGGAGCAGACGGACTTCATTATAACTTGGAAAGACTCACATGAACTGATGCTGAGTGAGGGGAGCAGAACCAGGAGAACATTATACGCAATTACAGATACACATGGTATCTGTAAGGACTAACTTTGATAGACTTAGCTCTTCTCAACAAAACAAGGTTCAAAGACAGCTCCAAAAGATTCATGACAGAAAAAACTATCCACATCCAGAGAAAGAATTACGGAGTCTGGATGCAGATTGAGGGAAACCATTTGCTCTTTTTTTCCTCCTTCTTTTTTGGTTTCATCTCTTTTTTGCATGATTCATTCCATTGGTTACAACTTTTCTTTACAACTGGACTATTATGTAACTAAGTTCAATGTGAAGGTATATGCAGAACGTGTATCAGATTACATGCTATCTGGGCGGGGGGAGAGGGAGAGAGAGAAAATTTGGAACTCAAAAACTTGTGGAACTGAGAGTTGTAAACTAAAAATAAAAAATAAATTAATAAAAAATGAAACATATTTTGGAGACTGCTGAACAAGATTTGCAAAGTAGCTCACTGGCCTTCCTCTCCAAGTGTGACACTGTGCAAGAACAATATACTCTTCATTCTTTGAGCTCACTGAAACAGGAAATCATTTCTCTTCAAATTGTCTATTGCCCAAACTCTCAAACTAGGGAACCTTTAAGATTAGAAAGCCCTCTATCAGGTTCTCTCCCCACAGGACTTGTGCAAGCACACGTCTACCATGGCCATGTGCTTTTCCTACAAATTGCCTTTAAGTGCTCCTGGGAGAAGGGGTAGAACTCTCTTTTCCCATCCTTATTGCACTGCAAAAAGACGCAAGAGGGAGAACATAGAGAGGGAGAGGAAAACAGAGACAAAGATGGAGGGAAGGTAAGAGACAGAGAAAGAGAGACAGAGAAAGAGAGACAGAGAAAGAGAGACAGAGAAAGAGAGACAGACAGACAGAGAGAGAGAGATGGAGATAGAGAGAGACAGAGAGAGAGAGAGAGATGGAGATAGAGAGAGACAGAGAGAGAGAGAGAGAGAGAGAGAGAGAGAGAGAGAGAGACACATCATGGGGAGGGATGGCTAACTATTAGGAGGCATCCTCAATCTCTCAGCCCAATCAGTATAGTAAAAACAAGCATGAACATATTCCATGAAGAGGTGCTCCTCTGTTGCCTCCAAAACATGGCCCATGCCTGGAACCTTAACAGGTTGATTGAAAAACTCTTCAAATTACTCATTGACTTACCTGATCACTTCCTTATGCTTAAAATCATTTTACGTTCACCTCATTATAGATACAATTGTGGCCAGATATGAGGGAAGTCTCAAATGTTCAAAACTCTTCCATGAGAGTTGTTCCAACTAAGCACATGAAACATTTGAGGAAATCTTCTTGACAGAATATTATCCCATATGTCAGTCCCCAAAGCTTCTGGTTGGAGTAGAGTTTATGGCTGTCATATTTCATATTAGCCCCCCTGGGATTCCCAACCAACCAAAGATCTAAACATGTGTGAGTTGATTTAAGGTCTTTGTCTATTGAAGGCACATTTGGAGAAAAGTGAGGGTAATGATACTTAGAGAATATGAATGAGATGAATGGATAGCTGTTCAGGCAGCCATCATATGGCATCTGTTGAGGGTGTAGCAATTATAGTCTTTAAGCGGTAATGAGAAGGGATTAAGTTTGCCTCATTTCCCATTATAGCTTCAAGTGTTCCTTAGGCTGATACATTAATTGGCACAAATGTGTCCAAGGCTAAACAAACTGACTGGAGGGTTATCTGACCCAATAAAGAAGGGGAAATGCAGAGGCATTATTATAATATTACTAAGAATTGCTTACCTGTATATGCTTTATAGATGTCCCCTTGATCCTCACACCAACCCCACAAGGTAGTTGTCATTATCTTCATTTTACAAGTAAGGAAACTGAGGCTTATAGAAGTGAAATCATGTTTCCATTGTCATACCTCTAGTAAGGGATGGAACTATGGTTTGAACCCAGATATTTGAATTAGAACTTGATTACCCTCTCTACCAGCTGTCCTTCCTCAAGAATCAAGAGATTCTGGGAAATATATACTAAAAAGAGCAACCAAAAGATGATGAATGGGACTGGAAATTGGATTAATATGTTTAAAAAGGAATTAATGTTGCTTATATTTGTGACAGATGAACATTTCACCTTTCTTCACATGAATCTTTATTCTAAGAAGGCAACCTACTAATTGCTTTGCCATCCAACAGAAGGCTGAACAAAAGTAAACAGACAAAATGCAGAAAGGAAAATTCAAGTAGATGTAAAAGATACTTCTGGACTTCCAAGGTGATGAAGCCCTGCCGAGGTTGTCAAGGAAGATATAGCATTAAGGCAGAATTCATGACTTCAAAGAAAATCATGAGCATGCCTGACTGGTTTGGAATCATAGGATATAAGGAATTTTCTAAGTAGAAGGCAGAGGAATTAAAGCATTTATTCAAGCTCCAAAGTAGCAGACCCATGTACCAATGTCCCCAATTCAATATTGTGGCCAAAACCTTCCAGATCCAATAAGCCAGCCTCACAATGGTAACCAGGAGGTTACAGAAAAATATTATGGCAGTAAGCCAAATCATACCTGTGCTTCCCCCAATACTAGGGCCCTCCTGTAAGAAGATCACTCACTGGTCTCAAGCCCTTGCTCAGCACTCTCCAGAAGCTGGTTCTCAGGTCAGTCCTGCTATCAGCAGCACCTGCTACTTCAGCTTCTGTGCTTCAGCTTCTCCTGCTCCTCAGCTTCTCCTGATCCTCAGTTTCTGTTCCTCCGGCTTCCACTGCTCCAGCTTCTACTGGTTCTGCTTCCACCACATCTACCTCTCCAAGCTCTGTTCTCTCTTTTTATACTAGAACATCATCTGAGTGACCAGGACTTAGGCACATACTATTGGCTCTGGTCTTAGCAACTCCCCTTAGGGCCCTGTGGGCTTCACACCCACAGTGATTTAGCAAGGAGTTTGGGGCCTACTTAGGAGCAAAGATCTAATCAGACCTCCCTTCGTTGGTCCCACCTGGAGCCCCACCTGGAGCCCCACCTGAAGCCTATTCAAGTGGGGGGGGGGCTCGAGGGTGGGGGGAAGAGATCTTCTCACTTACTGATTGCCTTTACAGAAGGCTGGGGATTTCCACCTGGAAATCCTTAAAGATAGCATGTTGTTGGTGTTCAGTCATTTTCAGTCATGTCCAACTTTTTGTGACCTCATTTGGGTGTTGAAGTTCCCTCTTTCCTGAAAAAAGGGGTTGAAGTAGATGTCTTCTGAAGTGTCTTCTAACTCTAGAACTGTGATCCTAACAGACTATGTCAGGAGACTCCTCACTGGTCTCCCTATATCTTTTATCTCCTCCAAAATTCTATTCCCAATCTTCCTACATACTGCTACCGGAACACTGGCCTTAAAGCAAAAGTCTGGCCATATTATTCCGCCTACCTAAAAGTCTTCCATGTTGCTCTATTGTCTACCAATTAAACTAATTGAATCCAGACTACTTTACGTACCTCTCTCTCTCTCTCTCTCTCTCTCTCTCTCTCTCTCTCTCTCTCTCTCTCTCTCTCTCCCTCCCTCTCTCTCTCTCTCTCCCTCTCTCTCTCCCCGTCTCCCTCCCTCTCTCTCTTTCTGTCTCTCTCCTTCTCCCTCTCCCTCTCCTCCCATCTCTCCTTCCTCCAATACTTTATTTGTACTTTACAGTTGTCACCAATCACATCATATTCAAGTTATTAGTCATTTTATCTTTTTTCTCCTACTCCACTGTAAGTTCCCCAAGGACAAGAAGCGTGATTTAAACATCTTTGTACTTTTTCAGTGCTTAAAGTAGCATCTTGCACATGGCCAGGGGAATAATTCTTACTTAAACAAGAGGATAGAGGTTACTATAAAAGACAAAATATATGGTTTTGATTCAATAAAGCTGAAAGTCCTTTCCATGAGCAAAATAAATATATTTAGAATTAGAAGGGATACAATTAATAGACCAAAATGTGTTTGGATCAACTTTCTCTGATGAAGATGTAACACCCAAAAGATTTACATCTTTGATACAAATATCAAAATTTTTAAAATTCTCCAACAGATAAGCTGTAAATAAGTGGTGAAAGGAGATGAATAAACAGTTTTCTGATTTCCGCAACACCCCAGACAATAACTCCCTTCTTTAGACATCATTTTCTCACACTTGTTGTTGTCTCTTACTGTAATGTGAACTCCCTGAGGGTATAAACCATCTCTCCTCTGTATATGTATCCCCAGCATTTAGCACAGTGCCTAGCACATAATAGGTGCTTAATAATTTTTTTTTCACTCATAGTAAGTACTTAATAGATAATTGTTGAATGAAAGGAAGGTGAAGGGAAAGAGAATAAGCATTTATCTAGCACCTATTTATATGGCACCTATCTCTTTCTGGCACTCACCAGACACTGTGCTAAGTGCTTTTTTTTTACAAATATGATCTCATTTCATAGGGTATAAATGAGATAACTTTTTGAAATCCTTCCCATTTCTATGATTTTATAAGTTGTCCTATAATTTCAATTTGAGAAGATGAAAATGCTTTACAAATTCATTGCCCTTCCCAAAATAATTAAGAAATGAGTAAATGAAAAGAATGATTTACTTTCCAAAAATTCTCCAACTAAATATGCAAATGCATGCACATTATACATTAGCTTGAGTACCTTACACATGCCAACACTTCCTTTTAAAATCACTTGTTTTCATCGTTAACAACACTCTGCTAGTAGTGATGTGCCTACATATCAAAGCAGTGTGGTGTTATGAGTAGAACACAGAACCTGGAGTCAGGAGACCCTGGATTTTAATTCTAACTCTGACTTTACTAGACATGTGATGACAAGAATTTATTTCACCATTCAAAGTCTCAGTTTCCTCATTTGCATAATAAGAGTAACAACCCTTGTATTACCTACATCACAAGCTTATTGTAAAGAAAGCACATCAACAAAAACCTTAAAGTGCTTTAAAATTTGATTATTCAAATTCAAAATAAAATTTTATAGTTGAAATTTAAAATTTAATAATAACAGTAATTTGCTATTATTGTTGTTGTTAAATACTCTGAAGGTATCTTCATCAGGTATCATTGGCACAAGATTGGCATTCCCTATTGTTTTCTTGGTGGCCATGGAAGTGAGTTGTAAAGAGTGGAGCAAGGTAAGACATCTGTTATAGGGGGTGGGGGTTATTCTTTTCCAAGTCACTCCTGTAAGTGTTAATCTATTTGCCTTCATTTTCAAAGATGCTGTCATGGCTGCCCTAATAGTATAACCATCCATATACAGAAGGACAACTAAAAAGATTGTCACATGTCCTGAGGCTCTTTCTACACTTGAAACAAGACACATAATCTAGGAATTCTGGCAAATGGAGTAAATTGAGTGGGAGTAGGGAGGGTTGGAAGGTGATGGTCTGCTTGGGTTCGGCATAGTCATGCCCCAAGAGGATCTGTTTCTTAGAGAGTTCACAACCAAGTAGATAACCCCTGACCACACAAACCCGATGCAGGGAGAGGAAGCATCTGGGGGGTAGGATGGAGTTTCATGGCAATGAGTAAAGGCAGGACTAGGATAGAGAAAATCAGTGATGGATCCCACAAGGCAGGGGTCTGGGGCAGAGCAAGGCAGTGAGAACACCCCAATATGTAGCCAGTAGAGGACTATGAGGCTCAGGGTACAGATAGAACAGAGAATCACCATAGGGAGGAAGTATACCCCCCATGTCAGTTGTCTTTCACACATTGAGGAATGGTTCGATCAGCCTACCCTACCTCTACTTGGAGGAATTGGTTTGTCCTTTTCACCTATATACAGTCCTGTTGACTCAGAATGAGCAGTCTTATTGTGGCACCATCATACTCTGTCAGTTATTTACCAGCTTCCCACTGTATATTCACATGTCTTTAAGCTTATGCTTCATCACATCTTCATATTTTTTTCCTGAGGCTCATCTTTTGATCACTCATGTCAATCAACGAATCAATAGGTAGTCATTACATGCCTGCTATGGAAACAATTTGTTCTCATCCACCCATTCTGCTGGGGAAAGTCTTCAAATGCTTGGGGTAAACACTCCTCTAAATCACTTCACTTTGCATCAATTTATGTAAATCCAGGTCTGAAATCTGCCTGCTCATCATTTAGCAAAATTGTATTCCATTACACTCATGCACTACAACTTAAGTCATTCCCCAAGTGATGGACATCCCCTTAATTTCCAATTCCTTGCCACAATAAAAAGAGCTGCTATAAATGTTTTACTACAGGTAGGTAGGTCCTTTTCCCTTTGTTTTATCTCTTTGGGATACAGTCTTAGAAGTGGTATTGCTGGATCAAAGGGTATGCACAGTGTGATTAACCTTTGGGTATACTTCCAAATTGCTCTCTGAAAAGGCTGAATCAGTTCACAACTCCACCAACAGTGTATTAGTGTCCCAGTTTTTCCATATGCCCTCCAACATTTATCATTTTCCTTTTCTGTCATATTAGCAAATCTGATAGGTGTGAGGTGGTTTTAGAGTTGTTTAGAGTTGTTTTAATTTGCATTTCTCTAATCAATAGTGATTTAGAGTATTTTTCATATGACTATAGATAGCTTTGACTTCCGAAAACTTTTCATTCATATCCTTTTTGACTATTTATCAACTGTAGAATGATTTGTAGTCTTATAAATTTGACTTGATTCTCTATATATTTGAGAAATGAGGACTTTATCAGAGGCACTTACTATAAAAATTGTTTCCCAGCTTTCTCCTTAGCATTAGAGTACATTCAACTTTCTTTCCTGTCTTAGCAGCAACCTTCTCTTGCTCTTTTCCTCCTCAAGTCTTCCTTCTTCCATTACTCTTCCTTGTTCTACAGATCATGTCCTTGACCTTGAGTCTTTCTCCACCCAACATTTTCCTCTTTTTCCAGCTCAAATCTTGGTTCTGCTTCCCTTATGACTTCTTGAATCTTCCCAAATTTTTCCTACCAAAATCCAATTTCTAGCCTTTAAAAAAAACTACAAATCTCATTTTCCACCAAATCCTTCTCTTTCTCAATATTTTTCTTCACCTTGAGCCTTTTTTCTCCTTCTCCTTTTCCCATCAAAGCTGATTTCAACTGATTTCGTTGTTGTTCAGTTGGTCAGTTGTGTCCAACTCTTCATGATCCCACGGACCACAGCACTTCATTCTGATGTCATATATTTTAGCATTTAACATGGTCCCATGGGGTTTTCTTGGCAAAGATACTGGAGTAGTTTGCCATTTCCTTTTCCAATGGATCACCTTTTGTCAGAACTCTCCACTGTAACCTGTCCATCTCGGGTAATCCCACACAACATAGTTCATAGTTTCATCTGTCACATCAAGGCAGTGATCCCTCAACTAAAAGAAAATACATATTTGCCAGTCCAAGAACTTTGATTAACTTTACAAGGCAATTCTTTAACCCAACTCTGCCATTTATCAGTTAGGTGTTTCATGTTTTCTTCCTGAGGGAGCAAAATGTGTGATAATTGATATAAATAATTGTTCCCCAGGGCAATTGTTCCCCTCTGGGGAACTTTGTCTATGATCTTGTATCAGAGGTTGACTTGGTTCCAATTTGCTCCTAGCATGGGTGTTCAGTCCAAGCCCACATTTTCTAGACTTGAATGGTCCTGGATCATTCCTATGTAGAATAGGCAGGATTTCCCACTACTAGTGCCTCCTGCTCTCCCCCCACCCCCAAGGTTTCCTTGCATATTCTTTGCAAATTTCTCTATATAAGTATGTCATCTCCCGCATGATAATGTAAGCTCCTTGAGGAAAGGGACAGTTTTTCTTTTGTCTTTTTATTCCTAGCAGTTAACATAGTGACTAGTACATAATAGGTACCTAATAAATGCTTGATGGTTGAGGGAAATATTTATCTTCTACATGAGGCCTTTCCTGATCTCACTCCCAGCCACTAGTGCCTAGTATTCCCTCCTTCCTCTCCTCAACTTCTTAGGATCCCTGGCTTCCTTCAAGAATCAAAGCAAATGCCATCTTCTACAGAAAGGCTTTCCTCATTCCCCATCTTCATCTCAACACTGCTAATGCCATTACTCTGAGATCATCTTTCATTACCCTGTATATATCTTTGGTGTGCCAACTTATTTACATGTTGCCTCTCTGATTAGAAGGTGAGTTTTTTTGAGGGCAGTAACTGTATTTGCCTTTTTTAGTAACCCCAGGGCTTATCTAAGTGCCTGGCACATAATAAGAGATTAATAAAGGCTTATTAACCCATTAGCTAAAATTCTGCAGGGAAAGTCAGCCCATGAGAACTGGGAAACTCTTAAAAAGAAAGTTATAAAGACAAAAAGAAACAATTTCAATGAGGAAGAAAAGCTGAAATTTAGCCCCCCCAAAAGGCTAATAAGGATGTACAAAGTATTCATCAACCAATTTAGATCTTTTAAAGACAAGTACAGATGATGGAAGCAACAGCAACCAACAGAGGGTGAAGATAAAGAAGGAATGTGGTAAGGAGTGTAAAATAGTATCAGGAGTGCTAAAGATCAGAATAAAATTACACTTTCAGGAAAAGAGGAAAAGAGAATTGAAAAAAAGGATAGGATTGCCTAGAGTGTGTGGGACAATAAAAATAAATGATGGATAGAAGACAGGTGCTTGCTCTCATTTTACTTCTTTTTTTTCTGTAACAAAGAGACTCATTTTAGTATAGAAAGAATAGATCAAAAATACTAAGCTTATACCTAAGATTAAGTAAGAAGATCAGAAGAAAGCACGAAGCTATCCTTGATGAATTCAAGTTAACTGAACCAGACAAATGATAGCCCAAAAAACTGGAGGATAAGAGTGACTGAAGGAATCTGAGTAATATTTGAAAGATTGTAGAGAATGGGAGAGGTGCTGTAATATGGGAGAAGAGAAAATATTGTCACAATTCTTTTAAAAAGTGAAGAGAAGTGGAGTCTTCAAACCAAAGACCAGTATACTTGGCTAATTCCTGATAAAATTTGAAAACATTCGAAGGATGATCTTTGAACATTTAGAGAAAAAAAAAGCCCATATTGTTTCATCTAAAATAGGTCACTCCAAACTAACTTGATTATTATTATCATCATTATTGCTATTATTATTATTTATAGTTTTGGCTCCTAGACCAAGGGAATGCTGTAGATATTGGGAAAATACTTGGCAAAGTCTCTCATGTAATTCTTGTGGACAAGATGGAAAAATCTGAACTAGACAATAGTATGAATTGACTGGATGGATCTAAAGAATTGCCGTTAATGGTTCTATAACAAATTAGAGAAAAATATCCAGTGAGATGCCCCAGAAATCTGTATTTGGTCTTTAACACATTTGATCAGAAATGTGGATAAAGCCATAGTTGACATGCTTGTCAAGTTTACGAATGACACAAAGCTAGACTGGATAACTGAAACAGTTGATTGTCAAGACTATCAAGTCAGGATACAAAGAAAATAATCCAAATCTGCAAAAACATGGGGCTGAATCTAAGATGAAACACAATAGGAAATAATGTAAAGTTTTGCTTTGCTTTAAGAATCACTTTCAGAGACAGATAGCACAGTGGATAGAGCACTAGCCTTGGAGTCAGGAGGACCTGAGTTCAATCTGGGCTCAGACATTTGACACTTACTAGCTGTGTGACTCTGGGCAAGTCACTTAATCTCAATCGCCTTGCCAAAACAAAAATAAAAATAATCACTTTCATAAAAAATAGAATGAAAGAGGAAAGGCTAGTAAGCAATTTTTCTAGAAAAGACCTGAAAAGTCTGGTAGATTGAAAAAGCCACAAGCATCAACCTTGTGATATGGCTGCCAAGGAAGCTAATGTCATCCTAGGCTGCATTAAGAGTAGAATAGGAGGTGATTGTCCCAGTGTACTACTGAGTCCAGTTGAGAAAATTCATTCAGTGTTGGGTGCACTAAATTAGGAAGTTCTTTGATAAGCTTGAGAGACTCCAGAGAAAGACAATCAGGATGGGGGGGGCCTCAAGATCATGCCATTTGGGAATCATTTGAAGGAATTGGGAATGGTTGACTTGGAGAAGAGAAGATAGTGAAATATGATAGTAGTCTTCAAGTATCTGTGGGGAAAGAACAAGATTTGTTATATTTGACCTCAGAGGGCAGAACTGAGAGCCAGAGAATTGTAGACAGGAAAAGTTAAGCTTGATGTAAGGAAAAAATTATTAATAATTTGAATTACTAAAGAGTAATAAGAGCTTCCATGGGAGTTAGTGGTTTTCTCTTCATGGAAGGCTAAGTGCCCTATTATCACATATATTGAGGAGGTCATTCTTCTTCATGTTTGAATTGGGCTAGATGGCTTCAGAGGTTTGTTTGTTTATTTTTTTTCAAATTCAGATATGCTGTATGACTCTACAATTCGGTGAAATCAAGGGATGTTAGGCTTTAGAGTTGTACGTTAGACATCATTTATTCCAATCACTTCACCTGTTTTATAGGTGAAAAAAATTGAGTCACAGAAATTTAAAATGACTTGTCTAAAGTCACACAAGTAGCAAGTGAAAGAGCTAAGCTGTAAGTACAGTTCTTCTGAATTCAAACCCAGAGTTCAAAACAGAGACTCAACCATCCTTCCAATCACTCAGATTCATGGTCTAGATGTCATCCTTGACTCCTCACTCTCAATCATTTCACCTCTTCATTCAATTGCCAAATCTTTCTACTTCCAACTCCACATCTCTTAGATATGTTCCTTCTCTCCACTCACACAGCTGCCACCACTCTAGCTGAGGCCCTCATCACCTCTCATTCAAATTACTGCAACAGCCTTCTAATTCATCTCCCTACATCAATTGTCTCTCTATGCCAATTCATCCTCCCTGAACTGCCAAAATGACTTCCTTAAAACCATAGGTCTAACCATGTCACACACACATACACACACACACACACACACACACACACACACACACCCTTTTCCCACTCAATAAATGTCAGTGGCTTCCTATTGCATCTAAGACTGAGTATAAATTTTTCTGCTTGACATTTAAATTTCTTCATATCCTGGCTCCTTCCTACTATCCCTGTCTTCTTACACTTTATACTTCAGCACTCACTCTGCAATCCAGCCATACTGGCTTAGTCACCCCATCTCCAGTCTTCTTGACACTGCCTTTCATGGACTGTCCCCAACACCTGTAAAATACTCCTTGTTCACATCCACTTCTTGGAATCCCCAATTTTCTTCAAAATCAAACTCAGTGATCACCAATATGATACATTTTTTTTCATTTCTCCCCCCCATCTGTCTTGATCTGGCACTGCCTCCCTTCTTTGAACTATTTTGAATATGTGTGTGTGTGTGTGTGTGTGTGTGTGTAATATGCTGATATAGGTGCATATTCTAACCCCTGTTAGAATGCGAGCTCATTCATAACAAGGACTTTTTGACTTGGGTCCTTGTATCTCCAGGGCTTTCCACAATGCCTTTTATGTACCAAGAACTTAATTAATACTTGGTGATTGATTGATCACTCTATTCTCTACATGGTGAAGCCTCTGTAATTGGTCACACTGTTTGGTAAAATGGTATCTGGATTCTTGAGATGGATAGTATAGGGAAAAGGGCACCATATTTTCCAATAAGAGATAATTGATTAGAATCTTACCTTTGATACTCATTATGCAGCCTGTTAATCTCTATGAGTCTTGTTTCTTCAGATGTCAAATTGGGGAGCGGAAACACTTAATAATACCTATAATTATTATACATTATATAATAATACATGGGAATATTATGAAGTTCAAATGAGATACTGTATGTAAAGTGTTCTACAAACCTTAAGGCACTATATGAAAATCAGCTATTATTACTACTATTGTGGTAGGACACTGGGCAGAAAAAGAGCACAGACATTCATCATTCTATGATCTATCTTATATTTCTTAGTGGGATGAGTAGTGACCACTCATATGTATGTGACAAAAAAGCAAAAAAGAACTCTGAAATTAAAAATCGCTGTGTGAGCACAGGGGCACACACACCCCTTCAGGCTAATTTTGGAAATCTCCTTAATAGAGACAAAATTTGTCATCCCACAATTAGAGCTCAGGTTTCAAATGCAAATATCTCTTGGGAGAGGTAACTCAGCATCTCCAATAAGGTGTAAATGATTGAGATCCATGAGATCTTTTCCTAAGAACAGGTTTTGCTGTGGAGGAGGAGGATGGGTGGAAGGGAAAGAAAAAAATGTACTTTAACCAGAGGAAAATGGGAGTTGAGATGAGGAAAGAATAAAAAGGAGAAGCTGAGCTCTTCAGCAAAGTCTCCTGTGGTTTTCCCTAGAGCTTCACTGCCTGTCTTCTTTTCTGTGCTGATGAGGGAAATGGAAGCTGTATAGGGATAGTGAGAAGACTAGAGAACATGCCGTACACAAAGATAAGTTGAAGGAACTAGGAATGTTTAGCCTGGAGAAGAAAAGACTTGAAGAAGACATAAAAACTGTCCTGGAGAATTTGAAGGACTATTACAAGAAATGATTGATAAGCCTTCTTCCATATAGTTCCTAGACGTCCGAAGTAGGAGCAAAGGGTGGGAGTTGCCTAGAGGCAGATTTATGTTCCATGTCTGAAAAACCTCGCTAAGCATTAGAGCCTGTCCAAAAGCTGAATGAGCTGCCTCAGGAGTTAGTGGCTTTCCTCTCAATGGAAGTCTTCAAGAAAAAGTTGGATGACCACTTGTTGGACAAGTGGGAGAGGGGATTGTTTTTCATGTAGGGGTTGGATATATCTTCTATGAATTCCCCATTCCTTTGAGATCTTGAATTCTGTGATTCATTTTTGGTGTGCGGTCCTAGTGGGTAGTGACTGACCCCTGGGAATTCTTTGGTCTGGTCCAAAATCAGCCTCACCACCTGCAATCAGGAGCTTGACAAATGGTTTTTATGAAGAAGGGAGAAGAGTTCCCGTCTGTACAGATGCTGCATAGCCCTATCCTGCTCTCCCAGGACAGGAAACTGCTCCCATTTCCAGCTACCTCCTCCCCATCCCAAACACTGCACCACCACCATGATGGAGCCAGAGTGCCTTACCCTGGGACTCTTTGGTGTCAACCACAGCGCAGGGAGGCGGGGTACAAGGAGGGTGGACCTGCCTAGGGTGGGGAGAGCTGACAGCAATAACAGCTCCATGGGGGCGTCGGTGAAAGGCTCAAGCTAAATAATGCATGGGGCTGGGCTAGCCACGTGACGGAAGAGAGGCGGAGAAACAGAGGGAGCGGGAGAGAGGGAGGGAGGATCGCCTGGCTGCAAGGGGGAGGGAGAGTGGTCTGAATAACTGAGAAGCAGCTTTCGGCGGTGGCTGTGGCGGCGGCGGCGGAGACAGCCACCACCTCCTGCCTTCTGCTCCCATCACCCGCAGCCCCGCACTTAACCCCATACACACAACCACGAGATACACAGAAGCCAGTAGGGCAGGTGCCGCTTCCCAGATCCGGTCCCCGGTTTCAGGTCCGCCACCTCCTGCATCCTCCCGCCAGGTGAGTAAGCCTTCTCCTTCTCGGACGCCTGGGTCCCCACCCCTACTCTTTGATTCTCCACCTCCATCGAACCCTCTACCCCTGGATTCCTCTCTCCCAGCCTCTTCCTGAATTAACCAGAGGAACGGTGGGAAGGGGAGGCGGGGAGGGGGAACATGGCGCGGAGGCTGTAAGCTCTACTGCTCTAGCTGGGGAGGAATCCCCTGGGGGCAGAGGTGCTTGGGGGCGGGAGGCGGATCTCTGATCCTACGCCTTGGAAAATCTCCTGGACCGTGTCGGCGTTGTGGGGCGCGGGAGGCTCCAGCTCAGGGGTTCTGCCTTGCTGCCCAAGCTCTTCAGGCACTAAGCCGGCGCCGCCTGGGAGCCAGGAGGCGGAAGGATGGAGGCAGGAGAGGACTGAGGGCTTCCTCCCCATCTCTCCCCACCTCTTGGGCCGGCAAGCCTCAGCCTTCTCCTCTTCGCTCTCACCTTCCCCCTCCTCCCTCCCTCCCTCACTCCTCTGCGCTCTGCTCCTTCCTCTGCCGTAGGACAGACACAGCACGCAAGGAAGGAAGGGGCCCTTCTCCGGCTACATCCCAAAACGAGAGAAGACCTAGGAAGGAGGCGAGCTTGCCCTCTTACTAGAGCAAACTCTTCAAAGGGAACCAGAGCTAACCCGGCCTAGCTCCACAGCTCACCTCATCAGGACCCGGCCAAAAGGGGCGGGGTGGGGGTGGGGAAGGTAATGCCTGACCAGGCAATGGTCTGGGCGGGGGAGAGTGGGGGCGGGGGGAGCAAAGAAGAAAGACATGTTAGAAAAAGTGTCTTGATCCCTCGTTTTCCCCATATCTGCCCCAGCTAAGAGACTCATTCTCAGAGGATTTCTCCAATACAACCCTCTCTGTCCTACAAGCAAATAGGACACCAATTAAACCTGGAGGCGGGGGCCATGTTAGGGGCAGCGTCACCCACCCATATCCACCACCACCTCTTTCACCACCTCCACCCCCTCCTTCCTGTTCCACTTTGAGCGCCCAAAAGATAATCCATTTGATGAAAGAAAGCCCTGTGCTATCAAACGCAAGGGACGTTGCTGCGAAGGCGGAGGCAGCATTCTGAACAGGGCATCGGCTCTCTCCTGGCTCCCTCCCTAGGGACCCGATCGAGGTTCATTGATGTCTGGAGCTGCGTAACGCAAAGGAACTGAGCGTCACAGCTCTGATCAGCCCTCTAGGGAGGGAGAAGTAGAAGCGCCAGCATCTGACCATACAGGGGTAGAGAGTCGTAGTCTCTGGGCAGGAGACCTTTAACCAATGGGGAAGAGGGGAGAAGGTGTCCCCGCTCTTGTCCTTGGAGGGTTGAAGCAAGTGCTGAGTCCGGGGAGTAGGGTAGCAAACGTTTGGCTTTAGCGAGGATACCTTCCTGGGCTGCAGAGTGCCCAGAAGGGAGAGGCTGCTGTCCGTGGTGCTGAAACTTCTACCCGGGAGAACTCATGTCTTCAGAGATGATTAGCACTCCTTAAATAGAGGTTGAGAGGCTCCCCTGAAATAGAAACTGCGTTATAAAAAAAAAAAAGCCCCACGAGGGACATGCTGCGTAAACTGGTTCCGCTGGGTATTTTCTCCTTGGCCCTCAGGGCTAGGGGACCTGAGGCTTTTATAAGGCCCACTCCGCTTGCCACCGTGCTTCGGGTCCCCCCAGAGACTCTTAGGAGGGAGTTTTCCTGCTCCCGTGGCAGAAGAAGCTAGGAGCGAATATCACCCTGGGATCTGACTGGTGTAACTTGGGGGATGAGGAAGGAGAAGTTGGAATTGCGTTCTGTTTCCTATGTGCTTGGTGAGCTTCTCCATCATTCAAATGTTGAGAAAGCAGTTTGAGATACTATGTTGGTAAATATTCTGTGGTTTTGAGTAAGTCACTAAGGCAAATGGATAAATACAGGATGAGGTCTTTGTGCCTGGGCTCCACATAATAGGTCACTGAAAACCAGGGGTTTTGATTAGTATTTATTTGTATTATTTCCCTCTCATTTGGCAATATGTTATTTTCTTCCTAATAATTTACAGCTATGCTGCTAGTTAAGGATTACAAAGCATTTTCCCCCAACAAACCTGTGAAACAGGGCAAGTATTATGTTCCCACTTTACAAGAGGATAAGTGACTGCCTAGATTTACGCACCATCGGAACTAGGACTTGGGATCCAAGTCTTTTGATTCTTTGTACTAAGCAATTGTGTGTGGGTGTGATAGTGGCACTTTTTAAAAGTTTATTTCTGATGCTATGAGTAGCATAGACATTATTAGAACAATTTTCTGGAACATAGTTTAAGAGATGAAGCTTTGAGTTGCTGAGAGGGTGGATTCAAAAGAGTGAAACATGTTTTGCTCTCATCATTCTCTCCCTTCCTTCCTCCCTTCTCTTTCTTCCTTCTCTCTCCTCTCTTCCTCCCCTTCTTCCTCCTTTCTGTCCTTTCCTTAATCCTTTCTTTCTTTTTCTTTCTTCCTTTCTTTTTCAAAGTCACAAGTAACAGAACCCAAATCTGGTGGAATTAGAGATTTAGAACTAAAGGAATCTTAGATATCATCTAGTCCCTCCTCCTCATAAGTGAAAAATATTCAAGTTTTAGTGGACCATAAATTTAATGAGTCAACAGTGTGACTTGTAATGCACCAGAGCTAATGTGATCCTAAGCTGTGATGAGAGTGATATAAATAAAATAAATTTAAAAAGTAACATTCACTGTAATCTGCCACACCTGGAGTGCTGTGTTCAATTTTGTGTGCTACATTGTAGGAATAACTGACAAACTGAAAAGGAGTGCAGAGGTGGGCAACCAAGGTGGCTAGAGGCATGAAGATCATGCCATAAATGGAGATTAGTTGAAGAAATTGGAAATATTTATCTTGAGGATGAGAAAGCTGGGAGGAGGGAGAGTTAGCTCTATTTTAAGTATTGAAAGGGCTGTTACATGTAAAGGGAATTAGGTCTGTTCTGCTGGGCAATAGGATTCAGATGAGAGCCATGGATGGAAGTTTTAGAAAAGCAAGTGTACATCTATTCTTCCTAACAATTAGAGCTGTCCAAAAAGAAATGGGCTTCCTTGGGGGGTAATGGAATCTCCCTCACTAGAGACTGGATAATCACTTGTTGGGTATGTCATAGGTATCCCAGACTTTCTGTGAGATGTCAAGTTAGACTCAGAAGGAAGGGTTTGCTGGTAATCTTTTAGCAAGCAACTAAGTGTTTGCTTCAGTGCCTATTCAGCTAATCATTTCTCTATGAATTCAAGCCCTTCCAAGATAAAATCAGACTATTAAGCTTCATTTAACTAGAATGATCAAGGAATACTGATTGAATGAATTGTCTGCTTAATTTAAATAGAACATTTGTTTTGACCCTCTTTTTTGCAGATCTTTTGAATATACTTAAGTCTATTTTCCTTCCTTAGTCAGTGTAGGGTACCTAACAGACTCTGTGGTGATTGACACTTTTATGGTGCCTCAGGGTCATCATTCTGAATATCCATGTTAATTGCAGAGCATTGCAGATGGAGAAGATGCAGGACATTGTATTGAATGTACACTGAGACCTAAATATACTCAAGTCCTATTGTTGTTTTACTAAAACAGGAGCTTGTTTTGATGTTTACCTCACACTTCTGAGTGGGATATGGGGGAAGGAGGAATTCCCATGGTTTTGATTTTCATTATCAAAGTTCTGGTTTAATTGAGGGTCAATTATGTGCTAACTTTGGTTTGATTTAGACACCTCCTTACCCAGATGCTTAAGAGTATGTAAATTCAAACCTCAAAAATACATTGGCTCAACCTGCAAAAATGCCTCCACCAGGATAATAACCTTTACATGGGGAATAAAAGAAATATCTGTATTTCTCAGTAAGAATTAGGAAGAAATGTCACTACCACTTTGTGAAAAGCTTTCCCTTCATCTTCCAAGCCATAAAGATACAGATATTCCAATAGGTCTATTATTTCTCTGCTATGGATGGGTACTCCCTCCAACAATGCAAAGCCTAATCTATCCATGTTTGCCCATCTTATACCACTTTTGTTCCTACTCTCCCATATGTCCTTCACATGGGATTCACCCAACATGCTAGGCACCTTCTCAATATCTTGACTTCTCATGAATGGTGATGGAACACACAAGCAATCTTGTCCTCGCTCTTGTCACCCAACCAACCCAACTCCTTTTCTGGCCTAGGACACTAGATTTACAGAACTAGAGCTGGACATCTCTCTTGGATGTCATTATTTCTATTGCTTCTCTTACCCAATTCCTCCTTGCCTTGTGTTGCATCCAAGAATGTAATTAGAGGCAATTAATTTAACCAAAAATTAGGGTTTATCTTAGGGATCCTGTCCAAAGCACTTTAGTAATGCCATGCTGTGTCCTTAACTCTCTCTGGGTGTGAGCAGATAGAGCCATGAGCAAAAATTTAAGTAGAGTGCTACCATTAATCACATATCCTGGCAATTTGTCTGATCATATACCTCTCAGCCTGTGCAATCTTTAATACACAATCCATGGACATTAACTCAACCCAACAAGCATAACTCACTGAGTTGTTGTTGTGAGGAAAGCACTTAAAATTGTACAATCATGAGTTATTAGTATCATCATCGTCAACAACATCATCATCATCATCATATCCTTAGGGCGTCAGGAGGTGTTCTAGGTTGTCTTCTACAATAAAAACCAATGTGTTGTTACTCAGGTGGTTGTTCTTTTACAATACAGATGACAATGTTATTTTCAGGTATTATAGAAAACAGTCCTGGACATTAAACAATCCAGTCACAATATTCTGTTGTGTTATCACTATTCATTGATAGTGTATTATTCATCTTTTAAAGAGCTAATAAGGATAGTCTACTTTTCAAGAGAAATAAATGGGGCAGCATACTGTGATCAAGGGCATTAGGTTCCTAAGGTGATAGATTTAGAGCTGGAAAGAACCATCAAGGTCAACTAATTCAAGCCCTTCCCTTTATTGATGAGGATACTAAAGCTCAGAGTTGTGAAGTGATTTGTATGTAGTCACACAGCTATGAAGTGTCAGAGGCCAGATCTGAACCAAAGTCTTTTTGATTTCATGTCCAATACTCTATCTACATACCTCATTGTCTTTCACACACACACACACACACACACACACACACACACACACACACACACACATATACACACACACACACACTGTTTCATATCAAAAAGATGTCTCTAGAGGAATCTATTTTAGTTTAATTTATTTTATATAATAATATATCATAGAAGTCTGGATTTAGAGCAAGAATGGAATATCTAGGTTACATAGTCCAACCTTCTTATTTTACAGGTGAGGAAACTGAGACCCACAGAGTTTGAGGCAGAGATCCTGTCCAAGCCAGGATCTCACCCCAAGGCATTGGATTATAGGATCATAGATCAAGAGGTAGAAGGGACCTCAGAGGCTATCTGGTCCAACTTCCTACTTTTGCATATCAGGAAGAAGTTAAGGCTTTCCCAAGGTCGCAAAGGTAGTAAGCATCAGAAGCAAGATTTAAAGCTAGTCCAAATGACTCCAGAGCCACTGATATTCCCACTGTACCACACTATCTCTCACCCTAGTACTACTATCTTTGTGTCTTCTCAGGCAAGTGATTTCATTGCTCAGATGCCTCTATTTCTGATTTTTTTTAAAGTTGCTAAGGAAGAACTACAAGATTCTCAGCCAAGGAAATAGCTATAAAGAAATCTCAGTCCCTGAGTCTCTGTTCTTCCATCTGGAGGCAGCATAATGCCTTCACTGGTGAAATGCTGGGTGTTTTCAATCACAGCAATCCTTGGTGACTGTGTACAAAGACCTGGACAGGTGCAATCTGTTCTGTTAGAAGGAGTACCCACACTGATGGAGTCAGTGAACCTGAAGTCAGGGCATGGGTTCAGATTCCACCTTTGCTGCTTGCTACCCAATGGACCTTGGACAAATCACTTTATTTCTCTGAGCCTTAGTTTCCTCATCTGTAAAGTGATAGGCTTGGACTGGATTGCTTCAGAGATCCCCTCTGGCTCTAAATCTATGATCCTATGATTTGTGCTAACTTATAGAAGTTCTGATACTTTCAGAGGGCAGAGTTTTGGCTCCTAAGAGAAGAAATTAGTGAGGGAAAAATGCATCAGGTTATTTACTCCGTCTCCTGGCTCCCAGCATTACACGCTCTTTGTTGGGAGCCATGTTTATTTAGTTACTGCTTGGAGAGAAGCCATTGTGGCAGATTATTTATTGGTTAGAGGGAACTGAATTTTAGCTGAGGAGAATGTTACTGCCTCTCAGCTGAAAAATGCTAGATTTTAGCTATCTTTCACTTCAGGGACTACTCTTTTTTATATTCCAGTAAATAATGACAGCAAGCCCCACAGTATTGAGAGTTAGGCTTGCAGCACACAATAGCTCATTCTATCAATACTTCAAGGAGCTGTGAGTCCAGGAGTGTGGATACTTCCAGCCCCAGTGCAGATCACAATCACTCTACATCTTAGTGGGCAATATGCAGGAACCATTGTGGCTGAAACCATTCATTACTTGCTAGCCTGTTTTTGGTGTTAGGCTTTGCCAAATTTGGCTGGGCTGGTCCTCAAAGGAGAGATACACAAATTGGACTTTAAGCCTTTCCAGCTCAGTAGAATCTACCATCCATATACTTTTTAAAAAATTGGTCCAATTCTGTGATTTCATCAATGTGGGAACTTCTTGATAAGGAAACTCACTCCCTTGAAGCAAACTAGCAACTTATAGCCTGTGAACCTCCTCTTACAGTCCCCATTTGAACATAGACGATTTCTCAAAAGCTTTCACAATGATGGAGTGGGGTGGTGGAGAGAAGAATTCAATTCAATTCAAATCAACAAACTTTCTTTTCAATCCAGACCTGTGATTATATTGACATAAGGAACTCCCAGTGTGTGAACTCTCTTCATGGAGAGGTGAATTGGCTTGCCTGTAGTGTCACAGTTAATATGTTTCAGAGGCAGGACTTCAACCCAGGTTCTCTTAAATAGCATGGAATAGTTGAGACAGTACTGGACTTGATGTTAGAGAGACCTCATTTCAAATCCTGCCTCAAACATTTAGCTGTGTGACCCTGGTTAAGTTAAGTGACCTCTCTCAACTTTAGTTTCCCCATTTGTAAAATGTGGAAGTACTTAACTCACATAGTTATTCTGAGGCTCAAATTAGGTAATATATAGTTCTTTGCAAACCTTAAAGAACTATATAAATGTTACTGTCATTGTTATTATCATTATTATTATTAGGTTCAAGACTGGCTCACTACCATGCCACATTGCCTCTATTTACATAGATTTTGAACTAGCACAGTGAAGGACACATAGTAGGTACTTAATAGGGACTTGTCAAATGAATGAATGAAACAAGCATACATACTTCTATAGCATTTGAAGGCATAAAAAGCACCTTGCTCATAATAAATCTATGAAATGGCTAGTTCTTGGATTATTACCCTCTTTTTACAGATATTCCAAATCACATCTTCACAGTATAAGTATCTAATAGCACGTATTTAGAAAATACACAATCAGAAAAGAGGTGAGTGAGAAATAAAGAGTGAATGACGCTGAGTATCCATAAAATGTTCAAAGGCCTCCAAGCACCATCGAGTATGTTAAGCAGTTCCTCTATGGAGAATGAGATGAAGACATGGACAAAGAACCTCACAGGATGAGGATGCATTATACATTAAGAGATAATATCCATATCTATGAGATTGCACATTACAGCTGAAGAAACTGAGGCTATAAGTTTCCTTATCTTTAAAATGAGGAAGTTCTTTGAAGTATTTTCCACCTATAAATCTATAGGTCTTCTCTACCATAATTCCATATAAACACCATGATCCTATGATGCTAGCGAGATTAAATGAATTGTTTAGTTTGTGTTCAAGGGGGATCCAGCATTACTCCCAGGTCACATTGATCCATTAGGGTGGGGCTTTAGTGAAGCTTTATTAGGAATGTCTGCAAAACTTTTTTTTTAAAAGCAGAAGTTATATTCTCTACTGGCCCAAAGAGGTAGCCAACCATGATTATAGGTAAGTCCCTAGAGGTCTTAGGAGAGGATTGAGATAATAGGGATAAAGAAGAAAGCCAGAGGTGGGTCACATTTCAAATGACCTCTATTTTTCTTGTCTTTGGCTTGTCCCTGCAGTGAGGGAGTGGGAGAGGATAAATGAAGGATAGAGGGAAGAAACAAGGAAGGGGACAAAGGGAGAGCAGAATATGAAAGAGTAGCTGTTTCTATCAGACTGCCAGTCTCAGTCTCATGGGGGTCTTCCCCTTGGTATCCTTGTATAGGCTACTCCCAGAATCATGAAAGGAACAACAGGTGGGGAACCTGTGGCCTCAAGGCCACATGTGACCTTCTAGGTCCTTGGGTGCAGCCTTTTGACAGAGTCCAAGTTTTACAGAACAAATCCTTTAATGAAGGGGATTTGTTCTGTGAAGTTTAGATTCAGTCAAAGGGCCACACTTGAGAACCTAGAGGACCACATGTGGCCTCGAGGCCACAGGTTCTCCACCCCTCCCCATTCTTCTTTCCAGCGTACAGAAATCCAGATCTCCCCATGTTACCCCTACACTAAGCCTTGCTGTACATCACAAGTAGCATGGGCAAGGATGGACAGATTGTTCCTGTAAACTCTGTCCCACTGGCTCACCTGGGGAGCTAGGAGCACATCTGGCCTGAAGTCTTACAGATCCTGGAGAACACAAAGCTTTACAAACCCAGTGACTAGCTATAATTTCCTGTTCTTTTCCTTTTCCCCTTAAATAAGCAATTGTCCATTCGTAGCCTTGGGGACCTTGTTGGAATTTATGATTGTACAGAAGCTGTTGTTCCTGCATGCTAAAGGAACTCAGCTTAGCCGTGGACACACACATATTAATTAGGAGGGAGCTGGTGACATCATAGTCTGACTATTTTCTGAGCATTATCTTTTTCCAGGAATAATTGGGCTCACTTTAAGTGTTCTAATTGGTGGTTGCTGAAAAAATGAGAGAAAAACATCATTCCGAACCAGCAAGTCAATAAACAAACGCATGGAAATTAGCTGTGGCTTGTTTGCCCAAAGGAAGGAATATTCCAGTCCAAGGCAATTCTTAAAAGGGTGGTTTCACAATAAAATGTAAACCCAATGGTTTTTTTCCACATGAAGAAGCTGGGTTTTAATGGACTGGTCCTTCCATTTTTAAAAAATAAATCATAAGTCACAAGCAATTGTCCCCATGCTGCCAGTACGACTACCATATGGTCTCCATCTTTTGGAATAAGGTCCATCTGTATTGCATTATAGACCAATGTCATGCTATTTTATTTACTTATTTTTTTGCAGGGGGGAAGGCAGGGCAATTGGGGTTAAGTGACTTGCCCAAGGTCACACAGCTGGTAAATGTGTCATGTGTCTGAGGTCGGATTTGAACTCAGTTCCTCCTGACTCCAGGGCCGGTGCTCTACTCACTGCGCCACCTAGCTGCCCCACCACGCTATTTTCTTATACCCTTCTTTTATAGGTGTAGAAGCTGAGGACATGAGGAGAGGAAAAGACTTGCCTAAGGCTGTACCGATAATTTTGTGATTAAACGAGATAATGCTCTTTGCAACTTGGCCCCAATCTGTTTTACTCATCTTGTTATACATTATCCCCCTTCAGACACTCTACAATCCAGTTGGATAGACCTTCTTACTGTACTTCACATAAAACACTTATCTCCCACCTCAAAGCCTTTGTACTTGCTATCCTCATGCTTGGAATGCCCTCCCTTCTCACCTGTATCTTTTAGATTCCCTCATTTACTTCATAACTCAGTTCAAGCACCATTTTTTGCATAAGACCTTACCTGATCCACACCTCTCCCCCACATCATTCTAGTACCTTCTCACATAAAACTACTTGGTTTTTATTTCATATTTCTTTAATAGAATGTAAGCTACTTAATGGCAGGAACTATTTCACTCTCATGCTTAGCATGATGCCTGGCACATAGTAGGCTCTTAATAAATGTTTGTTGATTGATTAATGATGTAAATGTCCTGTGGAAATCTTGATGCATTATATAAACATGAAGTATTGTTATTATCAGAGTCAGAATAAGAATTCACTGCCCTCTCTGTAACATCCTACCTCTTGCCCTTCTTCCTGATGGGATGGATACCTGAAAAGTCTAAGAAGCCTAAGAGCCTTGTCAATAGTTTTCACATTTCCTCTCTACTATCCCTTCATTAGAATAATAACGGACAGAAAGGGGGAATTCATATGGCACTTCTTTGGCATTCCTTCCTTTTAGCAAAGATGCTGAACCTTATGGTCCAATCCCCCCATTTTGGATATCAGGAAATCAAGGCTCAGAAAGGTCACACAGCTGGTGAGTGCCAGAGCTAGGATTCAAACCCAGGTCTTCTGTCTCCAAATCCAGTGCTCTTCCCAGAAGGAGTCAGAAGGCCTGAATAATCTACAATCTTCTTAACAAGCCCCTGAAAAATCAAGAGCTGATTCAAAGCCCCTGATTTTCATCCAATGATCTCCTAAGAATCATGACATTTAATCCCATTACTTCAAAGAGTGTCCAGACATCCTGGATGGTTGGTGTACGCCATTAGTAATCACCACAGTGTAAAGGAAAGGCCCTGTACATTCTGTCTCTAGTTTGTACCTGCACAGCCAGAGGACAGACGATGGGGAGCAAGAAAAGAAGGATGAGCCTGACACCAACACAAGACCTCCAGCTCTTGTCAAGGCTGCAGAGGTCTTGGTGTTGCCTACACAAGAGATGAATGATATTCCTTCTTTTTGCCCACAGCTGCCCCGTGGCATCAGCAGTACAGCACAGCAAAGCCATTTGCCAGCTGCACCAACAGGGGATGGCCTCCCTGCTTCCTCGTCTGGGTCAGGGAAGGCATCCTGTGATGCTGCTAGATGCAAGGACTAGCGGGAGGGCTGCTCACCCCAGACAGGCTGAGAAATAGGCAGACATGTAATAATTTCACCAACATTCTCCATGCAACTTACAGGGCTTCCTTGGACTCCAGAACTGGAAGGGACTTCTAATTAGTCCTCTCATTTTATAGAGAAAGAGCTGAGTCTTATAGTTTATAGCATTTGCTGTCTTGGACTGCAGTCTACACATGCACGCACACACACACGCACACCGGCCCCACAACTAATCACCTGTCAAGTCCTAATGGTTCTACCTTGGCAAGCTCTCCTGCCTCAGTTTCCCATCCCCACTCCCTCTATACGTACTGTGCCATCAGCCTAGCTCAAGGCCTTTTCACCTCTTGTCTCCTAATGGGCCTCCCTGGTCCCAGTATCTCTCTACTCCAATCCATCTTTCACATATCCACCAAAAATGATCTTCCTAACATTCAGTCCCACTGCATATGCCATTCCCTTGCTCAAAGGCCTTTCCTGGTTCTCTACTTCCCAGGGCCTTTAGTGGGAGATCTCCTACAATCTGGCTCCAATCTAGGCTTCCTCCCTTTGACATAACTCTTTTTCAAGTGAGGTAAGCTGCAATGCTAGTTTTTCCTTGATCTTGTCCAACAATGTTGTTTGTCCCTGTGCAACTGGGCAGACTATACCTCATACCTGGCATGTACCTCTCCTTTATCTAAACCTATTAAGATTCCTTTTTTCCTTCAAGTACCAGCTTAGGTGCTGCCTTTTCCAATTCCCCAAAGAAAAGCAATCTATCTCTCCTTTCTCAAATTCTCCTGGATCAGGGGTTATTAACCTTTTTCTTTTTTTCTTTTTTCTTTCATTTTGGTTCATGGACTGCTTTGTCAGTCTGGTGAAGACTATGAATCCTTTCTCCAAATGTGTGTTGTTGTTTTTGTAATTTAGTGGAACATGTAAGAAATTACCTGTCAGATCAATGGGTAAGGGAAGAGTTCATAACCAAACAAGAGACAAGAGATTCACAGGAGGCAAAGTGGATTGTTTAGATCACACACACTCACACACACACACACACACACACACACACACACGAGTGCACGCGAACACACGCGCACACACAAATTTAAAGCCAATGTAGCTAAAATTTGAAGAAAAGCAGGAAACTGGGAGAGGAAATCTTTGAAGCATGTTTCTCTGATAAAGATTTTGTTCCTAAAGTATATAGGAAACTGAGTCAAATTTACAAGAAAAAGAACCATTCCCTAAATGATAAATGATCAAAGGATATAAATAAGCAGTTTGCAGAAGAAGTGATCTAAGCTATCAAATGTCATGAAAAATGCTCTAAATTAATAATAATTAAAGAAATACAAAATAAAACAATTCTGAAATATAACCTCACATCAATCAGATTGTCTAAAATAACAAAAAATAAAATAAAATTACAAATGCTGAAGGGGCGGTGTGAAAACAGGTACACTGGTGCATTGTTGGTGGAGCTATAAATTAATCCATCCATTGTGGAAAGCAGTGTGGAACAATATGCAAATAGCTATAAAACTGTGTATTCCTTTGACCTAGCAATAATGTTATTAGGTTGTTAACTCTAAAGAAAACCAAAAAAGGAAAAGGATGCATTCGTACAAAAATATTTATAGCAACTCTTTTTGTGGTTTTAAAGAACTTGAAACTGAGAGGATATCCATCAATTGGAAAATGGATGAATAAGTTATGGTATATGCACGTAATGGAAACTTAATCAACTATAAGCAATGATGAAAGGGATGGTTTCAGAAAAGTCTGGGAAGACTGGTATGCACTGATGCAAAGCAAAGTGAACAGAATTAGGGAAACAATTTATACAATAATAACAATACTGTAAAAATAATCAACTTTGAAAGACCCAGTAACTCTGATTAACACAATGACTGGCCCCAATTCCAAAGGACTCTTGAGGACACATTCATTTCTATCTCCAGATAGAACTGATGGACTCAAAGAGCAGATTGAAGCATATTTTCTTCTCATTTTTTTTAACATTGCTAATGTGGAAATTTGTTTTGCATGACTGTATGTGCTTGTAATAGGGTTTGTTTTTCTTGCCTTCTCACTGGGAAGGGAAGGGGAAAAGAAAGGGAAAAAATTTGGAATGGAAAATGAAATTTAATTCTAAAAGTAAATAAATAATTTTTAAAATTTCACAATTGAAGGGCATGCTAAATTTTGATTAAATGATAAAAGATTCATTGAAGTTCATAAACCCCTCTCCTAGCACATTTCAACTCAATCTTTCTCTTGCCTGTATCACATTCTATCCCATATCATGTCTGTCTTGCATCCTTTACTGGAATGAAAATTCTAAGAGGGCGGAGACTGTACTGTCTTTCATCTTAGTATGACGAGAAGCCAGCACACAGTCTTGCATGTGATATTCACTGAATGAATGTTTATTGAAATAAATCCAATTTTAGAGTAGAGATGAAAAGCTACCCAGTACACTGCCTTTCCTGGTATTGGAATTGACCTTCTGACCAGATTTAAACTTCCCAGTGTTCCTCTGTGAAGTTCATTCCAAGTCTCCTCTTTCCCTCCTTGCCAAACAAACCATAAGTACAATGCAAGTTTTAATGTGTGCTGGACTTGCTAATGCTCTTCCTGGACTCATTTGAATTCCACACATAATGTGGTACATCTGATCAGCTGAGAATATTATGATGCCAGCCAAATAATTTTTTAATCTTCTGATTCAAGCTTCTGGGTTGATGAGCCGGCACCAGTTTTCACCAAACTTCAACTAGGGAATTCTTAATGCTACTTTTCAATCACAGGCTTTCTTTGGTTACATTATTGTAACAGTTCTCCCAAAGGTTCATTTTGCAGTGAAGTGGGATGGCATATTTAAGAATGTGAGAGTGACACTCCTCTCTCCCCTTCCCTTGCCCCTACACACACTTTCCCAGCCCAGTGTTGTAGATGGCAATCTGCTTTCAGCAGCTGGATTCAAGTCCTTCCTCTGAGAAATACTGGCTGTGTGCCAGAAGCAAATCAGATCACCTCCCAGTGACCCCTCTCTGAGTGACCGTTCTCTGAGATCTCAAGTTGAAGAGCAGGTCCATCAGCAATGGAAGGGGAAATTCTGACACCAGGAGTTCCCCCACACCAATGAAATAATAGGTCCAGACCAAAAAAATACAAAAAAAGCAAAATTCTTCTTTATTGAATAATGGTATTAGGAGGGAGCAGTATGGAGGATAGTGTAGATGACATGGAAGCCAACAGTTGTTAAAGTCTTAGCATAGCCCAGATACTGAAATTTCTTTGGAGGTGGCACAGTATATTAGAAAGAGTACTGAATTTAGAGTCAGAAGCCATGGATTCAAATTCTGTTTCTTCTACTAATACCCATGTAACCTTAGGCAACTCAGCTCACTTCTCTGTATCTCAGTTTCCTCATCTTTCAAATGAAGGTGTTGGACAATATTGTCTCTAAATCCTGTCCAGTTCAAAAATCTCTGAGCCTTTGATCTCTAAGATCTTTGCAGACCGAAGCACATATTACTATGATTTTATTACAGAGCCCTGCTTAGAAATTCCATAAGTCAGGTCCCTTTTATTTTCAGGTAACTTACAATTCAGTAACACATGCCTGTCTCTAGGGCTTTATTAATTTGTGGGCTTAATCCATTTTCAATTTATCCCATATGTCTTGTTTATGTGTAGTTGTCTGCATGTTGTCACCCCCATTAGATTACAGACAGAGACTACTTTTTGCACTTTTTTGTACTCTCAGCACTTAGCACAGTGCCAGGTATGTAGTGGGTGCTTAATAAATGCATTTTTACTTGGCTTGATTTTCAAATGAGAACCCAAAATGCTCCACATTTATCATCTCATTCATTCTCATTCAGATGTAGCAATGGTAACTATGTGACCCAGATTTTCTGGGAGGATCCAAAATTGAAGAAAAGAAATCACTTCCTGTGATTTTTTAACAGTCTCCTAAGAATTCTGATGCCCCAGGCAAATTTAGTTAAGGTGGAAGGTGGGGTAAAGAAACAATTGATAGTTTCCCAGGATCTGGTACAGTTTTATAGGAAGAAAGAGTGGCCAGAAGACCTGCCCCCAAGCACAGTTGACTCCCATGCCTCCCCACTGCAGGATAACTTATCTGTAGCATGATAGGGTTGAGCTAGATGACCTCTCGGTCCCTTCTATTCTATATCAAATGCTTCATCTTCAAGTATAATTCACATTTAAGGTTTACAAAACTCTTTCTTTTTCAAAAATTATTTTATTTTTAATTTATGGAACAAAACAAGTACAATAACATAACAGTACAATTCCATAACAGTATAATAAAAAAGATGATTACACATGAAGCTATAAGTCTACTAGGCAAAACTTGCTATTCCTTTCATATACAACAAAATTATCATGTAAATTTCTTTTTTTCTTCCTCCCCCCCAAGATGGCTACCACTAGACAAATAGGTGTGTGTGTGTGTATACATATGTGTGTGTATGTATGTGTGTAAAATTATTCTATACATACTTCTATTTGTTAGTTTCTTCTCTGGATGCAGACGGTTTCTTTCTTCAAATGTCCTTTATAGTTATTTTGGATATTTACAATAGTCAAAATGACTTATTTGCTCAAAGTCATTCTTGAAACAATGTTGCTGTTACTGTATACAGTGTTCTTTTGGTTCTGCTCATTTCACTCTTTGTTATTTCATGAAAGTCTTTCCATGTTTTTCTAAAGTCATTGAGCTCATCATTTCTTACAGCACATTAGTATTCCATCATAATCATATTAACACAGCTCTTTCTTCAAAACCACCCTATATGCTTGTAAACTGGGGGTACTCAGACTGCAGAAGAGAAGCCCCAGGGGGAAGGGAGACATGGGAGCTATCTTCAAATATTTGAAGGACTGCCATGTGGAAGAGGGATGGTCTATTTTACCCCAGAAGGCAAAACTAGGGGCAATGATTGAAAGTTCAAGACTCAAGTTCAGGTTTTGTGTCAGGAAAACCTTATTAACAGTTACAGCAGTCTTTGAGCAGAATGAGCTGCCTTGGGTTGCAGTGCCCTCCCATCTGCCACAGTGGAGGTCTTTAGGTAGAGGTTGAATGACCACTTTTTTAATATGATGTCATGGAGCTGCTCTTTCAGAAATATATTGAACTGGACAGTCACTGAACTTCTTTCCAATTCTGGTATTCTGTGAGTATGATGCTATTCTCCCCATCTTACAAATGAGGAAACTGAGTTACACAAAGGTCATACAGTGAATAAGTGTTAGTGCTGAGATTTGAACCAAGACTCCTGGCTTCCAGTCCAGTATGCTTTCCCTGTCTCCTTAAATAGCCAGATAACCAGTTTCTCTCTTTTAGCTGGGTATGGACTTTCCTGATGATTTCAGATTGATATTGAGTTCTACGTGGGTCAAACAGTAGTTTTGACAGTGTTTCTAGTCTAGAGACAAAACTCAGTGGGAGAGTGAGGGAGAAGAGAATCTCTGAATTAGTATGAATGGTCCCACCAAAATAAGGTCTGAATATAGATGGCTAACATAAATGGCTCTAGTACTCGGCTGTCAAAGCCAGATGTAAGATGTCTCTATGACAATGCTGTCTTCATGAATGGTCTGATCCAGTACATAATTATATAAACAATTGCTTAGACTTCAGTGTACATTAAGAATGTGGGAGTGACTTGTTAAAGACTGAGTCTTATAATGTGATGTGTGTGTGTTCCTAAATCTGACACTTCAAGGTGTTAAGCATTCCTTTCACAAAGGTCAAGAATAATTCAACAAACTCAATATGATTCAGGTGCTGTACTAGGCAATGAGACACAACAATAGTAAACCAGAGGTCCCTTCCTTCACAGAGGTTCCCATTCTACTGGTGGGACAGGGACAAGAGGAGGAATGAGGTGTACATGAGTGAGTAGATACAAAGCAATTTCAAGAGGGGAAGAACTGGGGTGATCATGAAAGGTCTTGTGTTCAAGGAGGCACCTGCTATGTGCATTGAGGCAAGCTGGGGATACTATCAGGAAAAGGAGAAAACCCAAGGAAGGATAAATTATTCATAGTAATAGTAATCATAACTTTGATTTCTCAACTGTTTTCAAACCACTTTCACACACATGATCTCATTTGATCCTCACAATAACTTCATGAGGGAAGAGGCTAAGGCAGTATTATCATTCCCATTTAACATACAAAGAAACTGAGGTTCAGAAAAGTAAAATGATTTGCCCTAAGCTGTGAATTCAAGAAGTGATGAGCTCAGACTGAGATCCAGTTGTTCAGTTCCTGATGGGGTGCAATGTATAGAGTGGTAGACTTGGAGGCAGAAAACTTGGGTCCAAGTTCCATCTTACCCAATCTTTCTGACTCTAGGTTTACTCATCTGTAAAATGAGGATAACAATGCCTATAGTACCTACCTTGCAAGGTTGTTATGAGAGTGAAAAGAGACAAGAGTTGTAAAATTGCACATATTTTGAAGCACCACATAAATGTGATGTATTGTTATTCTTTCTATTGGACATAGTCTTTATGAATATTGAATAATTATTATATTATTCCATTATACTATATTATTCTTAATCATTACATTAATTATTTTAGTAATATAATTATCACTATACTTACTAAGAACAAGTCTTTTACATTGCTGATAGAGTACACTATATAAAATATAGTTCAGTTTGCCATAGGGGTTTATGTATATACCACATAAAAATGTTAGGTCCAAACATGTAATAATGAGTGCTAAAGCGTTTCCAGACAAATGTAAGCTTCCTTAGGCAAATTCAAGGACTATTTTGCATCTTTTTTATCCCTAGCCCTGAGTACATTGCTAACCACATAGCAGATACTTTATAATTGCTGTAGAATTGAATTGAAAAGGACTTGGGCATCAAAAAAATTGCCTAGTGACTCTGAATAAAGCCAACCTTCTATAAACTTTATTAGCCTACACCCAAAAAAGAGGAAGATAAAAATGAGTATCTGGTTTACAGGTCCATGATAGAGATAGAACTTTTAAAAATCTGTAAAGTGACTTGAGTTCCTCTTGTTCTAAATATAGAACATAAAAGCAATGTTTGTAGTACAAACTAAAGGTGGATTGCAATATGCATTGCTGCTTCGGAGGATGAAACTCTCAAAACTTATAGATTGTTCATAGGCGAGATCAATTTGGCCAAAATCGCAAAGCACAAATGTCCTGTTGCTTGATTAAGATGCATTAATATACTCTATATTAAAGATTCATTTTCATTTGCCTGGAGAAGCTCGTTTATTTTCAGGGTGGCTTATATTCGTTGATTAACACAAAGCATGAAAGTAGTGCAAGAGGATTAATAAAGTGTAATTGGATAACTGATGATAAGAATAGATACTTACTCATCAAACCAGCCAAAGGGTGGAGAATATGAAAGGAAGGGTAATAATTTGCAAGGCTATTATGTTCAGTTTGAGAGCATCTTAAAGATTAATCTCATTGACTGAGGGACTTTAAAGAAATTCTGGGTGTTAGAGAGAATATCAAGAATGAAACAAGTAAAAATGAAAAGGAATAAAAATTCTCTTGTAAATTCTTAATCTTAAAGTGGAGAATGAGTAAAGAAGGAGGAAAGACATGGCATTTTCCATTAAGCAAAGACTTTAGAGCAGTAATCTATCCTCAGGAAAGAGATGGTCCTGTTTTAAAATGAGTGGCTCCCTCTCTTCTCCATCCCACCCACAGCTTTGGATAATTCCATTTGTTTACAGTGTTTAAAAGTCATTTTCAAGAGGCATTAACATAAACTCATCAGCTAATGGATTCTAACTTGTGCCATGTCTCAAGATCTGATTTATAAGCAGCCTGCCAGCTGAGTTTCTCTCCCTTGCATAAGGACCAAATGTTTTCTTGCATAGAGAACAACCAGAGTGAAACCTTCAGACCAAAAAAGAAATTAGCCTAGGGAATATCCTACTTCAAGGTGTGTGCAATGCCAGCTGTCAGGTAAAAAGTTGTATAAGCTCTATTTGAGTTCACAGAAAATATAAGCCCCTTAAGAGTGGCAGGAACTGTTTCATTTTTGTCTTTGATGAATGTGTGAAGATTCCTTTCAGGTGTGGATTTGATGAAATAACATCTTCCAACCCTAAAATTGTGCAATTCAGTTATTGTGATTTTATGTCCAGTGCTTTCACAATTCCAAGTGTTTTGAGGAAGGAGAAGGACTGAACTTGGGATTTCATTGGGGTAAGGAACTACTGGTGTGGAAAATCACACCTGTGATTCAGATCAGCAACTTGTTTATAATTTAGTTTTAATGAGTAGCCTGGGGCACTGAGAAGTTAAATGACTTGCCCAAAGTCATATATAGAATATGCATTAGAGGCCAGACATCAACCTAATCTTCTTGGCACCAAAGCTGGCCTTCTGTCCTCTAAACCATGCTGCCCTGCACATAATATGCATTTTTAAAATGCTTGTTGAATGGAAACTCTCCAGGAGTCCATAGTACCATGGAAAGCACTCATGAAATTTTCAGTGCCCTCTTGTTGCTCAGTCATTTCAATTGTGTCTGACTTTTCATGACCCCATTTGGGATTTTCTTGGCAAAGATTCTGGAGTGGTTTGTCATTTCCTCCTCCAGCTCATTTTTTACAGATAAGGAACTGAGACAAACAAGGTTAAGTGACTTTCCAGGGTCACATAGCTAGTAAGTATCTGAAGCCAGATTTGAACTCATGAAGATGAGTCTTTCTGACTTCAGACTCTGTCTTCTATCCACTGAACCACCTAGCTGCCCCCATGGTCTCTTACTAGGGCCCATTTCTAAATAGAGTCCCTGGATATGTTTTAAATGGGCCATAAGATTATATGTCAAAATTTATTTCGTCAAGAGTTTCAACTTGAGCTACCACTTCAGATTAATCATTTTAAAGTGAGCAAAGTCAATCAACAATAGCTGTCTCATTTCTTGGAACTGTTTTTTTAAAGATATGTATTTATTTCATCAGTTAGGTCCAACACTAGAATTTGCCAGTACATAAAGTATCAAGAACTTGGTTTCCTCATTTAATTTTTCCTTCCTCTCTTTCCTTTTTTCCCATTCATTGCTTGAATGCTGATTGATTTTTTTCTTCTCCCATTTTTCCTTCCTGGTAAATGTATAGAAGGAGTTGCTTCGATAGAAAGACAGGATGAACTACAGAACAAGGAAAGCCTAAGGTCAACACAGTCAGCACTTTTCCACATGATCCTACTGGTGACCCTTGTTCCTGTGTGGGTTGAGAGGAGTGTCAAACTCAGCATCTCTTCCTATTTATTTTTGTTATACATGTCCTCCACCGAAACTTCACATTTACATATGTTCTTCATAGCACCCCGGTTTAGCAAAGTCATAATTATCACCCACATCTTGAAAGTGAATAAATGAAACTAGGGGAATTCAATGATTTGCCGAGGTCTCTGTCGTGCTTAGATCGAAAATATAACATGACACAAATTGTTACAGGTCTACCATGTGCTGTTTGGCTTGCATTCTGTTTAAGTCTGGGCTCACTGAAGAAGTTGGCCAACAGGAATATGGATTACCAGAAAAAAGACCGAGACCACAAATCACTCCTCGCTCCATACTCCAGAGCAAGTGCTGGCTCTCAGAGTAGACCCCTGAGGTTTTTGCTTATTTCTTCTGGAACTGGCCTTAAACTTGCCACTACCCCTTCAGTTACCCAGATTGAGAAGCAACATGATATAGAATAAGCCTTAGATTTACAGGAAGAGGAATTTGGTCTGCCAATAGTTCTGCCACTCACTAGCTATGTGATCTTGGGCAAGTCACTTCGTCTCTATGGGCCTCTGTTTCCTCACTTGTAAAATGAAGAAGCTAGACTACATGACATTTAAGCTTGGCACTATAATGGATAGTGCTGGACTTGAAATCAGGAAGCCCTAGTTTCCAGTCCTGCTTCAGACACTTACTTGTGTGAGTCTGGGTAAGTCACAACCTCTGTGTGCCTCAGTTTTTTCAGCTATAAAATAGGAAAATAATAGCACCTACCTCACAGGGCTATTGTGAAGATCAAATACGATAACGTATATGAAGTATTTTGCAAATCTTACAGAACTATGTAAATGCTACTGTTGTTGTGGTTATATTTCAACTCTAAATCTATGCCCAGAGCTCTTGTCTTGCTTCTTCCATTCGCTATATATGCAACCTTGGCCAAACCACTTCCTTGTTCTGAGTTTCCCCCTTTTTCAAATGAAGACTTTGGGCTAAATTACTTTTCTGGTCTCTTTCAACCCTAAGACATAGATGAGCTCTTTTCAATAAACATTCCTCTAGTGTTTGCTTACAGCCTATTCACTTGACAGAGTCATTTTAGGGGAAAAAAAGCTTTAAGCCAAATTATTAACAATTGCTGCTAACCAAGGACCCGTTGGAAATGAAAAAGAGAAATTTCTGAAATTACAGCATTACTCAAGGTGAAAATGTGATTCCATTTACAAAAATTCAATTTATGCATCCCTCTTTTGAGATGTTGCTGCTACATAGCATGAGGTATGCTTATATAGACACATCAAAGAAGATGGAGCCCAAATATCTAGGTTCAAATGCCCTCTTCTACTATTTATTCACTGGATAATTTTGGACGTAGTCTCCAAGCTTCAATTTCTCATTTCCAAAATGGGAATAATAATCTATCTCCCCAGGCCATTGTGAAAATCAAATGAGATAAGCAGCTTTATAACTGTAAAGTACCCTATAATTGCAAACAATGGTATGATGGTGGTAATTAGGATAGTGCCGGCTGATGGCTATGAAGGTAATATGATACAATGGTGATAATTCTGATGACTTCAATAGGTGACAATGTGATGGCATCACTTATGGTGATGCTGATGCTAATGATCATGTTGATGGCAGTGGTAATGGTGATTGTGATGATCATCACCCTGACGATAACAGCAATGATATCATGGCAAAGAAGGTGATCTTAATGGTAATGGTGATGATGGCAGTGATTATGTGGAACATGATAGTGATTGTAGTGATGATTATAGCCATGATAGAGGTGATGAAGGTCATAAGGACAGTGATAGTCATCATGATGGAGAGCTGATGTTGCTGATGGTAGTGATTAATGATGGAAGGTGGCATTTCAGTCATGTAGGAGTTCATGATAGACCAAAAATTGGTCAGAGAAGGCTTCAGGAACACGAGTTTGGCAATACCTTTTAAAATCTAGAAGGAAGAGCATAGGGTTTGGTTTTCCATGACAATGCAAGTTTTTTTTTTAAATTCAGTGCAACACACTCTGAAGTGCCTGTTTGTGCCAGACACTGTGCTTGGTGCTGGGGCTACAAAGACAAAAATTAAAGGCACTTACATTTCCAACATAGAAGCAAATAAACTGTGAAGAGTAAAAAAAAATTAAAAATAATTTATGGAGGAAGGAGGAACATTAACAACTGGAACAATAAGGAAATTTCTGCTATATCAAAGGTAACTGAGTTGAGTTTGTAAGGAAGCTAAGGATTGTGTGGGACAGAGGTGAGGAAAAAGTACATTAAATGTAAGAAAGGTTCCCAAAGGTGATTCCATAGGATCATAAGGCCTGGTGGCTCCTGCCAAGCTGGGAAGACTTGAAGAATGGGTCTCTCTGTTGTCCATATGTGTGTAGGTTGATAACTAGCTTGGCCATGCTGAGAACATAGTAGGACAACAGGGCTTTGTAACCTGAAAGGAATTCCTCCTTAAGTTGGCCATAAGTGGGTAAGATTTTCAGCTACAACAATTCTCAAAAATCTTAAAAAGAACTATGATCTCTATTGGTGGAAGGAGGCCCCACACTGTACGTAAATATCATTGGTACAAGGCAGAATGTGATAAATATAAAGGAGAGGTCCTGATAAAGTCCAATTCAAGGAGGGAGACATCTATAACACTCCCACCCCCAGTGACTCTGTGACCTTATCAATGTGAGTATTCCCTCCTGCAATGTAAATGGCAGTCTATCCATGCCATCTGTGAGAGTCCTTTTATCAATCTTCCACAAGTGGTCCACTAATAATTCTGAAGGCTTGACACCAATAGGTTGGCCATATGGTAATGAATTCTCTGGCCCATACAACCCATGAAACAAAGAAAAAAATACAAAACCTCACCAAGTTCTGTGTAGTTTCCTGTATTGCAGAATGTCAGGAAGGAGGCAGAAGATGCTAAGAATTATACACTTTTAAGACCACCTGTAAACATTAAGTTGGGAGAGGCTTATGTAACTAAATAATGACTAGTACAGACTCTGTGTACACAAAATACTACTGGGCTAAGAGATTGGGTTTATTTGCCCCCTTTAATTCTTCTTAAAGTCATTCTATCTAATGAGAGTGTTGTCAAATAACTAGCCATAGTCTTGACCTTGAAATTCAAGATGAAAAAACAAGAAAACATTGTATGTTGTCATCATGATGTATTTGCCAGTCTCTCTAAGTCAGACAATGGACTTGCAATAAAAAAATCTATGGCATTTAATTAGAGCACAGATTAATAAATATCCTTCCTGAACTATGGCAAATGAATGAGCTTTCAGATGGAAATAAATTGGAATGGTCATGTGTGCCAAAAAAAAAAGTGTTTGCTCAAAATAAAACAATGCATTCCAAATTAGAGTCTATGTGGACCTTCCATTTGTTAATCAAAAAGAATTATTTAAAAGACGAGACGTCGCCTTTTTTTAAAACTAATTGGCCCGATCAATGAATTGAAGGAATCTTTTCTTTTATCTTTTTCATTTCTTTCATGTCTGAAAAACAACCTTGCAACACCTTTTAAAAATTGGCTTTCCTTGATAAAATCCATTCTCTCCAAGGGTCTACAAAGAAGCTATATTTTTCCTCTGCCTAAATGTCTTTCTTTAGTGACTGGATTAACTCTTTCAAGCTACTAGACTCTGTTTAAATTGAACATTTGCAATTTTTATTGTCGTTGCTTAGTCATTTAGTCATGTATGATACTACGTGATTCTGTGGACCTTGGCACACCAGGCCCACTGTCTATGGGGGTTACTTGGCAAAGACACCAGAGTATTTTACCATTTCCTTCTTCAGTGGACTACTTTTGCCATAACTCTTCACTGTGACATCTTGGGTAACCCTGCATGGCACAGCTCATAGTCTCATTGAGCTGTGCAAGCCCCTCCACCATGACAAAGTAGTAATCCATGATTAATATAACTATAATTATAATAATTAACAAATTCATAACTGTATTGGGGTGGGAGGGTACAGAGGAAGTTTCACCAAACATACCCAGGACAAATAGAACTAAATATGTGTTTAGCACTTAGCACAGTGCCTGGCACATTGTGTGCACTTAATAAATTTTTATGGATTGACTGATTGGAATGTATTCTTAAAACAACTTTTTAAGACAAATTTAATTGGTAGTGGGGAGATACTCCAGGATACCATCTCATGGTGGGGAGACTAAGAAACCAGAACATGACAAAAACACTGCTGTGAAGGAATTTGTGGGGTAGTAGGATGTCATGTTCTAACTTCCTTCCATGTTAAGAGGAACTATGAGTTCCCTTAATGCCTCTCCCAGTTGCCTCACCCTCTTTACAGCTCTAATAAGTAGAATTAATGGTGGTGTTTAGTTCAGCACTTCAAGGAGCCATGATTTCTCCAGTGTAGAAATTCTCCTAACCAAAAACAGACCACAGTTTTCATAGTGGTGATTAATCATAGCTTAATAGCTGTGATTTTATGACTTCTCTGAGCCTCAGTTTTTCAATCTGTAAAATGTCTAGATGGCTTCTAAAGTCCCTGGCAACTCTAAATCTGTGGTCCTATAATATTGAAGTGCAGAAGAAAAGACAAGTACACACGTAACTATGATACAAGGGAGCATGGAAAAGTGCAAAGGAGAGGGGGAAGTCCCAGGAGTGCTATTAGTAGATTGCTTAATTTATTAGGCTAATGTTAACCATTGACATTCACATAGTACCATACAGATCTTATCTCATTTAGGCCTCTCAACAGCCCTATGAAGGAGTTACAGTTCCTCATTTTACAGAGAAGGCAACAGAGACTCAGAAAGGTTAAGTACTGACCTAGGGCCACACATCTAGGAAATGTTGGAAGAAGGATTTGAAGACCAGTCTTTCTGATTCCAAGTCCTCATCTTCAGGGAGAGAAACCCTAGTGCCTTTCTTTGCTTGAAAGAGTGCACAAGCAACAGTGGCAGGGTGAGAGTTGGCTCCTGTGACAAGTCTAGGTTCAAATTGAAATTTTAAGTATAGGGAAATCCAGGCCAACTTGGTTTTGTTGTTTGTTATTCCAGACTAGTGATTCCATTGGTAAAGGGAACTCTTGTTGTGGAAATTCCTTCCATTGGTGCAGGTCCACTGTAATTTATAGTCTTATAGAGTTCTCTGGGGATAGTGAGAGGGTAGTGACTTGCCCAGGGTCATTCAGCTAGTACTGGCCCAGGTATTCTCAACCCCAAGTCCATTCATCAAATTGCCTCACAGGTCAACCTATACAACAGGCTAATTTCTCTTCTACGGTTTACATAAGGTATTGTCATAGCCAGGCATGGGGAACCTGCAGCCTTGAGGCTACATGTGGCTCTCTAGGTCCTCAAGTGTGGCCTTTTGACTGGATCTAAACCTCACAGAACAAACCTCCTTAATGAAAGGATTTGTTCTATAAAACTGGGACTCAATCAAAAGACCACATGTGGCCTCAAGGTCACAGGTTCCCCACCCATGAATAGTCATTGGGATCTCCTTAGGTGGAGAAGCTTACACAAACTATTTCCATCTTTACAGTATATATTTGTATAGCCTTTTAAGGTTTAAAAAGAGCTTTGTATTCTCTATCTCACTTGACCCTCACAACATTCCTGTGAGGCAAGCATTAAAGATTTCTTTTAACAGATGAGGAAACTGAGGCTTGAGAAATAAAATAACCTTCCCAGGGTCACACAGCTAGTCAGCATCAGAGATGGTGTTTGAAGCCAGTTCACCCCTAACTCCATATCAAGTCCTCTACCAAAGGATCGTAAATCTAAAGTTGAAAAGGCCCTTACAGACCTTCAGTCCAAATTCCCCACCCCTTTTTTAAAGTTGGAGAAACTGAGGCTGGAGAAGTTGTCACACAGGTAGTAAGCATCAATGGCAGGAATTTGAACCCAGCTCTTTCTTCTATACTGTACTGGTTCAACTTAGCTTTCATCTTCATTCCTCTGATAAAATGAGATGGTAAGACTGAAGGAGACAAACACATCAATGTGATGCAATGGCAAAGACACCCAATTTTCCACCTCTGCTACTTACTACCTGTGTGACACATGACAACTTGCCGCACTCTAGGCTTCAGTTACTTCATCTGCATCTGCATCATGGGCAATGGTGGCAGAGTTCAGAGTTCAGTCTCTAACACCCTGCCCAACTATAATCTATAGCTAGTACTGGGCAAATGGCAAAGCTCTCCAGTATCTCTGCCAAGAATAGGGACCATTTGACTTTATCTCTTTCCCTTCAGCACATAATGTAGTTCCTATAAAGTAAATAATAATAATACATAATAAAGGATAAACAGAATTTATATAGTGCTTTATATACATTATCTTATTTAATCCTTAAACACCCCTTCAAGGTAGGTGCTATTATTATTAATATTATTACATGTTATCCCTACTTTATGGATGAGGAAACTGAGGCAAGCTGAGGTTAAGTGACTTGCCCAGTGTCACACAGCTAGAAAATGTCTAAGGCCAAATTTGAACTCAGGGCTTCCTGACTCCAGACACTTCTACTTTGCCACCTACCTGTCTCTAGGTTGTCTATTAATTGTCCAAGGTCATACAGATAATAAGTGAATGAGCCAGGATTTGAATTCAGTTCCTCTGACTCACATTCTAGCCCCCTTTCGTTTTTTCAGGTTTGGCCATCCTTTTATTCCTAACACCCAGCAGAGTAAGTTACACATAGAAATTGCTGAATAAATAGTGACTGGGTTGAATTGCATTGGGTTAGGACAAAACGATCTTTCATGGTTTTGTAACCCAACCCAAACCAACCCAAAACCAGAAAGTAAATCAGCTTGGAGTTATTCTCCAGACGCTGAAGGCTTTCAGAATTCTTGGCTAGCCTCGCCAGTCAAAACATCACCTTTCTGTCCCCTTCTGTGTTCTTTCATCTTTCCAACTACATTTTATGTGAGATCAAAGCCCTCAACGACTCATAAAATTACCCCTCTTAGCACTGCCCTGCCTTAGGACACACAGCCAAGGAGGAGCAAAGTGAGGCCTGGGACCTCTGTCTCTTGACTTCTACCCAGACCAGTGCTCTCTCTACCTGCCCCACATTCCTTACAAGGGATGGCAAAAACCCTTCCATGACCAAGTCCAGAGGTGAAATGCTTTTCCAGGGGATTTAAGAGACTAAATGTAGAAGCCTTCCACCTAAACAGCAGAAATTGGGTTCAAAGTAAGGTCTGTTGATTACATATGATCTCATTTGATTCTCACAGCAACCTCAGAGCAAAATGGGGAGCCTTTTAATCCCCCTCTTCAGAGGAGCAAGCTGAGATACAGGGGGTCAGCTGGCTAACTGAGAGATCAAATTGGGAGCATTCATGGCTGCCACTGATAGGGTGCTATAAAGTTTGCTAAGTAATTGATGTACATTATTCCATTCCATTAGATTAGACTAGAACCTGGCATTCAGCTCAGTCCAGTCTTTTTCTCCATCACCATGCTGCCTATGATAGTAGAGAACAATAGTAGCTAGGCATGATTTGACCCATGGCATGGGTTAGAGGCTTGGGAGTCACAGGACCTCAGTTCAAATCCTGCCTCTGACACTCTCTGTGTGACCTTGGGTAAGTCATCTAATTTTTCTAGACCTGTTTCCTCATCTATAAGATGAGAGGGTTGGACTAGAAGGCCTCTGAGGCCTCTTCCTCAAAATCTAAAACCTATGACATTGGGCCAAAGATTTCCATGATATTTCAGATGGGACCTGTGTCCACTTGGCCATCCTGCCTTTATAAAAACGATTTGTTAAAGGAAAAGCGGGCAACCAGTTGCGACCATTAACCTCCCTAGCTAGAGAAATTCAGTTCAATTACCTTGAATAGCTTATTTTTCTGTGCCTAGATCTGACATAATAATATCATACCCCTGCGTAGTGATGTAGTTTACAAATCACTTGAAATCTGATACTCATTTAATCTCCCCAACAAACCTAGAAGACGTAGTGAATGCAAGCATCATTATTCCTCTTTCCTATTGTAAACATTCCTATTTTATGAATGAGGAAACTGAGACCTGGAGAAGTTATGTGATTTTCCTGGGACCACAGAGCAACACCTGGATGCAAATCAAAGTCTCTTGATTACCCATTCCGGGCTTGGAATGGTTTTTGCCCCTACTCGTTCACATAAACAAGGAGGAGCTGTCATGGCGGAAATATGATCTCTCAGAAGGCAAGGTCTTCATTGTCTGAGTCGTCTCTACTACTTTAAGGTTCCCAGGCATACAACAGCAAGAATGGAGGCAGTATATGCCAGAAATAGTAATGTAGGCAGAGGATCGTAGTCCAAATCTTATCTGTGATATTTATCAGCTATGTGACCTCGAGTGAGTCATTTAGCCTCCATGGATATTGGGGTTTTTTTATCTGTAAAATGAAAGGGTTGTACTAGGTGGTCTCCGAGGTTCCTTCCTCTAAGTTTATTTTCCTAATTCTTTAATATGTCGTGTGTGCCCTACCCTTCTACACAGATCATGATCCATCCATGCCATTAGTGTCAATCAATCAACCTTTATTAAGCACCTACTATGTGCCAGGCACTGTGGTAAGTGCTGGGGATACAAAAAGAGACAAAAGACAGTCCCTGTCCTCAAGGAGCTCACAATCTAGTATGGGAGATAATATGCAAACAAATGTATACAATGCGAGCTATATTCAGGATAACTGGAAAATAATGCAGGTAATGAACATTAAAGAACATTTATTAAGCAAACAAATATATACATAGCAAGCTATATACAGGATAAATAGGAAATAAGTGAGAAAGGTTAATGGTAGATGATCATGAGCTGCAATGGCTGAAAAATTCATCACCTGGAGATCGACCCACTGCTCATGAGCTTTTCAGAACTCAGAGCCCCACAACAGCCCTTTGAAATAGGTAACAACAAGCTTTATTATCCTCATTTTACTGATGAAATAATTGAGGCTAAGAGAGGGTAAGTATGTGTGAACCAGGCTCACACAGTGAGTAAGGGTCTGAGGCAGGATGTGAACCTAGATCTTCTGGACCTCAAGCACTCTTATCCATCTGGTATTTGTAAAAAGCACTCAGCACAGTGCCTAGCACACAGTAGGCACTTAATAAATGCTTTTTCCTGTGCCATGAAGCTTCATGTAATATCCATGTAAAACCTAGGTAATAATTATATTATATTATAATATATGATATGATATGATATAATATAATATAAACACCTCCCTGCTGTACAGTTTCAGCCCCAGAAAATCTCTGCTCTGACCTGCTCCCAACCCATGCAGGAAAGGACAGGCTTGCTAGGAGACGCCAACAACCCTGCGTGAGAATGATGTATGTCCCTGGCTCATGTCCGAGTCTTTAAGGTGAGGGGTGCTTACTGATTGGCCTCTAACTGGCATGCATTGGACTTTGTCATAAATGAATTAAACCCCAGATGAGGAAGAGGGGAAAATATGCAATTGATAAACCTCCCAGAAAGAAGGCTGTCCTCCTTATCTGCACCAGCCTGGAGCCATGCTGACTCATGCTTAATTTTATTGTCCTCCTATTAAATTGCCTCATTGACGTCACTGCCTTGCTGGAGAACATGTAACTGAATCGGGGCCTTCTAATCCTCCAGAGCGGGCTTCATCCTTGTCAGGGGATGAGCAGAGGAGAAGGGCAGTGGACGGAGCCAACACCTCTCCCAGCCCGCTGCTCTGTCTGCCCCTGCATCTTTCCCTCTTCCCTCACTCTTTCCACTGGATTTTCTTTCTGTTTCAGTCACCAGGTTCTCAGGTCATTTCAGAATCACCAGATCCTAGGACTGGAAGGGAACTCAAAGGCCACCTACTCCAGCCCCCTCATTGGAAACATGAGAAATCTGAAGCCCCCCCCGCAAAAAAAGAGAAGTGATTTCCCCAAAGTCACATGGGTAGAAACAGTCATTCATTTAAGTCAGAGGTGTCAAACTCCAGTGGCAAAACTCCTGAGTGACCAGACCCTGATTAAAAAGAAATTGGAAAAATGTTTAACAAAAATACAGAGTCAGATTCGGATGGTTCTCGTTCCTGACTCTGGTGCCCTGATCCCGTCTTTGGGGAGGAGGCATTGTGGTGCTGTGGAAAACTTTCAGGATTTGTAGGCCGAGGATGGACTAAAGCCCTAGCTCAGCTGTAGAATCCCTGTGTGACCTTGAGCCAGCCACGTAACCCGCTGGGCCTCAGTTTCCACGGAATCTGTAAAAGGAGGGAGTTATACTATATAGCCTGTGAGGTTCCTCCCAGTCCTAAATCTGTAATCCTGAGATTCGGACTCTGATGGCTTCAAGCATGCTCCCTATTCGTTTCTCTGTCCATCTGTGTTCAGTCTTCAGACTTTGTTTCTGTCAATAGAAACAGAGAGTAATAAATCCTTGGGTGCAGTGTGAGCAGTCAATATTTCAGGGGAGCTGGGGCCTTTCATTTTTAATGAGTAGCTACTGGTTTTCCAAAGAGACTGACAAACAGCTTTATTAAAGGAAAGAAGAGACGACTAAGCAATTAACTGGCTTCCATTGGTTCTCAGCAGGCATCCCACAGCTCTGGACCAAATTTACTCTGTTTTCTTCATCAGGTAATTCAAGTTATAATTAGACTGGATATAATCAGACTGAGTAATCTGATCCAACCCAATAGACATTGATTAAGAACCTGCTATTTGTCAGGTAGAGAATCAGCATGGTGGAGTGGATGGTGAGCTAGCCTTAGAACACCTGTGTTCAAGTCCCACCTTTGACCCATGCTAGCTGACATTTACGGAGAGTGCAAAGCACTTTATGTGCATTATCATACTTGATCCTCACAACAACCTTGTGAGGGAAGGGACATGAGTGTTATTGTCCATTTTACAGATAAGAAAACTGAGGCTCAGAAAGATAATGACTTTTCATGACTATAGAACTAGTATCAGAGGTGGATTTGAACCCAGGCTTCCTGAATCTAGATCTAGTGGTGAGAGTCAAGCCCAGGTTTTATGACTCCCCATTTAACAGTCTATCAACTATATATTCCTTAGCCCATAACAGGATTCTAAGGCAAGCTTCCCACTATACTTTAGGCATCTCTTCTGTGGTGTCTGCACCAACACTTTCTCTGGCTCTTGGAACAGGCAGGTTTTCTGCCTCTGCCTCTGGGGAAATCACTCCAGATTGTGTCTGGGTTGGAGCTGGCTCTGCTTGGCTGGTTGGGGCTAGCACTACATCATGATGTCCGATTTTTTTCCTAATTACTTATATAAGGGGAAGCTTGGTTATGTAAACACTGGGAAATTCAACCCAGATTACCCCAGGAAGAAAGCTCTGGGGGATTCGTGCAAGGATTACATAGGAAAAGTGGTTGGGCCTGGCCACGTGGTGTATTTCAGAATCAGACATATCATATTTCCCATCTCCTCTCTGGAGAGCAAAGGACTTCGCTGCTGAGTTAGACAAGGGGGTCCCAATCCAGTCTGTCACTGAGGATTCCCTCAAATTCCCTTGAATTCTCCTCCAAATTGCTGGTCAGTGTTTATTATAAACTCATGAAATATTAAAGCTAGGTGAGACTTTGGAGGTCAAGTAGTCCATTCCAACAAAAAGTTCTTGCCCTCGATAAGCTTCCATTCTATTGGAGGGAAGGGGTTGACACATACATAGATAAGTAAATATAAGGTGATTTGGGGAGTATAGAGTTAGCACTAAGTCTTGGGGCATCAAAAAAGGCTTTTTGAAGGAAGGGGCTCCTGAGCTGGGTCTTGAAGGAAGCTCAAGATTCCAAGAGGGAAGGGTAAGAGGGAATGAATCCCAGACATAGCGAAAGCTTGTATGACTCTACAGAGCCTGGAGGAGGAAAGTCAAGTTTAGGAGACAGCTAGTAAACCAATTTTGCTGAAACATCCAGTGCATAAAGGCATGAGAAAGAAAATATCTAGAAAGGTACGTGGTTTTGAAGTCAGTCAGTCAACAAGCATTTATTAAGCACCTACTGTGTGTCAGGCACTATTTAAGGGCTGGGGATACAAAGAAAGACAAATAGTTCCCACTTTTAAGGAACTCACAGTCTAATGGGGGCCACCACCTGCAAACAACTACATACAAACAAGATCTATACAGGAAAAATTGGAAAGGGAAGGCACCAGCATTAGGGAAAATCAGGAAAAACTTCTTGTAGAGGGTGAGGTGTTTGCTGGGACTTGAAGAAAACCAGGAAACAGAGATGAGGAGGGAGACAATTTCTGACATGGGGGACAGTCAGGGAAAATGCTTGGATTCAGGAGATGGAATACCTTGTGTAAGGAGCAGCCAGGAGGTCAGTGAAACTGGATTGTAGGGGGAAGTAAGGTGTAAAAATACTGGAAAGGTAGGAAGGGGCCAGGGATGAAGGCCTTTGGATGCCATGCTTCTGCAAACAGCTTGTGTTTTCTCCTAAGGAGCCATTGGAAGGTCTTAAGCAGGCTGATTATGTCAGCTATGCGAAGGAGAGGGCATAGAAGGAAAAGACTGGGGGAAAGGAGAGCAATTTGGAGGTTGTTACAATGATCAAAGTGAGAGGTGATGAGAGCCACCAAGGGTAGTAGTGGTCTAAGGAGGAAAAAGCAGATAGATTCAAGAAAGGTTGAGTCTGAGATTTTATATTTGTCCTTATCGAGTTTCTGGACTTAGCCTAACTAATTTACGTTGACATATCACTTTAGGATTTGGAAAGTACTTTTGATGACCTTGCCTTTGCATTTCCTTTCTGAATTTACATGCTCCTCTCCACTGTGAGTAAATCCTAGAAAATCATATTTGTAGCTCTGAGTATAAGGCAGAAAAGTAAGATAAGGAAGGAGGAGAGGAAGCTAGAACAGATTCTAAGATGAGGTGATTGCAGCAGAAAAAAAGTTAGATAAGAAGGAGTTGAACTTGGTAAAAGTCTGAACCCAGAAAATCAAGTAGCCTCCAAGTGACCAAGAAAATAAAATAATTTGCTGTGTCAAGCCAAAACTTAGGCATTAGTAAAGTTTAGAGGGAAATGAGAAAGGAAGGAAAATTCTTCAGACAAGGACCAGGATACCCTGGATTGGTTCTGAAAAGATTAGGACTTAAGAAGTCACCACAACTATTGCTTAGGGTCTTGTCTTTCATAAGGTCATCCAAGGGCAAGCCCTAGTTGCCTCAATTTATACCAGCAGGGATTGGTAGTCATAGCTGTCAGTCAGTAGTGGAGGGGGCATGGGCTTCAGAGAGGAGTTCCTGAGTGAAGGTTCAATCAAGTCCAAGGACTGTATGTGGGGTCAGTAGCAGTGAACTACTGAAAGCATAAGTAGGGTAGTGGAAACAGGGAGTGGAGATGTAGAGGGCATGAACAGCCCTTTCGTTCTGGCAGGAGGATCAACTGAGCCTAGCACCTAGTCAGCAAGAATAATTAATTCAATAGGAAGCTCCCTGATGTGCTCTTCCTTCCCATCGTGAACACCCCCTACAGTGGAACCCTGGTCCAATCCTGCCCCCTCTCCCAGCAAATCCAGCCCAGCAGCAGCCTCCAAATCAGCATACTTGATATGTGGTATCTTAAACTCAATGCTCCATCCTATAGTTGTTGAGATTTGGCAAACAGGAAAGGGGTGGAAGACCAGGGATTTCATTGGTTTAAGGAATTGTGTGGCTCCTCCTCCCACCAATGCAGCTCAGTAACTTCTCTGTTAACTGCAAGTCTTAGAAGAGTGGCCCCAGGGAACTGAAAGATTAAGTGACTTTGCCTGAGATCACTCTTGTCAGAGGCAGGACTTCCTGTCTCTGACCTCCACCCCAGGATGCCTCTTTGTAGAAGCCATTCTCCGGTTTCTCTATTAAATTATAGACCAAGATGGAAAGAGGACTGAGATAAAAGCCAACAAGAAAAGATTGTTTTCATATCAGATTTGAAAAGTGAGGAAGAGCTGGTAGCATTGAATGAGGAGCGGGGTAGGCGGCCGGTGACAAGTCATTCTGGACAAGGCTGCTTCTCTGTGGTATGCAAGCACAAACAAGGGAGGGAGGAGGAGTTCTTTTTTAAAGAAAAATCATTTCCTCTCTCCCTGCCAGGTAGTTGATTGACTCCATTCCAAGCCTTGTTCATGAGAAGAGGATTACTCTGTGAGTCTGTGGTTCTGTTTCGGTCCTTAATTGCCTTCTTTCCTATCTGGTCACTTTCAGTGAAATTTGATAGTGGGGCACAGAACTCAAAAGCAAAGGAAGGGCCTATCACATTCTAGAAGGACAAGGGTTTTTTTGACCCCCCTCTATATTTGAAGATTTCCAGATCATAGGCTATAGAGTCAGAGACAACCTTGTACAGTATCTAATCATTTTAATTACAGTGCCTGGCACATAATAGTAGACATTAAATAAATGCTTTTTCATTCATTCATTCAAATTCAATATACCACAGTTTATTAAGTCCTATGCATGAAGAGATACAAGGTACTGAGGGTACAATGATAAAAATAAAATAGTACCTGCCCTCAAGGATCTTGCATTCAAATCCAAGGGTATTGCATATACACAGATAAATAAATGTAAGGTAAATCGGGGAGGAGAGAGCAACCCAGAGATGTTTGTCCCTGAACCTGAAGTGTTCTTCTTCATTGTTAATGATAGAAAAAAAAAGCTGAAGGCTAATGTGCAGTTATCAAATTACATTAAGAAGTAAGGAAGATAAAGCTAAAATAACAAAACAGGAAAATGATAAATGCTGGAGAGGATGTGGGAAAATTGGAACATTGTTACATTGCTGGTGCAGTTGTGAGATGATCCAGCCATTTTGGAGAGTAATTTGGAACTACGCCCAAAGGGCCACAGGAATGTTCATACCCTTTGACCCAGCAATACCATTTCTAGGGTTGTATCCCAAAGAAATCACACAAGCGGGAAAAGGACCCATATGTACACAAATATTTATAGTGGCTCTTTTTGTGGTAGCCAAGAATTGGAAATCAAAGGGATGCCCATCAATTGGGGAATGGCTAAACAAGCTGTGGTATATGAAGGTAATGGAATACTATTGTGCCATAAGAAATGGGGATGATATGGACTTCATAACAACCTGGAAAAACCTACACGACATAATGCTGAGTGAGCGGAGCAGAGCCAGGAAAACATTGTACACAACCACAGATATATGGATTCTGTGAGGACCAACCCTGACAGACTTCGCTCTTCTCAGCAACACAAGGTGCAAGGACAACTCTAAAGGACTCACGATGGAGAATGCTATCTACATCCAGAGGAAGAACTATGAAGTTTGAATGCAGATTGAGGCACACTTCATGCTCGCCTTTTTCTCTTCTCTTTTGTTTTTGTTTTTGGGGTTTTTTTCTTTTTTTGGTTCTGTTTCTTCTTTCTCATGATTCATTCCATTGGTCATAATTCTTCTCCGCAACTTGACTAGTGTATAAATTAATTCAATGCAAAGTTATTCGTGGTAGTTATATGAGATTCCATGCCATCTTGGGGAGGAAGGGGAGAGGGAGGGGAGAAAATCTGGAACTCAGAATTACGTAGAACCATCTGTTGTAAACTAAAAATAAAAAAATAAAATAAAAAATAAGTGAAAAAAAACAAGCACAAAGCAAAAAAAAAAAAAGAAGTAAGGAAGAACTCCAAGATGACTCATGATAGGAACTGTCCATAAACATTACACAATAACTAGCATTTATAAATCACCTTACAAATGTTATCTAATTTGAGCTGCACAGTTACCCTGTGAGGTAGTTAGTACAGGTGTTATGTCAGTACTTCAGGCATCTGCAATTTCATGAGTATAGAAATCACAAGTGTACATAGCACATGGGCAGGTTGCACCAACACACCCTAGGGTGGAGTATTAATGATGGTCTTTTGCCAGGGGCATGCTGGAAAATGTTTAAGCACTATCTTTATAGAAAAAAAATGCTCACACGACCCACTTTTAAGTTAAATCTGTAGTATTAACACTTACTTAATTCTAGACTAAGGGGTCAGCAAATTACTGCAAGAGAGCCAAATCTTCCTGTCTGCTTTTGCACAGCCTGTAGCTAAGAATGAAGACTTGACTGAAGGGCCATAGTTTGCCAAGCTGTGGTCTGGACAACCAGCAAAACAATCAATCGAGCCTTGATTTGTAGCATCTGCCTCTTTTCCAGGTGTAAATACTCACACAGAAAATTTAACAATCAGCTCAAGAGTTCCAGTACATTATTGAACCTTGACTTGAGAGGGCAGGGAAGAACCAATGGAGATGTTTCCTCAGCATCTGCAAGCATATTTACCCAACTATGGTGAGGGCGCCATCTTAGGTATGAATCACAAGTAGTCTATAACTTAGTAAGGAAGGCAGAGAGTTGCCTGAGGTTCAAAGAGATTAAGAATGACCTATCTATGGTGACAAAGCTAAGATGTGTCAGAGGCAGGATTCAAACCCAGTTCTTCCCAACTGCCAGGTTCACATTCTGCCTACTATGCCCTATTGCCTCTCTGAAATGTGCTCACGGGAAAGGATGTAAGTAGAGTGGCTCTTTGAGCCCTTTTGAATGATCCCTGTCTCTACCCAGGCCTCAGTCATTCATTACCATGTTGTGTAGAGACCCACTTTAACTTGGGAAATAGAATTTCCACTTAACTAACTGGATGTGGAGACTTTCCTAGGCATGATGTGTAAGTTGAAAATTCATTTCAAATCGACGTAATGAAACCTGGCTCTTCTCCGCAAGCAAAACCAGTGACAGTGAAAGATGCTTGCCTCAGCTTTCCAGTTGTCTAACGGAAAGACAGGATGATAGCCAGAAACAAAATCGAGCACTGCAGAACACTGTTATGGGCTTTGGATCTAGAGAGAACCCTGAGGGCCATCAGCTCTATAGAACTAGCATCCCCATGTGAGACCCAATGAGGCTGTCCTTATAGGGGAATTTGGGAACTAGAAACGAGCAATGCAAAAACAGGGCAAATCAAAACCCCTCATTTTTTATGAGCCTTTCAACTCCCCAACCTGTCAGAAGCATCAACTATTTTCCTTTGCTTGAAAGAAACCAGTAGCATAAATGTGAAGTGAAAAATAGACCTTCTCTTTATAGAATACACCTTGTTTTTGGAAGATTTGGGATTTTTCCCCTCATGGCATCAAAAGATATTTGAGAACCCCGAGTCAGATCAAATGAATAAGTTAATGACGAATGAATAAGCATGTATTAAGTACCTAACTGTGTGCCAAGCTCTGGTTATGCAAATACAAAGATGACAACAAAAAAGCTGAATAGCATTCAAATTCAGAAAAGTGCAGGTGACAGCTTAACAACTCATCAGAAAGATCTGAGTTCAAATCCAGCCTCAGATACTTATGAACTCTATCACCCTAGGCTAGTCACTTAAATTCTCTGAACCTCAGTTTCTCTGTAAAGTAGGAGTAACAATAGCACCTACCTCCTAGAGTTGTTGTGAGGGTCAAATGAGATAACATTTGCAAAGCGCTTTGCAAACCTTAAAATACTGTGTAAATACTATTAGCTACTACCAAAATTATATGTAATTATGTATTAGGCATTATGCAATAATACCTGTTAACTAGCAGATATATTGTAGAGGATATTCATGGTAAGGTACAAGTTGAACAACATTGACTCTGAGCTGCTGTGAACATAGAAGGGATATAATGATGACCCCTCACCTCAAAGTCCTCTGTTGTGCCACTGTAGAATGGATGTGACCTTCTAGGTTCTCAAAGGCCACACTAAAGGCCAGTAAGCTCTGGTCCTACTAATTCAATTTTAAAAGCATTTACTAAGCACCTACTACATGTCAGACACTGTTCTGAATGCTAGGAATAGATGTAGGAAAAGGAACTGGACCTTGTAGTTTCGTTATTATAAGGAATTCGCAGATGAGAAGACTTCTTCTAACAATTCAGGTGAGTGCCTTCTCTACTAGAAACATGAGATCAGAAAAGAAATAATCCCTGCCCTTGAAGAATGTACATTTTTCTGGGGAGAAGCAACGCATTTGTATTGATCATTACATATTTCAAAGAATCTTGTGCAGTTTTGTGGAGATATATGCCTTGTTGGAAGACAAGCTTTAAGACAGTGTTTTGCTCTACAAAATCAAAAGATTTTATGCTCAAGAAACAAAAAACACAGTGGTATTTTGTAATTTTCACATCTCTCAGTCAACTGCATGATGGTATCAGCTTTGAAATATCCCTTGTGAAAGCCAGTTTGATCCCCACACATACCCTCAGCAAGGATGCCCTCAATGGATATGGAGACGTTTTTGTAAAATTTTTCTGTAGATAATGAGATAACAATGTAGTCTGCAAGTCAGTCAGTCATTAAGCATTTATTAAGTATTTACTATATGCCAGGCACTGTGCCAACTACTGGGGATACAAAAAGAGGCAAAAACCTCCGCCCTCAGGGAGCTCACAGTCCAATGGGAGAGACAACAAGCAAATGCATATGCACAAACAAGTTATATAAAAGATAAATGGGAAATAATTTCAAGAGGGAAGGCACTAGAAATAAAAGAGGTTGGGAAAGGCTTCCTATAGAAAGTAGGATTTTAGTTGGAACTTGAAAGAAACTAAGACAGTAGGCTGATAATAATTGTTAATGTTTTCTCAGTAAACTTTTTTAATTTATAAAATGCTTGATGTTTTTCCCCTAAATCTTTGGTATCTTCCCATCTTTTATGCCTTGTGAATAAATCCCTCAATTCCCACACAATTGTTATCACCCCTTCTATGTACACTTGTGCCAGATGCTTATCCCATCCTTGTTCTCATTAGTGCCACGTCTACCTCCTCCGTAAGCAAATCTGCAACTGTGATGCAAAGTTTAAGTGGCAATTCTACTGTCTTTGATGGGGAAGTGAGTTTGGTATAAAGTCTTAGCAGATATTGTCCATCTTTCTTCCATTGGTTGTATTCCTTCTAGTTTTATCCATGAATGACCTCAGGATCGCTTTGCTCACTTAGCTGGGTCTCTCACCAAGCTTTCTTTAAATTGACTTTGCCCTCCCTTTTATGAGCCAATAGTACCAACACCCTTCTACCATGCTTTGTAAAATTGTATAAATTAACTTATAGTCTTACCCTATAGTGTACCCTTGGCTGCCATGTCACTCCACTTGGCAATCAAGGTCAGTGCTTGCTGACTAAAGTGCTTTCTAGGTTCTTTTTTTATTTCTCCTTGATAGCAATTAGTTAAACCCCTGCATGAAATTACTATAATCACAATAATAGCCTTTCCCTATCCTACTTCCATTTTTCATTGTCAATAACTTGGCTTAATGGGTTACATTGCGTTATTCTCATTTCATTCCGTGTCTTTTTCTCCTTTTTACTCTTCCTTCTCTGTATGAATTTCAATCTTCGCTGTTCCACGTCAATGGTGTGACTATACCCAGTCAGCTGAGTGACTCCCGCATCAGGAAAGAATCATTTCCTGTCTGCTAAAACGAAGTCAATTTCATTTTTTTGTGGCATTGCTCAACACTTGCCATTTCTGGTGCCTTCGGACTCTTTTCTTAAAGAAGTTATTTGTGTTGTAGAGGCACGTGCCTTCTGCATAGTCTGCAAGTCTTTCATTCTTGATTCTTGATTCCCGTTTTGCAGCGTATTTGTCACTGTCCTCATCTAGTTACACTTAAGTGCTGAAGTCCTCAAGTATCAAAGTGAATATAGATTTAATCTGGAAGGTCTTATCTAGTTTTTTGAATAATTTCTCTGCCTCTTCATCCATTGCCACAGATGTTAATACTTAAAATGGAACAATCTTCACGGTGGTCTTTTCTCGAATTCTATAAGCACCACAACAGGAACAGACAAAACAGCTGATGAAGTGATGGTTTTTATTGCCATTGATAGAAATCAACTTCACCAACCAATCAACAAGCATTTATTAAGCACTTACTGTGTGCCAAGCACTATATTAGGCACTGGGGATGTAAATTCAAAGAGGAAAACAATTCCTACTCTCAAAGAGCTAACATTCTAAGTGGAGGTGACTAGATAGTTCAATGGATAGAGCAACAGACCTGAAATCAGAAAGACCTGAGTTCAAATTTAGCCTCAGTCACTTGTTAGCTTGTGACTCTGGGAAAGTCACTTAAGCTTTGTCTGCCTTAGTTTTCTTGTCTCTAAAATGAGAATAATAATGGCTCCTACTTCCAAGGATTGTTGTGAGGATCAAATGAGATATTTGCAAACCTTAAAGCGCTTTAGTTAATATGATTATTGTTATGGTCTAGTCCTAGACCTACCACTACTTGTATAACTGTGCAAGTCAATTAATTTCTCTATGCCTTAGTTTCCTTATCTGTAAAATTAGGAGGTTGGACTAAAATAGAAGTTCTTAACCTGGGCTCCAAGGACCCCGTCTGTGAATAGATTTCAGGAGACCCATGAAGTGGAATGGGAAAAAATATATATCTTTATTTCAGCATAATTGGTTTCCTTATAATCCTCTATATTTTATTTTATGCGTTGAAGAATATCACTCTGAGAAGGTGCTCAAAGGCTTCACCAGATGATCAGAGTGGGGCACGATACAAAATAGGTGGAGAACCCAGGACGAGAGAGACTCTCAGACTCCACCCAGCTCCGACATTCTACTTATCTAATGGCTGTCTCTGTAACAGTCTACTATGCTTCAAGCAATCAAATTCATTTGGGGTCAAAGGATGTTGAATCTGGGGCATCTACTATAAAGTTCATGCTGTCCAACACCTTACTTTTACAGAAGAGGAAACCAAAGCCAAGAGAAATTAAATGATTTGTCCAAACTCGAACATGTAGCAATTGGCAAAGTTGGAACTAAGCCCCATGATATTGATGACTTCCAAGCCAGTCATCAAGGCATCAAGTTTATATTAAAGACTTACTACTGTGCTAAACATGGAGGATACAAAGAAAGTCAAAAAAGCAGTCCCTCCTCTCAAGGAGCTCACAGTCTAAGGGAAAAGTAAACAACTATTACAAAGAAGATGTATATGGGATAATTTGGAGATGATCAACAGAGAGAAAGCAATACCATTAAGGGATATTGGGAAAGGCTTCATGAAGATGGTAGGATTTTAACTAGAACCTGATAGAAGCCAGAAAAGCTGGAAGACAGAAGGAGAGAATTATAGATGTGAGGGACAGCCAGTAAAAATGGCCAGGGTCAGGAGACACAGTGCTAAGAGGCAGATGGAGAACCCAAGTGAAGATCTTGCAGCTCCAAGGCCAATGTTGAAGAATGTATGAGGGAAAGAATATGAGATAAGGTAAATGAGAGGTAGGTCATAGAGGGCCTTAAAGGCCAGGTTGAGAATTCAGCATTTAATCCTAGAAGCCCTAGGGAGACACTGAAGAATTTTAAGCAGTGACGTGACATGGTCAGATTTCCTCTTTAAGGCTATCAGTCTGGCAACTGTGGGAGAATGATTCTGATATCTGATGATTCTAAGAATACGGCTGGGCAGGTGGCAACAGACTTTGACAACTTTTCTCACCATTCATCTGAGGGACCTTTCAGAAAGCAGAACGTCACAGAGCAAGCATCCCAGAGAGTGTCCAGCTCTACTGGACTCCAACATAAAGGCCATGGCAGCCTAAGTTTCCATTACTTATGAGTCTTCTCCAAAAGCCAAGTAGCTGGAAATCACTCTCTATTGAGTGTCTTCATTAGAGAATATGCTGGGGGACTTCATAGGGAGCATTCTTGGACACCTCCCCAAGACTGAAGAGTAGTCAATGCCTATCACAGTTCCTTGCCCGTAGTAAGTACTTACTGTTTGTTGAGTTAAAATTGAATCAGACGTAAAAGAGCCCTTAGCCTAAGGAACATCTAGTCAATCTTTCACTCAAATGAAGGATTAGTCCAATTGAATTGAGCCAATAAGAAAAGTAAATAAGGAAGTGACTCTAAAAGACAGAAGCCCTCTCCTAGATAGAGTTAAAGTCCACTAACCATGTAGTGGTAAACAGGTCTTGTTTTCCTTAAAAGGCAAACAAACTTGATTGGATTTCTCATCCCATTCCCCCAGTCTACTGCCATGAGATGTTTCATATTCACTCAATGCATTAGGAGAAATCAATATTTATACTTACCTAGAAGCAAATTAAGCAAAGCAAAGAAGCCGGGGCTTGTTCAGAATAAACTGAATTCATCTAGGCAATGGAAATTTAATTTGGGAGGGCAGCAATGGGTCCAAATCCTGGAAAGCTTCTGTATCTCGTTGTACAGGCTCCCATCCATGTTAACAAAGGTCATTTCAGAAGTCAAGCCAAGTAACTTGGCTTTTACGGATGCCACTGAATCTGTCACCCTGTTACTCTGGTGTCTTTTGACAAAGTTGACCTTTACAGATATCCCAACTATGTGACTCAACAGTACACAGTCCACAGCGCCTGGTGCAGTTAGCACATACAGTAAGTATTCAACATTCATGGAATGATGATAACAAGAACTGATGTTTATATCATGTTTTAGTGTTTGCAAAGAATACTTTACATATCTTATCTCATTTGATCCCCCCATCAACCTGTGAGGGAGGTATCATAAGTACTATTCTCAATGATAAAACTGACATTCAGAGAGATTAAGGGACTGTCACACAGCTAGGGAATACATACAGACTGAAGAAAGGCAAATATTGTCCCACTTTTCAAAAAAAAAAAAAAAAAGAAAGAGAATCCAGAGTCTACAAACTATAAGCCAAAGAGTTTGACATGACTTTCTGGGAACATTCTAGAATAGCTCATCATGGAGGTGGTTGGTAAAGACCCAGAAAGAGTATCAATGATTATAAAAAGGCAGCCTGGCTCTATCAAAAACATGTTAGACTGCCAGATTAACCTCGCTTCCTCTTTGGACAGGGTTACTAAAATGATAGCTGAGGATGATGCTATTATAGATTTAACTTCCCCAAAGGGTCAAAGAATAGATTTCAGCATGGCCATGAATTTGGGTGGAAAAAATTAAACATTTAATTTCAGTGACTTCTAAGTAAAATTTAGCATTACTTTAACAATTGAAATACATTATTCTGAGAAGGGATCCATGAGATTTTACAGGATGCCAAAGGGATCCATGAGAAGAAAAAAAAGTAAAACCCCCTGGTAGGTAAACAATTTATTGTTTTTGCTAGATCAGCATAAGGGGAAGGGGAAGGGAACAAGCATTTATTAAATACCTACTATGTGCCATGAGCTGCATTAAGTGCTTTACAGAGATTGGTAGGTACTATTGTTATCCATCATTAAGTAAACTGACGAAGACAGAGGTTAAGCCACTTGCCCAGAGTTACACAGCTAGTGAATGTCTGAGTTTGAATTTGAAGTCAAGTCATTCTGACTCTAGACCCAACACTTTGAATAAAATACCTCACAATATTATGGAGAAGAAAAAGAGATGTGGACTGGATGATAACACAATTATATGGAGTTAGGCCTGGTTGCATGACTCAACTCAAAAAATAGTCACTAATGGTTCCACACTCCCATTGATTCATTTCATCTGAGTGGGTTCAAACGGATAGACAGTCGGTATGTACTCCCTGCTATATTTAACTGAGTTCATCTCATTCTATCCTGGGAAATTTTCCGACAAGGAGGGAACTGGTGTGCTTCCTGTCTCTTTCAATCCGGGGGGGGGCGGGGGGGAGTGTTAGGAGATGACATGGACAGAATAAAGTTGTAAGGCACTGCCAGCACTCTCCGCCCCCATCCCAGACAACTTTCTGGGTTTCCCAGTGGCAATTCTGATTATTAAGAGAATCAGACTCAAGTAAGAGCTACCAGATCACTAATAAGTGTGATTCATTTCCTAATGTCTTCTGTGATAAGTCTTGATCGATGCCACATCTGGACAAATATTCCGGCAATGAATCTAGGGACAATGGCATGTCTAAAATCTCTAACCCAGTGGGTAGATCTGTCCAACATGCCAGGGAAGGAGCAGCTACTGCCTCTGGCTGACTCCACAACCATGCAGGTGCTATTTCAATGCCTTTATTAGAGCAGGGTGATTTTAGGAATTATACATGATATAGGGTAGTCTAGACAGCCGGAAAACATTTTTAAACCAATTCACAAAAGCTGGCACTGATCCTTCCTATGCCTGCCAAGGCAGGTTTTCCCTCCCTCAGAGATGCATATACAGCCTTTTCTAGTTTCTTATGTTAACAATGGCTTTTTTTTTTTTTTTTTTGCCGTAAACACATTTAGGCTGAGTTATAGTGGACAGATTCTGGAAGGTGAATTAGGGATCTGAGTTCTGTCTCTGCCACTCATTAGCTATGGAATACTGAACAAATTACTCCGCCTCTTTAGGCATCAATTTGACCAACTATAAAATAAGCCTACATAATCTCTAAAATCCCTCCAAGCTCTAATAATGGTGGCATATTTGTTTAATAGTATTTAACATTTAACAAAACATTTACCTTATGTAACACTAGGTGTCACTATGGAGCACAAAGGGCTGAGCTATCCTCATTTTCCCTCCCTTCTGGTAATGGGAATAGAGTTTAGCCTGGAGGAGCTTCACTCTCACTCTCAAGGGCACCATGTTCCAATGACTGATTCTTCTAGGGGAAATTTAAGTGAGCCTCAAGTTGAACTTTTAGAGATCTACTTGGAAGAGTTGTAGCATTATTCAGACAACTAAATGGTGACTCTCCAGGTCCCAGGGAGGTTAACTTCCCATGCTACAGTGCCAGTATTCTAGCACAGATAAGTGGTGAAACGCAAAACCCTTCAAGGCTCTTCCCCCAGACACATTCTTATCTCAAGTAACAAACTTGCCTGCAGATAAAAGGAATGGTTGTTGTTCAGTCATTTTCTGTGTGAGTGACTCCTCATGACCCCATTTGGGGTTTTCTTGTCAAAGTCACTGGAGTTGGTTTGCCATTTCCTACTCCAGTTCATTTTACAGATGAGTAAACTGAGGCAAACAGGTTTAAATTGACTTGCCCAGGGTCATATAACTAGTAAGTGTCTGAGGTCGAAAATGTGAGTCTTCCTGACTCCAGGCCTGGCACTCTATTCACTGCACCACCTAGCTGCTCAAAGTGAATGGACTAGTTGTATAAACAGAATCAGGTTTTCACAATACCACCAGCAGTGGCGGATAGCACAGGACACAGATGGGGTGGGGTTTTTTGGTCCCAACAGATCAAGAGAGAAGAGAGGGAAGGAGGAAGATGCCCCATAAGTTGCAGTGCTCCATGGGGATGTGGGTTCCCCTGCCTTACCAACTAACAACTAGGAAATCTGGGAAGGACTTTTGAAGGAGATCGCACTTCAACTGAGCCACCATTTTCTTCCAGGGAACTAAAACTGAATGTCAAGGATATAGAGCAAGACAAGCATACCTGAGGCATTCCAATAGATATAAAGTTCAAGTATGGACTGCTTCGTTTCTTCTTCACCTAGCACAGGGTCTCCACCCAGTAGGGGCTTAATAAACACTTGCTAAATAGAATAGCACTAGGCTACTCTGCAAGCTGCTCCATTAACATTTGCAGCATAAGTAAGACAAAGGGATAAATTAAGAGAAGAATATATGCTGAGGAACAGATGGGCAGAAGCTGGCAACCCCAGGGGAGTTTTTTTTTTTTGAGAAAGAAGGGGCATCATGATCCACACAGAGAAACAACAATCCAGGTTCCTGCCTTCCCCACCTCCAATCTGCCTTCCTGAATATTTATCTCAACTCTAATTTCTCCAACTCAATGAAGCAAAAAAAAAAAATCACTGGCTTGAGATGCAAATAAGCATAAGATGTAATTGCTTTACAAGAAAAAAAGGAAAGAAACTCCAACAGGCATAAGCTCCATTTGCCAAAATAGTCTAAGTCACCCAGTCTAAGGGGGTTTCCTTTAGAATCACAAGACAAAACAAGTCCAAAAGAGCCCTAGGGAAAACCAGGCTGCAGAGGACTTGTTGGCAACTAGAAGACTACTCAATAACTTAAGTAATTGGTCCTAATTGGTCTTAATTGGTCTCGGAACCAATGAGGCTGGAATTTGGTAGTCATGGGAGTAAAGTTAAATCAACCTGGAAAGAGAGGTGCAGCCAGACTGTGAAAACCTTTAATGACAAAGGAAATTATCTTTGATCATAGAGGCAATAGGGAACTATGAGATTTCTTGAGCAGGGGAACCATATGGTCAGCCCTGAACTTTAAGGATAGAGATTTGGTTCCAAATCCTGAGTTCTTCCTTTAGACTTTCTCTCATTAACATACTATGAGCTAAGTATGCTCATTGATACTTCTCTACTGACCTCTGCAATCTTCCATCTGCTTAATGACCTGATCCCTTAAAGAAGACCAGTAGCTAACATGGAATTGTTCTCATCTCATCATCTTTGCCCATCTAATGAGTTGCTTTAATTTGTACCTTAATAATTTTAATTTGCGTTAGTGATTTGGAGCATTTTTACTAGGGTTGTGGATAGCTTTCATTTCTGTTTTTTTAAAATCACCCAGTTGCATACTTTAACCCTTTATCTATTAGAGAATGGCTCTTGTTCTTATATAGTTGTATCGATTCCCTATGGATCTTGCATATCAGATCTTTATCAGACAGTTATACTGCAAAGACATTGCTCCAATTAACTGCTTCTCTTCACATTCTAAATGCATTTATTTCATCCATGGAAAAGTTTTTCAGTTTCATGTAAGCAAAATCAAGTAAGCAGATTGGTGAATAGAATCAATACCTATAGGGGTTTCCTTCCCTGTTTAGTACATTTTTATCGACTTATCTTCAACCATCTCCACTTTCTCTTTCCTATTTAGTTGAGAATTCTCTGTCAGCCATAGTTCTGCAAGTTAACCACCTTCTATTCTCTCATTTTTTTAATGATGTGACCTTTTACATTTAAGACGTGTATGCAGTTGGAGTTTATTGTGATAGGTAATATAAGATGCTGGTCTAAATCTTGTTTCTTCCAAACTTCTTTCCAGTTTTCAGCGACTATGGAGTCCTTAACCCAATAGTACACAAATTTGATTTTCAGCAAATATTCATTTTAATTTTGTCCTAATGTTAATCACCTACTAATATGCCAAGTACTGTTGTAGTTGTTAGGAATATGGGGGAGAGGGCTAGGTGTGGGGGCAGACTGTACAAGTTTGAGATACAAGAAAATTTGAAGAGGAATCGAGAAGTAATGACTAGATCCTATCATAATAAGTGTTTTCTCTTCCTTGCTATGAGGAATGCTATCTCAGAACGAGCCTCGATTTTGTGGTTAAATGGCCGGGCACATCTAACCTTATATTTTACCTTTCTTTAACTCAGTTCTTTGTGCTAAGATGACCAAAAATAGAGGCCACCTTGTCTTAGACCCCTGAGGCTGGCAACAGACTAGCAGATTAGAAAGTCTCTGACTCTCCTCCCTAGAAATAAAAAATTAATGTCTCCAAGGTCAGCGACTGACTGCTTGTAAATCAGCATGACTATATAAATATATAGATATATATTCTATGTATGCTGTAAGTAGCCGTGAGAAATGTCTTATTGGCAGATAGCTGTAAACGTAGACTACCTGCCAACTGATGCTTCCTCTCCTCTGCTACACCTCTTCTCCAGTGTTATAACAAATGCACAGGAGGAAAAAAAAAACCTTTTGCTAACTTGTACTCTAAATTTTAATGAAATGGGTTTTCTAGCCACAACAATCCTCAAAACAACTCTGTGGAGCAGATATTATTATCCCTGTTTTACAGATGTAGAAACTGAGACTCTGATTTGCCCTTTGGAACACAGCTAATAAAAGCCCAAAGTGAGATTTGATCTCAAGCCTCTCCCAATGCTAGGTAGTGGGTCTCTTTTTACTCTGCCACCTCATTTCCCTAACCAGGATGTAAGCCTGAAAGTTAAGATTTTCTCCCAGACATTGAGGTATTGTTCAGACAAGAAACACACCATGAAGGTACAGGCTCTAAAATTCCAACATATCTGAGATGTGAAAACAAGTAAACTGACACTACCACCCCTGTGAAACAAACTGCCACATTTCCCCTGACTCTGTTAATGAAGTAGTGTTTCCAAATACTCTGAAAGCTGATAATCATTGTACCAAGTGCTAAGTAGTTTGAATTAATAGTGTTAATAGAGTTCACAAGAAAAACCACTCCCAAAGGAACTTAGTGAAAGAGAGGCAGCCTAGTATAATAGATAGAAGGAGGAGCCCTTAGAATCAGAGAGACCTGGGTTCAAGTCCTGCCACTGACACAAATTAGCTGCGTGACACTGGATAAGTCACTTAACCAGTTAGTGTCCCTGGGCACCACCCTAAGATTGTAAGATGCAGAACAGATACCCATCTGAATTGGCTGAGGAAATTCCTCATCCACAGGAACTTTGTACATGTTTGAAATCACAGGTCTAGTTTAAAAGAAAATTATTCTGTTTTTGTACAAACAAAACCAATGCAACCAAGATTAGGAAGGAAGAAGAAAATTGGGAAAGAATTTTTACAACCAGTGTCTCTGACAAAGGCTTCATCTCTAAAATATACACGGAACTGAGTCAAATTGATAAGAATACAAGTCATTCCCCAATTGATAAATGGTCAAAGGATATGAATAGGCGATTTTCAGAGGAAGAAATTAAAGATATCTATAGTCGTATGTAAAAAATGCTCGAAATCACTACTGATTAGAGAAATGCAAATCAAAACAACTCTTAGGTACCACATCTCTCCTGTCAGATTGGCTAACATGACAAAACAGGAAAATTATAAATGCTGGAGAAGAATTAGGAAAATTGGAACACTGTTGCATTGTTGGTAGAATTGTAAACTGATCTAACCATTCTGGAAAGCAATTTGGAACTATGCTCAAAGGGCTATAAAAATGTGCAGACTCTTTGATCCATCAATATTACTTCTAGGGCTGTATCCCAAAGAGATTATACAAGTTGGAAAAGGACCCATATGTACAAAAATATTTATAGCAGCTCTTTTTGTGGTGGCAAAGAATTGGAAATCTAGGGGATGCCCATCAATTGGGGAATGACTAAACAAATTGTGGTTATGAATGTAATGGAATGCTGCTACAAGAAATGAGGAGCAGACAGACTTCACAATAACCTGAAAAGACCTATGTGATCTGATGCTGAGTGAGGGGAGCAGAACCCGGAGAACATTATACGCAATTACAGACACATGGTATCTCTGTTGACTAACTTTGATAGACTTGGCCCTTCTCAGCAATGCAAAGTTCTAAGACAGCTCCAAAAGACTCATGATGGAAAAAGCTACCCACATCCAGAGAAAAATTATGGAGTCTGAATGCAGATTGAAGCAAACTATTTGCTCTCTCTCTGTCTTTGTTTTGTTTCTTCTTTCTCGTGGTTCATTCCATTGGTTATAATTCTTCTTTACAACTTGACTATTGTGAAAATAAGTTTAATGTGAAGGTATATGTAGAACCTATCTCAGATTACATGCCGTCTTGGTGGGGGAGGCGGGGAGAGAGGGGAAAAATTGGAACTCAAAAACTTGGGGAACTGAGTGTTGTAAACTAAAAATTAAAAAATTTTTAAAAAGAAAATTATTGCAAAGGAAAAAGCCTTGATCATAATATCAGTCATATACCTAGAATCGATGCTTGATTCTAATCTGGATTAATTTCCACTAAACTGGCACATTTATAATACTCCCATGTTCCAAGAAACTAATCTTGGTACTTATTTAATTCAGTTCAGTAAGAATTTATTTCTTGCCTGTTACATAAAAGATACTGTGCTAGAGTCTGCCAATAATAAGATGAAAACGAAGTGGTCCCTGCCCTCAGGGAGCCTACATTCTACCCATCCTTCTCTCTGCTGTCAAATAATCTTCACAAAGCACAGAGCTGACCGTGTTGACTTCCCCCTCATCCCTCATTTCTAGTGATTCCTTCAAACTTCCAGCATCAGATATAAAATCTTGTTTGGCATTCAGAGCCCTTCACAACCTGGCTTTCCCTCCTCCTTTCCAGTGTTCTTATTCCTTACTCCCTTGCCCCCATCTAGTGACACTGACCTCCTTGTTATTCCTAGAATAAGACATTCCATTTCCCAACACTCCAGCTGTTTTCACTGGCTGTCCGCCACGCCTGGAATTCTCTCTATGCTCGTCCCCACCTCCTGTTTTCCATGGCTTCCTCCAAATACCAGCTAAAGTTCCACTTCCTCTGAGAAGCCTTCCCTTTTAATGCGGTCTCTTTCCTATGTTGATTGTCTCCAATTGATTCAGTGTTTAGCACAGTGACCAGCACACAGTAGGTGCTTAATAAGGGCTTGTTGATCGACTAACTGACAAATCAGTAAACACAACGTATATACAATAGAATAATTTCAAGGGGTAAAGAGCACTTTAGAGCTGAAAGAAACCTTGGAATTCATTTCATTCAATTCTTTCTTCCCCAAGTTGAGGAAACTAAGATGTAAGTGACTCGCCCAAGGTCCTACAGCTAAGAAGGAGAAGAGCTGTGAGTTGATGTTCTTTCATCTCATTAGCCCTTAGAATGTCTTGGGTATTTCAGACAGCTAAAGTCTAAATTGAAAGTTCAGGGGGAGGGGGAGGGGTTTCGAATTGGAAAATCATTTCACAGATATAAGATTTATTGACCCAGACTCCCTTCGGCCAGGGACAATAACTCACATTTCTGGGGCATAGGCAGTGTTTTTATACCCATTTTACTGATGGGAGAACTGACAATGAGAGGACAAGCAACTTGACCATAATAAGTTAGTGGCTGAATCAGAGCCATCACCTACCTCCCAGGCAAGGAATGCAAAATATCCCATTGATCAAAGACAAACAATTGAAGGGATTGGGGAAGACCACTGGAAGTGAGGACCCCTGGGAGGAGAGACCTTGGGACCCCACCCATGGAAGAGAAACAGAAACCCCAGGATGCTGACCCCTATGGGCAGAGGTCCAGAGACCCGGTGAGGCCACAGCTAGAGAGGATGATCCCCGGGAATGATACCAGCCCATAGCAGTAAGTGATAACTAGGGAATGAGGCAGGGAAGATCTGAACTGGAGAGGGAGGTGCGCCATCTTCTAACTCTCTGTTTTAGCCAGTTATCATTTGTGTGTGCACCCATTTGTCTTATTTGATTATACGTATTTGTTACAAGAGAAGGCTTTCTGCTCAAGGGATAGAGGAAGTTAGGGAGAGTGATAAACAGGAAAAAAGAATACAAATAAAACTTTTTCTTAATTTGCAAAAGCAATTAAAAGATTCAGGGGCGTACACAAATAGACCAATTTTGTTAAGTACCACGTTAAATTTAGCACATGCACACACATACATACATATATTTATTTTTAATCACTCTGTAACATTAACTAATTATTCTTGATAACTACCTCCTAAGCTCATTTGTTTCTATATGGCTAAAGGAATGTAAACATCATAACGGCCTTCTGAATTTCAGTGCCCAGGAGCAAAGATCCAATGGCCATACCCTAGTTATGGCCCTAGGCTGAGCTGAGACTGAACCACAGTCCTTTCCACTATATCTTTGTTCTTCAGACCCAAGTTGTTGCTTCCATGTGATCTCACTCATCCTTTTATTTTGTCCTTTTTTTTCCTAGGGTTTCCCACGGGACTCTAAGCTTCAGAGAGAAGAGGAAGCCGTGGCTAAAGCATGTGGCTGTGGGGCCCCTTGGATCTTTTCTGAAAGGAGAGTCTCTCCTCCCTTGAAGTTGATGTGCTCCTGAGCCATTGACTAAGTCTTCCAACCTCTCCCACCAGCGGGCATCTGCCTCCATCCCTCTCTGTCACAATGAGTGGCTTGTTTGCCTCTCTGGACCCCCGGCGGGTACAGTGGGGGGCCGCTTGGTATGCCATGCACTCTAGGATCCTTCGCACTAAGCCCGTGGAGTCGATGCTGGAAGGCACAGGAGGCACCACATCTCACGGGACCAAGCTGGCCCAGGTGCTCACCACCGTGGACCTCATCTCCCTTGGGGTTGGCAGCTGCGTGGGCACTGGCATGTATGTGGTATCTGGGCTGGTGGCAAAAGAAATGGCAGGACCTGGTGTCATCGTGTCCTTTATCATCGCAGCGGTGGCTTCTATCTTATCAGGTGAGCATCTCAGCCCTGAGGTCAACATTATGGAGGAAGCAGAGTTGGGAGGTTGGGGCAAGGGGAATCCCAAGGGAAATCTGCCTTCCTCAGAGACTTACTTTGGTACATCAGTTCCAGTTGCCCTCCCAGATGTGAGGGTGTTGAGATAGCAGAAGCAGAGTAGAGGAGGCTAAGAAATAAAATAGCAATGAATGAATGAATGAAAAAGCACTCATTAAGTAGTTACTACATGACTTAAATTCAAAAAACATTTATTAAGCACATACTATATACCAGATACTTTGCTACATGCTGGGGACAGAAAAAACAAAGTGTTATGAAAATATTCCTAGTTCAAGACCCAAATTTCTCTGATAAAAATCTCATTTGCAGTATATAGAAGGAATTGCTTCACATTTGCAATAAGAGCCATTCCCCAACTGACAAGTGGTCAAAAGATATGAACAAGCAGCAGTCCATCTTGACAACAAGTGGTCCCATGTTGCTGGAGATCAGAGACACCTGCATTTTGGAAGCCCAGCACCAGTTCTGCCCAGAAAGAGAGTGAGCTTCTGGAGGGCAGGGACCATTTCATTTTTCACTTCAAAAATGTGTATTCTTCTTTAAACCATGTTCATGAAGATTACAAACCTCTGCCTGCAACTTTGCTTGAAGATCTCCAGGAAGGGGAAACCCACTCCCTCTGAGTGGCCCATTACCCCTTGGGAGAGCGCTCATCATTAGGGAGGTTTTGCCGACGCAGAGGCTAAATTGGCTTCAATGCTCCTACTCAATGTTGGCTTAACATTTTGATAGAGGCACCACAAGTCAGGAAAGATGTGAGAAACAGCAAGGTCGGCAGGACCTGTGCGAATCTCCCAGCACCCACACCTGACCCCCAGACACAATTCTGTTATGCAACAAGAGAACTTGCTTCCTCCCCCTTTTCCCCGTTTTGTCCTGCTCCTCCCCCTCGTATGCACACACACTTATGTTCACACAGACACACTCATTCTCTCACACACTCACATGCACACACTTACATATTCTCACACACACACATACTCATTCCCACACACATCTCTCACACATACATACACGCACACTCACATACCTTCATACACACACATGCACACACACATAATGAGATATTCGGATAAATCATAAGCATGGGATCAAACCAATTGGTCTTTATCCACTGAAAGACTAATGTCAGTAAAGCAGCTTAGAGCAGTGTAGCACAGTGGAAAGGGGACTGGCTCTGGATTGAGAGGACCCGGATTCAAATCTTGCTTCTGATGCTTACTGCCTGCGTGACTTTGGACGGTTCTCTTCACCTCTCTGAGACTCAGGCTCATTATCTATAAACGGGTTTGGCTGAAGTCCCTTCCAGCTCTAGATCCCTGACCCTGATTTCCTGAACTGTGAAAGGAAAGAGATTTCTGATTTTAAGGGTTCTAGGTAGGGACAAGCATAAGACCTGTGGAATGCTGCCTTCAAGATGTCAAAGAATTCCGCCTGGTAATGAGCCCATCCTTTCTCACTTGGCTTTTATTAATACTCATTTCCACTCTCTGCTGCTTCTCCATTAATCATGTGCTGCTCCTCCAGCCGCTTAAGAGTTCTTCATAGCAATGGAGACAAACAGCACATGTCGATGTGTTTCTAGACTCAGCATTGCCAAGATCCCTTTTGTTAATGGGCAATGACAAGTTAAGGACACCTCAAAGTCTCACATCCTAATGATGTTCTTGTGCTGCCTTGCAGAATCTAGAATTGACAAGAAAGGGTTCTGCTGCTATCAAGGGTAAGAAAGAAATTTAACAAAGCTCTTTAAGGTTGTTCAAAAATGGGGTTCTAGAAACATTTCCTGAAAATTGATGTCAAAACTAAGGATGGCAGATCTTTTTACAATGAGAGTGCAATGGACCAGAACACTGAATTACCCAGGGCTTTACTTGTATTCAGGGGCATGCTGGTAAATGTTTAACAACCAGATCTCTAAAAAGCAGGAGGAGGGGGAACCACATACTTTTAAGCATAATCTGCATTAGTAACACTTTCTCCATCACTTTCTAAAGTCTAGATACTCAAAAAAAAAAACCCAATTAATCAAAACCTGATTTGTAGCATTTGCTGGTTTCTGAGATGTAAATGTTCACACTGAAAATTTGGTAAACATCTCCAGTGAGACTGTATGAGCTGGCTCCAGCACATGCCTGCTTGTATTCAACATTTTTTCTCTCAGTGTTTTATTGGTGATTTTCCAAATCACTGTCATTTCCCGATGCTGTCCCCAGCTGACCAAACTCACGGGAAAAAGAATTAACATTAAGAAAATGAACTAACATAGTGTCCATGTCTGAAGGGCATAGTTGTCATTCTTCACCTGTAGCTCACCTTCCCTACCAGGAAGAAGGATGTATGTTTCCCCATTAGTCCTTGGGAGGAAAGATTACCATTGCATTGATCAGAATGGTTTTTTTCTTTACATTACTGTAGTTATGAAAATTGTTCCCTTGCTGCTGCTTACTTTGCATCCATTTATGTAAAGCTTCTTAAGTTTCTCTGAATTCTTCATACTTTTCATTTCTTACAATGCTATAATGTTCATAGCATTCATATAGCATGATTTGTTCATCCATCTTTCCATCAGTGGGCATCCACTTTGTTTCTGGGTTTGTTTTATTGCTACAACAAATAGTGCTGCTCTGAATGTTTTGATACACACCCACGCAGACAGAGAGAGAGAGAGAGAGAGAGAGAGAGAGAGAGAGAGAGAGAGAGAGAGAAAGTGTGTGTGTGTGTGTGTGTGTGAGAGAGAGAGAGAGAGAGACAGACAGACAGACAGACAGACAGACAGACAGACAGAGACAGAGAGAGACAGAGAGACAGAAAGAGAGATTGAGAGAGAGAGAGAGAGGCAGAGGGAGGGGGAGAGAGGGAGAGAGAGAGAGAGAGAGAGAGAGAGAGAGAGAGAGAGAGAGAGAGAGAGAGAGCCACCTTTCCCTCTGTCTTTACACGCTTTGGAGTAAAAGACCAGTATGCATATTACTCAGTCAAAAGATACAAACATTTGGGTCACTTTGGGAACATGGTTCCAAAAACTTTTCTAGATAAGCTGGAACAACAGTATATTTATGCTACATTTGACTCCTAGAGAGAAGCAAATCACCAAAAACAAAAACAAACAAACCCATACCAGGGGATTTCATTGTGGGGGTGGGGATTGACCTGGGTTCTTACTGAAATAGAGACAAACCACTCTGTACAAACAAGACAAAGATGGATAGGATAAACCGGTGGTAGTCTCAGAGGGAAGGCCCTAAGATCAAGGAAGCCTAGAGATCACCTCGTCCACCCCCCTTGTGTTACAGATGAGGAAACTAAAGCTCAGAGAGTCTGGGGTGAACATGGAGTCGAGCAGCCCCCTGCAAGGAAGCATGAACCAGATGTTTGATGATCTGAGAATTTAAACCAAGTGACCTATTAGTAGCACATGGGTTTCTTTTCCACTGAGAAGGGCAAGGTTTTAATTTGAGTCTAAGCAAAGCCTCCAAGCTCCTAAAATACACATATAGATATATATCTATATGTGTGTATGTACATATACATATATGTATTATGTGTATCAGCTTCAGGCCTGACTATGTTCAAATCAATCCAACAACCAATTACGGCGCAGCTTTCAGCAAACATTTGGGGGGAAAACAGTATATCCTACTGGGGGATATAATTTGTAGACAACTACATACATACATCTGCACACACATTCACACACATACATATGCATATATAACTGCACATATACATCTTTTTGCACGTACATATGCACATACGTGTGTATACACACACATACACACTCACAGTGTGTATACAGACAAGTAAAGAGAAACCAGGGTTTTGCCTTTCTTTTCCTCCCAGCACTTAGCACAGTGCCTGGCACAGATTAAATATTAATAAGTGCTTGTTGGCTGACTAAACTAAAAATACATACAAAGTAAATCCAGAGTAACGGGAGAGAGGAGAAGTCACTCACCACTAATGGGATCAGGAAAGGTGCACTTGGGGAGCTAGTGATTCCAAAGTCAAGATGAGGACAGAGAATACTCCAGGCAAAGGCTGGAGAGGATGCCGTGCCCAGGCAAGAGCAAAAGGGCCAATTTGGCAGGCCCAGAGAACGAATGGGAGAGGAACCGTGTGTAATCAGCCTGGAAACAGACACTGGAGCCATATTTGAAAAAGCTTTAGCTACCGGAGGAATTTGAATTTTATTCTAGAGGCTCTAGAAACATCTTGAGCAGGGAAGTGACAGGGCCAGGACTGTCCCTCTAGCAGCTGTGCGAAGAAGGGACTGGGGGGAGGAGAGGCTCCAGGCAAGGGTATCGGTTCAGAGGCTACCACAATAATCCAAAGCAGCTGAAGGGCGATGAGGGATTGAATGGGGGTAGTGGCTATGTCAGAGCATTATTTCTGAATTTGGGGCTCGATTATTGAGTTTTGTATTTTTATTGAGCCACAGCTAGGAATTCTGGTGCCTAGACTAAATCAGTTGTGGGATAGACCTGAACAGAGACCTGGACCATGATGCCTTGTGTCTCACAGGGAGGCAGCCAGGGGCTGCAGGTGAATAGGGGGAGGGAAAGCTTTGAGATCCCCCCTTTGCTAGCACACCCTGAACATTGCAACATGAAAGGTAGAGTGTGGGTTCCTAAGCCCAGTGGCATGACATGGGGTGAAGAAGACAGTCTAGCTTTGTCAGGTACAGTTGCCTTACTCCGGGTGTGGTCCATTCCCAAGAAAGCACAGCCTGTGCCCCCCGTGGCATGAATTATAATCCACATTCCCTCAACTTTTCAACTTTAGGAAACAGTGGGGGAAAGGCCTCAGAGGCAGGGGAGAAACAGCAAGGGAAGGGAAGGTGTTAGGAAAAGGTGAACCTTGGGCAAGGGGCACCGCAGCAAGGGATCCTGGTGGCAGCCACACCATCTAACCCAGGGATAGCCAGTCAGAAGCGTGCTGCAGGGATGAAGGGCAGTCCCCCTACTGGATACTGGCATCCTGGGATAAAGCCCAAGCTACCCTGCCCTGGGAATGGCTCTGACTGAAATCCCCAGGTCTAACTTTCTTTGAAGTGGTAGATTCATTCGCCAAGCTGAGCCTCTGATAACCTCAAATTCCTCAAGACCTGGAGGAAATGGTGTGGGCAGCAGAGGGTACAGAACAGAAACCTGCCCCTTTCTTCCATGCATGGACCTTAGGGATTGGGATGGGAAGAGTCTCTCTTCCAAGAGGTTTGTCCTGGAGCTCCTGCATTGTTTAAACGTGGTTTCAGTGTCCTGACTACTCATCTTGGGTTGTTTTCTCATAGCAGCAAAACTGTTGTCTCAAGAAACAGAGATTATTTAGATAGCCTAACAGCGAGTTGTCTTGTTTGGTTGTTCCGAGTCTTTGCCAAGCTGAGGCAGGATGTGGGCACTGGACCCCAGGAGTCCAGTCGGTCACCGGGTTTCTATTTCAGTCTCGCTTTTCAAAGGCCTCTCCCAGCAATCAAAGAACTGCACGTAGTCCAAAAGCCATTCGGCTCTCGGGGCCAGCATCTCAACCAAGCCTTTGAGGCCCAGGGATGTTAGTATTTGCCATGGAGCTCTGTCTGCCAGAACCCCACCCCCAACCCTTTTTGTCTATAGTCACCATACAGAATCAGGCTCATCAAGAGGCCCTTCCCTCTTGTTTTGAGGAGATCCCCTCATGCTACCCAATGACTTCATTATTCCAACTATGTGTAAATTGGGACATGGAAAGGGACTTCTCAACACATCTATGGGTCACGTGTCACAAGCAGAGAAAAGGCTGCTGTTAAGAGAATCACAATGTCATCTAGGGTGCTGGATTGATGTCCTTGTAGGATGGAATACCTACTCTGTCAACTATTGGTCCAAATGTTTGCAAGATCTTCAAACCACTCTAATTGGAAAGTGAATTTAGCATGGCATGGATGATAAAGATGCATGATAATGGTGGACAGAGCCCTATGTCTGAAGTCAGAGAATCTGGGTTCAAATCTCACCTCTGATGCTTACCACCCATGTGACCTTGGACAAACCATTCACCCTTCGTGGGCCTCAGTTTAATAATCTGTAAAATGAAGGGACAAGGTCCCTTCTAGATCTAGGATCCTATGAAGGAAATAAGTTGAGTGACCAAAGTATTCTAGGGGATTCCCTCTATGGAATAGCTAGGCTTTATCCGAATTTTCATTATTTCTTTTCTTAATTTTCCGCATCATCTATTACAATGACTGGCTTAGTATAGTAAGGGCTCATTAAATGTGTTTAACTAATGATAGTTCTTTCTAGCATCTACTTACTCTCTTGCCCAATCAATCAGGCAGTATTTATTAATTTCTAGTGCCAATTCACCCTAACTACTTTGTGTTTATTTTGTATTTATTCTACATATAATTATTCTGAAGGCACATGCTATTGAGCTCTCTATTGGGCACTACTGTATGCCTACACTGCAGTAGGACCCGGATACAAAGACAAAAATGAAATACATACTAAGGGAGTTCGGAAAGGACAGGGACAAAAATAAAGGAAGGAGGGAGCACCAGCTGGAGCACACATTGGACCTGAGTCCAAATCCTGCCCCTAACACTTAGTACCTGGGTCACCTGGGCCTTGATTTCCTCACCTGTAAAATGAAGAATTTAAACTAGATGCCTCTGAGATCCCTCCAGATCTATAATAAGGGAAGGATTATATCCAACTGTGTAGGAAATATTTACTTTTTCCAGAATCAACATCCAATCCACAAAGGTTTATTGTTCCTAAGCTGGCCTAGTATTGACTAAGTCAGCTACCCCTTGCCACCTCTGGACAGCCTCCAAATGTAGCATGATTCTTCGAGCAGATACAGATATTATAATCATGGCAAAACCTTGCTAGCCAGGCCTGGGATCGGCTAAGAGAAAATTGGGGCTGGATTTGTAGTCAGAGGACCAGGATTCAGACTTTCTGAGAGACCTTGGGTGGGTCCCTGACAGCTCTTACTCTCTGATCTTGATAAAAAGCACTTTTAACAATCGCACAGCACCTGTGAAGGGGCCACCACGGGTATTGTTCACCCATGTTGTGGATGAACAAACTGAGACTCATAAAAGCTAAGTAATTTGCCCCCTGGCCATGAGGCTGATAAGCATCAGAGGCAAGATTTGAACACAGGTTCTCCTAGTTCTGGGTCCTCAAGCTGAGGTACTGATTGGGTGATGAGCCCTCTCTGTCAAAGCACATGAGGACCACACAGACAGAATCCATCCTACCATCTCTTTAATAAGAATAGTTGACTTTTACATGGCACTCAGGTCTGGCAAAGTGATTTGCAAACATGCTTTAACCCTAGGAGGTAGGGGGTATGCTTATCCCCATTTTACAGATGAGACGACTGAATTAGAGGTTAGGTGACTTGCCCAGGGTCACACAGATAGCAAATATCCGAGGCCAGATTTGAACTCAGATTTATCCTGCCTCCAGGTCCTGCAATCCTAGCCATGTAGCTACATCTTTACCTCTGAATATCCATAAAGGTTAGGCTCACTTGCGAGAAGAGGCGATAAAATGGCTATTCTAGCATGACAGATTCATGAAGAGACATGAGGAGGCGTTAGACTAGGGGCAGCTGAGGGTATGTTACATGATGGCCATCTTTGGGATTTGAAGGCTTGTCCTACTGGAGAGGCTTAGGCTTGTTCTGCTTGGCCCTAGAGGGCAGAATAATGAACAATGGGTAGAAGTTGCAAAAAGGTGGGTTTAGATTTAATATCAGGAAAACCTTGAGGAGAGCTGTCCCAAAATAGAATGGGCAGCCCAGGGAGGGAAGTGGCTCCCCTGACCATTAGTCAGCTGTAAGTAGTGTGGATTCTTCTTTAAGTGTGAATGGTCTCAAACCTGGATGGCCACCAAGGGCCCTTTTAGCTCTGGGAAGCTGTGGTTCTTGGATTCTCTTTGGTATGTTTGCTAGCAGTTGTTCTATCTGATGACAGGCTAAGCAATAAGAGACCCTTGTTGTTGATGTTTTCTTGATTCTGTCAGACTTTAGCACATTAGTCATTCTATCCAAGCTGGGAAGGATCTAAGCTACAGGGGAGCTCGCTTGGCCAAGCCCATAGCACCTAAGTCAACATGGCCCATGGCCAATGGCAAGAGAATGAGTAACAATCTAGGGAGAGGATTATGGGAAGATAGCAGTATACCTGGATGGAGAGGAGTCCAGATCCCCCCGCAAACACCCCAGTGGAGCTTAGAAATGCATCACTCTAAAAATAAATAAGAACATTTACCTGCCCAAAAATCCACAAAGGGACTCCCTGGAGTCAACTCAAAAATATTCAACTCAAAATAACCTCAAACTATTATAATCCATAGAGGGCTGGGACCTCTACCATGGAAACTTTGGGGAGATGGGTTGAGTCACAGAATCTTCGAGCTTAGGATTACCTCAGAGGCCACCATCCAATGGAAAACTAAAAAAGGAAACCCCTCTACAACACCACCCAATCAATAGTTATCCAGCCTCTGTTTGAAAATCTCTGGTAAGAGAGAATTCACTACCACCAAGAAAGCCCTCTCCACTCTTGGATAGCTGTAATTGTCTGGAAGTCTTTACTTCTTTGATTTCACCCATAATTCCTAGCTCTGCCTTCTGGGACCAAGGAAGAGCTGTCTGACCCCTCTCTTTCACATGATAGCCTTTCTTCCTTTGTATGTATCTCTTCATCTCAGACACAACAGTGTACTCAATCATGGTAAAATGAGTTCTCTCTAGTAATGATTCCTGATAGCCCAAGTATTGCAGGGTTCCCTCTCACTATGAGGCAGATGAGGTTCATGATGGCAGCCAGATGTTGACACCATCTTGTCAACCTGAGTCTGCATTTCTGAGTGTATCCACCACTGCTCAACTCTCTCTTCCCAAATGCTCAGCAGTTCTGGCTTCCCCCATCCCTAAGAATAAACTGTGCATGTATAAAGGAGCCCAAATAGAATTGCAAAACCATAAGGCTTTGACCTTATAGGGAACTTTGCTATCATAAAGTCTGATCTCTCATTTGACACGTGAGGAAACTGAGGGATGAGAGCAATTAAGTGACTTTCTAAAGGTTATATAGAAAATAACAAGAATTCAAACCCATTTCCCTGGATTCCAAAACCATTACTTTTCCCATTTCAATCCAAGTCAACAAACATTTACTAAATATCGACTATATGCTGTACGCTGTGGTAGACACTTGGGTTACAAAGACAAAAACATGCATGTATACATATATGCATGTATACATGCATGCATACATACATACTTAAATGTGTAAGACTTGAACTCACACCCTCCTTACTTCGAATCCAGTTCTCTCCATATGATAGGAAAAAATAATCCAAAGAATCCAAATTGTTGAGAAAACAACTAAAGAGACGAGAGTGCATTTGAGAGTTTCCACTTCAGTAGATCCCTCTGTGCTATGGGAATTCTTCTGTCATCCAGGCATATGCGGTATAACCCGAATCAATATTCCATAGATGTGGGAAGATCTTAGGTCAAGTTACAACCTTGAAAACTAATAGCTATGTAACTAAATAACTAATGCCTGATAATCTGGGTTTGCCCTCTTTTGGTACAGAGGGTAAAAACTTTAGATTTGGAGTCAGAAGACCTGAATTCAACATCTGCCTCTGCCTCTGCCTCTGGCTGTGTGAACTTGAGCCAGCTGCTTTAGTTAGGTTCCTCATCTGTAAAATGAGGGGGAAACTAGAGAATCTCCAAGCTGTCTTCCAGCCTAGGAACCCTAGGATTCAATTAAAGTTGATGTCAGTCTTGTCTCACCAGTAGCAGAGTTATAGAGGATATATATAGAGAAAGATATATAGATATATATGTATGTATGTACACACACGTGTGTATATACATGTATGTATGTCTATATATATATATGTGTGTGTATATATATATGAGGCTCTGAATTCTGGATCTCTAAAGTGAACATTTCAGGTTTCTATCCAGGTTAATATCTTTTTTTTTAAAAAAAACCCTTCTGGCTGTCACGCAAATAGATGAGATCGTCATGAGTTCCAAGCCCTTCTCCTATAGACAATCCATCAGCGGGATAATATAGTCAGCCCTACAGTTCAGAAGGAAAAGAAAAAGCAAATAACAATGCCAGAATAATACATATTCTTATGAGAAATTCTTCAAAAGTTCACCTTTTATTTTGGAAGGAGGGCAACCTATGAAGGGCGTAGACACAGAAGAAAGAAAGAAACCTTGACACTTTTTCAAACTTTATTTTTCATACAGTTTTTCAGAGTGTAAGCATTTTAATAGCTATCCTAATAGCTACATTTCTCTCCCATTTTATGTTTCATTTTTTTTCTACTTTTATTTCACATTGACACCCTTTTAAATAGCATTATAATTAGAGAATCCTCATGGATATAGGGTGGAAGTTAGATGGATAGAGTGCTGAGCCTGGAGTCAGGAAGACTCATCTTCCTGAGTTCAAATCTGGTCTCAGACACTTACTAGCTGTGTAACCCTGGGCAAATAACTTAACCCTGTTTGTCTCAGTTTCCTCATCTGTAAAATGAGCTGGAGAAGAAAATGGCAAACCAGACCAGTACCTTTGCCAAGAAAACCTCAAATCAGGTCATGAAAAGTCAGGCATAACTGAAAACATGGAGATATGGGGACATGGTAAAAACCATTCCAAGCAGCTGTGCTTTGTCATGTTGTGTGCAGGGGTAGCATTATCTGGGACATCATAAGAGTAGAAATGACTGGTCTGAGTCAGTTAGGCTGACCCCAACTTTGCTGCCTTCAAGAAGATTTGCTTTTCATGGAGAAAGGGCCAGACCCAGAGAGCCTCAGCTTCTCTCATATGCAATAAAGCCATTCAACACCCAAGAGAATATGAACTGCTTGAGGGTAAAGATTGCTAGGTTTTTTTAATCCCTAGTGCCTGGCATGTGTCAACAGCACATAGGAGGCACTTAATAACAAGTATTTATTTTTATTTGTTGTTTATACATTTATTACATTTTTTCTTTTTAAATTTTGAATTCCAAAATCCCTCCTTCCCTCCCACTTTGTTGCCCACCCACTGAGAAGGTGGGCAATACGATATCAATTATTTGTGTGAAATCATGCAAAACATATTTCCATATTAGCCATTTTTTTTTCAAAAAAGAGCAAGAAAAATAAAGTGATTTAATTTACACTGAGAGTTCATCACCTTACTCTCTAGAAGTGGATAGCATTTTTTCGTCATGAGTCCTTTGAAATTGTCTTGGATCATTGTATTGATCAGAGTAGCCAAGTCTCTCCAAATTGATCATCATTTCAACATTGCTGTCACTATGTACAATGATCTCTCTGCTCTTCTCACTTTGCTTTGCATCAGTTCATATAGATCTTACAATTTTTTTCTGAAACCACCCCCCTCATCATTCCCACAGCACAACAGCAATGCATCACCATCATATGCCACAACTTGTTCAGCCATTCCCCAATTGACGAGCATCCCCTTGATTTCCAATTCTTTACCACTGTTAAAAGAGTTGCTATTAATATTTTTTTACATAGAGGTCCTTTTCCTTTTTCTTTGATCTCTTTGGGATACAGACCTCATAGTGGTATGGATGCCTCAAAGGATATGCACAGATTTATAGCATATTTCCCAATTGTTCTCCAGAATGGTTGGACCAGTTCACAACTCCACCAACAGTTCATTAATGTACCTATTTTTCTTTCTTCCCCTCCAGCATGTCATTTCTGATAGGTGTGAGGTGGTATTCAGAATTACTTTAATTTGCATTTTTAATCAGTAGTGATTTAAAGCATTTTTCATGTGTCTATAGATAGGGCAGCAAGGTGGCACGGTGGCTAGAGTGCTGGCCTTTGGGTCAGAAGGACTTGAGTTCAAGTCTGGCCTCAGACACTTACTTGCTGTGTAACCTTGGGCAAGTCACTTAACCCTGTTTGCTGAAATGGCAAACCACTAATATTTTTGCCAAGAAAATCCCAAATGGGTTCACAAAGAGTCAGACATGACTAATCAGCTAAGCAACAACAATAGATAGCTTTGATTTCTTTTTAAAACTACCTTTTTATATCCTTTGACTATCAATTGGTAAATGACCCTTATTTTTATATATTTGACTCAGTTCTATACTCAGTATATATTTGAGGAAAGAGACTTATCGGAGAAACTTGCTGTAAAAAGGTTTTATATTACTTCATTGTCTATGGTACTTTTTAGCAAAAAAGTTTCCCTGATTATCCCTTTTAATTTAGTCTATTTTTGCTTTTGCTTTGTCTGAGATCATCATTGCTACCCCTGCTCTATTTAGCTCAGCTGAAGCATATTAGATTCTGCCCCAGCCCTTTATTTTAACTCTCTGTGTGTGTCATTCTGTTTCAAGTGTGTCTCTTGTAAACCACATATTGTTGGATTCTGGTTTCTAATCCGTTCTGCTGTCTGCTTCCCTTTTTGGGGCGAGCTTATCCCATTCACATCCACAGTTGTGATAACTAATTGTGTATTTCCCTCTATTCCATTTCTTCTTTCTCTCTTTTTATCCTGTCCCTCCTCAAAAGTCTATTTTGCTTCCAACCACTACCTCCCTTTCTCTTATCCTCTTCTTCTCTTTCCCCTATTGGGTAAGTTACATTTCTAAACACAAGTGAGTGTGTGTATTCTTCTTTCTTTGAAACAATTCCTATAATAATGAAATTCAAGCATTGTCCGTTACCCCTCTCCATTTTTCCTTCCACTGTAAAAGTTCTTCCTTGTGCACTTCTTTTATATGAGAAATTTTTCCCCATTCTACCTCTTCCTTCCCCATTCTCCCAGTTCATCCCTATTTCTCACCTGTTCTTTTTTGGACATCATTCCAACATAATCAACTCATATCAATACCCTCTGTCTATGTAAACTTGTTTTAATTATCCTGATAATGACGAAGTTTTTAAGAATCACACATATCATCTTTCCATGAAGGAATGTAAACAAATTAACTTTAATGAGACCCTTATGATTACTCTTTCATGTTTACCTTTTTATGCTTCTCTTGAGTCTTGTGTTTAAATGTCAAATTTTCTATTCAGCTCTGGTCTTTTCATCAAGAATGCTTGAAAGATCTCTATTTTGTTAAATATCCATTTTCCCCCAAAGGATTATACCCAGTTTGGCTGAATAGGTTACTATTAGTTGTAATCCTAGCTTTTTTTTCTTTCCAGAATATCATATCCTAAGCCCTCTGTTTCTTTTTTTTTGTAGGTATTCAATTTTCTTTTTTTTCTTTATTTTCAGTTTACAACACTCAGTTCTACATAATTTTGAGTTCCATATTTTCTTCCCTCCCTCCCTACCTCCCTCCCCAAGACAGCATGGAATCCCATATATCTTCCACGTATAACTTTGCATTAAATTAATTTACACACTAGTCAAGTTGCGGAAAGGAATTATGATCAATGGAATGAATTATGAAAAAGAAGAAACAGAACCAAAAAAAACCCCCAAAAACAAAAACAAAAGAGAAGAAAAAGGGGGGGGGGAAGGCAAGCATAAAGTGTGCCTCAATCTGCATTCATACTTCATAGTTCTTTCTCTGGATGTAGATAGTATTCTCCATCGTGAGTCCTTTGGAGTTGTCTTTGTATCTTGTGTTGCTGAGAAGAGCAAAGTCTGTCAGGGTTAGTCCTCACAGAATCCATATATCTGTGGTTGCGTATAATGTTCTCCTGGCTCTGCTCTGCTCACTCAGCATTATGTCGTGTAGGTTTTTCCAGGTTGTTATGAAGTCCATATCATCCCCATTTCTTATAGCACAAAAGTATTCCATTACCTTCATATACCACAGCTTGTTCAGCCATTCCCCAATTGATGTAAGCCCTCTATTTCTTTAATATGGAAGCCACTAAATCTCATACAATCCTGACTGTGGTTTTATAATATTTGATTTTTTTTCTTTTTGACTGCTTGGAAGTGTTTTTCTTTGACCTGGGAGGTCTGGGATTTGGCTATAATGTTCTTGGGAGTTTTCATTTTGAGATCTCTTTCAGAAAGTAATTAACAGATTCTTTCAATTTCTATTTTACCCTCTGGATCTCAGATATTTAGGCAATTTTCCCTTACAATTTCTGAAATATGATGTCCAGGCACTTTCTTTGATCATGGCTTTCAGGAAGTCTAATAATTTTTAAATTATTTCTCATCAGTCTATTTTCCACATCATTTTTCCAATGAGATTTCACATTTTCTTTTATTTTTCATTCTTTTTTACTTTGTTTTATTGTTTCGTGAAATCTCATGGATTCATTTACTTCAACTTGCCCAATTCTAATTTTTAAGGAAGTATTTTCTTAAGTGAGATTTTGTACCTCCTTTCCATTTGAGGAGTTCTTTCTTTTTCAGTGAATTTTTGTGCCTCTTTTACCATTCTGTTTTTTAAAGTGTTATTTTCTTCAGGATATTTGTACCTTTTTACCAATCTGTTAATTCTCTTTTCATAATTTTCCTGCATCACTCTCATTTCTTTTCCCAATATTTCCTCTACCACTTTTATCTCTTTCTTTAACTCTTCCAGGAATGCTTATTGGGTTTGAGTCCAATTAGCATTTTTCTTTGAGGCTTTGCTTATAGGAGTTTTCACATTATCTTCTTCTGAGTCTATGTCTTGGTCTTCCCTGCTGCCATATTAGCTTTTTATGGTCAGATTTTTCTCATTTTTTTCCAACCTATTTCTTGACTTGACAGTTTATGTTAAAGTTAGTCTCTGCTTACCTGGATGTGGGGAAACACTGTCCCAAGCTTCAGGCTTTTTGTGCTGCTGTTTTCAGAGCTAGTTCTAGGGGTCTGCAAGTTTTCAGTGCCTCCAAGGTGGTGTGATCCTGGGAGAGGTATGGTCACTGTATTCCTGCTCTGTGCTCTGGCGTTTACCTGGGATGGGCCCCTACTCCCCTGCAGCCACAAACACTAGCACTCTCTTTGCTTTGAAACTACAACCTGGACCTCTGCTCTCTTATGACCAACTATCATTGCACCTTTCCCCCGTTACTGTGATCCAGAACTGTGTATGGACAACAGAGTTGCCAATCAGTGCCAGCTGCACCCAGTGTCAGCAAAAGGTCCCCTGTAATCTCTTTCTCGTGAATTGTCTTACCCCTTACCATCTCTGGGCTATTGCAGCCATCGCATGTCTGGATTCTGAACAGGTGTTCCACCCTGGTGTCACAAGTTCCTCCTGGCAACCCCCTAAGTTAACTTAGGCTGGTAAAATGTCTCACCCTGACCTTTTGTCGTCTCTGTCGCTCCAAAATTTTATTTGAGGAATTATGTTCAAGTTGTTTGGAAGGGAACTTTGAGAGAGTTCAGGTGAGTTGCCTCTAATATGCCATCTTGGCTCCCTCAACAAGTATTTATTAAGCTCCTACTATATTATAATGCTTGAGATACAAAGAATAAGTGAATACAGTACTTGCCTGCTAGGTCCTAGAAGAGCTTATATTGTAAGAGAGCATGCAGAATTAAATTATAGGACCACTGGATCATAGGTCAGGGGCTAGAAATGACCTAATACCATTTTTCCAAACTTCTTATTTTACAGATGAGGAAACTGGAGCTTAGAGAGAAAAAGTGACTTGCCAACGTCACATAAGTAATAAGCATCAGAGGCAGGATTTGAACCCAAGTCATCTGACCCCAGGGCCAGTGTTCTTTCCATTGTAATAGAATTTAATTTCACAGAGATCTGTGTTCACTGGAAAACTCTTTTCCAAGTTTCTGTTTTTCTATGTGTGTGCCATGAAGAATAGAGAGCTATATGAGTGTGTTGGTAAACAAAATGGGCTCTCAGCACTCAGTTCAACCAAGTGCCCTTGAAGAGTTTGGCCTTTGTTTCCTTGATTAGATTAAGAGTCCTTGGTGACCTCCTTGCCTCAGGGGAGGGCCTAGTTTACACATGAGTTTGAGTGATATGTTTGGGACATCAGAGGCTTTTAGACCACATGGGTTTAAGTCGCCTCTTTGTGACGATTCTAGGTCATGTGGGTGAGTGGCTGTGACGATTCTAGGTCACGTGGGTGAGTCGCATTGTGACTCACCCTTGACCCTTAAAAAGATATAAAACCAGGGGTTGGCTTTCTCTTTTTCAGAGCTCTTACCCACAGCCATGGTGGCATGCATGACTCTGGGCAGCCCTTGTCATGAGCTCCCAGGCTGAACCTAGATGTTGGTAACTATGAATTGTATTTGGTCTGTCTGTCGATGTTTATAATTTGTTTGTATTTGCCCCGAAGTTCAGGGTGCTGGCTTTTTCCCCTGAACTAAGTGAATGATATTTATATGCTGAATTAAAGTAAGCTTGTCAACCACTTAACATTGCTTTCCTTACTAAAGCTGATCAAAAGAACCTGGGCTTTGGCAGCATACTGGTAGCGTGCTTGTTGTTGGGCTTGCGTTGGTCTTTCACCCCAACAACAACTGCTAGCCGGATTGTTGAAACAATGAGGTGGAATTTCACAATGTTGCTTTAAATAGTACGTCTTTTAAAAAATTCCCACTGTTTATGGACTTCCAGAAGGAATAAGTCTATTATACATGTAATTAGATTGTTGTCCCAGTAACATATTTATTGGTAACATTCCTGAACCCACCAAATGGGATGAGAGATGTGGACTGGGTTTTTGTTTTCATCCTTCCAACTAAAAATGTGTGTGTATGTATACATTTGAAACCAGCATTGTTTGAATCGGTTTCCTTTTAAAATAGAAGCTGCCTTTACGCCACAAGGAAAATTCATTTCGCCCTTCAGTTTGGGGAATATTTTAAGGGGATGATCTATGGCTTCTCCTGAGTGGTGTTTTGATAGAGTAGCTGGCACTCCACAGAAGTGATTGCAAAAACACATCAAAACAAAGGAGCAGATCTCAGAAGATTCTATGGTAAATAATTTTGTTACATGTGATATATCAAGTTATATAAATTCATATATCCATATATTTATGTGTACTTATATGAACAACTTCAAAGATGACCAGAAATGAAAGATATCACCAGGAAATGTATGATAGGAAAAGAAAGATATGTCATGTAGTAAGGGCAAGGAATGTCAGATTAAAAATATAAGTGCTTCACTGGCAGCCTTAAAATGTCAGGAGAATTCAAGGAAGGCCTCCAGAACCTTGGAGGGACTATCTATGGTAAACAGATAGGAGAAGGTTGATTAGAGTAGAACATTATGGGCTAGTTGCAATGGACTGCATCCACCTTGTTGAAGGGAGAGTTGAGACTGATGAAATCACAGACCCATTGGACTCATAGTATGTGTTAAAGTATTCCATTGGAGTACTGGAATGTGTTGGCTTCATTACCTTTACATACCCATGATTTCATAGATGAGGGCAATCCTTTCACTGGTTCATATCACAAAGCAGTCACTCCTCATCCTACATGAATCTTTTCCACATCTCCCCATAAATCTTCAATGGATGACCTATCTAACATGCTGGAGGCCTTCCCCTAGTCCAAGCATTCTTAACCTTTTAGGGGGCTATGGACCCCTTTATGAGTCTGTTGAAGCCTATGGATACTTCATAATCATATTATCAATGCATAAAACACATAAGATTACAAAGAAAACCAATTATATTGAAATATAATTATAAAAATATGTTTAAAAACAAATTCACAGACCCCTGGTTTAGAATTTATGTTCTAGGTCAAGATGGTGGATTAGAAGCAGTAACCCAGCCAAACCATCCCAACATCCCCCTCCACACTACTTTAAAATAAGATCTCAAATCACATTTTGGAGGGGCAGAGTCAACAAAATCTAAGACAACTTAGGAGGTCAGCAAGAGAGGTCTATGACATTGGGGTAAGGGCCAGCCCAAAGCAGACACAGCAGCCCCAAGTAGTGGCTATGGAAGTGGCTGTGATGGCAGCTGTAGCAGCAGCTTTGGGAGCTCTCAGCCCAGAGACAGTGAAGGGTTCAGACAATTGATCAGAAAGAGATTACAGGGGACCCTTTGCTGCCAATGGATGCAGCCGGAACTGATTGGCAACTCGATGGCCCATACTCAATTCCATGTTGGAATTCCAGGGTAGAGAAGAGCTTGTGTTTGGTCACAAGGGAGCAAGGGTCCTGGTTAGAATTCCCAGGCAGTTTTCTGACCCCCTTACCATCCCTGGGCTAAGAGCCCCTAAAGCTGCTATTCCAGCCATCACATGTGCAGACTCTGAACAGGTGTTCCACCCTGGTGTCACAAGCTTCTCCAACCCCCCAAGTTATCTTAGGCTGGTAAAATGTCTCACCCTGGCCTTTTGTTGTCTCTGTCGCTCCAAAATTTTATTTGGGGAATTATTTTAAAGTTGTTTGGAAGGGAACTTTGAGAGAGTTCAGGTGAGTTGCCTCTAATATGCCCTCTTGGCTTCTTAACAAGTATTTATTAAGTTCTACTATAAGATGATGCTTGAGATACAAAGAATAAGTGAATACAGTACTTGCCTGCTAGGTCCTAGAAGAGGTTATATTGTAATGGAGCATGCAGAATTAAATTATAGGACCACTGGATCATAGGTCAGGGGTTAGAAATGACCTAATACCATTTTTACAACCTTCTCATTTTACAGATGAAGAAACCAAGATTTAGGGAGATAAAGTGATTTGCCAAGGTGACAAAAGAAATAAGTATTAGAGGAAGGATTCGAACCCAAGTCATCTGACTCCAGGGTCAGTGTTCTTTCCATTGTAAATGACAAATGTTGGAAGGGATGAAGGAACACAAATATTAGACACACTAATGAATTGTTGGTGAAGTTGTGAACTGGCCCAATCATTCTGGAGAACAATTTAGAACTATGTCTAAAGGACTATAAAACTGTGCCTACTGCTGCTAGATCTGTGCCCCGAAGAGACCAAAGGAAAAAGAAAAGGAAAAGGACCTATATGTACAAAAATATTTATAGCTGCTTTTTGTGGTAGCAAAAAAGTATTAGAAATTTAGGGACTGCTCGTCAATTGGGGAATGGCTGAACAATTTGTGGCACATAATTGTGATGGAGGGTTGTTATAAGAAAGTATAAGTACTGTGTTATAAGAAATGACAAGGCGGATGGTTTCAGAAAAGTATGGGAGGACCTATATGATCTGATGGAAAGTGAAGTGAGCAAAGATACGGGCAAAATTTGAAACTCAAAAAAAATTTTAAGAGTGTTAAAAATAAATAATAAATATTAATGTTTTAAAAAATAATTCCTACTTTAGGGTGAGAGGCAGTATAGAGAAGTAGACAAAGGACTTAGTTAGGTTTGGGAAGACCTGGGTTCAAATTCTACCTCAGATGCTTACCAACTGTGTGACCCAGAGAGTGTCATTTAATCTCCCTGTATCTCAGATTACTTATCCATAAAATGAAGAGATTAGACATGATGGGCTCAAAGGTCTCTTCCAGCTCTTAAGCTATGATCCTATGTCTGACCTTTGAAATCTTATGGATTCTAATTCTCCTATGGATCTGGGATCACATCAATGTTCACCTTCCCTCCAATGATGCAAATAGCAACCTATCTGTGCCTGCCCGTCTCTTCACCTTTGGTCTTTGTCACCACTGGGAACCACCTGATGTACTGAGGGCCTTTCTCAAGTTCTTTTGAAGTTTCTAGTGTAGCAACAGACCACGTCTGCTTTCTATAGAGCAACCTCTTCAAAAATGGAAAAACCCAGTAATTAAGTAGATGGCCTAGTGGATAAGTGATGAACTTGGAATCAGGATGATGTGAGTTTGAATCTTGACTTCAACATTCACTTAACTATGTGACCCCAGGCAAATCAGTCAATTTCTCTCAGCCTCAGTTTCCTCATCTGTAAGAAGGAATTGGAAGGGTCAAATGAAATAACATGTAAAGTATTTTGCAAACCTTATAGTGCTAGCTGGTAGGAGTAGCAGCAGCAGCAGCAGCAATAACTGTAGTAGTAGTAGTAGTGGTAGTGGTAGTGGTAGTGGTAGTCTAGCTAATAGTAGTAATAGTCTAGCCACTTTATGAGGAATTCTTTGGCCACTTCTACGGTCCATGAAACAAAGAAAAAAAATCATAGATATGTACATATTAATATAGGTCTATATATTTATATATACACATATATAGAGACATACATATATTTACATATGTATTATGTTATACAGAAGGTCCTGCACACTTTTGAGGCATTTCCCACATCCTATTAAAACTCAGAAACAGCTATGGATCTCACAGGTTGACCTGTCTTGGTGATATTTACAAACACTCATATTTGGAATCTTTTACAATTTCAAAGAAAATAACCAATATGATGTTTCTCAACTCTCTTACCCAACAAATGTTAACACACACACACACACACACACACACACACACACACACTCATACACACAGTCCATCTCTATAATATCAAGAATCTCTTCATTGTAAGAAGACCCACACATCATTTTTGCAACCCAAGCTAAGAACACTTGATGTTTTTCTTGCCTAGGATGCTTTCCGAAGAAGTCTCTTATAAATCCCAGGAGTATTCTCAGTTCTACGCACTGGGGTCCCCCATGAAAAACACATCTTAAAGGAGGCGCAATGTGCTTTGCTGGAAACATGATCCTAGGACCTGTCACCCTGTTCCTATTTAAAGGATCCTTTGAGAATGGTGACAGTATGGGTACAGTTTGTATTGGGCATGGAACCTACTCCCCCTTACAGACCAGTAGGCGGCAGCCCTCACTTCACCAGTGATGATTAACTTTCATTGCCCCACGTACAAAGTCAGACTCTAGGAAGGAGTTTCATTGGCTAAGGGAGCCTAGGTAGCACAACAGTGAGGGGAACAGAGGCAAGAGATCATTGGTTCTGAACTGGAGGGAACCTTGTACGTTATCCAGGCCAGGGGTTCTTAACCATTTTGGTTACGGACCCCTAAAAAGAGAAAGGGAGTGGGGGTTATTCCTACCCTACATTTAAATTCTTGCACATTTGTTGGTCCCTTCATTATCTCTTAGAACCCATCATAAAATATTCCTGTAGCCAGCCTTGCCCCTCTCCATTAATCAGATATAGATAATCAGCATCTAATCCTATTGTCTCATCCCCAAACTCTTGGCAGACCTTGTTTGGAGAGAAGGAATTTCTCTCCACTGTTAAGGGAGCAACCCACCTATGCCCAGTCTTTTCTTCCACTGACCATCCCTCTGACTCCTCAGTCTAAATCAGTTCTCTCTGGCCAGGGCTCCTCTCTATGTATAATCATTCCCTACTAGACTGTAAGTTCTCTGAAGGCAGGGAGTATCTTGTTTTTTGTATTTGTATCTCCAGTACTTGACACATAGTAAGTGCCTAATAAATGCTTTTTTTCAAGGCCAATCTTTTTTTAAGAGCTTACTATATGCCATGCACTGTGCTGAACACTGCGCTAAGCCACAAAGTAAAAAAAAAAAAAAAAAAACCTAGTCCCTAACCTCAAGGAGCTAACATTCAAATGGAAGAGAAAACATGCAAACAATGATGTACAAACAAGATATATACAAGATAAACTGAAGGTAATCTCAGAAGGAAGAGAAGGCATCTTGCACAAAGCAGGATTTTGGCTGAGACTTGGAGAAAGCCAAGGATGTGAGGAGGTGGAGATGAGGAGAGAGAGCATTCCAGGCATGGGAGACAGCTAGTGAAAACACTTGTATTTTGAGATGGGAACAACAAGGAAGCCGGTGTCATTGAGTCACTGTATCAGGAGGGCAGAGTTTATAATCTCAAAGAGGATCATAAACATGTCTGAAAGGTTCGGAATCGCCGGATATAAGAAACTCTCAAAGTAGAAGGCAGAAGAATCAAAACATTTATTTAGGCTCAACAGTAACCAACCCATAAACCAGCAACCCCATTTTGATATGTTGATCATAATCTTCCAGGCCCAATAAGTACGCCTTGAAAGAGTAACCAGGAGGCTACAGAGAAACATGATTGCGTAAAGCAAAATCATGTTTCCCCCTTTTATGGTAATAAGATTACCCACTGGACTGAAGTCTTTGTTCAGCTTCCTCCCGTAGATCAGCTCTGCTGCTGGCAGCTCCTGCCTCAGCTGTGTCTGGCTGTGGCTGTAACTGACGTAACTGACGATGTAACGGTCGCTGTAACTGACGTAACTGTCGTAACTGTCGCTGGCTCCAACCGAAAAAGGAAAGAGAGCTCTTCGAGCTGTCCTCTCCCCTCTTATAGGGTCTCTGACATCATCAAGCTCCGCCCGAATGACCAGGGCCGATTGGTTCCTGAGTTGGCTCCTCCCCCTAGCATAGCCGCCAACACCTCCCCTCAGCCAGCCCCATGACTCCTCACACAGGAAGCTGTCTGCTTCCTGGCATGCTCCCCGGGCCTCCTGCCCCGGAAGAGCAAGCCACAGTGTCCAGAGGCTCAATGAGGCAAGCTGAGCCATTCAAAGAAAACAAAAGCCATTATGGCTACACTCCACCCCTTGTTATAGGATACATAATCTAATCAGCCATGTATCCTAGAACATACATTGTGATCCAATTACAAAGGAAACTAAAACATATCATTCATTATAAAGCAAAACATATTATTCGGTGACATTCCTAAACATTGGCTAACGATTCAAATGCGATCCACCCCTAGATCCCAGCAAAATAATCTTTTCAATCAATCATCCCCAAAATAATTATTAATAATTCAAATGTCCACCCCTAAATCCTTGTATCCATTACATAGGATCAATAATATCATAACAATAAAACAACACAGCAAGGATAACACAAAATAAGTAAACAGAACACTATCATCATTTCCACCCCCCTTGAACGATTGGGGCTCAAAATCTTGGGGTGAGGGGTGAAGGTCTCATTTTCCATAGCTTCTTCATGCTGAAATTGGATGTAGAGATGGCCCTGCCCCCAAAAAGTCCCATTCCAGAGGTCATTTCTTTAACGAGCTGGCAGGAATTCCAAGAATGCTACATGCTTAGGCAGTCACCGGAAAGTGCAGGGTGCTTAAGCCTGAAGGAAACAAAACTAGCAACAAGGTTAGCCAAAACAAAGGACAAAAAGAATAGACAAGTATGGACTATAATTCTTCAGTATTCCCTTTCATGTGATTCACTTGGGTATGAAGGTTCAACATCTGTAGCATTTGCAGGAGCAGTTCTTATTTCCCTATCTCTCCTGTTATCAAGGCCTTTATCTCTGTACATTCTATATAATTCATTGGTTGGAATTCCATCTATCATTTCAAAACCTACTCCTGCTCTCAATAAAGCAGTAAACATTTCTTTCCTTGTTACTCTCCTTTGGCGCCAAGTTTGCTGGTTATTCACCCTTCTCTCTCGAGGAGATCTATCCCTTCCCCAGTCACCTAAGTCATATAACTGTAAAATCTTATTTATCACTGTTGTAAGACGGCTCCCTACTTCTCCAAGTAATAAATTCAAAATTAGTTGTTTATAAGCAGGGGGAGCTGTCCTAATTATTAAATTCCTATGAGGCAGTTCCATTGAATCATTGTAATATTTGTCTGCAGTTCCTGTCATAATGGCAGTCTTCATTACCTCCTCCTTTAGTCTCATGATACAATCTCTAAGTGAATACCAGGGTCTGTGCTCAGTGGGCCACATAGAATCAGTATCATATCTCTTATTGCATCCCACAGCGGCTAATGCCAACAGAGTAGTCCTGCTATCACCATCTCCTTGCTGATGATGTTCCCTAAAAGCTTGTTGAACTAGAGGATCATGGCTGATACCTATGAATCTCATGCAGTCTGTCCCATCTACTGATATTCCACTGGCCCCTTGATCACTGAGTCTTACCATCCAAGATATCAATGGTTCTCCTATTCTTTGGCTGAATCTACTCAAAATATCTGTGACCTCTTGCGGTGAGAAATCTTCCTGAATTTCCCTTGTAACTGAATCTTCACCTCGGGTTTCTGTCTTCCTCCTTTGTATGGGTCGAGCCCTTGTCTGATCATTTAACCATCTCCTATTCTCTGTGTGAGGCACATCCTGAACCCCAGTAGTGTTTTGTGCCTCAGCCGGCTCTTTCTGGGCTGGGTTGAAATGCACTCTGGGCTTTTTTGGTCTCCTGTTGCTCTTAGCCACATTAATAGAAAAGTTCTCATTTGAGTCAGTTTGGTCTCCTGCTATCTGAGATTCCTCTTCTTCCTGTGGGGTAGGAGTGCCCCCATGTCTTTCACTTAATCTCAATCTTTCGTATACTAGCCGGTAGGCTGATAACACTATCCAGCTTTGCCTAGATAGTGATGCCCCTGACTGAATCCCAACTTCTCGTAAACACTTTTCCAAATCCCTAGGATCTCCTCTCCGTAGCCTTGGTTCCCAGTTTTCACAGGGTCCAGCTTTTTTAGCCAATTCTTTTGCTAGGGAGGAATAAAATGGATCCTCCCATCCTGGGATATTCATCTCTTCCTCTGGAATTGTTCTGCTTCTAAATAGAGATCTTATACCTAGCGATCCTGTTCGTGACGCCAAATGTATCAGGAGGGCAGAGTTTATAATCTCAAAGAGGATCATAAACATGTCTGAAAGGTTCGGAATCACCGGATATAAGAAACTCTCAAAGTAGAAGGCAGAAGAATCAAAACATTTATTTAGGCTCAACAGTAACCAACCCATAAACCAGCAACCCCATTTTGATATGTTGATCATAATCTTCCAGGCCCAATAAGTACGCCTTGAAAGAGTAACCAGGAGGCTACAGAGAAACATGATTGCGTAAAGCAAAATCATGTTTCCCCCTTTTATGGTAATAAGATTACCCACTGGACTGAAGTCTTTGTTCAGCTTCCTCCCGTAGATCAGCTCTGCTGCTGGCAGCTCCTGCCTCAGCTGTGTCTGGCTGTGGCTGTAACTGACGTAACTGACGATGTAACGGTCGCTGTAACTGACGTAACTGTCGTAACTGTCGCTGGCTCCAACCGAAAAAGGAAAGAGAGCTCTTCGAGCTGTCCTCTCCCCTCTTATAGGGTCTCTGACATCATCAAGCTCCGCCCGAATGACCAGGGCCGATTGGTTCCTGAGTTGGCTCCTCCCCCTAGCATAGCCGCCAACACCTCCCCTCAGCCAGCCCCATGACTCCTCACACAGGAAGCTGTCTGCTTCCTGGCATGCTCCCCGGGCCTCCTGCCCCGGAAGAGCAAGCCACAGTGTCCAGAGGCTCAATGAGGCAAGCTGAGCCATTCAAAGAAAACAAAAGCCATTATGGCTACAGTCACTGAGTTCATGAAGGAGAATAACGTATGAGAAGAATAGAGAGGGAGGAAGGGCTTTAAAAGCCAAATGGAGAATTTTCTATTTGATCCTGGAGGTAATAGAGAACCACTGAAGTTTATTAAATGAGATAGTGGCATGGACAGACCTATACTTTAGGAAGATCAATTCGATAGCTAAGTGCAAGACAGACTGAAATGGGGAAAGATGTGGCATGGGGAGACCAACCAGAAGGCTATTGCAAGAGTGGAGGTGTGAGTTAATGAGGGTCTACACTAGACTGATTCCAGTGTCAGAATAGAAAAGGGGGCATATACAAGGGATGTTGTAAAGGTACTATTGACAGGACTTAACAATTGATTGGATTTGGGAAGTGAGAGTGAGGAGTCACAGATGACACCTAGAGTTATAAGCCTGAGGGATTGGGAGAGTAGTATTGCCCCCAACAGTAATAGAGAAGTTCGGAAGAGCAGAGGGTTTGAGGGGAAAGACAATGACTTCAGTTCTGGTTGTGTTGAGTTTAAGATGGCTACAGGACATCCAGTTCAAGACATCCAATAGGCAGTTGGAGAGGTGAGAGAGTTGTTAGGGCTGGATAAATAGATCTGAGGATCATCTGCATAGAGATGATCATTGAGTTTGTGGAAGCTGATGAAGTTACTAAGTGAAATAGTCTAGAGGGAGAAGAACAGAGGACCCAGGATGGAATCTTGAGACACCCTTGGTTAGGGCACATGGTCTGGATGAGGTCAAAGGAAAGTGAAGAGTGGTCAGGAAAGTAAGAGGAGAGCCAGGTGAGAGCAGTGTCACAAATATCTATAGAGAGGAGAAAGAATCAGGAGAAGAGGGCATTAAAAGTGGCAATGCCTGCACAGAGGTCAAGAAGGATGAGGATTGAAAAAAGGCTATTAGATTTGGCAATTAAGAGACCATTTGTAATTTTGGAAAGAGGACTTTCAGTTGAATGATGAGGTGAGAAGCCAGACTGTAGAGAGCTAAAAGCAATGGAAATTGAAACAACAGTTAGAGAAAGCTTTCTCAAGGAGTTTAGCCACTAAAGGGAGGAGAGGGATGAGGTGCTAGCTAGCAGGGGTGGATGGAGTAAGTAAGAGTTTTTGAGAATCTGGGAGAAATGGGTGGGGTTTTGGCCATACGCAGAGAGATTGAAGATAAGAGAGGGTGGAATGGGAGAGAGGGGGGATGTTAGAGGAGGCAATCTGCTGGAGATGATGGGACAGAATTGCATGTGGAGTTTGTCTTGGTAAGGAGAAGGGCCACCTCCTTCAGCGAGTTGGGAGTATGAGTACAATTGCACCTGGCAATATTCAGTCATGCATTAAGCATGCCCCAGAGCTTGATTCACTGACAGTCCCTCCCAGGTTCTGATTGCTCCTCCTTTCTGACCCTGAACCCCCTGGATCCCCTTGTCCAGTGGGAGAAGACATAGGTTTTTTCCTTCCCATGTTCCCTGAAAACAGCACACTACCCTCCTTTAGGTGTTTTGAAGGGTTTTACATGACTTCAATAAAGTCTCACTCCAATGGTTCATTGGAGTACCACGATGACCCTGGTTTCTTGAAGCTGGGCCAATGGAACACTGTTTAGGCAGGTCCTCTTGATCTAAAAAGGTTTCAAGTGATGCTCTGTCTGAGTATTATCTGAGGAGCAGCCTAGCTAAGCTCTGAGAAGCTTCTCACTTGAAAGGTAGTGAATTATTCAGCTAGAGCAACTCATGAGGACCATGTGCCAATTCATAGTAGTTATGATCTGCCAGGTAGAGGAAGCACTAGTACGGGGGACGTCATGGCTTTAAAAGCAAAGGACTTTACAACTAAGCACTTATAATGTATGTGTGTGCCCATGTAAGACGTGTGTGTCCACATGGGCTGTCTAAATGTGGCTCATGAGAAGAACTGATAGAGAATCTCTGGCAGCTTGCCCTCCTCTCTCCAAGGAAGATTTGATTCCTGACTTGAGGGAAACAGGAAAAGGGCCCCAGAGTTAAGCACTCTTTTCTCCAGTCTTAGAGATGTGTACTGGACTAGAATTGTAGCTATCTGTCCCACCCACCCCCAAATATTATGCTTCTAGGGATTTAAAACAAAAGCTTCTTAGCTAATCACTAGTCCTTGAGGGAAGAGAAGAGCCCCAAGCTTATACCCATTGGCTTGACCCCTTCCAACCAAATTCTGGCTGTACAAAAGGCCATCCCTATTAGCAAATAGTGAGGAAACTTATTTTATATAAGCAAAACAGTAAACGGGGATTGGAGAACTTATACAGATTAGAATATATCAGAAAAAAAAAACAAAAAAGTGAATGAGCTCTTCTTTTACAGGAACAAGATAAGATATCAGCTCTAACCAAGAGAAAGAATCCAATATTACCCATGGGGAAATTACCCTCTAGGGAGGGGAGGTTGCTTCTAGGGAGGCAAGCTAGAAATCAGGGCTATTTAGGGTTCACCTGCATTTCTGCAATTTCCAAAGTTTTTATCTCTTTCTTCCTTGCAGTTGGTCTCAGAGGGAGCCTGCAACCACGTATATCTCTCTCCCCAAAGGTCTAACTCAAAGAATATTTGGAACCAACTCTGCGTCTTACATAAGTCTGCAACGTTAGAGCCAAATATTCTCTCCCCCAGTTAGGAGTCACATTAAGAGTCACATCTCCTTCCCAAATATAGCAGTGTCCAGAACACCCTAGGCTTGGGTTAAAGCTCCATTATACATTACAGGCTAACATTCATTCAGCACCAATTGAGCACCTATTATGTAACAGAAACTTTACTAAGTCCTGGGGGTACCAAAAAAAACCAAAACAGATCAAAAATGAAGTAGTCCCTGCTTTCAAGGAGCTTACATCGCCCAAGAGGGGTTGCGATACAAGGCAAGGAAGTTACAAAGTCTACAGAGGCCCTAATCACTGAACCTTGGTTCTTTGTCCACACTTCCATGGAATTAGGCCTTGCTTTCTCTTATTCTTTCTTCTTTGTCCTGGTTGACCCCCTACTTCTACAAAGATTTATCCTTGGAGTTATCTGGCTCAATCATTTCAGAGTTCCATGTTAGATCAGTTCAATCAATCAATCAACAAACATTTATTAAGCACCTACTATGTGCCAGGCACTGTGCCAGGCTCTAGTTATTGGTTTCTAGCTAAGGTTTCAGCTTGACAATATTGAGTAGGTCCCAACCCTCCTGAATTAATTTCCCCAGCTTTAGCCTTGAGAGCCCCAGGACATGACAGGTATTCTTTCTTTACCAGATCCCACCCTTGATGATTCCATCTCTATCCATTGTCAATAGCCTTGGTTGGTAAACTTATCCTTTCTTGACTTCCTGGATAAAAGAGTTCTTCTCTCTGTGGTCTGGCTGGCTTACTGGAAGCAAGTTTGTAAACCACTTCCCCTGGCTGGTTCTGCCCTTATTTATGAAGCTGATTTCCCTACCCAATTGTCCTAGACTGGCATCTGGACCACCTCTTCTCCTGAGGTCATATAACCCTGAGAGTCCATGATCTCAGCTCACTGTGATCTTCTCTTCTGATCCTGGCATCTGTGTGCTGCTCCCAGCATGGATCCCTCTCCCATACTGATCTTCATTTCTTGTTCAGGACCCATCCCACTTAGAGATGCTCCCACCCAATTCTTGTTTCTCACTCACCATGGGGAAGGTAAACAATGAGAACCTTCTCTTGGCCCTGCTGCTTGCTTAAACCCTGCTCCTTTCTCTCAGAGGGCTGAGTCCTGGTTCAGGGCCCTCCCTGGGACAATGGCTTCCTAGATTCCAAGTTCCATAATAAAAAGTATACACATTGGCAGACACAATACATAAAAGCAAACAATTCCCACCCTTCAATAAGGGCAAAGTCTGACATCAAAGTCTTCACAAGAGAAATTATGATTGGATCATGATGTCCCATGAACCCTGAAAAATGCTTAAGACATATCCCTTCATTATGCATACTGACCATATCCCTCCCTGCTTGGGCTCTTCCTGAGATTGACCATGCCCTATGACCAGTACCTAAGTCACAGCTCAATTATCTTGGGGTTAATCGGGGTTTCCTGCCATGTCAGGTAAGGAGAGTGCTGGACTAGTAGTCAGAATCTTGCCTCCAGTACTAACTGTGTTACATTGAACAAGTCATCTACACTCCCTAAGCTTTAGTTTCTTCATCTGAGAAATGGGAATAATAATAATAATACCTACCTCCCAAAACTGTTGTGAGGATCAAATGAGATCATGTCTGTAAAGTGCCTTGTAAACCTTAAAGTACCTTGCAAATAAGAGCTGTGGTTATTATCCACTGTGTTCTCTTGAGGGGGAACAATTGGGCACTGACATAGGATCATAGGTTTCGAGTCAGAAGAGACTTGAGGAGTCATCTAATCCAACCCCTCCTTTTATAGATGAGGAAACTGAGGTCAGAGACAAGATGTAATCCTAAGTTTTCCTGGCTCCAAGGCCAGTCCCCTAGACATCATACTATCCCACCCCTTCTCCTGTTTCAGAGCCTTATTAATTGCTAATTAATTATTGCTAACTAATTAATAATTGCTAATTAATTATTGCTATTAATTAAAGTTCTTGAGCGAGGTGAGGAGATGAGGTAAGAGTCAGAGTTCCACTTTCTCATCCTCTATATGGTCTGCTTGGTCTTTGGCCCAGTATCCATATTCCCCTAAAGGAAGAAGGGGTGGGGGTAAACAGGAGAGGGGAAGGGGGTATGGCTCATAGTTCCTTTTCTATTCTTCGACTCCATGCTGGAGACATGGGATAGAAAGAGGTGTTTAAGGTGAGAACCAGAAACTGAAAACCCTAAGCCCAGAGACTAAGACACAGCTGCTACCAACACAGACCAAAATTCAAGGGTCCCCACAATGGACTATACACAGCACCTAAAAAGTTTTTCAAAAGCATTTCACTCAATTTATGGATGGGACACAAAGACCCATACGGTGTATGATATTAGCTATCTATAGGCTATATTCACATGAGAGTTACGAGTGGCCTTAGAAGTCATCCAGGCTCATGTTGAGTTTGTATTCTCTCTCCCCTAGATTCTGGGTTGTTTGTCTCCTGCCTTTGTCATCACTACCTATGGGGATAGAGGATAAAGAAAAATAACCTAATTTCCTCAATTATTTCCAACCATTGTGATTCCCTCTTGGGAAGATGGGTGTGCTTATTCAGCTCAATCAGGATATCTTCTTAAAATATCTAGAGGAAGGAGAGGGCAATGGACTACCTTGCATAGGGGACAGAGTGGGAGAAGAATGGGTAGTTCTCAATATAAAGGAACAATAAATGAAGGATGATTGTTTTTGAGTGGGAAGGGTCCTTGGAAGTCATCCGGTCCTCTCACTTTACAGATGAGAAAACCAAGGCTAAGAAAGGTTAAGAGATTTGCCCCTAGGTTACAGAGGGAGTAAGCAACAGAAAAGAAAATAAGAGGTACCAAGGGAAAGTTTCATGCAAAATGGGCATGATAAGAGACCCAAAAATGGTAGGGACTTAATAGAAGAAGAAGAAATCAAGAAGAGGTGGCAAGAATACCTGAAGAACTATATAAGAAAGATCTTAACATCACTAAAAACCACAAGGGTGTGATTACTAATCTAGAACCAGACATCCTGAAGAATGAAGTCAATTGGTCCTTAGGAAACGTTGCTAATGATAAGGCTATTGGAGGTAATGGAATTCCGGGCAAGCTATTTAAAATCCTAAAAGATAATGCATTAAAGTGTTGTGCTCAACATGCCAGCAAATTTGGAAAACTCAGCAGTGGCCACTGGATAGGAAAAGATAATTAATCTTAAGTTTAGAGAAGGACAATGCCAAAAAATGCTCAAATTATCAAATAATTGCACTCATTTCACACACCAGCAAGGTTATGCTTAAGATTTTGCAAACCAAGCTTCAGCAACATGTGAACTGAGAATTACCAGGAAAGGGGACTGGTTTTTGAAGAGGCAAAGGAACTAGAGACCAAATTGCCAACATTTGCTAGATTCTGGAGAAAGCAAGGGAGTTGCAGAAAAATATCTACTTCTGCTTCACTGACTACACTAAATCCTTTGTCTGAGTGGATTGTGACAAAATGTGGCAAATCCTCAGAGATACAAGTACCAGATTATCTTCCTTGTCTTCTGAAGAAACTGTATATGGGCCAAGAAGCAACAAATAGAACTGAACATGGAACAACTGATTGATTTAAGATTGGAAAAGGAATATTACAGGGCTGTATATTGTTACCTTATTTGGTTAACTTGTGTGCAGAGTACATCACACAAAATGCCAGGTTGGATGAATCAAAAGCTGGAATTAAGTTGCTGAGAGAAATATTAACAATCTCAGATATTCAGATGATACTATTCTGCTAGCAGAAAGTGAAGAAGAATTAAGAAGTCTCTGGATGAGGGTGAACAAGAAGACTGTAAAAACTAGCTTGAAGTTTAATATCAGAAAACTAAGATCTTGGCAACTGGTCCCATCAGTTCTTGATGAATACATGGAGAAGAAATAGAAGCAGTATCAGATTTTATATTCTTGGGGTCAATGACTGCCTCAGGTGGTGAGTGCAGCAATGAAATTAAAAGACACTTGCTCCTTGGAAGGAAAGCTATGGCAAATCTGGACAGCATACAAAAAACAAAGACCTCACCTTGCTGACAAAGGTCCATGTAGTCAAAGCTATGTAGCAATGTATGGTTATGAGAGTTGGACTATAAGGAGAGCTGAGCACCACAGAATTGATACTTTCAAATTGTGGTGCTGGGAAGACTGTTGAGAGTCTCTTGGACAGCAAAGAGATCAAATCACTCAATACCTAAAAAATTAATTCAGGCTATTCACTGGAAGGCCAAATACTGAGCTGAAGCTTAAATACTTTGGCCACATAATGAGAAGATGGGACTTATTGGAAAAGACCCTCATACTGGGAAATTTGAAGGCAAAAGGAGAAGGGGGTGGCAGAGAAGGAGATGGATAGATGGTGTCATGGAGACAACAAAGATAAGTTTGAACAGACTTAAAGGGACAGTGAAGGATAGAAGGGCCTAGTGGGCTACAGTCCACGGGGTCACAAAGAGTTGGACAGGACTGAACAACTGAACAACAACAACCATAAGTAACAAAGGTAGAATGTTAATCCAGGTCCTCTGATTCCAAATCCAGCTCTCTTCCCAGTGTTCCACACTGCATCCCATAATGACCATAATTCTATAAAAGTTTTCCTCTGTTATCTACTTGTTGGATGAAGATGAACCTTGGTTCTCAAAGGCTTTGTGGGCCAAGCACAAACAAAGCACAAAATTGAAAAGGCTTCTGTAAGTGTCCAGGGACAGACTATACAATGTGCATCACTTGCAAGCACCAGCCTGGCTAAGCTTAGAAAGGTTTGACAATGAGCTCTCTCCAAAGGTGACATATTCTGGAAGACCATCTACAAAGTCATAAAGGGATTGCAATATGTGTCCGTGAAGTGAGTGCCCCATCCCTGAAATCATAGGTACTAAACTGACATTTCTTTTTGGACCTCATCTGTGAGTTCATTGGTATAGGAAATTCCTTCTACCAATGCAGTTTGGCACCTATTTTTCAACTTATTGAGAATTGTCTGCAGCAAGGTGATATTACTGACTTACCTGGGGTTACATAGCCAATAGGCATCAGAGATAAGATTTTAACTAATGCAATAGAAAATATGCCCCCAACCCCCTGTTCAACATTTCTTTCCATGTGAGTTATACAAGGAAGGGTCACAGTTACAGCCAGCAGCAATACTAGGCTTCCATTTGGCTTAAGTCATCATTAATTCAACGGCACCATTGCATGATTTTAAAGCCATCCAAGTCAATCTCGTTCAGGGTTCCTGTTACACGAACCTTCTAAGTGCAAGAGGATCTGCTGAAGCCTGACATTTGGAGCTTGCATGCTTATTAAGTTGGTTTTAAAAGAACACACCTTGTATTTGGCATGAGGTTAAGCTGGGGGCTTAGGGAGGCTGTGGCTACCTGATTTACAAGAATCCAGATTCAAATACACTTCAGATACTCAAATCTCACAAATCTCAAATATGAACAAATTTGAAAAAAGAGGTCTGGGGAACTTGGGAATAGAGTGCATACAGTAGAACGGCGCAGCAAATTTTGGATGGATTTAGGGTCAGAAAATGTGGATTTGAATCCCTGTTATGCTATGCATCTTCTGACATTAGGCAAGTCATTGAACTTACCTGGGCCTCCATTTTCTCATCCACCAAATGAGGGATTTGGAGAAGATAGTGTATAAGGCTCCTTCTTCCTTTAAATTCTATAGCCTAAGTGGAAACAGGTGAGATGTGCTTAGAGAGGAAAATGCAGGCATTTCTTGATACCATGTAAGCACTGACATTTCAAGCCTGCTATACAATCATTTCTGGAGAAATCAATTCTATTCGCCACAGTTCAAGGGAAAGAATTGGATTTGGAGAAAGGTCCTGGGTTCAAATTCCAGTTCTGCCGCTGTGCGAATCACAAAGCATCTCTGGGCTTCAGTTTCTTCATCTCTAAAAATGAAGAGATAGATTGGATGACCTTTGAGTCTCTTCCAACTTTAAATCTATGCAAGGACCTGTGAATCTATGAACCACGATATAAGAATTTTGCACTAAAGGGGAATTGTAGTGTCTTCACTGTTCATTGCTGATAGCCATTCTCAGATAGCCCATTGGCAAGTCTTTGCTTGGTATTCTTAAAGAATCTCAGTAGAATCCTTTGTGTGTGATGACCACCATGTGCCTCTGAGACCCAATCAAAGACCCAGAAAGGTTCATAGGAAGAGGTCAAAGACATAGAGTTGGAAGGGACCTAAAACATCATCTAACCCAACCCTCTCATTTTACAGATGAAGAAATGGAGGCCAAGAAAGATGGATAGACTTGCCCATGATCAGAAGGCTAGCAAGTGGCTGAGCTAAGATTTGAATCCAGATCCTCTGACTTTCAAATAAAAGACTTTTTCACTCTCCCACAACTTGAAATAGATCAGTCTTCTACATGTTGGGTTACTTCTCTCATTATTGATTCATTTTTAATAAATTGGATGCCATTCTTTCAAGACACTGGAGAGTTCCCCATTCACTGGCTAACTCTGATTACAGGAAGTCAGGCATGGAGTAAATAAGAGTTCCATAAAGCTCTGTGATTGATGGCATCCCTTGCCCTTTAAAACATCTCCTGCTGCTGTTCCACTGAGCATATCTGGACAGCTGCACCTAGATCTCTCTGCTCAGCCAAAGGGAAGGAGATGAGAAAAGACGTATGCACTACACAGACAAATTACTTTTCTTCCAGACACATTTGTAAAAACTGACTGGAATCCACTTCATCACAGGTAATATAATGATAAAATCTGGCAAAAAGGACAGTCTCAGAGAGGCAGGAGGGGAGAAGTTGATGGATTATTTTCTGGAAGTGAAAACGGCCATTTGTTTGGCTAAGGAAGAGTATTAATCATGGAATCGATAACTTCAGCTACACAGGACAAGTATGTCCCAATAGATTTTTCTCAGTATCCAGCAAATTCTGCTCCCCAGAAAAAGTAGAAGTGGCAGAATCATTGCATCCCTAGTCATTGGAATTTCACTAATGCAGAGAAAAGGATGCCCCAGAGATTTTTTTTAAATCAGTTATTCCTCCTCTTGATATTTCCCTAGCTTTGGGTAGCTAGGTGGTACAAAAGGTAATAATGCTAGACTTGGAGACAGAAAGACCTAAATTCAAATCCTCCTTCAGACATTTACTAGGTGTGTGATCCTAGGCAAATCATATAACTCCTCTCATTCTCAATTTCCTCATTTACAAATGAGGGGTGTGAATTTGATGACGTCTAAGGCTCCTCCCAATCAGACTGAGTCCCTTGAGAGTAGAACTGTCCTTTGTCTTTCTCTGTATCACCAGCACTTCGCACAATGCCTGGCACATAGAAAACACTTTAATAAATATTTATTGAATAACTTCTAGCTCTAAATCTCTGATCTTATGTTCTATTTATGAACGGTAAGTCTGCCCCTGTAAAAAGAAGAGGTTAGGCTCTGAGAGCCTTTCCAGCAATAACCGACATTTATGTAGCTATTTTAAAGTTTGCAAGTCGGCCCTCCTCCCCCTCTGACCAGTGGGCCATGTTTATGCCCATGAAAAAAAAAAAAACAAAAAGAGGCAGGTGGCAGACTTCCTTAGTCCAGATCTATCTAGAAATTGTCTCTCAGTATGCTAAGCCAGCAACCTGAGGGTAATGGGGATCTATATCTTTTGAATGGCTTGCAATTTAATTGTAGTAGGTGTGGTCCCTAAATGTCTTGTGTTGATTGGCGGATCCTTTAAGTGGTCAGCAGCAGTGACCCCAATGCAGAGACTGGGATTACTGCTTGGTCTCTTGAAGCTCTTTAAGTAATTTCCAGGGAGCCTCGACCCTTGGGGTCTTTAATGCTTTTCTCTTTAGGGTGAAGTTCTGTTCAGGTGGGTTTCAGCTAGATTTGGGAGATGCGAGAGCTCAAAGTTAGAGCTGGAAGAGCCCTGAAAGATCCTCACATTCAACCCCTCACTTAATAAATGGGTTAACTGAGATCCAGAGAGGAGTGACTTGTCCAAGGTCACACAACTATTAAGCGGCAGAGCTGATATTCAAAACTAAGACCCCCGACTCCAAAGCTACTGTTCTTGTCATTACACCAATTGCCTCTCCCAGCTAATTGACCAGGATGAAGTGAGCAGTGTTTCACTCATCAGCATTTCAATGCCAGCTCCAACTAAAATGATGAAATAAGCAGAGTTTAGTTTTGCTCTTCTCCCACCTTCCCTTTCAGTAGCCTCTACCTTCTGAGATCTCCTCTGCCCCATCCGCTCCCCTAGAATACTTGCTCTCATTCTGCCTCTCAGTGACAATAAGAAAACTAGGCTTTCCCATGCTCCAAAATTACCCCTCAAGTCCCACCATAACTCCCTAAAAATTCCCATTCCCTCAAGGCTTACATTAGCTAACTGGCAGATAGGAACATGAGCTAGGAAATTAATTTGTAGTAGTCAATAATCATTCAATATTGGGGAAGGTATCTGTTAAAGGAAGATGCTTAGTAAGTTAAAGGAATGAGTCTCTAGTGAGGGAAAATCAGCTACCAATGCAGGTAATAAGGTAATAGATAATAATACTATTAAATAGCCAGCATTTTATGTTTTGCAAAGTTTTGCATATTTTATCCCATTCTATCCTTACAACAACACTGTGAGGTAGGTGCTGTTATTATCCCCCATTTTATAGAGAAAGAAATTGAGCCACAGAGAGGTTACGTGATTTGCTCAGAGACCTACAGCTAGTAAGTGTCTGAGGCCAGATTTTAACTTTGGGCTTCTGGACTCCAGCTCTTCATCCACTGTGTGCGGGCAGAAGTGACTAAGGATACTGGAGAGTGGAAGGACAGACTGTAATTAGGGAAATATGCAGGGAGGTCACCAAGCATCAAGTTCAATTGCCTTCAGGTTGTGGAAAGAGGAGAAAAGGGGTCATGATGACCCTGGAAGGGGCTCCCTGCCCTCTAGACTTGTCCCTCCTAGGCAACAAGAAGCTTTCGTTACTTTTCTGTATCTTTCGTCCTTCTCAAGTCAGGGTAGTTCCCAAAAGTAGGCTAAGGACACCGGTTTGGATGGCGATCTCTAGCAATCTTAGCTAATTGGTTTCCCACTTCTGATGACACAGGAGGGGGAGATGCTGAGGAGCTACCAAAGAATACCCAAGATACCCCATCCCCATATCAATCACAGAGTAAGGAAGTTTCCAGCAATGGACAAGCCGCAAAAAAAGAATAGATTTAGCAGGAAGAAGGAGCGCAGTTAGAACACAGGAGCCTGATGGATCTCAAAGAGGCAGAAAATAAAGTTTTTCAGACTACCACAAATACCAGACCCACTCAGTGGATTTCAATCTAAATTCAACAGACAAATGAAATATAAATATACACACAGATTAACTCAGAAAAAGGAAATGGATTTCAGGTTGTCCTTTAAGGTCAGAAAAGTATAACAACACTGAATTAGCTTGGTTCTTCAAAGGACTTCAAATGGAGAAACTTTTTTGCTTGCTTTATTTATTTCTTTTGTTTTTACACCACAATCATGTCTAAATCTATCCTTTTTCCAAACCCCTTCCCAGGAAGCTTTTATTTATAAAGAATATTGTTTTTTAAAATAGCTGAGCAAAACTAACCTATATATCAACTGTATTTGACAATATCTACAACATTCTATAGTCACTCTTCAGTGGAAAGAGGAAATGCACTTTCTTTTCTATGGGACAAAGTTTAGTGATTATGGTGAAACAGCAATTGAGGAAACTGGAAAGCAGTCTGGCAGATATTAAACTTAAGCCAACACCTTGTAGCATATACTACAATGAATTATAAATCCATATGTGATCTTAATATTAAAGATCATATAAAAAATAGAGAAGTCAAATCATGTTCCCAAACAAGGGATAGAGGTAATTACAAAAGAAAAAATTATTATGTTAAACAAAAGCTGCTGCACAAACAAAATTAATGCACCTAGGATAAGAAGGAAGCAGTAGGATTTGGAAAAAAATATTTGTAGCAAATTTCTCAGATACATAAGCAATTCATTCCAAAAGTCTTCCCCAAACAAATAAGTCAAATGATATGAACAAAAAGTTTTCCAAAGAAGAAAGGCAAATTATTAATAAACATATAAAAGAATGCCCCAATTCACTGATGATAAGAGAAATGCAAATCAAAATAACACTGAAGTTTCACTTCACACCCTAGAAATGGCAAAGATGACAAAAGACGGGAATAGTCAATGTTTGGGGGCTTATGAGAAGACAACACACTAATGCATTGTTGGTGGAGTTGTGCAATTAGTACGGTTTTGGAAAACAATTTGGAATTATCCACATAAAGCAGATAAAATGTTCAAACCTTTTGATCCAAAAATTCCATTATTAAGTGTATACCTCCAAGAAGTTCATTATAAGAAGAAAGTTCCCATATATACCAGAATATTTACAGTAGCACTCTTGTGATAGCAAAGAACTAGATGAAGGTCCATTGATTGGGGAATGACCAAACAAATTGTGGTATATGAATGTAATAGAATACTTCCATACTGTAAAAAATCAACAATTATGATGAAAACAGAGAAATATGGAAAGAGTTACATAATCTGATGCAGAGTGAAGTAAGCAGAGCCAAGAAAATAACATATCCAATAACTACAAATATGTAAATGGAAAGAACAACTGCAAAACAATCAAAAGTGAATATTGTAAAATTATACAGAATAAGCATAGCTCCAAAAAAGAAATATGAGAAGACACCCTCACCCCACTTCTTTGCAGAGGTGGGAGATTCACAGCTGGTGTATATTGTGCATCTTTTTCAGACTCTTACAATGTGTTGATCAATTTTGCTAATTTTATTTTTTCCTTTTAAAAATATTTATTACATATGATGGCCCTCAGGGAGGAGGATAAAGGGAGAAATTTTGGTGACACAAAAAAGAGATATTAATAAAAATTTATGATAAAATAATCACATGGCAATTGGGTTCATTTTGTTGTTCTAAAATTAAATCATTGCAGTCATTGTGTATATCATTTTTCTGGTTCTACTTTTTTCTCTCTGAATCAGTTCATAAAAAATTTCTTATGCTTCTCTAGATTCTTCAGATTTTTTATTTTTATGAAGTAGTAATATGTCATGACCTTCATATACCACAATTTGTTTAGGCATTTCCTAATCCATGGGTCCTTTTTTCCCAATTCTTTGCCCCTCAGAAAATGATACTTTTTTGTGTATATAGGGACTTTCTGTCTTTAACCAGGTTGAGAAGTCTTCCTGAAGTGACATTTAAAGAGGACTCACATTTGTAAAGCAAGTATTATATTCTTTCAAGTAATGATCATTTTGGTACCTGTAAAGCCCAAGATGGATAACAATCAAAAGGCTTTCTCCCCTTTCCAATGATTCCAGTCTCAAAGAACTATCTTGTATGTGTGCCACATACAGGTGTCTGCTATGCTGAATTTGGAGTTCGAGTTCCGAAGACCACTGGGTCAGCCTACACCTACAGCTACGTCACAGTGGGCGAATTTGTGGCATTTTTTATTGGCTGGAATCTGATCCTGGAGTACCTGATTGGCACCGCAGCAGGGGCCAGTGCCCTAAGCAGTATGTTTGACTCCCTGGCAAACCACACCATCAGCCGATGGATGATTGACAGCGTGGGGACTTTAAATGGCCTGGGTAAGAATCCAAAAAGAGAAATATTTGCCTTTTAGCAGATCCTTACACATAGCCATCTGACCAGACTCCATGCAACAGATATATCCCAATCAAACATTTATTAAATCCCAACTATGTGCTAGGCACAATGGAGAAAAAAAAAAGACAGGTAAAACAAAACTCTTACTTACAAAAGTTTGTAATATAGTTCAATTGAATTTAATTCATCTCACTTAACACAACCAGAAGGCATACTTCTGGTCAGAAAGGAGACTGTACCACATTGGAAGGACCTAAAATAGGCTCTTTTCAAGCCTAGTGTCTGATCTTAGTATCTTAAATTTCATAAGAGTTGAGTAAATTTTGTTCCCATTCATGGATCTTCTCCAGAATATTTCTACAATAGCAAGCAAGTCTCTTAGGAACATAGCTTTAAAGCCAGAAAGCACTTCAGAGGTCGGCTAGTTCAACCCTCTCATTTTATATAAGAGGAAACTGAGACCCAGAAAGGTGAAATTACTTGCCTAAAGCAATTCAGGTAATAAATATCAGAGGTGGGATTTGAACCAAGGTCCGCTAATTGTCATTGATATTATGTTCGTACGTTCCATAAAGTTTGCAATGCACTTTATAGACATTTTGTCATTTTGTACCCACAACAACCCTTTCAGGCAAGCACTACAGCTAATATGGTTCCCATTTTAGAGATGGGTCAGCTGAGGGTTAGAGAGACAAAATAACCTGCCTGTATGAGTGCTGGGATTTACACTGAGGTCCAAGGTAATGCTACTGCACTGTATCAAAGTCTCAGTTTTGCTATCTCAGGTTGCTAACAAAAAAAAAAAAACCATTATCCAGCTTTCTTTAAGAAGACCAAATGCATCAAGCCCTAATGAGCATCCCCACTTTTTGCCATGTTGTCCAAATGGACCTCACATCATTATGGACTCAGAAGATATTTTAGAGATTATTGATTCCAACCTCTTCATTTTACAGATAGGGAAACTGAGACCCAGAGAGACTGAGTAACTTGCCTGACATTCCACTAACAATTAGTGATAAAACCATGACTAGAAACCATGTCTTCTATTGCTCTGAGTTCTTCAGTCCTGGGGACTTCCCTTGAATCTCTCTCCTGTCCTGTTCTAGAAGAAAAGAGTTCATTTGCCACAGAATGCACTTATTGGTGAACAACTCGAAGAACATCATGCCCTCCTCCCCCGCCCCATATACTTTTTACTTATTTTGTATTGATTTACATGTTGTACTGCCCTTTAGCCAACAGAAGGAGCTTCTTGACAATAAATAACGTTTGTCTTTTATCTCTGTATCCCCATTACCATGAGGTGATAATACACAGTAGATGCTTAATCAGAGTCTGAGTCAACAAACATTTGTTAAGTACCTACTGTATGCCCAGAACTGTGCTAAGCTCTGGGGATTCAAAGAAAGGTAAAAGGCAGTCCCTACCCTCAAAAGCTGTCAATCTAATGGGGAAAAACAAAATATAAAAAGAAGCTAAAAAGGAATAAGGTAAGGATATAGGAATAAACACTTGTTGGATGAATAACAGACTGTAGCAAGGCAATGTGGTAGAGGTGAAAGCATACAAGATCTGGAGTCAAGAACCTGAATTCAAATCTTCCTTCTACCAATCAATCAATCAATATTTATTAAGCATTTACTATGCACCAGGCACTGTGCTAAGTGCTGGGAATAAACAGAAAGGCAAAAGACAGTCCCTGCCTTCAAGAAGCTTACAATCTAATGAGGGAGTCAACTGATTAACGGTCATGTATATACAAGCTATAGATGGGATAAACAGGGAGTGCTCAGCAGAGAGAAAGTACTAGGATCAGGAAATCCTTCCTGTAGACTGTCTGGGTCCCAATTTCCTCATCTATAAAGTGAGAGGGTTGGAATGGCCTTGGAAGTCTCTTCCCATTTTAGATCTGTGATCCTATTAATTCCATTAGCTAGGTGACTCCTTGGATAGAACGCCGGGCCTGGAGTCTGGAAGAATTGAGTTCAAATCCAGCCTCAGACTCTTACTAGGTGTGTGACCCCAGGCAAGTCACTTAACCTCTGACTCAGTTTCCTCTTCTGTAAAATGAAGATAATAATAGCACCCACAACCAGAGTTGTTGTAAGGATCAAATGAGATAAAAATTGTAAGCCTCACACTGTGCTTGGAACGTAGTAAGTGTTACATAAATGTTAGATGTTATTATTAAGCACCTACTATGTGCTGGGCATGATAAAAAAAATAGATCTCAAAGATCTCCCCTTCTACTTTCCATTGTCTCTGCACATTGACACACATAAGCAGAAATCTGTTCTTGCAGCATTTTCTGATGATTCACTCTTCAATCTTCCTTACAAATTTACAAGAACTTAGGCAGGAAATGGGAAAATGGTGGAGCCAAAAGCAGGATCTAACGTTTTTAATTAATCATATTACAAAATCTTACAAGTAAGAACTAAGAGAGTTTTTACACACAAATGTTATAACAATAATTCAAATTCATAGAGCACTTCAAAGATAGCAAAGTGCATCCCTCATAATGAGAGAAATAGGGAGTACAATGATGTATTACTCCCATTTCTCAGATGAGAAAACTGAGGCTCCAACAAGTTAAGTAATTTGCCCCCAGTGAATTAGCTGGCAAGTGTAAAATTGTAATCTCCTGACTCCAAGCCTGGCACTATTCCATGAAAACCAGCCAGTCTGCAAATAGGCACATACAGCTGCCTGTGAGCTGCAACACATGCGTATGTATGCACATATCCATACATATGGGATTTCTAAGCTCCATTCCATGCTCTATTCTCACCAATATTTCTCTCAAAAGCAAAATGCTGGGGCAGCTAAGTGGCACAGTGGATGGAGCACCAGCCTTGTAGTCAGGAGGACCTGAGTTCAAATCCAACCTCAGACACTTGACACTTATAGGTGTACGACCCTGGGCAAGTCACTTAACCCCAATTGCATTGCAAAAAAAATGCTGTCTCACTGTGGGATGCTCATGAGTATTTTTCTCTGACTAAAAAAGTAATCCATGCCTAATTCCTCTGTGTTACAGGAAAAGGAGAAGAATCGTACCCAGACCTGCTGGCCCTTGTCATCGCTGTCATTGTGACCGTCATTGTTGCCTTGGGGGTGAAAAATTCTGTGGGCTTCAACAACGTTCTCAATGTGCTCAACTTGGCTGTCTGGGTGTTTATCATGATTGCTGGTCTTTTCTTCATCAATGGAAGCTACTGGGCTGAAGGACAGTTCCTGCCTCATGGATGGTCAGGGGTAAGCTTCTTCCACGGTCTTGGTGGGCATGGTGTCCCCTCTGGCTGGTAGTCTATCTAAAAAGACAAAAGAAAATGTCCCTCTGCCCCATCGGGCTCAAAACGTCCTTCTAACAATGATGGCTGTGCTTCATCTAGCCCACTGAGGTTTTGTAAAGCATTTTACGTGTTCCTTCATGTGATCCTCACAAAGCTGTGATGTAGGTGGTACTATTATTCCCACTTTAAAGGTGAGGAAACTGAGGCTGAAGAAGGTTAAGGGATTTGCCCAGGATCACACAGCTAGTGAGTCTCTGAAGCAAGATTTGAACTGTGGTCTTCCTGACTGGAGGTCCACTGCACCACCAGCTGCCGCTTTTTAACACCTGGTAGTTTCTATTTCAGTGTGCATTCAAACTGAGGCTTAGGAGCTGGTTGGAAGAGAATGTATTAGCAAGTTTGACACTAGCCATCCATTCAATAAGCACCTACTGTGTGTAAGCCATAGCGCTGAGTGCTGGGGATGCAGAGCCTAAACCAATACAGTGTCTGCCCTCGAGGAGCTTACATTCTAAATTGGAGCAGCAGGTATGTCCTCTTCAGTGTGTGCTGCTCTTCAATTCTTTCTTTTAACTTAAAAACAAAAGATGAGCAAAGCAGATTTTAGAGAGGCAGCATGGTGTAAAGAATGGGGATGTGGCCTGGGAATCAGAAAGACAGGTTCATAGCCCACCGCTGATACTGTCTTGTGACCATGGGTTCTTTGAGACTCAGTTTCCTCATCTGTAAAATAGGGGTCATGCTAGCTAGAATACCTTAGAACAAACATGTCTCCCTACGGGAGATAATTTATTATTATTTGGTAATAATACTATCTGATGGAGCTGTTGTAAGGATCAAATGAGATAATGATTCTAAGGCACTTTGCAAACTTTAAGCATTTCATAAATAATGATTATCATTGGACAGAAGATAAATCCTACAGTCAGGAGAAACCTGATTTCCCATTCTTGACACTCATTAGGTGTGTGACCTTTGGCAGGTCGATCAACAAGCATTTATTAAGCACCTACTATGTGCCAGGCACTTGCTTGGTGCCATGGATACAAAGAAACAGATTGAAAAACTCAATGCCTTCAAAGAACTTATATTCTAACAGGGATGCGACATATGCATATAAAAGTAGCTAGGGAATAAATATCAAATAAAGGAAGTTGTTAAATGCAAGATACCAAGGGAGGGACACACTAGGAAATGGGAATATCAGAAACAGCTACATGAAGAAGGTGAGCAACCTATCTGGCTTCAGTTCTTTCATCTATGGAATGGGAATAATGGCTACAGGACCTCCCTGATAGGCTATTAACAGGGACCAAGTTCTATATAAACTTCAAAGCGCTGTCACTGTCCACTGTTCCTTACAGGAGGGGACATTGAAGGAACCCTGGATGCTTATATGGATTTCATGAAATTTGCCAGAAAGTACTCTTTGGGTGGTTGCTGGACACTTCTGTCAGCACTTGGTCGGTTTTGCTGTTTCAGAGTTTACTGAAAGTGTCCTCCCCCCAAGGATGAGGCAGCTTAGGTGTGGGTGAAAGAACAGTGGATCCAACAACAAATGAGTTAGGTCAAAATCTCACTTTTGTTGCTTATTGTGGTGTGTGTGACTTTGGGTGAGTAACGTCTCCATTTGCTCATCTGTAAGATAACAGGGTTGTTCTAGGCTATCTCTAAGGTTCTTTCCATCCCTGAATCTACATTCCAGTGAAGTGCAGATCCAGAGGGGCAAAGTGATTGGTCCAGGGTCACACTGGTGACAGAACTAGCATTGGAACCCAGGTCCTCTGACGCCAAGTTGAGAGCTGTACGTAAGGCTGTTGTGCTGGATGCCCTCTCTCATCACTTTCTATAATAAATCTATGGTCCCATGACCAGATATCATGGGGGAGGACAGGAAATAATTTTTCATATTTACATTGAAGCATTGCTAATCTCCATGGAGTGGAAGGGACCCCGAGGTGGTCCCCAAAGGCTATAGAAGAGTAGTACAAACCCTACCAGGGCCCGCCAATTTGGAAATTCTTGGAATACTCTCCTTTACAGTTCTCATTCAGATGTAAGAAATGGAACAAAAGTTTAAAGATATTTGAATAAAACACTAGAATGATGTAGTTTATTACCCTGTTTTGGCCAGCCTTTTAAACTCTCCATTTTAGGATTCTTTCATCCGTTAGATGGAGATGGCAAGTAATTGACACGAGTTATTTTTAAAGAGATAGGAGGTCTTATTTTTGAAAGGAGTTTAAAAGAATAGGGTGTGGTAGTTAACAACTATAATGATGGGTGAGCCATGCTTTAAAGTAGAATGTTCAGCTATTGAATTTTGATTTCCCTAAACAACCTCAAAATGACATAATTATAGACTCTTGGCACTGAGAAGAATTTTTAAAGATCCTTCAGTTCATTCCATGGTCTTCAAACAAGCTTATTCTGGAATCATCCCAGACCAAGAAGGATGTCTTCTGTTTATTTGGAATCTTAGCACTGAAAGGACATCTAGTCCAATCCCACCCTACATCAAGTGAAAATCCTCTCTACATCCTCACCAATAGGTGGTAGTTCAAGCTTTCCTTCAATTTCTTCAGTGATGGGAAACTCACTACTTACTAAGCACTTAACCTGACACTTAATAAATGCTGATTGGCTGACTGTCTTTATAAAGGGAATTTGTTTCATGGGAGTATGTAGATCTATGCTGAGGTATATATTAGGGAGGTAATTTGCTCAGTGTATGGTAGTGGGAGAGACAGATTAATTTTAAAATGTGTTTTGCTTGAAAAATAAAAATAATCTTAGAATATTGAGCCCGAACCCACTTCTATGTTACTTCTACCCACCAATGTAAATTCTAATCCAAGATGGCTCCATTGGAGCCAAGTAGACTACACTAGGCTTAGTCTAGACCAGGTAAAGTGAGCTTAATCCTGCTTCCATTGGACAGCCTTTCAAACTAACCAACCCACCCACTCCCCCGAGCCTAAATATTCTCGCTAAATATCCCAATACATCAAGTGTCCTTAACATCCCATTTGCCTTCTTCTGGAGTGACATCCCAGGCTGGAATTTTCTCTATAAAAACATGGTGCCCAGTAAGAAATGAAATACATTCATGTTTCCTGATTTTTACACATTCAGAGCAGGCTTCTTTATGTCAAGCCTTAGTGACTCATACTATAGCTCCAGCCCATTTCTTGGCATCCCATTCTCAGTGAAATGAACAAGGATTGTTCATGATCCTTTGTGGCTTTTCATTCAAAAGGCTTTAGTAAATTGAGGTTTCTCATGATCTTCAAACTGTAAAATTCAAACGGATGGGGAGCCTGCAGCCTCGACACCACAAATTCCTCACCCCTGTGACTTGAGTATGTTTTATTTCCAGTCATTTTAAGGGTCTTTGGTAGTTGCTCTCTGATAACTTCTCATCCATCCTCAAGTTGGTCCACAACTGAGAATTCTGGAAAGGAACAAACTAGGGTGTGAGTAGGAGTGAAGAATTCACTCAGAGACCAATGCTCTTGATGTGGTAGAGTAGAGTCTAATTTAAACCCAGAAGATCTGGGTCTGAATTCCAGCTCAACTGCATCTTAGCTTTTATGGCTTTGGATAAGGCAATAAAGTCTCAGTCTCTGTGTTATAGAAAGGGGCCTGGGGAAGAACTAGATGCTCTCTGAGGTACATGTCCTGTGATCTTATTTATACATCCAAAGCTCAGGATCAGACACATTTTTTTTCGTGGTAGCACTGCATTGCCAGGGGCTGATTTTCTCCACTGGCCAGAGGGTTGTGCCTATGAGAATATAAGGCTGAAGTTCCATGCCTGATCAATGGAGCCAATTAGCTTTGATTTCTTGCCTGACTCTGGACCACATACCTAACCCCAGCTAGTTATCTTGCATGAAATGCCATTGGTCACCCTAAGGACCTGGAGAAAGTGTGTGAATGGACCACTGTAATGCCCTCATCATGACTGGAAGCTCAGTGCCCAGGGGCTGTTGATGAGAGAGTAAGAAACATCAGAATGAGACATTCTTTTTGGACATGGCTAATGTGAAAATTTGTTTTGCTGGACTCTGTGTATTTGTTACTTGGGCTTTCTCTTCTTTCTTTTTATTGTTCAATGGGAAGGTCAAGGAGAAGGGAGAGAAAATAGGTGCTGATTTTTAAAAAGTGAATAGGAAGCATCATATTTGACTCCAAATGTTGAGAATTGAACTCATTCAATAAACATCATACAAGAACTTTACACAGAGCACTGTGTTAGGTGCTGAGAGAATTTGAATCAGGGTAGAGAACTCCCAGTGAAAAAGGTCCTTCTTCCAAAGCAGATCATCACCTGCCCTTCAACTAATAATGTTAGGGAATCTTGGGGGCACTGAGAGGGTAAATAAGAGTCACACAGCCAGTTTGTATCAGAGGCAGCACTTGAAAACAGATCTTCCTGAATCAGAGGTTGGCCTTCTATCCACTATATCATGCTGCTTTTCACTGGGAGAGATGCGGAATGACAAATTTAAAACTGGAAAGGACCATGGACATGATCTATTCCAAACCACTCATTTTGGAGAAGAAGAATCTAAGGTCAAGAGTTAAAGTGATTTTCCCAAGGTAGTATGGGTAATAAGTGAGAGAATGTGGATTTAAACCCATTTCCTCTGACTTCAAACCCAAGACTCTTTCCGTTGTACCACACTGTACCCAGAAAGATAAATAAGACACGATCCCTTTCCTCAAATGGTTTACAACCCAGAAGGGAGATAAGACGTGCATGCAGATAAAGAGACTATAAATTGTTATATCATAAATGCACAAGATGGGCCGCTAGGTGGCACAGTAAGTAGAGCACCGGCCGTGGAGTCAGGAGGCCCTGAGTTAAAATCCGGCCTCAGACACTTGACATGAATACTAGCTGTGTGACCTTGGGCAAGTCACTTAACCCCAATTTCTCTGCCCCCCCCAAAAAAAGAAGTGCACAAGAGATCTCATAAAGTGCAATGAGAACAACTGAGGGAGAAATCACTTCCAATTGATGGTATCTGTGAAGGTTTTATGGAGAAAGTGCCATTTGAGCTGCACCTTGAAGGGTAGATAGGTACAGAAATAATATAAGCAAAGATATGAAGACAAAAAAAAATCACAGGGCATTTGCAAGGGACAGAGAATAACACAGGTTGGCTAGATTATAGTGTGTGAGAAGAATAGTTGTGATAAGGCTAGAGAGGTCATTTAGACCCAGTATATAAAGGGCCTTGAGTCCCAGTGTTATAGTTTGAACTTATCCACCTTTTTTGCTTTGACAGGGCCAGATCTTGGATCTAGGTATTATGAGTTTTTCCTCCCCATGTGCGTCATCCTGCGTGTTACCTTTAAAAAAAATTTATTCTGCGGGCTCCTGGCATCTTTTCCAATTTACTAAGGTCACTTTGAATCTGATCCTATTTTCCAAAGTGCTGGACACCTGCCATCAATGTATCATCTACAGGTTTAATGAGCTTGCTCTACATTTCAGTAGCCAGGAACAGAATAAGCAATTGCTGGGGAAACAGTGATCTCATGGATGAAGATGTTCCCTCCATCAATGTGGTTCGCAACCCATCCACGCCCACTCACCCTATGCAACTCTTGTCCCTGTCCTCTGATCATTTCACGAGAAAAGGTGCACCCAATGTCCCAGGGACATGCTTTATTTTTTCTTGCCATCACAATGAGGCTCAATGACTGTCCATCACTTAACTCCCCCTCGCTCTTGTCACATATCCAGTTCCTCCTTTTTATCACTCATATAATCTTTGATAACATACTTTCCATCATTTTCCTTCCTAACTCTTTATGCGCACTGTATAAGTCTGCTTGCACTTACCATGAGCCTTTCTGCTGCTCTCTGAGGGACCCTTAAGTCTTTGGAGATCTTAGAGTCCCACAATGCAAAGCTACACACCTATGAAAGCTTTATGGTATATTTAGGGAAATACTTTGAGAAACTAGTAAAAACTGTTCCTTTTATTGACTTTGTAGCCTCTGGCAGGTAGGATGAGCTGAAAAAGTATACTTTGTGGACTAGGACTTATTTGCAAGGCAGTGTGGGGACCCAGTTAAGTCCTAGGAGCAGAGGTTTAGAGCGAGAAGGGACCTCAAGAATCATCAAGCCCAAACATCCCCTCATTTTCATAGGTTCATAGATCTAGACCTGGCAGGGATCTGATGGGCCACTGAGACCAGCTCCCTATTTTTACAGACAAAGAAACAACTGAAGTGATTTGCCTGGAGTCATATAACTAGGAAATGTTTGAAAGAGGATTGGAACTCAGATCTTCCTGACTACAGGTCCATCCACTATGTCACCTACCTGCCTCATTTTATACTTGACGAAATGAAGACCCAGTAAAGTCATGTTATTTGTCCAAGACCATTTGACTCTAGATCCTATGCTTCCTATGCCACTAAGGTTCCTCTCAAGATGATGCCACATTGCCAATCAGTTTGCAGATGTCATATCTCTCCCCATGATATTTATCCCCTTCTCTCCATTCACACAGTCACTACCCTAGTTCAGTCCTCATCACTTTTCACCTAGACTGTGGCAATTGCCTCCTAATTGGTTTTGGTTTTTCTGCCTCAAGTCTCTTCCCTCTCCAATCCATTCTCCACACAGCCACCATATTGACTTTTCTCAGGCACGGCTCTGATCATGTCACCCTCCTCACACACACTTGGGAAACCCTAGTTTGATTTAGGATCAATTATAAAGTCCTTTGTTTGGCATTAAAAGCTCTTACACCTTGGTCCCATTCATGCTTTCCAGGCTTCTCCTTTCTCCATCTCCTATTTCCATTCTTTTCAACTGGCTGTCTACCTTGACTGGTTCCAGTGTAAACTTGGGCAAGCCACTACTTAGGGCTTCAGTTCCTTATCTGCAAAATGAAGGGTTTGGACTAAGTCAGATCTATCCTAAGTACTATATAATAAGCTCTCTAAGTTCCTATAGTTTCCCCATGGTAGTTTGAAAGGGTTACTGAACATCGTGTCTATCTCCTCCTCCCTCTTCCCCTCCCCGTCCCCACCACCACCTTTCTTGGTTCTCATGAACTAGGGAACAGTTTACTCACTTACAAGATCTGGGTCAAACGCTTCTTTGGTCTTGAACAGCTCAAGAAAAATAAACATTCCCCCCACCTCCTATATCAAGTATCGGCTGTCCCTTAGATGAACTCCAGCTACCATCTGCAATTCCTCAGCCTCCGGATGCTGTTTAATATGTATGTGCCTTATATTACTTGTTCCCGATGCTATCTTTCGTATTTTTCTTTAACCAAACAAGATATTTTAACTGTCCAAATAATTCCCGGGAAAAACGTCCCTGATAAGTGGTACAGGGAATGTCTGCAATGTCCAAACACAGCAAAAATTGTTTTGAGTGTGTTCTAAATCACACTGCATTTATCGTAACTTATTAACACATTCCCCCCCACCTCCCCATCGTGTGTAGGCTGCTAATGAGCAAAAGGGACAGACAGCTACAAATACCCATTCATTTCAGATCTGGGTCTTTTTTAGCACTGGGAGTAAGGACACCATGGTGGCTAACTGTGGGCTTGAAGTCTGGCAAGATGACTGGTTAAAGGCTTGGTCTAATCATTCATAGGCATTAGCAAACTGCAGTCAGGCCAGCTTTTGCCACCACTCACCTAGACATTTGGGGTAGATGCCGTGAATGGTGTGACTGATTTTGCCAATTAACGCGGCGTCGGCCTTCCAGCAGCTAGGGCCCATGGAATGATGGTTCTGAGGAATGAAGGGCTTTCTGGCATGACCCTGATTGGAATTCAGTTCAGTAAATGTTAAGTGCCTACTGGGTGCCCACCACTGCGCTAGGATACAAAGACAAAATCAAAAGTCCTTGCCTTCAAGAAGCTTATTTTCTATCAGAGTTAAGTAACATATACACAGGTAATGATATGTATCCAAATACCAATTAAATGATATATGTAATGAAATAATATCTGTGATTCAAATCCAATCATGGATCCAGACCTCAGAGGCCATCTTGTCCAACCCTCATCTCACAGGTGAGGAAACTGAGGCCCAAGAAGGAAGTCACATGAGATCATTCAAGTAGGAAATATAAGAAGCAGAATTTGAACCCAAGTCCTCTGTCTACTGAGCCAAATAAATACAAAGTAATTTGAGGGGAAGGGATTTCTAAAACCTGAGGGGAATCAGGAAAGACCTCATTAGGTGGGGTGCTCAAGCTGAGCCTTAAATAGAACTATGTATTCAGGCAGAGGTGAGGAAGAAAACATCCCAGGCTTCAGGATTAGATATTCTGGAAAATAATTTCAGAGATTAAAGTCATAAACACCATAGCTTTCAATGGTCTCTTCCAGAGATTATACCTGAGTGGGTCTGAAGTAGGTCTGTGAGTTCCAGAAGCCATCTCATTTACTCAAAACATTGGACTTCACATGCCTTCACTCTAGAAAAAGAGTCAGCTCTCCTGGAGGATGTAAGCTCCTTGAGGGCAGTAGTCGTTCCATTTCTGTCTATATCTCTAGCCCCTAGCACAGTGCCTGAGATGTAGAATGTACAGTTAGCAAATGCTTATTGAATTAAATTGACTTGAAGCAACAGCATTCACTACAAACAACCAACTAGAAACACCAACGAAGTCATATATGCCATAGGATCCAACCTTGGAGCCAGGAAGATGGGTTTAAGCCTCATCTCTGCATATTCTGGCTGTGTGACTCTGGACAAATCATGTCCCCTCATTTGAGCATCCTTTTCTTCATCTGGAAAATGAAGAACTTCATTCAGCATAGCTGTAAGGATCAGGTGACTTAACCTAAGTAAAGAGTAAGTAAAAAAGTAAACTAAGTTAAAAAACAACTTTAAAGGACCCTAGAAATGCCAGCTATTACTATCAGCATCATCATCAATAGTTGAAGTAGTTTGACTTTCTTCCCTACCTTCTCTCCAGCATCCCACAAAGATGTCCATCCAGAAGAACCGGACTCAGATGGCACTGTCTGTGCCTTCTTTGGAAAGTGAAGGGGTTGGATTATATGGCCTCTGAGGTCCTTTCTGCCTCTAATTCTATGAGCCTATGATGCTGTGATGATGGCCATCAAGAAGAAGCCCCAATTTGTTTATGAGGCAGCCCCTTTTCCTCTTTGTTTCTGAGCTCTTCTTTAGAGATGGAATCCTGCCTTCCTCTAACATTAACTCCTTTGGTCCTTGATTTGCCCTCTGAAACCACACAAAAAGAGTCAGCTCTCTCTGTCGTATGGCAGCCCTTCAAATATTGAAAGTCAACTCTTCAGAGTGAGCCGAGTTCATGGATATTAGGTGGGCGGAAGCCCCTGGGGAGGGGGGAACTGATGCAGAATGCAGCAAAAGGCACAGAAGTGGGGACAAGCAGGACAGAGGAGTAACCCCTCCCAACATCTCTCCCTCACTCCTAAAAGATAGTCAGAAGGCACACGCCCAAGTTCATTTTCTACTTTAACCTGATGCTGGGGGGGGGGGGAGCCCATACAAGTCTATCAATTCTACTTTAATATATTCTTTGGAGGAGAAAATAAACCCTCAGATCAGTATTTGAAGTGACATGTTTCAATTTATGAAATCACAATCCCACTCTCATCTACTGCAGGCAGCTGTCAGAAAAACTACCCTCGCTTAGGTTCTTTGTCACTGCCTCCACTTTTGTGACACCCACACACACAGACACACACACTTCCATCACCCATGTTTCCTCATGTTCCCTCAGTCACCCCCCAAAAGGTCAGCATTAGCTTGCCAAGAAAGCAACCCGGCTCCCAGCCTCAAAAAGGAAGGACAAAATCCTGAATTCTCAATCAAGGACCAATGATTACATCTATACCTTCTAGCCCTAGAGAGAATTGTCTGAGACTCTGGGAAATTATGCAACTTATTCCTGGAAAGAGGGAAGGAAGGAAGGAAGGAAGGAAGGAAGGAAGGAAGGAAGGAAGGACAAGCATTTGTTAAGCACATACTAGTAGCAATGGATAGAAGTTGTAAATAGCTAACATTTATATAAAATTAATTTGTGCCAGACAGTGTGATAAGCACATCACAAATACTATTTCATTTCATCCTCACACCAAGCCTCCAAGGTAGGTATTACTATTATCCCCATTTTACACATAGGGACAGACAGAGGCAGACAAAGGTTAAGTGATTTGCCCAGGGTCATATAGCTAGTAAGTGTCTGAGGTGGTATTTGAATTCAGATCTTCCTGACTCCAGGTCCAATGCTCTATAACACCACTTAGCTGCCTGCTGGGGGGGGCAGGGTGGGGATAGAAGGAGGAAAGGAAGGAGGAAAAAGAAAGGAAGAAGGAAGGGAAGAAAAAGAAAGAAAATAAGGGAATGGACAGAAAGGTTGGAAGAGACCTAGAGGAGAGCATCTTCATGAAAACTTAGAGAGAAAAGAATAGCCAGGAGAAGAGGGTGATCAACAGTCTCAAAAGCTGCAGAGAGGTCAAGAAGAATGAGAATTGAGAAAAGGCCATTGGATTTGGTAACTAAGGGATCATTGGTGACTTTAGAATGGGCAGTTTCAGTTGAAAGATGAGCTAAGAATCCAGACTATAGAGAGATAAGAAGAGAATGAGATGAATGGAAGTGGAGACAGATTTCTCCAGGAGCCATGAAAAAGAGAATAGATATGAGATGATAGCCAGAGGAGATGGACATATAAAGTGAGGGCTTTTTGAACTTTGGGGTAACATGGGCAAGTTTGTAGGTAATAAGGAAGCAGACAATAGACATGGAGAGAGTGAAGGTAAGTGAGGGAGAGGGGATGAAGAGGGACAGTCTGCTGGAGAAGACAGAATGGAATGGGATCGCTTGTGCATGCAGAAGGGTTTGCCTTGGTAAGGAGAAAAGTCACTTCATTATGTGAAACAGGGATGAAGGAGGAGACAGTGGCAGAAGGCATCTGAGTAATATGAAATGAGGAGGAAGAGAGAAGAGGAAACTTTCAACAAAGCACCTCAATTTTTTTCAGTGAAAAATGAGGTAGCCTGTGTTTCTCCTTTAGCTGAGAGGTGAGCCATGTTACATTTGAGAAGGTTTGAGTGAGACAGTGAATCGATTAGGAAGGTTGAAAGGATTGCCTTGCAGCTGTGAGGACCCAGTTGAAATTACATAACATAAGTTTGTAGCAGCATGATTTCATAATTTCCCCATCTTTGTTTAGCCCCAGGTAGATATGTCTTACAGATGAGGAAAGTTGAGGTGAGAGAAATTAAATTATTTGCCCAGGGTTACATGGCTAGTAAGTGACCAAAGATGTTCTACAAGATCAAAATATTCATATTGATGTCAGTGACTATCCTCAAGGCAGGTAGATGGTGCAGTGAATAGAGCACTGGCCGTGGAGTCAGGAAAGTCTGAATTCAAACTCTGCTCCAAACACTTACTAGCTCTGTGACCCTGGGTACAGTGTCAATATACCTCAATATACTAATTTGTGAAATGGGGAAAATAATACCTCTGGTACCTCCTTCACAGGCTGTGTAGGGGTACAGGTGAGACAATGTGTCTAAGATGATACATAAATTTCAGGTCTTATGGATGAAGTGTGGTGTAGTAGAGATAAAGGCAGCCTGACCCGAGTTCAAGTCTCGCTTCTGACACACACCAACCGTGGGACTCTAGACAAGTCACCTAACATCTCAGAGCCACAGACACCTCTAGAATACTGCAGGTTGCAGAAGCACATGAGACCTTCCTTCAGCAGAGCTCAAGTAGGAGCTCCTTCCACTGCTGAAATCACAACTCCAGGCCACTCCAAAAAAAATGATTAATAAAATACATAATGACAGGAAGCCACTATGAATTCAATAATTCTCCTTTTTAACAAGTTGCTTCTTTATTTGTCACACTAGGGTCTACATACATTTGAAAAAGAAAAATGCTGGGAATCCCAAAAGTCTTTGGTAAGCTTTAGTAACTTAAAACTGCCCTAAGACTTTTGGACAATTATTCAGTCTACAGGATAGACATTTGCTTATGTATGGATTTCTGGACCAACAACAGGGAGCAAAAGCTCCCTGATCCTCAGACCACAGGTGGGAGAAGCCAGTGGACAGAATGACCTCCAGGCCCCTTCCAACTGTAGGTCCTCTCTGTGGCACTAATCTTATAAATGGCTTTGAGCCAAGTCCGATCTCCTACGACTTGCTATGTTTCTGACCCTTCCAGGTTCTCCAAGGAGCAGCAACCTGCTTCTATGCCTTCATTGGTTTTGACATCATTGCCACAACAGGAGAAGAAGCAAAGAATCCCAACACATCCATTCCTTATGCCATCACCGCCTCCCTGGTCATCTGCCTCACGGCGTATGTGTCTGTAAGTACTAAGAGTCATAGAGCCAGGGGAGGTGCGGAGGGGAGACATGCGATGGGGGTCCCCTTGGACCTCCTTCCATTTTCTAATTTGAGAAAGTGACTCCATGACTGTGTTTTCTTCTCTATTGCCTTCTGACTTTTTAAAATTGTATTGATATCTTTTGCTTTTATATCATGTTCATTTCTGAATATATCCTTCCCTCTCTCTTACCTTTATACCAGAGAATAAAAAGAAAAAGTTCGGCAAAACTGAACAATACATTAACCAAGTCTGACAGCATATACAACATCCTATACCCCTAGTCCCCCACTTCTGCAAAGAAGAGAGGGAGATGGAAGTTCTCAGGGCTAAGCTGGGGCACTATTCTTATACTGTTCACATTCATGGTTGCATTCTTTCCATCGACATCGCTGTCTGTCGTGAATCTCTATGACTTGCATCAAATCAGTGCAGCTGAGAAGGTAGAATATTGGACTACATGCATTCAGCCTCTAGTCCTGTGGCACGAAGCCCTGGGTTCTAGCACCTAAGGGTCATGTACACACCCCTTAGGCCAAGGGGTAAGGAGTACATGTAGCCAACAACTTACAAATGTTTTTGAGATTGAGATTTGCAGCGTTTGTCATGGTAGGTCTCTATCAGAGGTATATCTGTAGGTTGTCCCCTTTGGCTTCAGACTCTGTCATTTCTACACAGCAGCCACAGAACCGAAAGCCTCTCAATCTGCTGAGGGTGCCCTTCTCAGCTTCCACTGAAGAGAAAAAAAAAACTACAGACTGATGTTTCTTCATAGAAATCATCTGTTTCTCCTTCAAAACCCCACCATTCAATTTAAATTGAGGTATCTCTAGGGCATGGGACCATCAAGAAGTTGGACTGGAATAAGTAGATAAGGTGAAGACCCTAACACACACGTACACACACACGCACACATGCACACATGCACACACCCTCATGCCCCACTCCCCAGTTCACAGTTTCACTTCTGATCTCTGGACCAGAGTGACCTTGGAAAATACTTCAGGTTTGGGATGCTGTCCAAGGCAGGACACATCATAGACTGGCAGTATCGGGTGTGCAAGGCTCAGGCATTGTTCAGTCCCTGCGTAGGCTCAGTCAATGAGCTTCTGTCTTTGGAGCCTGCCAGTGCAATATAATCAAATCGAGCTGCCAACAGAAGAGAAGGTAAATCAGCATGTCGTCCAGAGAATCTAGCAGGAGCACCAGCCTCTCCCTTCTATAGAATAGAGCTGTACCTAGGAATTTTTGTACCCCAGTGAATACCACCAACTTTACCTAGGACAAGCAACATAAACTATGCCTTTTGTTAAGAAGGGGAGTAGGGAGGGAGAGAGAGACAGACAGAGTGAGAGAGAGAGGGAGGGAGGGAGGGAGAGAATGCTCCTGAGATACCATGAAGCTGCTTCTTGGGAGGCTGCCATCTGGGGATGAGATCGGGGAGGAGCTCACAGTGACCCACCATCTTGTAGCTTCCTGTTTTAACAAATTATCTTTGCTAAGGAGGAGCTAAGCTCTGCTATATCAATGCTCTATCAGTACCCAGAGACAAAGCTCTTGTCACCCCACCCTTGTTACGGCTTTGTCCTTGAACCTGTCTACAAATACATCCCGTTTGCCTGGTGTATTCCATCTGGTCCCTTTCTCATTTGCCATCAATGTTAATTAATCCCCTGAAGCTCTTCCCCAGATGTGTGAGGCTGCCATCTTTGTCTCCTAAGGTCCATATGCAGATGCCATCTGCAAAAAGACAAGAATGCCTATAACTAGGAATGTGCTAATATTTTTAAGACTTGGCATTCTCTGCACCTGCCCAGTGCACAGACCAGAGACATGTCTCTTCAGTGCCAAGCATGCTCTCAGCAAGCCACAACAGAGAACCTCTGACTGGCTAATAGGCCATCTCGTCATACTGATCACCTGGGGCCAAGAGTGGCAGCACCATTTCCAGACCCCATTAATCAACATAATAAAGTCTTCCGACTTCTGTTTGTAAATCACAATGTGGAGTGATTGGCCAAGCTTCCCAATCCTTCTGCCATGCGCTAGAAGGTGATACCCCTTTCTTCATGAAAACTATCTTTAGCAATCACCCCCAAGGAATAACCAACTGGTTAAAGGAGGAAATAAAAGGTTGCCTGGAAGAACTGGGGAGAGCGCAAATCAGATTTGGAAATGTTGGTTGTTTGGTTCATGGGTGCATAGATTTAGAGCTATAAGAAAATAATTCAACGATTCCATGCACCTAATTTTACAGGTGAGGAAACTGAGACACAGATAGATGAAGTGACCTGGCTGAAGTCATACAGGTAGTAAGTGGCAGAGCTGGGATTCCAACAGAGAGCCTCCTATTGTGTCTTGCTGCCTCATTGACAAATGTATTTAATTCCACTCACCTCAATACTTTTAGTGTGTGAAGGCATTTCTCACTGGTATTCCTCCCCCAAAACTTGGGTTTTTTTCACAAGCTGAGTAAGGCATAGTGACAGAAAGGCTGGAAGAAGATATTGAAAGGCTCTAGGTCAAGTCCTGCTGTGGACACATACATGCCGTTTGACCAAAGACAAGTCAATTCCTCAATTCCCCAGGCACCTCTCTAAGATGACTGGTTACAAAAGAGCCATCGGTCTGCATCAGTGGAGAGAGCCTCCACACCAGGAGATGCTCTCACCAACAGAATCATAGGTCCAAAATAAAAATTAAAACCCATGCATCACTTCACCCTTTCTCCTGTCTTGGTCAGTTTTCATAACAGGAAGTAAGATCTCTGCATGGAAGGGAACTCTGTTCTCAGATACCGGAGAGTTTTTTTATTCGTTTTCTTTTTTGCCTAAGTTTCTAAATATAAGGTCAGCCTCTGGCTGGCAACACAAAGTGAGAATCATCTTAAAGGGAAAGCCATTCAGTCAAACTCCTAGTCCTAACCACCCTAAAATCCCATCACTGGGCTTGGGGAGGACTCTACTTTTAAGCATCTAGGGGTAAGAGAATAAGAGAGACAGCAAAGGCTTGGACGGATCTCTGGGGACACCCCACCACACCCACTGGTGTCAGTGTTGCTTGGCTACAAGGGTCAGCTTCAGCAACTGGTGTCCAGTAACCACCATAATATGAGACACCTGCTGTTTACAGAGCATGATGCTAACTAGAGTTAGCAGGAGATAAGATAGGATTCCTGTCCCTCTGGATCTTACTGTCTAGTAGACACCATCACGCCACATAATTTGAGAAAGTTAGGAAGCAAAGTCACCCAAGCAACCAATAAGAGTTCTAATTATCTGGGAAATGATTTATCCATCCTTGATGTCTGAATGGCTCTCTCTTTTTCTGGTGGCCCCTGCAAAATGACTCTCTGCTGGTCTAATCTGTCCCACTCCATGCTTATAATCTAGCATGTGCTCTCCCTCTCTCTCTTCTTGAACAGGTGAGCGTGATCTTGACCCTGATGGTACCCTATTATGCCATTGATACTGAATCCCCCCTCATGGAGATGTTTGTGGCCCACGGATTCTACGCTGCAAAATTCATTGTGGCCATCGGCTCTGTCGCTGGCCTGACGGTCAGCTTGCTGGGATCTCTCTTCCCAATGCCCAGGGTCATTTACGCCATGGCTGGTGATGGGCTTCTCTTCAGGTCAGTGCCATGCTCCTGGAAATGGACTCCTTCCCCATGACTACCCTGTTCCCAGACTCTGGAGGTGGCTGCATGTCAATGCTTCATTCACTGTTCACTCTTCACGGCTGCTTTGGACAGATGCACTAGGAAAGCTGAAGGATTTAGAAGCATTTACAAGAAGAGGGGCAGGTCCCCTACCTCTATCACCTCTCAAGGGAAAGAAGGAAGTAGGGAAACAAAATAGATTTTTGGTAGTTGAAAACTTAACTTAAATTTTTCGAAAACAAGAAATAGTTAGGGCCGTGACCCCTTGATTGGCTCAGGGGTCAGACTGATGAGTCACCCCAAAAGCCCATCTTCCTTCCTATGATCGAAGTGACCTCCAAAGTCATCAGAATGCCTAGAATAGCAAAGGAAAGGAGGAAGTAACCTAGAGAGCCCAAGAGGATTGTGGAGCATCCAGAACAACATCCCTCCAACTCCTTCCAAAGCAGGTATCCCAGTGACAACCTGCGATGATTTATTAAAATCATCACCTCTCTCTCTCTCTCTCTCTCTCTCTCTCTCTCACACACACACACACACACACACACACACACACACACACACACACACACGCACACGCACACCCCTTTGGGTCATTGCCATACTTTTCAGATCCAATCAACCTGTCACATCAGATAATCAAATAATTAAGAGGGTTGATCACATCCCTGAATGATCCCAAGTGGGTTACTTCTTACCATAAAAGCTTTTTAAAGAGCCATATCCTCAGGCACAAGCAGAAGTAGGTTTTTGTGGAACTATTCCTAATCTGTCAGTGAGTGGGAGAAACTTTGCCTCGGCTCATTATGATCCAAATCAACAGCCCTTGCAGTCAGTCTAGATTCTGCCTCACACTCTTAAACCACTGAACCTCTGCCTTCCTCAGTTCCCTTATCTGGGTAACAATAGCTCCCAAGGCTGTTGTGAGAATGAAAGGAGGTGATATATGTAAAAGAGTCCTCAGCGTCATTATTAAGCCCTGCTTCTGTCTCTCTGTAGATTCCTGGCCCACGTCAGCTCCTACACAGAGACGCCAGTGGTGGCCTGCATCGTATCCGGCTTCCTGGCAGCTCTTCTCTCTCTCTTGGTCAGCTTGAGGGACCTGATTGAAATGATGTCCATTGGCACTCTACTTGCCTACACCCTGGTCTCAGTCTGCGTCCTGCTCCTGCGATACCAGCCAGAGAGTGACATTGATGGCTTCGTTAAGTTCTTGTCTCAGGAGCACACCAAGAATAAGGAAGGCGTTCTAGCTGAATGTGAGAAGGAAGCTTGCTCTCCCATGAGTGAAGGGGAAGAGTTCTCAGGCCCAGCTACAAATACATGTGGGGCCAAGAATTTACCATCCTTGGGGGACAACGAGATGCTCATCGGGAAGTCAGACAAGTCTGCCTACAATGTCAACCATCCTAACTATGGCACGGTGGATATGACGTCTGGCATAGAGGCGGACGAGTCAGAAAACATCTACCTGATTAAGCTCAAGAAGCTGATTGGACCTCGCTACTATACCATGAGGATCCGCCTCGGCCTTCCAGGCAAAATGGACCGGCCCACGGCAGCAACTGGCCACACGGTGACTGTCTGTGTGCTCCTGCTCTTCATCCTCATGTTCATCTTCTGTTCCTTCATCATCTTCGGCTCAGATTATATCTCAGAGCAGAGCTGGTGGGCCATCCTCCTGGTCGTCCTCATGGTCCTGCTCATTGCTGCCCTGGTGTTCGTGATCTTACAGCAGCCAGAGAATCCTAAGAAGTTGCCCTACATGGCCCCCTGCCTCCCGTTCGTGCCCGCCTTCGCCATGCTAGTGAACATCTATCTCATGCTAAAACTCTCCACCATCACCTGGATCCGGTTTGCAGTCTGGTGCTTTGTGGGTAAGCCTTTTTCTTCAAGGATGCCGCATTCTTCTAGGACACTTTTGTAAGGTTGACACAATACTCCTCTAGTGTAAGGGGGCCACCTCAGCGAGAAAGAGGTCAGGTTGGGCTTCGTGACCCCGGGGCTCTACATTAATGAAACAAATTGTCCCTTTCTCATTCAGATTAACAGCCTGTTCCTTCCAATGACCTTGACTCTGGAAGGATAACGGCAATCAGTTCAGCAAGTATCCATTGAACTCCTGCTATCTGCAAAGCGATGCTTCCGAAATACAATGTAACAGAGTAGAAAGATCACTTGATGAGTCATTGAGAGAGGGGAGTTTGAACCCTGTCTCTACCCACAGTGCTTCATCCCAGGCAAGCCATTTTCCCCTCCCTGTCTTTAGATTTCTCATCATAAAACAAAGGGATTGGACTAGAGCGGGGAGGGGGCTTTAACCTTTTTTTCATGCCTTAGACCCCTTTAGTAATAACTAACAATGATAGCTAGCATTCACACATGTTCCCTCACTTGATCCTCGCCCCAACCCCGTGAGGCAGGTGTCATTATCATCTCCATTTTGCAGATGGGAAAACTAAGGCTGAGAGATAGTAAGTGACTTTCACAGGATGGCAAAGATAGGTGACTGAGGCAGGATTTGAATTCGGATCTTCCTGACTCCAAATCTAACACTTCATCCATTGCAGCACTTATCCCTCTGCCTTTTGCGATCTGGTGAACTTTAAGAACCTGTCCTCACAGTAATGTTTTTCAATGCATGAATTAAAATACATAGGATTATCAAGAAACCTGATTATATTGAAATAAAAATGTAATTTTTTTCCCCACTCAAGTTCGTAGACCCTAGACTAAGCACACTGGACTAGAGAATCTCTAATATCTCTTTTAGCCCCAAAATCTGTACAGTAGCTAGAGAGATGCCATTGGTCTCAGAGATAAGAAGCTCTGGGTTCGAGCCCTACCTCTGAAACCTACTTGCTGTCTGACCCACTCACACATTTAAACTCTCTGTGCCCCCTGCCAGCTCTCTAAGACTCTGTTGCAGAGCAGTTGGTGATCTGAATTAGGAGTGGTGATTTCCTCATCAGAAGTTCCTCAACCACCGAAAAAGGCAAAAAAGGGCAAGGGAAAAATCAAATGGTAGATGATACTGTGCGCAATAAGCAGCCTGGGAGTCCAGAGCAGGTGGAGATTTTGAAGTCCTTTACAAGCCCTGACCCCAGGTTTAGGTTATGTGTCTTTGCTTATCTTTAAAGCCCTTTCAGGGTCAAACATTTTATTGTCCATATGCCTCAAGTCTCAAGAATAACTTCCTCTACCAAGGGTATAACATCAGTATCATTCCCTTCCACAGCCACTAGACTCTTGGGAGGTCACCATCGCCCCAAGAGAGTCCTTTAAATAGTTTTCAAACTCTCTCCCTTCCTTCATTTGGCTTGAAAAACAGCTGGCCAGTGGCACATCCCTGTTCTAAGGGAAGTAACTGATGTGGGTACAACGATGGATTATTTTGTTTTATTCTCGTGTATAAAATGAATGATCCCCTCTGGTAGTAATATACAGTCAGAATTACAGAATGTTAGAGGTGGAAGGAACCTCAGTGATCCTCCAGTCCAGCCCTCTCCTATTGCAGATAGGCCAGACAAATTAAGTGATTTGTCCAAGGTCACACAGCCAGGAAGAGGCAGAAATGAAACCAGGATTAAGTTTTCCTATTTCCAGAACAGGGTTTTCTTCTGCATCATGCCGCCCCCTAGTGGAGCTTTTCATTTTATCCTGGCATTAGATCTATGTTATTTTTGTTTCATTTTTTATTATTATTGTTTTATTCTTTATTTTTTTTATTATTCACTAGTTAACACACAATAGTATTTTCCTCTTGTTGGAATCAGAAAGGACTGATTTTACTAGAATACATTTATTGTCCCCTGGAAAACCTATGAACTTCAGATTTCATCGGTATGAGGTGAAGTGAGCAGATGACCCACCTTATCTGTCATTTAGAGATTCTCAGTCGTCTGAGCCTCAGAGAGGTTAAGTGATTCATTACCAGTGGTCACGCAGGTAGGAGGTAGCTCAGGCAGGACTTGAACACAGGTATCTTCACTCCTCCAATAGTATTCTTTCCACTACGCCATGGACAAATACTCTACCTGCCAAAAAACTTTCTAATATAGAGTCATTTTGGCAAAGATTTCCCTTTGAGAATCTATGACAGAGGCAAGCTGCCTGAGGCATCCGGGGAACAAAATAGAATGTGGACACTAGCTGTGTGACCCTGGGCAAATCACTTAATTTTGATCATGCCTTGGTAAAATAGGAGTTAAAATAACACTTACCTTACAGGGTTGTTGAGAGGATCGAATGAGATAACAGATAAAGTGCTTTGCACATCTTAAAGCCCTTTATGAGAGTTTTAATATCATTTATAACACATTACATATTATATATATCACATATTATAATATAATGCTAATTATAATAATATCATTATTATTTTTATTTCATTAATTTCTAGTTTTTCCTGTAGTACAAACTAAAAACTACTCCCTAAAAACTGCTCACACTCCCTAAGTGTCTAAAGGACAGCTTTGGGTTGTCCAGTACTGGGCTGGTTCCCTCACTGAATTCAATGTCCCAGAACTTTCAATCGCAGTGAAGCAAAGTAATGGAGGCCGGCCACCTGCTGCTGCCATCTCGCCATAGATCTGTAGGGAAGGGGCTTCCTTCTTGCTCTCCTTAGTCATTGGGCTCCTAATCTCTCAGACTGTTTAATGCTCACAAAATCCCAGAAGCACACAATGTCAGAGTTGGAAGGGATCTCAGAAGCTATCACATCCAACCCACACCTCCTCCTTGTGTCTTTGCTGACACAACCCTTGCTGGCTGCAAAAAGGAGTAGAGAGGTTTTGTCTGGGAAGAATGCATGACTAAGAGCTGAGCAGATGAACAAATGGCCTCTCTGTTCTTGGTTTACTATGTGTGACAGCCACTGCTCCCCAACCCCCACCCCCACCCCCAGGTAGACTTTAAAAACCTTGCCTGTGACATAGAATAAAAGGCCAAGATCAAAATCTTTGGGCCTGAACTCCTGGCTTCTAGCCTTTCCCTTTTGAAATCTACTCTCCACAAAGCTGTCAAAATATTTCTCTTAAAGCATGTCAGACTGTGTCACTCCAAAGCTTTGGTAGCTCGTTCTCACCTCTATGAAAAACCCATCTTAACCTGGGTTTTTTTAAATCCATGGATAGACTTCAGTGGGTCTGTAAATTTGAATTTTTAAAAATATATTGATGACTATATTTCAATATAATCAGTTTCCTTTGTAATCCTAAGTATTTCATTTTATGCATTTAAAAATATTATTCTAAAAAGAGGACCATAGGCTTCCCCAGACTGACCAAAAAAAAAAGGTTAATTCCTGTTCTAAGAGAAAAGACAAGCTCCTCTATTAACATTTAAAACCATAGTCTGATTCTGTCCTGTATTTCCAGGCTTATTACACATTATTAACCCCTCACATACTACATTTCAGACAAAGTGTTCCATTTGCTGTTCCCTGGACCTACTTCCATGCCTCTGCCCATGCCTGGAATGCACTCCCTCCTCACCCACACCTCTTAGAATTTTTAGGCCCCTTCAAGACTTAGTCCGTACGTCACCTCATGTGGGAAACCTCTCCTGATTGCACGGGTTATTAGTGCTTTCTTCTTCTTCCTCAGATTGCGCATATATGTATATATGTGTGTGTGTGTGTGTGTGTGTGTGTGTGTGTGTGTGTGTGTGTATCTGATAACATGTTATGTTCTCCCCCTCCCATTAGAATATAAGCTCCTTGAGGGCACGGACTGTTGTTGGGTTTTTTCTACTTTGAATCCCTAGCATTTAGCACAGTGCTTGGCATATAGCACCTAGGTGAATGTTGGATTGAATTGGATTAGGTTGGATTGGGTTGGATTGGATCTGTTGGGTTGGATTGGATTGGATTAAGTCACACTGGATTGGGTTGGGTTGGAATCACAGGCTTTAGAGACGAAAGGACCCTTCCAAATTATCTAGTTCACTGCCCAATTTTTCAGATGGCAAAGCTGAAGCCCAGACAGGTAGAGACTTCCCCAAAGTCCTAAAGGTCACAAGTAGCAAGATCAAAGATCCAAACTTGGATCCTGGTGCTCAAGATCTAGTCAGCTTTCCCTTGAACCACAATCCTCTTTGGAAGTCCCCGAGACTATTTCTAAATGGAATTTCTCACAAAATATCAGCTTCTTAGGAAAGTGATGATTTCTGGGTTAGTTTCCATGTTGTCATTACTTGATAAGTTTCTGTAATATACATTTTTCTTCTCTCACTTTTGATAAGCAAGGATTCATTAGATTACTTTTTTGCAAGAATGTTTTGCTAAAAGTGCTGACCTTCAGAAACAACAGAACTCGGGCAATATAATGTAGCCAATGTCCCTACAGAATCACCCAGCTTTTGTTTCTTTTTCTCCCAGAGCCGAGAAAAGGAATACAAGTATCAAATGTTCATTAAGCCCCACAAAGGGAGCCCCAGCCAAAGAATATTTTTGTTTTGCTCACTGGTAATACATTTGTGTAAAAGAAAGTCTAGTATTGTTCATATGGGCTTCAGCTGGGAGAGATTCAGCGAGCATGAAAACATCGTCAGGGAAGAGAGAGCACAATTGTCTTTCCTGCAGCATCTTTCAAGTACACGGGTCAGCCACTCCCTGAAATGCTTTACCAAAATTATATCTTTCCTGTCATCCCAAGCATCCAACTCTTGCCAGTTCTTAGTATTTTTTAAATTATCTTTTTAATACAGTATAGCACTGAATACTTGCCCACCCAAGCCCCTGATATCTATCACCTTGTGATTTGAGAAATAGATATTCCAAGTCTTTTTTATTTAGCCCAAGCACCCAACTCGACAATTCTTGATATAAAAATTTTTCTATTTAATATGTGGAGGAATAACAGAGTGAATATTTACTCAATCAAGTCCCCAGGATCACCATGTGATATGAGCTATAGATGTCTGGAATTCCCCATTAAAATGCAAGTACCCCTGAGAAGGGAACGAAGCTGGAATCCTTTATCTCCAAGTAAGTTAGCCACCCTTTCACAGAAGCAACGTAGGTACTAGGAAGAACCCTAGACTTGGAGTAAAGTAATCTAAGGGGCAATGAACAGTGTGAAGGACTTGGAGTCAGGAAGACCTGAGTTCAAGTGTGGCCTCAGACTCTTACTAGCTGTCACCTGTTTGCCTCAGTTTCCTCATCTGTAAAATGAGCTGGAGAAGGAAATGGCAAACTCCTCCAGTATCTTTGCCAAGAAAACCCCAAATGGGGTCACAAAGAGTCAGACACAACTGAAAACAACTAAACAACAAAAGTCCCAGGTTCCAGTTTTTAATTTTTAGGATTCAAAGCTGGGGGATACGCTTGAGCTCATCTGGTCTAGTGCCTTCACTAGGGAGATGAAGGAAGTGAAGCCCAGAAGGAACAGCAAAGTAACTTACCAAAGTCACACAACTATGAAATAAAAGCTGGGATTCCAATCCTGGTGCTCCAAATCCAACCTACCCCACACCAGCCATGTGAACGTGCAAGAGTCATTTTACCTCTCTTGACCTCTCAGACCTTGTCTGACTTATTTGTAAAATGGAGGAAATGCTTGTACAATCTATTTTTGGTGGAGTAAAAGGTGTTTGTAAACCTTTAGGTGCTAGAGAAATGTGGCTTGTGGTCATGTTAAACCCTAGCCAGGGTTAGAAGCATGGGACACAGGAGGGGCAGCTAGCTCTGCTCCCCACCCCTCTCACAGACTCCTCTCTTGCAGGGAGGCAAGAAGGGCCAATAAAAAATGTAAAGAAATGCTGAGTTCAGTTCTATTCAATAGCATTTATTTAGCACCTACTGGTGGCAGCTGCTATGCTTGGCACTGGTGATAGGGAGACAAAAAGGAAACAGTCCCTGCCTTCAAAGTGTTTATAGCCAGCCAGGAAAACCCATATAAAATATATACAGATGGGTATATGCTAAATATATGCATAGAGTCAATAAAATGTAATGTTGAAAATCGGGGAGCACTAACTAGCACAAGGGAGAAACTGGAAAGGCCTCCAATAATAGGTCAAGAAAAGTCAACAAGTTGAGGCTTAACTATGTTCTAGGCAGTGTGCCAGGCACCAGAGGCACAATTCAAGGTGGCATCTGAACTGTGCTTTAAAGGAAGCTAGGGGTTCTATGAGGTGGTGGTGTAGAAGAAGAGCACTCCAGGTTTGGGGCACAGCATAGGCAAAGACATAAAGGATGGAGATGGAATGTTGTATATGGAATACCTAGAAGCCAGTTTGGCCGTAATAGAAAGTGCCTAAGGTAGAAATAATGGGAACCCAACCTAGAAAGGTAAGTTAGAGTAAAGAGCTTTAAATGGCAGGCAGAGGAGGTGTGTTTTATCCTAAGGGCAATAGGGAGTTACAGAAGCTTCTTGAGGAGGGAAGTAACACAGTCAAATCAGCACTTGAGTGATGTAAGTTTGGTGACTATGTGATGGATTGGTTAGAGAGAGGAGAGCCAGGATACAGAGACACTAACCAGGTGGTTACAACGGTAATGAGGTAATGAGGGCTAGACTAGGGTAACAGCTATGGGAACAGAAAATAGGAGACAGGTACAAGAGATATTGAAGCCATGGAATGCAGATGACTCGGTCCCTCTGCAGCTTTTGTCCACTCCTTCTGCCCACGACCACAGCCAGTGAGTGGCAATAAAAACCATTTCCCACCCCACCTTCACCAAGCATCCCAGAAGTCACCAATTTAAAGGAATCATAGACACTAGAAAGGACCATGAGAAAATCTCCCCTTCCACATGCCCAACAGTTGACCATGCAGCCTCATCTGGGACATTTCCAATGATGGGGATTTCACTATCTTAGGCAACTCATTTCTATTTTCAGACAGCTCTTCTTCACAGAAATCTCTTCCTTTTAAGCTAATATATACTTCCCTATAATTTCCATCCATCACAAGGTCATACTTAGAACTCAGAATCGGTGTAGTCCAACCCCCTCCTTTTACAGATGGAGAAGCTTAGGCTGAGAGAGAATGAGAGATCTTCCCAGGATCACACAGTGTTTGAGGTGGAAGTGCTCTATCCACCAGTCTATTGTGTGGCCCATGCAGCACAAGACAAGTTTAAGTACCCTTCCATGAATAGCCCTTTATGTATTTGAGATAATCCTCTCATTAGCTTCTCTTCTCAGACTCACCATCCATATTTCCCCTCATACGACATGACTCAGACTTCCTTCACCTTTCTATCTTTCTCTGGAAATGCATCAGTTCTTCAATGGCCTTCTTAAAATTTAAAGTTGAAGGACATACCTAGCTGTGGTCCAGTCAGCAATGATTATCGTTCTGCATGTTATTGAGTCATTTTTCAGTCATGTCCAACTCTTCATGATCCTGTTTGGAGTTTTCTTGGCAAAGATACTAGAATGGTTTGGCATTTCCTCCTCCAGCTCATTTTACAGATGAGGAAATTGAAGCAAATGGGGTTAAGTAACTTGCCCAGGATCACACAGCTAGTATCTGAGGCCAGATTTGAACTCAGGTCCTCCTGACTCTGGGGCTGACACTCTATCCACTGTGCCACCTAGCCTCCCTAAAGTTTGGAGCTCTGAAAGGTTAAAATGACTTGCTGAGGGCCAATTTGTATCAAGGGCAGGACTTGAACCCAGGTCTTTGTGATTTCAAGGCTAGCTCCCTATCCTTGGTAGAGACAGAGATACTGACCATAGTATAGATAGAGATACTATCCAGAGAAGGTATCTCTGTGGACACCATGCTATCATGACATGATTCGGTAACTGAATAAATTTGAGAGATAAGGAGGAAGGAAGCCAAACGTACACGTAAGACACTGGAGAAAATAGTGAAATGATGAGGTCAGAAAGAGAAGCAAGATAATAAACTTGGTATAGAACCTGATGAGACATTCACCTGTCTTGTAGGCAGTAGGAGATGAAAGTTCAAAGCTCACAAATGTCACCAGACCAGAGATACATATTTGGAACTAATCTGTTTGGGGGTGGAAGTTGACTTTAAAGGAATAAACAAGATTGCCAAGAGAGAAGAAGGCCAAGGACAGACCCTTGGGGGAAATCCACATGAAGTCATCAGGAAGAAGATAAGGTACAAGTGAAGGAGACAGAGAATGCACAATTAGTGAGACAGGAAGAGAGCCAAGATGGCATGATGAGCTTTGAGGAGATAGCTTCACCAAACTGGGAGGGGCAGAACTAGATTATACAAGAAGTTGAAGGGAGTAGTGAAAAAGTGGAAACATCAGATATTGGCAACTTCTCTGAAAAGTTTACATTTAGGAAAAGTAAAAAGATAATAGTTAAATAGTTAGATCAGATAGAAGGGTCAAAGATCTGCTTCTAGGATTGGGAAGACCTAGGCATTCATGTAGCAGAATGGGAAGGAGTTGGTGAAGGAGAAATTGAAGATGCATGAGGAAGAGGGGTTAACTGCTGGACCAATGGTTAGGCAAATAGTATCAATAGCAGGCTATCTCTTCCTCTGTGATCAGAGGGCTGGAAATAAGAATGTGTGATAATGTTGAGAAATTTTTTACCAATGTAGGAAGGGAGGTGAGAGAGTTCACATTGGATGGCCTCAATTATCTCAATGAAACAGAAGGTTGGGAAGACAGAACAGCTTTTAAAAAAGAAAGGAAAGGAAAAAGAGGTGGGGAGACAAGGGAGAAAAGGAGGCTATTGTATATTGCAAATGTAAAGAACACAGTGGATGAGGAGGGTAGCAGCTAGAAGTGAGATTGAGAAGAAAAGTTTTGGAAATCACCTGTAAAAAAGAAAAAAGAAAAATCGTGAGAGTAGATAAAAGAGTAGATTGCCAAACAGCAGCAAAGACCCAGCTGAACTATGAAGTGGTAGTGCTGAGAAAGTCAGAGAAGGATGAGGGACTTTACTGTTTCTCCTGGTTTGACCATGAGTGGAACAAGAAACACTCCTGGTGAAAAGCTTTTGGCCAGGAAGCAGCAGACCATAGCAGTTATTAGTCCAAAAACCTGCTGACCGACAGATGGTAAGGGGCATAGGCCAGATAAAGGAAGCACATTCAAGATCCAGAAATCCAGGCCAGGAGTTTGAGAGCAGCTAGATGGCTCAAGGCAACTAGCCAGTTCAGTGGACAGAGAGCTGGGCCTGGAGTCAGGAAGACCTGAGTTCAAATCCAGTTTCAGGCACTTATTAGCTATATGACTCTGGGCGAGTCACTTACCCTCTGTTTGCCTTAATCCACTGAAGAAGGAAATGGCAAACCATTCCAATGTCTTTGCCAAAAATACCACATGGACGGTATTAGTGTGCTATGGTCCATGGGGTCCCGAAGAGTCAGACACAACTGAACAGCAGCAAGTTTGAAAGTATCGCAAAGGGGCAGAGCTGGCATGTCAAGGGTTGAGTAAGCATTCAGAGAAGGTTGGACTTATCCAAAAGGGAATTCTTTGTTCTCAGTTTCTTGAATATTCAATCAACAAACATTTATTAAGCATCTACAAGGTGCTAAGTGTCGCCATTCTTTTAAGTGTCTGCATTGGGCTAATACTGCCTGCCTCATTCTTTTGCCTTAGCTTCAGCTGTTGCCAGTTTTTCTTTTTAGTTTCATTGAAGCTCTTTTTAATATATAACTGGCACTCACCACTGAGTCCCTACCTATCCCCATAGAGTACTTTCTTATTACAAATAAAATTAAGCAAAAGAAACCAACCCCTATTGGCCTCATCTGACAATGTATGACTCCTTCTGAAGCAATGGTCAACCACCTCTCTACTGAGAGAACAGAGGCACATCTTACCATCAGTCTTCTTAAGTCACTATTGATCAATGCTCTGAAGCCTTTAGATTATTGTGGTCATTGTACAAATTCCTCTGGTCCTGCTCTCTTTACTCTGCCTCAGTTCATACATGTATTTCAAGTTTCTCTGCATTTTTTCACCTAATAATACTAGCTAGCCTCTGTATGTTACTTTAAGGTTTGCAAAGCACTTTACAAATATTATATCATTTAATCCTCACACAATCCTGGGAGGTAGATACTATAATCACCCCCATCTTACAGTTGAGGAAACTGAGGCAGACAGACCTTAAGTGCCTTGCCCAAGGTCACATAGCCACTAAGTATCAGGTCTGAATTCAGATCTTTCAGACTCCAGGTCTGGGTTCTAGCCACTGTGTCACCAAGCTGCCAGGCACCGGTTGGCAGTTCCTGCTATCACTGTGTTTCCATCTGTAACAGAAGCCTTCAAACATCCAAGGATACTGCCTGTGAAAGGGTGTTAAGTTAGTCCAAAGAGAAAGGACGCATAGCAGTGGAGAACAAAACAAGCAAGACTAACTAAGGAGAGGTATGTAAGGGAGATGGGTAGCTACAGGACAGCTCTCTGCCAATGGTATCTGGAAAGCTGGCTTGTTACCCAAAGGGGAAAAATGGAAGGAGGGCAGGATTACAGCAAGGGTGGAGCAGAGAGGCAGGTCAGGTATTGGACCTTGTCTAGAGAGTGAGCCCAGAACAAATAAGTGAGGTGGGAAGAAGAAAGCAGTGTGTAGTCTTCCCAATCTGAGGCAGAAACTGGGGGGAACAAAACTGGTCACATAAATGTCTCTCCTACAAGTGGATGTGGACCAGTTGGGAACAGTAGAATGGTTTGGAGCAATGACCTCCCATAGTTCAATTATAATGTGCTCAGAAGGATGAAGAATTGAAATAAAAGGGTAAAGACTTAACAGAGCTAAAATCTGATGGGCAAAAGGTTCCAGAGCTAGCAAGTATTTTTGAGAAATAAGAGGCATGGAAAGACATAAGAGATTTTGTAAACCTGTGGATTTTGCAAGGCTAAAAAAAGTTTGAGATCTCAGAGGAGAGGAATTTGGAAAAGATGAGTGAAAATTCACACCATAGTTAAAAGCCAACAGTTGAGTTGCAAGCACAGGCAAAGGATCCCAGAATGTTATTTCTGAGAGCATCCTGCCAAACCCTCTCATTTGACAGATGAAGACATTGGCTCAAGGTAACACAGTAAAGAAATGTGTTGAGTTTTGACACAGTCACAACTCAAATCCAGATCTTTTGTCTCCAAATCAGCATTCTTTTTGCTAAATTATAGTTCCCCAAGTACTAGACTCTCCTAAGCTCTTGCACAGCCCTGCCCCCTGATCAGCTAGATGTCCTATTTCTCACTGCCTAGCAATTACCAACTAGAAACATTGAAGTGAAATACTAATAAAAATGTGACTTCCATCACAGTAGAACCATTCTTCCCAGAGTCCCAGAAGCCTTTGTTAAAATTATGGACTTGGAGAATTAGAGAAATAGCGAGCTGAAAGAAATCTCAGCATCATTTTATCTATTCCCCTTGGACCTGTAAAAAGACATTCAGACTATTGACCACAGAGACTAATTAAAGACCATCTAACCTAAATTTAAGGATCTCCAAGGAGGAAGATTCCAACCTCCCTGGAAAATTGTTCTGTTTCCAATGTCCAATTGTGTTACTCAATTCTAGCAATCTAAAGCCTCCTTGTGCATGATTTTTTTTTTATATCTACCATTCCATGAAACTTTCATAAGCTCCATATCCACCACAGCCAGAGCATACAACCTTCCAGGGTAAGTAAGTTCAGTGAGGCAATTCAGTACAGTGGGTAGAGTGTTACATTTGGAGTCAGAAGATAGACGCTTAAATTCAGGACCTACTAACTACTGCCTGCATGACTTTGGTCAAGGTTTTTAACCCCTCTGCCTCAGTTGCACAATGATAAAATTAGGTGGTTGTCTTAGAAGCCATCCTTTCCAGCTCAATATCTCTGATCCTACACTGGGATATAATAATATTAGTAATAATAATAATTTTATTTATTAGGACATTCTCTGGAGCTATTAGCCCAATTCCCACTTGGGCTGGCAAGTTGGATCCCCAGAAAGTGGCTGCTATGTCTCCCCTCTGGATTCTAGGGGCAAACCTGAGGAAATTGGGTGGTATCTTTCTAATCCATGAGCCCCCGCCAATATTTCCCCTCATATTTATTAGTGGATATCAATTAGTAAGCCAGACTTAGCTAACTTTTAGAAAGGTTTGTTTACTAAGATAGTGTAGTGATAATAACAGTTAGCATTTATATAGGGCCTTAAGATTTGCAAAGCACTAAACAAATCTTTTCTCCTTTCATCCTTACAACTCTGGGAGGTAGGTGCTATCGTTATCCTCATTTTACAGACAAGGAAACTGAAGCAAAGATTAAGTGACTTACCCAGGGTCACACAATTAGTGAGTGTCTCATGCCTGATTTAAATTCAAGGCTTCCTGACTCTGGGTCAAGCTATCTGTCCACTGCAGTTGGTACCAAACATCTCCACTAGCGATCTACGGCATTCACTGCCACCAGTACACACAAAATTCAAAAGGAAAGTGAGCTCAGCCTTTAATCACATGTGGCAAAGGTAGCAACTCAAAGCTCTTAGACATTCTTTTGCTGGAGTTTTCAATATGTTCTCTTTAGGTATTTCTGCTGGACTCTTTAGAGTCTTGAAATGACCTTTTCCTTAGTGTATCTAATTTGTCCTTGACTCCTGATGCAAATAGCTGTTCTGGGGACAATGCTAAGACTAGGACACCAAGGAACAAATCCAAATAGCCCAACATTCCAACATTCATGAAGTCTTCCTCAGCCAAAGTAGGAGTGGCAGGGAAGAAAATTGAGATTGAGGGGGAGGCTGGAGCCTTCTCCTTTCACCCAAATGATTTCTTCTCAGGGGCTTGACAGAGGCTCCCACCACTAAGCTGACAAACACTCAAATGCTCAATTCTAAGCTATTTCATTGGTTTAGCCAATCCCATTAGACTTCCTATCAGGTCTAGTTGAATGTCCAGACTTTGTTTACACCTCTGATCCAATTGATTCAGCTTGAGAGGTGTGTTCTCACTTGATAAAAGTATAGGGGCTGCTTAGTGGGGTGAGGTTGGGTAATTGATTCAATTGACCCACCACCACCACCCCACTCTTCTGGTATGAAATTGTTCTCATGACTTTTGATGAGCATTAGCAAGGTTTTGTTAAAACCCCACAGAAGTCACATCTCCCAGAGAAAGAAAGCGGCAAACAAGATTTCCTGTTGAGAGGGAGAAAACTGAGGGGGGAAGTAGTGACATGTCTTTTAATTCAACAAGCGTTTATTAATCACCTACTATGTGCAAGGCCCTGGTGCTGTGCACTAAGAATACAATGACCAAATGAAAGATAATCCCTGCTGTCAATGAACTTGTGTTTTCCAAGAGAGGAGAGAGGGGAAGAAGGGCAGCATGTAAAAATAAAGTAATATGATATAATTTGAGGAGCAAGATAGCACTAACACCTGGGGCATCTGGAAAGGCTTGTTATAGAAGGTGAGCCTTGGAGGAAGCTAAGTGTTCTAAGAGCAGGATGTGAGGAGGCCCCTTGCACCGAGAGAAATGGAATACTGAGTTCTGAGAACAAGCGTAGGCAAGAAAATAGAATGTGTGGATGAGAGCAATGTGAAATAAGACTGGAAAGGGCCTTAAATCCCAAGCTGAGAAGCTGATAGTTGATCCTTCAGGCAATGGGAGCCATTTAAAATTCCTGAGCCGGGGAATGACATGACCTGTCCCGTATCTGCTTTCTCACATTGACTCTGTGTATTGAAATGTTCGAGTTTGGTGATGTTTATTTAGTTAATAATAACAGAGAAAATTTAAGAATATTTTGGCAGCTGTGTAGAGCATGGTTTGGAGAAGGGACAGACTGAAAACAAGGGAGGTTCCAGTTTGGAGGCTGATGCCGTAGCTGAGCCGACAGGTGGAACCAAGGGGACAATAAGGGATATTGGGGAAGTCAAATTCACCAGACTTGGTTGTAAGAGGCAAGGGAGAAAAATGGGGGAAGATTCCAAGACTGCAAAACTAGATGGCGGGCAAGATTGTAGCAACCTCAGGGCAATAGGATTTCCAAGGGAAGCTAAGGAGCTCCTCTGGGGAGTGTTGAGTTGAGTATACCTACTTTGCATTATGTCAATTAGAAAGCCAGTCTGCTTCCATCGTCTTGCCTTCCCACCCACAGTTTTCCCTTCCTGGCCACACAGTGTTAAATGGAATAAAAAATAAAACCTAATTGCTGTTGTAACTCATCAGGAATACACGATCTTTTTTTAAAGGAACTCAGTGAGCCCACTGGGCCAACCACCTCATTACCATTCTCTCTCCATTGCTCCATTACACTGTCCTGGACGTGCCTGTTTTGGAAATTTGATACCAAAGTAATAAAAAAGAAAAAAGGCAGCAAACCAAACATAAGCCCTGTGGCTATCTGAGGCAGGCAGGGCTTCCTGTGGGGAAGGGACTCCCCAGGAAGAGGGGGACCCACCCAACCCAAGGTCAGGTGGGCCTCCTCCCTCCTAGGCCCTGCTGGAAGTGCTGTCTGATTCAGTTGGTCGACCCGCCCATGTGTACCGAGCTCTGTGCCTGTGGGCGAGGAGGATGCCCACCGTTGTTTACCCAAGCACACCTCTTTTTAGAACTGGATCTTTGTCCCGGATTTCTTCCAAGAACTTTGGGGCCCACTGAGTTCTGGGTCTTTGGCTTAACTTTTTGAGTCCTGTGCCTGTGGGTTTCTTTTTTAACTCCAGAGTCAAGTTTCCAACAGAAGAGGTTAGTTAAAAGTGTTTTGAATTTCGGTATGAAGTCTCAGGCCCTGGGAGAATAGTGAGGGTCTCTTTCCTTCCTCCTCCTCCTCCTCCTCTTCCTCCTCTTCCTCCTCCTCCTCCTCCTCCTCCTCCCCCTCCCACTCTCACCACCAGCCTTCTTTTTCCAGTCACTGAAATAATAATTAATAATGACAATACCAACCATAGCTAGTATGTATCCAGCTACCATATCACTTAGCTGCCCCTAAAATCACAATAGCAGTAACTACTCACATTTACATAATATCTCAAGGTTAGCAAAGATGTTTTCCTCCCAACTCCAGAAGGTAGGCAGTGAAGTGTTACTATCCTCACTTAGCAGAAGAGGAAATTGAAGCTCTGATGGGGTTATATGCCTGGCACATAGTAAGCGCTTAATAGTGCTTGGGGACTGACTAAGTGGCTTCATAGAATCGCTGAATCCCAGAGTTTCAAGGTTGGAAAGGGCAAGCCTTACATGTCAGGCTGAGGAACTGATATTACATCCTGGCGGCATAAGGAAATGTTGAAAATAATTTAGTGAGGGAATAATCTTCTACTGCTGTAAGAAGATTATTTTGTCGCTTTGGTTCTATGAATATTGAAATTTTCTTATTTAGTGATGTTTCATAAGTTCCTAATTTTAAAAAAAAACTATTTTTCTTAAAGGCTTTCTAATCTACCCTAATAAAATATGAGGCTCTTGAGAGCAGGAGCTGTTATATTTCTACCTTTATATCCCCTATGTCTAGCACAGTTCCTGGCACATAGTAGGTACTTCATAATACTCATTGATTGATTGATGACTGGCAAGAATATGAGCTTCTCACCCCCATAATAGTGAGATGTAATGAACACTGTATTTGGAAATCAGGAAATGTTGGAATTTGGGAGGTGGAAGGGATCTCAGAAGCATCTGCTTCAGCTTGTGCCCAAATAAGAATTCTCTTTATAACAATTACAAGCGGTCATCTAGCCTCTGCTTAAAGACTTCAAGTAAAAGGGAGCCTACTATCTCCCCAGGCAACTCCAAGGGAAACCTTGGAAAGTGTGTTTGTGGAACTCAGAGTTTTTTACATATATGGCATCTGGCACCCAATACATTGTCACAACAAAAGGGCAGCACATCAGAATGAAAAGACTACTAAGAGGCTTGATTTTGTTGAAGAACTCAGGTTCAAAACACAGTTCTGCTACTTACTCCTTTCTACTTAGGACTGTGACCCTGGGCAATCAACCCACAAGCATTTATTAAATACCCACTATATGCCAGATCCTGGACAAGTCATCACTCTCTGTCTCCCTCTCTCTCTGTCTCCCTCTCTCCATCTCCATCTCTCCCTCTCCCTGTCTCCCTCCCCCTCTCTCTCCTTCTACCTCTCCCTCTCTCCTCTCTCTCTCTCTCTCTCTCTCTCTCTCTCTCACCAATTTTTCTCATCTGAAACAACAAAAATAGTGTTTAGATAGAATTTTCTACTTTCTTTTTTATTTGTTTTTTTGTTGGAAGGGGGAAGGCAGGGCGATTGGGGTTAAGTGACTTGCCCAAGGTCACACAGCTAGTGTGTCAAGTATCTGAGGCTGGATTTGAACTCAAGTCCTGCTGACTCCAGGGCTGGTGCTCTATTCACTGTGCCACCTAGCTGCCCCTAGGTATCATTTTAAGGGCTACAAAACATGTTGCAAATAATATCTCAGTTTATCTGAAAAAGGGCATGGGGCAACTAGATGCATCTCGGGTCCCTTCCAGCTCTCAATCCCCTGGTTCTATGGAACAAACCATGTTAAAATTGCTCACGTGAGGTTTGCATAGGCATTTCCTCTGGTTTTCTGTTCCTTATTGAAAATTCATTGTCTGAACTCTTCGAACTCTTTCAACTGACTCAGAAGCTTCAGGTGGTGCAGTGGACAGAGAGCCAGGCCTGGAGTCAAGAAGACCTGAGTTCAAATCCAGCCTCATACACTTAGAAGCTGTGTGACCCTGAGCAAGTCGCTTAACAATTGTTTGCCTCAGTTTCCTCAACTGTGCAATCAGGCATAATGATAGCACTTACTTTCCAGGGTTGTTGTAAAGATCAAATAAGGTAATACTTGTGGGATGCTCAGCACAGTACCTGACACACAGTAGACCCTTAAGAAATGCTTGTCTCCTTCCTCCCTCCCTCCTTTCCTTCCTCCCTTCCTTCCTTTCTTCCTTCCTTCCTTCCTTCCTTCTCTAAACCCAGCCCTTTCTTCAGTATACCATAACAACTCATCTTTAGGACTTTGGGAGGATGGACTTCATAATGAAAAAAAAGGCTCACTTTCAATCCGGGAAGACCTGGGTTCAGATCCTGCCTCTGTTGTAGACTATCTGCATGACTCTAAACAAATCACTTAAGCTCCGTTGCTCTAAGACAGTGGGGTCAAACTCTAAGAGAAATGGCAGCCACTAATCTCATACATAAGGATCCCTGTGGGGCTCATGTTGACTTAGGAAATCACATGTTAACATTATCCATGTTCTATTGAATCTTTATTTACTTTGTTAAATATTTTCCAATTACTTTTCAGGCTGGTTTGGGCTGTATTTGGGAGTAGTGGGGGTGGCCTGTGGCCAGCAGATCACACGTGTGACCCCTCGGTTCTAGGTAACTCTCTAAAGATAGAAGTTGAAGAGAAGGAACGGCTAAGCGATACAGAGGATAGAGCGTGAGATTTGGAGCCAGGAAGATCTGAGTTCAAACCTTGCCTCAGACACTTACTAGCTCTGGTACCCTTGGCTTAAGTCACTCAACCTCTCCATGCCTCTCTTTCCTTCTCTGTAAATGGGGATGATAATAGCACCTCTCTCCAAGTTTAGCTGCTATTGATAGGTGCTGTCTGGCATTGGGAGAGAAATTTCTTCACCCACGAGTTCCCTATTACCAATGACAGCACAGGTCCCCATCCCCTTATAGCACTTTATAGATAAAGAGAGGTCATATTAAGAGGTAGAATGCTGTAGGAGCTAGAGGACTCTTCTTGGAGTAAGGAAGGCCTGGATTCAAGTCCTGATAAATACAAGTTGCTTGACCATGGATAAGCCATTTATCCTCTTTAGTGGCCCAGGCATCACTGGAGGGAGTCAGCACACTGGGAGCTCCTTATGCTGGCAATATTAAAGGCCTGTACAACCATGCCTCCAAGAGATACAGATACTTATACATACATATATATGTGCATAAACATACAGTGCATATATATGCATTGTATAAGCATATATGGATATGTAAGTGCATGTCGGGATACAATGTGCACCTTCATATATGCATACAGTGCATAGGCATGTGAGTACATACATGTATGCATGTATAAAAACATGTGCATCTATACATGCCTACATACACATGTAGATGTGTGGACATAGTCATAGTCACTGAGTTAGAGCTGGAAGAGACCTAAGCAATCATCTTGTCCAATGCCCTGATTTTCAGAGGCCCAGAAGGTTACATGATTTGCACAAGGCCACCCAGTGATTTCAGCCCAGATCCCCTGACTTGGAAGCCAGTGTTCTGTGCACTCTGCTGCCTTTCTAAAAGAGAAAGCCAGCCTTTTAATGTTTATAGATAGTTTGCCTCACAACCGTCTAAGTCCACTAATGCAGGGGTTCAGGGAACTTTGAGTTCCAATCCTGTCTCTAGCCACATACTAGCTGTGTGACCCTGGGCAAGTAGTCTGCCTCTCTGTGCCTAGGTTTCCTCTGTAAAATAGGGACCATACTCCCTGGCAGGGCTATTGTGAGGCTCAAAAGAGATGATAGATGTAAAACATTTTGCGAACATTCTGTAAGCATTCTGTGTGGGTGAGCTGAAACTCAGTATTGTTATTATTCGGGATTTTAGGACCTCCTAGATCACCTATTCCAGCCACCTCATCTTACAGATGAGGAAATCAGCTCAGAAAATTTTGTGCCTCACCCACAATCTTACGGCTGGGAAGGCAGCATCCTTTCCTAGGCACACGAGAACCTTCCACCTGTTTGCTGCCTGCTGGATAGTTCCTACTTCCTGCTGCAGTGAATTTCTAACCCCTGCCTCTCCCATTCCTCTGCACCAGTTCTAAGAGAGCAAACAAAATGGCAAAGAAGAAAAACCTTCCAGCAGACCCCAGGCACCTTCCCCAGAGGCACCTCAGTCATTCCCAGGGACATCTTAGCCTTCTGCCTAATGCAGGGGCCAAAACACAGAGCAGTAACCAGCCCAGAGCACGGGACCTCAGATGAGGGGTTTGCATATTGCCAGTGTTCTTAAGGAGGCTTTCCTCTCTTAAAACAATATTGCTGGGGCAGCTAGGTGGTGCAGGGAGTAGCAGAGCACAGGCCCTGGAGTCAGGAGGACCTGAGTTCAAACCCAGCCTCAGACACTTGACACATGTACTAGCTGTGTGACCTTGGGCAAGTCACTTAACTCCAATTGCTTTGCCTTGGCCCCTTCAAAAAAAAAACAATATTGTTGTTACTGTATACAGCGTTTTCCTGGTTCGGCTCTTCATTATTTCATGCAAGTCTTTCCATGTTTTTCTAGAATCGGCCAACTCATCATTTTTTATAGCACGGTAGTATTTCATCACAGCTTGTTCAGCCATTCCCCAAATGGATGGGCAGCCCCTCAGTTTCCACTTCTTTGCCACCACAAAGAGAGCTACTGTAAACGTTTTAGAACATATCGGGTATTGTCCTTTTTCCCTAATTATCTTTGGAAATAGACCTAGTAGTTGCTGGGTCAGTATTGCTGGGTCAAAGGCTATCCCAGTCTGTCCTGCTTGACACAAACCAAGAGTTCCCGAGCTGACACTGAAACGTGGTATACGAGGAAAAATCATGAGGCCAGAAGATCAGGATTTGGATTCCAACTCAATCATAGACTGACTGTGTGACCTTAGGCAAGACAATTAAATTCTCTGGATAATCCCTTATACTTTCTATGCCTCCAACTGTCTATAAGACATTAAGTCATAGAAGCATTGATCCAGAATAAGGGGGCATAAACTTGTTTTTTTTTAAATATTTTGATACCTATACTTTAATATGATTTATTTCCTTTGTAATCGTATGTATTTTATTGTGTGCATTTAAAAATATTAATCTGAGGAGGAATCCATAGGCTTCACCAGACTAACAAAGGGATCCATGACATAGAAAAAAAATTTTAAGCTGATCTCAAGCTAGAAGACATCCAGGAGGTGTCTTTTGTACAGACAAGGAAACTGAGGCCAAGGAGATTAAGTGATTTGCCCAAGGTCCCACAGGTAATTAGTGACAAAAGGAGGCCATAGAATCACTGCTCTAGAACTGGAATGGTCCTTGGAGGTCAGCTAGCCCAACCCCTTCATTTCACAGATGAGGGATCTGAGACCCAGGGAGGTTATGACTTGCCCAAGGTCACAAAGGCAGTGAGCAGCAGCGCTGGAATATGAGGCCAGATCCTCTGCCTCCACAGTATCAGGATGCAAGTTGAAATAAGCTGGCACTTTTCTCACAAACAATGCTCCTCAGAAGAAAGGTACTATTTAAATCATCCCTTACTCTAATGCCTCATCATAGCCAGGTGCTGCCTGAAGCTGAGCATATTGTAGCTTCCCCGAATCCCCACATATTTCCAGAAACTGCCCCCTGTTCACTCCTCACAGCCAACTGAGAAAAGCAGCAAGAACAAATAATGTTGCTACTGTACGGGAGCCTTTTAGCAACTGTGTTTATTCCTCCAACACAAAGCCTTCATTTATGGGAGAGACAGAGAGACAGAGACAGATAGGGAGCAGTACATGTTTCTCTATCCCTCCTTCCCTCTTTATCACCATCTTTCCTACTTTCTCTTTTATTTCTCTCCCCCTCTTTCCTAATCTCCCTCTCTGTATTTCTGTCCCTCTGTTTCTCTTTTCCCCTCTCTTTCTCTTCCCTTTTCCTTCTCTCCTTCCTTTTCTCACCTCTCTCCTTCCCTCCCTCTTCTTCTCTTTCTTCCTCCTCTGTCCCTCACTCCCTCTTTCCCTCTCCTCTCTCCCTATCTTTCCTTTTCTTTTTCCCCCTCTCCTCCCTCTATCCTCTTCCCTTTTTCCCTCCCTCTTTCCTCACTACCCCTCTCTCCCTCTATTTCTTTCTGTCTCTTTTTCTCACCTGTCTTTTCCTCTCTCTCTCTTCCTCTCCCTCTCTCTGCTTTCCTTCACCTTCCACTTCTCTTTCTGGTTCCCTCTCCCTCTCTATCCCTTTCTTTCCTTCTGTCTCTCTCCCCTTTCTGCCTCTCTCTCCTTCTCTCTACCTTTCTCTCTGTCTTCCCTTTCTTTCCCTCTTCCCTTCCCCCCTCACCCCACCTCATTACAGCTAATACAACAGGGGCCAGACCTTCAAGGTTGCATGGATGCAAAGATACCCAGTAACCAGAGAATCCTTGTCTCTAGACCTAGTTTAAGAGCCTTCTTTTCTCTGCTCCCCTCCCCCAGCTGCTTTATCCCAACGGGTCATCTTCAGGGTGCTCCCCCTTCAATCAGGCAGCAGTCATCTCATGCTGGACAGCATTCTCTTTGCAAATAGCTTGTTTAAGCCAGTGTTTCCAGACCTTTTCAGGTGTGAGGGATCCAACAACAGTCATGGAGCCATACACGATCACCATTGTACTGTTAATATCTATTGGCTAGAATACTTGATGAAACAAAGCTACAGTGAACTGAATAACATGCTGAAATGCATCTGTGTCTTATTCATCACAAAAATCAATCAAAAGTATTTGTGAAGCACCTACTATGCAGCAGGCACTATATAGGCTAGGCACTGGGGATCCAGACATACAGAATGAAACTATCCCTGCCCTCAAGGAGCTTACTTTGAAAAGGACGAGATAGCAGGTAGATGTGAAATATATACAATCTTAATATACAGGGAACAAATACAAATACATCATTAGGAAGAAAGTGCACTGGCAGTTGAGCGGCTAGGAAAAGGCTTCATGCAGAAGATGGTATCTGGGCTGTATTTTCAAAGAAGGCAAGATCTCTATGAGGTGATAAGGAGGAGATAGATTCCAGTCATGCCAACACAATGCCGAGGAGACAGGAGATGGAGAGCTGTGTGTGAGGAACAAAGAAAAGGCCATTTTGGCCAAATCCAGAATGAAGGCAGAGGAGTGTCGTCCAGTAAAGGCAAAAAGGTACATTGGGGCCACGTTGTGTAGGGCTTTAAAAGCTGAACAGAGGAAGTTTTTATTTTATTCTGGAAGCAAAAGAGTTGCTGGAAGTTGGTTGAGCAGAAAGGTCACATGGTCAGATCTATGCTTAAGGAAAATTACTCTGGCAGCACTGCGCAGCATGCACCTGAGTGATGTCTACATCCCCTTGAAAAAGAGTAGTACGTGCTTGTATGAAGCATATTGTTTATTTTCCTTTTTTCTACTTTTTTTTACTTTTTTATCTTATTTTTCTTTCATTTTTATCTTTTACTTTTTTATTTTTATAGATTTACTGACCTTTTGAAATAACTCTGTGTCTCACCAAGAGTTCACCTCTCTCAGGTCAGGATCCACTGCTCTGAGCCATGTAAGGTCATGTGACAAGCTTCTGATTGGCTAGTGCAGGAGTCCTTTACTTTATTGGCATCATGGACCCCGTTGGCAGCTTGGTGAAGCCTACAGATCTCTTCTCAGAAAAAAAACTTTTAATGTATTAAATTGAATATGTAGGGTTATAATGAAAACCAGCTATATTGGAAGACAGCAAAAAAAAAATTCTAAGCTTATACACCCCATCTTAAGAGCCCCTGGTCTAATGGGTTAACAACAAATGCAAGAGGGGGAGAGATCATTTCCCTTCTCTAAACCTGTTTTCCTCATCTGTAAAATGGGGCTAATAGTATCTCCCAATGCCATTGTGAGGATCAAATGAAGGAATGTCTATAAAACACCTCACCAACCTTGACGGGCTATAGAAATGTCAGCTGTTATGGGTGAATTGTTATTTATATTGCAAAAGTGTCAAGTGTCTAGTCCCTTCAGGCTTCACTGATTCCTAATAGTAATAGCTAACATTTATGGAGCGCATTAAAGCTTGCAGAGCACTTTACAAATATTGTCTCATTTGATCCTCACAACTCTAGGAGGGAGGTGCTGTTAGTATACAAGGCAAACAGAGGGTAAATGGCTTTCCCAGAGTCACACAGCCAGTAAGTATCTGAGGCTGGATTCGAACTCAGGTCTTCCTGATTCCAGGTCCAGTGCTCTATCCACTGCACCCCTTCACACAAAAGCTATAAAGAATAGTAGTTGATATTTCTAAGATGCTTTAAACTTTTCAAGGTGCTTTATGTACATTATCTCATCTGAGTCTCTCTGCAGACCTGGGAAGGAGATATTATACCTATAGCTCAGGAAAATCAGACCCAAGGAGTTCAAGTGACTCACCTAGGGTCACACAGCCATCTAGTGTCAGAGGCAAGATTCAGTCTCTGGTCTTCCTGGCTCCAAGCCCTACCCTTTTCCTACTATGCCCCACTACCATTAAACAGTTCCTGGGAGACTTCCCAGTATTCCAGTCCCAGAGCAAATCGATTTCAAAATAAATGATACTGGACTTCAGCACCAACTTTTCTTGCCACAGGAAACTCCCAGGTGAGGAGGGTCTCTCTACCAATGCAGATAGCATCTTTGTACAACTTAAGAGTATTGGAGAGCTCCCTAAAGCCCTGAGAAGTTAAGTGACTTGTCCTTGGTCATCAACCCATAGGGGTCAGAGACAGGAACTTAGGTCTCCATTGCCAGCTCCCCATATACTGTGTCACACTGTTTCTTACAAAAAAACAGTATAGCCAACCCTCGTAGAGAAACGGGGTATCCATAGCCTGAAGGTAATAAGAGACAGCAACAGAGAGACAGAGACAGAGAGAGGAGACAGAGTCAGAGAGAGACAAAGAGACAGAGTCAGAGTCACAAAGAGAGTCAGAGACAGAGAGTAAGAAGAAGAGACAGTCAGAGACAGAGAGACAGAAAGAGAGATACGAGAGATCATCACTGTTGTTGTTTGTTGTTATGACACAGGATTTGGAAGGTGCCTGGTTGTAATAGGAAAGGCAACATGATGGAGTGCAGAGAGTACTGGACTTCAGGTCAGAAGAGATCTGGGTTCAAATCTCATCCCCTACACTTACTACCATTATGATCATTGACGAGACACTTCACCCCTGAGCCTCAGTTTCCTCATCTGCAAAACAAGTATCATATGGCTGGAAGGGGCCTGAGAGATCTTCTAGTCCAACTCCTTCATTTTGCAAATGAAATCTGACAAAGAAAAGTTAGTTAAGTGACTTGCCCAAGGACACACAGGTAAAATCATATCCTCCCTCTACTGCTGGAATCCAAGGAAGAGCTGGCAGATTTACCAAAAGTCAGAAGGAAGGAGAGAAGCAGGGGGCTCAAATAATACTCACTCCTAACTGGTTCAGCTTGTTACAAAAACTGTTCTTACCTAACAGATGACCTGGTCCATCAGGACATCAGACTAGCCTCAGTCAGTCAATAAATACTTATTAGATACCTACTAAGTGCCAGGTACTGTGCTAAGTTCTGGGGATACAGAGAAAGTTAAAGACTATTCACCATGTTTAAAACAGAACAAAGTGATTGGAGAGTCCTAGGCCCCTGGGGGAAGCTAGGTGGCACCATAGTGGATAGAACACCAAGCCTGCAGTCAGAAAGACCCATCTTTCTGAGTTCAAATCCAACCTCAGGCACTTACTAACTGGTGTGACCCTGGGCAAGTCACTTAACCCTTTGCCTCAGTTTCCTCATCTGTAAAGTTAGTTGGAGAAGGAAATAACAAACCACTGCAGTATCTCTTTCAAAAAAAACTCTAAATGGGGTCATGAAGAATCAGACACAACTGAAAACGACTGACTAATAGACCCAACTCATTTCCATCCTGCTACTCAAATGTGCCAACTTCCATTGGTGAAAATCTTCCTAAACCACAAAATTGTTACAGATGTGAATCTGAAATGAAAGAGACAGAGAGGGAGGGAGGGGAAGAGAGAGAGAAAGAGAGAGAGAGAGAGAGAGAGAGAGAGAGAGAGAGAGAGAGAGAGAGAGAGAGAGAGGGAGAAGGAGAGAAAGAGAGATGAGAGTCTTTGTACCACTCTTAGGTTTTCCTATCTTAGGAGCCAATAATATTCAATACAACTCCAGTCACAGGGATCAAGGAACCAGCCAGGATTCACACTGTTATTCATGCCCTTTAGCTAGGGAGCACTGGAAGGGATCAGAGCTCATGGCAGGATCCACAGAAAGCATAACAGTACAACCTCCACCCCACCCCCAAACACACACATACATACACACACGCGCGCGCGCGCGCACACACACACACACACACACACACACACACACCCCACTTTGAAAACTTTGAAACACTATTAAAACATCAGTTATCATTTATAGGAGGAAAGTCAGCAAAGAATCAAAAATCTCTAACATTTCCTTTGGTTTGATTTGTCTCTGCAACTTCCATTGTATGATTCAAGCCATCTCCTAAGATGTCCAGATCCTACTTGAGAGGCAATATTGGGTAGTGTTTATAGGAGCTGGACCTAGGGTTCAAATCTCATCTCAAATGCTCTGCACATGTCGCTCACCTTCTCTGAGTTTCTTCATTTATAAAACAAGAGGGGTGGACTCAGTGGTCTCTAAAATCCTTTCCAGATCTAAAACTATAACTACAGTTTCTTCATTTGTGAAATGGGAGGGGGCATACTGCATGACTTCTAAGGTCCTTCCCAGTGCTAAATCTCTGATACTCCAACTGAAGATCTTCAAGCCCAGGGATATTGGCCCCTTTATTAAAAAAAATACAACTGACCACCACCCCATTTTCCACAAAGATTATGTCTAATTTCTAATACTTCCTCTCTCTTCCCCATCCCCCAGCCCAGCATCAGGAAAAGCAAATACCCAACCGAAAAGATGAAGCTGCTGTTTAAGAAGTGACAGGCCACATCTGCAGATAATTACCTCTAGGATTCATTACCAATTAGGCCTATAAATCTCTGCTTACTTTGGCTCCTGGAAGGATGATTTCACTAGGGCTTTTTGGAGAGTCAGATGAGACAACAGTGAGAAATTCAAGCTTGAAAAGAAATACTTACTATCCAAAAGAGGACAGGATTTCTCAATTGCCCAGAGCAGCAAAAAACAGGCTTGACCTTCTGGGTCCTGGGCATACAGCAGAACAGAATGCCATCAGGCTAAGTAACAGCAAAGATATGGATGCCAACTCAGCAAAGAGGAGGCAGGGATGGTGAGACTAGGCTAAGGTGTGGAGCTACCAGCTAGTGGCCTTTTTATTCATGTTGGGGATCCTCATAAAATCGTCCAGATTGGCCTTACCACCCAAACTCAATGCAAGAGGTAGAGATGTAACCACTTAGTGGGTTTTGTGTGTGTTTGTTTTCCTGACTGGATTGCAGCCCTCCTTGGCTCTGAGATGAAAGAAACAACAGCTAATGCCATCTGTGTCTTTCTCTACAGGTATGCTTATTTACTTTGGATATGGCATATGGAACAGCACGCTGGAAATCAGTGCCAGGGAAGAGGCCTTGCACCAAAGCACCTACCAGCGCTATGACGTGGATGACCCCTTCTCCGTAGATGACGGTTTCTCCTACGGCCCAGAGGGTGAAGGTCAGCAGGACTGGGGAGGCGCAGCAGCTGAAGACAAAGGCTTCTATTACCAGCAGATGTCAGAGGCAAAGGAAAACAGCCGGACAAGTAGCAAACCGAAAAGCAAAGGCAAACACAAACAGAACTCGGAGGCCCTGATTGCAAATGATGAGTTAGATTACTCGCCAGAGTAGGAGTGAATAAGTAAAAGGTAGAAGAGATGATGATTATGGGCAAGCTAACCTGGGGGTTAGGAGGTGAAGGCTTTCTCAGCTCTCATTTTGCAATTGTCCCATAAGTCAGTCCCCCAAATCATAGCCTGTACCTTGCTATTTCCCTCTTCAAGATAATTCTGTAAAAAAGGTTTGGCCTGAACCCTGTAATTGACCCTCTTCTTCCATCCTCGCCCCTCCCCACCCCACTAGCAAAAAAAAAAAAACACCCAAACCCAAAAAGGCTGACAGAGAATCTCTTTTCATTCCAACTATCAGAAGTGATCTGAATGAGAGTTTCTGACCCCTCTGCTTTAGCAGTTGACTCAGAGGTTCTTTATGGACCTGTTGAGACACCGAGAAGCATAGCCCAATGCTTCCATCCCAACAGGAGAGGTGCCAAAGCTGGTGGATGAATGACAAGTCACCAGATTCAACCCATCCTCTGAGTCAGTGAGGGCACAAGGCATGTTCTCAGTCCTTCCAGCTAAGAGTCCCTCATCACAAATGAATGGTGCAAACAAGTTAGTTGGCATTTTCTTAGCAAGGAAAATAATGTCCTGAAAGCTCACAAAATTGAATTCTTGGATAAGACAGGTTCCTCTTTATGTTCACTAAGGGACTTCACCCACATGCACCAACGGACCAATCAAAGATCAATGGATCTGAGATGCATCCCCTGATGGCCCAAGTCTGCAATGATGGAGGCGTCTAGACTAAGTGGCATGGCCTGAGGTACCATAAAATTTTCAGTTAAAAAACATGATACGGTTCTGGGGGGAAAAAGTCCAAAGAGCACGGGCAGAAATCATGTTAGCTACTTCCTTTGCAGTATGCAGCAGGGAAGGAAGTACCTATTCCCCATACTGATGAAATCTACAATCCATGGGAGCATTTGCTTTCAGAAGAAGCTCAAGATATCTGACCAATACAAAGGTTTAAAAGTGAAGTCAAAGAAGGTTATGATCTCATGGGACTCAGTGAAAAATTAGGCCAAATTTGTTTTATCATTGGACAAAGATCTTAGCAAGTACAAGTACTTACCCTGCCCCCCCCAACCATTAAGGTCTCCCAGAAAATTCTTTTCTATTTTTAAACTATCAAGTTGTGTAGTGCTTTGGATATATCTAACCATTTGACTAGTGGGTGCTACTCTGAAAAATGTTGACATATGGCTCGTTGGATAATAGCATTCCACAAGCCTCCATCCCACCTCAGAACCAACTGATCCAGAGGGTACACACCTACATACCAGTGCTCTCTTCCAGCATCTTTCCCCAGGCAGTATCAGTGAAGCCCCAAGGGAAGTGAAACCTCTCACCAGGGGAGGTACTGGATCTGGGCTTTAGTAGGTATTCTTACAAGAAAAAAAAAGCTTTTCCTCCCACCCCTACCCCAAAGTGTGGTGGAAGTATTAAGAGTTACACACAACTAATTGGAAATTCTCCCCTTAGGTTACTGGCTGCCTCTCCCAACAGGCTTCACTGTTCCTTGCATGCAAGCTCAAACAAAACTGTTTAACATGTTGCTTTCAGCTAAAATTTTTGCAAGGATAATCCTGAAAGGGGGGAGGGTGAGTTTTTTCTCCATCCTGCTGTTTACCTAACTCCATCAAGCAACAGTATGCCTTGGTCCTTCCCTTTTTAAGTACCTGGGCTTTGTGTTCTCAGCCTCCTTGTTTGCTTTGGGACGATGGCGAGCAGACAGCTACCCTGTACAGAGACAGACAGAGAAAATCCAGGGTTGTCTCCCATAGAAAGGCTAGAGGAGGGGTGGGGAACCTACAGCCTCGAGGCCACATATGGCCGTTGACTGAATCCAAACTTCACAGAACAAATCCTCTTAATAAAAGGATTTGTTTTGTAAAACTTGTACTCAGTCAAAGGACTGAACTTGAGGACCTCCAGGGCCACATGTGGCCTCGAGGCAGCAGGTTCCCCACCCCTGGCCTAGAGCATCCCATCTCAGCTGACCATTACTATAACCTAAATATGGGCTTAACAGATGGAACCATCCCTTCAAAATCACATTTGAAATCATTTCCCAAGAAAACAACATAGTGCATGAGTAGTTGCTCCCTAACTAAGCTTATTACTACTCCTTTAAAGAAAAAAATCTTTTGTGGTTATTGTTTTGAAATTTTGGTTGCCTGTTGGCTTCACTGGGATTCTGACTTCCAATCAACAATATTGTGTTTCTCTCATCTGAACTTCCCTTAGGGAGACAGTGCCTGGTCTGAAAGGAAGAGGAATTTGAAAGAGCAGATGGGTAATGAAATTCGTGCTTTTATGTTCATTTCACACACTGGAGGAAGATAATCATTGGTAACCATTGTGGGGGAAAAAAGATGATGGATTTATTTTGAATTACATCAAACCTACCTTGTTTGAATATATCCAATTACATTTTAGATCAATCTCTGAGCTGGTAGGGGGAAAGTAATTATTAATTAGCATCACAGCGGGGTTGGGGAAAATGGGGAGGAAATAGCAAAAATCTTAATGTAGAAAGTAGAGATTGGCAGAGGTCTGTTGAAGGGTTTGGTAGGTGTTCTGCCTCTGGCAGTATTCTACAGTTCAATTCAACAAGCTTTATTAATCACCTACTGTGTGTAAGGCACTGTTATAGGCATTGGGCTACAATAACAAAATAAAAAGCAGTCCTTTTCCTCAAGGAGCTTAGATTCTACTAGAGAATCATTGAAGTTAAGAACTTAGAGGCCACATAGTCCAACCCCTTCATTTTATAGATGGCTCAGAGGCATTCCTAGATCATAGGATAAAAGATATAGCGCTGAAAGAGGCCTCAGAGGCCATCTAGTCTAACCCCCTCATTTTATGGAAGAGGAAAGTGGAGCCCAGGGAAGTTGTGATTTGTCCGAAGTCACAAAGGTAATAAGCATCAAATGCAGGATTTGAACACAAGTCCTTCAACTCCCAACTGCTCATTCCACTGTTATACTCCTCCTCCCTCTTGGTATGCAAATAAAGAAATAGAAGTTCATTTGAGAAGAGAGAAGAAATTAATGAGACGAGATGACAAGGAGATGGACCCTGAGATCAGCCTTAGAGGAAGCTAAAGATTCTCAGAAAGGAAGGTGAGGAGGGAGAAAATTCTAACTATACAGAAAAGTCTGAGCAAAGACACAGTGATGAGAAATAGCAGAAAGTTAGGGGAACAATGACTAAGCCAGTCCATTTGGACTAGCAAGAGAGTAAACGAAAGTAATAAACAATCAAAGTACAAGAAAAGAAAACTGTTTCGTGTGTTATAGTTGGTAAAGTTCATTGCTCTTGCATGGATCACCAAAGCTCCTGTGATAGTGGGAAAATTACTGCAACAGAATGAAACATACTCTTTTTCCCTAATAATGGATAGTAAGGAGAGTGTGGATAATTGGAATGCACTGATAATCCTCAAATCTCATTTTAATCGATCATTCCACCCACCTCTTCCATGAAACATCTTACTGAATTCAATTCATATCAACCCAACAAATATTTTTATTAAGGCTGTGTGCCAGGCATCAGAGTGTCAAAGATGAAAAGATCAGTCCCTGTCGTCCAGGGGCTTACACTCTGTTGAAATTGCTAGGAAACAGAAAGTCTCTGGATCCGTGGTCCTCTATTAACCCTGTGACTAACTGGCTTGGATTCTATTTCCTGAGCTGTTTCCTTTCAAATTGCCTACCCTGGAGGGTCCAGTGCCGTAACAGCTGGCTAATAAAAGGCAGAAGGAAAGAGAGAAGTCAGTGGCTAGAATAATCGTCGGGTTAGGTTATCTGCTCCTGACTTGCTCAGCATTGTATGAGAACTGCTCTTTTCTAACAGCTGGTCTGGTTGCTTTTTTTTAATCAAACTGGTCTATTCACTGTGTTTAAAATAGAATTAAGTGATTTAAAGGAGCTCTAGAACCACCTCATTTGCATCCCACTTCCTAAATGTGCTGACTCAAGCAATTAGCTTCCATTCAGGAAAATCAGCCTCTTGGGACCAAAATTCATGGAATGTAAATTTGAAATTAAAGATTTGATCAAAAGCATTAAGAAGTCAATGAAATAATCTGTATTTTTTACAGTTTCTGTTTATGTACAAAAAACCCAGCAAATTTAAAAATTCTTATATCTGTCATCTAAATTGTGCTAGGAAGAATGCTAAGCACAATCTGATAACTGAAACCTTATCTGATAATGGCACAAAATCAGGCTGGCAACAGCTTCTCCTTTGCACTAGACCTGGGTGACAGAAAAATTCTGTCCTAGGCTATGAAGGCCTGGCCTTTTCTTTATCACGAACTTTTATTGTGATCTGTTGATGGAAAAACATAACGAATCACAGAAAACCCTCCAAGATCATGCTATCATGCTAACAGAGCAAAGAGGTGAGAAATATGCCCATTTTAAATAGTCTATGCTGATATTTTCATGTCCTACTTTTAATTTCACCACACATTAAACATGTCTAATAGCTCGAGCTATTAAACTTTTCCATTCCAATAGAATAAGCTCCTTAAAGACACAGACTGTGTCCATCCTCCATTTGTGTCTGGCACGTAGCACTCACTTAATAGATGATTCTGATTGAATGATTGATCAATTGGACATCTCAACAGAAATCATAAACAAGGGCTAGGCGTATGATATTTCCATTATTCTTTTAATCTACAAGAAAAATATAAGCCATCATACCTATTAATAATCTTTTATAGTTATTTGGTCTATATGGCAAAAAATATTATTATTATAAATTACTTCTTCAGACTAAGACCATTCTAAATTAATGAGAATCTAAGGGATAGGGATATGGACTGGACCTGTGATTTCATTATCATAGGAAACTGCTAGATAAGGAAATTCTCTATGCCAAAGTAGAATGGCATCTTTTCTGAAACTTTTAGTCTTAGAAAGTTGCTTAGAGAACTAAGAGGTTAAGTGGCTTGCCCTCAGAGTCATAGAGTCAGTGTGTGTCAGAAGCCGCACTTGAACTCAGGTCTACCTGACTCTGTCCGCTAAGTTATACTGCCACTCATTCATTTAGATCTGTCTTTTTGTTCTAAATTAATAAAAATTATAGAATACCCCTTCAGAATCCATTTTAATTACATGCAAGTTCCCTTAGCAGTCATCACCACTGATCAAGTACTTCCAAGCCCTGTTAAAGCTGCTTTATTGACCAGATAAGGCTCATTTGTAATTAATAAATCCACTGGCTCAGGATGCTTCACGGTGCTGCGATTGTTCCTACTGACTTTGGTACACTGTTTCTGCCTAAGCCAAACGGAAACTCCTACAAACATTATTCCCACTTTCTCCTAGAAATGTTTGATACAAGTGACATCATTTAGAATACATTTGGCTACAATCTATGAGTAAGTCCCTGGCCTGTACTTCTTTCAAGGCTGCAAGATGGAGGACTTACCCCTCCTCCAAAGAATGTGCCATAGACAGTCAAGATCTGGAATCCCCAGAGCAAAGAGGAGAATAGTGTTGAAACTAAGCCAAATCCTCCCGACCAGAATCAGTTCCCTTGAGAGGGGGTAGAGACCAGGAAATGTGGCTGAACCCCATGCCTGAACCATGGCTATAGTGACAGAATTGGGCACCTAATGAACCCTTTTCAGACTCAAGGTATTCAAATCACAAGCTGATATGGACCCACCTGTAAAGAATGCGACCTTCATATTCTATAATGTCTGGACAGAGCCCATCCTTGAGGAAGGAAGCAGTAACTTCATGTTTCATAACCAGATCTTTCTTTTTCTTCCTTTGCAGTATCCCTTTTTCCTCAATCTGAAGCATTGGCAGACATAATGTTTACACCAGCCTAAGTTATTCTGAGTCCCATCTCTGATGCTTACTATATGTGTGACCTTGGGCAAATCTCAACATCACTCCTTGGGACTCAGTTTCCTCATCTTTAAAAAAAATGGAGGGATAGACTAGTTGACCCTAGAGCTTCCTTCCAGCTTTAGACATGTGATCCTGCTTGAGTGGCCTTAGGAAAATCATTGAAATTTCTGAGTCTTGGGGCAGCAAGGTGGCACAGTGAGTAGAGCACAGGCCCTGAAGTCAGGAACACCTGAGTTCAAATCCAGCCTCAGACAAGGCTGGGCAAGTCATTTAACCCCAATTGCCCTGCCTTCCTCCCTCCAAAAAAAGACATTTCTGGCTCTTAGTTCGCTTCTCTAGAAAACAAAGCGTTGGACCAAATGGCTCCTGAGTTCCCCCCTCCAATTCTAGACCTGGTCATCCTATGACTGTTGCTCCTGAGAAATTCTCCAGATTTGACCCTAGTCAAATAACCTTAATGTTATTTCCAGAACCCTTTATATTTATGTAGAATGAAATGAAGGAAACCAAAATGGCCTCCACTGGTCAGAGGAAGGAGCAGCTGGTGTGTGCCCTTTTGTGGACCTTCAAACAGAGACTGAATGAAAGGTCATAGAATGGATTTCTGCACATACCTCAGTTGAACTAGACAGTTTTTAAAGTCTTTTCAAGTTCCATAGTTCTTGGATTCAGTGATTCTATGCCTTCGGTGACTCCTACAACTACCACACTGACCACCAACATCCCCCTTTTAGTTTTAATTCATGTTTTCTTTTTTTTTTAAACCAGACCTTTGATATCACTGATATATGGAACTTCCAGTGAGGAAAACTCCCTTCGGTGACACAGATCAGCGCCTCATTTATATAATCCATAGTCCTATGGAGTTACCTAGAAGTAAAGTGGTCTGCCCAGGGTCACATAACCAACATGGGTCAGAAGCAAGACTTTAACCTGGGTCTTTCTGACCCTGACTCCAACTCTCTTTCTCTAATACAATCAAGTTGAGTCAAGCCAACTGAAGTCAACAAGCATTTATTAAGTACCTACTATGTCCCAGGTGCTGGAGATACAAAGAAAGGCCCAAAAAAAACCCAAAACAGTATATATTCTCAAGGAATTCACAGTCTAATGAGAAAAAAACATGCATCAACTGTGTACAAACTATATATATTTATATATGTATATATACACACATATACATACATATACATATGGCATGTTGGCTCTTATGTTGTTCCTATATCAATATTTTATTTCCTTTGAAAATTTATAAGAAAGGTTACTCACATTTTCCTTTCCTGCACTAATGCACTGTATTTATTAATTTGTTTATATGAGGGAGTGGTTGGGCTTAACCTATGATCTCACTGGTGTAGATAATTCTCAAACTCCCTCCAAAAACTGGCAACTCCTTTGGCACTGATAGGTAGAAGGCAGCACTGAGAGGTTAAGTAGTTTGCCCAGGATCACACAGCCAGTATGCGTCAGAAGTAAGACTTGAACGTAGGTCTTCCTCACTCCAAAGTTGGCCTTCTATCTATTATTCCATGCTGCCTATCTGTTTTCTTAAGAAGAAAAATGTATCCTCACTTTTCTTGGTCTGCCTGGGTAACCTAAGGATGGTAACTGTACCATTGCTCATTTTCTCTCTTTGATTCTTTTTTTCCTCTATGAAAAATAGACCTCCTTTCTCTTCTCTGCTCTCAAGCTCCAGAAGGTAAAAAAGCACTTTTCTTATTCCTGCCTTGGTTTAGGGAAAGTTGTGGGGCTTGCCCATTATTGGCATATGCTCTGAAGTTAGTATATACTCTACTATCAACTTAAATGGTATAGGAATCCATAAACAGTATTCTAGATGGATAGAGAAAAGATGACCTGTAAGATTTTCCTTCTAAGGAAATCATCCATGAATTCCATGGCAGAGAAGTGAGCCTTTCTAGAGCTGGTAGTTCCCATTTGGTTCCCTCTAATGCAAGAATTCTGAAATTTGTGTGAAAATTGTGTCATGGACCCTTTAGCAGTCTGGTGAGGCCTACGGACCTCTTATTAGAATCTTGTTTTATTGCCTAGATACACAATTGAAGGAAATACTAAATTAGAGGTTAGTGAAAATAAAGAACATTTTTTTCCATCCAAATTCATAGATTGCTCCTGAAATCTATCCACAGACCCCTTAGGGATGCCTGATCTTTGGAGAGGCCAAGGAAAAAGACACAGCACTACTCAGAACTAGGAAAAAACACAGCTGGAGGATCACTCATATGCATTAGGCAACCCCTCTGAACTTTTCCCCAATGGTTTTTTTCATAGGCGCCACTTGCCTGAGCAAGGACATTAACAGTGAACCTAAGGGTCATTGGATTTTCCCAGGAAGTATAATCTGTGGGGTATCCTTTTCATTTTGATGGTGCAGGTAAGGCATGAGTTCCTTTATGATAGGTCCAGGGAGCTGACTGTGTTCATGCCTCCCCTGACAAATAGCAAGGAAAGGCTAAACTGGGGAGAGATCCCAAGCTCCCATCTTCCAAAGCAAACATACTCTTTGGTTGCTGAATCATAAATACCTCAACTGTTTTTGCTTATGTAAGCAACTCCCTAAGGTTTGCATAGGACGTCCCTGGTCCTTATTTCACTTGGTCACAACTGTCTCATGATGAAACTCAACTTCTAGCTTTCTCACTGTGGAAAATATAAGAGAAAATCACTGTTTGTTTCGTATCTGATGTTATAAATACAGCTTGTAAATTCTATCGACTTTTCGTTTTGTTTGGTCCTTGAGAAGTACAACTTGTTTTCTGCAGATGGTATTTTCTGGTGTCCATTCTCTGATGTTTTGATTATGAAATTGCTGTATTTGCTTTTAAAAGTGTTCCTTTTTGTGGTTTTCAATTCCCATTGGTGCACCATACAATGGGGCGTTGTGTGTTATGAAGAAAGAAAAAAATATATGCAGATATATATTATGGAGTGGATTTTATGTTCCAATGACTATAGTGTTAACATTATATTGACTTATTGAGAATCTGGGGAAATTCTAAACTTAACAAAATGTGTCTATTTTAATAAATACATAAAGCTTTATTGTGTGCCTTTACATTAAAAATGGGTTTATAAAGAGACTCAGGAACAGAAGCGTCTTGCTATAAATTTCCAGAGTAATGTAAAGCTTTTACACCGACATTTAAACCAAAACAACACCAACAATAATGAAGGAACTTTCCCAAACAGATTCTGTTAAGCTGAAGCAATACCTAAGCTCTGGTATTTTCTTTTGCTCCTCGAATGAAAATTAAGAAATGAACTTTGCCTTAAATGCTGCAATTTTCCTTTGCAGAAGAACCACTTAGAAGAGCTGATTTTGGTACTAATTGCTTTGTTGTGGAAAATGGTTTTAGTTTACACAATAAAATATAAAAAAAAATCCAGCAGATCGACTTTTAAAATGTTAAATTGGAAAAAAAAAAACAGCCACATGCTCACCTAGGAAAGAGCACCATCTCTGGAGTCCAAAGATCTTAGGTTTGAATCCTTCCTCTAACACTTACTATCTGTGTGGCTCTCAGCAAGTCAGTTAGCCTCAGTTTCCTCATCTGTCAAATGAAGAGGTTGGACTATATGGTCTCTCAGACCCCTCCTACTTCTAGTTCTATCATCCTGTGATTTGAGGTGTGCTAGAGAGTCCCCCTCCTTTCATGGGGATAGATGTCATTTTTCTTATTTATAGGAGTTCTCCACTATAAAATCTCCCTCTGAAGTGAAGCCCAGCCCAGCTAAGTTTGGAGTGCCTCATCACCAGGTTGGCCACAGGGGGGTGAACATTTTGACCACAGCAACTCTCAAAGTTCTCCAACTGAGTAATAGTGGAGTCTATTTTGCTTGAGTGGAAATGCCCACAGCAGTAAAATGACCAGTACTGTAGGATTCTATGAGACAAAAGATTTTGAGTTGAATAGGATGTTAGAGGCCATCTAGTCCAACTCCATTGTATAGACGAGGTAATCAAGGCAGATTCAAAGTTAATTGACTTGCTTCAAGTCACACAAGGAATAAGTAACAAAGCCAGAATTAAAACCCAGGTCCAAAGTATTAAAACCAGAACAAGAGAGCACATAACTCTTCCAGTTCCTTCTCATCATTCCCTTTTAATAAAAACCCAAAAGATTTCATATCATGTTGGAAAGAGGCCTTCCTGAACCATCCTATTTTAATTCACTAATCACACCTCCTACCCACCATCAGCCAGCAAGCATTTATTAAGTGTTTCCTATGAGCCAGGGACTGTGCTATCCCTGACCTGGAGAAGCTCACCTTCTAATGGAGGAGACAATGGACAGACATTTATGTTTGAACAAGCTGTTTACAGGATTAATCGGAGATAATCACAGAAGGAAGCTAACTAGTAATAAAAGAGATTACCTCCCTGTCCGGGATTAATCGTACTCTTTAGCATCAAAATGCATTTTCTTTGGACACTCAATTTAAGGTAACAAAAAAAAATGAAGATAAGGAATGGGAGGCAGCTTAGATTAGTGGATCTCATCTGGCCTAGGATTTAGAATATGCAGGTTCTAGTTCCAATTCTGTTACTAGTGATCTATGAGTGATCGTAGGTATATCACTAAGCCCTGCTAGAACTCAGGCTTAGTTTTTTTTTCTTTTTTAATTTATTTTTAATTCAATTTTTGTTTTATTTTCAGTTCCAAATTCTCTCCCTTCCTTCTCTCCCTCCCTCACCTATTGAGAAGGCAAGAAAAAGAAAACCTATTATAAACTTGTATAGTCATATGAAACAAATTCCCTCATTAAACATGTCAGGAAAGGAAGGAAGGAAGGAAGGAAGGAAGGAAGGAAGGAAGGAAGGAAGGAAGGAAGGAAGGAAGGAAGGAAGGAAGGAAGGAAGGAAGGAAGGAAGGAAAGAAGGAAGGAAAATTTGCTTCAACTTGAATTCTGAGGCCATCAGGTTATCCACCTGTGGAGAGAGAATTGATGGGACTCAGTTTCTACATGTGCAAAATGGAAAGGGCTATAGGTGATCAGAACTCCTGCAACCTGTGGGCTGTGTGTTTCTTCTAGAATATGTTCAGATCTGGCCTGAGCTAAAAACATCTGAAAATTTTCAAGTGAACCTGTAGACAAGTTGAACTATCCAGGGTACTTAACCTTTTTGTATGTCTGAGATTTCTTTGGCAGTCTGGTAAAACCTATGGACCCTTTCTCAGAATAATGTTTTTAAATTGATAAAAATCAAATACATAGGATTGCAAAGAAAATCACTTATATTGAAATAAGTTATCAAAATATTTTTAAAATCAGATTCATGGAACCCAAGTTAAGACCCTCTGATAGATGACTTTAAAGTTCTCCTCCCTCTCTAAATCAATGATCCTGTGTGGTTACCAGCACCATCGTCCTATCCAAATCACAAATGAGATCCTAAGAGTTAGATCTGCAATAGATCTTAGACTTCACTTAATCTCAACTTTTATTTTCCAGAGGTGTAAACAGAAGCCTGGAGAGGTTCATTGACTCTCCCAAGGTCATACAAGTCATAGTAGCAGGGATTTTTTAGGGCAACTTGCCCCTGGTCCCAAGCCTAAGAACAAGGGCTAGCAAACCAGGACCAAGACTGGTAATGCCATTTCTTTTACTCTCAAGGTGGCTAAAGAACAGGCAGACTAAAGAAATACATGCTGTTTAGGGACCTCTCTTACCCAGAGTGGTGCTTCAGAGAGCATTGGAGGGGTTAAACGCATCACTGGAGATCCAGGAAACCACCTTCACTGCCTCCCCCAATGTCCTCTCATTCCACACATTCAGCTGACATCATTTCTATAACCCACTTCCAAGTGCGAGTGAGCAATTTTGGTGCCAGAGGCTCCCACCCCACACATACTCCCTGCTCCGTCCCAGGACAGCTTTTTCCCACTGGCCTTCTGCTGACCTCACCCCAATCTAGATATGAAGCTACAAAAAGCCCCTGTCAGCTGGGAGGTCCAGAAAGATGACAGCATGCCCAAGTTTCATATAATCATGTGCAAGCCTGGTGCCCATGGTGCATCAGAAAAAAGAGAGATTTGGGACTCTTGCCAAGTTCTTCTCCAGGAAAGGGGAGTCATTGATATCAATTAATCCAACCAGATAAGTGCTGTGCCAGTAACTCTTCTGGGAATGAGGGGTGAAAATGACTGAAGGCTCTAATTGACATCACATATGGTGACAGAAAAGCATTTTAGAAGTGAAATCCAAAAAGGAAACAACACTCATTGATAGGACTGCCCAAATGGAGTAACACAGCTGGAAAGCTCTCAATAGGCAGTGATTGGATTCCCTCCCTCGTGGTGATGTTCTTCCCAGGGAAGGGAGGAAGGCCATTGCTTGGCAGCGGGATTTTCCTGAGCCCATGAAACCCATTTCCAAGTCAAAGCATGATAACACCGAGGAAGTGTAAAGAACCCTTTGGTGTTCTCGGTATCCTGGCTTCTCTTGACCAATTTGTAACCAGGAGGTGGATGGAGGAGAAAGAGGGGAGCAATACAATTGGAGGCTAGGATCCCAGATTTAACGTGGGGAGGGGGACACAACAAAGGTCATAGGATAGCAGTGAACATTGAAGCTATCCATCTTAATCCCCTCACTTTACAGGTGAATGAACCAAGGCTAAGAGAGGAAAGCTGATTTGCTCAAGGTAAGTAACAGAGGTAGGTCTTCTGACTCCAAATCCAAGTCTCTCTCCACTGCACTCTACTGTTAGGATTAAGGAGGAGACTAAGAATCAATGGATGGTTAGACTGACAAGTGTCATATCGATCAAGCAAAGCAACAAATTTAAAGAAGGCAATTTGAGAAAGGCTATTCTCACAGCGGGTAGTAAATCTAAATACCTCATTATCTAGAGGCAGCTAGGTAGCACAGGGTATAGAGCTCTGGATCTGGAGTGAGACCTGAGTTCAAATCCAACCTCAGACATTTAATGTCTGGGTGACCCTCATCAAGTCATTCTGTGCCTCAGTTTCCTCATTTGTAAAATGAGCATAATAGTAGCAACTATCTCCCAAAGTCATTGTGAGAATCCAATGACATGATATAGATATAGCAATTCGCAAACCTTACAGTGCTATAATAATGCTATCATTATTACCTCTAAGAGGTGATCAGGTTGAAAGTGTAGCTAGGTTCATAAATATGATTAACTACATTCTCAGACAATCCACCCATAGGAATTAAAGTTATATCCCAGAGAATCCTCAGGTGATTCCCCTTACTCTTTTGGCCTCACTCTTATCTGTCAAATGAGGACATTGAATGAGATGACCCATAAGGTTCCTTCCAGCTCTGATCCCATGAAGGCCACAGCTGCAAGAGATTTTGAAGACTGTCTAATTCAGGAGTGGGGAACCTATGACCACAAGGCCACATGTGGCCCTCTAGGTCCTCAAGTGCTGCCCTTTGACTGAATCTAAGTTTCACTGAACAAATCCCCTAGGATTTGAGGTCCTTTCCCATTTAGAGATTCTCTTCTTTTCAGGCTGATTGGCCCAGGTTATGACGTTACTTTGCTAGCTTAGATTATTTATCCATGAATTTTCTGTATATGACAGTTCCAGCTGGTTTATCTATATTTACATGTTACCCCATTATAATAGAAGCTGAGAACTGACATTTGGAGAGGCTTGTTTTCAAGGAGTTTAGACAGATAAGAGATTGAAGACTTCAGCCCAATTCCAAAGCCAGAATGTCCTGAAGCTTTATGGAAAGCAGAAACTCAATCTACCTTACACACTCATCAGGGAGTGTAAGCAGAAATCAGACAAGACTTTTCCTCCCAGTTTCCACATTTGTTTTAGGATCACACTCAATGACACACTCATTCATGAAAGCATGATCTGTAATCCAAGAAAACTAGGTAGGTTTCAATGCCCACCAACTTATTGACTCAATATCACTTATTAAGCACTAACTGTATGCAAAATGAGATAACAGTGTGGTGTTGGTTAGTTGGTTGCTTGCTTGCCTGTTCATCCTTTGTTTTCAAAGAGGACAAATGACATCACAGGTGATGTCTTAACTCGCACCTGAATTAGATTTCAGGGAGGCAGAGCTGCACAAAGGCATCAGCCTCACCTCCTTCAGAGTTATTGAAGTCCAGCAGCAGGACAAAAGTCAAGATGACTGGAGATGGGCCGGGATGCAGTGAAGTATAATGACTGACCTGGCCTGAGTCAAGGAGACCTGGTTCACATTCCATCTTTGAGGCACTGACTCTCTGACCTTGAGCACGTCACTACCTCTCAGTGCCCCAAGGCCACTCTCTAAGACCATCAATTGTAGAACTACATTGGGAGAGGGAGTTTTCTCATGGGGAAGTTCCATACACTGATGGACCAGACTCATATTGGCAAGATATGCTGCTGGACATAAGAAATAAACACCCATAGTGTCTGACCTCAAAGAGTTTATAATATAATATAGAAGGAAATAAGCCACCTAATACAAGGTTGAATTCAATAAGCACATTCAGTGAACAACAGAATCACAGAGCTGGAAGGGACCTCTAGGACCAATCCCAGCACTGAAAAAGAACCCTCTCCATAGCATCTCTACATAGAGTGATCCAGTCTTTGCTTAAAGACCTCAAGAGATGCTGATCACAATGATGTAAAGGAAAATCCTGAAAAGCTTTGGAACCCTGATGAATGCAGTGACCAATCAGGATTTTGGAGGCCTGAGAGTGAAGCACAACTCTCTCTTCTTCACAGACAGGGGGTGGACCATGGGCATAGAGTGAAGAAATTGCCACACCTGGTCATTGTGTTGATTTGTTTCACCTGAATGTCATTTGTCTTGAAAAAGGGTTCTATTGGTGGTAGAGAGTGGAAAGTCACAGTGACATAAAAACAAAAGAACCATCAATAAAATATTTACTAAAAAGAAAAAAATTTAATAAGAAAAAGAAGCCTCGGGTGAAGGGAAACCCAGCTCCCTCTTAAGGCAATCCATTTTATTCTTGAACCGCTCTAATTGTTAGCACATTTTTCCTGACTTCAAACCTAAATTCACTTCTCTGCATTTTCCACCCATCACTTCAAAATCCGCCCTCTTGGACCAAGCAGAGTGAGTCTATTCCCATCAATATGACAGCCTGCTAAATGGTTGAACATAGCTTCCAAAGTTCCGCTAATTTTTTTCTTCTGCAGCCTAAACATCCCCACTTCTTTCAAATGATCCCCATCCTCATGCTGGCTCCTTCGACTGTTTCATCCTGGTGGTATGTAAATTCATTGACAGCACAGGCTGTTGTCATTTTTGTCTTTCTATGCCCAGTGCCTAGCACACAGTAGGTGTTTAATAAATGTTTGATGGTTGTTGTCCAATTGGGAAAATACTTTCAGGGCATGGAGAAGTCCTACTGATTCCATCTCCGTAGTTAGGCTCCATAACAATCACTAAGAGCTACTCACTCCTTGCCCTGTGCCATGGTAGCAGCTTGACTCATAATCACTTTTGCTAACACCCATAGAAATGTCCCCTCATTGTCTGAAAATTTACTGACTCAAGATGAGGCTGCCAAGACTACTCTGGGTAAATTTTCTTTTCATCTTTAACATAGTCATAAAGCATCGCTAAGATCCACACATACCATACGCCCATCATAGCCAGATTAATGTCTTCACTCTCTTAGAGTAACCTCAGTAGACTTTCTTTCTGTAACATTCTATAGGGCAATGCATCTCAGAGACCTGTATTGTCAAAGATTTGGTGAGAGGACTGAGGGCTGAGATAAGTAACTCTTCAAAGATCTGACTTAGGAAAAGAGGGACCCTAGAGACAGAGAACCTCTCACACAGAAGATCCCCTGAGGCAGGAACTGAGTTCATAAACTCTTTCACAATAAGGTAAGAATGACTAATAAAAGGCTTAACCCCTCAATATTGCCAAGGATCACCTCTTCCAGTACTGTGGGCTAGCTTCTACCTTATGCAACATTGAGAAGCAAGTAAAGTGTGTGTGTTTCAATGTTTTACAATCCTTTTCTCAAAATTTTCTTAGAAGTAACACCTCTGCTCTGTCCTCAGACACAAAATACACACACACACACACACATACACACACACACACGCACGCACGCACACACGCACACACACACATGCTTTCTCATCCTTCCTCACTTTCAAAACAGAAAAGGAACAAATAAACTCACAGTAAGGTGAAAATACCTGATCAGACTTAATATTCTGCTACTCTCTCTGATCCTTTTCTGAGGAATATTTGCATCCTCAGGAGACAAAGCCTTAAGCCATAGAAAAATATTTATAATAGTGTCAGTGAGCTGAGTGCAGGAGATGTGGGGGAGGTGAGAGGGAGCCTTCCCAACACTAATAAAATCACATCGAATAGACAAGCAGATACTCTGCCTATGTGCATGACCTGTTCTGCTGTGGGTGAACATGAGCTACACCTGAAGAGGCCAGGGCTTACAGGATAAAACTCTCTCTTTAAAATAAAAGTTAAAAGGTGCCATTCATTTCCTCAACAAACAAATTCAACACCTACTATGCATATCCGGGTAAGATAAAGAGAAGAGTCAGTCCCTGCACCAAAAAGCTTAAAATCTGGTAGAAATGTTCTCACAGTCACTAATTGATTCTTCTCCCATTTTCCTCTTGGGGTGTCACAATTTGAGAAAGGTGCATAAAGCCATCTGACCTGGACACTTATCTCTATCTCTGCCATCACCACTAATAACTCCTCTCTTCCTGACAGTTTTCTTCATTCTACCTGTCTGTTTCCTTACATCCTTACATTCAACCTTCAGAGGCCAAAGAATAGGGATACAGTAGAAAGAAAGTTGGGCTTGAAATCATGGGACCTGAGTTCAAATCCCAACCCTGTGACCTATGGGCCCTCCTTTTTTCTCATCAATAAAATGCGGTGGCTGGACTCAGAGACCTCCAACACCTCTTCCAGCTCTAGATCTAGGGTGCCTGAAAAAACTGTTTTGAAGAGTTTTACAACACTCTGAAGATTTTACATTTCCACGTTTTTCATTTCAACATGGGGTCAGAGTAGTAACCAAGACTGGGCAATCAGGAATTTGACCCAAGGCACACAGTTAAGAGGGTCCTTTAGCAGTGTAGAAATAATAGGACTTAGCACTTTGTTCACAAGAATATTTAGTTTAAAAATTGGAAGCTCCCAGAGATCAGTCTAGAATGAATTCCTCTCCTGCCCAATCCTTACCCCTTCGTATGCAGCCTGCCCAGCAGGGACTTTGATTGAGGTTGTAGCCCTTGCTCCATCTCCCTCTAATCAGGCAATGTCCCACCCCCATTCCCCCACCCACTTGCTCTAGTGATGTTTGAGATATTTAACCTGGGTGCAAAAATTCCTAGTTATGGCTCTGAGTATGGAGAATAGACTGGTCCTTCCCTCCACAAGCCTCCCCTCCTCCAATGCTTGGTACACAAAGCCCGCTCTCTGAAACTGACATTCTGTATGATATTGAAAAACATAGATTCCTCAAGAGATGCTATTCAGGCCATCCACAGCATGGAGAAGCATACAATCCACAATCCCCATTCAGTCTCTATAGAGCTGCACATCTGGGTGTTCCATAGTCCTTTGTGGGGGCCCCATCTCGAGAATCAATGGTAGCAGTGATTCTGCCTCTCCTGACGGCCATGCAGCAGCCCTGCTGTACTACCCAGCATGTGAGGTAATGGGCACGAATGTCCTGCCAAACATTTAAGGAGTTACGGTCCACATTGCGTACATTGTATAGAAAGACAATATGCAACCCAGATTTAAAAAAAAAATACAGTGTGAGATAAAACCAAACTCTGTTCTTTTGTGTTCCCATCCTCCCACCCACTAATTTCAGCACAAATGTAGAGATTGTGCCTGGAAAGTACACAATCTTCTTTCTCTAACACTAGCATACCTCCAGTAAAAGATTAATTTGAGACGTTTTGTTCAATCAGCCTCCTCTACATTTTCCAGAAAACCATGAGCTACATTGGACCATTTTCAAACCAATGATCCCCAGCCCACAGTTTACTCATAGGAAGCCAGAGAAAAAAAGAAAAAACTCGGTGTACATCCCAAGGCCATCCTGCCTTCCCATAACTACCATGATGAAAGGGGCAAGGCCAGAGTTATCTCAAAACCAGAGAAGCAGTGATTCAGAGGCACAGAATGAACATAAGCATTGGAAAAGAACTAGAGGGTTCATCCAGTCCAGCTCCTTCATTTTACAGACAGGGAAACTGAGGGCCAGTTAGAGACTGACTTGTCCAAGGTCACCTAGCAAATTAATAGTAATGCAGGGACTTGTCCCCAATTCTCCTGGCCACCCCATCCAGTATTCTTCCTGCTACATTCTTCTGCTCTTAATCTCTTTGATAATATACTCTGTAGCTCTAGCATTCAGATACACAAACTTTGGTTTCCCCATTTCATGGATGAAAGTGTAACCAGATTTGGGCTATCCACATTGAAACATTTGGGGCCAGGCATCTGTTTCTGCTCTCATCACCATTGCTATCTCCCATCCCAGCCCCAGAGTTTATAGAATAACTATACATACATACATCTATGTGTATTGTATATATATGTGTATATATATACATATATATGTATAAATATATATAGGCATAGATATAGATAGATGACAGAGATATAGATACAGATAGAGGGAACGATTTAGATAATATAGATGATACAGAGAAAACCATGACTGCCAGCTAGGAGGAAAAAAAGAAGGGACATCAACTGTAGAGAGTCACTCAGGATGAATTCAAACTCAAGCTGTTAGTTGGATATGGAGAATGGCCATTTCTCAAACAGCCTAGAGATTGTTTTGAAACTCATTTACCATTGCCACTAGATTTCCTGGCAGTCTCTTGAGAGTAGGGGCCTCTACCCTCTAATTTATCTTTGGGATTCTAACACTTCTCACAATGCCTCAATAACACAGACAATTATTAAAAGTGTAACTGGCCAGTAGGAATAAAGTTACCTGAAAACAATTTGGGTATTGCATGGTCTTTACTGGGATTCCCCCACCTCATGAATCAATTCCCATTTGCTCTCCTGACTTTGAGTCTTCTTCCCCTATTCAATAAACTCCAATGGTTCCTTTTTCCCTCAAAAATCAAAGAAAATCCTATCGGGCTCTTCAAGCATTTTGTAACCTGGTCTCTTCCCGCTTCTCCAGTTTTCTCATACTTTCCTCCAGTGACTCTAGACTCCTTGCTGTCATTCTTCAAACATGACGCTCCTTCACTTGACTCTAGGCATTTTCAATGGCTGTTCCCCATACCAGGAATTGTCTCCTTCCTCCTCTCCACCTCCTGCCTCCCCTGGCTTCCTGCAAGTATCAGTTAAAATCCTTCCTTTTATATGAAGTCTTTCCCCATTCCCCTTAATGCTAATACCTTCCTCCCTGTTATTGCCCCAATCTAGCCTGTATGTATCTTGTTTGCTCTTAGTTGCTTGCATGTTCTCTCTCCCCATTCAGATGAGTTCCTTGGGACTACCCTTGTCTTTCTTTGTATCCCCAGCACTTGGTACAGTGACTGGCACATAGTAGGCCCTTAATGAATGCTTAATGATTTAACTTGACTCTATTCCATTACCTACTCATGTCTAGCATAAAAGTTCATACATTTTATATTTCTTTTTTCAGTGGTAGGAGGATGATTGGGGATAAAAATTAATTCTTGATAACTGAAAAAAATTTATAAAATGATAAAATATGATAAAATTAACTACCTTATTGTTGACTAAACAATATTTAATTCAGTTTTTTTGAGAGGGTGGGGTTAGGAGAAAGCTGAGTCCAGACTTTCCAGCAATAATTGTATGGTCTATGTCCTAATTATAACGGCAACATTGCCAAATATATATACTGGCCAACAGGAAAACTATCTAGTCTGCACAAACAATTTTGTAAATGTTTTACTGGAGGGAAATTAAGCATCATCTATGACATACATCCCAGAGCCACTGGAGTATTCAACTGGAGCCATCATTTTCCTGATGGGTGCAGACTTTCAAACTGGCCCCATGGCAAATCAAATGTTTATGCATTCTCTGATGCCTGGAATAAATGTTCCCAAACAGGAAATGTTTGGCAGCTGTTGGATCACCAAAGGGTTTCTGAAATTCACATTTGATTTGCAGGGGAAAAGAAAGCAAACAAAGGGTAGTCTATGTTTTCTCAGAGCAGACCCATATCTATAGAGACATCATAGAAAAAAAATAAAAACTTAGAAACTAAATATTTCCACTACCCAACATTTATTGCTGCCCATAGGATTATGGCTAGAAATCAACCCAGTAGTTAGAAGCTACAATTCCTTTAAATTCCCAAAAGCTGGCTTTGGTTTGGGTTTAAGCCCTGGCCTATCCCTTTAACCATTCTTTGAATAAGAGGAATTTTTGATAAATAATTCTATTCATAGCCCAATCTCCACAGTACACATTCAAGCAAGGTAGCTTGATGGGTAGATATCACTGAAACCAGGAAACAGGGCTAACACTCAGGTCTTGATTCTAGGGTGAGCAATTAGGAGATGTGGGCTCCCCTTTGATGGAGGTTTTCAATGAAAGGCCAGATTACCAGTTGTGGGTACATTGAGGAGAGGGGTGAGGGGAGGGTGATTGTTGAAGTATAAGTTGGACTTAGTGACCTACAAGATCAACTCACATTCTGTTGATATGGTGGGTGCAAAAGGAGGATTTTTTTAATCCACTGAGTTCAATCCCAGCTCCTTAACCTGTATGACCTTGGACAAGTTACTTAACCCCTCTGACTTCAGTTTCCTTACCTATAAAATTAGGGAGTTGAACTGGATGGCCTGAGATCTTTTCCAGCCCTAGTGTTAGGATCATAAAGAACCAAGCAGAATCATCCCTTCCCGACACATGAAAGGAGATCCTTTTGACCGCTAGTAAATATGGATGAAATTTGAAGTTTAAAAAAAAAGTTATACCTCCGTAATACAGAAGACTGAAGGCCAGTTTCACAGAGAGTCTGTTATTTATTTTTACAGTACTTTACTTAAGGTACAAAATGCATCAGTACTTGGAGAGATGGGTGTCTCTCTCTCTCTAGCTGGCACACCATGGCTCGGCATGAGAGGGGACCTACAGACACCCCGGTACAGCACGTATTCAATAATACCACATCAAGCTGGTTGTCAGAATGGACAAAAGGGCAGGAAGGGGGGAAAGTGGTGGTGGTGTTTTTTAATGGTTAAATGGAAACATGAAATGAGTTTAAGAACTACTCTGTACCCAGAAGAAAAAAAAATCAGAAACTGCTTTGTGGAATATCATTTCAAGCTAGGCAGGGTTAGTGACTATGTGGTTAGAGCCTAATCGGTTCATTTCCTTCATGCTAATGAATTGAGAATTTCAGGAAAATCATGATTGCAAAAAGGAGCAGTGAAAAATAAAAAGCTAAGTATAGATAAGTGTGAAACCCCAAATTTAAAAAAAAAAGGAAAAAATAATTACCCCTAACCCCTTGCCCCTTCTGAATTCACAGAAACACCTTTCTCAGGGTCAGAAAGTTCCAGTATTTCCTCTACCTCCCTTGCCAAACCCGTCTGCCCCATTCCTTCGCTTTCTATTTGTTACACGCTGTTAAAGGGAGCGATGGACCAGGGAGGCATCTCTAGGAGGTTCCCATTGTCATTTGAAACATTTGAAAGTGTCTTTTTTTTCCTCCCAACTCAGAAATGTTGGATAAGACAGAAGAGAAAAAAAAAAACCTACAAAAGCGAAATAAGATACCCAAAGCAGGAAAAGGAAAAAAAAAAAGATAAACAGAGGTGTGGCCCAAGGTTCTTTAATATGAATTTTTGGTAGTGCTTGAACCGGGCAGAACCATGGGCGACAGGTAGCGGGGTACAACCGAGGGAGAGATTTCTCTTAAGGCAACAGGTGGGCAAATCAGGCTACGAAACATTGGACAGGAGGCTTTTCTAGACCTTCGGCGTCAGAGCTTGGCAGGGGAGTTCTTGCACAACCCGCTGTCACAAGCAAACCCTAGGCACGTCGGTCCATCAGCTGGCGCACCTCAGTGGCCAGCCAGGGGAAGTCCAGATGCTCCCTTATACGTGGGCGCTCTTGGCGTGAGTCGGGGAGCTGGAGCCTGAAGAGTAGTAGAAGCGATTCTCCCCAAATGACTGAGCATCTCCCGCGCAGCACAGGATGACGCAGCCGCCAAACAGGCAGAGGGTGGCCCCGATCCAGCCCGTGTAGAGGGAGTAGCCAAAGCTCATGATCATGGTCTCACGGTGGGCGCACACAGGGAACCAGATGGTGGCCACCAAGGCGCACAGGGCTGGAGAAACACAAAGAAAGCAGTGACCATGGCGCATCTGTCAGAGACGGGCCCGCCAGCACCACCTAGAGGTGGTGTGGGCCAGTGGAAAGAACCTGGTTCAAATTCTGACAGCTCCGCCACTTAGGGCAGGAGTGACCTGGGGTAAGCCACACCAAAGATCTCTTCCATCTCTAAATCTGCGATCCTAGGAGTCTAGAGCAGAAGTCAGGTCTCTACAAAGTCTTTAGCAACGTTTAGCAGCTGATGAAGAACATTTGTCAAAAGAGCATGAAGTCTTTGCCTCCCCACACACAGAAACACCCTAAAATGAAAAACTAAACTATTTTCTAGTCAAGTCATTAGCAAAAAAGGAAAGACAGGAAAGAGAGAGAAAGAAAAAAAGGAAGAAGGAAAGAAGGAAGATAGAGAGAGAGGGAGGGAGGGAGGAAGGAAGGAGAAAAGGAAGGAAAGAAGGAAGGAAGGAAGGAAGGAAGGAAGGAAGGGAGAGAGAGAGAGAGAGAGAGAGAGAGAGACAGAGACAGAGAGAGACAGAGAGACAGAGAAAGACAGAGAAAGATGAAGAAGAAAGAAAGAAAGAAAGAAAGAGAGAAAGAAAGAAAGAAAGAAAAGAGAGAGGGAAAGAAAGAAAGAAAAGAGAGAGGGAAAGAAAGAAAAGAGAGAGGGAAAGAAAGAGAAGGAAAGAGAGAAGAAAGAGAAGGAAAGAGAGAAGAAAGAGAAGGAAAGAGAGAGGGAAATAAAGAGAAGGAAAGAGAGAGGTAAATAAAGAAAAAGGAAGGAAGGAAAGAAAGAAAAAGAAAGAAAGAGAAGGAAAGAGATAGGGAAATAAAGAGAAGGAAAGAGAGAGGGAGATAAAGAGAGAAAAAGGAAGGAAGGAAGGAAGGAAGGAAGGAAGGAAGGAAGGAAGGAAGGAAGGAAGGAAGGAAGGAAGGAAGGAAAAGACACTAGTCGGAGCTATCCAAATAGGGAAGGCCAATGTCGGCCTGGCCCAATTCACCACTCACTTTATTCACATGGAGTAAATCACATTATATAAAAACTGTCCAGATTTGTTGTTTTGAGGTAACTTTGTTGTAAGGAATATTGTTTAAAATAATTGCTTTGATTGCTTTGAAATCCTTCTGTAGTCTCTATTTATACTATTGCCAAATACTCTCCAAGAATGTAAATAATCACTGAATACAATTATAGAATGTTAAAGCTGTCATACAGCCCAGGCCCCTCATTTCACGGGGAAAGAAACTGAGGTCCAGAGAAGTTCACTTGCAAAAGTTCCCATAATTAGAAAGTAGAGGAGATGAGGTTGGGCAGTTAGGTGGTGCAGTGGTTAGAGCACTGGGCTTGGAATCAGGAAAAGTCATCTTCATGAGTTAAAATCCAGCCTCAGACACTTACTAGCTATATGACCTTAGGCAAGTCACTTCATCCTGTTTGCCTCAGTTTCCTCCTAAGCTGGAGAAGGAAATGGCAAACCACTCTAGTATCTTTGTCATGAAAACCCCAAATGGGGTCATAAACAGTCAGACATAACTGAACAACAAGAAGAGAGAGGGGTAGAATGTAGGTCCTCAGGCTCTGAAGTCAGTGTGCTGTCTGCTCTCTGCCACACCATCCTTTGAAGCAAAGAGAGCTGATCGAAAATGTTATTTTGTTATAATGAGATTTAACCTGGGAGACACAGGAATTTTGCAATGTGTAGCCCACACTTAACTTTTGTTTAGATTACATAGAAGAAAAGGATTATAAATAGCCTCCAAAGACATCCCTGCTGCTAGGCAGAATGGTCACTAAACTATCTCATGCAACTGAATACCTAGCCTTATTCCCCTTTCTAGGTATTCTGGGTAAGAGCTTGCAATGCCCCAGCTTCCTCCTTGACCTCCTGCATCTTGAGGTCCACTTCTGTACAAATACTACCCCTAATGGGAAGTTGATAGCAGTACTGACAAGATGGCATGAGGTGAAGAACACAGGCTTCTGTCTCAAATGAGAAAACTCTGAATTCAACTGAAGAAATATTGATTAAGCACCTACTATGTGCCAGGTACTCTGGATACAAAGACAAAAAAAATGAAACAATCCCTGCTCTCAAGGAGCTTCTACTCCATTAGGAGATACAACATACACAAATAAATACAAAGTAATTTCCGTAAGAAGAGAGCCCCAACAACTGGTTGGAACCAGGAAGGTGGGTCAAGAAAGTCCTTGGGTTGAAGGCAATATGTCAGTTGTGTTTTAAAGGATGCAAGAATTTTAAGGGGGCAAGTTAGGGGGTGTCATACTATATGAAAATAGTAAAGTGATATATAAAAGTAAGGTGGGAGTATCTTCACAGTACTATTAATCTGCCTCTGTCTCCCATCTCCAACAGACATGACTACATCTTGGGATTTAATAAATTTTCTCTTGTACTATGACCTCCTTAAGAATGGGGACAGTTTGCCTCTCTTTGTTTCTCTAGCACTTTGTACAGTACCTGGCACACAGTAGGTGCTTAAAAATATTTGTTGGTTGACTTCTGCAGAGCCTTTCAGAGTCACTGTGGCTGCACACTTCCAGCCTGTGTCTGCAGAGGAGAAACGGTAATGCTTTCCTTCATCACTGGCACTTAAATTAAATTGGATCATTTCTATGTCTCTCTTAAATGTGAGGAAAGACTCAGCATTTTCTCACCTAGGAAGAGCTTTTCAACCAACTTTATTATGTGCTGATAGTAAGTAAAACATAGGTTTTTGTATAACATGTACTAAGTTTCCACAATATATTAGATGTTTGACACAAAGATAGCAAGATGTACCTCTGACAATGAGGAACTAAACTAAGAGATTCCATGTGATGGTTAGAACAAAGGACATTCAGTCAGGTGAGGCTCCCCCAGTTTCCCTGTCCATGCAACCCAAATTTACTATAAGATGGTCAGTCAACAGACGTATGTTCCTTGAGGGCAAGGATAGTTTTCATTTATGTTTTTGTATCTCCACTGTCTGCTCTTCTACCACAACATGGCATGGAGGTGACCCTGAATTCTGGAAGACTGGGCCCATGATGAGTCCTCCAAATTAAAAAGACTTGTAGTATAAACTTCATTTATAGACTTTAGGCCCTTTGTCTGAGGACCAGCCTACATAAGATCCAAGGGCTTGGCCAGAGCAACTCCCAGAGATCATCTTCTCAGTTACAGAGGGATTGAGACCTGCATTGGTAGAGGGACTCCCTACACCCACCAAATCACAGAGCCTTAAAGGATTTTAAGGGACAGTTTTTTGCACATAGTAGGTACTTAATAAACATTGGTTGGCTTGACCCATTTACATCATTTGGGGCTGTGTAGAAATATGCGGAAGTTAGCTCCAGAGCTAGCAGGGCACTCAGAAGCCCTCATCCAATATCTTCATTTCACAGATGAGGAAACTGAGGTCCACAGCACTTAATTGACTTGCCAGCTGAGATATACTGACTCAACAATCCATTGCCCTGATTCTTGTGGTGAGAACCAGCTCAGTATTTGAAGATGGCTCAGACAAGTTCAGGGCTGGATTTAGTTTAATTTCTTAGTTTAGCTAACAAACATGAGATTGGGAAAATGTCTAGACAGGCTTTGATATAGGAATTTTCCATAATTAAAGATGTATATGAATGGATATTTGTGTGCATATATTTACAGGTATATAGGTCTGGCCACCTAGTTTGGAAGCCCTGACTTTCAGTCTTGTTTTTTGGCCTGTGCAAGTCTCTATGTGCCTCCCGGCAACTCTCAAGATTTGAAGGGAAATGCCAGTCTCCAATAGTGGAGATACTTTCCACAGTAAGAACTTTCTACCTATCCTGATGCAAGCCCAGATTTCCCCCCCCCATCCAAAAAAAATAAGAATAATTCTATGCATACATGCATGTGGTAGCTCTTCTCCTTCCAACTCCACCCCAGGAGGAGATGGAGCTGGGTGGAGTGGAGAGAACATCGCTTTGGAGTCAGAGACCTTGGGTTCATAGAGTTACAGGACTAGAGCTGGAAGAGACCTCAGAGGCTTTACAGATCAAGAAACTGAGGCCCAGTGAGGTAAATGACTTGCCTATGGTCACTTGGGTCATCAAGATCAAGAGAGGGGATTTGAACCCAGGTCTCGTGACCACAGAGCTCTCCCTATTGTACCACAATAACTTTTCATCTCTACGGGCCTCAGTTTTCTCACAAAATAAGAGGGCTGGACAAGATTACCCCTCAGCCCTAAGTCTAGGATCCTATGGTCCCTTTTTGGAAGATGGCTTCCAAAATCAACAAATCCTCACTCTGATTCCAACCATGCCATTTTGGTACAGTGGCAGGAGCAGTAGCCCTGGAGTCAGAGGACCTGGGTTCAAATTCTGTCTCTGATGCTTCCCACCTGTGTGGTCTTGGGCAAGACACTTAATTTCTCTGGGCCTCAGTTTCCTCCACTGTAAAATGGGTGAGTGGACTAGATGACCTCTCAGATAGCCAACAGTTCTAAATCAATGACCCTATGAACACACCTGATGGTTCCCAGACATCCTATTCTTCCAATCTCCTAATTCACATATTCTTAATGTAAGATAGCACTCATTCCAGAAATGTCTTGATTTCCTAGCAGATATGCTACCCCTGGATGGGATTCCTGTGGCTCTCACAAAGCCACCACATCAAAACCAATGGAAAACAACAGACTGACTTCCATACCACAAGAGGAGAAATGAGAGGGTCATTTGAGATGCTGACCTTTAATTGCCCTTAGGATGAAGAATGTTTGGGGAAGAGACTGAAAACAAAGGAAAATTTCCTCTGTTACAGAAATGGCTTTGGGGGAGGGTGGGATACATTTTGACCAGTAAAACCAAAACACAAGCCAAGCCACTATCAACCAAAAGCCATTAGTAACAGTAGCTCCCATTTCTAGGATTCTTTCCTTCAACAACCTTGTAAACAAGTCATACAAGTTTAACTATCACTATTTCATAGCCAAGGCAACTGAGGTTTAGAGAGGTTAAGTAATTTATCCATGAGTATACAGTCAGGTAAGTGTCAGAACTGAGATTTAAACACATAGCTCCCCAGCCTCCAAATCCAAGAGTCTTTCCACCATGCTGCCTCTGCTGCTAACAAAATCACCTACAAGGGGACCCGTGGATGGTTAAAAGACCCAGGAGGAAGACCCCCAAGCACCTTGGGTAGATCATCTGCTGAAAATTTGTGGATGATATGAACATGAATACTGTGGAATGAGAAGGTATAGATGCTCGAGACCTGCACCTATGGGTATACATCATGGAGATCCTAGGTCCATTGAATTATTGAGCTTTCAGAGATCCTTAAGGACAAAGGGAAACAGTTTAATAGATTTTTCCAAGAAATTTCTCTTGAGAGACAAATGGAAACCTATCTGATATATTGAAAGGTTCTCTCTGATATTAAGATAAACTTAAACTAGGAAGATTTTTTTTCTAATGTAAATAATCCAAGCCATCTGCTAGGTATGGGGATTTGAAGAAAGAAAGGAGAGGTAGGGCAATTGTCTTGGCTAACCATTCATTTCTGGTATTCATTGAAGCATACATAAGTTGGAATGTTAAGTCCCTAGAAATTATAAAGGTGAACTTAAAGGGAACACTTAAACCACAATGGCCCAATTTTTTCCTTCCTGTTTCATAGAATGTAACAGTTGAGAGGGAGGGAGATAAAAGGGAAGGAGAGGGGGAGGGAGGGAGGAAAGAAAGAAAAAAAGAGAGGGGGAGGGAGAGAAAGAAGCAAGAAAGGAAGGAGAGGGGGAGGAGGAGGGAGAGAGAGAAGAAAGAAAAGAGGAGGAGGGAGGAAGAGAAGAAAGAAGGGAAGGAGAGGGGGAGGGAAAGGCGGAAAAGAGAAAGAAATGAGAGAGGGAGGGAGGGAGAGAGAAGAGAGAAGGGAAGGAGAGGGGGAGGGAGAGAGAGAAGAGACCTCAGGATGGGGGGAAGAGGGCATGAATTCTATTTCATAAGCCCAGAGAAAGCATTTCTGTACACGTAGAAGGCTAATCTAGCCTTGGCCTGACAGATTGGAGAAAGTGGCTGATTGTTGTCCTCAGCAACAGCAAATGTTTTTTGCCTTAAGTTACTTTCAAATAATGGGATAAGTGGTAGCTTTTGACTGATTTTCATATTCCTAAAAAGAAGCACATTTCCATACAGACAACAAGCAAAATCTCTCTCATATATAAAATCTTGTGACACAACAGAAGGTACCTGTATTACTTGTGGGTCCTTAGAAAATTCAGTAGATGGCACATCACGGACAAAGTGATGGAATTAACTAGACTTAAGGACGTTGATGATTCCACCTTGAAATAATGACTTTCCTATCATTCCTGAGAGAGAAAAAGAGGGGAGAGGGAAGGAGCCTTCCTGGTCCCCTGAAATACTTGTCTTCCTTTCTGCCTTTGTCACTCTCAGTGTTCCAGCCTAAAAGTCAAGGAGTTTTATAAAATACTGCTTTTTGAACAAGGAACACCATTGTCATCAGAATGGATTCTGCATGACTCTGGGGTCTTGTACAAACAGTACTGCAAAGTTCTTCCCAATTCAGTTTGTTTATGCTAAAATCCCAATTCTGACACTTACTAGATGTGTGACCTTGAGGAAGGCATGTAACACTCTCTGGGCCTCAGTTTCCTCAGCTGTAAAAGGCAGAACACTTGGAGTACACAGATCCCAACATCCTTTCTAGATCTAGATCTGGGATCCTATGATCCTGCCTTTTATAAATGCTGTGATTATCATCTATATATCAGCTCATTTTTCAAAAATGAGACTTTCTCTGAAGCAAAGACAGTCATGATATTTCTACAGGACTGTTACTGCCTGTCTATCTCATTTCATTTTTTTAATCATTTGAGACTGGGACAGCCTTTGGCTTCCCCTTTTCCAATTTATCTTTCTCTAAAATCAAGACTTTAAAAGAAATCCATCTGGCAGGATACACAGATTTGTTTTTATGATGATTTGATATTTACAACAGACATCAAACCAATGGAATAACTGAACACACTATTTTCCTGGCCAACTTTCAATAGTTTTTCCTTTATTTCTAGCCCACACAGGTCACCACCTTTTTTCTTTTAACTCTTTCAAATGCTAGCCTAATTCATATGTCAGGCACACACACACACATACACACACACACACACACACACCCCACACTCTACAGAGTCTGGTAGAACTGGAAGGAACCTTAGAAAACTCATTTATAGCCAACATCACTCTGATACTGACATCAAGAAAGGAGGCCCATCTTACCATTCATATGCATTTACTACTATGTTGTTGAACAAGAATATGTGAAGGTAGAGCTGAAAGTATAAGAGAAGCCTTCGTTGTCTCTAATGTGATAAAGCCAGAAACATCAGACCACATATCCTAGGATTGCGTTAATGCCATTCCTCCCAAATTACCCTGTATTTAATGACTTTGTATGTATTTGTATTTATTCTCTTGATGTAAATTTGTTTCTCTTTATTCTCTTGATATAAGTTATGTTAATTTCATCTGTATTTACCTATGGCCTTGCTGTCTCCTCCATTAGAATTTAAGCACCTTGAGAGAAGGAATTGTTTCATTCATTGTACTTATATCCCCAGTGCCTGGCACAGAGTAGGCATTTAATAAATGTTTGTTGACATATATGCACATTGACTTGTTTTCTATTTGAGATTATACAACATGGTGCTGTAACGCCAGCCTCTCCCCAGCCAGCTTCCACAAAGGAAAATCACTGAATGAAACTCTTAAGGATGATTGAAAAACAAAGAAAAGTCTTCACAGATTAAGGCAAGGAAGTTTTCAGATTGAAACTACCAGAGGAAAAGTAATGCCACATAGAAAAACTTTTTTTCTGCTGTCTAACTCTAGAGGAAAAAGGAAAGAAAACAGGTCTCAATCAGCTTCCCCTTTGGAAAATTCATGCTGTGGCCCAGAGTTTTCAGAAAGCAACAAGCAAAGATCCAACCTTTCTACCCCATAGCCAGGATCCATCTACTTCCACAAAGGAGACTAAGAAATTGTCAATGATGTCCAGTCATTAGGAACAGTATTCTAAAATGGAAGAGCACCATTTGGCCTTCTCTACAGAAAAGTGCAAAGACTAGAGGTGAACAGATTAATGTCTGTGCCTCCTTTATCTTATTTATCCACAGGCAACATGGAGTAGTAGAGTGCTGGGCTTAAAGTCAAGAAGACTTGGGTTTAGATACTTATTAGCCATGTGACCCTGGACAAGTTACATTGATCAATAAATAAGCATTTATTAAGCACTTACTATATACCAGGCACTGTGCTAAGCACAGAGGTCCTCCATAACACGAGGATGTTGGAATCAATGACTTCTAAAGTCCTTTGCATCATTAAAGGGACGATCCTATGGTGTATAGGTGTCTCTCAGTGCCCAGCACAAGACAGAGCATGAAGAACATGCTTTAAAGAAGTTTCTTGAAAGTTAAATGTTGAAGTATTTTGACCCTGACTAGATCTAACTGTTCCCAAAGAAAGAGTCAGCATGATGGCATTCTGGATTCAATCCTGACTCTTCTACTTATGGGGATTGAGCTCGGTGGCTTCTAAGGTCCCTTACAGATCAAAATCTCTCATCCCCTCCCCTCTACTGGGGATGATGTTGGCCCATTCCCTTGGCTTCAGTGAGGAAACCTGCTGACCCTTTGGTTACTTCTTGTTATTCGTCCTTTGTTCTCAAAGAAGACCAATGACATCACAAGGGTGATGCCTTGACTTGTGCATGAAATGGATTTAAGTGAGGCAGAGCTTCACAAAGTCACCAGCCTCACTTTCTCCTCCAGAGTCATTAAAATCTGGTGGCAAGACAAAAGTCTGTGGCTTTGGCTGCTTGTATAGTTTAGAAAGTGGGCAGAAACTGAGCTCTTTGTCCTTTTCTCCCCAGAGAACGGTGAATAATACCAAATTTTTTAAATTACAAAAACTTATCTTTTCTGTGTAATACCATAGCCAAATAATTCATGTTCTAATAACCAAGCTCATGCTGGTTCAAATCAATTCAATGCAAGAAACCTGTGCTAGGCACTGGGGATACAAAGGGGAAATAGATCCTGACCTCATGGAGCTTATATTCTACTGAGAAGATACAATACATATAGAAGTAAGCATGTGGAAAGTAACGCAAAATAATTTTAAGGATAGTAGGTCAACAAGTGGGTGAGGGGAGGAGAGGTCTTGTGTAGGAGGTGAGACTCAGCTATGCTTTGACGGAAGCTCCAGATGAATCTCTCCACACTTAGCTAGGTGGGTCTTCAGACACTGGACGTGATTTTTGTCTTTGCCTTTGCTTGAAGACTTTCCCCCTTGGTAGCATCTGCCATAGCTACACTGCCATAGACTTCAAGAACCCAGGGTCACCTCCATGCCACAATGAGGCATCACAAGAATACTTTAATAAAGGAATTATTATAATTAACGTCAATCATCATCATCTCATTCTTCTATGAGACAGATAGGTAGCACAGGGGATATGAGTGCTGAACTTGGAGTCAGAAAGACTTTAGTTCAAATCCTGGACAGGCGCTTACTAGTTGTGTGACCCTGGGCAAGTCACTTAAATTCTCAGTATTTGTTTGCTCATCTGTAAAATGGGGATAATAATAACAGCACCAACCAATGTCAGATTTATGTGTGTGTGTGTGTGTGTGTGTGTGTGTTTATGAGGTTATTTTGCTGATTTTTGCCTCTTCTTCCTTTTAAAAAATTCTTTATTATAAAATATTTATAAGGAATGGCTCTCTGGGAGAGTAGAAAGGAAGGGAAACATGGTAAAAATCTAAGTGATATAAAAGAACGGATAAAAATAAAAAGCTATTCTAAAAAGAATAGTAATAGCACATACCTGCAAGGGTTCTGGTGAGGATCAAATGAGAGAATATTTGTACAGTCCTCAACACCATGTGCCTAGCACACAGTAGGCACTAAATAAATACTTATTCCCTTTTAGGCAACTCTCTAAGAATATACATTGCAACCTGCATTGGTGGAGGGAGTTTCCTCCCTCAGGAGTTTCCTAAAACAATGAAAACATAAGGCCAGTCCCTATTCCCTATCCTCATTATTACTGGATGGAGCTTAGATGAAAAGGTTTGGGATGAGTCACTATCCTGCTATTACTCTGTGATGTTTAATGTTCTGTAGATTATTGCATGTGTGAATAAAATGACTGCCTTTTGTAATTAAAGTACTTGGATATGAGTCATTTGTAGGTTTCCTGAAAGTATCTTTATTAATTATTATTACTCTTATTATTAAACTTCTATTAGGATATAAAAAAAAAGACATACATAGTATATGGAAAGAAATGTCAAAGAAGAAATTGTGGACTCATCGTCTGTAGCAGGACCAATGAAGACATTGTTCAAAGTTCTCCATTTCCCCACTCTGCACTGTTTGCAAAAGCTGCCACCTTGGTCTCCACCCTCACTGATGATCCTTAGGACCCAGCATGAACGCAGCACTGGCTTCTCTACCAAGAGGGGCCCAACACAAGTCAGAGACACAAAGGACTCCCTTCTCCTCCTCTCTCTCCTCCCCCTCATTAAGCCAACTAGAGAAAACAAGGCGCTTCAGGGCTTTGTGCTGAGAAGACCCAAAAGAAAATCTGCAGGTGCCACACTTGAGACAATGAGCTTCACATTTCCAGTGCTGTCCCATCCAAGTCACAACAATGTCCCACACAGTGGCTGGGCCATTGAGCAATCTGAGCTTGAGTGACCAAGGCGGAGCTGGGTAAGATCGGCAGCTCAAGAGAAGACTAGTCTGCTCCTAAATCTCTTCAGATGGAATATTTCTCTGCCAAGCCCCAAGAGAAAAATCAGGCCCAGAATTAGTGGGAGATGTGCAGCCTCGAGGGTTCCCAACCAGACACATGGAATCCAGGGCCACAGTTTCACCCCGGGCTTTGAGCCTGGGGACCTCTCAAAGAAGAGCATACACAGCCTTCACCCAACCCCACCTCACTCCGGTTCAGTCTCTGGCTAAGTCTACAAATAAAGGCCAGTATGAGGGAGAATAAATGAGAGAAAGAAATTGTTTGCTGCAGCCAGTCAGGTATCTGAAAACAACTGGTTTGTCTTAACAGCTGGCACTTGTTCGTGAGCTCAGTTGGTTTGGTTCTGAGTTTTGGGAAGAACACTGGATTTGACATCAGAGGACCCGAGTTCAAGTAGACCTTATTAGCCATGAGACCTTAGGCAAGTCATGGGGTCATAGCTCCAGGGGTCCCCCAGGCAAGGACTTCAATGGCCATCTAGTCCAAATCCCTCGTTTTACATTTCCCTCATCTGCAACATGGGAATACTAAGCCCTTTACTACCTGCCCATTGGAGCTGGGCTATTATAAGGACCACACAATGCTTAGCACATAGCAAGCATTTCATAAGCACTTGCTGACCAACTGGTGTGACTCCAGCAGAGAAATGTCAGCTGTCATTATATTAGAGCTAGAAGGCGTGGCTAGGTGGTATAGTGAATAGAGTACAGGCTAGAGTCAGAAAGACTCTAGTTCAAATCTGGCCTCAGATGCTTACTACCTGTGCAACCCTGGGCAAGCCACTTAACCTCTGTTTGTCTCAGTTTCCTCATCTGTAAAATGGGGATTTAAAAGATGTGTTATTTGTCCAGGGTCACAAAGTATGTGTCAGGGGCAAGACTGGAACTCACAGCTCCCCGACTCCAGAACTGCTTGCTTTTCATCCATCATGCCAGTTGCTTTACAAGGAGTAACTTCATCCAGGTTAATTAGAAGCATCTAAACACCTAGGGTTACTTGGGGGAGACTGCTTTCTCTGCAGCCAAAGGCGCGGTCCCTTCCAGATGCATCGGCTACATCTGTTAGCCTTCCTGAATCTTCATGGGCGGTTTAGGAGCATGTGCACGAAATATCAAAATCACACCAGTAGATACTGGGGAGGGGGAGAGGAGGAGGCAAAAGGTGAAAAGTATTTCAACTGGGATTATTACCAATATGATTTCCCTATTATCTCACAAGCTGACCAAACAGCTGGGAGAACAAAGCAGATACAAAGACCTGCCTATCAAACGCTCCCTACAGACATCCCCAAGAGTTTAGAGGGGGTGGTCATGTGACCATTGTTTTGTGTATCACACGAAAATAAAAAGTCTTTGTGCCTAAAGACCAAATGCCCCTAAAGACCGACAGCCCCTAAAGCTCTTCCTCATAACTCTCTGAACCTCTACATTTTTTTTTTACTGTTCTAAAAATACAATTTACAAAGTACTTTAAGGTTGGCAAAGCAATTTACAAATGTTATGTCATTAGATTCTCACAACGATTCTGTGAGATAGGGGCTATTACTATCCCCATTTTACAGATAGGGAGACTGAGATTGAAAGGGAAGCCTCCCCACAAAGATTCCTGCTGCTGCCAAGCAACACAATTGGTGTTTCCGGTTAGGGGGTATAGAATTCTCATTCTACACAGCCATAATTATCAAAACTCACACAAATAATAATCATCATGTCTGGCGTTTGTACAGCACTTTAAGGCATGGAAAGTTCTTTACACACATTTGAGTAGCACACTGATCCTGAAAGAGAGGGGCCGGGATCCTTATTTTGTTGTTGTTCAGGCATTTTGTTAAGTTGTACCCAACTCGCCATGACCCCACTCGGAGTTTTCTTGGCAGAGATACTGGAGCGATTTGCCTTTTCCTTCTCCTGCTCATTTTACAGATGAGGAAACTGAGGCCAACAGGGTTAAGTGATTTGCCTAAAGTCACACACCTACTAAATGTCTGAGGCTGGATTTGAACTTGGGAAGTTGAGTCTTCCTGACTCCAGGCTGACCCTATTTTACAAAGAAGGAAATTGAAACTTAGGTTAAGTGACTTGTCTAGGAACACTCAGCTAGTGTCAAAGGCAGAATTCTAAACCGGGTGTCAACTGACTCCAAGACCAGAATTCTTTCCACTGCTAAGATGGAAATAGAACTGAAGAAGGAAATACAAACAAATGGAATTCAGGGGTGAGGGGGGGAACCTAGGCAGAAGACCTAGTGATAAATGTACCTATTTCAGCCTCTGCCTTTAGGCAAAGGTAAGACCGTTGTTAACAGCATTCTATCACACCCAGTCACAGACAAATCTTTCTGTCTCTTTTGCCTCCTCCTTCTCCATTCTACCCTTCCTTTCACTCTATCTTCTTCTCTGGCTCTTCTTTCTCCCTGTGCGATCATATATTTTGTTGCTGATGAGTCATTTTTTCAGTTGTGTCTGACTTTTTGTGACCCCCTTTGGGGTTCTCTTGGCAAAAATACTAGAGTAGTTTGCCATTTCCTTCTCTGGCTCATTTTCCAGGTGAGGAAACTGTGCGTCTTTACTCTTTCTTCTTCTTTTTTCCCCTACCTCCTACCTGTGCCCCATAGCAACCACAGATGTTTCTTAATCCTGCTGGTGGCACTGATAAGTTGCTATCTAAGCCACCAAGGACACACAGCATCCTACTCTCTTCCTAAGAGTCTCCAGGGATGGAAGTAACCCAATAGTTCTGCAAATTTTCCATCACCCTGATGAAGTGCGGACAACTCAAGAGGGATGGAAAGACCATTATGAAGTGAGCAAAGGATCAGCATCTCGTTCAACCCTCTCATTTTGTGGATGAGAAAAATGAAACCCAGGGTCGTTGAAGTGACTTGTCCAAAGCTATACCAGTAGTTAAGCATCAGAGGTCATATTTGAACCACAGCTTCTGATACTAGAACCTGTGAATTGTTTTCCTGTACTACTTAAGGACCATTTAAGTATCTAGGAAGCTGATGGAGTAGAGTTGTAATGGGTGAAAAGCTGGCGGAAAACCTCTCCTTACCTAAGAGAATCACCATGATCCCAGCCAGCTGAGAGCGCCGGTACTTGGCAGCCCCTGGCTCATGGCCCATCCGGATACAGGGCAGGACAGTCAATAGCAGGAAAATGGCTGGTAGGCCCAGGACCGATGCAGCAATCATGAGGGCTCGGCATGCCTGTACATAACCTGTCAAGAATGAAGTCAATGAGAAAGAGATTTAGACTGAGGGCAACTGGTGTTTGAGTGAGCAAGGGCTCACCCAAGTTCTTGGCCCCCTCCTTCCACTTGCTCTAGATGAATTAGACCACCTCCCACATTAAATAAGAGATCTATATCAGGTCATAGAACTCAATTTTGAAATGGCTCACTACATGTTGTTATCTTTCCACATAACTAATAGCTAAAAGACAAGAAAAATGTTGGGGATCACTGCTTCTAGTTTGGTTCAAGATGAGAGATGAGGGAGATACCAATCCATGGATACCTCTTTTCTGGGCTCAGACTTTCCACTACCAGAAAGATTCCCCTAAATAACCCCACCCCATTCTAATTATTCCTTTGCTCTCTGTCATTTAGGATCATAAATTCAGAGCTGGAAGGAACCTCCAAATTCATCTATCCCAACCCCTCGATTTTGCAGATGAGAAGACCAAAGCACAGAAAGGGTAAGTGATTTGCAAACATTCAGAAAGGTAATAAGCACCAAAGGTGGGACATTCAGAGAAGTAATAAGCACAAAAGGTGGGAACCGAACCCAGGTCTTCTGATTCTAGAGCTCGACATATACATCCAGTTTGTGTTACAGCATTTTACATTTTGCTATGTGGCTACTGTATTACTTCAGGCATGTATATTTCATCACCCCAAGTAGTCCAAGAGTGAAGACAGCATCTTCTCTTTTGGAGAAGATGCTTTGTGTAATGCTCCACAAAGTGACTCAATTAATCAATAGGTACCTACTAATTTTAAGTACCTCCTACATGCCAGGAACCATGACAGACACTGGAGACACAAAGACAAAAATGAAACAACTGACCTCAAGGAGCTTACCTTCTATGGGGGACATTCTATAGACACCCTCCAGCAATAACATCTCAGTAGATATTTGTTGAATGAATGAGGAAAAGGAGAGGGACCAGAATAATTGATCAATTCAGCCACTGTGCCCTTAAGAGCCAGATTAGACTAAAACACATGCCTTACCCCTGGTCTTAGAGTTTGGTGCCCCAGGAAATCAGTAGAAAGCAACCACTGGGATTAAGTAAGAGGAGGAAGCAGCAAAATTGGCTGTGGGATTCCAGTCTTCCAGTTTATTTTTCACCACATGGCACAGACATCCTTCATTAAAACCCTTTGTCAATGTCTCATGATAATGTGGAAGTGACCTTGGACTCTCAGAGGCTGTACCAGGAAAGGACTTTGAGTACAGCCTGTATCTGCTGCCCTCCATGCCCAGCCCAGATGATTTTGGAAGGCTTATCACCAGAAGAGTGCTGCCTCCCCCCCCCTGCATCCCATAATTTTTCAGCCACAGTAACTCAAGTGTGCTAAGGTATAGACAAAATCATGGAAGTGAGTGAAGTGGCCATTACCTCTTTTCAGGAATGATGATGAAGACTCCTGAGAAGAGATTTCTAACTCTCCAATAAGAACCAAGAGGCATCCTTCCTCAGGGTCTATTATTAAAGCAAGGAATTTCATGGAGGGCTTTTTCCCTGCTTGCTTTATGAGATGAAAGGTCCTGTGACCTTTAGGCAAGCCAGTCCTGGGCCAATCCAAACCTCAACCTGACCTTAAACTTGGAGAGGCAGCAGGGAATGGAGAAAAGAGCACTTACCAGAGAGGCACATTGGAAGCTGAGCTCAAACCCTAACTCCACAGCTTACTTCTCTGAGCCTCAGTTTCCTTATCTGAAGATTGAAGGGGTTGGACTGGCTGACCTCACAAAGACCTTCCAGCTCTAAGTCTTCTGGAAAATCAATTAAGGGAACCAAACCTGCCTCTGCCTCCCTTTCTAATTCACATAGGCAGGTATGTACTAGAGTTGGTTCATACTGGAGAGAGAAGAGGGGAGTGGGGAGAAAGAGAAAAAGAGAGAGCTCATTGTTCAATTTTCAATGTGACCATTTATACCTAGGAAATCAGCAAATGCTGACAAATCGGGGCTTGATTTTTCTCTTCATTGATTTCTAGACTTAAGAATGTGATGGAGAGTTTAATAACACAGACTAAACTTTAAAGTGTGCTTTGTGTACATTTTTTTCCAGAGGACACCCCCTGCACAGGGGAAAACAAAAGCCTAAGGGAAGTTTCCAGTTGTCAAGTCTTCCTTCTGAAATTATTTCATGGAATCATCAAATTCAGAAAGGGCTTTACAGGTCATTGAGTCTAACCTCCTCATCTTACAGATGAAGAAACTGAGTCCCAGGAAGAGCAAGCAACTTGTCCAAAGTCAAACAGGGAGCAGAGATTTTAATCACAGGTGCATAGATTTAGAGCTGGAAGAGACCACAGAGGGTAATTAGGCCAACCTCACCATTCTACAGACGAGAAAACTGAGGCCCAGAAAATTTAAATAGCTTGTTCAAGGTCTGACAAGTAGTCATCAAAAATAGGCTTTGACTTCCGGGTCCTCTGTCTCCAGAGTCAGGGCTCTTTTGACTAAACTATCACCTCTTATCCTCCATTACACTATCTTAGTATTGAGCATTTAATAGTTAGGAGGAACTGAACAGTCAGGGGCAGGCGGGGTGGGTTGAAAACTGCTCCAACCTACTCCTTATTACTAAATTTTCAGGGTGAGCATTTACATCTCAGAAATTGGCAAACACTGCAAATGAGGTCTTGATTTGTTGTTTTATTGATTGTCTAGACTTCAGAAAGTGATAGAGAAAATGTGAATAATGCAAATTAAACTTAAAAGTATGCCACGTGCATGGGGGGGGGGGGAGGGTGGTAAACATCTACTAGCACATTCCTGGGTACAGGGAACAAAAAGGTGATGGAGGTGATTCAGATGGACAAATAGCCTTGGAATCTAGTGTTAAGAAGAAGAGCTCCTGTTCTCTGTAAACTATCAGTCAATAAGCATGTATTAAGTGCTTGCTGTGGGTCTGGGTCTGGCACTATGCTAAGCCCTGGGAATACAAAGACAAAAATACAGTCCTTGCCCTTAGGAGGCTCCATATGCAAATAACCAGGGGTAGCCAAGATACAAGCAGTGCAAATTCTAACTGGAAGATAATTTTAGAGGAACAGAACTATCAAGGAGGGACCCAGTAAGTCTTCCTGCTGAAGGGAAAGCCAGGAGGTGGAGGTGACGGAGCAGAGGATTGCAAACCTGGAGGCCAACCAGTGAAAAAGCACAGTCAGAAGATGAGGTTTCTAGTTTGAGGAGCAGCCCAGGAGTTTGAGGTTTCTAGTTTGAGGAGTAACCCAGTGTTACTGGAGCATGGAGTGTTTGCAAAGGGGTAATTCCAGAAGCCTTACAAAAAGTCAAGAAGGGGCCAGGTTAGGAAGGATTTTAAATGCCAAACGGAGAATTTATACGTGAACTGGAGGTAATAGAGAGCCAAAAATATTTGTCGAGTAACATGGTCAGACCTGTACATTTTTTTATAATTAATTTATTTATTTTTAATTTTCAACATTCACTTCCATAAGATTTTGAGTTTTTAATTTTCTCCCCCACTCTCTGTTCCCCCTCCCCGAGACAGCGGGCAATCTGATATAGGCTCTATTTATACATTCATATTAAATATATTTCCACATTAGTCATGATGTAAAGAAGAATTAGAACTAATGGGAAGAACCATGAGAAAGAAGAAACAAAACAACAAAAGAAAAGGAGGGTAAATAGTCTGCTTCCATCTGCATTCAAACTCCAAAGATGTTTCTCTGGATGTGGGTATCATTTTCCATCATGAGTCTTTTGGAGTTGTCTTAGATCAGACCTGTACGTTTGGAAAAAATCACCTTGGCAGCTGAGAGGAATGATAGGTTATCAGAAACATAAATTGCCCTGAGCATCCTGGCTCTGCTCCCATCCACCACAGGGTTCTTGGCAGCTAAAAAACCATCTTTAAGAGAGAAGGAAAAGGAACCCTCATGAATTAAACAAGAATGAAAGTCTGAGAGGCTTAAAGACTCTTCCCTAACCCCTTCAACAGATGCTGGTACTCAGATGCCACCACACCCCAGTCCCAGCAGAGTAAGGGAACTGAAAAGGGATGTTGCTAAGCACAGAAGGACCAGAAGGGTCTTCTGACTGAAATGAATTCCTACTGTGGAGCTGAAAGGGAAAGCTGGGAGATGAAACAGATGGACCAGGCAGAGGATGTGGATTGTGAGGTGCTAAGGGCCAAAGGAGTTGTCACCTCCTTTAGGCAAGGAGAATGTTCACATCACTCCAGAAGACCTCAGTCAGTCCCCAACTCTGCACTGGACAGAGGAATCAGACAAATTCTGCTTGGTCTCAGAGGGCAGAACCAGGAGGAATAAGGGAAGTGGCAAAGAGGTTGATTTAGGCTTGATGTCAGGAAAAAAACATCCCAATAATTCAAGCTGTTCCAAAATGCGTTGGATGGTGTGGGATCCCTCCCCCAACCAACCACTGAAGAACTTCAAACAAATGGATGACCCCTTGTTAGCTATGTTGTAGAGAGGATTCTTGTTCAAGTGGGGGTCAGACTAGATGGCCCCAAGATCTTTTCCAACTCTGAGAGTCCAATTCTAAGCCTCAAAGGAAATATTGGCATCATTACGCGCCTGTGGTTTCTAGATCAAGTATGGTGTGCAGATGGGGTAGGGGGCAGTGATGGGAGGAGTGGAGATTAAGGCAGGGCTATAACAAAGAAAGTATTTGTTAATGAGCTTCAGCAATAACAATGAAGCAAAGGAAAAATGCAAGTAACTAGGGGAAGGACTTTTCATTGGTACTTGCCTCCCTAAATATGGGAGCTAGAAAGCGATCTTAAGAGCCTGGCACCAAAAGCCCGAAGAAAGACCTTATAGATCCTTAAATTCATCCCTGTCCCTTGACAGGTGAGGGATGGATTTTGCCTCTTTTCCTCCAGTGACCAGCACCCCACAGACTCAGCAGGTTGTTGAAAGTAACTTGCCCAGCGTCATGCAGATAGTAAGTCACAAGCTTGGAGCTGAATCTATTTTCTCCCAGTCTCAATCTCATGCCCTTTCCACTGGGTGTTAAGGTGAGAAGAGGACTGGTTGTCCATTCAGAGGACCTGGTTCAGATCCCCCATCTGATGCTTGCTACCTGTGCCACCTAGGACAAGTCACTCCACCTCCTTCAGTCTCAGTTTCCCTTAACTGTAAAATAAGATATATTAACTAGATGGTGTCTGAAGTCTCCTCATACATAGCCCTGTGATTTCGAAGGGTCGTAGGTTTAGCACGAGAAGGGACTTTAAAGGTTATCTAGTCCAACCCCCTCATTTTGCAGATGAGGAAACTGAGGCCCAAAGAAAGGAAGCGAATTTCCCCAAGTCACACAGGGATTAAGCATTTGGTGGAGCAGGGATTTGAATCTAGATCTCTCTCAACTCCAGTACTCTTTCCATTGCATTATATCCATCTTTCTGAGACTCTCTTTAAAGACTCCTATCACCCCATGCTAGAGATGAGAAGTAAACCCACTGATGGCTGATGGGAGAAATTAGGACCCCAGAATGGGTTCCCCAAAAACAGCCTACGGGAGTGGACAGAGAAGGGACTAGCGGGGAGAAGGAGGCAACCCCTACCTGGCAGGATGAGGATGTCCACGAGAGGTTTGCAGTGGTAGAGCCCCGTAGCCATGACACAGTCTGCCCAGAGCCCCTTGGAGCCAAGCTCGTCCATCTTGCGGCAGGTGGTGATGGTGTAGCCGCAGGTCACTACCCAGTCATTGGTGGACGTGGCCACCAATATGCCGATCCAGCCCGCGAAGCTTGTCACAAATCCAACCAGTTGAAGGCAAGTGGCAACCATGGCCGCGGTCCCCCAGCCCCCCCACCCTCCTCAGCCCTCAAGCAAGCCGGCTGTCCCTGGGGGCTCGGCTGCTGTGCCCAGCCCCAACGGCGAGGACGGCGGGGCTGCCTTCTGTGCTCCCTGGCGTTTCTCTCCCAGGACACCCGGCCGGGCGATTCGGGGCTGCGAGAAGGCTGGCTGGCCCGGCCAGGGGAGGAACAGGGGGCGAGAACGGCAGTGGTAACAACAGACCGACGGGGCAGGGGCACAGGGTGCGCAGCTCTGAGCGGTGCCAGCCTCTCGGATACCCAGGGCAGAAAGGCTGAGGAGCGCGCCCCCGCCCCCCGGGCTTTAAACCGAGGAGCCACGCCTCCTCCCGGCCAATCGAAAGCAGCAAAAGCACAAGAAAACCAATCAGGGAAGAGGGCCTAGCTGGGGGCGCGGTTTGGAATCGTACAGGAGAAAGGAGTGGTAAACCGGGGGAGGTGGGGGGCACTGGATTGTGTTGGAACTTAAAGTGCATGTGTGACAGAAGGGGTGGGGGGGGGGGGGAGAGAGACAGAAAGACAGAGAGACACAGACAGAGAGAGACAGAGACAGAGAGAGAGAGAGAAAAGTGACTGTGTGTCTCTGATCTCTGTCAGTCTCTATGTCTTTGTGTCTGTCTCGTTTCTCAGTCTGTCCATTTGTGTGATTGTCTCTGTAAAAACAAATACAACTAACAAAGCTGATTCATTCTTATTCTCTGTGTCTGTCTCTCCCTCTCTGTCTCTGTCTCTCTCTATCTGTGTGTGTGTGTGTCTCTCTCTGTCTCTGTCTCTCTGTCTCCTCCCAACCCCCAGAAGGCAGGGCCTGTGTGTGTCTTCCATATCTTTGTAACCTCTCCACTGCCTAAGTGCCTTGCACAATAGCATGAATTCAATATATGTTCAATGAAAAATGAAAAAATGAATGCATTTCAGAAAAGAAAGCTAAGCAGTGTGGTCATGTGCCCATTCTTGTAGGTCTTTTTTCTTTCTAATTTGCAAGCCCATCAGGATGGTGTACAGGAAAAAGAAAAAAGCAATAAAGCAGGTAAATGCTATTAATTATCATTAGCAGCTAGACAGAATGACACATTTCTCCAGTACCTCAAAACGTGCGACTGAGCCAAAAGAACAGAAATGACAACCAAGGCCGGGCAGATAGGAAGTAAAAGAGCAAGCCTGAGAACCTGTACCTTCTGCTTCTCAAGCCAGTACTATAAGATAAATTGGCTATTATCCCCATTTTATGGATTAGGAAACTGAGGCCCAGAGAGGGAAAGGTCATACAGGAAGCAGCAAACCTGAGCTTGGAACTCTGGCTGTAGGATCACAGAGTTAGAGCTGGGCTGGGCATCCACAGTCTATCTAATCCATTGAAGGGAAATGAGAAGAGCAGCAGTTTGGACAAGGTCACTCAGGAAGGAAGAGAGAGAGCCAGGATTCCAATCTGGGTATTCTGACTCCCGGGCCAGTGATCATTTCTTCTACAGTAGAAAACTGCAGGCTTATAATTTTAAAGCCCTTCTTTCTTTCCAGTGGTGGCATTCTCCTCTGTATTTTCTTCATCCACTGCTGCAATTGACACCCTTTTCATCCCTTAGTGAAATCTACCTCGTGCTGTTTCTCTGTTGGAAAGTCTTAGCTCCCTTTTGTCCAGTTGGATAAGATGGTGATTTGTGGTATATTCCTAACTTACAACTTCATTTTTGACCAAGCCTGAATATTGCTACCAAGAGAGAAACATTGGAAAGAACTATGATAAAAAGTAATAAACACTTTTTCTAGGGAACTGACCTTTTAAAATCCTGTGCTATGTGATTTTTTTCCCTCTAGATTGTGAACAACATAGAAGGAGAGTTCTAGGTACAAAGGGTATGGAAATGACCATAAAACTTCCTCACAACCTTGAAGAAATTAGGGTGAAAGGAGGAAGAGCATCTCTGAAGAAGATGTATCTCTTCCTGTCTTCTAAAGAAGATGTAACTTTGTACAATTTTCTTCAGAGATTTTGGCTTTTCTTCTACCAGCTGTCTTAGCATGTTTTCTACAAATATAGTGTACTATAGAGAGAAAGAGCAGTGGATTTAAGCCCCAGATCAGCTGTTTACTACCCATGGGACCTTGACTGAATCATATAACCTACCTGGGCCTCCTGTGTAAGCTTATTACTTTCCTCATATGTAAAATAAAGAGGCTGGACAAGATGATCTTCAACATGCCTTCTAGCTCTTAGCCTATGATCCTCTATGATCATGTCTGGATCTGCCTGGATCTCTGTACCTGGATAACTAAAGGAACAGAAGTGCTCAGATGGGCATCAGTAAAGAAAATTTAAGTGCAGGATTCTCTTCTACAGTTTAAGCATGTGCAAAAATCACTTCTAGGATATTTGGCAGGGAGGCTAAGGGAGTTAGTTAGTCAATAGTGACTGAATATCTGCAAGCGCTAAGCAAAATTTAAAAATTAGCTTCTGCTCCATTCTGGCTTGATGTCATGGAAAATGCAGTGATTTAGACAGAAGCCCTGGGTTCAAGCCCCAGCTGCTGCTTACTGCTTAAGTGGTCTTAAGCAAATCCCTTCCCTCTTCTAGGACTCAGTTCCTTGTCTCTAGAATGAGGGAGATAGACAAAATAATTCCTAAGATAGCTTACAGTTCAAAAGTTATGATTCTATGACTCGAGTTCGAATACTTGTTCTGCCATACTTGTCTTTCACCTATCTGTGCCTCAGTTTCTCTATTTATAAAATGAAAGGATTGGACCTGATGGCCCCTAAGATCACCTCCAGCTCTAAATCTATAGCTCCTATGAGCTGGATTTAAGCCCCTCCCCTGACACTTATTATCTGTACAACCTTCTCTGAGCCTCAATTTCATTACTTATAAAATGAAATAAAATAAAATATTTTTATAATTTTATGAAAAAAAATTTATAAAATAGAATATAAAATGAGGTTCGTTCCATGAGCTCTGTGGGGTTTTTTTCCCAGCTCTTGAATCTATAATCACATGAACAGGAACATTCATACTCTTTTTGTTCTATTGAAACCCAAATGGGACCAAGGAGTCCAGAGTTAACTATCAGTTTACAGAAATTATGAGACATAAAGTCCATCACCAGGAATGATGAAGTCCAGTGTGGTGATTAGCAGCCCAGAGCCCACGTTTTTAAGATTCTTGTGAAAATGGAAATGGGACTTTAGAGACAGCTAGTGGATTTTTAAAATCATTGCAGCCCTTGTTTAAAAAAAAATCTTATCTGTTCTGTGTAAATGCTGCAGGATCTTTCTACAGACCTCATTCTTACTAGCTTCACTAATTCAAGATGTGGGAAAATTGGTCAAGGCTAGACTCCCTTTATTCTGCAAATCTTTTCTTCTTTAAGTAAATTAAACATATGGAAACCTAGGTTTGTTGTTGTTCAGTTTGTCCAACTCTTTGTGACCCCTTGTGGGGTGGGGGGTGCGGGGGGGTTCTCAGCAAAGATACTGAAATGGTTCACCATTTCCTTCTCCAGCCCATTTTACAGATAAGGAAACTGAGGCAAACAAGTGACTTGCCCAGAGTTATGCAGCTTATAAGTATCTGAGGCTGTATTTGAACTCAGGTCTTCCTGAAGCTCTATCCATCATACTTCCTAACTGCTCCAAACCTAGGTTTGCAAAAAGATCAGTTAGAGGTATTGATTTGCTTTACAAACGATTGTTTAAATAACCCTTTCATTTTACCAACGAGAAAACTGAGGCTGGGAGAAGTTAAGTGACTTGCCAAAAGTCAAAAATAGAGAGCAGCAGAGAGCAGATTTGAACCTGTAACTTCTAACTCCAAACTAACTTCATAGTTATCCATCAACCAAATAGTCAATCGACAAGCTGTTGTCTTGGACAAATTACTCAACCTCTTAGCTTCAGTTTCCTCATCTGTAAAGCAGGGATAATGTTACTTCTCCCTGCTTCATGTGGTCAGAAGGACAGGGGTTTATGGTGCTTTAGAAACATAAGCAACTGTTAGAAGATAAGAAAATGTTGCAAGACTATCAAGCCCTCAAGCATCTCCCTTAGAGGGCCCTCTTTAATTAGCCTACAGAAAATTAATTCACTATGTACCAATCAATTGCATTTACTATTCCAGGCTTATTTCACATTAATAGTTTGCAAGGATCTCCATTCCAGTCAAATTGGCTTCCTAATTGCTTCCCACTTCTAAGTGTGCTGGTGTCAGCTTGTAAGTTCTTTTGAGCTGATTGTTAAATTTTTAGCGTGAGCATTTACACCTTGAAAATCAGCAAACTCTATAAATCAGGGATTTATTGTTTTGTTAATTATCTAGACTTAAGAAGTGTCAGGAAAAAAATCTTAATAATGCAGATTAAACTTTGTGTGTCATGGGTACATTTTTTCCCAAGAGAGCCAATTATTAAACATTCACCAGCACACTCCACATCCATGTCCATATCCCACCTACAAACATTTTGGCAGGTGATATTCATACCTGGAATGCACTCTTGTTTGCTCTTTGTTCCTTCTAAATCACTTTTTATAATTACAAATTTTCATTACCTTCAGTTTCGTACTTTACACACACATACACACACACACACACACAATCATACATACACAATTGTCATCAATATGTATGCTCTTCTCACTTCCCTTTGCCTCATTTCATCACATGAAGTGCGATATCTCCCTGTAGTCTTCATCTTGACCATTTAAATAGTACCATAATTTTCCATTAATATGCCCAAATTTATTCAGTCATTCATGGACTATCGATCATATTCATTGTTATGAGGCTTTTCCTATTTTAAAAAAAATGAACTATTAGAACTTTCATGTGACCTCATTTCTTTTTTCCTTTTCATAGTACAATATTTCCAGTCCCAACAATGGCACCAGAGGGTCATAGGTCAGAAGGCATGCTCAGGTTTGTGATCTACTGCGTGTTGCCAGATTGTCTCTGCCTCCTACAAAGTTTATACACATCTGAATCTCTGAGGTCCCACCAACAATAAACTTGGGGGGGGAGGGGTTTGTTCTTTATGCTCTGTCTATTGCCCAGATTTCTCCATACATCTAAATAGACACTTTATACAGCTTGTGTATCTGGGACAGATGATCAGTAAACCAGGTCAGGGCTGGAAAAGAAGAGAGTGACCAGGATTGCTTTCAGAACATTATAAAGCATTTTTACTGACCCCAAGCTTCTCATAAGAGCAAAGCCCCATCTTTTCAATGCAAACATGTCACTGGTATTACCATACGGCAATGAGATCTAAATCTAGAAGACTCAGAAATGACTGCACGACAACGCAAATGAGACCTGGAACCACGGTCTCTGACAAACTCAAGATGAAAATCTTACAATGGAATAGCACATGGGAGAGGACAGGCCTGTGGAAGGTATGACCAGGCTGGACCACATAACCAACAAGTAACTCCAAAAAAGAACAGAATCAAAATTAAAGGATTGTATGGCAAAAAGGAAAGATTGGTTGGTCGTATGATGAGAGTGAGGGATGACAGCCAGCCAGAGGGCGCCTTGTGTGTGGAGAACTTGGGGGAGCTCACAATTGAGAATTCCATGGGGTGGGCAGGCACAGATGGTTTGGACCAATGTCATTGGAGGGAACTCTGGAATCAGTGAGACCACAGAGCCATTTGAGCATTTTTGCCAATAATAGCTCCCATTTCTATAATGCCCAGCACTGTGCTAAACACTTTACAATCATTATCTCATCTGATCCTCACAACTGCCCTGGAAGGGAGGTACGTTGATGGAAGGTTGCAGTTCACAGAACCACAGAATTTCAGACTTGGAATGGACATTTAAAGTCCTTTCCTTCCTGACTCCAACACACCTTTTATTATTCTCCTTCATGAACTTTAAAATCCAGTCAAAATGGCCTTCCTTCCATTCCTCAGATTTGGCTACTTGTCATCTCTGAGCCTTGGCACCTTCTCTCTCCCATGCCTGGAATGGAAACTTAGGCCTGGTGGCAGAACTTCTTAACATTAAGAAAAATATCCCAATCGTATCCAAATGTGGCATGGACTACCTCAGGAAGGACTAGCTTCATTTCTTTTAAACATTCATATTTTACGTTCAGTTCCAAATTCTCTCCCTCCCTCCAGCCCCTCCCCTGCCCATCGAGAAGGCAAGCAATACAATACCCATTATATATGTGGAGTCATGCAAAACATATCTCCATATTAATTAAGAAACTGAAAAAAGTACACTTCAATTTGCACTTGGATTTCATCACTTTTCATTAAAGGTTTTCAAGCAAAGATTGGATGACCAATTAATGTTTCCAATTTAATTCAGATGATATCTTTTTTTAACCCATTAAGTTTGTATATGTCCATGTATAATATAATTCACATATATATAAATATATCATGTATAATAATATATTTTATATAATATAATTATGGTCATTATATTAGTTACATACTTATTTTAATATGTTTTAATATATTAGTATAGTGAAGTACAGCAATTGTTTTAATATAAATTATTATAGTATATTAATTATATGTGATCATAATAATAATGTATTAGATATCTTTATAAATACATTTTTATATATATTATATACATATACTTACCAATGGATTAAAAAAGAAATCATCTGAATTAAATTAGAAACATTATACAATTGATCATCCAATCTTTGTTTGAAGACCCCTAATGAAAACTGATTGACTCCAAGTGCAGTGTATATATAAGTATATACAAATGTATAGGTGTATATATATCTATATATATATATGTATGTATATGTATATGTATATATGTATATATATATGTATATATGCATATATATGCACTTATGTATAATACAGTTATATACCTTTATATATACATTATATCATATAAGGTATGTACCTAATAGATAAAAAATCTGAATTAAATTAAAAACATTAAATCTTCTACTTAAACAAATGATGAGAAGCAAATCTTCCTCCTCTGTGTTGCATTACAATGGATATCAGTCCCTTTCACTTTAGACACAGGAGGCTCACCAGTATCAAAGGAGTAAGAAGCTACTTATTGCTTGTTCTAGTCCCTTTACAACGGGACATGGTGCTCCAAATGAGGTTACCTATGCTACAACCAGATTAGCTGGAGTGAAAAGAAGCCTTCTTCTCTAATCAAGTCATTTTCAGTCCTTTGGGTTTTCATTCGAAATGGAAAACTAACTTTATGAAAATCACTCAGGCAGCCACATTCTGTTTCAGGCAATTGCCCCAAGAAAAGACATTGGAGCAGTTACTTGTCTAGACCATAGATGTCAACACGAAACCCACAGCCCACCCAGCCTGAACCTGATTAGAATGTAATTGGGAAATATCTAATAAAATCTTTCAAGAGCTGTCCCCTCCCGTGTAGCATGAGGGTGTAATTGTGTGGCTCCAAGGGAGGCAGAATAGACTTTTCTATCTTCTTCGCCCCCCACTCTTCTCCAAGGGAGACTCTTTCCTTTCAGGAGAAGCAGGAAGCTGGGGCCAGAGGCTACTATGCTCCTCAGAGAGAGGTTACCAGGCCAGAATTCTATCTACCTGCTCCCTTACATGCTGTTTGTCTGGAGGATGGGATCAGGCTCAGTTTTACTTCTGATCATTTTTTAAATTATTGGAGACAGGGACTCTTTTCCCACCAAATACCAGTTCCATAATGAACACACATAGTGAATAGCAAAGACACCTATTTATCCAAATTGATAGCAAAGCAGAAATCAGAGAAGGTGTACATAGGAGAATACATACCAGACACAATGGAATGGAGGAGCTCTCCCACTGGGGACAAGGTAACTCAACTCCACCTAGAGAGAGGGTCCTAGATCTCACCCAAGAGGAAGTTCTCCAAGGTCCCTAGTGAAGCAAGCTGGGGATAAGGACATGATGGAAATTGACAGCTCCTTCTATGTCTTCCCAGAGTCTTTTCCTTCAGCAACCTGACATGAGGTTGGCCTCTTCCATCTTCTCTCTCAAAGCTGGAAGCCAGAAGCAACTCAAAGTCAAGAACAGAAGATCTCTCCTCCCTTCCATTCCCACCCACTCTGCCCTGCCCCTCACACAGGTGCAGGGTATTGATTTCCACCGCTGAGGGGAGAGTCTCATGCCAATGGGCCTTGGTACAGGGGCTACATAAAAATACAACAAAGCATAGATAATATTACATGTTAAAACTAAGTCAACATGCCACATACATTGTTGTTGTGGTTGTCCAATCAGGTGTAACTCTTTACGACCCCACTTGGGGTTTTCTTAGCAAAGATACTGGTATCATTTCCTTCTCCAGCTCATTTTACACATGAGGAAACCAAGGCAAACAGGATCACATAGTAAGTGTCTGAGGCTAAATTTTTACTCAGGTTTTCCTGACTCCAGGCTCAATGCTCTATCCACTGAGCCATCCTGCTGCCCCATCATATACATTACTGACCCCATTGCTTTTGAGTTTGACAACACTGGTCTAGACTCTGAATCCCTCAGAATAAGCACAGCAGCCATAAGCACTGTGAAGGGAAGCTTCACCAGCAGAGAACAGCTGGGATTCAGAAAGTTTCATGATCCAGACAGGACAAACATCTGTTTTAAAAAGAGCAGAAACTAATAGCCCTGCTTCACCTCCGGCTGTAGGATGTGGACACTTCGATAGGCAGGATGCATTCATTTTAAACCCAACAGCAGGAAGAGCTTTGTAATTACAAGGAGTTGTCCAGTGTTTGGGTTACTACGATAATCAGCCTTCACAGGAATCAGCTTGGCCACTGGAGGGCTCTCATTTTCCTGGGAATGCTAGAGAAACAAATAAAAATCAAGCTTAATGAAACCCACTCACACAAAGACCAAGCTACGTACAACTTAATAATTCTGTAAATTAGCCTAGAAATTATTCTTCATCTGGTTATTGGGTAACAAAATTTTTTTAATATATTACATTAAATGATTTTCCACACATCATGCTGTGATTGTCATCATTAAGATGACAGCATGGTGTTTCCCTAATTTGGTTCCAAGTCATTAAAAAAAAAACCCATGATCCTCAAAGCTAGGTTTTGTTTTTATGTGTCTATTCAACTATGGGGATTTTTAAAATAATGAGTTTAGCCCACAGAAAATGCCCACCATTGGAAAAGATTGCCCCAAAGGATCAATATGGAGTTTTCTATAGTGTTGACTTGAAAGAGCGCATGTGAAAATGAGATTTTACTGTACAACCATTTCAGCTTAGTCATTTTTATGAAATTAAGTGACTGGTTTATATTATATGAGTAATGCTTACATCATTTATGTATTTTTCAACTGTTTCATACTTCATTTATAAGGTAAACAAAGAGCAATCTTGGCATATAACCCTGTTGTTTAGCTTATTTCAGCCTTATGGTGAAATTATGCAAGATATGAGCAGGAATGGCTGGATTTTGATGTGTATCATTGGAAGGAATATTCACATTAATGAAATTACAGATCTACTAGAGTGCTTAATAGTATTTTTCAAAATAGAAAAAAATAACTACTACAGTCTCAGATATGTCCTATCCATCTGCACAACTCTGGCAAAGTCATTTAACCTCTATTTGCTTCAGTTCTGACCCCCTCTGGGGTTTTCTTGGCAAAGATATTGGAGTGGTTTAGCCATTTCCTTCTCTACCTCATTTTGCGAATGAGGAAACTGAGGCAAACAGGATTAAGTGACTTGCCCAGGATCACGCAGCTAGGAAGTGTCCGAGGTCGTATTTGAACTCAGTAAGATAAGTCTTCCTGACTTCAGGCCCACCACTCTATCCAGTGTGCCACCTGGCTGCCCTTTCCTCAACTGTAAAATGGAGATTCTAACATCCTCCTCCCAGGGTTATTGTGAGGATCAAATGAGATAATATTTATAAAAAGTACTTAGCACAATGCCTGGCATGTATTAGACACTATATAAATGCTTAATTCCCTTCCCTTTCCCTCCTCCAACCATTTTCCCAGGGGAAAAAAAATGCATTTCTGCAGAATTACCTTAGTCCCAAATCATTCCATAAACAGTGTCTGTAAATGCCTGCAGTTGTTCATCCATGTGTAGTAAGTACCTGGTTTCTTCTTATAGGTCTACTTTGACTTAAAGCTACCACAGTTCTGTGCTCCTCTGTGAATGATAGACGTTGTAATTAACACCAGATTCATGCAAGAGCCTCCTTCCTCTAGGCAAAGAAGCAGGGCACCCCAAGAGAAAAAATCTATCATCAGACTTCATCACTATGTTCGTTGTTTTTTGCTTAATTATCTTTCTTTGTTTCATGGAAGAATCCAATTTGGGGGTGGGATTGACAGCAAGGAGAAATATCCAGAAATGAACGTGATAGGGAAGGAAAACTCACCCAAACTATATTTATTTTTTATTGTTCTTCAGTCATTTCGGTCATGTCTCACTCTTCGTGACCCCATTATGGGGTTTTCTTGGCAAAGATACTGGAGTGATTTGCCATGTCATTCTCCAGCACATTTTATAGATGAGGAAACTGAGGCAAGCAGGATTAAGTGACTTGTCCAGAGTCACACAGCTAGTGTCTGAAGCCAGATTTGAACATATATATATATATGTATGTATGTATGTGTATATATATAATGTCTGTGCATATTTTTAAATTAAATTCACCCAAGTTTAACTACTTAGCTAATTGTTCCACCCAAACCAATTAACATTTAAGCTTAAGTGACCTTAAAGATCTAAAGCTGTTTCATCAGTCTCTCATTACAGCAATAGTTCTCTGTATCATCTTCATGGGGGGTTCCCTTCTCCAATTCTTCCCAGGATCTATGATCTCATTAAAGTAAATATTCCCTTTATCTATACCAATCTCAACCCATCCATTCCCTCTCATCCTATGAGAGTCAGTCAACGAGCATTTATTAAACTCCTACTATGGCCCAAGTACTGTCCTAAACACATCTTCCTGTAAATTCTCCTTGAGGGAAAAGGCGGCTTACCCAACATACTGAAAACTTTCCTCTCCTTCTCCCAGCATTGAATGGATACTAGTGAAGAATATGGTCTCTCCATTGGTTCTTGCTCACTCTTTCTACCTTCCCAGTTCGAAAGGTCTCTGATGACGGCCTTCATGCTGCTACTTTTGCACAATTTTTGATTGGTGAAGTTGTAGCCTGCTAACTCCCACCATGCACCTCTCCATTGACTTCAAGTCTTGAGAGGCCGGATTATTCCATGACTCACATTCATTCAGTCTTTGCATTGGCTATTCCTTAAGCCTGGAACACTCTCTCCCATTTCTACCTTCTGGAAACTCACCTTTTACGCCAGGCCTTTGGTTCCTGGTTCCTGGTCCCCCACCCCAACTACTAGCACCTTCCCCTCTGAGGTTATTTTCCATCTTCTCTCTATCACATATGCACATAATTATCCGCAAGTTATCTTCCACACTAGAATGTAAGGTCTGTGAGAACAGAAATTGTTGTTGTCTTTCTCTATATCCCAAGAGTGGGACAGTGCCTGGCACATGGTTAGCACTTTACAAATGCTTATGGACTAATTGACATCATCGGAAGAATATCAACAATGAACCTGGCCCTTTGTTTTCGAAGAGAAGCTTGGAGCTATTGAGAGTTCAACGCAATTTCCTGAGGGTAATCTAGGCCATCTTCCTCTTCTTCAGCTCCATACTCAGCTCATTATCAATTTGCAATGTCTGTCTAAGATAAATGTACTGATGAAGGGCCTCTACGGTTGGCCATCCGGGTACATACCTTAATCTGGACAATAGGGATCCACTTGGTTTTTCCAATGGGATTATGGCTCTTATTTAGGAGGCTCTGCAACAGTTCTTGGGTTTGATGTAGTCAACACAGTGTTATCAACAACCAGGAACACGGGGGTGGGGGAGAGACTCTCACCACCTACAGGCAATCTCAGTTCAGTTTGAACCCTGCATTTATCTTCCTTCACAGAAGTGGCAGACATCTTCTGATTTTATACTTTGATTGATATTAATAATCAGAATGTTGTCAAGCAGAGTTGTGTCTTTGGGGATGGCAAACGTCCCGACTGCTTCCTGCCGTGTCCGTTTGGCACATTGGTCCATATTCCCAATCCTAGGTTCCAGGGAAGATCAAGCCCTGTCCTTCCAAATACCACTCCCCTAGTACTTTGTACTAAACAGTCTCATTTCTTAATTGCTTCCAAAATGTCACGGAGAGTCCCAGCAATCTGTTCAGCACAGTATTTATGAAACTCTTCACTACCCTGGCACCCCCTGCCTGAAGGCCAGGGGATATGTAAATATCACCCCCTCCCTCAGGGTTACTCTTAAGGAGATTAGGGGATGTCTAGACTTTACCATTGGCTTGGTGTTCCCCTGCTTGAAGGGTGTGGGTCCCCTTCACTTCAGCTCAATTTAACCACTTAATTGTCAGATTAGCTTTTACAAAGAAATATTTAGTTCAAAAGATGTAATCACAAACATACTAACTCACTCTCCAACACATAGGTCTTAATGGCCCCAACCCACACCACCTCAGTTTCTAGAGAGGGGAGGGGAATTAAGGTCCATCACTTAACTCATTTCCTATATAACATAGTGTCAAATTCCAAGTCCAAGAGAACCCTTGGGCCCAAATCCCAGGCCCCCTGGCTTCTCAGGCCTTCCTCATTAAGCTGGCTGACTGCAACATCTTCCTGGTATCCCCGCTCCAAGCAACGTGCTCAAACCCCCAGATCCAGTGAGGACGGCCACCCATACCTGGACCTGAAGACAAAACCAAACAGAACAAACAGAGATACCCCAGAGCCATAGGATAAGAAGAGAGAAGGAAGAGGTCTCTCTCTCAGTGAATTATGTGTGATTTTCACCCTCTCAAAAGCAGGAAAGACCTGACAGGAGAGAGAGGGAGATTCTTCCTGTCTCATAGTTTTAAAGATGCTGCCCATCAAAGGGTGGCCACTCCCACCCACATGCCAAAGAACACAGAGAATCGGGATGCTTCTAAGTTAGGTGTTGTAGACGTGTTTCAAGGGCCCATTACACAGTCTCAAAAAATGAAGTCTTTAGGGAGGGCTCAAGTTTTCCACAACTGGCAGACCTGGAAATTCACAATCATCCTCGTATAAAGTTATGCAAATTCAACAAGCAAATTGTTTTATAAAGCTTAAAAATAACCTGTCCTAACAAGTAAATAAAGTGGAATGGGAATAAAACACCAACTAACAAAGTCAAAAATAGAGAAGGGGAAAACCGATTTTCCTCTCTAAGAAAATTCTAGTCCCAAATAAGCTCCCATCATCCCAGGAAGAGGTCCAGGCTACAGAGAATCATGTTCTAGAGACCTTCTACCCCAAATAAGCTCCCAGAAGAATGCAGGCTTCTCCTCAGAGGGGTAAGGAGGCTAGCTTCAACTGAGTTACCTTCTCACCCCCAGGGGAAAAACCAAACTTTTCCTGGGTGAAAACTCTTCCCTTCAGCTCATAGGATGATCCAACCGGTCTTCTGAACAAAATCTTTCCAGTTGTCTCTTCAACACAAAGAATGGATGGGAGAACAGGGACTGGACCTATGATCTCATTACTATAGGGAACTCCTAGATAAGGATACTCCCTTCTCCAATGCAGGTTGGCACCTTCTGTGAAATTTATGGTCTTAGTTTCCTAAAGGACTTAACTGACTTGCCCAAGGTGACTCAGCTAATATGTCTGAAGCAAGATTTAAATTCAGGGATTCCTGACTCCAAATACAATATCCTAATCTCTATACCACCTACTTTTACAATGATGAAAAGAACCCTAAATCAAAACAGAACACTGAATAAAGTTTAGAAATCTGCCTGATGGAAAACCCAAAGTCTAGAGTCTATGAACCACAGTGCCACCAAGAAAGAAACAATGAGTCAAAAACTGTTCAATTGAAACAACGCAATGAAACTCAGTACTCATCTTAATGTAATCACAGAGATGCTCAAGTGCCCCTCACTCACCCTTACATAGCATTTCCATGTATTTCCATTTTAATTTGTATCCATATGTATCTATATGCACATCTCACTTGCTATTACCAAACTATAACTAGAGACTATTTTAGAGTAGGGATCATGTCTTATTTACAGAATAGTGACCAGGAAGAAGATTGGCTCACTAGGGTGAACAGCAAGAAAGATGCCTCCTTATAACCAATTCAGTTTGAGAACGGAGTGGAGATGGGAAGACACAACCCTGGCTGCAAAGGGAGGATCATGGAGATTCCAGGTCATCCTAAAGCTGCCAGACCAAAGAGAAGCTCTAGCTTTCAATTTCAGTTGATTATTTTTGTTTACTAGATGCTGAATTCAGTTGCTCCCACAGACTCAAGAAGGAGTAGGAGATGTCAGGACCCTCCTCCCCCAGCACCAAATTTTTGTCACCTAGTGGCCCACTCTGCCCTAGCTTAAACTAGAGTTCCAGTTATCTATTTATTTATATGAATCTTCCTGTGTGCCTGGCCCAGGACATCATATACAGTAAGCACTTAATGTCTGCTGACCAAAGAAATGAATAGATGATAGGGGTTTTCTGTAATTGGAGAAACCCTTACCTCCTGTAGTCAAAATATCAATGACAAAAAAAGAGAAGATAAAATATGCTGGGAAGGCACTTAAAAGTTTTGTATCATAATTATATAATATTGAAATGCTAGGTAGGCATTTATTTTTTTAAGTATAAATGGATTAAATGTAAATCTAAAGGCACAAGGAAGTTATGTTTACACACATGACCTTTTTGATTCAATTTGTCATTACAATTCTTTATTTGGAACTGAATCCAGTCTATACAAGATATTTACAAGACATGAAAATGGAAGGGGGGGAAGCACAAAATACAATTGAGGTATAAGCTAAGAGCACAGTATGTCATGTTTCAATAAATAGAATTCAAAATTTGTAAACTAGGTGACCAGATAGATGCATCTCGGTTTTACTAAAACCATATAAAATATCGTTTAATTTCATGTGAGGTAGAGGACAGCTTGTGCCATGTAATGCAACCACAGCAACTTTCACCTTCAAACTGTACACCATCGGCAAAGTCAGTATAAATTGTTGAATGCACTGATCATAATTCCAAAGTTTTCCTTTTCTCTTTTGCTACAGTTTCAGAAAAGGTATTTCATTTGTTGTTTTCAGAGATTATTCAAAATACCTTGGTGTAAATGACTGTTGTGGATAAACAAATACTTCTATCTTCATGGATTAAAACAAATATGTATTATAATATGTATGTAAATATATATACATATATGCATGTATATTACTGACAGACTGTAAAACCCCAAAGGCAACCCAATGACAGCAAATTCTTTCAGACAAAACTTTTATGTTGACTAGAACTATTTTAAGTACACTGTGCTTTCCTTATTTTCAAGTGAGGTATCTTTATTGAAGAAAAATATTTGAACAATTTCTTTTCTACTAAACTAATCTTCAGTGTGTTATTTTTATCTTCTTGGACTTTATGGAAAAATTTATCCATGTTGTAAATTTGAGCATTTTCTAACTCAGTAATCCTGCATATGTTTAAGTTCTAAATGACTTAAGGAACATATTATAAAATGTATCATTATTTCAAATTTGAGAAGTTTTTATCTTCCCCCCAAGACCCCAAATCCCTAAAAAAGCGGAATCTCCCTTTAATTTAGAAGCAATAAATAGATATATCAAATATAAAATATCCAAATATATGTTTCTTCTCATAATGGAGATGCTTGTGTGTCTTTTACTACAAATACAATGAAAACTTCTTTTAAGCTTTAAAAGTATACTCAGTCCCACAACGTTTATAATACAACAGTTGAGAAGACTTTGTCAGTCTGAGCACAGAATTGCACGTACTCTAGAAGCATAGTAGGAAAATGGGAAATGTGCTCACATGTTCCATCATGTGGATTACACGGCTCAAGGGTACAGAAAATGGAAAAGCCCTTTCATGAAGAATCAAAACAAGCTCTGTGAGTGAGAAGGGAATTTGAGAAAACTGATCAAAACGACTTCAGCACAAGATTTTAAATTCTAGAGAAATGTATCGAGCAATTTCCTATTATTTTCAGGGGCCATCATCATCATTGCCCTTCCCAAGTTGAAGCCAAGGATGTACATACACGTGAATGGTTGGTTCTTCATCAGACTTCTAAACTGAGTAGCTAGCCAGCAGACGGCGCTATCCATCCCACATGGCCTTCTTCAGTATCTGCATTATGATCATCTACTATATACAAATGATTTGACACATCTAGGTTATTAATATATTAAATGTTATAAAATTAGCACAAGAAGTGGAAAAACGTTCTGTCATCTGCCTTGGAACTTAAGCTAAGGAGAATGCTTTACAAAAATTAAAGCACGGTTTCATCCATATCATTTTACAATCAAAAAATTTTTCGAGTGATACACAGCCATGCTTAAGAATCCAAGAGGTTTGAGAGCCTCCAGGGCCATAGGAATTTGCTACTTTGCTTTCAGAAATTTGGCCAATTTCTCACAGAAACAGCCCCTCAACAAATTAACCAAGTTATTGCCCAGTAGAGAAATTAATGTCATGTTATTGCTTCCTCCCCTCCAAAAAAGAAAAAAGTTCCCTAAAGTAGCCTTTTTCTCATTGGTTCTTTTTGATACAGCTCTAAAAAATTTTTTTCTAAAACACTATTGAGAGAGTCTGGGGAAAATATCTGCCAGCCTAAACAATGGCACACAAATTACTGCCCAGACTTTCTATAAACAATTGACAAGAAAAATGTTCATATTGAGATCAAGTTCATGTTGGAAGTGTTTCTTGTTTTTTGGTTTGGGTTTTTTTTTTAACTCAGAGGTTTCTATAAATGTTTATTCAAAATTTCGGCATGTATTCAAGCTATATAGATTACATAATAAAACTAGTCACCTCAACTCTTGGAAATCAGAGGAAGAGCTCAGTGTAAAAGTATATAAACACGTATACTATTTACAATTTAATTTTAAAAAATTCTTTGTAATGAATTCAGGTTGAGACATAAAACATTACCGTATAATCTGTATAAAATTAAGCCTATGTAGTATGTGAGAGCTGTTCATTATATGAAGGACTTGAAATAAATACTTCTTTGCTCAATGTTAAATTAAAAGATAATTTTAAAGGGGTTGAAAATTTTAGAAGTAAAAGAAATTTACAAAGATTAAGTAACATTTTACTGGATTTTATGTTAACAGTTAACTGAGCCTACCATTTATAATAACTGTAAGAAAAAAATGCTTGGAGTGGCTATGAGAAAAAGGAAGCCTGCTCCATAGCTGAAGAGGTGAAGAATAATGACATCACCATCCAGTAATTTACAAGTATTAATCGACAACTAGAATACAAGACCATAAACACCTCTGTGCTTCTCTCTCTCAACTGGATGGGGCTAGTTCTGTCTATGTTTATGAATGTTAGCTTAGTAAAACTCAAATGAATGCACAAAAACCACAGCTGATTTGTTTAAATTGATTCTTTGTTCATTTGAGGGGTACAAATTATTTTAGAGCACATAAATATCATTTAGAGTGAATCACAGAATTAATTCTTTAAAGTAATGAACAAGCGGCTTAAACGTTTTGCATCACTACAAAGTGCCTAACTTGCATCCATCCTGAAAGTAGGATTTGGTAATCTGTATACAAAAAAAAAAAGTCCAACCATATACCTATATTTGTAAGTGGTTTCAACTAATAATTATCAAACAGTACCTTATGAGAGACTATCAAAAGCTTAGAAAGCATGGAAAAATATTTCCAATGAAGGGTGGCTTCAGTGTATGTCATGAAAAAACTTGAATGCTACTATTTTAGCTCTTTTAAATAAATGGATAATTAATGTGAAATCTGGCATTAAAGAATGACAGACCTATCTGTGCAAAAAAAAAAAAGTGCAAGAGTTTACTTCCCCACATGGAATTCCTGTCTTGCTTCTGAAAATTGTCTGAAAATCAGCAGATATCTGGATTTTCCCATGCATTAATTTACGGTGCATCAGCATCTAATGGCTGCAAATTCCTGATTTTTAACGTTAAAGAGCTAAATGAACGTGGTCCATTTGCAGATATTTTGGTAAGATTTACCTTGACATTTAAATATACAAAAATTCTAAGTGACTTTCAAAGTGTTTCGTATTTTACAACCCAAAAAAAAAAACAAACCCACAATATAAACATCAATCTGACCCCTACCTACATATAAAAACTGTACAGGAGAGAAGTGACTAGATAACAAAGCAGCTGATCTACATTAATGATAACACAACTGGTTCCCTCCCTCCCCCATCCCCAAGAATGAATATTTTCAGGTCACTCTTCAGACAAGTAATTAAAAGCTCAGGGATTCTAAAGAGTAAGTCCTAATTATCACTTTTAGTTCAATGTCCTGTTGCTGCCTGGAAAAAAAAAAAACAGCTTCACACAAGCACATTTAAACAGGAAAAATAAAAATAAACCACCAACATGTCAGCCATTCCTCGTGCGTAGCAGCAGAGCATAATGAATCCCCCTGGCCATTGTTCGTGGAAATTCATTCCACAGTCGGGAGAGAATCAGAGGAGTAATGTTCTCTATGGAGCCATGAATCCACAACAGCAACTTACCAAGAAAATGGTGTCCATTTTAACACTCAGAAAAGATGGAGCTTGGATGCCTCCCTTGATTAAATATTGAAGTATGAAGACACCAAAAATATAGTAGAAAGTGTTTCCAAAAGCAAGTGTGAAACATGGGTAACAATAAAATGGACCACAGGGTATTCCCTGTCATACAATGCTGTTTTAGAAAGGTACACAACAGTCGTTTGCATTAGAAGTAGAGACAGACACCTATTTTAAAACATACAGTTTCATTGTTACTAGTTGTTTAAGATTTAAAAAAAAACACTAGTACAAAGAAACAGATTTTCATTCATTTGGAAAATCTAAAAATCTGAATATATATATATGTCATCTCTTCACTTTCCCTGTAAACTCCAAATCAAGAGAATGCCTCATGGTTCTCACAGTTTAATCACAAAGCCCCGCTGGGAGAGCACAGGGGAGTTCTCCTTGCTGGTCTCTACTCTTTAACAGTCTTGGAAGATTTCACAATCTGATGCTTTAATTCCTTTATCATCATCTCCAGCTTTTGCCTGGCTTCTCGCTCCTGCCGGAGTTCGTCCTGAAGCTCCTGTCTGTCTGCCTCAGCATGATCCAGTCTCTGGCGCAGCTCAGCCAACTGCATATTCAAAAAAGATTTAAGACAAGATTTTTATAAATATGGTACTCCACATAATGACGAACCAATAGCTAACAAGTCGCTGATATCATCTGACATTGAAATACCACACAGTCCTTCAAATGTCATTATTTGGCAAACTGAAAACATGCCGGGTCAGGCCATATTAACAAGGGGCAGTTAGCTCCACAGGGATAGTACTATATGTTAAAAACAACTCGCCAAAAAATGTCCTGGTAGAGTTTGGTTATAATGTGTCCAAAAAGTGACATTTATCAGAGTAACCTTGGGTGGCATATGCTTGATTTTCAATTTGATATTTGAGAGGAGATACAAAGGAATAGGACCCTGCAAAATAGGACCAGGAGAAGAGGACATGGTTTAATATCTCAAAAGAATATTGGTTAAAATCTAGCAGTACTGGAGAGACCCACATGATTTCACAGATATTTCCCATTAAGTACAGCATTGGTGACACATACCGTATTTCAATTATTGGGGGGTGGGAGGGTGTTAGAAAAGAAGGTGAGACCATGATGGCTTTGCTATGGGCCAAGTTAGCTTTTAATTTATCAAGTATGTAATATGTGGTCTTCAGAATCTAGGCCCAGGGCCTGAGGAAGCAACTATTTATACTGCTCAGACCAAGGAAAGTGTCTAATACTCATGGCTTCTCATACTAGCCCAGCTAGAAAGTGGCAATTTATAGGGTCAGGTAACAAGGCTCAACCTCAGGACCAGAATTCAAGCCTGGGTTACAAAACGAAGCCACGAGAGCACAGGGAAAGGGAAAGGGGGAGAGGGGGAGGGAGGCATCCAGACTTGGTTTTCCACATCTGAGGATGAGGTACTTCTGCTATTGTACCCCAAACCATCCAGGAGAGCATTCAGTTGACAGAAGGATGAAATAAGGTGAGAAGAGGCCCAGCCACTTCTGGAGGGAGACAGGGCCTGGGTTTCAGTGCAGAGACAGAGAGAGAGAGAGTGTGTCTGAGTGTATCTGTGTGTCTGAGTGTATCTGTGTGTGTCTGTGTGTGTCTGTGTGTCTGTGTCTATGTGTGTGTGTATACGCGTGCGTAGAATTTCTTTCCCCAATTTCTCATTCTTTTCCCATTAGATTCCATGATAATTTATATATATTTTTTTAAAACTACATTTTAGATACAAATATGTTAAAGACCAGTTGGGTTGCTTTAATTATAATACTCCTATATCTTGATTTGGGGGAGAGGGAGATTATTTTAAACATAGTAATCTTAATTCTATGATTCAAATCTTCAGTACTTTAATCAAGTGACTAAGAGGGGAAACAAAAACCATGAGTTTCATAAATCTAAATGATGTTCTCACAGGTCCACACTGAAATACTGGCTATATATGTTGTACTATTACAAGATATGCCATACTAAATTAAATATAAAATTCTTCTCTAGGAGGGCAGAGACGATCAAGAAAAAAACAACATTAAATATATACTGGTACCCATTCCTGTACAGAATTATCTTTTTTTTAATTTTCTAGCCCCAAACTACCAGTCTTCTCTCCCCTCCTCCCACCTCTCAGTTTATTCTATACTCCAGCACAACTCAACCACTTACCTTCCCCCAAACAGACCATATTTTCCTTCCTCCACACCTTCAGCTCAGGGGTTCCCCTCTACTCTCTACCCCGCCCCTAACTCCACCTGTGATATATTACTACCACAACCTTCAAAGCCCCACTCAAAGGCCACCTCTTCTGGTAAGCTGTGTCTGGATGCCCCTGACCCACAGACCTTTTCCCCAGCTGATCACATAGTTCTCTCTCCTCTCCCACTCCCCCAGCTGACCACATGGCCCTCTGTTCTTACCTGGGCAGCATACTCAGCCTCCTTGTCTTTCTCTAAAGTTGAGTCGCAGGTACATTTTTGCTTCATCACTTGGTCCAGTTTCTTCTCCAAGTCCCTCTGTTCAATGTAGAATTCTTCCATCCTCTGAGCATGCTCAGTCTGTAAAGACTCCAGCTCTTTTTGTAAATTCTGCTGTTCTTCGGTGAGTTCTTTCATGGCTTTTGAACTGCTCAGCATTTCCACTTCCTACAAAACGAATGGTCAGAAATAAATTTTTACTTTACTTTTCTCCAGTTAAAATTCTCAACTCAGAAAACAAACATTCAGCCATTATTACTAGCAAGGACATATGAATATAGGTTTTTTAAAACTCCTAAGTTGGCATTTTCATTGCCAAATTTCTAGATGTTTGTAATTCTGAAAAGAGCTTCAAATAAAACATGAACCATCTGTGTATGATTTACAATAGTTTCTAGGCAGCATTAACTTGATTTTTCATGTTAACAAGGCAAATATAACACAAAAATTTTTTTTTTGCCGAATGGATAATCATTTGAACAAGTCTTACCATCTGAAGCTGCTGCTTTTTCTGTAGGATAGAATTCAATTTTTCTTGTTTTTTGACGTAGGTTCTCATCACTTCCTCCATGATTTTCCCCTTATCGTCCTCACAACTGATATCCTTGATAATCGATGGCCAGAGAGTTGATGCCTCTCGGCCCCTTTCCGCCTTGCTGGTTTCTGGGTCTGTGCTACAAGCTTTGGGCTCCAATGGCTTTTTATTTGTAGAACCAGTGGACACGGATGGATCTTTAAGGAAAAAAAAACTGAGAAATTAAATAACTGAAAACCATCTTGCTTAAAATATGGACAGCAGAGCAAAAACCACGGGTGATCGGCAGGATAAAATGCAATCAAATGTAGGAGTTACACAAGATCAGGTCCCTAATTATGATTTCAGTGTTTTGAATACAAAAATCTTACTGTTTTTAAAAATGTGACCATTTTTAAAAGGGGGAGTATGCTCAGGGAGATGACGTAATACAACGTGTATTTTGGAAACTTCAATTAAAACGTGACTAGAACAAAATCGGTGAATATTCTTGAACGGTCCTTGATGACGGCTGATCCCGAGAATGCGCTCACCTAGGCGGGTGCCAAGTTCTTGACTGGATTTCAGATCCATCTTCTCTTGCTCCTCAAGGGAAAGCTCCGGGTAAGAGGCGGCTCTGCGCGATTTGCTGCTGGCATAAGATTTCTCAGGCAGCCCTGGCAGAGACTTGCTCCCTTCTGCCATTCTGGCCCCAGCTTTCGTGACCTCTTTACATGGCGAGGCAGCTGAAGTAAGTGACACATTTGGAGCAACCACTTTATCACACATGTACAGGTAGTAGCTGAGGAGACACAATGAGAAAAAAAATCAGGTTTAATGTTTAATTCTACAAGTAAAATGAAAATTGACAATTTTCCACTCAAAATGTCTGCAAAGACACAAGATAAAGAATAAAAGGAAACAAACTATTCAAAAAGCTATGAGAGCCTGCCCTAAATCTAAGTAAAAGAGCAAAATTATCCACCAAACAGGCCCTTGTCACTGCACACGGAACCTAGTGGTCCAAACATCTCCTTCTGCACCTTTTTTGCAAGGACAGAGGTGGGAAAATCATTCTCTTCAGCTCTCCCCTAAAACAACGGGGCTGAGCACAGAAAGGTACGTACACGTACACACACACACATGCACGCACGCACGCAGCACTAAGGTAGGCGAGGTTGTCCCGGGACAGAGCAGACACTTCTGGCTGCTTGTGAGGCCTATTTTTATTCCCAGAGCTCCACTCCTGTCTGATTCAACACCATGTTGCATGGATACAAGCCAGGTGTCTCTGAAAGCCTCCCCTAATGTCCCGGGGCTTCTGGCAAATCTGACCTCAGTCCAGCTATTAGCAAGTCCACAAGTCCATGCATACCCACAGAAGAGGCAAAGCCCAAAATACAAGGTGCTTTTAAATTAATCCCACAAAATGATCCTCCCTAAACATTTTAGCACTTGAATGACAACGCATTAAGCTTATAAACAATTAAAAGCTATAGGCAAGCCCATGGTGGGCATGTCATATTGGGCTGGTCATATAGCAAAATCTAGAGATAACTGGCAGACAGCCTATGTACTCTGCACATACCCCAACCCTGGTGTCCGGGTGTACCCCTGAGGAGGAGCCAGAGGACATGAGTGTCACCCCAGGTGAGAAGGCACAGCAAGGCTGTGAGCACCAGCACCAGAGGGAGGGAGGCCCTATGCTGATGGGGTCACAGGGCCATTGAGTTAGAGCAGCAGTTAGTGAGGCTGAAAGCTGACCCAATGCTGCTTTGTAGGCTAATTAATTAACAGGTTTATGGGATGAGTTAATGAATATGAAAATACCAAATTATAATTACAAATGACTTATCAAATTAACAGTGCTAAATTATAGAACAAAGGAACTTTGTCACTGTAACATTAAAGAGGCACCCTACAAAAGACACTCAGTGCAGCAAAGGCAACCCTCCCTCCCCCAATTACCTTTAACCCCAACCCTTGGATTTCTAGTCCTCCAGCAGCCTTCTTCCCTAACTCTCCATTTTCTTTTTATCATCTCTCTCTGACTCACTGGCCCTGGCTAAGGACCAGCAGGCTTAATCCAATGCCCAAAGACCCCCTACAGCTCCACTCTCTCCCAGGCCTCAAATTGAGCTCATCTTTCCCTCCTAAATTTCTCCTTCTGCCTTCATTCTGTTTCTGGCCTCCCCACTCGGCCAGCTTCCTAGGTTCAAAGATGCCTTTCCTCCACTCTCCTGCTCTTCCAAACCATGCTTTGAACTGATGCTAGACTTATCATCTGCAGAGATCCAGGCATTTCAGGCCCTGCTCACAATGGCTCCCTCTTGTCCGCTGACCACAGCACTAATGGCATGCCCTCCATGATCTGGTGCCACCTTCTCTCGAAGGCCATCTCTCATGCTACTCGTTTTCAGTAGTCTATGCTTTAGCTGAACTGGGCAAGTTACACATTGTGTATGACTACCTCCATCCCTTTCTACACACCATTCTCCTGTCTAAAATGTCCATTCCCCCTCATGCTCAACCTCTACCCATCACCCAATTTACCACTTAAAACCAAACTCAGATCCTCTGTCCTCTCAGTAGATCATGCTCCATGACCCTCACTACCAACAATGACCTTTCGTTCCTCCATCCTCATATATACGTTGCTGGCCCCTGTCTGACACATTCATGTACTATTTTACATTAGTTATTTGTGCATTTCATATCTTCCTATTGATGGCTAAGCTGTCTTAGAAGAGAGACATTCTTATTTCAACTTTATATCCCCCAGAGGGTAGCATGGGGCTTTACAAGTAGGCACTTTAAAAATGTTTAATGAATCTCACATGAAAGTGGCAAGAAAAAGCGGTTCTGTAGGAAGGGAAGAGGGGACAGGTGAGGAGGAATGAGTAAATCTTGCTCACATTGGATTTGACCTGAGGAGGGAATACCATACACACTCAATTGGGTATTTTACCCCACAGGAAAGAAGGAGAAAGAAGATAAAAAGGGGGGATGATAGAAGGGAGGGCAGACAGGGGGAGGAGGTAATCAAAAACAAACACTTTCGAAAAGGGACAGGGTCAAGGGAGCAAATTCAATAAAGGGGGATAGGTTAGAAAGGAGCAAAACATAGTTAATCTTTCACAACATGAGTATTGTGGAAGAGATTTACACAATGATACACATGTGGCCTATGTTGAATTGCTTTCCTTCTTAGGGAGGGTGGGTGGGGAGGGAAGAGGGGAGAGAATTTGGAACTCAAAGTTTTAAAAACAGATGTTCAAAAACAAAAAAAAAGTTTTTGCATGCAACTAGGAAATAAGATACACAGGCAATGGGGCATAGAAATTTATCTTGCCCTACAAGAGAAGAAGGGAAAGGGGGATGGGAGGGGAAGTGGGGTGACAGAAGGAAGGGCTGACTGGGGAATGGGGCAACCAGAATATACGCCATTTTGGAGTGGCCGGGAGGGTAGAAACAGGGAGAAAATTCGTAACTCAAACTATTGTGAAAATCAATGCTGAAAACTAAATATATTAAATAAATTAAATTAAAAAAATAAAAAAAATGTTTCATGAATTTAAGTTTGGGGCATCAAGAGCAAGGCAGTGGCTTTCTCCATTTCCAGACTTGGTGAACGCATATTACACAAAAGAAAAACTGAGCAACAAGAGAAAATGAAGTTACAAACCTTGGATGTTCTCAGTAAAAAGATGAAAAAAATCTCATGTAGATCTGAAACTATTAAGAAAGCTTCTATGTATTAGAGTAACCATCTGAAAGGTAATCTTAGAGGAAAGGCAATTCACATACTTCTAAAGAAAAAAGCCCACACCAACAGATTCTTCCTCTAAGACTGTAAACACTCAATAGGACGCAATGGAATGGAAGACTAAAATACCCATTTCCATCCTCAAGCTTTCCTGTACCTCTAGGCAAATTTACTACAAAACAGAACTGTTATAATTTTACTAATAAAAAACACAAACCATAACATGTCTACCCAAAATGCCCTTTTTCAAAAATATCGATTCTGGATTTTTAAAGACAATTTTTGAATAACTAAAGAAAGAAGAATTTAAAAGAAAGATGGCTGCTTACCTGGGATGGATGAATGGAGGAGGCTGAGAAACAGAGTCACCTTCCTGCTTTATAACTGGATACCATGATGGCAATTCCAGCCCTGGGGGTGTATCTGCCTGCAAAAGAGAGAAGGAGACACAGTATTATTCAAAATTCATCTTCTAATATATCAGTTCTTCCTAAATGAAAAATATATGCAATAATGTAGTTTCACCAAGCATACAAATACAAGTATTTGTAAGTTAGCAGAATTTTTTCAACTTACAGAATTCATGAATTATCCAAAGTGCATTTTCAAGTACAGAACCCCCTTAAACTTACAAAATTCCCATTCTACTTTGTCCCTGCAACTGCCAGAAATTAAATTGCTCCCCTACCACACTGAAAGTGCTCAATTCTAACAAATTAACCAATGTTCCACACTATTTAGACAGAGACCGAAAGCAAGACCATTTGTCCTTCTGATACAACAGCATTCACTAAAAGGGGCCATCCATCGATGGGCAGAGCAATTTTTCCCTTCAACACCTAGGACAAATCAGCAAGCTTTTATCCCTAAGCAGCACCCAAAGGTGCTAGGAAGGGGAAAAGAAGCAAAAGACAAAGAGCCATCACTGCTTTTCAAACATACTTCTATATTGGACTAATTACTGTATGATTAAGGGGGGAAAGAGGCACAGATGATAGAGGGAGAGAAAAATAGCAAGGGATGAATGGGAAAGAGAGCCAAATGAGATGGGATGAGGCCAATGGAGAGAATTAGTATAAGGTAGGACAAGAGAAGGAAGAGGGAAAACTCAGAGTACTTCCCATTTGCCAACCACATAGCAGCACCAAGGACAATGGCCACCCTAGCCATCTTCAGCCATGCCTGGGGAAGACATACTGAATTACAAGAGACTAGACATAAAGTTTTTGCCTTATACGCTCCCAGCTATTTCTACGAACAGTATACACTATGAAATTCTGCCAACTAGTTTTCAAAACAAACTGTAGTTAAAGTGCTAGAAATCACAGGGCAGTGTACCTAACACAAATGAAGTTTCTTCATCTTAATAAAATCACAGACTAATAGAACTGGAAAGGACATCAAGAGATGGAATCTGATCCCTCTAGACCAGAACACGTTGAGTCCCTTCCTATGACTGACTCTCCAGGCACAGAAATCCCCTGCCCCCAACCTCCCCGAGAGGCCCAGCTCCAATGCTATAACCCTCACAGGCCCAAAGCTTTTCTTTATAGCCAACCCCAAAGCCCTCCGCTTTAGCTTGAGTTCTTTTCCTCCTGCTTGGTCCTCCCAAGATAAGAATCCTCACTCCACTTAATCACAGCAAGTGAGTCACCATCAGATCCATTTGTTTCTATGCTGAAAACCACCAAAAGAAACTTTTTTTAGGATCTACTATTTTTCTCCATTTAATCACTTTTGCTGCTCCCTTTTGAGACCCTCTCAAAGTTGTTACAAAACTGGTCAAAAAGTTCTGAAAGGTTAATACCTCTAACCCATGGAACAAATTTTTAAATGAATTTTTCAAGGACTTACAGATAAATACCATTGTCAGAACATCTTCCTCATCCCCCCAACTTCCCCTCCAAGAAAATCCACACCCAGTCTTTCTTACTATATGATCACTACACATCATAGGAGAACATGGTGTCAGGCTAGAATGTGGCCAGTTTCCTAGGGAATTCCCTCTGCATCCTGCAGTGGCCCATGCAGGGACCTTCCTGCCCATTCCACAGCGGATGGCAAAACTTTGGAGCTGCACCTGACCTCTTCACCTTTCTCCCCTCCCCATCTTCCCCATCCTGCTCTATCAGCAGATGTCCTGGACTCCCACTCTTCTGGGAAGAAAGAAGCCATCTGCTGAGAGCTCCCCTCCTCTGTCTCCATATTTCTAAACCCCTCCTCTCCCCCACCACCAACCTGGCCTTCGCTCTTTTCTCTAAGAGGTGGTCCCTCTTGCCAAGGCCAAGCCTTTGACCAACGCTTTCAAACCTGGGCTCCCATCTCCTCCAGGAGTGAATTCTGTGATCATTTCTACCCACCCAGTCTTCTCTCCCGCCACCTACAAACATTCTCTAGTCAGCTTCTAAAACCATTTACATTCCCTACCTCATGACCTACTCACTTCTAAAGCCTCACAGCCTGGCCCCACAACACTACTAAAACAGTTCTCTCTCCAGCCCACCCCCTCAGCTTCTGTGACAGACACTGCTCTCTCTGGATTCTCCTCTTACCTGGCTTTTAACACCTCAGTCCCCTTTGCTGAGTCATCATTAAACTTGGATTCCCACACACTCCCCTCCCCCCAAGACTGGGTCTGGAGCAGCTGCCCTTCTCTCTAGATGATCTTATCACTTCTCATGGGTCTAATAATCTCTTTTCTTTGAAGTAACTATCAAATCTACATATCCAGCCTTAATCTTTCCTGAACTCAAGGCCCATATTCTCAACTGCTTGCTGACATCTGCACCTGGATATTCCACAGATAATCTCAAATTTAAAATGTCTAAAATGGAAAATTTGTATTTCCAAAACGGTCTGATCCTCTCAGTCGCTGTTCATAACCTCTGAGTTTTCTTTCTCCCTCACTGCCCCCAATATTCAATCAAATGCCAAGTCTGCAGATTCTCCCTCTATTACTCACTCCCACCCATCCCCTTCTCTCTACTGATATGGCCATCACATTTCCAGCACCCACCCTGCCTCCCCTAGAATATTGTAATTGGTTTCCCTGACTCTGGAATCTCCCTTCTCTGATCCACCTGCCCACCTGCTAAAAAGCACAGGTCTGGAGCCCAGCTCAAAACCTCTGGTGGCACCCCACTAGTCTAGACCAACTAAGCTGTACTCTGCCTGGCACTCATACTTCATTTTCTGCTAGCCCTTGTTTCTGACCTATTTCACTATTCCCCTTCCCAAATTCAAATTTCTGAAAAAATGGACTGCTTGAAAACTCCACCTCTGCGCTTTTCACACAAGTCATTCACCATGCCTGGAATCCACTCCTCTCCTTATTTTTGCCTCTGAGGAAATTTGGCTGCCTTTGTTCCATGGCCAATGTCCTCAGGAAGCATTTTCTAGGCCCCTTCCCCAGGGGCCAATACTTTGCCCCTTCCTCATTTTCATTTACCATGCTGACTTGGACACAACTTGTATCCCATTGGTAGAGTATAAGCTGCTTGGGAGAGGCAGCTAGGTGGTGCAGTAGTTAAAGCTCCTGGCCTGGAGTCAGCAATGATACCTGAGTTCAAATCTTCCTCTGACATGTACTGGCTATGTGACCCTGGGCAAGTCACTTAGCCCTGTTTGCCTCAGTTTCCTCATCTGCAAAATGAGCTGGAGAAGGAACTGTCAAACCATTCTAGTATCTTTGCCAAGAAAACCCCAAATAGGGTCACAAGGAGTTAGACATCACTGATCATAAACCACAAAAACTCCTTCGGAGCAGGAGCTATTTTATTCTCGCCTTTATATATCCTTCATGCTCATAAGCACTTAATATTGGATGAACTGCACAAGATAGAAATGAAACCAAATTCTAAGAACAGTGAATCTATTACCCATCCCTCCTTTCTCTCAGGAAATTAAAAAAAAACTCTAATTTATTCCACAGATACCCGGGTTACAGATTATAAATGACAGAAAGACAAAGGATCAGGAGGAGTGATTGCCAGGTACCCACCTGTCCTATGCACTGGCTCCCTTCCCTGCCTGGGATGCTCTTTCTCTTCAGAGCTTCATTTAGATAGTGTTTCAAATGCATGTAAAAATCATTTGATATTAATACTAATCAGAAATTGTTACTATGAAAGTTGGTTGTAAAAATATGCTCTAGTTATTTCTATTTGCTACAATATTATCTTTCAACTCTTTACATATCAAATGGCACTTCAAATTTTTTAAAAATGATTCCCCCCTCTCCCAGATGACTGTTGCATACCAAAGGTCAGTGAAAGAGGATCACACAAGGAAATATGTGATTATATTTTTTTAAAAAGGTTTTCCACTGACAAATCTGCTATAGTAAAAATTAAAAGGGAAACAGACAACTAGGCAAAATCTTGGCAACAAATTTCTCTAATAAAGGTCTCATATCCAAGATACATAAAGAAGTGATTCAAATTTATAAAATCAAGAGCCATTCCTCAACACAAAGGATACAAACAGGCAGTTTTCAAAGCTATCAACAACCATACCATGTAAAGGAAAATGCTCTAAATCACAAATTAGAAAAATGCAAATTAAAACCGCTTTGAGTTTCCACCTCCCTTGACCCTGTCAGACTGGTCAAGATGACAAAAGAAAATGACAAATGTTGAAAGAACCATAGGAAAACATTTATACTACAGCACAGTCAGTGACAGCTGTGAACTGATCTAGTCATTCTGGAAAGCAATTGGGAACTATATTCAGAAAGCTCCTAAAACATGCATCCTCATTGACCCAGCTATACCATGATTGGGCTTCTATTCCCAAAGAAATCAAAGAGAGAGGAAAAGGATCAATATGTAGATTACAGGTCTGACTGCCTCACCCTAAATTCCAGTGGCTCACTATCATCTGCAAGATCAAATATAAAATCTTCTGTTTGACATTCAAAGTCTTTCATACCTTTTCTCCCCTCTCCCACCTACTCATCTATCTAATGACACTAGCCTCCTTGAGGGTGTCTGAACAAGATACTACTTCTCCCAACTTCGGACATCTTTCCTGGCTTCCTCCTCATGCCTAGAAGGCTCTCCCTCCTCATCTCCACCTCCTGGCTTCCTGGAAATCCCTGCTAAAATCCCACCTATTACAAGAAGCCTTTCCCAATCCCCCTTAACTCCAGTGCCTTCCCTCTGGTGATTATCTCTCATTCATGTATATTTTGTATTTTATAGCTTAGTTGTTCAGTTGTTTGCATATTGTCTCCACTATTAGACTGTGAAATCCCTGAGGGCAGGGACTGTCTTTACCTTTCTATCCCCAGGACTTAGTACAGGGCTGGCACTTGGTAGGAACTTAATAAAAGTTTGTTGACTTGATTTGACTTGGAACTCCTTCTACCAGTTCAGGTCTGGCCCTCCCTTAGAGAGTTGCCCAGGGGCACACAGCCAGTTTGTGTCAAAAGCAGGACTTTGAACCCAGCTCTTCCTACTTTCAACAAGGACTGCCTACCCACTACCACAAAGTCCTTACACAAATTGGTGGGTTTTCCCCTTAAAAATATAGCCATATGTCTGAAATCTCAGCTAAGCCTTCAGCACAGAAAAACCCCAAACTTTTTCTGCCATAAATCTCTTTTGACATCTAGATTTACAAGCCTCTCATTTTGACCTAAGAAAATTCCAAGACCTCCTGTGTGTATGCGTGTGGTTCACCTTTCTTTACACCATTTAACCAAGTGTTGTTTTACTTGCACAATTCTTTACCTACTCAACTCTATGAAACAGATAACTATCGGGACCTTAGAGCAGGTCTTCCTACACCCGAACTAGCATTTGATTTCTCCCCACTACCCACCCCTCCAGGCTGCATCTTTCAAGTCTTGCTTCCTAAATGAATTCTGAAGGAATTCCCTAGAATTATTGGGAGAATGCTGTACAAAATGAGTTGTACAAAGGATGGAAAAAATACATGAAAGTGACTATAATAAAATGATTGAGGTTAATTTCACTAAGTTTGGCTCTAGTAAACAATAGAGCCCAACAATAAATTATCCTAACTGCATGTTAGGAGCAATTGAGGAAACCCATACTAAGCAACGAATCATTCACAGATGCAGAATGGATTCTCTTATCCCTTCTGTATTTGTGTCAACTGACAAATTAGGACTTCAAAAAGGAACAAAGTGATTCTACTGCACAGCAATGGGGCAGCTACAAAGCACGAATAAAAATGAGCTTGAGCCACAGTTATCTGGCCCCACGCCTTTCAACAGAGCAGCAAGTTGTAGATTTCATCTGTTTAGCCACAGAACACACCATGCTGCACTACAAAGAATCAGATCACGGTACAGCCTTGTGATTACTGCTCCCAAACAGGTGGAATGTTTACCTCCAGATCACAAGCTAAATTTCAGATACCTCAACCCAATTTTTAAAAAATCTCTTTATGAAACTATAAAATTTCTTAAAATGGAAAGACTCATTTAATTAGGATTTATCAGAAATGGTTGATTTTTAAAATCTATGTAAAAGTCCTCAGCAGGATATGAACTGATGCAAAGTGAAGTGAGCAGAACCAGTAACACTGTACACAGTAACAGCAATATTGTATGATGAAGAACTATGAATGACTTAGCTATTGTCAGCAACACAATAATCCAAGACAATCCCGAAGGACTCATGATGAAAAATGCTATCCATCTCCAGAAAAAACTCATGGACTCTGAATGCAGATGGAAGCATACTACTTTTCCCTCTGGTTTTTTAATGTTTTCTTTCACAACATGATTAATATGAAATGTTTAGCATAATTTCACATGTATAACCTATATTAAATTGCTTACTATTTCAGGGAGAGGAAAAGGGAAGAAGGGAGGGAGAAAATTTGGGACTCAAAATTTTTAAACATGGATGTTAAAAATTGTTTTTACAAGTAAATGGGAGAAATTTAATATTAATATTTTAAAGTCCTAAGAAAGAAGTGTTCCTTTCCAAATGTTTATCTTCCTCTTTGATTTAACACACTATCTTGATCAAAACACCTTTAAGAAGTGAACCTAATAAAAATCCAGTATACAACGATCATGTAAACAACCTGTATTAGTCTCTCAGATGAAAAATAATGTAAATTGTATTTGGGAAGAAAATTTAAATAGCACATTTTTCACTCTATTTTCTGCATAAAGGAGCATGCCTAATTGAACATGTTTTGCTGGTAGTTTTTAAGTTAAGAACCTTAAAATTTTAAAGTATTAAGAACCATTTCACCCACCTCCAGTTTCACACAAATATTGCAAACCTGTACTAAAACGCAAATGTTTCAAAATTATTAGCCACTGTGCTCAAAAATTAAAGGAATATGAAACGATTACTGTATAAATAAACACTCTGGGTCTTAATCTGGATTCTGTAAATATGGTTTTTGAAAAATACACATTTTGACAACTTTGTTTCAAATAATTGGTTACCTTTTTGTGTAAAAAAATACAGTTATAGTGAACCCTAGAAGAGGTTCTAGGGTTCACTAGACTCTCAAAAGGGGTCAGTGACACAAAAAGGTAAAGAACTTCTGCTATCATCTAATTATTCTGTCACCACACATTTAACCTGATTTATTTTTCACCTGTTTAGAATCATGTTCTTTCAAATATGTTCCAGTAACATATGAAATAAAATGGGAAACACTTCCTAGTAGTCATGCTGGGATCAGCATGGGCTGCCCCACCAATCACAAATGCAAATCACAACCTCTGCCCGCCTCAACAGTCTTCATGGGTTACCTTGGCCAAAAAATGTTGTGACTTGGTAGCCAACATTATGGCAATCATGAAGTTCTCTATATCACTGCCAGTCCATCACCAGACCTACAGTGGAAGCTTTTCCAGAATGGCAGGCCCGATTACTCCACTCCCATGCCATGACAAGACAGTGGACTTTCAGGAGTGTCAGTATATTACAAAGATCTATACAGAATCAAACACTTACTGAAGATTTTCCTTAATATTTTTTAATATCAGGAATTAGAAAATTAGTGTTATAGCAGATAAATGTCAGAAAATGTATTTAATGTCAAAATCATACAAGATAACACTAAGGAAGGACTATAATTAAACCTTCAATTGCCAAGTCCACAAGACTCACTTACTAACAATCACTTATAGTATATAGATCATCCTCACTACTTTATCTAAAATGTTCACCCGAAAGATATTCACAAATAAATGTATCTATCTAGTGAATTACCTATCGGTATCACTCACACATGTAAAATCTGTAGTCTAGACTCCTCAATGCCTGTTACACTATTCACTCTTGATGTGATATTGGCTGCTAATGATTCCACGCATGTCAGGACATGCTGACCTACATAGTTAATTAGTGCAACTTTAGGCACAGAGTGAACATACCTGTTTAATAATTTTTCCCATGTGTAGTAGCAAGAAATTCAAATACTCAATACAAGATGATTTCAGTAAAATACAAAAGGCACACTATTAGACAGCTAGCACTAAAAAAAAAAATCATAAAGAAAAAACCTAAACACCTTAGTATATTAGATTTCCTCCAGCTCTCACTATGTTATAAATGAACAATTCAACAACTAAAATAAAAACAAGTGTTACAAGGTGACAAGTAACTAGAAAACATACCACATGAACTTTGTATAGAGGAATTTTAAAAATAGCTCAGCTTTCATGCTCTCCACCTCCTGAGAGGAGCGATGGTCTTAAAATGAAAAATAAAACACACGTGTTCTTGGGCATGGCCTATGTATGGGTTTGTCTTGCTTGACTATGCTCATTTTTTACAAGGATTGTGTTTTTTCTTTTCTTTTTTTTTTAGAGGGATGGAAACATGGGAGGGGGGGAACCCTAGTGATATTACTTTTAAAAAAAATGGGTCATTGAAGCACTTTTTTAAATGCAAAGAGAACAGAAGGTTAAGGGGATACAGACAAGTAGGCTAGCTTTGAAAGTAAAATGCTTAATTTATTTTATATAAAAAAGCCAAGTTGTACATAAGAGATTCATGTTTCCTCACATAATCCTCTTTTTATGTTCTACTCTGTGTATAGAAATGTTCTTTTTTTGGCATTTGTTAAACTCAGAATAATTTTTTTTAAATAAATAAAATGAAGGGCTTGAGCTTCCGATATTCCTTTTAGCATTTTTTGAAAATGAAAATTCAATTTAAAAAAGCTCAGCCTTGTACACAATCACATGCCAATCATTAGTTTTGACATATTTAATTTAAAAAAAACAAGTGACAAATGTGATCCAAGCCCTTCTGTTACCTTATTGTGAGGCCTGAAGCAAATCAAAATGATTGTAGGCTTCAATTTAGCTTTAAACTCCCGGTGTTCATACTTGTCATCTAACTGAATGAGCCTTTTGTAGGCTGGAAAAGCACAAGCACAAAGTGTTATAATACATGTACAACTCTGTCTTTAAACTATCTACAAGAAACAAAGTGCAAAACAGCTAGTTAATAATGTTCCTGTATGTCAGAACTCTCAGAAGAAAATCCACTACAACCTTATTTTTTCCTTTTTATAAGACTCTAAGCCCCAGGGAATTGTCAAATTCTTTTCTTAGGCCAGAATTCTGTTATGCTCAATAAAGATAAGGAACAGCCCTGTGATTTCACTGGTATGTGGCTAAAGAAATTCTCTTCACCAATGCAGGTGAGTCTTAGACAGTCAGTAGCCTAAAGCACATTGAGAAATTAAGTGACTTGCCAGAGTCACACAGCCAGGATGTGTCTGGAGCGGGACTTGAAACGGGGCCTTCCTGACTTTAAGATCAGCTCTTTCTTCTTTATACTGTTATCCAACACTTCCTCCAATGCAACAGCTCCTTGGAAACCCTTCATCACAAAGCTAGTTTATTGCTGATATAATATGTATTAAGCACTCATGACACATGACATGAAAGGGACTGTGCTGATTCTCAGTGACAGCAACAAGCTTTGATTTGTGCCTCCTCCATGAAGGCTCTTGGCCCCGCTTTGGGTCTTTCGCTCCTCAGATTTTCTCTTTGTCCCATTCCTCCCAACCTTGTACTGTATCTGTGCACAGATAGCATCCCCCATAAGAATGGGAGCTCTTCAATGTTTGAAGGGGGCTATCTCCCTAGCGCTGAGCACTGTCTTCACAAAGTGGATGACAATTAAATTAAATTCACAATCTCAACTAAAAAATACATTTTTCCCAAAGAGAAAAATATTATAGCTCATATAAAAAGACAAGACAGACAAGGAATGAGGAAAAGAAAAATATGTGCCAAAAATAACTACACTTCATTAAGTTACAGACTTAGGATAATTATTACACGTTGTCTGTCACCAAATGATGTACATTTATAATTCTGTAAAGTCATGATTGAGGAGCAGTGCATACCACTTAGACTTTCCACATGACAGAAGTTTTTAGATAAAGCATTATTTTAGACAGATCAAAGCATTTTGGGGATGCCATAAATACTTCCCTCTTTTGGATTCCGTTAATCTCAGTAATCACAGCAGAATATCACAGGATTTTAAGGCTGGAAGGGAAAGAAGAGTCCATTCCCTTCATTTTACAAATGAAAAAATGGAAGCCCAGACTAGTCAAGTGACTCACTCAGAGCTGGTTGGACCCGCAGCCTGAAACTGAGGAAATAGCTCACTCTCTCCCCCAAATCAAACAAGTAACAAACAGGAGAGCCATGATCTGTGCCCTGGCCTTCTGACTCCAAATCAGACACACTTTTTCCCTATAGAGGCAATTAAACCAGAAAGTCTAAGTAGCCTAGTCATTCATAAGGAGACGTGAACAAAATATAGACAGTAAACAAAGGCAGGAGGAAGATGGTAGAAACAGAGCCAGTGTGAAATCCCATGGATCATTAAGAAAAGGTCAGGAAGAGAGTATACAGTTCTCAGGGTTACTGAGACCCTGCAGATGTTATTTCCACCTTTATGGTGAATATCCTCCCTCCACCTCCCTGGAGGTGGGTTTCCCTGTAGGTAATAAGCAGACTGGCAACAGTGTGAAAACAACAGCTTGAACCTTGAGGCACAAAGAAGGGCTTCTAAAAGCCTGTCCATCTGGGCCTCCCCAGCGACCCAAATTCGAGCAGTACTTATCCCCACTCCATCTCTGCTTTGCTAGGACTCTTCTTTGCATACGAATTTAATGATTCCTTTTCCTCGATGATAATCACGGTGATGATCATGGGCAAGTATTGGAAAGAGGACTGGCCTTGGAGTCAAAAGCTCTGGATCTGTCACCTCTTTGCTAGCTCCTAGTCACCCACTGATCTGAGCCCACACTTCCTCATCTGTAAGTGGGCTTATTTAAGGGGAAGAAAATCTTTGGAGAGTGACAGCTATATCAAAAAATAAATAAGCTTCAACAATTTACTAATACCTAATTTAAGGGCCTCAAAGTAAATTTTAATGGTCAGATGAAAATGTATCTAAAATTGTACTTTATAAACTAAAATCTGCAATATAAAGTTGTCAAATGCTCTTCTGGCCACGAAGACTGGAGTTCCCACCTCAGAAATTATTTTGCATGAAATTTGCACATTGGTGATTTAATGCCAAAAGGAAAAATCATATCAAAACATAATTCTAAAATTGGAGGTAGGGTTAGATGTCTTTTGTATCCCCTCCAATTCTACAGAAAGTAATGAAAATTTATTGACTGATGTATAAGCCACAGCTAAAAAAAAAAAAGAATACTCGACTATTAGCTTCCATTATGATTTTTTTTTTACTCCTTTTAATAATCTGAGGCCAAATTATTATTCTAGAGTTTATATATATGGAATAATATTCTGAATAAAGATTAAATGTAGGTTTAAGCTATTTTTGGTTCTTAAATGGAATGCATCGCAGTTCACTGACATTTTACTTAGAAATGATTTCAAGTCCCTGACCCCCAAACTGTAGTTTATAATAGCCTCTAATGGAACTGAAATTAGCCAAATTCTTTAAATATGTCCCCTAGTTTTTCCAGATATATCACTAATTAATAATGCACACGCAGCTAACAAAGTAATGTTCACTGGTTACACACAGTTACAATGTTACCCAAGAAAGATGCCATGTTTTACCCAAGACAAACACTCTCCATTTTCCCTTTTACTCTCCTCACTCATTGACATATAAGATGAATAGTTTGACTTTGCCTCTAATACTTTTAAAAATCTTTTTTTTTTAGGAGTGAAAGCCAACTTGTGATGAATGCCTTATTTCTTAAGCCTTAAGGTGGCACTATTTCCAAACCACTTCTAAACATCTGACCTACTGAAGTTCATCCAAATGCCAGAGTATAAGCATAGACACACCAGTGTGCTAGCAAAGGGCCAATAGTAACTGGCCTCAGCCCGGTTAAGATGCTCAGCCAAAAAGGGTCTCTTTCTCCAGGTAGACTGAAATTGCTACTTAACCTGAAACAAGTCCCGATTAGTCCAAATTCTCAGCCCAATTTTAAAAGGGCAACAAGAAAAGATGTGTACTTACTATCTGTGTGTGCTCTAAGTAACCAGTGGTCAGTTCTAACTAAATCATTGAAAAGAGGGAGGGGGATTAATTTACAGGAAGCAACAGGGGGAAAAATCCATCCAAGGAGATCTCACAGCAAATAATTTATGATTGGCAGACTTAGAAGTACACTTTCAGGCATTGAAAGGTAGCAGGAAAATAATAAAAACATCTCCAAAGTCTAGGGTTTTAGTCACTACAATCATGAAAAGATTCAGGCCCTTGGAAGTTCTGTCCCGACACACTCATCTTCACTGCATGCACCTCCTTGTATTTCTCATTCTACTCAAAAATATTTAGAAACGTCAACAATTTTTCCAAGTAAATGAAAGAGTAACAGAAATAAGGGTGTCATTCTGCTTTTTCCTCATCAGGACTACTTCACTTCCATGAAAGAAGGAGCAACAGCCTATTGATTTTAAAGCTTTTTTTTCTTTTAAATAAAATCTGGCGAACAAAGCTTCAGCTATATAAATACAAATTAAAGTACTAATTGTTTTGGCTTACAAAATAAAGATAATTCTATCTATATAATAGATATTAATACATGAAATACATTGTTAAAACATGAAGGCAGAAAGTTCTTTTTTTTTGGTCGTTCGTGTGTGTGTGTGCGCGCGCGTGTGTGTTCATTCTAACAGATGAGTGTCAGCTGAGTTTGGGAGTTCAGAAGCAGCGAACTCACTATGTGTACCTATGTACTGTTAGAAACAGAAAATGTATTAGGCCAGTCAGGCACTTCCTTCTTAGCTCATTCTAAGATGTCTATAAATTTCAGGCTTACATACATGTGAATAGGGTTAGAGGACTGGATCTGTGATTTCACTGGCATAGGGAACTCCCAAGTGAGGAAATTCCCTCCACCAAGCTAGTCAGCACCTCCCCTACAACTTACAAAGTACTCAGAGCACTAAGAGACTTAAAGGCCACAAAGTGTCAGGGTTGAGATTCGAACTCAGGTCTTCTTGTTTCAGCCAAATCTTTACACATGTTTATACACAGCTTAAAAACAAACCATGCTTAGTTAGGTTAATTTAAAAAGCTAATGGCTCTAACAGTTGCTTTTTCAAATTTGTTTTTTCTGAAATTTCCTATTACAGTACCTTCTGCTTTCTGAAAATCATTTAAATCACAGAGCGGTATTTTAGTTGAAAAATACAAATATAAGCAAGAAAGCAGGGAGGGAGCGTAGATACAGTGCTTAGGGTCCAGGGATCAGACTGAGTTCAGATTCTAACTTTGACAATAAGCCACTGGGTGACCCTGGACAACACCCTGGTCTCTCAGGTTTCAAGTTTCCTCATCTGAGGGTTTCTAGCCACCAAGGGTTACTGTCAGCCTCAAATGAGGTCAGGTATTTAAAGGGTCTTGCAAATTTTCAAGTTACTTAAATGTAACTAGTAAAAAGGAATTTGGCTAGAATCCTCTGGGGTGCACAACATTCAAATTTACTAACACATAAGTCTATATATATGGTCTTTATAACATGTAACCACATCACAAACTGAAGAACAGTTTTAACCTTAATAAAACCAGAGGACAATCATTTTATTCCTTTAGTTTGGGCTAAGTGTATACAAGGAAATGTACTTTCCTGCCCCCTGGGTTCTAACATTTTGTATCCTATAGACCTTTAGCAGAAGAATGAGCACCACAAATTCCATGGCAGAACCAGGATGTCACCAGAAAGGTCTATCTTTACCCTCATTTGTTTACAGGCGGGACATTATTCATATAAAAAGGAGGTATTATTATTACCTACATGTGCAATTTCTATAATTGAAGTGACGTGGCTAAGATGTCACATTTCAGTGTGAAGTTAAGCAAAATTGTGTGTAACTCTAAAAAACTGAAGATGTGAGGTATCGACTTTGCTAAAAAGAAAAAAACCTTAGCCTAACCATACAGGGATATATCAATGAACTCCATCTTCAGGAGTGGCTTGCTGTAGAGAGGTAGCAGGAAGCAAGCATTTATTAAGCACCTACTGTGTACAAGGTACTGTGCTATTGGGAGCCAGGCAGGAAACAACCTTTCCAAACCTACCTGGTTTAAACAGTTCACAGTAACACACCCAAGCAGAAGCAAACTTTCTCTTTCATTTTATATCACCAGAATTGAGCAGATAACATAATTCTCATATCTTTAAAAGGCAATATTCTCATACTCAGAGCAAGAAATCAAAAAGTCTATTCCTAGCTATGCTCCTTACTATATAGTACATTTACATGCCCTGTGACCTTCAAGCCATCATTTCACCCGTGTTTCATTTTCTTCTTCTTCTTCTGAAAAAAAGGAACACCCAGGGATGTTTTGAAGAATTAATAGCTAAATCGCTACCATTGTGACTAAAGATTTTCAGGTGAAACGTGCTTTACTGCTTTTCAATTTCAATCAGTTTGTTGATCATAACAAAGTACTAAGACACCCAAAAAAGAGGATTATATATGAATTAAGAGAGCTAGTTTAAGGGAAAAACATTTAGCCTTGTTTAAAATGTACAGGGGCTGGACTAGAAAACTAACCTTATCGTCACAAAGGTTGTTTTTTTTTTCCCTTTCCTATTGCTTTATTTAAATGTATCCCTTTTTTTTTTTTTTGCTCTTTTTCTACTTAGATCACCCTGTACCATAGTAAATATAGTCTTCTTGGGAAAAAAAAAAACCATCAGTTACTATGAAATGTTATGGTTATTCTGATACTGGAATCACAAGTCCTTCAGAGAAATCTTTCTTCTACATCACATTCCAGAGACCATAAAATCTGAATAGTCCAACAGGGAAATGATGCCAAAAATCATCGGTGTGTCACTCAAAAAAATGCCAACTTGAGCAAACCACAAGATGTCTCTGTGGTTCACTTATCCCATCTGCAAAAGGAGCTAATGCTTAAAAGTACATGACCATGAATCATAGAAACAACACAGTTAGCTTCCACTTATCTACATGAAGCAATGATATTCTCTCATTTGGCTACATTTATAACCACTCCATGGCTTCTTAAGATGCATCAAGTTACATTTCTAAAATCTACCAAATACAATCTTAAAAGAATGTTTGATTTTGAAATAATCAATGCACTTCTAGAAAAATATGTATCCCACTTCCAATCAGAACAAATGGGCACCTTTTCAGATGCTAGAATGAAAACACCTACTTTGGACTGAGCTCTCTTTCCACTCCGGACACTAAATTTCTCCTTCATTTCCTCTAAAAGACTGTTGAGTTTCTTTTCTTCCGGCGTCCCTAAGTATTTTTGGTTTACGTGGAGATAGCAAGGCCACTTGGCTGATTCAAAGCCCCAGTGGCAGGTCCTCTTGTCAGGGGATCTGTGCGAATGCATCACAAACGTCTGGGGCGCAAACATTCCACAGCATTCCAGACACTGTATACACGGCGCATCGGGCTGAACATAAAACTGGGGCGCAAATAAGCCCTGGCATTTACCCAAGCACTCATGTTCCACTTCAAAGGCCCTGCCAGTCTCTTGTAACTGGGCCAAGGAGTTTTTAGCAGGAAGCATGCTACCATTTTGAGGGCAGGTACGTGGACGGAGCAAAGCATTACACAGTCTTTGAGCATCAGTGAGTGTGATTAGCCCACAGGATGGGGCATTAAATGGAAGGATTCCCAAGACCTTCAGGATGTGAAGTTGTTCCGAGGTGCACCGTGAACAATATATGTACAAGTCATCACACACAGTATTTATTTGCTGGAGTGAAAAATCTCGGAGAACAGAATTTAAGACTTGAGGCAAACACAGTCTCTTTTCTCCTCCAACCTGGAAACAAGAAATTGATTCTCCCTCCAGGACAGTTTGAGTAAGTTCAGTGGAACTATCTGGAGGAATGAGCAAAGGCCCAGGAAGAGTCTGAGGTGAGGGGAGAGGCAAGAATACAGTAGGAGACATGCTCTCTTGGGAATAACGAGCTGAAAACGCTGCAGGCCCACCCAGGGAGCTCTGACTACTTAAGTGGAATTGTGCCAGTGTGTGCTTTAAACTAGGGTTTAAATGTAAAGGTTCAGATGCTGAATTACAGCTGGATTTGGCCTTTTCCCCATCTGTCTCCATTGGAGCATCACCATAGTCATCCAAGTTCTCCTTCTTTACGGTTGGCAATGTGTTTATCAGCACTTTCCCATTTACGTGCATTTCTGTCATCATTTTTTTCATGGGAGGGCTGCCCTCATCTCTTAGCCCATTCCGTTTTTTATTGGAGCCCTGAACCAAAGGGAAGCTAGTTTGGAGAGTTTCCATGGTTGAACTGTGAAGCTTCAAATAATTAGCTATGAAATTTGCATCTTAGTTTGGTGGTTTGTTCTGGAAGAAAACAAGAAAATGTAATTAATTTTTAAAAATTTAAAAAGTTTAAAAAGAAAAAAAACAAGAAAATGTTTATAGTAATTTCACTCTCAGTCACATCTCTTTTTAAAGAAAGCTTTGATTTACTCAAAAGATTCTATACCTTCACTTGCGTTCCTTCAATAAAATGTGGCTGTCACTTTTATACTGTCAAGTATAAAAGTATTTAACCTTTTGGCCTCAGATTCCAAGAATAAAGTATATGCCACATTTTTAAGTCTAAGTGAGCCCTGCTTCCTGAATTCTTCAGGTACATTTACTTTTTTAAATAATTAAGTCATTAATTATCTCAATTTGAGATGTGCTGACTCAACACAACTCTTCTAACGTACAATATCAGAGATATTTGCATCTTAGGCTAGTATTCGTGGCCATATATAAGAGAATCGAACACATGTCAAAATGTTTTTAACACAGTGAAGATAAATTTAAAATTCACCTGAGGATACTGGAAAAACGTATTCCTCCAAAAGACAGTCTATATTAACAGACAAATGAAAAGCTGTCTATAACTGGCCCCGTAGTGATGTCAGCAGATATGACCACTGTCAGTATCTCCAGCTGGATTTCTGCAACCCAAAGTAACAGTACCTAAAGACAAATCTGCCAGATTTGGGTCTGGGACAATGTTACTTTCATTATCCTTTCAATAAATCTGTAAAAAAGAAAAGAGAGGGTGGGGACAAGGAAGAGTTATATTTGAATTTGTTCCAGAGACCAAAGGTTTCATTTGAAAGCAGTTTCTCAATGTTAAAGCAAGTTCATTTACAAAGGGTGATATTTTTTAATGATTTATTTAAATCAGTTAATTTGATGGCTATTTATTTAGATAATTTCATTTGAAGACCTTCAATTTAAACATGAAAGTGGTTTGAAAAGGGTCTCCCAAGCCAGAGGCAAAGATGTGTCTTGTGGGCAGTAGAGGGGCTAACTTACAATATATAGAATACACAATGGCTGCACTCGAATCAACTCACCCAAAGCTAATCACTAGGGAGCCTCTTTCAACTGCCATTATAACCAGAATAATTTACTTACTGCATTTCCTAATATCATTCAAAAGAATTAACTCCAAGTACTTACAGGAAGGGGAAAAAAGTGTTCAAATCAGCACTCACTGTCTCATGGGTAAATATTGATGGCCTAATCTAAATTGCATTGATTTTTTTTCTGCATTAATTGCCCAGTATAGCTGAACTATTTTTTGTGGCATTATGAAATCAAAGGTACGTTTAAAAAAATGTAGATAAATATAAAAGGTGAGAAAATTTGCCTGATGCCTGGAACTATAGGCTCCAATCCTCTGACCCTCCAACCTTGAACAAGGCTACTCTGGGACCAAAAATGCAGTTGCAGACACCGTTCACAAAGAATGCAAATGGAGGAAGGGGAAAGGAAAAAGGGGGGGGGGGGCGGTGTAAATCCTCCTTCCACTTCCTTCTCATGAAAAGAAATCCTGAATAAATCAAAGAAACTGGGATGGGGGGGAGAAGAGGAGACATTGCTATCCGAACTATTCACTCCATCCATCTCAACGAGGGAAAGGAAGGAGAACAGGAGAACTAGGAATCCACTGACTTCAACCCCACCGCAGAGAGCCAACTCAAAACACGAAGCGCAAAAGGAATCACCTGGAGAACGGGGGATTCCCCAAACCCTGAAAGTCCTTTACACCCACACCAAGTCAAGTACTCAAGTCAAAACCCTAGGGAAGGATGGGGGAGGCAGGACACCAGGAATCAGGCGGGGGTGGTAGGTGGGAGTCCTCCTCCTCCACAACCCGACAGGGACATCCCCAGTCCTCCCCCCCCGCCAGTCTGCCCTGGGGAACAAGTCTAGACTCCAACAGGGTGGAGGGCGGAGGCTGGCGGGGGTGGGGAGAAGCAAGGGGACACACGGGTGGAAATCCCCTTCCTTTCCTCACCCATCCTCTCCCCCTGCGGCCCCCGAAACTGAACAGAGCTCGCTGGTCAAGACTCGGCCAGTGGATGGTGTGCGGGTAGAGTGAAGACACTAGTGAAAGTCCCCTTCTGCCTCTCCACCCCCTCCAAGGAGGGTCTCTCGAGAGGGACATCCAAAGCCCCTTCCCTCGATCCCCCGCAACTGAAAGAGACCTTCCGAGGAGGGGGCGTAGGTGAGTGGAGGCAGAAGTCTCCTTTTGCCATTCCGTACCCCACCCCAACATCTCAATCCCCTTCCGTCGCTGCCCACACTTCGAGAACTAGGCGCCACTCAAGCGGGGGCGGGGGCACAGGGGGAGGATGGGGGGAGTCGGGGGGAAGGGGTAGGAAGACACTGGAGGGGAGTCGCAGACTGAGGTGGGGGGAGGCAGAATGAAGACGGGGGAGCGGTGAAGATGAGGAGACAGACACGGGGGGAAGGGGTGGACCAGGGGAAGGGGTAGATCCGGAAGGGGGTAGACGCGAGAGGGGGATAGATAGGGCAAGGTGGTAGACGAGGGAGAGGGGTAGAAGGAGAGGGGGGTAGACAGGGAAAGGGGGAAAAGGGGGTAGACCGGGGAAGAGGGGTAGACGGGGGAGGAGAGTAGACAGGGAAGGCAGACACAGGGGGGAGGGGAGAGGAGGCAGACATGGGGGAGGTCCCCTTCCTCCCCAGCCTGGTGGTCCCCAGCCCCCCCCTCGCCGCCCTCCCCCCAAGCGGGCGGACGGCAGAGGGGACGCGCGCGGGTGGCGAGCCCGGAGGAAGCCCCCTGCCCACGGCCGTGGAGCCTCCCCGTGGGTCTAGGAGGTCCGGGCTGGCCCCCGCGCCCCGCCCGGACGGCTCGGCTGCCCCACCGAGGCCAGGGCATCCCCGGCGGGCACCGAGGTCAAGTGCAGCGGTGGCCCCCGCCCCCCGCGCCGCCTCCCCGCCCGCGGGCCCCGCCGAACCGGGCCGGGCCGTACCTGCGCCGCTACCCCGGGCTCCGCCGCCGCTCCGAGGCTCCCCCGGGCTCCGCCGGCGCCGCCGCTCAGAACCCCCCGCCCCCCCATGGCTACACACAGCCAGCCCTCTGACGTCACCGGGCACACAGACCGCCCACGTCACTGCGGAGACACAGCTTCCCGCAGACGCCGCCGCCGCCGCCGCCGTCTCCGGCTGCCCGGGGGAGGGGCCGCGGGGGGAGGGGAGGGGGAGGGGCGGGCCGCGCCGCCGTCCCCGCGCGCTTTCGCGCGCGCCCGGCGGCCCCAGCGTTCTATTGTGGCTCCGGCCCCGCCCCGCGCTCCCCACCCGGCGCGCCGCCGACTCCGGGCCGCGCGCGCCCGGCGCCCCTCCCCCGCCCGCCCCCGCCCGCAGGGCTCCCTGGGCCTCGCGGCCCCGCGCGCCGTCTGGCCGGCTGGCGCGCGAGCCTGTCTGCGGTGCGCCCGGAGCAGACAGGATGTTCCCTCCTGCCCCGCCCCGCCTGCCCGGGCTGCGGGGGAGGGGCTGTGCCAGCTGTCTGCGGCCCGCCCCGCGGGGGCCCGGAGCCAGACCGCGGGGCGCCCCCGCCCCAGGGACAGGGCAGTCCCTCCCCACCCCCACCAGGAGCCCCCCCGCCCCAGGGACAGGGCAGCCCCTCCCCACCCCCATCAGGAGCCCCGCGAGTCCCCCTCCCCAGGAGGACGGGGGCGCCCCCGCCCCAGGAAGGGAGCAACATCTTCCCAACCCCACCCCCGGCGCCCCTGCGAGTCCCCCACCTGGGGAGGCCGGGGGTTGCAGCATCCTCCCACCCCCCTCCAGAGGCCCCTGCAAACTCCCAGGCCGGGGGCGCCCCTGCAAGGCGCCCACCCGGGGACCTCGGGGGCGCCTTTGCCCCGGGGACGGGGCAGCATTTCCTAACTTCCCCCCAGGCGCCCCCGCGAGCCCCCAGCCCAGGGAGGTCAGGGACGCCCCAGGTGGAGGGAGGCATTTCCACCCCCTGCCAAAGCACCCCCGTAAGCCCGGGGATGTCTGGGACATCCTCCCCCCACTCTTCCACCCCCTCCCCGCGCCCTTCCTAGTCCCTTACACAGGATGGTCAGGAACACCCCTCCTCCAGCCGAGAACAGCATCTGCTCCCCCTCCCCTTTCGCCCTTCCGAGCCCCCTACTCGAGAGGTCAGGGACAAACCCCTGGTCCTGGCAGCATCTGCTCTCTCACTCCCCAACCCCTCCCCCACCCCCCCACCCCCGCTACTCCAAGTCCCCGAAGTGGGGAGGTCAGGGACACCCCTCCCCCAGCCGAGAACAGCATCTGCTCCCCGGCGCCCCTCCCCCTCTTTCCAGGAACCCCCCCCCCTTCCCCCCCCTCGTACTTCCTAGACCGCGGGGCCTCCAGCCCGCCCCAGAAAGCCAGCTCTGCACCAGCAGACGGGAGCCCCGCCCCGACCTTGCCTCTGGCTGCCCCGGGCCCTCCCCCCAGGCCCCTGGACTCCCGTCCCGGAACAGGGCGCGCTCGGAGGCTCCTCGCCTGAACTGACCTCGGCCCGCGGGCAGCCAGGGAGTCGGTCGTCTGGAAAAAAAAAAAAGTTGCAGCCCAAGCGAAGCCCCAGTCACTCTCCCTCCCTGGCCCTGGTCCGGGCCCCTCCCCTCGTGCGATTTAAAACACCCAGAGCATCAATAGCGAGGTTTTTTTTCAGGGTTCTTTTTTTTATTGGTTGACTTTCACACGGGGAGGGGAGCGAAGGAGTGGAGACTAAACCACCCAAGAGCCGGAGGAATAAGAGAATCGTTAGAGACTAGGAGAGGAGCTGCCAACATGGTGGTGGTGTCTGAGCAGCTCTGATGTTAACCGAGCATGGGGGCCCGGGGTGTAAGTTTGTCCAAAGAAGCGAGGCATCTGGATGACCTTGTACCCCCGGCCCCTGGTCCAAGGTCTGTCTGGACCGCGGCAGGATCTTAAGAAATTCTTGCTTGCTTCCTTGTCATGCAACTGTTCTGTGCCTCAGTTTCCTAGGGGATAAATATTGCCTATCTATAAAAAGATGACCAACACCAAAGCTAAATCCATGATCCCGTGAACATGTCCTACCTCTCTCAGAGGATTGTGTGGGTCGAACTTGGTGAATTCCTATGTAAATAAGAGCTATGATTATAGTTCTCCTTCCTCAAATTACTTTAGCTACTAAGCCAACCACACACATTTTTCATAGTATTTGGAGGTGTAGTTATGTGTTATCTTCCTCTTCAAACAGCAAGCATTAATTAAGCGCTTACTGTGTGCCAGGAACTGTGCTAGACAGTAGGGATACCCCCAAAAAGCCGAACAAAACCCATTAGAATGGAAGCTCCTGGGGCAGCTAGGTGACGCAGTGAGTGGAGCACCGGCCCTGGAGGCAGGAGGATCTGAGTCCAAATGCGACCTCAGACACTTGATTCATTGACTAGCTGTGTGACCTTGGACAAGTCACTTAACCCCACTTGCCAAAACAAACAAACAAAAAAAAAATGGAAGCTTCTTAAAGGCAGGAACTCTCTCTTTACTTCTGTTTTAACCCCAGAGCTTAGCACAGTACTTGCCACTCAGTGAGCCTTAATAAATGCTTGTTGACTGAATGAATGACTGGTTCTCATTTTAGAGGTGAGAAACGGGGTCCCAGAGAAGCAAAGTGATTTGTCCATGGTCGCAGATAGTAAGTCGGGATTCTAACCCAGGCTCCCACCCTCCAAATACAGTTTCTTTGCTACTCGGAGTTTATCTTACACTCCTCCAACTCCGCCCAGTAGTATGTAAGCTCCCTGAAGGGGGATACTATTCCTGGTTCTGTTTTTGCTTTTGCTCATCAAAGCCTGGGCACCTAACCTAATGCTGAGGCAGAGAGGTGGTGTGGTTTGTTGGCGAAAACCTCATTGTTGTTACTTAAAGGTCTCTTTGGAAATAGAATTACTGTAGGTGGGAAAGAGGAAAGAATAAAGGTCATAAAAGCATATTTGCTAGGTGGCCCAGCCAGCTCTGGATGCGGAGTTAGGAAGACCTGAGTTCAAATTCGACCTACAACACTTACTAGCTGTGTGATCCTGGGCAAGTCACCAAATCTCTCTTTGCTTCAGTTTTCCTCATTGTAGAAAGCACCTCCCTCCCAGAGTTGTCGTGTGAGGAGCAAGTAGGATAATAATTGTGAAGCAGCATGTAAATATTAAATAACTGGGTGGAGCAATGCCAAGAAATTCAAATTTGGCCTCAGACACTTACTAGCTGTGACCTGGGCAAGTCAGTTAACCCCTATCTGCCTCAGTTTCCCCATTTTTCAAATGATCTGGGGAATGAAAAAGCAAACTACTCTAGAACCTCTGGCCAAGCAAACCCCAAATGGGGTCACAAAGAGTCAGACTCGACTGAACAACCAACCTCTTTCAAAACTTTTCTCTTGTTGGGAGGTGAGGGGAGAGGAGGAGGATGGAGAACCACATTACAAGAGAATTGAATACTTACTTTTTAATAAACCAAAACTACCTTTCAAGATGTTCAGTAGTATTGACGGACCAAGGCGAGATTCATTTTACTTCACCACAGCCCTAAAATCAGGAATTGAAAGTGTCCCCACCCAGCACTAAAGCACTCAGTACCCATTAGGTTCAGAGTTTTCTTCTGTGTGTTGTTCTGGGAGATGGGGGGGTGGGGGCAGGGAGGGCCCAATTTTCTGTTAGACCCTTATTCTACTGTCACGAATTCTGTCATTTGGTGTACTCTTCTAGACACTCCCTAACATCGGGACCAGCGTTTCTCCTAGATGGCTGAGACACAAGAAGGGACAAAAGCTTTTTCTCCTCTTTCCTCCTTTCCAGCTCCTCCCCCTCCTCTTTGCTCAGCTCCCACTTCTGTTCCAAAGTTTCACCCCCATCTCCCCCACCTATTGTCCTCCCCAGTTGCTGAGCCTCTCTTTCCCCCAGGGAAGGCTGCTCTTCGCTGCCGCCCCCCCCCCCCTTTTGGACTGTCTCCTTTCCCTAGCATGAATAATTCTGTAGCACTTCCCATCTGTTATTACCATAGAGACAGAAGCTCTGCAGAGATAATGATGCTCAGTGTGGAGTCAGTGGGGGAACCAGGAGCATCTGTGAGCCTGCAGGGACAGCTTTTTTTTTTAACCAGTCTGAAAACATAGATGACCTAACCAAAGGTTGAAGTGAGAAAGGTGGACAGCCATGAGCCTTGGCCAATTGTGTGTACCTGGTCCATGAACCTAGTGGGAAGACATGATTTGTGGAAACCATAAAGACCCCTCCAACACTCACTCAAGAAAAAGAAAGGCTATTTCAAAACTGCCTTTAGTAATCAATTGTTAGCCTGTTTTATCATCCATAAAAATAACTGTTTACAAGCCCAAAGGCTTTGAGCAGAAAAATCTCAATATCAAACTGGCACTCCTCAATTCCCCTGTTCATTTTGTTTGTTTCCCCCCAAGACATCTGTGTTTCTGAGAGAAGCCAACGTTCTTTGCTGCAGGAAAAGTCTTGTTTATTGACCCCCTGGTGATGGGAGGGTAAAACTTGTTTATTCACCCCTCCCTGGGGGTAGGGAGTAAACTAGTAGCTAAGAGAGTCTAAATGTGGAGGGAATTGTTTGAACTTATTGAGGAAAAGTAGAATTTTGGCGTCATCCGACAAAGCACAGAAAGTGCCTGGCAGATTGCATTTTGCCCTTCAGATCCCAAGGCCACTGGCTCCAAACTGTAGGTTGGGACTTCTAAGCAAGTGAAATTTGCTTAGATAGAATGTATCCTGGGAGGTTCATCTGTGGCCAAATTTTTGCAGGCCTTACCTATGGAAGGTATTTGCAAGATTGATTTTATAGAAACCCTTAAGAAAAATAAGTCATTATCTCTTCCAGGCCAGATGTTATAGTGAGAGGATCCACAAAATGCAAACAATAGGATGAAAAAAAGAAAACAGTTACTCCAGGTGGTAAAGAGAATGGTCCACGTTCACAAATACACATGAGGCCAACTTAATTATGAGGGATTATCTATGTAGGGAATGATCCATGGTCTCCTCATCTCTGCTGCTTATTTGGGTCCTATGCAGCCAACAGGAAGACTGAGCACAGATTTGATACAGAGTGGCTATGCCTGTGTGGGTCTGGATTCCAAAAACAAAAATTAAGGGACCTTTGGATTGCCCATTTCATCTGCCTCTTTGTAGAGGATAATTCCCATGAATGATTCCTACTGTCTAAAAAGATAAAGAGGTAGCTAGCTGGTATAATGGATAGAGCCCTAGACTTGGAGTCAGAGAGTCTTGAGTTCAAGTCAGCCACTTACTCACTGGGTGATGTTGAGTGAATAGTCTCAGCCTCCGTTCTTGCCTCTGGAAAATGGGGATAACAATAGCACCCATCTCACTAGGACCAAATGAGGTAGTATATGTGTGACAAAATCTAGAACATGAGCAGAGGACCTTTGACAATGTCTCCCCCATGCAAGAGATGCGGGGGATTCTGCTTCTTGGGTAGTCGTGATGACACGGAATAGAAGTATCTTCGAGAGACTAACCAGACTGTAAAGCAGTTACAGAATGCTAGTGTATGCTTTCATCTCGCCAAGGTATTTCTGCTAATCACCTGGTTGGGGCAGCTAGCTGGGGCAGTGGAGAGAGCCACTAGTGGGCTTGAAATCCGGAAGATTCATCCTCATGAGTACAAATTCAGCCTTGGGCTTTCTATCTATGTGACCCTGGGTAAGTCACTTCACGCTGTTTTCCCAAGTTTTCTCATCTGTAAAATGAGCTAGAGAAGGAAATGGCAAATCATTCCAGTGTCTCTGACAAGAAAACCCTAAATGGGATCAAGGAAGAGTTGGACACAACGGAACAACAAAATCACGTTTTTCATTGACAAGCTTCAAAAAGGCACTGGCCACCAGAGACTTGGCCTTTTGTTATTCAGCTACATTCCCTTTTGGCTGCTCACTCTTCCTTTGACTCCTCTGGGGGTGTCTGGTGAGAAACCTAGCTACAAAGGGAGAGGCCTTGGACCTTCTCCTGACTGAGGCTGACATACACCCCTGTGGAAAAAGTCATGTGCCTTCAATGTTTGTTCTTTTCTCTTTTAGATGAAAAGATGGGATGTTCCATATTTGAGAGTTTCAAAAGGTCACATAGGCCTCCAAGGCTTCCTGGTGTCTGGATGACTCAGGTCCCAGTATCAAGGTTTTGTGGCTAGCCAGCCCAGCGTCAATTCCCCAGTGAGCAAGGATGACCTTTGGGAGTGACTGGGACCCAGCCCACTGGTGGCTGAGACAAAGACTCATCCAACATCAATGCTCCCAGACATGTGCTCTTTGGCCCAGTGACACTGGCCTCCTGGCTGTTCCATAAACAAGACACTCCTCCTTTCAGCTCTGGGCATTTTCTCCAGCTGTTCCCTATACCTAGAATGCTCTCCCTCATGCATTCCAAGTACTGACCTTCCCGGCTCCCTTTAAGTCTCAGCTAAAATCCCACCTTCTACAGGGAAGCCTTTCCTAAACCCTCTTAATTCCAATGCCTTCCCTCTCTTAAGTATTTCTTATTTACTCTGCACATAGCTTGTTTTGTATAGATTTGTTTGCATGTTTTCTCTCCCATTAAATTGTGAGCTCCTTGAAGGCAAGGACTGTCTTTTGCCTCTTTTTGTATCCCCAGCACTTAGCACAGTGCTTGGCCCATAGTAGGTGCTTAATAAATGTTTATTGATTGATTGATTTGGACACAAACATGATGATGTGCAGGACACAGGATAGAGTAAGGGCCCAGGAGGCAGGAAGACCTGAGTTCAAATCTGACCTCAGACATTAACTTTGTGATCCTGGGCAAGTCACTTCACCCCGTTTGCCTCAGTTTTCTCATCTATAAAATGAGCTGGAGAAGGAAATGGCAAACTACTCCAGTATCTTTGCCAAGAAAACCCCAAATGGGTCCACGAAGAGTCGGACATGACTGAACAACAATGGTGGTACCAATGCTCGCTGGAATCTGGGTTGCATGTAAGCCCATCCTGCCAGAAACCAACACAGAATATAGATAATAAATAATGCCCTGGAGGTGTTGATGCAACGTGTTTGTACTTTTATTTTTGCTGTGTCTTCAAAGTAAATATCTTTTTTATAAAAAAATAAGTGATATTAAATGTCTAAGTGGGATGAGAGCTCTCTAATCAGTGGCACCTAAAAAGGAACCCAACAGGTGGAGGTTCAAGTCAGTGGCACTGGAAAAGAGATGCCTCTAAACCTCTCAGGGTGCTGCTGAAACCCCAAGGAACAGATATAATCATCCCTGCTCTGGAAAGTGAGCCTGAGCATACTCACTACAAATGTAAAATGTTTTACAAACCTTAAAGCACTGTATACATGTTGTTGTTGTCCCAACAAAACACCCACTTTCCTTCTTCTACAAATGTGTTGGCCCTGTTCTCCCTTTCTCTACCAGCATTCCACTTAAAATGGACTCCCTTTCTATTTTTTATTAGATTTGTGATTTAATTGATATGAAGAATGCCCAGCGAGGAAACCCTGCAATTTGTTGTTTTAAAGAGATGCCTAGGACCCTGAGAGGTTAAGTGATTTGCCCAGGGTCACTCAGCCAGTATGTGTCAGAATCAGAACTTGAACCAAGGTCTTTTGGACTCTTAAGATCGCTATGGTATAGTGAATAGAGAGACAGCCCCTACTTTTCCCCAAATCTTAGCCATCTTTTAAGGTCTAGCTCAAATGTTACCCTTGTCATGAAATTTTCTATGTCTCCCTTTCATGAGCTAAGTGTTCTCTCTCTCTTCTTTACATCCTTCCCTCTTTCCAACACTTTGGGTAGATGTCTCTTAGAGTACCTTAGTCTTTGAGTTTGTGACATTTAACCTTTTTATCAATTCCTTAGGTGAAGAAACAGAATACACATCATGACCCAAAGATCTGGGGATATAGCAGGCATTTTGGATGACAGAGTCAAGATCCAAAAAGTAGAGTTAACGAAGTCGAAGGAGTATTAGTCTTTGAATTAAGAGGTCTGGGTTGACTCCTGGCTCTGATGATGACCAGTTATATGGTCCTGGCTCTTTCCCTGCTACCTACAAATATGTCTATATTTCCCAATCCTTAAAAAACCTTAACATAGAACTAGAAACAAAGTAGGGACCCAATGATTGGCAAATGCCTTCAAAAGAAGACAAAAACTTGGTACATTAGGAAATTATATAAATGAGGAATTCTGGGAAATATGGGGAGATTTTTATGAAATGATTGAAATGGATGGAGGGTGTCTATTGTCAGCATAATGGGGAGACTAGCCAGTGAAGGCCCAGTCAACTATGGCCCAGTGGCTAAAGCACTGGACCTGGAATCAGGAATAGCTGAGTTCAAATCTGGCCTTGGATACTTAGTAGCTGTGTGACTCTTGGCAAGTTTGCCTCAGTTTCCGCAACTATCAAATAGGGATGATAACACCATCCCTTGCAGGATTGTTATGAGGATCAAATAAGATAATATTTGAAAAAGAACTTAGCATGGTGCCTGGCACGCAGTAGGTGCTCTACACATGCCTATTCCCTTCCCATCCCCTGAGGGACATGTGCTGCTAATCCATGTGAGGAGGCTTACAGAGTCTATTTCTAGAAATTCGTGATAACGTGGAGTGGCAAGCCCCAATTGCCATTTCAGAGCACATGGAGGTATTCCATGATTGTTTCTCGTCTTCTGTTAATTACTTATCAATGATATCGAGGCAATGATTGGTTCAGAAGATAATGGGGCACTGATAACCAGGCCAATAAATAATGTAGGGCAGAGATCAATTGTAACTGGCAATTGATATGAGAAAGAACACACCAAAGTGAGGGCTTGAGACAAAAGAATTAGAAAGACACTCCAAACCCCTCAGTATTACCTCGAGAACCTGAAGAGACATGTAGCCCCACTCTGGGACCTGATTTACCACTGCAAATTGGGACAAAGATCCCCAGAATTCTATTTAGGCAGCTACCATATTTCAACAGTGGATATACTAAAGATATCCAAGTGTGTGTGTTTGTGTGTGTGCATGTATGTGCAGAGAACAGACGAAAAAGATAGTGAGGTAGGCCCAGAACTGGAAAGGAAGGGGAGATTAGCCTGGATTGCTTTCAGAAAATTAGAAGGCATTTTCACTGTCCCCTAAGCTTGCCATAATATCAAAGGCCCATCTTTTCAATATTAACATTGTACATATGTTGCCGAATGGCAGTGAGACCTAGGATACCCCTGTTTCTGATGAACTCAAGATAGGCATCACAGAAAGGGCAGTGTGGTGGGCATGAGAAGGCTATAACAGATAACAATGAATTATATGACAGCAAAAGATGAGTTTGTCGCAAGGCAAGAGCAAAGGATGCCAGATAGATGGCCAGAATGCCAATCAAAGAAGGCATCCAGCACATGGAGTGGTCCTCCCATGGGAAACTTTTAGGAGAATACAGATGAGAGTTGCATAGGGTGAGCATGAATAGATGGTTTGAGATCTGCAGGTTTAGAGGAAACTCTCACCTTGATGAAATCATAGCTCCATTGAAACATGTGACATTCAGAATGAAAAAAGCAGAACCCAAGAAAACCTACATACCCAATGATTACCACAATGTAAATAAAAGTAGCGTTAAAAAGAAGGCATTCAGGTCAGTCCCCAGGTCAATCTCTTGGCTGCTTTTATTTAGGTGACCAGGAAGTCATGGGAACCACTAAACCAACTGAATCCTAAGGACACTACATTTTTTATAGAAAAACTTGCCCAACTTGGTAAGCTTCACTCCTCATGGAAGAGAAGTGGGGTTCTACCGAGTCAGGATGATGTATACATTGCCAAATGCATTCACTCTAGGGCATTTGTTTTTAATTCTTTTTCTTTGGTATAAAAGAGGTTTCAATGCAGGGCTATTGTTTTATTTTTAAAAATCATGATTAAAAATAAAAGTCCATTAGCAAAAGGTATTTTTTAAACTCTTCACCTGACATCCACTCCAACTATAGCTCTTCTCAAAGCCAAACTTGTAGAAAGAGTTCTCTACTCCCAGGGCCTCTGCTTTTCACTTCCTGCTTTTTACCTTTTCACCTCTTAGCAATCTGGCTTCCCTTATTCTCCCTATAGTTCTATTTCAATCTCTTCTGTAATATAGATATGCCAGAATGCTATAATAAAAAGGGGTCATAAAGCAACTTGCCAATAAATGAGCTTGATGCATCCTTACTAGAATTAGGGGGAAAGGAAAAAAAGCCAAGCTCACTGGAGGCATTTAACTCATGAATTCACTTTCACTTTTCCAAGGGGCCTCTGGGGTCCCTTCAAAATCTGAGATTTTGTTGAGAGACTTGCCCAAGGTCAAATCATTACTAAGTATCAGAGATGGGACTTAAACCTATGTCTTTCTAACTCCTATTACCTGGTTCTCAGTAATAAGTACCCTGAACTCTTCATCACTGCTCCCCACTTCACTTAATGTCCTGCTTCAGAAAGTACAGGATCTGTTTTATGAAGGTAGTCACATCTTGCCAAATTAAAATGTTAAAGGTGTTATCCTTACAAAACTATCCTTGCCCTCATTTTCCACTGCAGGCTTTTTTTTTTTCCTTTGTGTAACTCATGTCTATTTTACAAAAGAAAAAGGAAGAGAAGTTTTCATTTTAAGTTTTTGTCTGGTGTGTGTGTGTGTGTGTGTGTGTGTGTGTGTGTGTGTGTGTGTTTGCGTGTGTGTGGCTGATGGCCCAGGATTCCTCAAAGCCTTTGAGTTCACATGGATCAGGTCCAATCCTGGGCACTGACCCAAAAGGGTCATTTTCCTTCTTTGGCTCATTATGACCCCATGTGGAGTTCTTTCTAGAAATATCTCCAAATAAGCTTAGCCTATATCCAACTCTACCCAAATGTGGGTGAAAAGGGTCTCTGGCTCCAATACAAGCACTCAAATTTACAATGTGAAAATTAGGCCAAAAATGAAGAAGACACAAAATACTGAAAGCACTCAAAGATTTACAGGAACTTATAAGCAGACACAGAAAACTTGTACAATACTTGTATTCCATAAGCTCCCCCTGGAAGGCAATTGTCTTTGGGGGCTGCTAAGCCAGCAGTGGCCCTTCCCTACACTCTCTCCTCTCTCTCTCTCTCTCTCTCTCTCTCTCTCTCTCTCTCTCTCTCTCTCACCTTCCTCCTCCTCCTCCTAATCTTTGTCCTTCTTCTTCTTCTTCTTCTTCTTCTTCTTCTTCTTCTTCTTCTTCTTCTGTCAGGAAAGTTGAAAAAGAAATTTACAGCAAGTTTCTCTGATAAAAGCTTCATTTCTCAAATATGTAGGAAATTGAGTCAAATTTATAAAAATAAGAGCCATTTCCCAAATGATAAATGGTCAAAGGATATGAATAGGCAGTTTTCAGAAGGAGAAATCAAACCTCCATAGTCATATAAAAGAAAAATATTCTAAATCACTATTGATTAGAGAAATGCAAATTAAAACAACTTCGGGACCACCTCATACCTATCAGATTGGCTAACATGGTAGAAAAGAAAAACGACAAATGCAGGAAGAGATGTGGAAAAATTGGGGCACATCACTATTGGTGGAGTTGTGCACTGGTCCAACCATTCTGGAGAACAATTTGGAACTATGCCCAAAGGCCTATAAAACTGTGCATACCTTTTGACCCAGCAGTACCACTACTAGGTCTATGTCCCAAAGAGATTAAAGAAAAAGGTAAAGGACCTATATGTACAAAAATATTTATAGCAGCTCTTTTTGTGGTGGCAAAGAATTGCAAATTCAGGAGATACCCATCAATTGGGGAATGGCTAAACAAGTTGTAGCATATGATTGTGATAGAATACTATGGTGCTATAAGAAATGATGAGCAGAATGATTTGAGAAGATGCATATGAACTTATACAAAGTGAAGCGAGCAAAACCAGGAGAACATTGTAGACAGAAACAACATTATATGATGATCCGACTATGAAAGACTTAGCTACTCTGATCAATACGATGATCCAAGACAATTTCAAAGGGTGATCAGAAATACTATCCACCTCCAGAGAGAAAATTGATGAAGTCTGAGTATAGATCGAAGCATGATTTTTTTTCTCTTCTTTACTTTCCTTGCTTTTCTTTTTGCAACATGGCTAATATGGAAATGTTTTGCATGGTTTCGCATGTATAATTGATATTTATTGCTTGCCTTCTCAATGGATAGAGAAGGGGCCCAATGGATAGAGGGAGAGAATTCAGAACTCATAACAAAATTTTATGTGAAAGTTTAAAATAAATAAATAATAATTTCATTTTAAAAAGAAAGGAAGTACCTTCAGTCCCTTCTGCCTCTCCCTCTGATTGTCCAGTTCCTCCCAGAACTTCCGTCTCAAGGAAGAGGCCCTGGCCAACCAAGCTTTCATTCCGCTCAAAGCTGCCCTCCTGACTCTGTCCAGGACTTTCTTGGCTATTCTCCTTTCTTGGGGAATAACTCCAAAGGCACGCCCTGAGATTGGCCCTGCCCGGGGAATCTCTCTTCTCTCACCACAAGTCTAGATCCTAGAATTATGCTGCCTAGAAGATGGCAATTATTGAAATCCTCTATAAAGGAGACCGAGGTCAATGGTAAATGTTTGACCGCTCTCCTTGGTGGGGTGGGAATGAAGGAAGTACGGCACAATATACTTTAAAATTTAATCTGCATTGTTAGTATTGTCCCCAACACTTTCTTAACTCTAGACAATTAACAAAGCAATAAATCAAGTCCTGAGTAGTAGCATTTGCTAATTTCCAAAATGTAAATGCTCACTCTGAAAAATTAACAAGAGATCCCGGTAGAGTTGGCCCCAGCACACCCTTGGTTGGGGTTCAAGAGCATGTATTATACTTAGCCAGAGGAAATCCATCCATGGCCAGGCTCTTAGTCTGGAAAAATCAAGTCTTAATGTTAGCAAGTCACCCACTGCTCATAAGGGAGAAGGGGAGAAGGGAGAAATGTGCCTCTTACCTAACACTGGGGAAAAAGAAGGGAGAAAGGTGCCTCTTACCCAACATTGCACCCCGGGGGGAAAATTCCTGAAAAGGCCAAAAAGGGATTGAAAGGAGCTGAATAGTCTGTCACTCTCCTTTATAGATTGGGCAAGAGGCAAGATAATGCTATGATCTCCTAAACTCCAGCCAGCCAGTCATTTTGGGAGCAGCCCTAGGCTCTGATAGCTAATCAGGTCCTTAAGACCAATTGTCCTCTTAGCAAGGTGCTTAAGACACATGTCCACAGGTCCCTACTCTATAGAGGGAGAGATGTGTCCGAACTGATGAGAGAGGAGGGGAGAGGGAAGTCCCCCCCCCCTTACATGTTTTTAAAAGCTATTCTCTGAAATTGAAATGTTACTCAGTCTCAGTTCCAAGAATTTCCAATAACCATGTTCCTGTCCAGCTTTTCTCTTCCCTGTGACTTTCAACTTTGTTCCTTTCCCCCATTTATTCACTACTCTTTAACCCGTTCCTCACTCTACATTCTCTTTTTTTGACTTGTCTTTTTTTTTCCCCACATACATTTCTGTTGCAGTGTTAAGCTGACCAGCCCTACCTGCAATGTGTTTGCTCTCTTTGGCAGGGTAATACTCTCTTGGTAATCCTTTCCTCAGAAGTGGCTGCCAGATGGATTAACTTCAGGTCAAGTCAGCAAACATTTATTAACACCTGCTATGTGCCAGGCACTGTGCTAAGCACTGGGTATACAAAGAAAGGCAAATAAAGTCCCTATCCTCAAGGAGCTCACGGTCTAAGAGAGGAGCAACATGGAAACAACTATACCAAGTCCTGGCTTCCATTTTTAATTCCTCGGATGGAACAGCAACAAGAATGTTTCACAGTTATATAGTACTTTATGATTTCCATAGCATTTTCTGCACATTATTTCCTACTAATAACATACATTTATATAACGCCTTGAGATTATCACAGCATTTTCTATGTGTGTGTTATTCCTTTGAATTTCACAATCCTGAGAGGTAAGAACTAGAAGTGTTAACCCTATTTAAAGATGAGAAAATGTAGGCTACATGATGAATGTCTGGGGCAGGATTTGAACTCAGGCGTTCCTCACTTCAAGTCCAGTGCTGTATTCTCTATGCCAGACTATCCCTCATGTTACAAAAATTAGATACCAAGGAAACGATTAACTAGTTCTCTCCACCTGCTGTCTACGGAAATGACAGCGAACAACCCTTTTCAAGCTGATATGATCATGACAATGGAAAGTTAGTTTTAACCTCGATTTCTATGAAATGGAAAGTGAAAGAGGAAGAGAAGCAAAATGAGAGAGACGAGATGACGGGGAAGATAAGAAAGGAGAAAGGTCATTTTAGAGAACCAGCTTTACTGAGAATTTTTCTGTTCACCTTCCAACCAGACCTAAAGTTAAAGTTTTCCCCAGGCTGGGGGTATCCCCTCCATTCTTGGGTGTTCTTAGAGCTTCCTCTTCAGAGAACAGCCAACTTTTCCTTTTGAATTAGTCTCTTTCCTTTTCTTTGGGTGCTTTTCTTTCCTTCTTTTTTTGACATTGTCATCACCATTCCCTCTCTCTGCCCACCCCCTACCCCCCCACCAACAGTCGGTAAGTTTCCTAAGAAAATTGGCTTGTTTTCTCCAGTTCACATACTTTGCTGGACAATGCCCCTATCAGGCACGAGATCTGGCCCTGTGATCCCACCAGACTGTGAGCTGCCCAACCTAAAGTCGACAGGGATATTGCCTTACTCTCCGTACTTTGCACTGGTAGAGTCGTCCCTTTCAACTGAACAACTAGGAGGGTTTCGCAGACATTCTATCACCCAGCAGCAGGATCAGTGTATTCCTAGCAGAGACAAGCTTTCTCTTATTTTGCTAAAAGAAAAAAATGAGGCCAAGAGAGTTCAGGTTATTCCTGCCAAACAACCATGGAGTCAGCGGTAGAACTGGAATTAGAAGAGAATGAACCTGACCTTGGTGTCAGGAGAGACTGGGTTTCGGAGTGCCTTCAGCAAAAAGTACTGAATGTGGGGTTCTCTCAGACCTCATCTCAAATAGAGCGAGTGATCCAGATATTGACGACCCAGTGTTCTTCCAGATACCTGTTGTGGGCATAAAAGAAAGCATGGCCTCTCCTCATGTCTTACTCCATTGTAGTGGGGAGGTGACCCTAAGTACCTGAAGGCCCAGGAACAAACAATATACAATTTCAAAGGACAGGTCTGGGTAAATTAAGAAAGTTTTATCCAGAGGAGGCTAACCAGAAACTAATGATTTCTTGCCACAGTCCTAAAAATCTAGCTAAAGCATTGAAATGAAGTTTAGATTGACTCCAAGAGAACAGTGGGAAATACAATTTGCTTATCACTTAAAAACTGCACCCACAGATTTCATAACTCAAGTCTAAGAGTCTTTAGGGATTCTGGAGGTGAGAGACAGAGTTGCTTGGTGCGAATACAAACCAGGGTACATATATCTAGCAAAATGCTGAAAAAAAATCTCAGTGGCCTCAACTCTGCCTCATTACCTGACAATGAGTACAACCCAAACTGTCTATCTAGGTGTTAGTGCTTTCCAAATGTGCTTCCAAGTCCCCTCCATCCCCAAGAAACAACTTCAATATTGGGCACCTGAATGAAAGCTGAACTGATATGTGTACTTTCTTTTATAAATAAGTGATATATTAAGAACTCGTTGACCTTCAGGCTGTAGCAGGTTTATCTGGGTATGAGCCAAGAGAAATCTGAAACTTCTTTTCTTTAGGAAAACAAAAAGGTTTTTATCCATTAATGGTACGGAACCTATCATCCATTTAGGCTTCTTTCCAAACCAAGGCACCCGTCAATTAATTGGAGTCCATATTTCATCAACATATTTCTTTGGTTGGCAGTCCAGGGAAAAGGGGACTATCAACGAAGTCAGATAGTGTCTGGAGTTTTAGAGGGCAGAATTCTTAAATCTCAAGGAACTGGCCTCCATGAGAAATGAGTGTCTCAGTTACCAAAAGCAGAAGGCTTAAATTTCTCATAAATTTCCTTTACATAGGCAGTGTAGTCTTAACAGAAACCACCTGGGATCATTAAAGACTCATATAAATGTGAACAATCCTGAAATTACTAGTCTGGAATTCCTTCAGACACTTTGTTGATTTTTAAAATAATGCAGCTTGTCAAATAAAGCTCTATGTAATAGTCTCTTCAGGCTGTCTAGTCACTCTTTGGGAGAAGTTTGTGGCAGATGTTCTACAAATTTTATTAATTTTAAAACAGATAAAATAAATATTCTGTTACACTGTTTTCAGGAAAGAAAGTGAAGAATTATTTGTGGAAAAAAAAAAGTTACATGTAGAACAGAAGAGGATTGGCCTGGGAGTATGGCCAAGAGATTCTGCCTGCCTGGGGAGCCAGCTTTGTCTGCCCGGAACTAACAGTCATTTTCTACCATAATCAGAGCGTAGCATTGTACTCCATGATAGAGACAGAGGTGGGGAGTGGACCCATGATTTCACTGGTTATGATTTCACTGGTAAAAGGAACTTCCAGGTGGCAAGGTCCTCTACCAATGGCAGTCTATACTTCTCTGCAATTTGTAATCATGACCGAGAGGTCATGTGATTAAGTACTCCATATTAAACTATTCTTTCAAATGACCCACTTTAGGATTCTGCAAGCCATGTAGCTCATGTTATAGGACTAAAAATATATTTATTATTTTCATAGTCTTAGTTTTTCTTAGTGGCTTTTATTTTTATTTTGTTTTCACATCATCTCTACTTCTGTACATAATTTTTCCCCTAATTTAAAAAACAAAAAGCAGTTCAATAAAACTAAGACATCAACCAAATCTGACCTAATATGCAGCGTCTCCTCTACAAAGAAGAAAAGGAGGTGCATTGGTTATCCAAATGGATCTTAAATAGTAGTTTAATATGCAATGCTCTGCAATACAACCTAAAATGACGTTCAGTGGTTTACTTACCCAATCAATCGAAATAGCAATTATTAAGAAACTACTACCCCCAAATCTGGGCAGCGAGGAGATACAGGGGATACAATGACTGCCTTGGAGTCAGGAAAACCTGAGTTCGAATCCAGCCTCAGACATTTACTAGCTGTGTGACCCTGGGTAAGGTACTTCACTCTGCTTGCCTTGTTTTCTCATGTGTAAAATGAGCTGGAGAAGGAAATGGCAACCCACTCCAGTATCTTTGCCAAGAAAACCCTAAACGGGGTCAGGAAGAGTCAGACAGGACTGAAAATGACTGAACAAACACACACAAGTCGTTGTGTCAGCTCTGGGGGATAGGCTACAATCACAAAACAAACCCACTGCCAGCCTTCGAGGAGCTTACTTTCTGCAGGGAGAGGACAATACAACATAATCTGAGGAGGAGGAGGAGGACGAAGAGGAGGAGGAGGAGGACGACGAGGAGGAGGGGGAGGAGGGGGGAGAGAGTAGAATCACAAAGTGGAACTATAAAGTTTGCCCCCTAAGAAATGACAGGATCTGAGAGTCTTGGAAGAAGCTAGTGATTCTAGGATGTAGAGGTGTGGAGGGAATTCATTCCAGGCATGGGGAAAAACTTGTGAGTAGACACAAAGGTGAAGGAGATGGGAGCAAATAGGCCTGCTTCACTATTGTATTTTCTTTTTTGTTTGTTTGTTTTTTTTTTTTGGCAGGGCAATTGGGGTTAAGTGACTTACCCAAGGTCACACAGCTAGTACATGTGTCAAGTGTCTGAGGCTAGATTTGAACTCAGGTCCTCCTGAGTCCAGGGCCAGTGCTCTACTCACTGCACCACCTAGCTGCCCTTGTTTTATTTTCTTTATATGGATTTTCCTGTCCTTGGCCACAAGGAAAGAACCCCATCTCTGCTCTAGCTAGCATGGTTTTCAAAGTGTACCTGTTTTTTGGACCTCAGACCTACAGGAAATGAAGGTTTGACTCCCCTTTCCTTCTTATTGGCCACCAGAGGTCCTCAAGTCCAACCTCCATATTTTACAAATGAGGAAACTGAGGCTTAGAAAAGTTAAGCGACTTGACAGGGTCACGTAGCCAAACAGGTTTCTGACCATGGATATAACCCAAGTATTCTTGATCCCAGATCCAGCGCCCTGTCCATTTAACCATGCCTTGTCAGAGTGGGGTTAAGGCTGTTAAAGACCTTAGCTTGAAATGGCCAAGGTCCTCTGCTGCATGGAGGGACATCTCCAGTGGTCCTGACCCATATCTGCCCACTGGACCCAGATGGCTCCAGAGGAGAAAGTGAGGCTGGTGACTCTGCACAGCCTTTCCTCACTTAAATCCAATCCACTTTCATGACATCACATCACCTCCCTAATGTCATGATACTCCTCAAGAACGAAGAACAAACAGCAATTGGGCAACACAACTTCTAGTTGGGCAACATGACTTCTTTCTTTCTTTCTTTCTTCTTTTATATTCTTTCTTCCTTTCTTCCATTCCTTCTTTCTTTCTTCCTTTTTTCCTTTCTTCCTTCCTTCCCTTTTTTCTTTCTTTCTTTCTCTCTTTCTTTTTCTTTATTTCCTCCTCTTTCTTTCTTCTCTTTCTTCTCTCTCCATATAGGGTAACAGGGAATGTAAATTTTAATCTCTAAAACTTTTTGTTGTTGTTGTTTTGATTTTTTTCTCTTAAAGACCAGCCTTAACCCCAAATCACTCTAGTCCCAGACTAAGCCCTACTTGGTCAGTGTTTGGGCCCCAAGGGCTCAGAATGAATGTAAATAACAATTGTTGCTGTTTCAGCCAGAAACCCTGGGCCTCTTCCCCTCCCGGATCTTTTTTTAAAGAGGCCATTCTTGACCTCATTTCTTATTAAGCCTTAATCACTGAACGGGCGCTGCCCTGTTAAAGACCTTATCTTGAAAAAGCCAAGGTCTGCCACTGCATCCTGGGCAATCTCTAGTTATCCTGATCTATATCTGGTCACTGGACCCTAATGGCTCAAGAGGAGAAAGTGAGGCTAGTGACTTTGCACAGCTGTGCCTCACTTAAATCCAATTTACTTGCATATCATGGCATCACCTCCCTGCGGCCCCCATCCACCCATAAGGAAGGACAAACAGCAAGCAAGCAGAGTGGGAAAGGTCCCCTCCCATTTCTGATTATCCTAATCCCACCCCTTCTTCAAGGCAAGGCTCGAAATCCCCCTTTCCCTTAAGCCCTCCCACTACTCAGATGCAAAGTGATCTTTCCCTTTCTGAATTTCTGTGATCGATAGGAGGCTTATCACTTGTCTATATTGCTGTACTATTTTCATGGATGTAGGCTTTCTCTACTCAATTAAATCAAAATCTCCAAAAGGACAGAGATCCCTGGGGCAGTTAGGTTCCTGAAGTCTGAAAGTCTGGAAGACCAGAGTTCAAATGCGACCTCAGGCACTGACTATCTGTGTAACTCTGGGAAAGTCACTTAACCTCAGTTTCCTCATCTGTAAAGTGGGGATAATAATAGCCCCACCTACCTCCCAGGGTTGTTGTGCGGATCAAACGAGATTGTATATGTAAAGTGTTTAGTACCGAGTCTGGCACAGAGTAGGCGCTATGTAGCTCTTCTAGCCCCTAATTTTATAACTAAGGCCCATGGATCTGCCAAAGATGACCAGATTTGAACCTGGGTCTTCTGAGTCCAGAGTCAGAGCTCCTTCCATTCTGCCATGCTGTTTATGCTTCTGCTACTCCACCTATGGTGCTGGCTCGCCATGCCTGGAATGCCCTCTCTCCAACTCTCTGCCTGCTGGCTTCCTTGGCTTTTTCCTTAGGTCCTAGCTAAAATTCTCCCTACTGCAAGACATCTTTCCCAACCTCCCCCTTAACGGCCTTCCCTCTGTTGACTTATTTCCAATAATCCAGTATGTAGCTTATTTGTACGTAGTTGTTTGTATAGCATAGTCTCCCCCATTAGAGTGTAAGTTCTTTGAGGACAGCGACTGTCTTGTGCCTTTTGTTGCATCCTCCACATTTAGCCCAGCACCTGGCGCATAGTAGGGACTTAATAAGTGTCCACTGACTGACTGCATAGAGTAGATGCTCCATAAGTAAGGCCAATGGTCCCGAAATTTGCACCTGGCACGCCTTTATTCAAAAAATGGCACAAAAAAAATCAAAGCAGCATTAGGGTCATAGACATTTATTTCTGCATTTAGAGACATTGCTGCAGGTTCTAATGGATTGTCTCAGAGAGGTTTTAACATTGACTTTTAGCAGGGAGACAGCAGAATACAGTGGGGAAAATCCCAGATTTGGATTTAGAGAGTTTGGCTTTGAATCCTTGTTTTTCTGCCTCTGGAACCTTGGCCAGGTCACTTCCACCGTAGGAGAGGAAGTTGATCCAGATAACCTCGAAGGTCGTTTTCTCCTCTAAATCTATTTAGAGTCTGACATAGTGGCTAGAGACGCAGAATTGAGAGTCAGGGAGAACCAAGTTCATGCCTTCCAGGGGTGGGGAACTTGTGGCCTTGAGATTCCCCACCCCTGCTAGACACTCACTAGCTCCTGAAGGGCAGGAACTGGATTTTCCAGCTGCAAAAGTTACTAAACCATCCTGTGCCTCAGTTTTCCCATCTGTTAAATGAGGAGGGGGTGGGGTGTACTCTTAGATCCTTTCGAGCTTGGAATCTATTATCCTAAGATCCTCTGAATCTCTGACTCTAATCACTGAGAACAGAAGGGAGGTTGGGCTTGCCCTGTTCCCCAGGACCCTTCACTCTTTTCCACAGCCCAGGGCAATTTCATTGTCTGGCAGGTAGGACTATGACATTACATTTCTGAGGCCCCACCCACTGCCATCTTGCCGAGACAGTGTACAGAATGCCCTTTGGAGCCAATTGAGGTGGCCACAGGCCAGTCTGGAGCAGGGCACTTCCGAAACCCCACCCTGGAATGTACTTCCTGTTCTGATTGATCCCCGGTGTGGATCACCTCTTATCACTGAATCCACATGTTTATCTGCTAGAAGGAGCACTGGGGGGAAGGGTAATGGATCTTACAGCCGCAAAGACTGTCAGAGTTGGGTAGAGCCTTTTACCTCACCTGATCCATCCCTCCCATTTTCCAGACAAGGAGACTTAGAGCAGTTTCTAAGATCAAGCAAGGTCACGTTAGAATGGAATTGGAATCTTCCAAGTCTCTCTCCTCTTGCTTTGCCAACTGGATTGACATAATCATTTCAAGGCTATAAAACCTGACCAGGAATCAGATTTCTCTCTTGGTTCACACAGAGTTGAATAAAGCAGGGTGTTACAGGGGCCTCCTGAGCCAGAGGTTCTTAAAGGATCTGATACCATTTCATAGCTACCATCATCCAGGGTGATCTGGCCCAGGGTGTCCAGATGACGTCTTGGTTCTAAGGACCCCAGAGAGTTTCTGGAGACGATCTGCCACTGGTCAGCCAGCCTAAAGGCATCCCAAGGACCACAAAATAAACCAGACCCTTGTCCCACACCAACAGGTAGGCATTTTTTCTGTGGTAGGAGCTGGGAGTCTGAAGGTAAAGGACGGGTGAGACAACCTAGTCTCCCAATGTCTTAGGAATGGGGGGAGGAGGGGACCTCTGACTAAGACCTGGTCTTGACTCCTTAGCTTCTCACTAAAGTGAATCTCTCAGTCTGGATCTAAACTCATGGAATTAAGATGAGATTAAACTAACCTCAAATGCAAAACAAAGTTATTCGTTTTAAGACGTGTGACATTCTGTGATACCACCATAATCCCAGACAATTTCCACAAAGCAGCTAGGCAGCCACCCACGACCTCAGACTGTTAAGGAGAGTTTTCAGCCAGAATAGGCTAGTGCTGCTCCCTCCCCCCACTCCCGAAAGTGTAAAAAGGGCAGGTTCTCCCATACACACACAGGTCACTAGGCAAATGCTCGGCTGCCCTTTAGAGTAATTCAACTGTGCGGTGTCAAATCTCTCAGCACATTGTTTTTCAGTGACCACAGTTCCTTTATGTGAATTTGATTAGTAGCAGCTTAATTAAACACCAAATTGATTTCTACTCTCTAGGGTTGTCCTAGCACAAATAGACCCTTAAAGTTTCTTTATTGGGTTGGGAGAGCATTTCCTTCATGCAGGTGGGATATCCAAAACATAATCACGATCGCATTGGGATACTGTTAACCAGTATGTTTGTGGAGATTGCAAGCCAGAGGCAGAAAAGGGCCTGTGCCACAGAGGACATGCATCCATCAGAAACCTGGAGCAGGTCCATTGGATGTCCCAAGTCTCTCCCCACTTTGTTTGAGCCTCCACTCAACTGCCTGAGTGATTTTCCCAAAGTGTGGGTCTGACAATGTCACCACCTCTCCTAAATAAACCCCTATCACCCTCAAGATCAAATATACAGTCCCCTGTTTGGTTTTAAAGCCCTCATAACTTGACCCCTTCCTGCTTTTCTAGTCTTCTTAAGCCTTACTGCCTTCCATGTTATTCTGCTAACCAGTGATACTAGCTTCATATTGTTCCTTGTTTCCAATATTCCATATCCCATCTATACACCTTTTTATTGGCATTCCCCCATGTCTGGAATGGTCCCCCTCCTCACCTCAGCCTCCTGGCTTCTATAAAGTCAGTTAAGACCCAACTCAAATCCCACCGTGTGCTAGAAGTCTTTACCAGCCACTAGCCTAGCCCTTCTCAATCACCACCCTCACCAGTGCTTTATGGCAGAGATTACCTCTCATTTGCACTGCAGACACAGTGACTATGCAGAGGTATTTACATGTTGTGTCATCTCCTTACAATATAAGCTCCTTGAGGGCAGGAACTGTGTTTTTCTTTGTGCATTTAGCACAGTGCCTGCACATAATAAATACTTGCATCTTCCCTCAATTTCAGCAATCCACAGGAGTGGCCATCCTTGAGGTCTTCCCATCTCCCCTCTTGTGTCTTTGCACTGGCAGATCCCAATGCCCAGAACACAATGCCTTCTCACTTCCACCTCCTAGAAGCCTTTTCTTCCTTCCAGGCTTAGCTCAAGTACCACCTTTTATGTGAAGCCTATCCCCATCTCCTCCCCAGCTGACAGTATCTTCCCCCAAACTCCCTTGGATTGACTTTGCATATATTTACACATGTGCATGTTGTCCCACTCCCCACCCCTCAGGAGAATGTCAGGTCCTCAAGGCAGTCACTGTTCTATTCTGACATTTGTGTGCCCCACACCTAGAACAGCCTTTAGCACAGACCAAATGCTCCCTATCCATAACTGTTTTAGAATCCCAAACTCCAAAGTTCCTCTTTCTGATCTTTCCCTCCACTGCCTTGAGTCTATTCTTGGTCTCACTATGAAGTCCTGTTCCAGTATTGACCTTCTGTCAATCAACCTCAAACTTGGCTTTTCCCTGAATCCTTGTAACAATTACTTTAGAGGTAGCTGGTGGTATAATGGATGGAGTACTGGGCTTGGAATCAGGAAGACTTGAGTTCAAATCTAGCCTTAGACACTTACTAGCTGTGTGATCCTAGCCAAGTCACTCAATTTCCTTCACCTCGAATGGGCATAATAGCACCTGCCATAGGCATTGTTATGAGGATCAAGTGAGGTAGCATAGTGCCTGACACATGGTAGGCTCTAAATAAATACTTGTTCCTTTCCCTTCTCCTTCAGTCTCTTTCCTACTGGTAACTTCATGCTGCTGAGCCTCCCTGGAAGAAATCTCCTGATGGATGGATGGATGGATGGATAAAAGAACATTAATTAAGTACCTACCAAGTGCCAGACATAGTGCTAAGTGCAGGGCTTACAAATGCAAAAGCAAAAAGGGTTTCTTCCCTCAACCTTACATTCTAAGGGGAGACAACCCACATAGGAGAATAACAAGGCAAGGAAAGAGAATCCCAGAGAGTGGAGAGTGGAATGAAGAATGGTAACTGGGGCTTCCCTAAAATAGTGGCCTGGTCAGGGCAGTCACCAATTAGGACATCAAGACCAGGGCTGGGTGAGTTTCTCTAGACTTTGAGAAGAAAGGACAAACAACAACATGCACCATTTTTTCTGCAAAGCCTTCTCTGTTATTTCCTCTTTTTCCTTAAATTACATTGTATTTATTTGTGCATATGCTGTATCCCTCTAATATGGAGCTTCTTCACCTGAGAGTCTGTGAACTTTTTAAAAAAAATTTAATAGTTATATTTCAATACAACTGGTGTCTATTATAATCATGCATTTTATTTCATACATTTAAAGACACTATTCCGACATTATTGTGAGGAAGCCATAGGCTTCCCCAGACTGACTGACTGTCCAAGGGCTCAAAAAAAGTGAAGAAGCTCTATTCAAGTAGAACATGAACCTCAGGAGGGCAGGCTGTTTCTTTGATGTCATTATACTCTCTGGGTCTAGCATAAGGCTTTAAATATATTCAAACATATACAGATACAGATAGATATGTAGATAAATAGATATGTGTGTATGTATATATATATATATATGTATATGTATATACTCTGTGTGTGTGTATACTTAAAATATACTCAGATATTCTAATATTCCAGCAGACGTGGGAATCTTATCAATGGGTATTTCCTTCAATGATGCCTTGTGTGGTCTTTGTCCATGTCCTCCCAGATGTTTGCCGGGGGGCACACCCAGCATGTTGGGGGCTTTCCCCAATTTCTCTTAACCATCACATGGGTTCTAATGAAGAATGAGGGCTGTTCACCGGTTATCCCCTGCTCAAAACACTGGACCAAGTACCTTCTTTACATCCCATTCTCTTCTAAGCCCTTCCCCTACCTGTGTGCCTTGTTTTGTGACAAAGGGTCTTTTTTTTTAAAGGAGTCTAACAAAACCTGCCACACATTGGCTGAGTTTGCCAGCATTAGCAACATTCCACACCCACAATCTTCCACTTCTTCTATGAAGGGAGGGGGACACAATTTCTCATCTCTTCTCCAAGGCCAAATTTGGCCTAAGGATAACGGTATTCAGTTTGGTTTTATTGCAGTCATTGTGTATACTGTTTCTCTTGTTATGCTTATGTATGTACATGTGGTCTGTCCTCAAATGTGAGCTCCTTCAGGACAGGGTCAGTGTCACTCTTGTTTTTTCATCCCTTGCATTTAGCACATTAGCCAGAGACAGGGACAGGGGCAGAGACTGGACCTGTACTTTCCTTAGTGTGGGGAGCTCTGGGTAAGAAACTCCCTCTATCAACACAGAACAACCCCTTTCTTCACCTTAAGAGTTTGAGAGAGGTGTCTAGTACACTGAGAGGTTGACCTCCCAGGGTCACACAGCTAGTATTTGGCAAAGATAGGATTAGAACCCAGGTCTTCCTGGTTCAAAGGCCAGCTCTCTACCCATCACTCCTGGATGCCTCTATTTTTACTATTAAGTACATAGTAAGAAAAATACAAGGCATTCTCCAATTGATAAATGGTCAAAGGATATGAACAGGTGGTTTTCAGACAGAAATCAAAGCTATCTGTAATCATATAACAATGCTCTAAATCACTATTGATCACCTCACAGCTATCAGATTAGCTAACATGACAAAAAAGGAAAATGTTGGATGTTGGAGGGGATGTGGGAAAACTAGGACACTAATGCATTGTTGATGGAGTTGTGAACTGACCCAACCATTTCTGGAGAGCAATTTGGAACTATGCCCAAAAGGCTGTAAATACCCTTTGATCCAGCAATACCACTGCTAGGTCTATATCCCCAAAGACATACAAAAAAGGGGGGAATTTGTACAAAAATACTTATAGCAGCTCTTTTTGTGGTGGCTAAGAATTGAAAATCAAAGGGATGCCCATCAATTGGGGAATGGCTATATGGTATATGATTGGTTTGGTTTTGTTTTTGGGAAACTGTGCAGTACTTTTGATTTTTTTTTCTGAGTTGCATTCTTTTCTTTTTACTTTTAGTGTACAACATTCGGTTTTACATAATTTTGAGTTTCAGATTTTCCTCCCTCCCTCCCCCCCTCCCTCCCCAAGACAGCATGGAGTCCCATATAACTTCCACGTATAACTTCTCCTTGAATTAATTTACATAATAGTCAAGTTGTGGAGAAGAATTATTACCAATGGAATGAATCATGAGAAAGAAGAAACAGGCGAGCATGAAGTGTGCCTCAATCTGCATTCATACTTCATAGTTCTTTCTCTGGATGTAGATAGCATTCTCCATCGTAAGTCCTTTGGAGTTGTCTCTGCACCTTGTGTTGCTGAGAAGAGCAAAGTCTATCAGGGTTAGTCCTCACGGAATCCATATATCTGTGGTTGTGTACAATGTTCTCCTGGTTCTGCTCCGCTCACTCAGCATTATGTCATGTAGGTTTTTCCATGTTGTTATGAAGTCCGTATCATCCCCATTTCTTATAGCACAATAGTATTCCATTACCTTCATATACCACAGCTTGTTCAGCCGTTCCCCAATTGATGGGCATCCCTTTGATTTCCAATTCTTAGCTACTACAAAAAGCTCTGCTACAAATATTTTTGTACATATGGGTGCTTTTCCCACTTGTGTGATCTCTTTGGGATACTACCCTAGAAGTGGTATTGCTGGGTCAAAGGGTATGAACATTTTTCTAGCCCTTTGGGCATAGTTCCAAATTGCTCTCCAAAATGCTGGATCAGTTCACAACTCCACCAGCAATGTAACAGTGTTCCAATTTTCCCACATCCTCTCCAGCATTTATCATTTTTCTGTTTTGTTATTTTAGCCAATCTGACGGGAGAGATGTGGTATTTAAGAGTTGTTTTGATTTGCATTTCTCTAATCAGTAGTGATTTCAAGCATTTTTCCATATGCCTATAGATATCTCTAATTTCTTCCTCTGAAAACTGCCTGTTCATATCCTTTGTATGGTACATGATTGTAATGGAATAATATTGTGTTATAAGAAATGATAAGCAGGATGATTTCAGAAAAACCTGGAAAGACTTACATGAACTGATGCACAGTGAAGTGAACAGAACCAGGAGCACACTGTACACAGTAAGAGCAATATTGTTCGATGAAGACTTGTGAATGTCTTAGCTATTCTCAGCAACACAACAATCCAAGACAATCCCAAAGGACTAATGATGAAGCACACGATATACCTCCAGGGAAAAAAACTGGTGCTGTTTAAATACAGACTGAAGCATGCTATTTTTCACTTCCTTTCATTTTTTTTCCTTTTATTCGAGTCTTCTTGTACAAAATGATGAATATGGAAACATTTTACGTAATTGCATATGTATAACCTATATCTGATTGCTTGCTGTTTCAGGGAAGGGGAGAGAAGGGGAGAGGAGAAGGGAAATAAGGAGGGACAGAATTTGGAACCCCAAACTTAATAAAATGTTTTTTTTTAAAATGGAAAAAAGTACATAGTAAGTCATTAACAAATATTTATTGATTGATTACTTAATTCACTCTGCATCAGTTCATATATTTTCCTGTGTTTCTCTGAATTCTTTATATGTTATTCTTTAGATTACAATAATATTCCATTACATTTGTGGACCAGAATTTGTTTAGGATTCCCCCACTCTATGAGCATTTACTTTGTTTCTGATTCAAAAAAGAGGGGAAATGCTGTTATGAATACTTTGGTACATATAACTCATTTTCTTTTCCTGTACACTTCTTTAATGCCATCCTTTGTTCCATCTTTTCATTAGTCTTTATTTGTAACATGTTGCAGCCTGCTCAGAGTTCTTTTAATGACCCCAAACTTTTTCTTAAAACTACACTTGTTACATTTGAAAATTAATGGTAAACTGAGAGATGGTGGTCTGAGCATGATCAATTTATTAAAGTTAGCAGTAGCCAATAAATTGGGCCAATGGCCTCTCTCAATGACCAAAGACCATGAGGTAGGGCTTACTAGCCTTCAGATAGTTTGGAGAAGTACAAAAGAACAAAGAACCAATTTGCATAGGTGGGGAAAACAATGTGATTGGTTACAAAGGAGACAGCATCATGGGGGTGGAAACAACATGATTAGTTGGAAATTGGGAATGAAGAGCTAGCCACAACCCCCTCCTCCCCTCCTGTGACTAAGAAATGTTCATTGTTTGAGTCTGCTTGCCAGGTTAGAGATAGTGGACCAGACTTCTTTTTTAAAAAATTATTTTAAATTTTATTTATTTATTTGTTTTTAGTTTTCAACATTCGCTTCTAGAAGATTTTAAGTTCTGAATTTTCTCCCCTTCCCCAAGATGGCATGCAAGCTGACATGGGCTATACATGTAAAATCATATTAAGCATATTTCCACATTAGTCATGTTGTAAAGAAGAATTAGAACCAAAGGGAAAAATCATAAGAAAGACCAGACTTCTTTGGATAACAAACCAGACATCCTTGAAGGATACGTTGCTGGAGTACCAGACTCCCTGGGGTCCACCTGCCTCCTTCAAGGGTAACAGATTTCCCTGATGCAAGAACAGGACAGTGATTAACAAGATATCTGGTTTTCCAAACTTAACTCATTACAGGACAGCCGAATTCTGAACTAAGTTCAGAGACAAAAAATCATGATTTAGGCAGTTACAGGACAATCAATTAACTGTAAATAGGATAAATTAAAAATTATACAGAATCAATCTGATTATTTCAACACACACATACAAGCACAAAAAATGTCATGTCACTGGTAGAATATGTCACACATAATATGTTAAAAAGATATATCAACATGGTTAATGCAGAAATGTTTTGCTTGTGATTTCATATATATAACAGATATTTTGTTTCTTGCTTTTTCAATGGGTGGGGGAGGAGTGGAGGAAAAGAAAGAACTTGGAACTGAAAATAAAAATGAAATTTAATTTTAAAAATCTATATGCATGTATTTATATATCATTTATGTAACTATGTATGTATATATTTAATTGCAATATTTTACCGGGGATGCTTTTTGGCAGCAGTAATAGATCATTGCAATCTTGGAAGAAATGAAGTTGAATATTAATGGAAAGGCCCCTTTGCACACAGTAGGAGCTTGATAATGGTTTGCTTAATTGAATTGAGTTTCCTATCCATCTTTAAAGACAATTTTGGCAAGAAATCATGATGGTTTTCAGGTCATGTTTACTTAACAGTTCATAATTTATGCAGCCTGACTGGCTTGCCTGTAGATTTTTCATTTTTACATCCTGCTAAATACCTTGTAGGGGTGTTGTTCCTCTTAATTAGTTAATGTTTATAAGGCACTTCAAAGACGAAAGTGCTGTATAAATGCTAAGTATTCACATTTGGGTATCCTCAAACTGTCTTGGGTCTATCCATGGAAGGGATGGAGACGATTTGGTTACTAGATGCCAAACTCAAGGCAATAGGGGGTGGGGCAGAGAGGACAGGAGGAAATTAAAGAGAAATTCAGGACATTCCCGGCTCACACCCTTCCCTGGCACAGGACAGAGCTCCCCTCCTCCCACCTCACTCCACTGAGGCCATGCTCTGCTGGAGGATCAGACCAGAGAAAAGCCTTCCTTGCAAACTCGGCTGCCTCAGTAACAGGTAGCTTTCCTGTACGTAACAAGTGCTGGCTGATGTTTTCCTTTGCTCAGTGAGTGGGTGAGCAAAATGATTTAGTTATACTTCTAGAGCCTCTGGATGTGGGGGGGAGGAGGAAGGAGGATGAGGATGAATCTCATTTAAAATTGCCGCATGTTAAATTGTGTTGAGTGATTTTTTTTTTTACTAATAAATACATACATACCATATCTATATGTACTTATTCATCCAGCTACCAAGCTATTAAATGTGAAAAGGATTGTGTTGGGCAATCTGTAAATTGTCAGATTATGTTATGGAGAACTCACACAGGGCAAGCAACCCCATTGGGGTCAGAAGAAGCAATACAAGGACACTCTCAAGGTGTCTCTTAAAAACTCTGGAATTGATTGTGTGACATGGGAGATGCTGGCACAGGACTGTTCAGCATGGCGTGCCCACATCAGAGAAGGTGCTCTATGAGCAAAGCAGAATTGAAATAGCTGAAAAGAAATGCGAGATTCATAAATTTAGAGAATTCACCCCAAATGTTCACATGGACTATTTGTGCCCCACCTGTGGTAGAACATTCTGAGCTTGTATTGGTCTGATCAGCCACAATGAAACTTGACTCTAGCATGATGATGTCATTTTGGTCCTCTCTGAGAATGAAGGACAATAACCACCACTAACCAACCATTTTAGCTGCATTTTTCCCCCATTTGATTGTAAGCTCCCTGAAGGCAAGGACTGTCTTTTGCCTCTTTTTGTATCTCCAGAACTTAGCACAATGGCTGGCACATGGTATGTACCTAATAAATGTTTACTGAATAAATAAATAATGGGTGTTTTCTTTTTTCCTTTTTCTTTTTTTAAATTTTTTTTTTGGTCAATGAAAATCTGCCTTTTCTTCCTTCTACCTCTTCCCTCTCCTCCACTGAGGAAGAAAGAAATACAAAACTCCTGTTAAAAACATGCGGAGTCAAGCAAAACAAATTCCCATATCGGCCATGCCCCCCAAAATATATGTCTCAATCTGAATGCTGAGTCAGTCACTTCTCTGTCAAGGGGGTGGGTAGCACATTTCACTATGAGTCCTTTGGAATCCTGGTTGGTTGTGACTTTAATCAGAATTCCTGAGTCTTTAAAAGTTCTTTGTCTTTACCTCTGCATCAGTTCACACAAGCCTTTCTAGGTTTCTCTGAAACTAGCCCCTTTATCATGTCTTATAATACATTCGTATACCATAACTTGTTTGGTTTTTCTGATATTGATGGGCACTCCCTCCCCCTCCCCCGTTGGCAATTCTTTGCTACCACGAAAGTAGTTGCTAGGGCATCTAGGTGGTGCAGTGAACAGAGAGCCAGTCCTGGAGTCAGGAAGACCTGAATTCAAATGTGACCTCACTTACTAGCTGTGTGCCCTCAGGTAAGTCACTTAGCCTCTGTTTGCTTCAGTTTACTCACCTATAAAGTGGGGTTAATGATAGAACCTACTTCCCAAGGTTGTTGTGCAGATCAAATGAAATAATAATTGTAAAATGCTTAGCACAGTGCCTGGCACATAATAAGCACCATATAAATGTAAAGTATTATTATTACATTTTTTGTACATTCCTAGTCATAGATTGTTTTGCTTAAGATTAATCTCTCCCTTAATTTACCCTCCCTCTTATTTTCTCTATCTTTTTTTCCATTTCTCTCCCAGTGAAATTTATTTATGTACCCAACTCGTGTGTGTGTGTGTGTGTGTGTGTGTGTGTGTGTGTGTGTTCTCCTCTCTTCTTTAGGAGCAGCTAGATGACACAGGGGATAGAATGCTGAGCCTGGAATCAGGAAGACCTGAGTTCAAATTTGACCTCAGATATTTACTAGCTGTATAATACCATGCATTAAACTGTTTTCCTCAGTTTCCCTTATTGTAAAATGAGGATAATAACAGTTCCTACCTCAAAGGTTTGTTGTGAAGAATCAAATGAGATGATATTTGCAAAGTGCTTATAGTACAGTGCCTGGAACATAGTAGACAATATACAAATGTTTATTTGATTAAGCATTTGTATATGTTATTTATATTAAATATTATTTAAATCGAATATTCTTTATTTATATTAAATGCTTATTCCCTTCCCTTCCTCCTTCTTTCACCAGTTCATGTAAGAGTAAGTTCACTCCTTCCTTGGTTGTATAGACTTTTACTTGCCTATCCAAATCACGTAAGATAAATTTCTCTAACCTTACTCTTCTTTTCCTCTTCTTAGTGTATTCTTCTTTCCCTCCCTTTCCATTCTTCTTTTAAAATCATCAAAACATAACAGAGCCACTCCTGGGCCCTCTAACTAATTAAAGTCCTCTATGAGCCCTAATGCTGATAGGTTTTGAAGGGACATCTTCCCATATTAGAATGTAAACAGTTCATCCTTATTTAGCCCTTTATGATTATTCATTCATGTTAACCTTTTTGCTTTCATTACTCTTGCATTTGCACTTCAAAGTTTCTCTGCAGCTCTGGTTTTTCTGTTACTGTTTTTAATCAAGAATACTTACAAGTCATCTATTGTATTAAAGACCTGTTTTTTTCACCGGTATGAGTATATTCAATTTTGCTGGGTAAGTTATTCTTGGCTGTAAACCTATCTCCTTTGCTTTCTGCAATATCACATTCCAAGTTCTCTGTTCCTTTATAGTGGTGGCTGCTAAACTGCATGTGATTCTATCTGTGGCTCCTCAGTATTTGAATTCTTTCTTTCTGGCTGCTGGTGGTATTTTTTCTTTGACCTTGAAGGTCTGGATTTTGGCTAGAGTGCTTCCAGGGATTTTCATTTTGGGGTTTCTTTCAGGAAGTAAGCCATGGCTTCTTTTTATTTCCACTCTTCCCTCTGATCTGGGCAGTTTTATTTTATGATTTCTTAAAAATATGACCTCTAGGCTCTTTTTTTTTAGTGGGGGGACATGGCTTTTAGGTAGTTCAATGATTCTTAAACTACCTCTCCTTGATCTGTTTTCCAGGTCAGTTATCTTTGTTACTAAATACATTACATTTTCTTCGGGTTTTTTCCCCTAGTCTTTTGACTTTGTTTTACTATTTCTTGTTGTCTTATTGAGTCACTGTCTTCTATTTTATTCTAATTTTCAGAAATTTTGTTGCTTGAGTAAGGTTCTATACCTGTCAGGCCAAGCTATTAATTCCCTTTCCAATTTTTTCTTCCACAGCATTCTTTTCTAAAATTTTTTTCTCTAACACTCTCATTTCATTTATAAAAACACTTTTCCACCCTTTTAAAAGAAATTCTTTATCTCTTCCAGGAATTCTAGATAAACTTGTGTCTAAGCTGTATTTTTCTTCGAGGCTTGCCTATAAGTATTTTGGAGTCATTCTTTTCTTCAGGATTTATGTCTTGAGAGTCTATCTAACCACAATAGCTCTTTATGGTGTGACTCTTTTTTTATTCACTTATTCTTTCAGCCTACTTCCTTACTTCAGATTTTATGTTAAGGTTGGACTCTGAGAGTAGGGACTACTATCTTTTACCTTTCTTTATATCCCCAGTACTAACACGGACCCTGGTGCACAGTAAGCAAGTCTGTGTGGTGGATAGAGTTACCCACCTTAGAGTCAGGGAAACTTGGATTCAGATCCTGCCCTGAAACTTACTAACTATATAACCATGCATCAAGCCATTTAATCTGTACTCCAGACAACTTTCCAAGACTGTAAGTTACAGATGAGGTGCCCATCTATCTTGCTGCAGGGACCTCGCTGTCTGAACGAAATTACAGGTCAGGAACAAATATGTCAATCAGAATGCGTCTTAAACACATCTGTGCCTCACCTCCTGGCCAAAACCCTTCATTTCCAGACCCAACATGATACTTTAGCCCCTGACTCCAACTCAAGGTCAAGTTGAGTGACATTGTAATTAGATTCGTTAAAAACTTTCATTTTAGGAGAAAAAAAAAACCTTTCACCTAAAAGATGAGAAACAGGAAATACTAAAGTACACAATGATATTGACTCTTCTATAAGAAAACAACTTTAATATTTTTAAAACGTTTAAAGTGAAAAGCAACAAACACAGGTATGGCAAAGCTTAACATCCTGCTGGCTTTGCCTTCCAGCCCTCAAAGGCAAAACCCAAAACAAAGAAACAAACAACCTCTCTGGCCAGTTGTCTCTGGTCTGCTCCCCGGCCTGCAGTCTCACAGCCACAGCCTGGGGATGGGAATGAGTCAAACCAGAAGTTCAGTGTCTTATAATAGACCTTCTTTGTCCCCTATACCACACCCCCAGGCAGGAAGGAAATCATCTTAGCTGTGGCTAAATACTAGGCTGAGGGCAGGACTTTCTCCAGCTGGTCTTTGCTGTTTTCACAGGCGTCCATTCAATCAAGATTACTGTTTCTAGTGTTCCTGGCTCCATGGAGCAAGAGCCTGGCTTGCACCTCATCACCAGACAAGGGCACTGTTCAAAGGCTTCAGAAATCAGTGCCACCCCTCTCAGACACACCAAGTAACAGATCTCTGACCAGCAGGTGGACGCTGTCTCTACCTTTTGGGCTCCATCCTTTTCCCCTGTCTGATATCAATCCCACCTATTTGGTGCCAGCCAAGCATGGGTGTCCCAAGAGACAAGATGGTCAGTGAAACTATGCCAGGACATCAGAGCCTTGGCAACAAGCTAGAATGCCTCATTAATATTTAATTCACACAATCACAAGAGATAAATGTAATTTAGAAAGATGGAGGCTTTGGGGATTTGTTGGGGTTTTTTGGTTTGTTTGTTTTTTTGGCATGAATTGGTATTTACCTAACATTTTATTTCTTTATTGGATACAGAAAAAGAAATGTAAACTTGTAGTCTAAAAAAGCTAATATTTCATCCCTAATTTACATGTTGTAATTAGTCACAGATAATTTATAGCGGTAGTAACAATAATAATACGTGAATGGCTTTTGATTTAGTGTGGGAACGCTTTCTACCTAGACAGATCCAAACCCGTCTGTAGCTCATAGTCTCAGTGGGCTGCCCAAGGCACTGAAAGGGTAAATGATTGATCTTGTGTCTCATAGGTAGTGGCATGATTTGAACCCAGGTCTTCCCGGGTCTTGCCAGCTCTCTACCACTATGACATGCTGCCTCTCTAATTATAGTAATAATTGATGTAACAATAGCCAATATTTGAGGTTTTCCACATAATCTTCACAACAGTGTGATATAACTATGAGACATGCTTGTTCCCATTTTACAGATACAGAAACTGAGGCTTAGATGAGTTAAATTGCCTCAAATCACAAAGCTAGCAAGGGTCAGGGGTAGAATTTGAAACCAGGGTTCTCCTGATTCTGAATTAATCATAATAATAGTATAAGATAATAATTATAGCATCACTTTGAGTTTTACAAAGAGCTTTGTTATAGGTTATTTCATGTGATCCTCACAAAAACTCTTTGAGCTTGGTCCTCTTATTAACTCTCTTTCAGTTATAAGGAAACTGAGGCATGGCAAGGTTAAATAACATGCCTATGGTCATACAACTAATAAGGGTCTGAGGCAGGATTTGAACTCAGGTCTTCCTGACTGCAGGGTCCAGCTGTAGAATGACAGCTGGCTGCCAGAGCCCTTTTCTGACCCAGGAGAAAGCCAGGAAGATGATGAGCCTGTTGGGTGGGTGGAACCCTTGTGGAGAACTTTGGGGAGGATGCGGAGCAGAGCCATAGCAGATGAGCAGGGTCATGGATGGGTCGTGTCAATAGGCAACATCATCATACTCATCTCAAACACACAGCTCACAGATCTAAATGAGAATCTGGTCAGTAGAGGGATTACCCCATGTTACAGACGCAGAAGCTGAAGTTCAGAGTCCAAGTGACTTACCCATCCATGGTCCCTCGGCTGGCATGTGCCAAGGGCAAGCCTCCAAACCAGGTTGAAGTCAAGCACTCTCTCAGCCGACATGCCATCTTGGCAAGCCCTAAGCTCCTGGGGAGCCCCTTCCTCCAGCCCCCTTCCCAGCCCTTTTTGAAAAACCCTAACCATTATTTTTCAGTATAAGACAGGAATAACCTAGGCTGATTTTCAACGACCAAAACTGTTAACTGGTACAAATGGAGCTCCCATCATGCAATTCTCCATAGAGCTCCCAGACGTTGCTCCTCTATAATTAGCAGGGCTGTTACTGGGGAACTGGATGCTCTCCTGTAGATAGCTGTGGGCACAGCAGACAGGCCTCAGCCCCACGTTACCGTCTAACCCACCCAGCGTTTTCCCCTCTCATGCCGAATACTAGGTCTTAGTGACATGGCTTTTTGTGGGCCTTTGGGAGGGAGGCCACGTGGCACAGTGAATAGATGGGGCTCAGAGCCAGGATAGACCCGAGCTCAAATCCAGCCTCAGACACTTACTAGCTGCGTGATGCGGGTAAGTCCCTTAACCCCTATCTGCCTCGCTTTCCTCATCTGTAAGATGGGGAGAAGGATAATGCCACCTATCTCCCAGGGTTGTTGTGAGGATCAGACGAGGTAATACCTGTAAAGCATTTCACCCCTCTTGAGGTGCTATAAAGTATTAGCTAGTATAATTATTATTAACAAACAGCAGCCACCATTCCAGTACTAAAAGCTCGTTCCCACGTGGTCTGCTTCACCCAAAGAAAGTGGCCTCTGACAGACTTAGGGACCCACTGGTGCCTCATTGGCTATTTATTCTCTGTATATCTCATGTTGACTTACCTGAGTACATGTTGCTCTCTCCCCAAATCTACTTGAGTAGAATGTAAGTTCTCTGAGTACATGAACTGATTTTTTTTGCCTTTGTGTCCCCAGCACTTAGCACAGCGCCCGGCACAAATGCCTAAATGCCTCATGAAGCCTAGCCTAGAAGAAGAGACAGGTCACACACCGCTCTCTGTGCTTCACAAAGGTACAGGACTACAAGTGTGAAGCGCAGCATACACTGACAAGCTCGACTCAAGCATTCATCACTTTTGTGACACTGCTTTTTTGCCTCTTTCTTTGTTATCCTTTGCTATAAGAGCTTGCTCTCTTCCCTGGAGGAATGGGAAGAGACATACAGAAGATATTAATATAAATTAATGAATGAATAAAAAAGGAGAGATAGATAGATTGGATAGGTAGATAGACACAGAAGGGCAAACAAATAGATAGATAAATAGATAAAGAAAGAGGTAGATAAATAGAGAGGTAAAGACAGAAGGGGTAGATAGATACATGATGGATGGATGGATAGATACACAGAGAAGTAGATAGATGATAGAGAGATCAAGAAATAGATACAGAGATAGAGGCAGATAGAGAGAGAAGTAGATAAACAGAGAGATAGAGGTAGATATTTGATAGATAAAGAGATAGATACAGACAGAGGTAGATAGAAAGTTATAGGCAGATAAATAGATACATACAAAGAGAGGTAGATAAACAGAGACAGAAAGAGGTAGAGAGATGAATAAACACGTAGATAAATAGATAGATAGATAGATAGGTGGATGAGTGGACGGACGGATGGATAGACAGGCAGGCAGATAGATAGATAGATAGATAAGTGAAACAGATGAGATAGATAGATGAAACAGATAGATAGATGCAGACAGAAAGAGACAGAGATGCAGATAGATAGATGAATGAAGGAAAGCTAGTTAAATTGTATTGAATTCAGAAATGCCATGCCTCTTCACAGCTTATAGATTTTTTTCCCTCCCTCTCGGGCCTTCATTCTGAACAAGGTTGTTCAAGTGCTGTTAAAAATCCCTAGAAGAGGCCACATATCAGCACAATCACTGCCAAGCTTCAGAGGGCTCTGCGTGGCAGGCATCCAGTGGCAGCAAAGTCCAGCCTTCCCACAGACAGGGCTTGGGGGTCTCTAAGTCTTCTCGACAATGAGCGAGCCAGAGGGAGAGGCTGCCTCAATCCTTCATGGAGGGAATTTCAAGGGGGAAAAAATCAGATAGAGCCGCAAGCACAGGTCCTTTATCTTGGTCTGTCTTCACTCCCACAAAAGGAGGTTCTGGACATAAAATATGCTCCTTGGGGTCAGGAAGATGGGGAACAAGGGGAGCGAGATCGGAGATTCTGGCAAGATGGTCCTGAACTTGACAGGCTAAGCTGATGCTGACCTGTGTTTGGGATCACGCCTCCTGTCTGCTGCTTCTGTTTCACCCGAGGGCCTGAGAATACATTTCTGACCCCAACTCCTCCTTGCTTCCTTCACTTGGTGGCTAACATTCTTGACTTTGCACAGGAGCCAATGGAAAGAACACTCCTTAACTCTGGTGTCAGAAAACCTAGGACCAAATCCCCCTCTGAGGCTTACTCTTTGCGTGCCCCTGGGCCAGTTCTCTAACTTCCCTGTGCCTCAGTTTCCTCGTCTGTAAAATGAGGAAGTTGGACTAGATAGCCTTGGAAGGCCCTTCCAACTGTAGGTCTATCAAATTGTGACTAAAAAAACCTTCTGTTGTTGAGTTATTTTCAGTTGTGTCTGACTCTTTGTGACCCTGTTTGCGTTTTCTTGGCAGAGATACTGAGTGGTTTGCCATTTCCTTCTCTAACTTGTTTTACAGATGAGGAAACTGAGGCAAATAGACTTGCCCACGGTCACACAGCTAGTGAGTGTCTGAGGCCAGATCTGAACTCAGGAAAAGGAGTCGTCCTGATTCTAAGTCTAGTGTTCTATCCATTGCACCACCTAGCAAAAAACCTGCACTTCAACTAACCTGAACAGAGAAGGATTTCTAGCAACTGGGACTCAGTCAATTTCCAGGGCCTTGAATGTCCTGGACTTTAAGTCACAGCAAGAAGAGGGATAGGAGTTAGCAATCGTTCCCTAGAGAGGCTGCACACCTAGTGCACAACCAGATTCTGCTGAATTCTCTGCCTCCCTCCGTCTTCCTCTAGGCCAAGTCTTGGTGTACGTACAACTGGCTAATGGGAAACCAAGAAAAAAGTGTGTGACCAGTGAGTAAAGGATGACGTCTCCTGACTCAGAAAAAGTCAATCGAACACCTGTTCCTGCTACCACTGAGGGGTGGCAACAGAACCTTGGAAGCCACAACCAGCAGCTGAGTCCCAGCAAGGACAGAATTCCAGACTGTCAGAATTGAAAGGGATTGAGATGGAGTCTGGCGAGAGCCAGTTATGACTGAACTGCAGGTTTCCTTTTCTCTGTACACTAACTATGCCTCCCACTGCAAACTAAGATTAAATTAGCATTTTGGCCGCCATACTTTACTGTTGATTCATACTGAATTTGTTACATGCTCAAACCCCCAAATCTTTTTCAGACAAACTGCTAGATAACCATGGATCTTGGTCTATTTTTTGGATGACTAAATTTATTTCTATTAAAGTCTATCTTATTAGATTTGGCCCCAAATTCACTGGTCCAGATCTTTTGGCATCATAGCCCTGCCTTCCAAGATTTTAATTGTCTCTCCCATCTACAAAAATGATAAGCAGGTCCTCTATGCCTTTATCTATTGAAGTAATTGATAAATAGGTATAATAACCTCAGGCTATATGAACAAACCATCAATAGCCATGCCTGGCTACGCAGTAGGCCCGCACAAGATCTTCATTCCAAATGAATTCCAAAGAGCTTTTGCATCACTGCAGCATTATTATAACTAACCTCCCTTTAGGACTAATTTGAAAGGGCTAACATTCATTTATCCTGGTACGCTTATTTAAGAAATTGGTCACAGTAATTCAACTAGGTAGCTAGATTTTCTTTAGGATTGGGTGGAGTGGGCCTTGACCTGTGATTTCATCAGTGCAGTGAACTCCTGGTATGGAAACTTCCTCCCCTGATGAAGATGGGTCTTATCTCAAAGAGCTGCCTGGGAGACCGACAGGTTAAGTGATCCGTTCATGGTTACAAAATATATGAGACAGAATCTGAACCCAGATCTTCCTGTCTCCACGGCCAGCCCTTCTACACCAAGTTAACTCTTAGCAAACAAGAAACCCAGATACATAAACACATGACTTCAATGAATCTTTGAAGGCACTAAGGGAGACAATCCATCCATTCTTATTTTTACACCATCTATGAAATCATAATCAGTTTGGAGATAGAAAGGACTGTCTCAAAGGCCACCTAGTTCGAGTCCTCATTTTCTAAAGACGGCCCAGAGAGTCGGTGACTTGGTCAAAGTCAATCAATCAGCAAGTAGGCACAATACATATTTGTTGATTGGTTGGCCTTGGCCATCGAAGTGCTTAGAATACGACTACAAGGAATGAGACAATCCCTCCTCAGAGCAAGTTTCTATCCAAATTGGAGTGGGGATGGGTGTTGGGAGGTCATACAGAGAGTAAGAGAGAGAGGTGGGACTTGAATACAGGCCCTCTGACTCTGAAGTTCTTTCTGCTGCAGCGTGCTATCTCCTGTTACTTTCTCAGTCTGTTACTTGTGGTTCATTCTTTAATCTTTAAGATTAAATCTTGACTTTCTTATGTCCAGGGCCATCACTCAGCTCTCTCGGGTGTGGCCACAAAAAATTGCTTCCCCTCTTGATAGAATGGAACCTAAGTGGGCCATGGGATGGGCTCTAAAGACTCATTCCATTTTCAGGACTGTTAGGAAGGGACCTGAAGCACCATCTCTCACCTTTCTGTTACCTGTTCTGCAGGTTAATTTGTCACTACCACTGACAAGCAAATTTGCTTGGGGCAGCCTGTCCGGATCTCTCTCATTTTAAGCCAAAACAAATTTTTAAATTACAAAATTGATGAAGAAGCATACAACTTTCCCAGAGCCAGACTTTTCATATTTAAGGAATTTCTAAGTTGGAATTTATTAAATCACCTGGTCCAATTTTGTTTGCTTTTTACCAGACCTGGAATTTCATTGATACAGAGAACTTCCAGTGAGGAAATTCTCTCTACCAAAGTTTCTCCGCAACTTATGGTCTTAGAGTTGTCTGGTTATCTGCCTTGTCCAGGGTCACCCAGCCAGGCTATATAAGTGGTGGGACTCCCTCACTCTGAGGCTTGATTTCCCCTTCTATACCAGGTTGCCACCCCAAACAATTCTGGCTGAGTATGACCTTATCAAGGAGTTCTGTGGGTATCGCAGATGCCTATAAAGGAGGAAGCAGCAACAAGCCCTCTTCTAGGATGCCATACCACTGGAAGGTCAGTCATTTTAATTCCTTTTTTGACAAAAATTTTCCATTCACCCTACAGCAAGATTTCAAAAAAAGCGGAGGGAGGTCTGATTTCATGAGAATTTAGAGAAATTTGTTTTATGATCAACTTTTCTAAAAACGCATACAATACATAAAGGAAGGTGTCACCATAGGGCACAGCTCCAGACTGAATGGATAAAGATGGAAGCTTTAGAGTGGAAACAGAAGCAAGAAGGAAGGAAAGGGCCAGTTGTGTCAACACGTCCTATAATCTTTGATCATTTGCTTTCTGGAGTTCTAAACTGAAATAGGCCTAAAGGAAGGAAACAAGCATTTATTAAACACTTACTGTGTGCTAGTGAGGGGTGTGGAGGGTGGTATTCAGGAGGAGGCTGCTCTTCCACCTCTGGTGTCCAGTCGAATCACCCAACTCTCGTTTGCGGTTCCAAGAAGCTGTAACATGTGCAGCAGCCACACCCCGATAAATTGTCTCAGCAGACAGGCTAAACCAGGTTCAAGGTAACTGACAGGCCTCAAGCCTGTTGGTGAGTTAAGGGGGTGTCCACCCCAAGCATGGGACGACTTCCACCGGCAGAATGGGCAGGAAGAGAACAATTTGTTCCAACGGCCACGAAGGCGGCTTGAAGCAGGCGTGCTGGAGCGCTTGGAGCTTGGTCAGACATGGAAGACACGCCAAGGTCATCCCCTGCATCTGGGACCATCACCAGTCATCCTGACTTTTGTCCCGCCACTGGACTTAGGCTGACCACTTTGTGCAACTCTGCCTCACTTGAATCCAGTTCACAACAAGTGAAGACATCATCCATGATGTCATTGGTCATCTTAAAAAACAAAGGACAAACAACAAATGACAATGTGCCAGGCACTGTGCTAAGAGCAAAACAAACATTTGATTTACAGTTGAGGAAATTGAGCAGACAAAGGTTATGACTTAGCCAAGGTCACACTGCTTAAGTGTCTGAAGCTGGGTTTGAACTCAGGTCTTCTTCATTCCAGGCCCGATGTTCTACTCACCATGCTGTCTAGCTGTCTAAAGATGACATCCGAACTAAGTCTGGCACCAGTCTTCATCCCTCCACCCCCACCCAGCAAAGGGCCACCAGGTTGATGAGAGAGAACAGAGCTGGCCCAGCTACTATGTAGATCATTATTGGGATCAGGCCTTGAGTGACCACTGCCCTTCCAGCCTGGGTGAGACGGGGAGTGCCAGTCTCAAAACCAACAAAAATGAGAGGAGGCAATAATATTTATTAAGCATCTGCCAAACATAATACATTAGTGAGATAATTCCTGACTCTAAGGAACTTATGGTACAATAGCAGGAGACAACACAGACAGGCAGGGGTGTCTTGGAGCCAGCCCAGCTCATAGCTGCTTACCAGACTGTTAAATTTTCAGTGTGAATATTTATATCTTGGGAAATCAGTAAATGCTACAGATCAGGCTTGATTTATTATTTTGTTGGTTGTCTAGATTTAAGGAAGTGATGGAGAAAGTATTCATGATGCAAAGTAAACTTAAAAGCATGTCCACTCGCAATTTTTCCCTGGGAGAACCCAGTTGTTAAACATTTTGCAGCATGCTCCTGCATATCAGGCAACGGTGGCCAGGGAGGGGGCTTTGGTCTAAGGAGTCACAGGAAAATGGAGAGCGGCATCCCAGGGCAGTTGAAGAATATGTTCTTTCCAGTTAGTTACTGGAACAAGAAACTAAGGAAATTGGTAGAAATTGGGGCAGGATGGGGATGCAGGACAGCACCCAGGGATCCACTTGTAATTCTTTTTAACCATAATAAGAAATTTATAAAGTGATTTAAGATTTACAAAACCTTTCTCACATAATCCTGTGAAGTAGGTAATGTGAGTATTATTAATCCCATTTTTAAAAAGATAAAGTTCAGAGAGATTAAATGGGAGCTCATCTCCAAACAGCTGGGAAGTGTCAGAGCCAAGAGTTCAGACTGGGTCTTCGGACTACCGAGTTTCAATTCTCTTCCCACTTTGTTCCCTCCATCAATGCAGATCATAATTCCATAGCCTCTGATTTTTTGGCATTAACTGATGATTAATAATGCTTTTTTTTCTAGGGGGGAAGAAATATTAGCAAATGCAGACAGGAATTCAAGGAACCCTGGTTGCTTTTTTTTTTCTTTTAGTGATTTGTCATTCTTATGGACTTTTTTTCTTCTATAGCCAAGGAGCCTGAACTGTATTAATTCTCCTACCATAGCGACTGTAACACATCAACTAAGGCCTCTAGTCCCTTGGGGTTCCTGACTTAGGGACAGTAACCTTACTCCAACCCCCTGGGTCCCTGATCATATTTCCTCTCTGCTCTTTCTGCTTCTCCCTAGGCAGGAGTTCTTAACATGGAGTCTGGGAACTTGTAGCTTTTTAAAAATGTATGGATAACTATTTTAATATAACTAGGGATAGAGAATAAAGTTAAATGTTAGGGTTTCAAACCCTAATCTTCCATTTTTTGGTCCTATTGGGGACCCCCCCCCCATCTAATCCTTTGTAATCCTATTTATTTTATCACATGTATTATTCTGGAAAGGGGTCTCTAGGCTTGTGAGACTGCCAAAGGGGTCCATGACACAACAAAGTTAAGAACCTGGCCTAGAACCTGATCTGTCTCTGACCCAATTCCTCATTGTTCTCTTTCCTTGGTGGTCAACATTCTTGACCCTGGACTACATGTGTGGGCTTCCATGAGCCCTGCCATGGTAGGTCAGCAAGAAAGGCTGAAACCTATTCCTTTAATACCCTCTGCCATGACACTTGGAAATTTTGGTGGCTCTTTGGTCTTATTAACATGGATAACCCCTCCAAAGTTTTAGCCCATGATCTATTTCTGCCTGCTTATCCCATGTTACTCTTGTTCATTTCCTCCTATAAACTCTTCACAGGAGGACCATCCACTGTACTGAGGCCTTCTTCTACATCTTTTGTCACTCGTTGTGTTGCTAATATTCAAGCACTTGGATTCTGTTTGTTATCTATTATACTTGCTACATCATCAACCTATTTTTTCTTTTTCCGGTTGTATATCTCTTTTCTGCCCTGACCATAGTAGGACTGAGATTTAGACCTCTCATGAGCTAAAGCTGCGTATGTCCTCTAATCTAGGTTGAAGCCTCCCTGGTTAGGTCTTCCTGCTCATGGAAGGAGCAATGAATGTGCAATAGGCCATAATTGGGAGCCAGAGATAAGGGACACTGAGTTGAGGGGTCCAAAGGGAGAATGTCCCGATCAGAAATGGGGCTGGTGTTGGTACCATAATCTCAGCAGGGGCCAGAGGGAAAGCTAAGAAAGGTAGTTAGGAAGGAGACAATTTCTGGTGTTCAAGACCGGAATAACCTTGAGGGTCTAAGCTCCACAAAAGGTCCACATTTTACTCTAATTTGCTTTCTGTGAACACCTTTATTTTCACATCTTTATGCCTACCCATGTGAGCTTAGATGTACCTTCTAGCTTATTCCAATCAATCAATAAGCATTTGTTAGCCACTTGCTGTGTTTCAGGGGCTTCATTCTGGAGATACAACCAAAAAAACCAACAATCCTTGTCCTTAAGAAACTTACCTTCTAACGGGAGTGACAACACGTATGGAGGTAAATATATACAAGGTCCAAGGTCATGAGAGAGTGAGAAAAGCGCCTGCAGCTGGGTGACCCGGGTCTCCCTTCAGCACCCACTTTGTATTACTCTAAGAACATAATGGAGGTTGGGGAGCAAGGAAGAAAAATGCAAAAACAGAGAGAGTAAAACACAGGGGAAATAACTTCAGCAAACGTTAGGTGGAAGACAGATACCTCCTGCTAGTTAGCTGAATAGTAGACATCAGACTGTTGTCCCTAGTGGGCTACCACAGTTTAGCTCATTGGTCATTACTTCATGGGTTTTTGGCTTGTCCTTAAACTTACAATTTGGGAAGAAACAGAGCAGCCCACCAGAGTGGAAGTGTCTTTTTTGGGTTTCAGCCACTGGGAGAAACAATATCAAGGGCACTGCCAGGTCCTGTGACCTTTGAGACAGACACACCCAAAGGGAGAGGAAATAGCTCAGAAGGTATTATCTAAGAGGAAACTCTCCACTGATCTCATGGCACTGTCTCATCACAGCCACAACCCATAGGGCAATGGAGATCTCATGCCTAGTACTCATGAATGGAAGATAGCGTATTGACCATGATGACCTCAAAGACATCAAGAAAATATGTGATCTGAAAAAAAAAGAAAAGAAAATGTGTGATCTGAAAAGGAGATGGGTCATTGGCGTAGGGAAATTAGAGAAAAAGAGATAGACGATCTGAGGGCTCTACTGGTAACCACAGATTTTCAAAGATTGAGAGAAAGGCCAATAGCTCATTGGTTAGATCCACCATTGAGGATTTCTAAGACAGCATGGACAAGAACTACACAGGATGAAAAGTCATGAGTGGGTTTCTTCTATAGTGGACTGGGACTGTGAGGGAGGGGCTGGTGGACCCCAGAAGAGAGATGTAATTTCAACAGGACCCTGATGGTGGTGGCCTGAGTCTGGTCATGCCACACAATGCATGGAGGTCTGAGACCAAGGACTCAGAGGACATTGGTTCAAATTCTAGCACTGCCACTTACTGCTTGTGTGATCTTGTCAACTTAACATATCTCTTCTGAGTCTCAGTTGCCTTAACTATTAACATGAAAGGGTTTGGGCAAAAGGATCTTTCTAGCTCTAGAATCTATAATTAATTTTTAAATGATATCCTCCATGAATTTCTCCAATATTTATAATTTTCCCCTGTTTGAGATATCTTAAACAGAGGTCTTTAGGTGCCTTTAAAAATTGTTTTGCTTCAAATTAAGGGATGAGAGAGTAATATATTGAGAGAGGGAGAAAGGGAGAGATAGAATGGGGTAAATTATCTCACATAAAAGTGGCGAGAAAAAGCAGTTCTGTAGGAATAGAAGAGAAGGCAGGTGAGGGGGAATGAGTGAATCTTGCTCTCATCAGATTTGACCTGAGGAGGGAATACCATACATACTCAATTGAGTATCTTACCCCACAGAAAAGAAGGAGGAAGAAGATAAAAAAAGGGGGGTGATGATAAAAGGGAGGGCAGATGGGGTTGGAGGTAATCAAAATTGTTTTGCTTTCCAAGTAGATTTCTTCTGTGTTTGGTCAGATGAAACTACTCTTACCAATTTCTTGACCTTTTCTCATGTAATATAAGGGGTTCCAAGTGGGTAGGATTCAGATGTGGTAGTTCCATTATCATCACTGATGATAGTAGATTAGTAAAAAGTACTAGATTATTAGTAGATTATATAGAAATAACTGACAAATCTGTTCCATTTCTTGTCCTTCTAATATCACATATAAATGTTTTCAACGTGGCTTGGCTTAGCTGGGTTTTATGCCAAGTCTTTTTTTCTCTTTAAGTGTTATGTGAAGTCTTATTGCTTGTATCCTGCCACGCTCTTCCTTATTCTTTTGCAAATATGCTTATGTGGCTGTCCTATCTTTCAGCTTGGCGCCTGTTGTGGTTTCTAGACTATTTTGGCCTCTTCGTTTTGGTGACCGTTTAACATTAATTAAACTTCTCAAAGGAAGAGTGATAAATTCAGTGTCTTTATTTTTGTCCTTCTTTTTCCAGTTTTAAGACTTGATAGCTTCTTTAAACATGTTAAGGTGAAGTTGCTGTAATTATCTTTGTAGCCTCAATAAGAGGCACCCCTATTACAGTTAGAAAGCTATCCTTGGAACCATGAAAATCGGATTTCAGTTTCTATCTCTGATATATACTGGCTGTGCTTTGTAACCCTGGGTAGGCTACTTAACCTCTCAGTGCTCAGTGCTCTTGACTCTGTAAACCATGGACTTCAGAGAAGACGTCTACCTTGAATAATAAGCTATTAGTAACTCCTCATCCAAGAATTCCCTATATCAATGAAATCATAGGCCCAGTGCCTAGCAAGGTGCCTGGCATATAGTATGCACTTAATCAATGCTTGTTGATTGATTACTGCAGTGTCCTTTGGTCATGATTACTCTTTCTTCTGATTTGGTATTTTTGTGCTCCCTCTAAGTTTTTACCCTTTTTCTAGTCAGCCAATAATTCACTATTCCAACTACACCAAACCGCTGCTTCTGAAATGACTCTCATCTTAAAACCTATCGTTTCCAGTCTGCTAAAGCATAGTCAATTTCACTTTCTGTTTCAGTAACATTCTTTACCTCTGTGACCAATAATTTCTGACAGTTTTCTTTAAAAAAGGATTCATGAGACACAGGTCCTTTCTGAGTATTCCACAAGCCTTCATTCTCTGATTTCTTGATCCCCAAATGACCGTGTTTTCCAATAAAGTTTAGTTTTCACCCTTTTCCTACCTTCACACTACAATCACCTAGTATCAGGATATATATTGACCTAGTATGGAGGATCTTATGTTCTGTAGGAGAAATGCTCTGCTTCCTTATTAATTAGACATTCTCCACTTCCTTGCCCTCTCCACCAGATATGGGTATACAAGCTGCAATAACCTTCACATCAGTCTGTTTGCTTAAGCTCATTTTGATCCTGCAAGATGAGACCATAGAATCATTAAATTAAAGTTGGAAGGGCTAACCCCTTCATTCTATTTACTGAGAATGAAACCGAGCTTGGGAGAGGTTAAGTGACTTGGCAGGGATCATACAGTGAGTGCCTAAGATGGAATTGGAGCTCTGGCTTTCCTGAGTGACTCCAAGTCCAGAACTCTATCCACTCCTCCACCTGACTGTCTTTTCAAACAAGTGTCCCATGAAATGACATTTCTTGTTTCCTCTGAGTGCACAAGGAGGAGAACATTCTGGCCATTGTTCTATTTATCTACAGCTGTATATCTCTTGCTTTTATTTTGGCGAGAATGCCAATATGGGTATGGTTCAGTTTTTCTAGTACTGATCATTGGATCATTGGGAAAGAGATCCAGATTAAGAGTACCAACTGTTCTTGTTTGTGAGTCTGAGACCTATGGGAAACACTCCACCACTTTCTCTGTGGAAGCAGGAAGGGGACCAGATTGGACAGAGGGCATTAGCTCTTTTTACCTGTGTTGTTGACCGTGATGGCCAGACAATTAATCTCCTATTGACCAGTCTCTGGGGAGGAGCCTTCCCCCATGTAGTTAGCTTGGTCCTTGGAGAGCAGACAGTTAGTTTGTCATTGGGTCGTTCCTAGCTCCTAGAATCTTTATTTGCTAGAACAGACTTTAGAAACTCCAGATCATCATGACAAAACACAGGAAGAAGGAATTTCGTGGGACCTAAAACATTTTTAAAACCCTTGATTTTATAGAAGGAAATTATGTTTATTTCCATCTTAACCAGGCCTTGTTCTTAATCTTTTATTGCTTGAACCATGGGGTTGTCTAAGGCATCATAGTCACCTGGTGGCAGGTCACCCATGTTGCAATTCTCAGGTTTATTTGAGAGGTGAAGATTGCTTTTAAAGTTTGAGCCTGTGCGTGTAAACTTATAAAGTGATTGTAGAAAGTCCTGCTATCCAGGATATAGAGTAGATGTGGCCAGTCAGTGGGTTGCCAGAAAAAGATTTAGGGATTTTAGGAGATTGCAAGTTCTCTATCTGTGGTACCAAATAGGGCACTAATCCACACATAAGGATCTCTGCAGGCTGTATATAATATTATCTAGGTTTTATTGTATATTTTCTTTGTTAAGTATTTCCCAATTATTTCAATTGTGTAGGGCTGCATTTGGGAAAGGGAAGAGAATAGGCATTTATCTAGCACCATGCAAAAGCACTTTACAAATGTTTCATCTGATCCTTACAGCAACTTTGTGAAGTAGGTGTTGTCACTATCCCCATGTTACAGCTCAGGAAACTGAGGCAAACAGAGGTTAAGTGACTTGCCCAGGGTCACATGGCTAGTAAGTGTCTGAGGCTGGATTTGAACTCAGATCTTCCTGACTCCAAGCCGAGGGCTCTATTCACAGTACTACCCAGCTTCTCGGGAGTGTTGTGGGCTGAATATAGCCCTTATGTGTGGGACACTGGCTTCAACAGTGAAACGTGGCAACCAACCAGCCAAATCAGGCAGTGAAGAAGCATTTATGAGGTACTTGCTATGTGCCAGGCACTATGCTAAGTGGGAAGATACAACAAAAGTCAGTCAGGGTCGTTGGAATAGGTCTGGTGTTCAGAAGAGGGGAAGTGATGGCCCCATTGGGCTCTACCTTTGCCCAAACCCCTCTGAAGCAATGTATTCCCCTTTTGAGGACCAAAGATTTACTCAAGACGTTGGCTAGTGGGAGAACATCTAAAAGAAGGCAAACCAGATAGGGTGGGCTGTAGCGACTACACCTTAACAGAATGGGTAATGCTTAGCATGGAGAAGACTTGTGGGGAATGGGATAGCTTTATTCCAGTATCAGAATGACTATTGGGATTTGTTTTGATCTGCCTGGCCTCTGAGAATAGGACCAGGAGTAAGCAATGGATGGAAGTTACAGAGAAGCAGATTTCAGCTCAATGTAAGGAAAGCCTTCCCATCATTGTGACCTGTGCGAATGTGGAATGCCGCTTCAGGGGAACTGGCTGTCTGCAGAGGCAGTGGGGTTCATCTTACCAGAACTCTTCAAGGACAAATGTGGGTTATCTAAGAAATAAACATGAAAGGGTATGGATCGTAAAGTAGGACATCCATCCTTCACAGGGGAAAGGAAAATTAAGACTATTTTTCCTTAAGCCTCTCTTCTCCCCCCACCCCCATTTGTTTAAAAAAAAGGCAGGGGAGGAAGCCATCCAACAAAACTGTCCACCAGAGGAGACCCTGTCTGATAGCATAGACAACATTCTACGTGTTTGGCCGCTACCTCTCTATGGAGAGGAGGGATGTATATTTCAACATTACCCGGCCAGGATGGAAATTGGTCATTAGAACTAAGCAGAGTTTAACCAACTTGGGGTATTCTTTTCTTTTCTTTTATTGCAGTCATGTATATAGTGTTTGTCAAAGTTCCAAACTGGGTCCAAGATCCAGGTTATCAACCTAATTAAGTGGGGCACAGGTGATCAAAAGTCCAGTCAGGCAAGGGATTGTCACTGGAAAGGCGAGGCAATGGGTGATTGGGACCCCAGAGGAGCTTAGGAACAAGAAACTCAGTTCCTGGAGCCTCAGAGTCCCAGGAAAACAACATGAGAAGAGTCAGTAATAGAGCACCTGAAGTACAAGATAGGAATGTGGAGCCATAGAGGAAACTTTAGGCAGGGGTTCTTAACCTTTTTTTGTGTCTTGCTCTCTGACAGCCATCTGGGGAAAACTCTTCACCAAATAATGTTTGACACTACACAAAATGAAATCCATAAGATTGCCAGGGAAAACAATTCTATTGAAATATAGTTTTCTAAATAGATTTAAAACAATCTTGCAGACCCCAGGTTAAGAATCCCGATAAAGGTTTTCTTGTCCAACGTCCTCATTTCGTAGACTCAGATGATTAAAGAGACCTGGTAAGGCGGGAAGGAGAAGGGCTGAAACCTAACCTAGGTCTCCTGATTGCAAATTCACTGGTTTTTCCACAGCCGAAACAGGCTCAGCAGTGAAGATTGACTCACTGCTGAACTATTGAACCGGGCTCTTCCTATTCCGGTGCCTAAGGGTAGGATCAGTCCCAGAGCTTGGGGTGGAGCCAGACCTACAGGTGGGGACTCTATCCCCAGACACTTAAGGTCTGAGGAATGCAGGGGCAGGAGACAAGCAGGCCATGACAAGTTTCCCCTATTCTAGTAAATCTGTACAGTTCCTGATACACACCTCCTAACTGAACTAAATGGCCAGACCTGTGCTCCATGAGATAGCGAGTCAGTGCCCGTTTTCCCGTAATCATAGGATTTCCTAAGAGGATTCAAATATTTCCCTCAAAACACGGTAAACAGAGGCACCTGTGCATTTCATGCTACGGAATGACATTCTCACATTTTTCCTTTTTTATGTTAATTGCAACACAGAATCTCATTGAATTATCTAAGAGCTGTGGCCTTGTGTAGAAAGCCCTGAATGTTTATTAGGATTCAAATTCAGCCTCTCATGGTTACTAGCTGTGTGACCCTGGGTAAGTCATTTAACCTTGTTTGCCTCAGTTTCCTCATGTGTAAAATGAGCTGGAGAGGTAAATGGCAAACTGCTCCAATGTCTTTGCCAAGAAAACCCAAATAGGGTCATGGACATGATTAATCGACTAAACAGCAATAACAGAAACCCTCTCCCTCTCCTACCTTCCCTATTACTGTTAAGGGCACCAACATCCTCCCAGGCTCCCAGGCTCACAGCCTAGGAGCCTGGACCCCTCACTGTTCCTCACCCCCATATCTAAGCCATTGCCAAGGGCTATCGATTTTATCATTGCAGCATCTCTTGACTACACCCCCTTCTCTCCTCTGACCCAGCCCCCACCCTGGTGCCTTCATCACTACATACCTGGTGGGTCAGGCTGCCTCAAGTCTCTCCCCACTCCAATCCATTCTCCATTTAGCTACTAACATGATTTTCCTAAAGCTCAGACCAATCATGTCACTTCCCTACTCAGTAAACTCCAGTGTCTTCCTATCACCTCCAAGATCAAATACAAAATGTTCCCTTTGGCATTCAAAGCCCTTCACAACCTAGCACCTTCCTGCCTTTCCAGACTTCTTTTACCTTACTTCCCACCACATATTGGACCCTGTAACACTGGCTTCCCGGTTATCTCAAGAACAAGGCCCTCCATCTCTCAGCTCTGGACAGTCCCTCTGACTGTCCCCCATGCTTGGAATTCTCTCCCTCCTCTGCTCTGACTTCTGACCTCCCTGGCTTCTTTCAAGCCCCAACTAAAACCCCAGCTTCTACAGGAAGCTTTCCCAACCCCTCTTAATTCCAGTGCCTTCCCTCTGTTAATTATTTCCTATTTATCCTGTCTATAGCTTGCTTTGTATATATTTGTTTGCATGATTTCTCCCCCATTAGGTTGTAAACTCCTTGAAGACGGGGACAATCTTTTACCTCTTTTTGTAACCCTAGTATTTAGTATAATGCCAGGCACATAGTAGGTACTTAATAAATGTTTGTTGATTTACTGATTGGAAGCAATTGAGCATGTGCTTTGTCCCTTTGTGAAGGTCATGCATGCTATGACTGCTCCTGGTAGGTCCCTTGCTCCCCATGACTACAGGGGTATGCTCTATATGTCTGTCCCATATCATTACCTCCCATATCATTACCATCATCAGTGGGCATCACCATTCCAATATATTTGCTTTCTAATAACTTAGTTTTTACTTGGTGAAATTCCTGCTCTTCATTTAAGATTTTGTTGTGATTTGCTAACCATGGCTGTTCTCAGCTCTTTCTCTTTCTCCTTCTATTCCTCCTCCTCCTCTTCCTCCTCCTTTTTTTAGCTCTTTACACTGGCACCAGCAGTTTGGAGTTTTGCAGCACTGATGCTACAGGGTGGTGGGCCCCAGCAGCCTTCTATTCCTTAGGGGTTGTGACCTCCTGGCTATTTGTCACAGTCAGGCCAAATTTCCAAAGCTCTGAGCCAGGGTCTTGATGGCACTGGAAAGAGGGAGGGGGGGGGCCCAGAGTGTTAGGGTGGGTTTTGTTGTAAGCCTGTGTGATGGGGTCTGTTAGTGTAGCCTTGCCGTTAGCAGCATGGCAAGATGGAAAGAGGGTGGTGCATGAGTTCAAGGGCAGTAAGTGTCAGTTTATAGTGGTGGTTGTTGAACCTTTTTTTGGCTTCTGAGTATCTTAGAACATGGAGACGACTAGAGTTGTTTTTATCTCCGGTGCGTAACTTCTGTTCAAGAGAGATTTGAGAGGTCCTAAGAATCAAAGAAAATGTCTAGCCCTCTGTCTTGGTTTTCACATGACTCAGACGCTGGCTTCGGCTTTTTCACAGGCTGGAACCTTATGAAATTTGGCCTTCGATCACCTTACCCACCCACCTCCCATTTCTATTTTTTGCCTCTCCCATCCCACACCTGATCTTCTTTACCCCAGAAGCATCCCCTACCACCCACCCATCTGTCCCAGAGTCTCCAAAAGTGTCTTGGAGCTGGGATGACCTGGCAAGTGGTAAGGACTGATGAAGGCAGTCCCTGCTTTCCCTGCAGAGGGGTGGAGACCATGATTTATTTCTGATGGTATTGGGTCTCCTAGGATATTGAAAAAACATTGTTATACCTGGTAGGCAAGTTCTATTATATCCATATCTATATCTATCTATATTACCCTATATATTATAATGTGGTTGTGGGGGTTGTTGTTGTTTGTCTTTCATTTTCAAAGAAAACCAGCGACATCACGGGATGATGTCTTCACTGATACGTGAATTGGATTTAAGTAAGGCAGAGTTGCACAAAGTCATCAACCTCACTCTCTCTTCCTGAGTCATCAAAGTCGAGTGGCAAGACAAAAGTCAAGACAACTGATGATGGGCCAGAATGCAGCGGGTGATGTTGGCATCTTCAGCGTCTGACCCAGCTAGCTCTAAGCCTTCCACAGTACCTGCTTCAGCCAACTTCATGGCCATGGGAAAAAAAAATTGTCCTCATCTGCCCATTCTGCTGGGGGAAGCCTTCATATGCTTGAGGTAGACATCCCCTACCTCACTGACGGGTTTGAGGATTGTCAGTTACCCTCAACCTGGTTTAGCCTGTCTGCTGAGACAGGTCTGCTGGGGTGCGGCTGCTACACATGCTACGGCTTCTTGAACCCACAGGTGACAGTTGGGTGAATCAGGTAGACACCAAAGGTGGTTGAGCAGCCCTAAAAAGTCCTCAGCAGCCCTCAAACCAGAGGTGCTAGTTCTCCTAGAGCGCCCCAATACCCTATAATAATATATTCTAACAAAAATAATATATTCTATCATGTTACTTGGACAGGATTGGACTCTAACTACAATACCTAGCTAGTAATAGGCTTTTACAGGGGGTATAAGAGCCTAACCACGTACAACATTGTCTCTGTGGGCAAAAGTATAATGCCCATGTGGTACAATACAGAAAGAATGATAGGGAGATAATGCCAGAACAAAGAAAGTCTTTGAAGCCTTTTTTTTTAAAAGCACAGAAGAGAACAGAAGCAAGTTAAGGAGGAAGCGCAGATAATCAGCAGTTTTAAAAGTAATACCATATGTGGAATTTATCACATACTTTAAAAAAGGTATGATTTCAGATACAATCCTCTGTGTTCCGCTCTCTACATAGAAATGTTCTTTATTATGGTGCTTAAAAATTCGGAATAAAAAAATGAAACTTAATTTAAAGAAAAGGAAAAAGCACATTAAATCTAGAGCAAGAGGACCCACAGTCAGTCCTAATTCTGCCATTACTACCCACTCCCCACGTCCCTTATCTTCCCTGGGTTGCAAAGTAAGAGTGTTGGTCTAGATAGCCATTTCATCTTCCCCAGCTCTAAATCTACAATCCTGTAAATGGGTTTACATGGTGCCTTTTGTAACATTCTTTAGTTTAAGCTGGGATGGTGCCTATTTCTCAAAGCCTCACTAAACACTAAGTTGGGGGAGAGCAATGTATGCCTGAATGATAGACTGCTTTAATATCATTTGGGAGCTTTTAACTTGCGCAACACTGCTTTCTCCTGGCTCTCTTGCTTCCAATATGTTGGTTCTCAGTTTCCTCGGTCAGGTCACCCTCATCCCCCACCCAACCCCCACCAAATGTGGGTGCTCCCTCTCGGTTTCTCCGCCAGGCCTTCTTTTCTTTATCTGCTCTCCCCTTTGGCGAGCTTGTCAGCTTTCGTGGATTCAGTTATGCTCTTTATGCATATGATCACCAAATCTATGAATCTTTAGCCTTTTTACTTCTGGTTTCCCTGACTTCCTTCAAGTTGAAGCTAAAATCTCATCTTCTACAGGAAGCCTTTCCTGACCTGCCTTAATTCTAGTGCTTTCCCTCTGTTAATTATTTCCAATTTTTCCTGTACATATCTTGTTTGTACTTAGGTGTTTGCCTGTTGACTCCCCCATTAGACTGATTTACATGATAACTTTATTATATATTTAAAAGGAATAGCAAATTGTACATAATAGATTTGCAGTTCGTATACAACCTTTTTAAATTATACTATGTTATGGAAATGCTTGCTTTATCACACAAGTAAAAATAAAATACATTTTTTATTAGTTAATGTATTTATTTTTAGTTTTCAACATTTACTTCCATAAGTTTTACATTTTCTCACCCTCCCTCTCCACTCCCTCCCCAAGACAGCCTGCAGTCCAATATAAGCTCTACAGATACATTCCTATTAAGCATATTTCCAATTACTCATGATGTATAGAAGAATTATAACAAATGAGAGAAACCATGAGAAAGAAAAAACAAAACAAACAAACAAAAAGAAAATAGTCTGCTTTGCTCTGCATTCAGACTCCATAGTTCTTTCTTTGGATGTGGATGGTATTTTCCATCTTGAGTCCTTTGGAAGTGTTTTAGGTCCTTGCATTGCTGAGAAGGGCTAAGTCTATCAAAATCAGGCATCACACACCGTGGCTGTTACTGTGTACAATGTTCTCCTGGTTCTGCTCTCTTCACTCAGCATTAGTTGATATGTCTTTCCAGGTTTTTCTGATGTCTACCTGTTCATCATTTCTTATAGCACAATAGTATTCCATTACATTCATATTCTACAACTTGTTCAGCCATTTCCCAATTGATAGGCATCCCCTCAATTTACAGTTCTTTGCCACCACAAAGAGAACTGCTATAAATATTTTTGTACATGTGGGTCCTTTTCCAATTTTATGATCTCTTTGGGATACAGCCCTAGAAGTGGTATTGGACATTTTATAGCCCTTTGGGCATAGTTCCAGATTGCTCTTCAGAATAGTTGGATCAACTATAAGCTCCTTTCTTGAGAGCAGGAACTGTCTTTTGCTTTTCTTTGTATCCCTAGCACACTGCTTGGCGCATACTATAGGCACTTATCAATTCTTATTGACTGACTGTATCACCACTTGCCTGCTGGACATTCCCATCTGGATGTACCATAGGCATCTCAAACTCAACATGGCCCAAATAGAAATCATTATCTTTCTTCTCCCTCCCCCTCCCTCGCCCTGCCCCCCAAAAAACCTTTCCTATTTCTGTCAAAGTCACCACCAGCCTTCGTGTGACTGGAAGAATGGCAATATCATTAACAGAAAGAAGTTTTGAGGAGTAATGCAGCTAGGAGAAAACCCAAATTCTGTTTTCAACATGTTGAGTTTGAGATGGCTATAAGAAATCCTGATAGAGATGACCACTGGTAGTATAAAACTCAGGAGAAAGATTAAGGAGGGCTAAATCATTTTGGGAAACATCCGCATAGAGACGATCGTTGAACCTAAAGAAACAGATGAGATCATCAAAGAAGAGAGCAGAGGGAGAGAAGAGAAGGGGGCAGAGAGCAGAGCCTTGGGGGACACCTCCACTTAGTGTATGGGAGAAGACTGGTCATCCTTCAGAGAAGACTGAGAATGAGTGGTTAGAGATGAGAACCAAGAGAAAGCATTACATGAGTCAAACGGAACAAGATGGCGTTTAAACGGGCTACAATTCAAGACTGAAACGTTCACACTCACAAGGTTCTCAGTCTCAGAACCTTCCCTTCCCTTACCTTCATATTCAACCTGTTGTAAAGGTTTCCTGACCTTTCATCCTTGGTGTCTCTTACATCTGCCCTCCTTCTCTCCAATTCCAATGCTTCTGCCCCGTCAGTCTCCTATCACCTCATTCCTAGACTATTACAATAGTATCTTCCTTCATTTTCCTGTCTCCATTCTCTCCCCTCCCCAATCCATCCACTGACATTCTTAAAACTCAGACGTGACCATATCTCCTTCTCCACTCACCTCCCACCCCCTGACATACACTCAAAAACCTATGATGACTCTATGATAAAATGCAGACTCCTCAGCCCGGTACTTAGCTCCCTCCACAATCTGGTTCTTGCCCAATTTTCCAGTCTCTTCTCTCAGTGAGGAAAATCTCTCTACCAGTGCAGGTCAGGACCTTCTTTCTCTATACCTTAAGACAGCGGCCTGGAGGTAGTGAGCAGTTAAGGAAATAGTGAGCCAGTCCGGCTATCTCCCAAACTCAGCACTCCATTCCCCAACTCTTGGCCTTAGGCTGTCTCCCATGCCTGGAATGCACTCTCTTCATCCCTTCCTCCTGCTCTTCCTCCTCATCAGCATGATCAACGACAATAAGCATTTATTAAGCACCTATGAGTCGGGTCCTGAGTGAAGGGTCATAAAGCAGGACAAAAAAAAACAGCCCCTGCCCTCAAAGAGCTCACCGTGGAAAGAGGGGGACACCACGGAGGAGACAATGTACGTACAAGATGTAACTTCAGAGACAAGGCACCGGAGTCAAAGGGTTACGTAACTTGCCCTGGGCATCCAGCCAGTATGTGCCCAAGGGGTGTTCCTGGCTTAGAGACTAGCTTTCTGGTCACTGAGACACTGACTCTTTTGCAGTAAAGTGCATCCATTACCACAGCCTTCTCTTTGGTCCATCCGCCTACGCACTCTGGCCAGACTCCCTCCAGCCTTTAGACTCTCACCTGCCCATGCCCTGGGACTCCTTCCTGCCTTAGTAGAAGGCGTACAGCAATGTTCTAGCTGGTCCAGAGTTTTGCTTCAGTGTCAAGGCCAATTCGTTTCCTTTCCCTTGCCCTCCCTGCTAACTCTGACAAACCAACAGGGTGGGAGTGGAGTGGGGGTGGGTGGAGTTGAAGAGAAAGTAAAGAGCATCAATGAAACATTTGAAAAATGCCAGGAAGAGACAGAAGGAAGTTCATAAAAAGATACAAACAGGGAAGGGTGGGTACTGCTGTGTTAAATTTAATATACAAAACCAAATTGTATGCAATAGAGGTTCATTGTTTCATATGCAAACTTTTTTTTCAGTTTTTCTTTTCAAATAGAAATGTATTTGCTGACATTTGTACCATTCATATTATATTTTTCTTTTAATTGAAGGGTGGAGGTGGACTCTAGAATTTCTAAGGTTTCCTCTTGGTCTAGGTCTTATGATTACCCAATCCTTGCTGCTGGCTCCTCCTGTCTGCTCTCCAGACTGCTTATTTTGGGCTGATCCTTTCATTCCATAAAGATTTACCCATCTCAGACTACCCAGACACCTCACTGCCTGATCCAGCATACTGCCTTGCTCTGACCTTGGACAGTGGCAAGTGTCTTATCCCTTGGCTCTGAATCTATACAGAGCCCCTGGCCTTGGGGGAGTGCCAAGATCTATTGCTGAGCCTGCTCTCTGAAGGAATTCCCTTTGAGTCACCAAAGACTCAGATCTGACTCCCAGTCTCCGAGACCTTCTGCCATCTTGCTAGTGATGGAATGGAAAAGCATTTATTAAGCCCTTACTGTGTGCTAAGCGCTGGAGAAGCAAATGCAAGTGTGAGACAGTCCCTACTCTCAGGGAGCTCATGTTCTCATTGGAGGAGATATAATGCATCATGGACGACTCATGTTTCTGTTTGGTTGATGGAGCGTAGAAAGGCCAGGCAGTACTTAGGGAAAGAGTATTTAGCAAGGCAGGTGGCAGGTCCCTAAGGACCTTGGGGATTAATGGCAGGGCAGATGGTCATTCCCTACCCCCCCAAGGCACCCTCGGAAGCACAGCAGACACAGGCAGATGTTAGTAGTGTTACAGTGTGTGGAGACTTTGTAGATATGAATAGTAAGTACAAGAGAGACCTAACTAGGAATTCTAATACCTGGGGCAAAATCAATTAAGCAGAAGTATGGAAGGGATTGTGGCAAGGACCCCAGGAGGCACCTTGAGGTGAGCCCATGCCCTCTCTACTACTGGTCCTGATTTGGGGGATGGTATTTAGTTTGCTCAAGTTGGCTGAGTCACGCTGGTGTTTCAGAGGCCTGGGGGTGGGGGTGGGGTGAGGTATGAGAAGGCAATAGCAACAGGATACTTGGGTAAGCAGGACCACCCGCAGGGCAATTGAGGAGCAGCTTCTCAGGGTAAGAACCGAACAGAGGATGCCTGGTTATCAGCACCCAAACCCTGCCCCAACTGCCAAAATGAGTACCTTGGGGCAAAGCCCAGCCATTCCATGTTGGTTATGGCTCTGAAGTAATAAACGCCTTACTGCCAGTTGGCAAAAATCACCGTACATGTGTATTGGGTTTCGGGGACATAACCAACTCCTCTTCCTACTCCATCATCCTCACTCCATTTGAATTGAGTTCACCAAATATTTATTGAGTGCCTCGCCATATGTAAATAATTACACTGAGCCCTGTGGGAAGCAGCAATGAATAATCCATTTCCACAAAGGCCTATAGTAGGCCATGTACCATGCTCAGCCCTAGGAATGCAAATATGAAAAAGAAAGGATATGAGCTCAATAGCACGGACATGAAAGGTACCTACATATACCACACAGCAGAATGTGATGAGAGGTCCAGACCAGGGAGATTTAAGGGAGGGAGGGATGGCTTTCAATTGGGAGGGGGTGAGAGGGATGAAAGGCTTCACAGAGGGGCACCTGAGAGGGACAGTGAGAGGAATGAGACAGGAATGAGAAGGGCATGCATTCCAGGCAAAGGGAAGAAATGCAAATGCCCGGGGTCAGGAGGTGAAACACTAAGATCAGAGAACAGTTTGTGTTGTCCATTTGCCTAGAACACAGAGTGAAGGAAGAGCAAGAATTTGTCCCGGAGAGGTCAGGTTGGAGCCAGATTGCTGAGATACCAACCTCTCAGACTGAGGATAAGACACGGTAAATGATTTTAAGTTACTTATTGTCTAACTAGGAGAGGGAAGCCATGGACAGGACTGCCTCTGAGAAAAGGAAGGATGAGGCCGACCTATTAGAAAGGCACAAATCAGTATGGGGGCTCAGAGGGAAGAGGGATGCCCTTCTGCTGGGGGAAGAGGAATCCAATGGACATTGAAAGAATAAAATCCTTCCCGTTTGGGATCTGGACCCTAAACTCACTTTTACACCAACATGTCTTCTTGAAGCTTTTCTGGAATCAGCCCATCTGTAAACTAACCTCCCCCTTTCACAGCTTCATGGCCCAAAGTCTGTGCTCAAGAGTGGCTTCCCTATCTTCCCTCACTCTCTTCCATCAAATTCAGTTATTATGCCCTTGCTGTGTGCAAGACCCATGTGGGAGGTCACAAACTCACCAGCTTTCTTAACTCAGTTTCCCATTTCCACTCTTCCCCATGCCCTGATCACCAGCATGGAGGGCACAAAGTTTACATTTGTGTTCACAGAATCACAGACCCTTGAGGGGCCCTGAGAGGCCATCCAGTCCTCTAAAAACAGTCTCCCTTCCAATATACCAAACAAGAGATTGTTCAAACTTTACTCAAAGAAGTATCTGAGTTCCCAAGGGAACTCCCATTCCATTTTTGGACCTCTCTACCACTGGTCTCTCCAGACATCAAGACTAAATCCACCTCTTTTCAACTTTCACCCATCACTTCTGGTTCTGTCTTGGCCAAGCAGAGTAAGTCCACTCCCTCTTAGGACAGCTACCATATTCCTTCTCTCCAACCCTGTCTTCTCTTCTCCAGGTTAAATATCCCCAATTCCTTCAGCTGATCCTCATGGGACATGATCTTGAAAAGCAAAGGAAAGAGAAAGGAATTTGGAGTCCTTCCCTTGGAGACACAGGACGTAAGTTGTCATCCTACTCCCTGTGTTATTTCGGGCAAATTGTTTAGTCTCTCTGGGTCTCAGTTTTCTCATACGTAAAATGAGGAGGTGGCATCAATGGTCTCTCAGGTTCCCATTTTGATCGATGGCCCTATCACCACTTCCCCATCCTTGTCCTCCAGCCTATGTCCTTCTTAAAAAGCAATCCCCGGAACTGAAAGCCATACTCTGGGTGTGCTCTGGCAAGACAGCATACAATGGGATGCAGCTCCCCTAGCTCTGGGAATGATGCTTCTCTTAAGAGCCTATTACCCTTTTTGGGGGGCTGGCATGTGATACTGTTAACTCACATTGACTTTGCAGTTCTTTGGAAGCTCTGAGCACTTTTTTTTTTCCAGTTGAGCTTTCCCATCTTGTTCTTCTATGGTTTTTCTTTTGAATCCACATGTAAGATTTTCTATCTATCCCTCCTACGGTTCAACTTCTGAGTGTCAATCCATTGCTTTAGCTTTCCAGACTGTGTCATCTAAAATGTTTTCTATCTTCCCAGCTTAGTCTCTTCTAACACTTGATAAACACACTATTTATGCCTTTAGCCACACCACTCATAAAAATTGTTAAACAGGGGGCAGAGCCCAGATAGCAGCTGGAAAGCAGGGACTTGAGTGAGCTCCACCCCCCCCAGGTCCCTCCAAAAATCTATAACAATGGCTCTGAACAAATTCTAGAGCTGCAGAACCCACGGAATAGCAGAGGGAAGCAGGACTCCAGCCCAGGACAGCCTGGATGGTTGCTGGGTAAGGTCTATTGGACGGAGCTGGGTGCAGAGGGGAGCAGAGCCCAGCGTGGGCTGCGCCCGGACTAACCAGACTGGGAACCGGGTGGAACAGGCTCTAGCACCCTGAATCAGTGAGCTGTGGCAGTTACCAGGCTTCTCAACCCACAAACACCAAAGACAACAGAGAAGGTTAGTGGGAAAAGCTGCAGGGACACAGTGAAAGAAGTTTGCAGTTCGGCCACCGGCCAGGGGGCAGTGGAGGTGGTGCAGCTCTGAGGATAGAGCTACAGCTGCAGTTGCTTCTGGACCCAGGCCCACCTGCTGGGAGGAATTAAGTGGCGGATCTGAGCAGGAGTGCAGAGTCTGCTTAAGATCTGAGTCCCAGTAAGGGTTGGCAGTTCTTGGGTGAGGGGGAGCACTGGTGTGGCAGAGCTTGCTGTGTAGAAATAGCTCTGAAAACAACAGCACAACCCCTCAAGCTTGGGACAAAGTACTCTCTACTGTACAAGCAGTCATATTCCAACAAAAAACTCAAAGGTCAAGTAGTTGGCTGGGAGCATGGCCAGGCAGTGAAAATGGACTCAGATTCAGATTCAGACTTTGAAATCGTTCTTTAGTGACAAAGAAGACCAAAACACACAGCCAGAAGAAGTCAACAAAGTCAAAGAGCCTACATCCAAAGCCTCCAAGAAAAACATGAATTGGTCACAGGCTGTGGAAGATCTCAAAAAGGATTTGGAAAAGCAAGTTAGAGAAGTAGAGGAAAAATTGGGAAGAGAAATGAGAGTGATGCGAGAAAACCATGAAAAAAAAGTCAATGACTTGCTAAAGGAGATGCAAAAAATACTGAAGAAAATAACACCTTAAAAAATAGACTAAGTCAAATGGCAAAAGAGCTCCAAAAAGCCAATGAAGAGAAGAATGCCTTGAAAGGCAGAATTAGGTAAATGGAAAAGGAGGTCCAAAAGTCCACTGAAGAAAAAACTACCTTAAAAATTAAGCTGGAGCAAGTAGAAGCTAGTGACTTTATGAGAAATCAAGATATTATAAAACAGAACCAAAGGAATGAAAAAATGGAAGACAATGTGAAATATCTCATTGGAAAAACCTCTGACCTAGAAAATAGATCCAGGAGAGATAATTTAAAACTTATTGGACTACCTGAAAGCCATGATCAAAAAAAGAGCCTAGACATCATCTTTCAAGAAATTATCAAGGAGAACTGCCCTGATATTCTAGAGCCACAGGGCAAAAGAGAAATTGAAAGAATCCACCCATCATCTCCTGAAAAATATCCCAAAAAGAAAACTCTTAGGAATATTGTCACCAAATTCCAGAGCTCTCAGATCAAGGAGAAAATACTGTAAGCAGCCAGAAAGAAACAATTTGAGTGTTGTGGAAACACAAGCAGAATAATACAAGATCTAGCAGCTTCTACATTAAGGGATAGAAGGGCTTGGAATATGAGATTCTGGAGGTCAATGGAGCTAGGATTAAAACCAAGAATCACCTACCCAGCAAAACTGAGTATCATGCTCCAAGGCAAAATATGGATTTTCAATAAAATAGAGGACTTTCAAGCTTTCTCAGTGAAAAGACCAGAGCTGAATAGAAAATCTGACTTTCAAACACAAGAATCAAGAGAAGCATGAAAAGGTAATCAAGAAAGAGAAATCATAAGGGACTTACTAAAGTTGAAGTGTTTTGTTTACATTCCTACATGGAAAGATGACATGTATAATTCATGAGACCTCAGTATTCAGGTAGCTGAAGGGAATATACATATATACATATATATGTATGTATATAAGGGAATGACATACACACTCAATTGGGTATCTTACCCCACAGGAAAGGAGGAAGGAGATAAAAAGTGGGTGACGACAAAAGGGAGGGCAGATAGGGGGAGGAGATAATCAGAAGTGAACACTTTTGAAAAGGGACGGGGTCAAGGGAGAAAATTGGATAAAGGGGGATAGGATAGGAAGGAGCAAAATATAGTTAGTCTTTCACAACATGAGTATTGCGGAAGGGTTTTGCATAATGATACACATGTGGCCTATGTTGAATTGCTTGCCTTCTTAGGAAGGGTGGGTAGGGAGGAAAGAGGGGAGAGAATTTGGAACTCAAAGTTTTAAATGGGGCATAAAAATCTATCTTGCTCTACAAGAAAGTAAGGGAAAAAGGGATGGTGGGGGAGTGGGGTGACAGAAGGGAGGGTTGACTGGGGAAAGGGGCAATTAGAATATATGCCATCTTGGAGTGGGGGGGGAGGGTAGAAATGGGGAGAAAATCTGTAATTCAAACTCTTGTGAAAATTAATGCTGAAAACTAAAAATATTAAATAAATAAATAATGATTTTTTTTTTAAAGAAAAAACAACTGTTAAACAGCCCAGAGCCCAGCACAAATGGCTAGGATGTTCCACTACAGACTTTCCAAGCTGACATCAAACTATGAACAATCACTCTTTGGGTCCAGGCATTCAACCAGTTCTGAGTCCTAACTTCATGACATCATCTCCCCATCTTTTCCACAAGACCTTCCTGAAAATTTTTGTCAAATACTTTTCTAAAATCCAGTTAAACTAGCCTCATCACATTAATCTACCAGTAGAAATGAAAATGAGCTTAGTCATGCTGGGGCCACCTGATCATAGCTCTCATTTCTAGATGGTCACTAACTAGCCCTTGAATGATATGTTCTGGAATTATGTGTAGAATCAAAGTGAAGTTCCTGGCTGCTACTTTGCAGGCACCATTCTCTCCTCTTTTATGAAAAGTAGGACAACACTTGCCTTTCTTTGGTCCTTGGCTGTCTGTGAACTTCCAAAGATGGAGGCTCTTCAAATTCTTTTGATCAATAGTTTGTCACATGCTGTAGCCTTGAACTTAACAGGTGCAGCAAGGTGTCCTATTACTAACTCTCTGTTTATCTTGGGTGGGGCAGCTAGGTGGCACAGGAAATAGAGAACCAGGCCTGGAGCCAAGAAGACTTGAGTTCAAATCCCTCAGATACTTCCTAGCTGTGTGACCCTGGGCAAGTCACTTAACTCTGTTTACCTCAGTTTCCTTATCTGTAAAATAAGTTAGAGAAGGAAATGGCAAACCACTCCAGTATCTTTGCCAAGAAAACCTTAAATAGAGTCAGAAAGAGCCAGACACAACTGAAAAAACTCAACAACTTTATCTTGGATATCAATTCCCTGTAAGCCATTTTTCTTCTGCCCTTTCTAGTCCGTATTTGGAAAGCACTTAACACAGTGTTTGGCACATAGTAGATGCTTAATAAATGTTTGCTCTTTTCCCCCTTTCCTTCTTGAAAAAGTAGACAAACATTTATTAAGCACCTACTATGTGCCAGGCACTGTGCTAAGCACTGGAGAGACAGTTCTTGCCCTCAAGGAGGTGACAGACAGTCCAACAGGGGAAACACCAGGAAAACAAATATGTACAAACAGGCTCTATACAGGATAAAATAAATATAATTAAGAGAAGGAAGGCTCTAGAATTAAGAGATATTGGGGAACTCCTCCTATAGAAGGTGGAATGGAAGGTTGGTTTACCAAAGTGGGTGGAGGATGGGAAAACAGCAAGTTCAGAATTATGAATCTCATCTTCTTTAAGTTAGCACCATCTTATCCACCTTGTACAGTGGCACTGTCCTTTCTTCGATCCTTCTGTTTTCCCCAACATAGTGAAAAACAACCTTTTTTTTTCATCAGCTCCATGAAATAATTTATCATCTCCAGGCAAGTGATTCTCAGATCTATTTATCTAGCCCTAGCCTTGATCCTGACCTTCTTCAATCTTGCCTCTCAGGTACCCATTGGGAAGCTTAGAATGGATGTCCTGTAGATATCTCAAACTCAGCGTATCTCAAACTGAACTCTTTTCTTCCCTCCCCTCTTCCTAACTTCCTTATGACTGTTGAGGGCATCACCATCCTCTCAGTCACCCAGGCTCAAAACCTATGTGTCATCCTCAGCTTCTCATTCTTTCTCACCTAATAACTGAGTTACCAGGTTTTGCTGATTCTGCCTTCATAACTTCTCTTATATTGTCATCCGCCCTTGTCAAGTATCACTCTAGCGTGAACCCTTATCACCACAATCTTCCTAAAGTGCAGGTCTGGCTGTGTCACTCTCCTACTCAATAAGCTCCAGGAGCTCCCTATTGCCCCCAGGATCAAATGTAATATAACCTAGCCCCCTCCCTACCTTCTCAGTCTTCCTACATCTTTCTCCCCTCCCCATCTTTGATCATTCTTTCGATTGATCCCTCAATGTCCCTTGCATAAGATACTCCATCTCCTGATATGTCATTTTCATAGGCTGTCCTCCATTCCTGGAATTCTCTCTCTCCTCATCTCTGCTTCCTGGCTTCCTTCAAATCTCACCTAAAATCCCACCTCCTGCGAGAAGTCTTTCCCAGTCATCCCTAATCTTGGTGTCCTATCTCCAATTTATCCTGCATTATATTTCTTATTTGGACATAGTTGTGTGTATGTTGTTTCTCCCCCCATTAAACTGTGAGCTCCTTGAGAGGCTGTTTTTGTCTTTCTTTGTATCCCCAGCATTTAGCACAGTGCCTGGCACATAGCAGATGTTTAATGGATACTTGCTGAGTTTTGGTCATCCTCAGCTTTCCTCAGCAGCCTCAGCTCATTCTGAGTTCTAGCATTCATCTTCTGTACGTACGTTTTAAAAATCTCAGTTGGCTGATAAGCTCTTTATTCATCACCTTCAGTTTCTTTAGACAAACTACCCCTTTTTTTCCTCGTGTTCCTCAGTTTCTCTTATATGCCTTCTGAATTTCACCCTTGATAGCTTTCCATCTTTCCTGGGCTGAAATGAAATCCCTTGTGGAATTTTAGTCCCTGAAACTCTGTCTAGCCTTTCTTTGGACTCTGAAACTTGATCTCTCATGAAGGGAGCCAGTTATAATATGCCTGAATTTTCCTCTTCTTCTGTACCACAAATTCTAAGATCGAACGGTCCCTTCTTACCATTTCTACCTCAGCCAACAGTTCCACCGTGCTGGTGGGAATCACCAGGATACAGGTTAACTGCACTGATTCCTTCACATTTTGAATGAGAAAACTATTACCTAGGCAAATAAAAAAAATATTGTATCTCCTTTGGTTTTGAAAGCTCCATCATTTTATGCCCCTGGGCCAAGTTCATAATCTTTTTCTCCCCTCCCCAAATGCCTCATCTATTTCCTCCTTCTGTCCAAGTTGTCTGTAGTTTATTCTGTTGCTATTACTTCTATTTCTCCTTCCACTGATTTTCCATCAGATGCTTCCCTCCCTCTTCGTTTCCTGGCAATGCTATTCTACCACAATGATCCCCCCACCCAATCCCACCTTCCTGCCTTGCTTTTATCTCACTCTCTGTTGTTGTTGTTCAGTTGTGTCCGACTCTCCCATTTGGGATTTTCTTGGCAAAGATGCTGGAGTGATCTGCCATTTCCTTCTCCAGCTCATTTTACAGATGAGGAAGCTGAGGCAAACAGGATTAAGTATTTAGCTTTTTCATTTTGAAAAGGATATGCTTTTCCCAAGCAATATTCTGTTCATGGATCTCAGCCCACTAAGTTTCAATGATACTTCTAAGATCAAATGCATCTGTTGGTTAGGATTTCTAGTTCACCTTACTTATTACCCAAACACTTGTAGCTAAGTATTTGAGATCATAGGTTTTATCATTAGGTCCTTAGTTCAGTGCCTGGTTCAGAATAGGTGTTTGATAATATCATGTTCGATTGATTGATTGCTTTCTTTCCTAAATTTTGCGTCCTTTAATAAATGTTCTCATGTGGCCTTCCCATCTTTAGCCTTTCCTTGAATTTGATGTTGATAACAATATTTCCTATTAACTAGCTGGTGGTCTGACTGCACAGAGATATCATGTTCAGAAATAACTCACAGTCAAATAGCTCAGTCATCAGTTACTAAAGAAATAGTAAATTTTATTTCTTTATGGTGTTGTTCAGTGTTGGCCATTTCCAGCACTTTTCTGACTCTCTTCATATCTTCTGAGTCAGCTTAGTTGTAACCCAATTAATAATGATAATAGCTAATATTTATATGGTGCTTTAAAGTTTTGGCAAAGTGCTTTATATACAGTATAATAGCCAGCATAAAAGTACTATATTAATTAAAGCAAATCACAAGAAATGAAAGAAAGAAGGAAGAAAGGAAGAAAAGAAGAAAGGAAGGAAGGAAAGGAAGGGAGGAAGGAAGGAAGGAAGGAAGGAAGGAAGGAAGGAAGGAAGGAAGGAAGGAAAGAAGGAAGGAAAGAAGGAAAGAAGGGAAGGGGAAAAAAGGAAGGAAGGAAGGCCACCATCATTAAAATGCCCATCCTCTTCCCCCCCCCAGTAAGCTCACCACCAGGACACTCTTTATCATGGAGGTTGCTTTAGCTTTGATTCTCACATCTCATCATTAATTGTTTCTGCCTCTTGGATCAGAGGGCTGGAAGGTAGTAACTCCTCCCACAGCCTCCCTTGATGGAGGGCTCAAAAATGCCAACCATGTCTTCATTTGCCAATGGCCACTCTGCTTGGTTCCAACTCCACCATCATCTTCATGTCCCCCATGGCAGGGTGCCTAGCATCTCCCCAAGTCTTCGTCTTACCCAATTAGATTGTAAGCTCCTTGAGGGCAGGGACTGTCTTTCCTTTCTTATTTGCATCCCCAGCACTTAGCCCAGTGCCTGGCACATAGTAGGTGCTTAATGTTTATCATATTGTAGAAAACATCCACATGCTTCCAAAGCAGTTCACTGCACCAAAAAGAATCTCTGCTCTAATGGAGCCTAAAAGAGGCAGCTAGCTGGTATAGCAGCAAGGGTGCTGGAGGCAGGAAGACCAGAGTTCAAATCCTGCCCCAGACACTTACTAGCTCTGTGACTCACAGCAAGTCCCTAACTCTCAGCCTCAGTTCCTCATCTGTACAGTAAGGGGCTGGATCATCCAGCTCTGTGTGCTATAGACTGAACATATGTGACAGCTTCAGTCACCTAAAAGGAATGTGACCTTTCAGAGTGAGATTGGAATTTTGCAAGCATAATAAACCTCTAATCTCGGACAGATCGAGATATATTTGTTTGGTCAGACGTACCAACTATCTGACACATTCAAAATTTGTCCACTGGTGGTAAAATGCTCCATCTCATTCCAAATACTATAAACCATGCAGCACAGGCATTTTCATGGTTTCCTAAAAGGTTCTTCAGTAGTTTAAAGGATAGAATTCGTACCTGCTAGTTGTACCCTTACCATGAAGTTACAACCTCCAGATTATCAAGTGGAATCAACAATACAATAAATCAAAAACAGCTGTTTGATGAAAAGTTTGTGAAAGGGAACGTGGGAGGCTGCTGGATGGGGCTCAGCGCTTACTGTACCAGCCCTTATTTGAGGTAGTTAGTTAAGTAAATGACTACCTGGAACGTGGGAATTTTGCACGGAGAATAAATAGAACTATTATAAGTTCTAACAATACGAAGGGGGAGAAGATTTTCTTTCAAAAATAAATTTATCGAATGAACAAGCAAACAAATAAAGGAGAGCTTTGGGGGTTTCCATATGGTTTCTGTCTCATCTTACTAAGCACCATGGAAAACAAATGGTGGACAACGTATAAAGCAGGGCAAATTTGAGAACTAAGAAAATCAGACAAAAACAAGCTTGATATAATACCAATTTGTGATTTCATATATAAGCCTCTTTTTCTGTTCTTTTATATGGAAATAAATGTTCATGTTTGTTGATGTTTCTCAAGTTCATAATAAAAGAAAACTTTTAGAAAGGCATGTACAGCAGTTAGATAGGGGATAGGAGACAGGTCCCAGAATTGCAATTAAACTTGTGATTTCTTTGATATAGGAAGCCTTCCAGGTGAGGAAATTCCCTCCACCAAAGCAGGTCAGCACCTTCTCTGCTACTAAGTCTTAGAGAACCTCCTACAGCAGAGGAGTGTAGTAATTTGCCCCCTGGGTTACATAGCAGCTCTTAGATGCTCCATCCAACACACCAAGCTGTCTCTATAGAATTTCTTGTCTCCAGAGATGGTATCATTACTGTCCCAAATCTGCCACTTCCAAGTTGGGTGATCTGGGGACAACTCATTCAGTCTCAGAACTGTTTCTTCAAGTATAAAACAGGAAAAATACATTACCTGCCTTTCAGCTTTCTATTCATGGGATTTAGAGCTAGAAAGGGCTTTTAGGAATCATCTCCAATTTTTTTAATTGTTTAAATAAATAATTAAAGGGCCTGGGCCCAGAGATGTGCAGTCACTTGCCCAAGGGCACACAGGTAGTAAGTCGCAGATCCAAGGCTCAGCCTCAGCAAGTTTTCTGACTCACAGTGAGACAAAGGAGGAGGTAGTTTCAGCTTCGCTGAGTGTATGGCTGCTCCCTGTAGAATGTGCCCATGCCAGGGTCAGTTCTACCCTCCCATCCAGTCGCTGCCCCCGACTCTGTGAAATGCCAGCTCTCTCTGAAACCTCCCTGACCGATGGGTGATGGCCCTCCCTAGATTCCAAGCCAGGGGCAAGCCCAGCCCGTGTCTTGAATGCGTTCCCCAGTCTTCCCCAAGCCTACCTACCTCTCCCAACATGGCCCCCATATCTGAGAGAAGCCACGATGACTGTGCTGCTATAATCAGAAGCGTATCATCTGGGGCCTGTGAAGCAAGGCTAAAGACCACAAATAGGTTTTTAAACTAAATGGGAAGGAAGGAGAGGATTCAAGAAAGAATTATGGGATACAACATTAAAAGCTGCCAGCAACCTCAGAGGTCAGAGGCCATCAAGTGCAACCCTTGTTTTAGAGATGAGGAAATTGAGATCCAGAGAATTGACATGTGAAGAAAGAAGAACCCAGAGTCATAATACTAGATGAGGACTCCCAGTTAAAATGTTTCAGGTGCCTGCATGGATAGGACTCAGGTTACAGATGCCATATTTTATTCCACATTATCTGAAAAGGGCAGAGTGCAGATCACTCCCAAAACTGCTTAAAGGATCACAGATTTAGAGCTGGAAGGGACCTCAGAATCCAACCAAGTCACTTTACAGATAAAGAAACTGAGGTACAGTGATTTGCCCAGGGCCACTCAGGCAGTATCTGCACCTGGTTTAAATCCTGACTGCAAGCTCAGTGCCCTATCACTACTCCAGGCTTGCCTTAGTGTGAGACATATTCCTTCCCTCTCATGGCGCTGAGAGCCAGGCAGACAGACAGAAAAGCCGGTCGAACTGGTCCTTCTCTGCCCTTGTCATGTCCACAGACAAGATCAGGGTCTGGGTCAGATCCCAGGCACCTGGCAGATCTAGTCCAGTCCCCTTCATTCGCTGAGGGGGAAAAGGGAGAACCACAATGATCTAAGTGACTTATACCCAAGGTTTTGAATCCAAATCCAAGGCTGTTAACTTTCACAAAAAAAAATTTAATTTTGTATTTATTCTGCTATTAACACCAAATGAAGCATTTTCCATAGATATTGCAGAACAGGAGAGGATCATTCCGTTTGTATTTTTAAGTACGTAACACAAACACATATTAACTTTCAAAGCTATCCTGCTTCTCTGTGGCTTGTGTGGCCTCCCGTTCTCTTTTGGGGGTAGGGGAAGAGAAACCTTCCCCCAATTGGAAAAAAAGAAAAAATGCATAAACAAAACCAAACCCCACATTGACCATGCCCCAAACGTGCATACCTAATTCTGCACCTTGAGTCTATCACCTGTAGGAGACGTGGGAAGCAGGCTTCAACCTCTGTCCCCTGTAATCAAAGGGGGTAATGGCACTGAGCACTCCCTAACAGCATGGTTACTACTGCTGGAGACATCGTTTAGGTTCCGTTCACTCAACTTTGCAATAGTTCACGCAGTTTTTCTCAAACCATTCCCTTCATCATTTCTTAATGGTGCAATAACATTGCATCACACTAGGCTACAATTTGTTGGATCACTCCCCAATTGACAGAGCAATTATGTTGGTCCCTAGTGGGGATGACAGACACACAGTCTGGGAGGGGAGTTTCAAGGTAAAGTCACCTCAGTCTCCATACTCCTTCAGTCTACCATCTGGGAGAACACAACTCCATTTACTTATAATTGGAATCAATGACAGAATAGGATTTAACATAAGGCCAACTTTGAAAAAAAAATGTCTCTAATTCCAAGGATGGAAAAGATTCCTTTAGAAGGAACTTATTGTGTAACTCTGGTCAGATCACTTATGCTCTGAACCTTATTTTCCTCATCTAAAAATGGGCACAATACCAGCATTTGCCTCATATGCTACATATAAAGAGTCTTACGAACGTTATGTAAATGTTAGCTACTATCAGCATTATGACTTGCTTCAACAGACCTGGTGATCCTTCCACCGGTACAAACCACCACCCCTTTAGGCCACCTCTCATCCTGTACGACCCTTGTTGGTCCTCCGAAGGGGGAGCCATTCTATTTACCGTCCTGGAAGCTTTCTTTCTGGTATTACTTTGCAAAATCCTGCAAAATTCCCAACTGGGCATGTAGCAAATACTCTTTAAATTCTTGAATTAAAAATTTTAAACGTTAAAACATCACATTGGCAAAATGCAATAGTATAGCAAAAAACCAAAACAGCAAAGCTTTGGTATACTGGGGTTCAATTAGTAAGAAATTAATTTTAGGCTGAGTGGGTAAGCAAAAGTCAACAATTGTGCCTTTAAGGGAATCCATTTCTGGGTGCTTTGTTTGGAATCTGGGGCTAAAAGACTAGCCATTTGCTCTAGACAGATTTATTATTCTTTTCACATTTTCTGCCCTCTCTCATGATGTAAAATCTAGGTAAAAAAAAATTGTTTTTTTATAGGGGTTAATTACATTTGTATGAGTTTAGCCCCAGCCAAATTATGCATAATGTAAGAGCCACTGGGAAGACCCAGAAAGCTGTGCTCGAATTACAGACCACAGATAATTGATATCATGGGAATTCAAGTCTGGCCAGTCTTTCATAGGTTATGACCACCAGGGACCCAGAACAGTCCTTTCCTGAAACTGACAAAAGCACCTCATCTTTCCAGAACCTTTCTGTGGCCTTTGCCAGAGTTTGCATTGGCTCGGCCCAAACACCAACAACAACTTCTGCTAACACCCTAAGTCCTCTTAATTGAACAGCATTTGTACTAGGAAACACTTCTGGCTTGATCCCACGACCATGAGGTATTTTACACCAAAATTCGTGTGAACTGAAGATGGAAAAATAAATACACCAATCCTTCTTGTTTCTTCAGGTGGAAAAGCTGCATCATTAAAAATACTCATTCTTAAACTCAAACAGACAAGCAGCTGCACAGAGCCCAATGATACTATAGTATTGTACAGCTGATAGATATATTGCCCCTCTTAAGTCTTGACCTTGATCCTTTCTGTAAAGATAACATGCCCAAGACCTAATTTAAGGGAAGACACTTGACAGCTTTTCTCCCAAACCCATCAAGGCCCCACTCCCATTTCTTGGCACAGAGAACAGATATAAAATCTAGCGCAGAATGTATATTTTAAGACACTTGGCTTTTGCCACTGCATAATGGGGTACAGCACAACTGTCTAGCTTTCTCAGGATGTCTGCGTCAGACTCTGTTGTCCAGTCCAGATTGTAAGGGCAGAGGCTAGGTTTTTATTGCTAGTTTCATGGCACTTGTCAAATGGTGTGTGCAGGCAGACATTTAAATATAACTTGGTGAGGGTGAGGATGCTTGTATGGAGTCTTCTGATTCCACAAAACGCCGCTAGAATCCCATAAGGAAGACACAACAATCTAGGGGGTAATTAAATTTCCAAATGATAAATCTGAAACTATCTGCTCTGCTCTAGTAAACCCTAGAGCACAGAGATTGGCAGCCTGAGACTTTGGAGGCGGAGCTCCAAGGTACTATTAACCATGTCAAAAAGTTCATGGTTCTATGTGTCTTTAAACAATGTTACCTGGCTTGACACCGTCTAGCCCTATCCCTGAACTTCTGGCTAAGGTACAGGCGTCAAAGTTTGGCTTCAAGCTGGAACATGATTTCTGTAGTGACTTGCAATTCTTGGAATTCCAGGTAAACTCCTTTCTCAGATCCGTCTGTGGGCTTCACTGGGATCATGACTGTACCTGATGAAAGCCAGTACACGCACTGGCAATTGCCACATAGGAACCCTCAGGGGAGAAGGGGATTCTTCAGGTACTAGGAGGGCCCTGGACTTCAGATGGCCTCTTTCAATCCACTCTGCCAGGACAGGTGGGTGCTGAGGGCCATCTCTCCAGACCTACAGGATTCCCAAAGGGGCAACCAGGGAAGACAGGGCAGCCTCACTGGCCCAGTTATAAAACCCCTTTGAAATCTTCAACCCCAAAATCAAGTATTTATCGAGCACAATAAATAGGCCTCTCGTATATTAGTAGAAAAAATGAATACTAAAAAGAGTTGAAATTATACTGGGAAATTTGCTTGGCTACAAAAGGTATCATCCAAGTACCTTATTCTTATATTTGGGGGAACACAACAAAATTCCACATTTAAAATTTTTTTCATTCAATTCTTTGATTGAACACAGATCTGACAACTCTCTGGTATTTTTACACAGAACTGCTTTAAGGATGCTAAAATGTCCATCCTCCCCCCCCCCTCCCAAAAAAAACCACTTGTATGAGGACTATTATAAACATTTTATTTAAAGACAAAGTAAAAAAAAAAAAGGTGCGCAAATACAGATTACAATATATTTGAGTATTTCACATGAAAGAAAACGTGTAAATTGCATTAGTACTGAACGAGCAGGGTACCTGGAGTCCAGTCTTCACACAAATAAAATGAGGTCACTCCACAAACATGTCATGCTTACGAAAAATAAATCTTATTTCCTAGAAACCCAAAATTCCGACTACTCTGACTGTCCAATGCCTGATTTCCCTGCTGAATAATTTTGAGACAGCCTCTACACCAAAAGTTTTAAAAAAAAATTGACACGGCACTTAAAAGGGTGTGGAAAAATGAAAATAAGTAAAAACCTATTTGCAATGGCAATCTGTATAAAATTTACACATCTTATTTGTTTTTAAAAATTATATTAAAACCAAAGGCCACCCTGGAGGTTAAAGCCACATCATAGAAAAATGCATATCACCTGTAACATGACCAGTAGAAAACTGATTGGTTTTGTGCAGACATTTCCAAGTGAACACTCCAGTTAGTCATATGCCTTTAAATAGTGTCTAGCTGATGAGAACAGAAAATGCACTTCTGGCCCCAACTGTTTTGTATGAACAGCATTCCTGAAATCAGGTCACAGGATAAAGACAAAGACAACCCTAGGGACAGAGGAAGCATCACCACTTTGATTTCAAGATCAACACCTTCTGAGGACAGATTTCCCACCAATGACCTGGGGTAAATCCTTTGGATCTCCAAAACTAATTTTAGATTATAACTACCTAATAAACAAAACAAAAATAAACTACCTTTAGATAGTTTATTAGATAACTTTAGATTATAATTTTGTTTTCCTTGAATTTCCCCATGCAGGCTAGGCACAGGAAAAATAAAGAGATTATGGAACTTAGTGAAACCGTATCTCTAATGATATATAGCTTCTAAAAGAAAAAGAAAGGAAGGGAAGAAAAATTCATAAAATGCATAGAACCAATTCCTTAAGTCATTCTGAATTTAGGACTACATCTGACTGTCTTCCCATAATTAAATTTTTAATAAGGTTGGGAATGTAGAGGCAATTTCAACGCATAGGGTTATTCCAGCGTCCAAATTAGTCTCTCAAAAAATAATGAAAGCATGATACTTTTGGCATTTATTCAGCCAATAAATTTCTCAAACACATTAATATTTATTCAAAAATAGCTTAAAGAGTCTGCCTTCTTACTCTATATTATATGTTATCTACATAAGAAGAGTTTATAAAATCCAGAGTGAGTCGGAATAATGACCAGTTTTCTCTAACATTTATTATAATCATTTTTCTTGTATCTCATGGAAGATTCCATGGAGAATATTGGCAAGTATTCACATGGTAATTTTCAAGAAAACTCTAATTAAGTTGCCTCAGTAGGAAGATAACATCTCCTCTACGTATCAAGTTGTAAAGGATTTGTTTTTAAATATCTGCCAATTCCACTGGCTAAATGTAATGCCTTTTCAAGTTTGGAAACTTGCAGGCAAAAAGGGCATTTCTCCTTGCTCTTCCAATTGCCTCAAAGAAACCGTCACTGAATCACAAAAGAGCAGCTGTGGAACTCTTCCCTTGAGGGGAAAAATAAATATGATCTTCTACCTTTTCCAACTTCAATTACCTATTTTTACTAAAGACAATTTTTACTTTCTACATCCTGACAACTCGTCTCCTTGGCTGTGCCCTGCCTCCTTTGCGTCCTTGTTAGCTGATGTCCCAGGTAATATAAACTTCTGGCCAAAAGTCTCAGAGTGGTTCTCGCTTTTCCCTTGGGATCCCAACAGGGTGAGACTCTAAGCCCACTGACCAATGGCTTCCCAGAGTATCTAGTGTTCTCGAGCGGAAAGTGTATCCTCCAGTTAAAAGGAAGCAGCATCTTTCTTATACCCACAGATTTAAGGACTGTCATAAAGTTACAAGTCTGACTATTCAGGACAAGACAGAAACATAAAACTGAACTCTTAGAGATAAAGTACAGGAAAATGTATTTCGAAGCCATTTTACTCCTCCAAAATGACACTCTCCACCACCACCACCACCCGCCGCTGCCCGATACTCTTGTAACTATGAGAGGCTTAGACGATGCTATTTCACAGTGTGCCTTAATGCAATGCACCAGGTCTTCTTCCAAAGCAGTAACAAGTGTTTCTTTTAAATAAAAAGGAGACTTGGCTACCTCTTAGCAAGCTATCCGAGAGCCACAACTACTCAGGCACCCCTAAACTCGAGCAGCTACCCACTTGGTTACAACTCCATTCAGTCTGGTCCGAGTCTCTGGAATGTGTTTTCAGAATTTTTCTCATAGTTGAACTTAAATGTGATCATTTGGTCATTACGATCAGGGATAAATGATACTGAGTGTGCCACAGGAGATGACAAATTTAAAACGCTCAGCTTATTCTATATGGTTGCATCCAAACTGGTAACTCGTTTATCCATGCATTATGGGACGACACAGGCAAAAGGAATGAGGCCCAATCAGACGCATTCTTCTGCAGACATTAAGAGGGGATTGATATACTCGAAGCCTTCAAATTCAGACTGGTCAATCTTCTTCACGATGTCACTGTTGGAAGAAAAATCCGATTTGTATTCAACAATATTTAAGAAGGGGGTATTGGTAGCCATAAACTAATTAAGACAGCAAACTGGTAAACAAGGTATATCAAAACTATAAATTAGGAAAAAACTACAAAAAAAGGCTTTACAAAACATATAGGCACCAATTAAAATGGTACAAGGAATATAAATCATTTGTATCAGGGGTCCTTAACCTGGGGTCTGTGAACTTGGAGGAAGAAAAAAAACAACTTACTTTCTTTTCAATAACCTAACTAAAATTTAGCATTCCCTTCCATTTTTTAATACTTTATTCTGGGAATGAATCTATTGGCCTCACCAGATGGGGTCTATCACACACACACACACACACACACACACACACACACACACACACACACCCCCACCACCACCCTCCCCACCCCAAACTCTACCCTTAGATGGACTTTTAAAAGTAAGAAAACATTTAAGAATATTTCTATAAAATAAAGAACTGAAAATTCAACAGGCTTCTTTGTCCAGAGTTCTTGCCTAGAGTCACAGGCTTTAAAGTGAAGGTGACCAAAGGCTGGGACAGAAATATGTCACAACTGAGACTTTTGTTCTAATTGAACCTTCAGATCCATCCGCATTAGTAAGGGGGCAGCCAGGTGGTGCAGTGAGTACAGCACCGGCCCTGGGGTCAGGAGGACCTGAGTACAAATCCGGCCTCAGACACTTGACACACTTACTAGCTGTGTGACCTTGGGCAACTCACTTAACCCCAATTGCCCTGTTTTCCCCATCCCAAAAACAAAACAAAACAAAAAAAGAACTTAGTAAGCCTTTGAAAGTATATTGGAGCAAAGCAAGTGTCCGCCCCAGGGCTGTGGGCCAATCCCAAGGAGGAGAGTATGCAGTATTATAAAAAGGACCAATAAAAGGCCGCTGTCCCTGGTGATGCATTTGTTGTGGGGTTGAGGACAGAAAGTCCACTATGAGAGACCAAGAAGTGCTGGCTGACGACATCAAGTCCAGACCCCTTCGGGGAGTCTGGGCACAGAAAGAAGGGATTCAGGTCTGGCAAATGCTCCAGGTGTTGAGAAGACATCTAGTCCAACCAATATCCACAGCTGCTAGTTGGCAGACAGAACTGGGCCTCCAATGCAGGTTCTAAGGGATGGGAAGCCAGTACTAAAGAGGTTTTTTTCCCAGTGGATGGTTTTCCTTTAGGCAATGGTGAGTGTAGAGACTTTTCTCAGAATCAGAAAGTAGGAAAAGCACCTCTTCCTCCAAACAGCAGACAGGGAGACAGGAGGAAGACTGGGATTTACACCAAAAGACCTTGAGGACCTATTAAGGCAGGAGGTGAAGCCAACCTGCCAGGGAGGGAGGGAGGCAGGCAGGGCTGTTTGCAACGCTGGGCTGCGGAGGAGCAAAGGTAAGCAATGAGGAGGACTGTGGGGTGGCAGAGACAGGATGCTAGGACATATCAGTCACCAACATGTCCCAAAACACCCAATCCCCATAAGACTGTTTTTTAAAATGATCATAATAAGCTCCAGTCCAAGAAAAATCTGAACATTTTGTGCCATTACTTACTCATCATCTGGAGTTAGCTGGACAGGTTCATTAGTGAACTGAGAATCAAAGTTGTCCAAACCAAATTCCCCCGAAATATTTGGCTTGAAGGGAGGTACCACCTGCTTTTGTTCCATCTAGAAAGACATGTTTAATGGGAGTCAATTTGAGAAAAAACGCATTTTGACCCATGACCTCACTCTGTCTCATTAGTCTCCATTTCAGACCTCAGGCCTGGCCTCAAAACCGAATGCTCCTTTGAGCAGGACAATGTTGACCCATTTGAGCGCAGCAATGTTCCCTTTGGCTACATGATTCTGTTACACACACAGGCATATCCACTCAGACATGCATCCTGTATATTATTATATATACACAAATACATATACTATATACACATATATATTACTACATATGTTTAGTAAGATCTATTCACACATACTCATAAACATGCATATAATTTATATACACAGCACAGTGAGTACAGCACCAGCCCTAGAGTTAGGAGGACCTGAATTCAAATCCAACCTCAGACACTTGACACACTTACTAGCTGTGTGACCTTGGGTAAGTCACTTAACCCCAATTGCTTTGCCTTCCCCCACTCCTTAAAAAAAAATTATATACACCAAGTATACATAATTTCATCCCAGGGGTGATCCCTCCACCAAAGCTGATTCTGACCTCTCTATAGCTTAGATGGTCTCTGGAAGTTACTCTCGCCTAAAAACTCATTAGCCTGTGGCCAACTCAAAAATAAAACTTCTCCAACTGAGCTAGGTAGGTCCTCAGAGAACAGAAATCTAGCCTGTCCATCCCAAGCCTTGACTGCTTAACAGGACTCATCAGCCAGAGCCTGTGTTCCTCTGACAGAAACTTTAAGAAGCTGGGGTCCCCTTCAGGCCATGATGTGACAACGAAGGGGTAAGGCTAGTTCTAAAAACCGTTCTGGATTACCAGGGTGCGGGCCCTTTCTCAGGCCTACATGCTGGCCCTTCTAATGCTGGGTAGATGACAGGTAGATGAAGACTAGAAGGCACCTCAAGGTGCTGCTCCACATCCCCAGCTGCCTGGCCCACCCCGGGATGACTCTGCCCTAAGCCCTGCTCTCCTGATTGGTGAGCCTTGGGCTAGATTCCCAGCCATGCCTCTCCGCCTTCCACTCCTGCTCTGGACTCTCCACCTCCTCAGCAGCCCTGCCCCTATAGTAGGTTCCCTTCCTTCCTCCTCCCCTATTCTCTAGCCCTGTGAGAAGGTCAACTTCTCAAGAGAAGAGACCATCTTGGATGGTGCCTGGCACATGTGCTTAATAAATACTTTATCCACTGATGCATCTATCTAAAGAGTCAACATATCAATGGCTACATACTGTAGGGAAAGAGGTTTCCAGAAACCACGTGATGCAACACCAAAAGCTGGTTTAAAACAACAGCAAAAGATGATCCACATACCATATCCCAATCCACATTACGGAAGAATGGATGCCCCTGAATGTCAGCAAAGCCTGTCTGAGGATGACAGCCTAAACGTTCCTTTGGGTCCTAGAGGTGGAAGAACGGTCTGTTTATTAAATGAATGCCAAAGGGGATAAACATTCATACTTCTGGCATTAGGAATCTTTCACCATTCTTCTTAGAGGCTAGAAGATTAATCCCACCAGGTTAAAAAACAAATACTATGTGTCTAATGCTCATGTGGTCCAGTCCCCACCCCTCCCCTCATACGTCATGCAGGTTAAAGAGGAATGTCAGTCCTACTGTCTAAAGCATCACAGAGCTGCTGAGGATCAAAGCCACTCAAACCCCAAATGTTATCATTGAGGACAGTCTTGGTTCTAGTTCAATTCTAAGCACCGCTTTATAATTATGGACAGTACACCTGGGCCTGCTGTGAGCTCATTTAGCATTTAAAGGAGTCACAAGAAAATGACTTTTCCCCCTTGTGGGTATCTCCCTCATCTGATTCATTAGGCTGCAGAGGCCCATGGCTCGTGAAATCTTGGCCACTTCACTACCGTGAGTTAGGACATGTTCTCATTTTTCTTTCTGGTTAAAGTCATTTTAAAATTTGCATATTAACACCTCTCACCTTCACTTTTCACTGTGTTAACAATTAAGTCTCAAGTCGAGCAGTTTCCTCTGGAAGGTGTGCATCCCACTAGGTTCTGATGCTGCTATGTGGTGTTACCTTGGAGGAGGGCTCCATGCCAGCCCCCTCTCTGCCCTGGCCCCTTAAGAGACTGGCAATGGCCGAGGGAAGGCACCTCAAGCTTCCAGTTTCTGCTTGTTAATGGTCAAAAAGAGCACTTAATTTCTCCTCACTGGTTTCTGAGCTCCCCTAGCACTTACTGTCCTAATCCCCCAATCTGGCTCTGGAATCACCTCCTGCCTAGCACCATTACTGAACATGACTAATCCTTTGGGCGAGCCCTGCTTGCTCAGGTGGGAGACTCGCTCCTGGGGGACAGATCCTCTCTCAATGGATCTTTCTTCCCTATTTCTTTCAGTCTCTCCCATACAGTCCTCCACAAAGTGGGCCCTGGATAGCTGCCTCTTGGGGAGTCGATGCCTTATTTACTGTTCCACAGAGACTTCAAACACAGACCTGGAGAAGGGAGTGAGGGCCAGGGGAGAGGCTGCTTTATAGATGACATTTATGTATAAACCAACCCCATCTCACCTCACCCACTATGGGGGGAATTAAGACAAGAAATGAAAAGGTTTCATTAAGCATAGTCGCATAGCCTCTGAGAATATGACTTCCAAATGAATTGAAAACTAAGAGACACTTTGCTGCCCATCTGGGAATCTCAAGCTCCAGGGCCCCTCCTTGGAAGCCCTATTGCCCAGAAGTGCCACCGTGCATAAGACACCCACAAACACCAATTCTTACTTTATTAAGAAAACTCTTCAGAACACTTGCAGCTTTGACAGAGAGGGAGCGGGGTATTCGAATTTGCTTTTCCAAAATAACTAGAAAGGAAAACAAGAGATCATATGCCAGTTTTAAAGAGCTTCCTACCTTCTAAACACACATCTCTCTGCTGACCTCCAATCTCACATCTCCAACTGGGTGTCCGGGGGATTTTTTTTTCTCATAATCTTTCTTATTTTACTTTTTTCCCACTTAATAGTATTTTATTCTTTCCTATTACACATCAACAGTTTTCCACATTCACGTCTATAAGATTCTAAGTTCCAGATTTTTTTCTCCCTCCCCACCCAAGACATCTAGCAATTGATATAGGTTATACATGTACAATCATGTGAAACATATTTTCACATTAGTCATGTTGTGAAAGAAGAATGAGAACAAAAGGGACAAACCACAAGAAAGAAAATAGTCTGCTTCCATCTCCATTCTTTCTCTGGACATGGACAGCATTTTCCATGAGTCTTTTAGAATTGTTTTAGATCGCTGTTTTGCTGAAGAGAGCGAAGTCTATCAAAGTTGGTCATTGCACAGTGTTGCTCTTACTGTGTACAATGATTCAAACTATGTTCAAAACTGACCTCAATCTCTTCCCCCAGAACCCTTCCACCCACTCCAACATCACAGTAGAGGACAAGGCCACTCTTCAAGCTCCCAACCTAGGAGTTATCCCGGATCCCCTGTCTCTCCCCGCCACATCCAAGCTGTTGCCAAGACCTATGGATTTCACCTCTGCGATATCCTCCCAGCAGGCACCCTTCTCTCCTGCCCCTGCCCCAACCCTGGTGCAGACCCTCATCACCTCACACCTTGACTACTGCAATGGACTCTGGGGGCTCTGCCTGTCTCACGGCTCTCCCCACTCCAGTGTATCCCCCAATTCAGTCACTAGAATGATTTTCCTAAAACCCAAGTCAGATCATGTCACCCGCCTACTTAGGGAATGCCAGTGGCTATCACTTCCAAAACGCTCTGTCTGGCCTTCAAAGCTCTTCATCACTGTGCCCCCTCCTGCCTTTCTAGTCCTCTGGAACCTTACTCTCTGACACGTCCTCTTCTCTCAGTGACACTGATCTCCTGACTATTTCACTCCAGAGACCCTCCTTCTCTCAGCTCTGAGCATCCTTCTTAGCTGTCCCCACGCCTGAAGTATGTTCTCCCTCCTCTGCCCTGACTAATGACCTCCCTGGCTTCACTGAAATCCCAACTCAAATTCCACCTTCTGCAGGAAGCCTTCCCTTTGTTAATTATCTCCTATTGATCCTAAACATAGCTTACTCTGTATATATTTATTTGACATTGTCTCCTCCATCAGATTGTGAAGGCAGGAACTGTCTTTTGCCTATTTTCTTGTCCTCATCATGGTGTCTGGCACACAGTAGGTGCTTAATAAATGTTTGACTGTTAAGTTACAAAAATGAAAACGCTTCATTTTCTTCTTGTTATGGGTCTTGTCCCTATTCTGTTGTGGAAACTGTGTCTGTTTCCACCTCTTCTCCTGTATCCCCTTTATTTCTGGGATGGCTCCCTCTTTTCTCTGTCTTCTTCTGGGGCTCCTCTGTAAAGTTTGTCCTCATCAAGTCATCTCTACTTACTGAATTCTCTCCCCCATGATGCTATCCAAACCAGGGTGAAAACCCTACGGTGTTCCTTTGGGTGTGCAGAACTAAGCTGCTTATTCCTGCAGCTGGGAACAAGAAGGACAAAATGCACCAGAAGCACATGGTTGCTTTACGAACTAAGCCGGGGTAAAATCTCCACAGCCCGCTGCCAAAGGTGATAGTGCAGCCAAGCTCCCCAAGAAAGGTCTCCACTTGTTATTTGGTCTCAGTAAAGACTCTTCTCAGGAAAAGCAAACAGAACTTTCTTTTGGCCTTGCTTTGTACGCTCAGCATTTACCACAGCGTCTGGCACATAGTAAATGCTTCATTTTTGCTGACCGACTGACAGTTAATCACCTTGAAAGAGATAATCCTCTGTGTTCTGATCAGGGTTATCAGAGCTCCCAACAATATCAAAGGGAGACCTTCCCGCCATCATCTCAAACATCAGCACACCAAGCGCCCACCAGTCCACACTGAAACCTTCAAAAAAAGGTCTGAATTAATGAAGAAAAAAATAGTAAACCATCATTCCTTAAAGCCCTTATTACCAAATAAACATAAGTATTATGTACTAAATGGTCTGCTAAATGCATTCCAACCCACATCACAAAGTCACAGGGTTGGTAAGTCTTGTTAAATTAAGTAAAAAGATGCATTCCTGAAAATCTATTCAAGAGAGGAACTTTTAGGAAATGAATCTTACAAATTTCCATAACTCCAGAGATTTAATTCCCATAGATAAGCTCAAATCCTAGGATAATGAAAACTATATCTAAGGATAAAACAAACCTACATGGAACAAAGTTTCTGCCTGCGGGAGGCTTCCCAGGCCTGACGTTTTTGACTGTCGATGGAATGTCCTGAAAGGGGCAACTATGGCCCTTCAACTCAATTCAACTTTCCCCTTGGCATCTGAAGGGCAGTGAGGAATCAAACTGTCCCACAGACAGAGCCACAAGCTACACACAGATAGAAAGAGACAGGAGGACCAATCTTCTCCTTCCTAGCTGAGGTATCCTGGCTGAATCTTCCAACCCATGACTAGGGGCATCCCATATGCCAAGCACCCTGACTGGCAACCTGCCCCTTCCAAGTCTTTAGCTACAGGCAGATTAAAGAACCCCTGTAGAGTCCTCCCTTTCTCATTTCTAATATAGTTAGGGGTGGGGATGTTAGTTGGATTTTCTACATATATTTTTTCTAATAAGGTCAATATTAAAACACTGGAAAACTCTAAGGGCAAATGCCTAAAACAGAGGATAATCAATTTTTTTAAAATAAAGTCACAAGTTAGACCACCCACTGCCTGGGCAAAAAATCAAAACAAAACAAAAACCCAACTCTTTATTACCATAATCTTCTCCTCGTAAAATTTCAGGAGCAATGTAATTTGGAGTACCACAGAAAGTACTGGTCGTGTCTCCTGGCCTTAATCCTTCCTTTAAAAAAAAAAAAAGAGAAAAGTGGTATCACAGGAACCTCAAATTTTGTTGTCAAACCACACTCCCCATCTCAACCTCCTAAATCCAGCACCGGTTCAGGGAGTCAGTTCTCGGAACACACTCTATGTTTTGGCCACGAGGCCCCTTTGCCCCTCCTCAGGCCCTCTTGCACCCCATCCCCACTCTGGACCCTCTGCTTCCCCCCCTCCCCAGTGCCTGCCCAGCTTGTCTCCATGATGGAATGCACATCCTCACTTGGGCCTCTGAGGCTCCCTAGCTTCCTTTGATGCTAAGCTTAAGCACTACGTTCTTTTTGAGGGCCAGTCCCCCCCTCCCATGACCTTTTATTTACTTTGTATGTATTCTGATTTGCTGATAGGTTCATGGGTTGTTTTTCCTCTGATAAGCATGTGAACACCTTGAAGGCAGGGCCTGGTTCGTTTTTATCTTTAAATCCCAAGTGCCTCACACACACAGCAACTGCTTGATAAATGAGAGCCTGATTAAAAATATATCCGTGGCACCATGGTCACTTTTTTAAATGCCCATCATGTTCTTCGTACACACACAGCTTAAAGAACATCTGTCTTCACTATTATCTGTTTACAAGTAGGTCAATTATGACAACCACCACCTTTTCGAAAAGATCTGACTTTACTCCTGTCTATCCTCTAATTTCAAACTGTGCTGAAAAACTGTATCCCACAAACACTCTGCTTTAAAAATCCATACCCACGTGTTGATGTTTCATTCACTCTGCTAGATCTGTGGTAATACACAGGAGCTACGTTAGGGCTCTGATATGCAGGAAGTAGGTTAACCACTCCTAATTTCAATAAGCCTAGATACTGTAATCGGCTTATAAGCCGCTTTGAGGAATGACAAATGATTCTTTCATGATACTATATGAAGTTTGTCATGAAGCCTTTATCGCCTCAAGAGAAAGTCTACACAACGTGAGTACAAACCAAGAGAGGCGTGACTCTATTTTGTGTCTGAAATGAGTGAATCAAAATTGTTCATGAAATGTTTCCAAAGCCAGGTTAGATGAACTCATAGCAGAGGGCCTCCACCCACCAGCAAAGTCTACACAATGTTAAACCAGCCAGTGAAAACCTGAAGAAAGTAACAGGGAATATTTCTGGAAGAAAACTGTGAAAGTGCTTCACAAAGTGTTTCTGATTTCCAAAAAACCTGTTACAAGAAAAACAAATTCATCCGACATTAACATTTAGCCAAAGGCATTAAGCTGCTTCTCTCCTTCACTGGCCTCAAATCTTCAGAGAGGAGGTTTTTGTTCCGGGGTGGGAGGTAGTGGATGCTTTCCATTTTCCTGAAGGTTGAAGCTTCCTAGGCAATGCTCCTTGCTAGCTGGGCTAGCCTCCCCGGCATGGTAGTGGAGACCAACTTCCAGTGCCATTAGGTCAGGTTTTAGAATCTAAATGAAATCCCTTTTTGCAAGGAGGAAGCAAATAAAAACATCTTTTGCAGCCGTATCATCTAAATACCACCAAATTTCTCCAGAGCATCATATAAATGGAAACAAACAAACAAAATTCTTCTGAATAAAGGAAAGACAAAAAGAGTTTTAACAGGTCCCTTTATTCTTATAATTTTTCTTCTTAAAGAAATGAAATTTAAAACTTCCTGAGAAACATGCCATATTTAACATTTTTAAAATTCTGAACCTAAAATCCCAAAAAAGAATATTTCCCCACACACAGCACACACAAAAGGAGGATTCTACATGAAACTGGGAATCTCCATTTCATGCTGCTTGCTTTCTTAAAAGTATGTAATACATTATACACGCTGCTTTCCAAACTGTCCTGCTTGTCTGTGCTCCCTTCTGAACTTCCTCCCATCCTCTCCTGGGCAGTAAAAAAAATATGTTGCAATGGTGTGTACCACACATGTTTGAAAGGGTACAAAGGGATCCAAACGCTTTGAGAGAAACACTAGAAGGGAAAAAAAAAGCTCTCCAAAGCCCGGGAAATATGTGAGAAAAGGGCTCAAGTGAATTGTCTTTCTCTCATGCACATCAGCAACCACAGATACTCATAGAAAGGGCTTAAAAAAAAAACCCTTTCAGGCCCCCGGACATTGCGGCTTACTTGTCAGCTCTTAAATAAGGCCGACTTTGCCAACGAAGCTTTGTGGCTGATGCTGAGCTCAGTTAAGGAGAAGATCCACTCGTTCTCGCCCCAGCTGGGCAAAGATCACTGGGCAGAGCCCCCTGAACAAGGGGAAACAGTCACCCTTAGTTTTGACTGAAGAGAGAAGCCCCTCTAAGTGGAATCTTTTAAAACTGAAGACAAGAGGATTCACACTCTCCTGTCTACTGGAGTCTGAGTCAAAAAGCATACACCTGAAACTGCACTGGATTCTCAGCAGCTCCTGTCATCTCTGGGAAACAGCAAGGCTACCCACAACCTTTCCTCACCCTCACTGAGGCTCACAGGGGAGGTGGCATTGAAAAAAGGAAGAAAAAGAGCATTCTGGAATGCTAGGCAGAACACGCCTACTTATGAGCAGCCATTCCCCCTCCCCCCTCCCTAGGTCTCTTCCTCCTCCTCCACCTTCCTCCTCTTTTTCCTCTTCTTCCCCCCCTCCTCCCTCCTCCTTCTTCTTCCTCCTCCCTCCCAATTCACACCCAGGTCTCTTCCTCCTCCTTTTCTTCCTCCTCCTCCTCCTCCCCCAGGTCTCCTCCCGGAGTGGCCGTTAGCAGAGGTGGCACCCTTTCTGAAGGCCAAGGGGAGGGCCCTCACCTTACACATGCCATAGTCAGTGAGCTTAATGTGCCCTTCAGAATCCAGCAACACATTGTCCAGCTTCAGGTCTCGATAGATTATCCCTCGTTCATGAAGGTAATTTAGTGCTAGACTTATTTCTGCAGAATAAAATCTAGAATGAGATAAAAAGGTCACTGGTTTGCTTCCAAAGAAATGTATGCTAAACCTTAAATTACATGGTGGACATGTACATGTAATTGCTTTACAAATGCAAATAACACTCATGTCACACTCAAAGTTCTTCTCTGGTTAGGAGTCCTAATTTCTAAAGTAATCCTTTTACACCAGACACCAGGCCCAGCACAGAACCAGCTAGGAAACAGTCAGCACCCTTGAGTATTTTAAAATATTGCTTTTTCATTGAAGCCCTGTATTTCACAGAAATCTTTTCATACCTCAAACAGTTTCACGGATGACCCAAAGCTACCAACCCTTCCAACAAAAATCTGTGCTTCACACCAGACTCTCAGAACAAGAATGAAAGCAAACATTTCTGTCATTAGATGATGTATCACAAAAGCCCCCTATGATGCCCCGACGTGTCTTGGAGGTTGTAACCCTGGGTTCTCCAAGGCTCTGGGGGGAAGCAGTTCTGGCATGTGGCCTGACTGCTGTCCAAGGACCCACCCAGCTACGTTCAGAAAGGCTCGGCATCAGAGAGGTGGCCAACGAAGGGATGAGCTTTGCATTTTTAAAATCCAACGTATTTTTAATAACCAACCGTCATGGTGGCACGGATGTACTTCTTTATACAGGGTGTCCCTAAAGTCTGGACACATAGGCAAATATTTTCAACAACATTTTATTTATTTAATTGGAATATTAATAGACCTTAGCCCCCTTGATTTCTTTTTCTGGGGTATGCTAAAGGAGAAGGCGTACTCAATGAAAATCACAGATGCAACACACTTGATTGAACACATAAAGAGTGAATGTGCTAAAATTGACAGCAATGTGGAGTTATCGCATCAAGTTCACGTGAATCTTGCAAAGCACATCAAGCTTTGCATCACAAATGATGGAAATCATATTGAAGATCTTATTTGTTAATATTCCAATTAAATAAAATGTTGCTGAAAATTTCATTCCTTTCATTTCTTGAAAATATGCATTTTTGCCTATCTGTCCAGACTTTAGGAACACCATGACACTACATGGCCTGTCAAAGAAAATTTTATATGTAAAAGGCACACAAAAGAGCATAGGAAAACATTATTTAGTAGCTATTTCACCACCGGCATAATTATCTCAAATGAAGCACACCCTGATTTTTTTGTTGGTGTTGTCCATAGCAACCAATAAAATTGTCCACCAAGGCAAGGAGGCCATGAGAGGAGTTGGCAGCAGTCATGCCCAGAGAGGGATGAATGGAGGGGTGTTTAAAGTATTGGAAAAATATTCAGTTATACAGCAAATTCTTGCCCTAAACCTCACTGATAAACTCTCAACATGAAACAAATCTCAACAGAATCATTAATTAGTCTCACTGTCTGCAGCATTCTCTGAAAAGATTGGCTGAAGGTCCTAAAGGACTCAGACCATCAGGAAACACTGTACTTGGGTCCAGAACCATTCATATCCTGTTCCTTACTGAAATAACACTGATTCTGTGTTGTTGTTTTTAAAAAATTGATCCTATTTACAGTTAATTGATTTTGTCCTGTAACTGCCCAAATCATGGTTCTTGGTCTCTGAACTTAGTTCGGACTTCAGCTGCCCTGTAATTAGTTAAGTTCAGAAATCCAGTTCTCCCGTTAATCACTGTCGTGTTCTTGTGTCAAGGAAATCTGTTACCCCTGAAGGAGGCAGGTGGACCCCAGGGAGTCTGGCCTGGTATCCTTACCCCACCAAGCTCTCTTCAAGGATGTCTGGTTTGTGATCTCCGAGCTGGCAGGTGGACTCAAACAATGGAAGGAGCTGCGCTGAGCCCCTCATTCCCAATTTCCAGCCAATTAAGTTGTCCCCCACGCCTCAGCTTTGTAACCGATCACACTGATTTAGCCATTTATGATGCTGACTTCTTTTAACCAATCATCACTTGCTCTCCGCCTACAAAGCCCTGTTCTAAGAGGATGGCCATTCCCCAACTCAGGGTCTCAGCTTGGCTGAAGAAGTAGAGATTCTATTTATCAGTAAATTCATGCTTTACTAATTGAACGTGCCTTAAAGTTTGTGCCTTGGTTTACCTCATTCCGACCATAACCTTGTGCTATGCAAGTTTCCTAAGTCCTACTGGCAGACCAGCAAGTGTGGCTGCAAGACATTCTCAGTTCAAATATATCATCACATTTGATAACAATACTACAAATATGGCATTAATCAGAGACTATCCATTTGGGTTTTACTTTCCTAGTGAAGAAAATGATGCAGAGATTGTTGCTAATTTACAAATGGGAGGAAAATACCAACTGAGCCACTAATGGGAAGGAAGTGGTTTGTCCAAAGTGAGGCAAAGCAGAACCAGGCCTAAAACTCCATTCTTGATCCCTGATCTAGCCCTCTGACCTATTCTCAAAAAAGGTCAATATATGTAATCTCCCCAAACTGATATAAAACCAAAGTTACAAAACACAAGAGGGTCGGAGGAGTTTTCCACCTGTTCATTGACACTGAGGACAGAACTAAGTGTCCCAAATTTAAAGCCTGATCAATGCAAGGAAAGGCAGAGCAGGCTTCAGGGATTTTTTAAATAACAGAAATGTTCTGTAATCACTTTCAAAAATATACATAAAATGAACTTAACAGTGTTGCTAATAAAGGGTCCTCCCAGATGAATTCTAAAAAACAGATGTATAATTAGCACAGCATTATGTAAATGGACCCTGAAAACAAGGGCAAACATTTCCCTCGAAATGTTATCTATATTCTTCATTCGCTTAGGAGCCGTTTGAAACTATACACTGATGTACATTAGGATACGTTTACTATTAAAGCAAAACTAGGAGTTTGAGGCCAGCGATCCAAGGAGAACCGCAAAGGACATAGGAGGGCTTCACCCTGCTGGCTCCTAAACCACCTGTGGAACAGCAAACAACATACCTCGCATGTTCTTCTGGGAGCTTCCTCTGTCGCTGCATGTGAAACATGAGATCTCCTCCATTTACATACTCTATCACAAAGAACAATCTAAAAAAGAAGAACGTCTCTCAAACTCCAATCTGTGATGAGGCCTTCATTTCCACACTGCAGACAACACGATGAAAACCAGCCAGAACGCTGGAAGGAGCTCGTGGCCAGGCAGACCAGGCCGCAGAGGAGAGGCGGCCTGAGGGAGGAAGGGGGGCCCCGCAGCCAGGTCTCTGGTGGCCCCATCAGGACTTGCTCTCCCACTCTCCTTGTGATGGACCCGCTGGTGAGACCACAGCCGCATCTTTCTCTACTGGCCCTTCTTCTCCTGGCATCAGCCTCCCTTCATCATACCACCAACAGTCCTAGCACCCGCTACTCCAAAGCAGCAGCTCTGACATCCCTCAACACTGACCATGTCAGTCATTTCTAACTTTTTAATACCAAAGGGGATAGTGTGTGGAAAGAGCTTCAGAATCCTGGAAGTCCCCAAAGAAATGCAACAGAATCCCAGCAGCTCATTCACAATGTCAACATTCCCCAAAACAGTTGGTTTTTGTTTTGTTTTTTATTTTATTTTTTGCTACTAACTTATTCTTTATTCTTTACTTTATGGCCAAGCCTGAGAGCTAGGAACCTAGTCTGGGAGCACCTAGGTCTTGTGTCTAACTATTTATGTGCCAGACCTGTTGTTTCTCCCCTGCTAGAAGGTGGGCAGGGGCTGTTTTTGCTCTTTAGTCGTATGCCCAATCCTCAGCACGGCTCCTGGCACACAGCTGCTGACTGACAGACTGCCAGCCTTGGTGTGAGGGGGGCAACCCTGAAGAAATCTCTCTGACCCTCTGATGCAGCTCCCTCGCTGGTCAAGCTGGGATACTTCCTGATTCCTGGGATTATCATGAGGGCCTAGGAATTCTTTTTTTGAAGTGCCTCATAACCATACAGACTTATGGCCATGTCAGCTCCTGCTATGACTATAGCCCCTCCTAGGTGAACCTCTCCTTGAGTTCTGCTCCAGGGGTTCACTAGGGCACGAGGGTCCTCAAAGGCCCCACCCAGCAGGGAAGGCTCTTTAGAGACAGACTGTGCACCTGCTGCCTGAAGGTCAGGTGAATTTTGGAAGGGCTCCTTAGCAGAGTGATCACTTTTAGGGGCCGTGGCCTACCCAACAACCTCCATGAGGAATATGCTGGAGACCTGGACTGCGCACTATGGCAGCCTCGTGTGCCGGCAAAACCACAGCATCCTGGCCTAGGGCCATACATGCTTCATCTTTCTTGGTGTAAAACTATCACGAACAATACCCTCAAATGTGCCCAGTCCGACCCTCTCCCTATTCCTCCTCTTCACTCTTACCTGCTTTCTGTCTGGAAGCAAGAGTGCAGGCCCACGAGGAAGGGGTGGTTGGAGGCCTGCTCAAAGACATGTTTCTCTGTCTGCACCCAATCGATGTCCTGGTAAAACACACGAGAACAAGCCCAAAGCTCTCAGATTCTCTCTCTTACTCTTACCAACATTCTCCAAAAGAGGCAATTATTGTTTTGTTCCTAAGAAATTAGTTGATTACTGAGACACAAGAGATAAAATGGTCCTTTCGCAATTCATTTCACCATCAATTCACAATCTACAAAACAGGATGCACACAGATATGTGAGATAAAGCAAATGCTGTCCTATGCACAGGTCCATCAAAGAAGCACTGGCCTCTGGGGGGGAGGGGTCCAAGGAGGGCCCACAGAAATCGGCCCTGAGAGAATGCAGAAGTATGAAGCATTTCACTAAATGGGAAGCTTCCCTCTGAGCACAGAGTCATTCCTCTTCCTTAAAAGGGCAGGTAGGGAAAACTCCATCAGCCAGCTATGACAAGTCCAGTTACCTAAGGAGCTGGACAATCACAGGTAAAAAGCATCAAACACCCATGTGGACAGTGCCAGGGTCTTCTCTCCTGTAACCCTGGGAAGCTTATACTGTACATGCCCACTCAGTCTTAGAGAGTCCAGAGCGCCACGCACCTCATCATCATTGACCAGCTCCTTCTTCACGACTTTCATGGCATAAATGCGCTCCGTTTTTTTCAGTCGCACCAACAGCACTTTGGCATAGCTCCCCCTTCCTATGACACGGAGCAAATCAAAATCCAGGAGACCCAGACTAGATGAAGCTTTGCCACTGTCCCTAGTGCTCATTGCCTGTTAATGGAATGATCATTTTTAAAAAATGCAATGGCTGGAAAGCCCACTTAAAAACATCCCACTGGAAAGACACCACTGAAAATGGAGATTCTCTACATCCACAACATTTCATGAGGTCCAGAGATAGAGGACTAGTAGAGGAGATGGAGAAGGAAAGAGCAAAGAGAATCATTAGAGTCTAGTCCTTAGTGACTTAGAAAACCACAAGTGACCATTGTCGATGTTGCGTTGTATTTTTATTTTCTGCTTAAATATTTCCCAATTATGCTTTCATCCGGTTTAGCACTCCTCATGATGCCCAGTGTCTGACCCTTCTGGTGGAGAGTCAGGGCAGCCCACTCAGTCAGGAAGAAGAAAGCAACATCGTCAGACACAGCATAGGGCTCAGGGAACCTTTCCTCCCAGGACAGACCAACAATTAGCCAGTTTTACCAATTTTAAATTGGGCAATTATTAGCAATTAGGAGCTGCTAGAAGGTAGTTTCTTGACATGCTGGAAACCAGAAGAGGTTAAGGAGGAAGTGGGTGGTAAAGAAATGAGACAGTACACTGTGAGGAAATCATTTTACACTTCTTTTTAAAGACCTTATTTATTAAGAGAAAAATAAGCAGGAGAAAGGAGTGGAGCCTAACATGCCTTTTTATCTGCCAGAGGTGTTCTACCACACAATAAACAAAGGTTAAGTTTAAATGTTTTTTTAGAAAAGGCCAAAATTTTTCTAAATCTGAGATCCTTTTCTAAAAGAAAACAGGAATTTGGTTATTTATGCCCCGGCCCCCCTCCCAGCAGAAGAATCTAATATTATCTTAGTAAGGATCACTAGGCAACCATTTGATGCAAATTAATCAGTAAACACGGAGCTGTTAGCTATTAAATGGGGAAGTCACCATGACTGAAGCCAGCTGCCAGAGAACTACTTGCTAGGAAAAAGCTATTCTGTGGTTTATGTGTTTGTACATGCACTTTCCTCTCTGTTGGGTCATGAGAAGAAAAGGAAGCAATGAAACTAAAGGGAGAAAATGGGTGCCTTTTCATGGGAGCAAAAAACAGGGTTGGGGGGGAAACCTAGGTGCCCAACCATTGAGGAATGTCTGAACAAACTGTGGTATGTGAAGGATATAAAAATAATGAAATTATTATCACACCAAGAGAAAGGATAACAGGGCGGGGTTCAGAGAAGCCTGAGAAGAAAGGACTTAAATGATGCGGAGAGAACGGAACAGAACCATAAGTCACTGAAAAGCAGCAGGGGTTTAACTGATGCTGTATCCAAGGGTCCCAACTTGACTTCAGGGGCCTGTTGAGGGAACCCCTCTCCTCCTCCTTAGAAGAGAGGAGGCAGGCTGCAAGGGCAGAGCTAGGTCATGCCTTCACAAATGACCAGAAGGATGGTTTGTTTTAACATATTCTTCTCCATGATAAGGGAGGGTTCCCCTGAGGGGCAGGGTCATTGAGAAATGAAAGAATCATCAATAATACATTTTTTCAAAATGAGCACAGGTGGTTGAAACGCCATCCTCCTAGAAGGACAAAGACCTCTGAAAGTCAAGTTCCTGTAGATGTCACCCTGTAATTCCAAAGCTGAAAAGGCCCTCAGAAATCATTTCCTCCAGGCTCCTCATCTTAGAGAGAGGAACCAGAAGCCCAGGGGTGGGCCCAGGTTCACGCAGTACCTCCTAAGAAGCAGAATCAGCATTCCCCAGATGTTCTGACACCCCAGCTCCTACTCTCTTGGATTACACTATGATCCCCCATTAAATCGACAGCTGGCTATCAGCTGTCAAATACAATAGGCCAAGTGATTTTTACCTCCTTTTCTTCACCAACATGGTCCAAACTCTCATGACTTGAAGGGTTATATGGAATCACTGGAAGAAAAAAGACACGATAAATGGATAAAGAAGGTACCAAGTCATTAAAACATAAAGGAGCCATCTCTTGAGATGTAAGTGAAGGAACCACTAATTCCCACTATGTCAACAATCTCTGATTTTCACCATTTCTGTTTGTCCGTGTCTTCTGTGAATAAGGCCTGTTGCCTCTCTAACACATCTGTGGGAACTCTTTGCCAAAAGTGGAGACGCCAATAGTTTCTTGCCTTGTCATAATGATAATTTCATCCTTTCAACAGGGTGGAGAAACCAGTGAGTGGAACTTCTATTCTGAGTCAGATTTTCACTAACAAAGAGGAACTGTCAGCTGAGGTGGGTGGAAATGATGGGGACCTTACAGGAAGGAAAGGAGGATCCCATGGACTAAACTTTTACAAGGGGAAGCCAGCTCAGGATACCCTCAAGATTGGAATTCTGAGGACAGAGACAATTTCAGTGAGGAAGAAAGATTAAAAAGACAAATGAGGATACAAAAGAAATTCAACCAATTTAGCTCCAAAAAGACATATGTGGAAGAAGGAAGCCAGGACAAGTGATGGTGGGTGAACACAAACCTGCTGCACAGGCCTGCTAGCATGGCATTAGGCACTCTAAGGCTCAGAATGATCTGAAGCTGGAGGAAAGTTAGACAACAGCAAGGGTTTTAACAGATATTTAAAGGGGTGCGGGGAGACAGAGGATGGAAGGGGGGATGGGATCACAGCTTGGAATGAATGGTATGGAGAGAAGGCAAAACTACTACACTTGTACAGGGATGGAGGGGACTTGGCTGCCCTGAAGGAGGAAAGTCACCAGGCACCGATCAGGCACAGATCCCAATACAGTCCAAAAGCTGCCTGATGTCAAGGCTGAGTCACATCAGTCATGTCTGAAACATCACAGAAAACAGCAGAAGGACCAAAAGACTGGAGACAGACAAATCCTGCTCCCATTCCCACAAACAGAAAAGTGGGGCTGGGAAACAAGACGTCACCGAACTTGACTGATTCCTTGAAAACTTCTAGAACCTCTAGAAGAGGAAGCGATGACCTGATGAGCATCCACCAAAGGAAACGGCTGCCCCAGAGAGCCAGTGTGGTTTTGTCAAAGACAGGTCATGCCAGACCAACTCTGCTTCCTTTTTCTGGCAGAGCTGACAAGTGACACGTGGAGATCCTTCACCTAGATCTTAGCAAAGCACATGCAGGCTAGACAAGGGCGAGGCAGAGCGGATGTGGAGTAGGTCAACTGGTCTGACCACAAGAGCAGTGCTAAATTGTTCTAGGTCCTCTTGGAGGGGGGGGGGGGCGGTCTGTGGCAGCTGCACTGAATAAAAATAAAGACCTTTACCAGCTAGAACATTAAGGTGACCAATGAAATTCAACAGAAATAATTTGGATTCATAGGAGTAACCTTCTCAAGTATAGCTAAACAGTTCATATGAAAAAGGTGTAAGGCAAGTGTTTTGGTTTTCTTTTTTTTCCCAAGTGGGAGTGAAAAGAAGGGGAGAGAAAATAAATGCTTGTTGATGGTTAAAAAAACAAAACAAAACTTAATTTTTTAAAAAAATGAAGTTTGGAATGAACTAAGACTCATAAAGGAGCAGTTAGGTGGCACCACAGTGCATAAGGCTCCTGGGCCTGGTGTCAGAAAACTCATCTTCCTGAGTTCAAATCCGACCTCAGCCACTCACTAGCTCTGTGACTCTTGCCTTAGTTTTTTCATCTATAAAATGAGCTGGAGAAGGAAATGGCAAACCACTCCAGTATCTGTGCCAAGAAAACCCCAAATGATATCACAAACTCAGCAACAACTGAAAACGACTGAACAGTGACAACGAAGGCTCAAGAAGAAACCTAAAGATGGGAGGGTTTCCATGCACTCCAAGCCCAATGACTGAACTATGGGATGAGGCCCGAGAAAATGAACCCCATCTTGGGCTGCATGAGGGGAGGTACAGCTTCCAGGCCTAAGGAGGAGAATCCTGATGTTCTCCGCACTGGTCAAACCACACTGGGACCTCGACAGCATCGAGGTCATATCACAAGAGGATCATTTGAACAAGGCATGATTAACCTGGAGAAGAGATTTCTATGAGGGGTGTATGATAACTGTCTTAAAGCACATGAAATGCTATTATGTGAACGAATGATGAGATCTGTCCTGCTTGGCTCTGCAGGGCAGAAGGAGGCATAAAGTGTGGAATTACAAAGAGGCCAAAAGTAGGCTTCTCCCTCTTGGATAACTCTACTTCAAGAGATGATGGGAAACTCTACTGGTCCCTTTCCAATCTGAGACTCTGCGCCTCCTCAAGCTGTGCTCACTGCCCAGAGGCCCTCCTCTAGGGGGGACAGACATCCTGGCATCCTGGATTACAGACAGAGACTGAGGGTATGTACAAGGACAAATGTCTTCTGTTGACTCTCCCAAAGCTTGTGACCTCAGGCAAGGCCCCGAGGTCACAGTGCCTGGCTTCAGTTTCCTGATTCTGAAAATGAGGGAGTTGGTCCTTAAGGTTCCTTCTCATTTGAGGATTCTCAGTCTAATAGGAAATCTCAAAGTTATTAAGACTGCATTCAAATTAAGAAGACAAACAGATAATTCCCTCCCCCAGCCCCTCTAAAACAGCCTTATCCCTCTTGCAATCTTCTCATTCCCTTGAAAAAGAGACTGGAATAAGTCTTACCTGTCTCTACATTGTCTGAATGCACAGAGGTTTGGTCCATGGGCATCATTGGTTCCTGGATAAAGATTTAAACATGTTCAGAGACTGTACCTTCTTATGTTCTGACAAACTTTCATTTCCAGCAGCTATCGAATATTACAACTAAATTGGAGAGAATATGACTGAGCCATCAGATTCCTGCATGTAGCATGGTTACCGTCAGAAGCTCTTACTGTATGAAGCCAGACAACATCCCCTGGATGAAGCTGCATCATTCACATTGGAAAGACAACAAAGTAGACATGATCATTTCTAGGGCTCGTATCAGAAGTCAACGGCAAAGGCGGACTTGTGACTGAATCCCTGGTATCTGAGGCATCCTCTCTGGGGAACGGAAACTTTAAACAGTCTTCCCTAAACTAGCCCCAAACTGCTGGCTGATGAAAACCGAAGACTCAAGTTTAACAAAAACCAGCAGGAAAGAGCGAATGAAAGCGAACGTTCCTCATTGCGCGCTGACGCTGACTTTTGCTAATTGAGGGTGATGATGAAGAGGAGGAGGAGACGCATGTAGCCAGGGCCTGGAGGGCTCACTCAGGCTACTTCAACGGATCCTCACAACCACCCTGTGATGTGGGAGCCATAATTAGTCCCATTTCATAGATGGGGACACTGAGGCTGAGAGAGGTTAAATGATTGGTGGGGGTCATACAAGTGTCTCACGCAGGATTCAAACCCTGGTCTTCCTCATGCCCCTCCTGGCACTCTCTCACTGCGCCCCCTTTGCTGCCTCCCCTCCGATGGGCCTTTGAGAGGCTGCCTGGCTGAGGGGAAATGGCATCCTGGGTTTGAATCCTAACTTGTGTGACCTTTGGCCAGTGCCTTCAACTCTCTGGGCCTAAATGCAGGTTGGACTCAGTGATCCCTCAAGCCCCTCTGATCTCCAATCTACGACTTTTCAGCCTCATCCAAATTTATCTACACCAGAGTTCTTCCTTCCCAACTCTGTTCTCACAGTCTTGCACCATAAGCCCCTCATCAACATGCTTCCATTAAAAGAAAATGTGCCCTGACAACCTGAAAGAAGAGTTACTGTGAGCAAGTCTGGGGAGGCATCACCTCTTCGAGGCCTGGTGCTTGGCTGCTTCAAGACTCTGGACACAACACATCTATTGATCTGGCTTCTCAGAAACTCAGACAACATACTCAGAATCCTGAAGGACGTGGCTAGACATCCCCGTCCTCCTCCAAAGACCCAAGGCTCAGACACGTAGAAGGAAAGCCCAGCCTCCTCTCATTTCTCCCTCGCCTCTGGAATACACCGACACAGCTGCAGTATTGGCTGCCCCCAGGCAGTGCCAGGAGGGCTCTTCTCCCCACCTTCTGCCCTCAGAGCCCTTGGCTTCTAGCCTCAGCGTGGGCATCGCTGCTCCCTGCCGCAGGACATCCTGGGGCCATGACCTCCTTCTCATTCTCTCTTTAACTGGGTCACTTAGATACGTGTCACCCCACTGAGATGGCAGCTGTTTGAGGGCAGGGGTTGGCTTTGCTTTTTCTTTGTACCCCCAGGATGCAGTAATTACTTTTAAAATGAGGCTGTTTGATAGACAAATGAAAAGAGGTAGAGCAATGTGTAGTGACAAAAATCGTCCCACAGCTCTTCCTGAGGTTAGGACACACAACAGTGCAGGGGCAGAGTGGGCTGGGTACAAACCCTGGCCAAGTGGCCCAAGGCCAGTCACCCAAGCCACTCAGAGCTGCCAAGCAGCACGCTGCAAGGACTTTCTACAGAGGGTTTTCAGGACACCGGTGAGATCGCAGTTCTAGCCTCTCAAAACTTTATGAAAAATCACTAGTTATAAAAACCTATCTGGAAATCCCAGATTTTGTGAAAAATTAAATTCCTCTCATAAACCAACATGACTGTGGGCACTCAAAACCTAAAAAACAAAACAAAACAAAACCTCAAAACCCTAAAAAAATCAGTGGCACCTTCATATGTGCATGTAAGCGTATATACGTGTGTGTATGTGTGTGTATAGACGTATAGCTATGTACACACACACACACACACACACACACACACACACACACACACACACACACACACACACACACACGCATGCACACAGTCCCACCAGTCCACCCCACACTAACCTGCCCAGCTTTGGTTCCAGAGTCCTAACAGGGGACCCCATTCTAGGCCTCTCCCACCCCAAAGCAAGGAGCCACCATCTTACCGGGGGCAGAGAATGCCGCCCACACTCAATGGTAACCAGCTTGTGGCACTTCTTGTGAACAAGCAGCTTGCAGTTGATGCACTTGTAGCCCTGGCGCCCAAGGCCCCAGATTCGGTCGGTGCAGATTGCACAGTGAGCTCGCTAAAGAGGGCAAGAGAACAACGTTTAGACGAACGTGGATGTTCCTGCACGTGGCAATGCTAGCCCCACAGTGGCGGGGGAGACATGGGGGGATGGGGACGACGACACTGCCCTCCCTCCTCCTCATCTCAGTGTCTTCTGGGATCAACATTTCTATCCTGTGACTATAAAGCAACATCCTCCCTGCACCTATTATTTTCCCAAAGCTGTATGAGGCCAGAGAGAAAACGAAGTTAAGATGCAGCCTTCAGTGAAAGTAAGTGGGCCGCCATTTTGGTGTTGGTGAGACACCTTGGACATTTCATTGTTTCATAGCTAAAAGCAGGGACAACAGGAGGAACTCAGTTTGAACAGGAAAAGCCCAAGAAAAGAGAAAATCACGGAAGCCCACACAACCCCCCAGACTGTTCAGAGGTCAAATCAGAGTCGTGCTTTTCTAGCTAAGAGCCCGGGGAATATCAGGGCTGCTGCCTATCCACTGGGCACTAGCAAAGAGCAGTGGGGGTATCAAGGCCTTCTCTTTAAAACAAGAGCTCATCACTTTTTTTTGTCACAGACCTGCCCCGCCTCCACCTTTCACAATCTGGCAAAGCCGATGGACTCCTTATTGGAATATCCTTAAAGATATAATAAATAAAATAAAATAAAATACATTGGATTACAAAAGAAACCAGTAATATTGAAAGATGTAATTTTTTTTTCCATCAAAGTTCAGAGATGCCCAGAACTCTTTTCACTGAGGCCTTGGGTATCTTTGGTCCCAGGTTAAGAAACTATGTTTTACAGTTGTGAATTTATAAGCCTTACCCTAAATACCTGTAGCCCCATTACTTAAGCCAGAAGCCCAGGGATATGTGGCATCTAGGAAGTCCACGTGGAATCTTCTTGGAAGAGTCCACATGTGCACAAGTCAACTTCATTCAAGCCTTTTCAGGTCACTGGGAATAACCAGAAAGAACCCAGCCAGTCACTGCTTATTCGACAAAAGGGCGAAATCTAGTCTTTCTCTCTGCAATCAAGGTGACTGTGTTGAGGGCCAAAGGGAGTGGGAGGGAGGTGGAGAGAAACTCGGTCCCAGAACCAACAACAAGCCATCCAGGCCAGATTACCCTGTTGAACCGCTTGGCTTGGAAAGTGTGGCCATTGGCACAATAGAGCTTCCTCCAGCGACGCGCACCTCGGCGATAGATGGACTCTGAAAAGGGACAAGAAGAAAGAGACCTGAGAGGCTGCAAACAATATCCAAGCCCAAGAGGCAAAGCCTGAGGACAACAAAATAGGGACACGCCTCAGCCAATGCCAGGGGGACCAAGAGAATGAGAGCCACGCCAAGAAGCAGCAGCCAGCCGGGCCCAGAGAAGGCCACCACTGTAACACATCAGTACTTCTTTTCACAGACACACCCCCTGTCTACATTTCTGGCAAGCTGAATCCATAATATATCCTGTATATCTGATGTTACCATTAGGGTATAATCCCAGTGTCTGCAAATCCTCCTGCACTTCACGAGATTCAATGCTCTCCATGAAGCTGGGGTCAATCCTGGGAGAAGCTAACCTTGTGTTCTAAATAAGAAGGACAGCCTCCGAGTTCAATTTAACATTACCTCTTGGGCAAGCATCTTCAGTGGTTCCCTCTTGTCTCTAAGTTCAAATAAGAATCTTTCAGCTCGGTGTTTGAAGGCCCTCACAGTCTGGGCCCAGACTCCCCTCCAACCTCATTACTCATCGCATCCCTTCACCTCCTCAAGGTTCCAGTCAAGCAAGCCGATGTGCCAAGAGAGCCAAGGCTCTCCCTCTTCATCCCTGGCTCAGAATCCTCACCAGCCTCCAGCTTAGCTCAGGACCACTTTCCAGGAAAAGTCTTTCTTAATTCCCTCATCTCCTCAATTTACCTTGTTCCCTCTGTCCTCTTTTGTCTGGGTCACAACATCCCAAAGAATGGAATCTCCCTGAGGACAGGGACCACGTTTCTCATTGTTTTTGAATCTCAGGGAGTTGAAAAAGCCCCGTTTAATTGACGGTTTTAGTTTTAATTTCTAATTTATTATTAGCAAACTAGGCGAGGCCTTTCCATGAATGAAGTTTTAACTTGACTCTCAAACCTAAGGATGACTCTGGAAAGCCCCCTCACACTCTGGTAACTTCACATGTCTCACACTTGGACATTCTGCATCCTGAGCGGGAATCCACAGTGCTAGGAAGGAACCTTCATGAAAAGAGCTATCGAGGCTCTCTGAGGGATCTCCCACTGTGGGTCAGAACGCGCAGGCGGAAGCCTCAAAGGAAGACTGAAAAGTGTGGTCCAAATGTAGGAATCAATGTTCTGAACAGGAGTGCCTGCCTCTTTGTGAGTGTCATGGATCCTGTGGGTGGTCAGCGTGCTGAGCTTAAGGACTCCTCAGAGTCATGGTCGTAAATGCAGAAATTCACAAAGGAGACCAATTATCTTGAAAGAAAAATGTAAATTCTTTTTTCTCCAAGTTCCCAGATCCCCTGAAATCTGTTCCTGATGCCAGGTCAAATGGAGACTTGGACAGAACGAAAAACATGGTGAGAGACAGAGTACAAACTCTGCTCTGATGACCAGCCTTTAAATGTTCTGGCCCCACAAGACAGAAATGATGAGCGAGCTCCATAGTATCCAAACTGCTGAAGGCCATGCCTGGAAAATGACCTACAGGCCTGTCCTCCACCAGACTGGGGCCTGGTAAAGAAACACTGCACTGTATGCAGTCAGGTCCAAGGGGACCTCTGCACTCCTGCATGGTCAGTGTCCCCCTCCAGATCCACCCACCAACAATCTCTAGTCTCCCCAGTCCTTGAAAGGGCTTCCCAGCCCTTCAGCTTAGCTCAGGACCCCCTCTCAGGAAGTCTTTCTTAATCCCCTTACTTGCTGGTGCTCCCTCTTCCTCCTCCACTTAGCTTGGACTGTCCTATTGGGTCTGGGTTATAAGTCCCACCCCTCTCTTTCACTGCAGAACCCCTCGACCAGCTGTCTCTATCACCTGCCTCTTCCTCCAGGCTTCTCTTCCCACCACCGCCCTCTCTAAAGACGGCCTGCCAAGCCAAAGTATCAAAAACAAAAGCCTTTTTTGCTGACACGGCCAAGCACTGGCAGTCTCTCCTGGTCCTCCCTCACCCAGCCCTCCTTCCCTGGCTCTCACTGGGAGCATTTCCCAAGAGCCTGTCTTGAGTCCTCCTCACTTCTCTCTCGTGTTACTTTGCTTTCAACCACCCCCTCAACATAGATGAACCCCAAATGCTGAGCTCCAGGCCCATCCATAATGGCAGCCTGGGCCTCTCAAACTAAATGTCCCCTGGCCCCACAAACTGAACATGCTGCAAACCTAGCTCACCTTCCTCCTCCTTCGAATTGACTATGTCTCTGTAGGGCATCACTAGCCTCTGGTCATCCATATTTATCATTTTGGGGGTAATCTTGATTTTCCCCTCTCCTAAACGCCTGGCACATGGAGAGTGCTTAATAAATGCTCTATTCATACAGCCATCTATCTGCCTGCCTGCTGGTCTCTGCCTGTCTCTCTCTGTCTGCTTGTCCGTTCACCTGCCTGCCTGCCTGTGCCTCTGCCTGCCTGTCTTTTCCTCAAGGGCTCCTCTCCATTTTTTGTGTCATGGGCCCCACTCTGGCTGACTGTTGAAACCTGGTGACCACATTTTCACATGTTTTTAAATGCATAAAACAGAATACAGATGATAGCAAAGGAAGCCAATTATCATGAAACAGTTATAAACTATGGCACAAACCCGCTGAAGTCTGGCTTTGTCTCCTCTAGCCAGCCAGGCCACAGGAATGGCCACTTTCTCCTATGTAGTGTTTCTCTCCTCTCCTTTTCTATTCCCACAGGCCTTAGTCACAGGCTCTCACTTTCACCCCCAGCAGGACCTCGGCAGCAGCCTCACCTTGCCTGCTTCTATGCAGCCAAAATAACTGGGCTTATCACATCACTCCTCTGTTCGACAATCTGCTCCCTGTTTCCAGGGTGCTGCCCAGGCACTCAAGGCCCCCTCTCCAGCTGATCTGATATTTCTCTCTTTGACCCGGAATGTGGCCGCCACCCCCTGTGACCTCAGACTTCAAACAACATGGTGGCTTACAGTTCCCTTTTGTTCTTCTCCTGAAGCTGGTGAAGAGTTACACCATGAGGTCCTTGAGGCTGTGAGGGTTCTGTCTTTCCTGAACTTCCTATAACCCCCCCACCATACACACACACACACACATACACACACCCCAGTACTTCATACAGGGCTCCACAAAAGGCTGTTTATAATGAACTTGATGAGAAGAAAGGGAAGCTGTTAAAAGCTGAAGAACAGGGGGAAACCGTCCCAATTAGACTTAACACTGTCCCACTGAATCGGAGCAAAGTAATTTCAAAATTGCTATAAGGGACTCTCTGATTTGTTTTTATACGGGTTGCCACAATAAATAACACTTTACACTGAGACAGGGTAAAAAAAAACCCATCAACTCACTATCTTCTCCAGGACACGGCATTCCAGGCCTTTCCGGTACACATGGAAATACTGAAAGAAAACAACAAAAAGAACAAAACTAAAGATTAAGCCAGCATTTGTAGAAACAAACAACGTAAAATGTGCTCATTGTCCCGCCCTAAGAACATCAGCATCAGCCAGGCTTCCAGTCTGAGCCTGTCTAGCTGAAGACAGCTGCCGGTGTGCTGTTAACAGGACACATCTCACACGAGTTACTTTTCTAACACTGTTTGCTGAGAACCATGATACAGACGATGCACTCACATACACGAAGACATGCCAAAGGATAAGACAAGTGAATAAATGTCACTAATTTACTCAATGATTTTAGGGGAATCACTCACCTCACCTTCCTTGGCTTTTTAGGTTGACCTGGGCCTCTGATGCCTTTCTCTCTAATTCTCACACTCTCTCTTCACTTTACTTACTAATTCTCATACATACTCTCTCTCTAATTCTATACCAAGGTATAATTAGTTCATTATAAGGAAGAATTTAATATAAATAGTAAAGAACTTTACAAATACAAAGCCTTTTGAAAGAGGTGTCCCAAGCATAGATATGTTGTACATTACCCTGGGTAACATGCCCATTGGAAGCAACATATTAATATCAAAAATATAAAAAAAGCACAGGGTCTGGAAATTTACGAACACTGAGTTCAACAGAGATTATAAACAGGCTGCTTAAATGACCTAGTTCAGTCAAGAGGCCAGACAAAAAGTAAAGGTTAGGAATAGGATGGCAAGGTTTATGCCAACACTATAAAAATAAAGGTGACAGAATGCACTATTTAAATAGAAGAGTGGCTGCTCCCTATCAATGAGCAAAGTTTCTGTCTAAGGTATTTACCAAAAGTATTTTAATCTGGGAACAAGAACAATACTGATGATCCTACCAGGATCTGCAAAAATGTGAATTCTGGCTCTCCTGGGGGACAATGGTACATCCTGAAGGTTAAGATAAATTATCCTACTTTAATTTTTTTTAAGGGAGAGAGCAGTCAACACAACTATGTAGCAGACTGGGATTAATGGGTTTTCACTAAGCCCAGGAAAAGATTTGCATTTGTTTACAAGAATAAGGTCTTGGTCTCTTGAAGTTGGGAAAGGAATCCGGGGGGCTGCTGGTGTACTGGCATTCTATCAGGCTCTGGAATCTGGGGGGCTGTGTTGGTGTACTGGCATTCTATCAGGCTCTGGAATCTGGGGGGCTGTGTTGGTGTACTGGCATTCTACCAGGCTATATCAAATGGGCTCCATTTGTCATCAAAACTGTGTTTGAAGAAAAGGAAAGGAAGGCAGGTAGGCTCGGTGCTTTGGCAGCAAAGCATGCTTCACACCATCTCCTCCCTCCATGCTTTTGCAGAGGCTGTCTGCTTCCTCACAGCTGGCTCTGGAGGAGATAAGGGCCATGTCCAGGCGCTTCAGTAACATATGCTCGCTTTATTAAAAGGTCTGCCAATGGTGATTCTTGTTTACAATCTAAGTGAAATGTTATGACTCAGGCTCACTGGACTTTTAATTGATAGGTTCCTGTCTAAATGAGGAAGCATTTCTATGTGGTCTTTTAAATCAGGAAGACAGAAAGCCCACCATCAATTTTCTGAGAGGATTCAGAACTGTCAGACTAGAGGGAAAAGAGACTCAAGGAAGTTTAAATAAGTCATCGTTCAACAAAATGTATTCATTAAATACCTACTATGTGCCAGGCATTGTGCTTGGCACCTGAGATGAAAAGACCAAATATAAAGCAGCAGCCATGATCAAGGAGCTTACTCTATTAGGGAACCAATACATACCTATAAAAATAGATACAAGATCAATGCATGAATACAACGTAACCTGGCAGAGGGGTGGGAAAGGCCTCACACAGGAGGAAGTGTCTGGGTGAGTTTCAAAGGAAATGAAGGCTCCTAGGAGGCAGCAGCAGTAAAACCACAGGTGTGGGGGGCAAGGACCTGTCCAAGGCATGGTAACAAGATACCCAATATTCTGCATAAAGAACAGCATGAAGGTTCGTTTGGGTGGACTGTAGTGTGCAACTGTGAATACCATACAATAAGTTAGAAAAGTAGGCTGGAGCCAGACCATGATGGCCTTCATGTGCCTAGAGTTTGTATCTGACCTTGGAAGTGACTGAGCCCCTGGAGTCATCGCCATGAGAATGGCCTTGGCATTGGGGAGGATGAAAACCCAATTGACGTTGGTGGTTGTGAGAGAAGAGACAGACAGATGGAAGAGAAGGTGTGGATGTGGATACGAGAGCTTGTGACTGATTGGCTGTGCAAGGTGAGGGACGGTGAGGAGTCGGGGATGAGCAGAGGTTGCATCTAGTCTAGATGACTAGAAGGCCGGTGGTACCCTCAGCAAAACAGGCAAGTCTGGAAAGGGAGAGGATTTGGGAAGGAGAATGAGGTTGACTTTAAAACACCTATGAGACACCTAGTTGAAAATGTCCAACAGGCAGTTTGTAACGTGGACCTGGAGCTCAGCACAAATGGGTCTGGGAGTCATCAGCAGAGATGATCACCAAACCCATGGTGGTAATGAGGCCAGCAAGAGAGAAAGCACCGACAGAAAAGCCAAGTGGGCCCCAGACAGCTGTGGCTGATGATCCAGCTGAGGAGACACGGAGGACAACCAAGAAACAGCACCTTCCGACACAGGCAGGAGAGGGTATCAAGGAGGAGGTAGGCCAACAGTTTCAAGACGGATGAGGCATGAGAAAAGGCTACTAAATATGGCAAATAAGAGATGAGTGGCACCTTTGGCAAGAGCCACAGAAGCGGAATGATGAGACCAGAAGCCAGAGTGTCACGAGCAGACACATGAGAGCACAGCAAGGAGAAGCAATGAGAATAAGTGGCTTTTTTCTCAGACTTTGGCTGTGAAAAGGAGAAAGGACATACAATGAGAGCTCTGGGAGACAGCAGGATCAAGAAAGAGGTTTTTGATGATGGGGAAGACCCGGGCATTCTTGTAAACAGCAGGCAAGGAGCCAACTTTCAGGGACAGACTCAATCTAAAGAGATGGTTGTGTCAGAAGAGGCAGAAGGGGATGGGACCAAGGATAGTTGTAGACACGCTGGCCCCAACAGAAGAAGGAGTGTCAACCACTTCATCAGAGATGGGAGTGAAGGAGAGATGACGGGTCGATGTCCAGGTGTCCTGAGACAGCAAGAAGGAGCTCACAGAGACGGGCCTCGAGTGTCAGGGGACGCCTTTGGCTATGAGGGGAAGAAGAGGTGATCCGTGGAAGAATGAAGGAGGAGAGAAGGCGAAGAGTTGCCCTTCTAAGGAGGGTGAGGAGGGAGGAAAAGCCTTGCTTTGCTGTAATGAGACCAGTGAACGACTGTGCACTGACCAAAGAAACACATGCCTAAACCGGGAGAAGGAGAACAGATAATGCGGCAGTGTGGCTAATGACCTTTCTACCTTACCATGGATTAAGAGCTCTGAATCTTTGTTGAGTTCATAGAGCCGAAAGGCTTCCTCTAACTCCAGCTGAGACGAAACTGTGCACGGGTCTCCTGAAAAGATAAAACATAAAGCAAAGGTTAATTGGGAAAGAAATCTACAATGGGATAGGTAATAAGCAATTTTCTTAATAGAAAAGTCCTCAAAGAAAAATGTCTTTTAATCTCTGAAAATACATAAAACTATTATTGACACGTAGATGACTCTCTAGAGATGCTCCATTTAAAGGATTCTCTTTGAAACAAGTCAGACAATTAAAAAAACCCTGTTGATTTCTATTTCTCTAATGTCTCGCAGGACATACAAACACAAGATTAATATATAAGAATTAAAAAGCCCCACTGATTGCTATTTCTCCAATGTCTCATAGGATACACAAACACAAGATTATATGTAAGAATTTTTAAACCCTGTTGATTTCTATTTCTTTACACTGTCTCATAAGATACACAAACATGAGAGCGTATATACGAAGATCTTAAAATATTCCAGGTTTTCTTGCATTTGTATTTAAGATTTACATCTAGCATGCCAAGGAAAACACTATCTACACAAAAGACATAAAATGACCGCTGTCGCCTAATAGGCATACTACAAGCAAGTGCTCTCCTTTTTTCTTATCTATTTTTCATTCAATGTGAGTAGGTGGGCTGCCATTTTCACACGGTCTCTGTTGAATGGTTTGTAGTAATAACGACCTATTGCTTTTGCCACAGTCGGGCTCACTGGGTCTCAGTTTCTTCACCTGTAAAGTGAGGTGGTTAGACTGAACGGCTTCTGAGGCCTCTTCCAGGGCCAGAGCAATAACCCTGTTATCCCTCCACCATTTCCTCTGTAACCCTTAGGCAGGTAAGAACATCATTCTGAGAGGGAACCACGCGCTTCACCTGACTGCCCAAGGAGCCCATGACGCAGCGGTGAAGAACCCCAGGGCCTGGCAAGGACTTTCTTCCATGGACTTGCTTTTGCCAACTGACAGCACAAAGGTGACCGAGGGAACACTGCCAAGGAGACATCATAGACATCACTGCCTTCACATCAACTTTCTGTGACAGTGACAAGTACAACTGCACCACTGTGAAAACAAGCCACTCGGAATGAGTGCAATGACCACCCCCACACACAGGGGACGCGTAAGGAAGCAAGGAAAGGAAAACAGATTTTTGTTCTTAAAAAAAAAAAAAAAGAAAGAATTACCATCCGTTTGAAGAGATGATCATAATGACTGTCCTTAGTCTGTGAATTCCTCCCTCTCTGGCACTCCAGCAGCCCTGGCCCTATTCCTACCTCTGAATCTGACTCTGGACTTCTTGTTTTTACCTCTGGATTAAATATAAATTCCCATTTGGCCCTGAAAGTCTCTTGCTAGGGGCAGCTCGAGCACAGGCCCTAGAGTCAAGAGATCCTGAGTTCAAATCCCACCTCAGATGCTCCTTTCCTGAGTTTAAATTTGGCCTCAGACCCTGGGCAAGTCACTTAACCCCAACTGCCTCCAAAAAAAAAAAAAGCAGCAGCCAGCTCCTCACCTACTCCTGTAGCCATCCTCCACATGCCTCACTCAAACATGCTCTGATCCAGTAAAACTGCTGTTCCTCCTCACACAGCACTGTGCCTGTCCCAGGTCTGTAACACACTCCCCCCAGGCACCTCTGCCTCTCAGAAGCCACAGATTCCTTCAAAAGTCAGCCCAAACTTCCCTAAAGTTACCATTTTGTATTCAACCACTTCGTACATCCTTCTGCACGTGCATTTTGTCTCCCGCTACAGAATGCAAGCTGCTTGCATGGTGGGATTATTTTATTTCTGTTTTTGGATCCCCAAAACCTATCAGAGTGCCATTCTGTCAGTCAAGAAGAATTTAGTAAGAGTTTACTACTGTGTGCCAAACACTGCGATACAAAGAACGGCAAAAGCCAGTCCCACCTGATGGAAGGGGACATGACATGCAAACTGTACAAACAAGTCAGTAGAGAAAAGGTTCGTAGCAATAGTCCAGACACAAGAGTTCACCCCAAGAGGGTGGCAATGCCCGAGAGGAGAAGGGGGCAGATGCCAGAGATACACGGAGATGACATCCACAGGCTTTAGCCACAGACTGGACACCTGAGCCGTGAGCCTGGAGGATGGCGTCCTCCTCAACAACAGGGACACCGAGAAGAGAGGAAGGTACTGGGGGAAAGCCACTGCATCCAGTGCTGCACACAGCGAGCCAAAGGCATCCATGAGACCCCCATTCGAGATGTCCAATGGGTAATCAGAAAGGCAAGCCTGGAGCTCATCAGAGGTTAGGGCTGGAATTGTGGATCTGAGAATCACAGATGAGAAGGGAATCTCAGGGAGCTGAGAGGGAGAAGACAAGAGGGCCCAGGACAGAGCCCTGCAGGACACCCATGGTTAGTGGATATGACCTGGATTAAAGACAAGCCAAGGAGACTGGGGAGCAGTCAGACACGTGTGGTGGTGTCCTGAAAACCTAGAGAGAAGCGAGTATCGAGGAAAGAACAATCGGCAAGGTCAGAGGTGAAGGAGGAGGACTGAGATAAGTGGCACATAGCAGGTGCTTAGCAAATGCTCTCTTGTGTGATCCATGAAACTCTCTTGCCCCTGCTACCCCTGTCCTCTAAGTCATTCTTATGAAGATCAGCGGCATCCCTCCCCCAACTAGGCCTAAGAGAAGGCCCAAACAGTTTCCTACTGCATCTTCTGGAATCCCCCACTCTATGGTGAACAAGCTCTCCTGAAGCCTAGATGTCTTCCCTGTCCAGCTGAGATTATCACGGGTTCTCTCCTGGAGACTTCTCATCTTTTGTCTCCTTCTTCAATGCTGGACTCTCCTCTCATCACACTCCCCTGGCCCCATCTTACAGCAACATTAACAAAAAGAGCATCACGGAAACATCTTCAAGAAAAATAGCAGGGCTCTCAGCCCCTGAATCCATTAGCTCATTTGTCCTCCCATTGTCCAGGCCCTGGTCATGCGCAAACATGGCTCGACCCCCCACTTCCCTTCACCCCCACACATAAAACGAGGCTACTTGGGTCTATTAGAAGACAGACCGATCATCTGCTTAAGCTCCCTTAGTGCCAGGTTTGTTAAGCTGCGTTCAGTCTGCAGGTATGGGAGAGACAGTCTGAGCTGATGCTTTGCTGGGACAGCGTTGGAAAACCAGGGCTGCTCTCATACGATGCTGTCTCTTCCCACTCCAGCCCATCCTCTGCCCAGCTGTCAAAGGGATCTTCCTAAAACACAGCTCTGACCACGTTCTTCCCCTCCTCAATAAACCCCAGTGGCTTCCTATATCTCCAAGTTAGAGGCTTTGGCTTGTAAAGCACTTCACAACCCAGCTCCAACCTTTCTAGGTTTCTCAGGCCTTACATCCCTCCCATGTCCTCTGTGGTCCAACAACATGACCTCCTGAAAGTTCCATGTGCATGACACTCCACCTTCTGACTCCAGGAATTTTCTCTGGCTCTCCTCCATGCCCAGAACTTTCTCTCACCTCACCCTACATCCTGGCTTCCTTCAAGTCTCAGCGAAGTCTTGCCTTCTGCTGGAAGCCTTCCTGATCCCCTTCAATGCTACTGCCTAGCCTCTGAGATTATCTCCAACTTATCCTGGATCAATCTTGTCTGTACAGAGTTGTTTGCCTGTCCTCTCCCCTCCAACAGACGGGACTGCTTTTGCTTTTCTTTGTATTGCAGTATCTGGCACACAGTAGGCACTTAATGACTTACTGACTTGACTTGCCGAGGCATCAGAAGACTTCTTTGCAGGGTGGTCACATCGCTTTAAGTAAAATACTCTAATCGAGGGACTGCATTTTGAAATGGGCCCCTGTCTACTTGCTGCCAGTTTACATGCTGGTCAAAAACACTGGCTCGTGACACTGTCACTTCCACTCCGAGACTCCTCTTTGCTCCAGATAATCACTGTACCACGGGGCTGATCCGTGGGTCTGTTCCCCTCCCCAGTGCCTCCTAGGGTTCATTTTTCCAGTCATCCACGGTTTCTCTACATCACACCCAAGATGGGTCTTGTTTGTTCTGTGGTTATACGTCCTAATAAACCTTCCTGCCACTCACTCAGATGACTTTAAAGCCATAGCTTTGCAGCCTGTCATCCTAAGCATCCTAAGCTTGTCTCCCTCTTGGAAGACTTGAGTCGCTGCAGACTAAGAACACCTGCTCAAAATCTGAGAGTTAACCGGTGGGGAAAGAATCCCAGCTCTGGAGTCAAAGATCCTGGGTCAACTCCCTCGGTGGTTCTAGGTGACCCACCCTGTCAATCTCAGTTTCTCCATCTGTAAAATGGGGGGGGGGGGCTGCTAGGTGACCTCTGACCTAGATCTGGGATCCTGTGGTCTTGGATGCCGTTCCCCACTTACCCCCTCCTCCTAAAGTGTCCTGACACGCTCTTTCACACTGCCAGTTAACCAGTAGATAATGATGCATTGGGTGGGTTTTTCAAGGCAAAGGAAAGCCTACAGAAACCAACCAGCCCCAAGATAGATTCTAACAAGAAAGCCCAGGGGACAAAAGCCTTCCTTTTTTATTGCCCATATGTGGGCTAGAAATAAAGCTAGCAGCATCCAGTTATAACAGCATTCCATCAACAGACTGCACAAGACCAAGAACGATCTGAAAACCCGTCCGGATGAGACACGTCAAGGAGAGCGGTTCTCTAATAACAAATCATGGGACGAGGCGTTTGGAGAGGAGGAAGCACCCAACCACCACCGATGCCATTGGAGCCGTATCATTTGGCGGGGACTGACTGTCTTGCCTCTCCGGACACCAAACCCAGTCTCCTTCTACTTCTGTGAGCCCAAGTCTACATACCTCCTTTGCCCTTGACACACTTATTTTACCTGGCATCATACTGCTTTGCATCTATGCCTTGTTTCTCTAGTTAGCTTGGAAGTTCCTGGAGCACCAGCAATTAATTTTCATCCAAATATTTCCAGCCTCAGACACGATGTTTTACATGTAACAGGCACTGACTTGTTTATGGTTATCTGATGTATGGTTCAACAAACACTTGAGTCGGATTGCGGGAGGGGGGAGAAACAAGCATTTATGCAGTGCCCACTGTGTACCACATACTAGGTGAAGTGTTCAACCACTGCTTTAAATGACATTAATGTGTTAAGGAAAAAATTGTTTTCTGAGACCAACACTGGATGATCTTAGGTTAGGATAAGAATTGCGGCGTCTCTGACACAGCGGGGGAGGGGTCCCACCACTCGCCGCCTTGGTCAGCGGCCATCTGGAACATGGTTTTCAGTTCTGGAGCTGTATTTTAATGATACTGAAAAGCTGGAGGGAGGGAGGGAGTGTCAGGTCAAAGTCATGGAAGCAGGAAGAGAAGACTTCAGAGGGGTAGGTAGCTGTTTCAAGTACCAGTAGGGTTATCTAGTACATCAGGAAGGGATTAGAATAGTTCTACCTGCCTCAGAGGGTGAAAACCAGAAACAACAGGTGGGAAGCCACAGGGAAGCCGAAGGTCCTGCCCCCAAGGTGGTGGCTTCTCTCAGCCCAGAGGTCTTCCAAGGAGAAGGCTGGATGACCACTTGATGGCAATGTTGCAGAGGGGATCCCTGGGCCAGTTCTCTCTTATCTTGACCCTAAGGAACAGAGAGCCTTTTTTTTTTTCCAGAGAATTAGGCAGCTAAAGTGAAGCAGATTTTTCCTACTCTGCTGCACATACACATATCCAGATTCCATTTCTGTCCTAAAATATTCATACCATCTCAAGTTTAAAACTTCTTCCCACACAGTATACCAAAGTACAAGCTATAGTTAGAAACTGAAAAACATATTTAAAAGAGTGACAGAAAATCTCAAAGTTTGAGAAAATGTTCAAATATTCTTCTGCCTAAGGAAAAACTCAAATTGAACAAATCAGAGAATGTAAAGCTAAAAGGGGCCTTAGTTACTGTCTAGTCTAAGGTTCTCATTTTAGAGATGCAGAGCCAGAAACCAAAAAACCAAAAAAAAATTAAATACACTTAACTTAGAATTTAAAGAAATTTTGTTTGAAAAAAAAAAAAAGACCAGGAAAAAGCAATCTTCTGTTTGTGGGTGATCTCACTGATGCAATGCTGCAGATACCAAACCAGCCTAGACTCCTCTATACTCTGTGTTAAGGCTTGTCTATGCTCCGCCCCTAAATCTTCCACAGAGGATCTAGCCAGGGCCCTAAAGTTACCTTTCTCTAGGATGTCTACCATTCCATGGGTAACAAGGAAGCACTAAGAAAGGGCCCTGGCCCATGTCCTTCGAATCACCTAAAACTTTGTACTGATTCAGAGCCATATCTGGAAAAATACCAGGATACCAAAATATGAATTTTTATTTCAGGGGGTACTTGGGATCACTGGACTTCCTGATTCACCAAATACAATTCAGTCTGACCTCCTGTTCAATTTACAGAGAACATAAGCACATGAATCAGTAGCAACCGATGTCCTCTTTTTATAAAATTTATTTTTGTTCTGAACTTAACATCCATCAAATAAAATGGGCATTTCCATAGACTCAAGAACAAAAGGACTGCAGGTGAAACTGTAGATCTCTATTATGTGCAGCTGGCATTTTCACAGATGTTCTCCTGATGGCCTTTTTTTTTTAAAGTAATAAGCCAAATAATTTTTCCCCTAATAGTTCACTTTCAAAATCTCAGCCCAGAGAGAGTCTCAGGATTATCTTCACCTCTTCATCTATTTTGAAAATGGCTCCTTTGATGCTTTCAAACTCACGTTGCCTCCTGCACAGATTTCTCCAGGGTATCCTTGATCTGGGTACCATTTTCTACCTCCTAAGACACACTGGGCATTGAGGGGTCAGAGTCCACAAGTGAGGGATCACTCTCATTACTAAGATGCAACAGAAATGACAGACCGTTTCCATTTTTGCATGCCTGCAGGCCTCTCTCCACTTTCACCTATAAATATTCTTGAGATGGCACATTAATTGGGCCTTATGCCAAGCATTTCACAGGCTTTTTTCCCCCTCCACCAATCAGTTATTTTGAAGGTGATATTGTTCATAATCTTCCACCATCCTCCTTTGTAATAATTTTTAAATAAGTTATATTTTAAACCTATATTGTCCTTGCTGCCGTATCTGCTTGGTGAGAAACCCAAACGTGCTACCTGAGGTGGCTTCTGGGCTCTTCCAGTCTCAACATTGCTTGACAAAGGCTATACTTTGGAGAAAATGACCAAAGTCTGTGTTGATGTCTTTTCCCGTATATATACTTTTGTTTTCCAGTATCCAAAGCTGCTTTTGCATAGGCCAGGTTGAAGCCACTGCAACTGAACACCGTGTTTTCTTCTAATGATGCCGACTTTGACCTTTGCAGACAGATCGATGACCCAGATGCACAAAGAGCAGATCCAGAAATCACCCTCAGTGAGACTCCAACGCCAGACATCACTCACCTCACTTTTTACAGTGTTCGGGGCTCGCTGTGTCCAGCATCTTTCTTTTTTCCTCTTGCAGAAAATATTCAGGAAAAATAAACCAAAGTCTCCTGAAAAATCTATGAGCCTTTGGCCTCTCTGATTCCTCAATCTTGAGCCACGTTTCCCCAAATGTTTTAGACTATCCTCTCTTATGCTCATCTTTGCCCTGAAGGCCCTTCATGCTCCCTGCTTTTGTTCTCTGGGCTACAAAAGGCTCCTCTTCCCCAACTAGGGGCTGCTCAGCTTTGGGATGTATGCGGGCCAGGGCCAGGACTGTCCACTCACCATGTTAGGTATGTTGGCTCCTGGGACCAAAACAGTGGAAAATGCGGTGGCTGACAGAGCCGGGTGGCACCTGCTTTCCTTTGGTGCTACCACTCATGGTTTGCTGATTTTATTTTCATCGATGAACCCTGCAGAGTTAGCTTTAAGCTGGTAATTCTGTTCCTCTAGATATGAACTGGGCTAACATCCCTCCTAACTCTTGACCTCTTCCAAACTTCCTGATCTCTGCCTCAGGAGCAGCAACATCTTCCTCATCCCCCTATACCACTACCTCAGAGTCACCCGGATTCTTCACTCAGCCCTTCTACCTAATCAGTTGCCAACCCAGCAGCTGTAATGCCACAAGCTTTCTCCCATGTGCCCCCTTCTCTGCACTCACAGACATGGCCCTCGTTCAAGCTGTCATCACCTCACAGGGTCTACTGGGAGAGCTCCTTCATTGGTGTCCCTGCCTCAAGTCTCTCGCCACTCCAAACCAGCCAAAATAACCTATGTCCCTCCCTGCTCAAAAAGCATCAGCCTTTCCTTCATATCTCCAGGATAAAATACAAGCCACCCTTCAGCTTGGCACCAAAAGCCTTTCTAATACAACCTGGCCCTGGACCACGCATCCAGAATTGTTTCATTTCAGACCCCCACATTCCAGTCAAACTGGACTCAAGATCTTTGTCCAGGCTGCCCTCCGTTCTCGCCCTATGGAGTTTTCTCCCAAGCTCAGTTCAGCTTGGATGCCACAGCCTAGGAAGGGCTGACACTAAAATTCTTGAGCAGCTTTGCCTGCCTGTTTCCACACCATACCACGGAGCAGGACTGGGGCGCTCCGAGAGCAGGGCCCATTTCCCATTCCTGTCTTTGTATTCCCAACACACAGCCTCAAAACTTGGGCACTGCAAGCATAGGCACATTTAATTGAATTCGCTGAACACCGATGTTGACTTGGTTTAGAGGATCTTTGTACAATTTTTATGAAATATTAATGAGAAAAAAGCTGAAAGTTAGGTTTAACTCTGCCAGACATGCAGTGCTGTTTTGATATCCTAAGTCTCTGTAATTCTTCAGTGAAATTTAAGACAAGAGTAACAAAAGCAGCTAGCATTTACATAGCATTGTAAGTTTTGCAAAATACTTTGCAAACTTTAACCTCATTCAATCCTCACAACAACTGAATGAGGTGGGTGTTATAACCCAAATTTTACAGATGGGGAGACTGAGGCACAGAAAGGGCAAGTGACTTGCCCATGGTCACACAGTTACTAAGTTTTAAGGTAGAATTTGAACCCACTGTAGTAGCAAAGAATTGGAAATCAAGGGGACGCCCATCAATTGCGGAATGGCTGAACAAGTGGTGATATATGAAGGTAATGGGATACTATTGTGTTATAAGAAAAGGGGAAGATACAGACTTTGTAATAACCTGGAAAAGCCTACACGACATAATGCTGAGCAAGCGGAGCAGAGCCAGGAGAACATCATACACAACCACAGATATATGGATTCTGTGATGACTAACCCTGACAGACTTCGCTCTGCTCAGCAATACAAGGTGCAAAGACAACATCAAAGGACTCAGGATGGAGAGAGCTATCTACATCCAGAGAAAGAACTATGGAGTCAGAATGCAGATTGAGGCACACTGTATGCTCGCCTCTCCCCCCCACCCTTTTTTTCCTCTTTGGTTTTTTGGGGTTTTTTTGGTTTTGTTTCTTCTTTGTCATGGTTCGTTCCATTGGTCATAATTCTTCTTTGCAACTTGACTATTGTGTAAATAAGTTCAATGTGAAGTCATATGTAGAAGATATATAGGATTCCATGCCTTCTTGGGGAGAGAGGGGGGATGGGGGCGGGAGAAAATCTGGAATTCAAAATTATGTAGAACTGAGTGTTGTAAACTAAAAATAAAAAATCTTAATTATAAAAAAGGGAAAAAAGAAAGAGTCTCTGCCCCTCCCCCCACAAAAAAAGAAAGGACTATTTTACATTTGTATCTCTAGTGCCCAGCAAAGGACCTGGCACAGAGGAGACCTCCAATTTTTTTTGAATCAACTTGAAGATACTCCTGGAAGAAAAATCTAAGTCATAGGAACAACGAACATGAAATAAACTGAAAAAAAAAATTTAAAAAAAAGAATTTGAACTCAGGTCTTTCTGACTCCAAATCCAACAGTGTACTCTGGCTCTGCCTCTCAAGATCAAAAGTATCCCTAAGAAGATTAAGTGGTTTCCATAGATAAGTAATCTGTGGACTTTCAAAGTGACAGCTGGACTGAAGAAATATCAGAGATCAATGAAATATCCAGAAATCTAATCCACTCATTAACTTCCAGGATAACCTTAGGTAAATCACTTCACTACAAGGTCCCTCAGGTCCCCTAGCGGCAAAATAGAAATAGTTTCTCTTTACCTAAAGACAGTGCAGTTACAAAGACTGTTAGCCAGTCTCCTTACAGTAAAGGATCTTCAGAAATGTGGGGGCGGTGGATGTCTGTCATCACCATCGTGGAGTTAAGGCTATCTCCACACCATGTTTCAAATGCAAGACCACTAAAATCCGCACAAAACTTAATACACCAATAAACCAAAAGAGTATCGTCAGCAGAATGAAGCGAACATAAGCGAAGCCGATCTTCAGGTAACGTGCCCATTTCCCCCTTCCCTCCTCACACAGTTGCCCATGCAGGATGCAGACGGAACCAGAAGATTCCTAGCTGGGTGGCCCTGGCCAAGTCTCACACACAGAGCCTCAGGTTTCTCACCCCTAAAATGTTGTTTTGCACGGACGTTCTCCTGCAGCTGTTGTGGAAAAGGGGCTCTATCGTTGTGAGGCATCACCACTGTCATCATGGGCCTGTTTTCTCCTGGGTGAGATTTAGTCCAGAATTACTGTTCAGCACATGATGGGACTGCGGGCTTATCTGCTCTCAGGGATTGTTGGGGACAAGCTTTAAGAAGAAACAACAGAAACTCAAAGAACCCAGGCATGTGTGTGCTTGTATAAACAGACCGGGAGAGAAAAACGTCAGAAGAAAAAGGGGAATAACAGGCACTGGACTCCACACTAATGTAACTAAATAAATTAAGCCCTTCCAAAAGCATTACAAAAAAAAGCCAGCCCTTTCTCTGCCAGACGCTCGCCACCCACTCAAGCAGCCCTTGCCTGAGCCGCCATCTGTGAGCTCCAATCCGGTCACCCAGTCTGGTGCCGGCTCCCGTGTGCATCGACGTGTTGGTCCTCCGGCATCACTAGGATAACGTCTGCGTCATCTGGGAAGGAATCATGTGACGCTTCTCCCGAGCCGCAGCTCCACACCTGGCCGCCTCCGATCTCACGGGCAGGGGTGACGCACAGCTAAGACTGCGGGGAGTTTGTGGTAAGAGGATGAAGGCAAATGCTGATCCTCAAACTCTGGTTTGTTACAGAAATTCTACACCTCCTCTTCTGAACGCTCCAATACTCAAAGTTTCGTCTGAACAGAGGATGTCCTCCCCTTTCCTGTCAAAATTAGGATGTGGCAGATCAGGCGTGAGCAATAAACATGTATCAAGGGTCTGATAACTGTAACTAATACTATCATCTAGCATTGATAAGGAATCTCATTTGATCCTCAGAATAACTCGGGGATGTCGGCGCTATTACTATCCCCATTTTACAGATAAGAAACTGAGGCAGAGGGTCACACAGTCACTAAGCGTCTGAGGGCAGATTTGAACTCGAGTTTTCCTAACTCCAGGATATATAACCACACATGTACTCAAACCACTCCAAAGCAGGAATCAGCTGGGGTCACTTTACCCCAGCCAGACTAAACAAAGTGGTGGGACCTTAGCATACCGCTTCTGGAAGATTCCCCACCTCGGCCTGGAGTAAGCAAAGGTCCAAATTTACACAATGTGCAATCTATGCTTCTTATTCTTTTGGGGAGGCAGGGAAGGAACAAAAGGGCAACAGAAAAAGTTCTCAACAAAAATATTTCCTTTCCAGGCAAGTTCTACCAAGTGGAAATTCACGGGAAATCTATGCTCATCTTCAACAGCAAAATGCCTGCTTTGGTGGAAAGGGAGGGGGGCAAGTTTACCATGCAAATGGATGATCTCAGTGCAGACCTCTGGGCAGGAGGGCCATGATATTGCGATGGAGCTCAGAAGACAGGGGCTGGGTGGAGGAGGAGGGAATGGAGCAGGCAGAGGCTTGAAGGAAGGGGGAAGGGGGGATGGGCAGGAGGAGAACTGCAGATAAGAAAGAAATGCACAAGAAGAGACAAGCCTGGCCCATCCTTCCATTTCCTCCTCACCCAGGTGGTATCAATCCCCACAGGCATCACACAAGCATCTCTCAGGCCACCTGATATGCACCTGGGTGGCCAAGGCCTGCCTACAGTAAGATGAAGGCTGGGGGGGGGAAGAACAGTTACACACACACACACACACACACACACACACACTCTCTCTCTCTCTCTCTCTCTCTCTCTCTCTCTCTCTCTCTGCATAGGGTATATGCCATGTGCTCATACCCAGAGGAGCAATCATGGTGACAGTCAGAATGCACATTACGCCCTCCTTGGGTTGGAGATGGCAGACTTACAATAAGAAGGGGATCGTAGAGGGATCCTGTTAATCCAAGAAGCTGCCACACACTTGCCCATTAGGATGTGCAGGGCTGCTGAGGCGGGCAGGACCCCTGCCCAGGGACAGAGCTGACAGAAAGGCCTGTTTCCCCATCACCTCTTGGTATGGCTTCGCTGACCTCCTTCAAGACTTCATTCAGGGACAGCCAGGTGGCTCAGTGAGTACAACACCGGCCCTGGAGTCGGGAGGACCTGAGTTCAAATCCGACCTCAGACACTTGATACTTACCAGCTGTGTGACCTTGGGCAAGTCACTTAACCCCAATTGCCTTCCCCCTTCAAAAAAAAAAAAGCAAGACAGTTCAAATCCCAGCCAGACAAGGGCCTTTCTCAGTCCTTCTATCCACTCTGTAGAGATCCTGTCTGGGCCTTTCTAGGCCTAAATTACTTTCATGTTTGTCTCCCCCAACCTGGAGGGCAGGGACTGTTTCAGCTTTCCTAGTTGTAAGTCTGTAACAGACACGTGACCACCGGTTTATCATGAGCTTCTCTTCTGGATTCTGTCTCCTGTGAACTTCTGAGCATTCCTACTGTATTTCTAGGTCTTCCTACCAAAGTCCTAGGCCCCACAACAGAAACTGATAAGATTTTATCAAAGATTTTATCATCGGAAGAGACTTTCCAGAAGAGGCAGGACCCAGGGCTTTGCCACCACACCCTAAAGACCATGGGACTGCTCAGCCTGGCTGGCCTTCCAGTGTGTCGAATCCCCCAGGAGAATGTGAGCCCCTCAGGAGCAACCTGTCCTAGTTCCTATTTGTGTCATGTCCCCCCACACTTCCCCACTTAGTTCACAGCAGGTGCTTAATAAGTGCTTCAATCATCCAAAAATAAACTCTCTTGCACCTTCTCACATGTCTCCACTGCTGCTTAGCTCTCGGACGCCAGCTCCAGGCCTGATGAGGGCTAATACGGCCCAGATGCTGGTGGGGAGGCAGCCCTGGAGACAGAAGGTTTGGGGGGGAGAGGTGTGTTTGGTTATAAAGGAGAGTCTGGGGGAGAAGGGAGGATTGTAAGGGAGCAGTAAGGGAAGGGACAAAGAGAAAAGAGAGTCAACCACTGAAGTGTCCTTAAAATGCACAAGAAGAACAGGAGGAGACCCAAATGTGGTCAGCTAATGAAACCCCCAACATGCTGACCTGATTCAGTCCTTATAAAAATACCAGCTTCATAACTTCATACACCGTTCTTTTTGCCTGCTCATATCTGCTGTATGTGTCCAGTTCAGTGACAAAAAATAATTTAAAAAATGAAAGGTCTTTCTAACATGCCTGGGGATGTTACTGCCATGCTCAGTGCTCAGTGGCCGGCCACAAGCCGGCTAGCTAAGGTGGTGTAATGTCCGCAAGCCAGGACAATTCCACACTGACGCCTCCTTCCCTTTGGCATAATTACAGAGGAGAAAGGAGACACAGGAAAAAGAAATGCACTTTCAGACTTTACAAATTACATGTTAGCCAAACCAAGGCTATCTGGGGAAGGGTCTCTGTTAATGTCCGATGAAGAGAAAAAAAGTTGCTACAAACTGAAGGAATGACTGTTAACTGCACTTCTAAGTCTAGCTTTATTATGTGTACATGGTAGGACTTTTACTTTTCTATAGTTACACTATCGGGTCTCATAGTGGAAGTCGGTGGGAAAAACTAATTTCCTGGAAATCGATTTGTATGGAAATTCTCTAAGCCACCACCCAGTGAGCCAAGAAGGTGCTAGACTTGGTATGAGGAAGACCCGGGTTCAAATCCTACATCAAAGCTTGCTCTGACCCTGGGAAAACTACATAACCCCTCTGATCCTGTTTTCTCATCCGTAAAGTGGTAATAAGGCTGTTTGTGCAGAGAGGATTACATGAGATAAGGGACAGACAATACCTTGCAAACATTCAAGCCCCAGAAACATTCTGTGTGTATTTATTACACACAAAGATGGCTTATTAAGGTTGGCCTCCTTGGCATCTCTGCATACATGTTGTATATGGAGCAAAAACGTGCTGAGGGACTTTTTAAAAATACCAACAAGGCCAATAACAGCAGGAGGAGCAGCAATGAACACGCATTTATTAGGCGCCTACCGTGACATGTGTGTCACTGCTCTAAGGACCCCAGGGAAGCTGAGGACACAAAGGGAAGCATCTCTCCCCTCACAGCTCACATTCTAGATAAGAAATCACCAGCTTTGGAAAGGGCAGATCCATGGGAGCGCAGGAAACCTGGCTCCCAGGCCCGTCTGACACATCCTGAAGGTGAGATCCAGGAGGGGCCGCTAGCTCAGACCCCCCTCCCAGGACTGTCCACACAGAGAAGAGGTCAACGGGCACTGACCCAAGGACTTCGTCCCTGGGAGATCCATAAACCAAGGAAATCACAAGCCCAAGTTAAAAAAACAAATGCACACACAAAATAATTGGGGGAGGCGGGGAGGTCGAGAAAGGCCTCCCCGGTGAGCTTTGGAGGAAGACAGACATTCCACCAGGTGAAGGCAAAGGAGGGCTGGCCCCAGGTGTGGTGGACGCTGTGAGGAAAGCCTCACAGGAGGGACAGTAAGTTTAGGTGGAGCACAGACTCTCTGGAAAGGCAGCCTGAAGCTTGACATTCCTGAGAGGAGTTTGGACCTTATCTTAGAGGCCATAGGGGCCCACTAGAGCTTTCTGAGCAGGGGAGGGACATGAGCAGACCTGTGCTTCAGGAACATCGCTAGGTGGCACAGATCCAGCCTCAGACAGTTACTAGCTGTGTGACCCTGGGCAAGTCACTTCACCCTGTGTACCTCAGTTTCCTCATCTGAAAAAATGGGGAATAATAACAGCACCTCCCTCCCACGGTTATCGTGAGGATCAAATGAGAGAACATTTGTGTGATGCTCTCCAGCGCCTGGCTCAGAGGGGGCACTATGGAAACGCTGGCTGCCACCACTGCTACTATGATCACCGTCATCGTCAGAAAGGGAAGAGACCACATGGGAGGGGCCTGAACAAGGGAGGCACAATGGGAACGGAGATGTGTGGAGAGGGAGTCAGGGAGGACTGACAGCGGATGGGCAGAAATGGTTAGAGAAGAAGAGCTGGGACATCCCAGGGGATTAAAACACACACACACACACACACACACACACACACACACACACACACACACGCACACACACACGCACGCACACAAACATGCACACATATACCACACACACAGACATGCACACACACAAAGACATGCACACATGTACACAGGCACACACATAAAGATATGCACACACGTGCACAGGCACACATATCACGCACAGACATGTGTGCGCACACATGCACACACACACAAAGACATACACACGTGCGCAGGCACACATATACCACACACAGACATGCGCACACATAAAGACATGCACACACGTGCACAGGCACATATATACCACAGACGCAGACACGCGCGCACACATGCACACATCTAACCCCACACACACACACACACACACACACACACTTCATCTATAGGTCCAACTCCGTCTGTGAGCAGACACTCCGGGATGGTCAGTGAGCAGCTCAGTGGCTGGTACAGGACAATGAGCTGGATGCTAAACAGAAGAAGGAACACAAAGGCCCCAAACACCTGGGAGTTGGCTGGAGGATGTCCTTAGTAGGATGTTCCTCAGTTACACAGTAGGAGATCTGTGTAGAATACACTTATATATCTCTAATGTCCTGTACATCTCTAAAACTTACGTTTTACAGTTCTAATCTTAACTACAAAAAAGTTTTCACAATTAAGCATCTATTTCTGAGGTTTATTCACATATTCCTATGCTAGCCGGCATCAGGAGAATTCACTTGGGACGTTCCAAGCAGACTGGATTTCAAAGCAGAGGTCCAGGTTTCGAATCCAGTTCTGTTACTGCTGAGTGACTGGGGCCAGTGCCTTCATGGCTCCAGGTCTCCCCCTCATCCATATGCAAGGGGTGGGACCAAGGTTCATCTTTAGGGCCCCTTCCCACTTCTATGACATCATGGTGCTTATATAACCATGAGTCAGAATTAAGTGGTACATAATCTATCTTTTTTGGAATGAAAACTATCCTTTCACAAAAATACTTATTTAAGGGGAAAAAAAAATCAGCTGTTTTTGTTCTAAAGTGTTTGCTTAGATTAAGTAAACCAGTTTTTCCACACGCACATCAAAACAAATCTGTGAAACATGTTTCAAAGGAAAAACCAGGCAGATGTTCTTAAATATGTTTTTAAGAGATTAAGTCCAGTTAAGCTTTCTGCTTATTCTAACATGAAGTCTGACAATTAGACGGTTAGTTTTTTTTTTTTAATAATAGCTTTCCTGATCTGCCTGGGAAATCGATTATAACCCTCTCTTCTATTCTAATTAGGAGTTGGGCCTCAACTCCATCTTGGAAAAGACTGTTAACTTCATAAAGTTCCCTAAGGTCCACAGAGAGAAGAAACTAAAAACGGCCCAGGGCCCAGTGAGGATGAAGTGCTTGCTTCCTGGAGGCCCTGAGCTCTGCCTTCACTTTCAAGTTTATAACAGGAAGAAAACCACACAGATCTCATAATTCCAGCAAGGGAGGCCAGGGTAAAGGGAGAACCCAAAATACCACTCAGCAGGAAAATGCACCATTTTCTAGGAAGTGTAAAAACTACCAGTCCAGTCATATTCAAAGAACCCATGACCTTGAGAGAAGCCACCATGTTTCTGACGCAGGAGGGAGATGGAATTGTGAAAGGTCAACCCTACTCCCTCCTTTTCAGCGCTGGACTCATTCAATAGCCTGAGAGATCAGCTCTGGTCATTTTAAGTTGTCTCTATAACTTCAAGAACAAGCCATAATCCTTCAATGAATTTAAACAAAAGCCTGCATTTGTTTCCAGGCAATCTGAGTAACTCTCAAAGAGACCATTCCCTGCCTAGACACCACCCCTTCCCACATGCATGGAGATGTTCCAAAACGTATAGTTATAAAATTTTAAAATGCACTTTTAGGAAAAAGAGAAATTGGCCATTTATCCTACAACGATCCCTATAAGAGTTGACTGGGAGGCTGCTGAAGTTTTCCCCTAAAAAGTGCATCCTGGTGAAGGGGCTGGGGAAGAAGAACCTAAGCCAAAAGGAGATGAAGGTACAAGGGCAAGACGCTGGAGCCTCGAGCCAGGCTGACTTGGGCACATCCACTTCAGGAAGGCAGCTTCCTGCCAGGAGGGTGTCCAGTGAAGGCTACAGAGAAGAATAGACTGGGGTCTGATGGAAAACGGCCTGGGGGGCAGCCTGAAAGTGGATGACCCTGAGCATGGCCTTCAAGGTGCCGGCCAGATGGGCACAGGCTTCCTGCCTCAGTCAAAAGAAGAGCAGCCTTCAGGCAGTCACGTGCTGGAGTCTGGCCGAGGGCACAGTGCTTACTAAATGCCTGCAGCCTAAGGGAAGACAAGCTCCCGCCACTCAAAAATGACAGAAATGACCTCATTCTATGGAGATAAAGATAACAGAATTCCTTAAAATGGAACGGAATTCTATTTTAGGATGATTAAAATTTTTCAGATTGTTAAATAAGAAAAGTATTATGTACGGAGAGCCCATGTTAACGCTGGAAAGTGAATGAGGTAACTCATTAAATCAAGGGCTGCTCAGCTCTTCCGGTCCTGCCTCCTGGGCCTTCTTAGTACCTGCCAGTCAGCCCCACCACACCTCTGGGTGGAGCCTCATCCATCTCCAAGACACCAGGTCCAGGAACCTTCTGTGACTACACTCAAGCCTCCTCCTCTGTCTCCTCCCCTCTCCTTCCCTCTCTCCCTCCCTCTCCCCCCCCTTCTTTGTCTTCCTCTTTCTCTCCCTCTCTCTCTCCCTTTTTTTCTCCCTCTCTCTCTCCCTCTTTCTCTCTCCCTCCCTGTCTCTCCCTCCCTCTCTCTCTCCCACTGTCCTCGTCAGTCCTTTCTTTCTGTCTCTGTCTCTCTGCCAAACACCCTTGGGCATTCTACTTGTGACTCCTATGTGGTTCCCAGATTCTTCTTTTGTATTAATGTAATGTACATCTTCCATCGCTAATAAGTCTTAGACCCTTGATGTTAAATTCTCTGAGGGCAGAGAGGGTCTCAGTTATGTACCTGGCAAGTAGTCGGTGTGCAAATGTTTACTGAATGGATATTCTTTAAAATGAAATTTTACTCTATTTGCCTAAGTATTTTCTTAAGTTAATACTCTAAGATAAACCAGTAAACTCCCTTTAAGTGAGATGACAGAGGACTTCATAAAATCCTGCATCAATGGGGCACTCCCTCCACCAATACAGATCTACGGATCACGAGCCCTCTACATAACTCAGCATGTGGTCTCCAAGATGTGCTGTGGCCAAAAACTCATCACCTTGTGACCAGCCTGGAGAGGAACCTTTGGAACCTGAGCAGGGCTGGGCTTCAAGGGGACCGCACTCAAAGCTTTTCCAGCTTGGTCAACTCTGGCAGCCAGTATGGAGAAGCTGACGGTCACCTCCACACCACCATGAGGTCCCCGCCACAGTAGGACTTGACGGCCCCCAAAATGACACTGGTTAATTTCATTTGGGATAACAAGGAAACACAAAACACTGTGTTTACTATGTAAGTCAAACTTTTTCTTAAAGAAGAGAGAAATATCGTCAGAAGAAGAATGAAAGGTGTCAGATTTCTGTTCCACTTTTGTGAGTGTGTGTACACATTACAGACAATCCCAAAGCACCCATTCTTATCCAGTGTACACACGCTCAAGCAAGAGACACAGCTCCTGCAAGCTGAAATAGGAGCAAAGCTGCCTCGAATTCCCAACTCGGCCCCTTGGCTCACAACTGGTCTTTGCTCTCCCCAGCGCTCTCCCTCACACTAGGGGACCGCACGTACACCCAGCTGCCTCAGCCCTCAAATACCCTGACCACTTAGGGCCTCAATCGACTCACTTCCTATGACCTACTCCTCCACCCCACTTCCATCAGCACCAAGATGGCTGTGGCACTGAGCTTGTCAAGACCCACAAACGCACCGCCCTGTTCAGGAATCCCAAAATACCCTTCTCCAACCATCACCTGCTGGCTTTCCTCCTCTCTGCCTTCCCTTACCTAAGCCCTAGGCTTCATCCACACCACGACCTCCAATCCTTCCACCTCTCAGCTTCCTTCCAGGCCATCTCCCCTGCACCAGCCACTCTCTCCTCTTTTCCCCATCCTGACTCCTTGGTGAACCAACTCAACTCTACCTTGTCCTGTCCACTTAGGTCCCTGGCCCCCCTTATCTTATTGCTAGTTGTGACCTGCCAAGCCTCAGTCTTGGTCACCTTCACTCCTATGCACCTGCTGCTGAACATATTCAGACTGGGTCCACAACAAATTTCTGTTCCATAACCTCCACTGGGCCCTCCCTGCTGCTCAGCAATTCTGCACCCCTCCTTCATCAGCTCACTGTCCCACTCTCCAGAGACTCTCCCAAATTCCCCCCCCCAACCTCCCACAGCCCCCTTCCCTCCACTCTCTTAGCTGAGATCCCTGCCTCATGTTCTACTGAAAAAAACTGGCCATTCCCCATGAGCTCCATCTTCTCCCTTCTTTCCCATCACTGTAATGGCTTCTCCCTTCACCCCTGATTCACATGAAGAAGTGGTTCTACTCCTTCCCAAGGCTCATCTCTCTTTCCCTGCTCAAGTGATCCCATCCCACCCCATCTCCTCCAAAATACTGTCTCCCTCTGCTTTCAACCTCTCCCTCTCTGCTGGCTCATTCCCTCCTGCCTAGAAACATGCTCATGCCTCCCACAACCTGAAAAAATCCTCTTAATGTCTCCTGTCCTTTGTGGCCAAGGACATTTACAAGTGACACCTCTACTGTCTCGCCTCGCTCCATTTTCAACCTCTTACTATCTGGCCTCTAACCTTATGATTGTACCCTCTTGTCTCTAGGTTTTCCTGACCCACCTCTCTCCTGGCTCACCTCCTACCACTCCTTAGCTGGATCCTCCCCCAGACCACTCCCTCTCACCACAGGTGTCCCTCAGGGCTCTCTCCCCTCACCCAGAGATCATCTCATCAGCTCCCATGGATTCAACTATCCCTCTGTACTGACACTCACCAAATCTACCTATCCTGCCCCAACCTCTCTGCTGACCCATTCTCACATCTCTGCCTGCCTTTCAGACGTTTTGAACCAGATGTCCAGTAGACATCTTAAACTCAACATATCCAAAACGGAACTCATTCTCTTTCCTCCTCCAGCCTCCCCACCTTCCCCCTTCCCTAATACCCTAGAGGGCACCACTATCCTCCTGGTCCCCCAGGCTCGGAGCTGAGGAGTCACTCTGGACACCCATCTCCAAGCTGCTGCCAAGGGCTATGATTTACCTTTGGAACCCCTCTCCCATAGGCCCCCTTCCCCAGCTGCCCCCATTCTGATGCAGGCTCTCCTCACCTCCCGCCTGGGCACTCCCACTCCAGTCCATCCTCTATTCAGTCACCAGTGACTTTCCTAGAGTGCCAGTCTGACCATATCTGTCCTTGATGGCCTCCACGCTCGAAGACGAAATGCTATGCCTGGCACTCAAGCCCTCCAATCATATTACCCTTACTCCCCAATGTGGACTCTTTGATCCCCTGACCCCGGCCCCCCGGCTGGTATACAAACAAAATGCTCCATCTCTCGGCTCCAGGCATTCTCTCTGGTGGTCCCCCAGGCCTGGAACGCCCTCCCTCCTCCACTCTCACTACGGACCTGCCTGGCTTCCTCCTAAGTCTCAACTAAAATCCCCAGGAAGCTTTTCTGCCTTTCTGTACTCCCAGCACTTACTGCAATGCCTGACACACAGCAGGCACTTAATAAATGTTTCCTGATGATCAACTCACCTTCCTCATCTATCCATTTCATGGTGAACAGCTGTTCGTTATCAAAGGAACACATGTCTCGAACCTCACTGCAAAGTCCCTCAAAGGAAATAGATGGCTCAAAGTGTGTTATCATGATGTCCCTGAGGAAAAAAAGAAAGGTGTTTTAAATTTCACAATAAAATATCAATACTCTATGCACACTGAGACGGTGGAAAGTCAGTGACTAACGAGGTAACAGATAATTCATATTCCTAATAAACCCATTACACTTTTATCACTGTATGGTTATAGTAAGAGTTATCACTGTCTTAGACTTGAAGGGGTGCTCTGAGGTCCTCTGGTAGTACAGCCTTCTGCCCAGCTCAGGAATGCTTTAGGCGGTACAGTGGAGAGATCACTAGATTTAGAGTCAGGGAGATCTGAATTCAGATCAGCCCTCAGACACCACCTCTGCCTGCCTCACTTTCTTTATCTGTAAAGTTGGAATAATACTAGCACCCTCCTCCCAGAATTGCTGGGAAGATCAAGTCATAGCACATATGTAAAGAGCTCTGTAAACCTTACAATGCTGCACAAATGTCCATTATCATTATTCACAAATCCCTGACAGACGCAGCTATCCAGACTGCGTTTGAACGCTCACAATGATGGGGGGCTCCGTGTTTCATAAGGCAGGTGGTCACAACGCGGGACAACTTGACACTGCCCACTGTCCCTAGCTCTTTACTCTGAAGCGCCACAACCTGCGCTCTTCTCTATGCCACCCAAACAGACGGAGGCAGGTAAGGATGTCCCAGGTGCCTGGGCCTCCTCTTTTCTAGGCTAAGCCATCCAGGTCCTTCTGGGAGGGAGGCCCTCTGGTGTAATTTAAAGAACCCTGGACTGGAAGGCAGAACATGTAGATGTAGGTTCCCACCCCCAGCTCTGCTACTTATCATCAATATGACCCTGGACAGATCACTTAACCTCACTGAGTGTCTCAGTTTCCCCATCTGGGTTATTTTCAGGCTCAAACAAGAGAACACCCCTGAGGTGCTTTGTAAACCTCCTGTTCCTACGCATCACCTGTCATGATGACAAGGATCCCAGATCCCCTCCTATCTCGGACGTCCTCTTTTGGCCACGCTCTCATCTCTGAATGTAGTTCTTCAAACAACCCTCCCCCAAACTGATCCCAATATTCCAAACGCAGACTCCCTAATACAGAGTACTGTTTACCCCACTTTCATTCATGCACCCTACTGCCTATGTAATCTTAGGCAAACTGCTTATGGGCCTCAGTTTCCTCATCTGAAGAACAAAGACGAGATGGCCTCTCAGGTCCCTTCCATGACTACACCCACAAGCACCAATGAAGGCATCGAGAAAGCAGCACTAAAGAGCCCAAACCCCTGTGAGGCAGCTATGGTGTTCCTATAACAGCTGCCGCTGAACCTCTGAATCCCACGGGAGGCAGAAGAGAAAGGCAGGTTTGCGAAGGAAAGGAGGCGGTGCCAGAGATCGTGATCGCTGAGCTGAGGTTTCCTGCACCTCCTGGCCAGGGGGCCAGCCTGGGCCAGAAAGGGGCTTTGCAGAACAGGCAGCCAAACACTACAAAGCTGTGTGCCAACTGGCCCGACCACTCTGGAAACCACCAAGAAGGATGTGAGAAAAACCGGATCTCATTAAGGGCCATATGTCCCCAGTGAGGTCAAGGACAGGAAGTTTCTAGGTACACTGAAAGAATGACACAAGTACTTTTTGTGGTAGCAAACAAACAAACAAAAAAAAAGGAAATCAAGTGAGTGCCCACTTGGGGAGCAAGCTGAACAATGTGTGACGCACAACTCAGAAGAGAATACAGTCACTTCCTAGAAAGCAAAAGATATGAAAAAGTGAAGGCAACACGAGCCTTGTATGTGAGTGAGGGGAGCGGAACAATATCCAGAACTCCAATTATGTAAAGGAAAATAATAATAGCCAGCATTAATATAACACTGAAAATGTGCAAAATGCTTTCCAAACATTATCTCATTTGATCTTTGAAACAACTCGGGAGGCTGGTGCTGTGATGGTCTCCATGTTACAGATGAGGAAGCTGAGGTAGCCAGAGCTAGAGTGACTGCCCAGGGCCACGCAGCTAGGAAGCATCTGATGCTGGGTCTGGCTCTAAGGACATCTCTTACTCAGAAGAACAGGAGGAGCCCGGGGCTGCAGCGCTGTCTATCAAGAAGGCAGAGTCTTGGGAGAAATCTCGGCATCAGAGCAGGTCAGGATGACAGAGAAGATGGAAGACAGAAAGAGGCCACAGGAGATGGACTCATTCAGGAAACAGATCACTGATGTCAGTCACACCTTCTCAAAGTCATTTCATACTCCCACCATCAGCTACAGTTCTCTGTGTCCAATCACTCACATTTCTATTGTATTTTAAGGTTTGATCTCCTCTAACCTTTCCCACAGCCCCATCTGAGAGATAAACTAGAGCTAAAAGAGGTTAGAAACTTGTCCAGGTTCACCCAGCTAATCTGCATCTGAGGCAAGACTGAACTCAGAACTTCCTGCCTCCGAGTTCACAGTGCTGTTCATTAGGACATCCACCTGTCTCTCGGAACACCCAGGAGTGCTGGACAGGATCTTAGCCGATGAACCTGCCCAGGTCCTGCCATCTCCAGGAGTGCAGAGAGGTTGTGTGATTTACCCAAGGCCACACAGACATTAAGGGGCACAGCCAGAAGTCACACCTAGGCCCCCTTTCTCCCAAATACCCTTTTCACTTTGTTGTTCAGTTGTCTCCGACCCTTCTTGACCCTGTGGACTTGTAGCACACCAATACTGTCCATGCGGTTTTCTTGGCAAAAAAAAGTAGCTTGCCGTTTTCTTCTCCAATGAGTTAAAGCAAACAGAGGTTAAGTGACTTACCCAGGGTCACACAGTATCTGAGGATGGATATGAATCCATGTCTTCCTGACTCCACTGCCCCACCCTTTCCACTACATCAAACTAAAAATTCAATTAGCTTGCCTTAATGATGGTTTTCATTCTTCACAAATGGACTTGGGTCCAACTGGAAGACATTTCATCCTGGATCTGGAGGTTGGGGCGAAAAGTACAAAATCCTGATGAGAAGTTACAATTCCATCCTGGCCCTTGGGAGAGGGTGTGAGGAAAGCCAGGAATCCTCAGACACACATCTGACCACCCACCTGTCTGAAGAGCAGATTTCAAAGGGTTCAAAGGTGAGCACCCACGGACTAAAATTCTAAAGCGGAAATGAATCCATGAGAGATGAAAAGCTCTGGGGAATGAAATTCCAAAGACATAAAGGAAACAATTGTGACAAGGAGGAAAAAGGGAAGCTATCTAAAAGATATGACTAATGTGGATGCACAGGGAACTGGCTGACTTAGACTATATCAAAGACAGATGCAAGGCTGGGTGATGGAGGATGCATCATGAATGCCAGAGCTCAGCTTGAGCTGAGGCCACTTACGGGGTTTAGGGGGCAGAGCAGGCCAATATGGAGTTAACAGCCAAGGCAAAGAAGATAAGAAGCGAATGCCTAATATCCCTCAATAAATTTAAGTCATTCATGTCAAATGCAAGGCGCCCTCAGGTATTAGTGTGCGTGCTCTCTGTGTGAACTTGGGCCAATCACTCAACCTCCTCCACAACTAGTTTCCTCAGGAAGTTGGACAAGAGGCCTGAGCTCAGAGGTGTCAAACTCTCCATACCAACCAAACTCCTGAGGGCCTCTAGAACCAGATTTAAAATGTAACTGGGAAATGTTTAATATATATAAAAATACAATGCAACATAGATACTGTTAACATGTAGTTTTCTAAGTCCATATGCAGGCTGTGGGATCTGTCTACTTTGACAGTGCAGTACTCATACAATCAGGCAGATGTGTGACTACTGAATGGATGGCTCCTAAACACCATCATTAACAGCTTTTATGTCCTCTCAGAAGGAGGGCTTCAGGGCAGTGCCCAGGGATGGGAGGCTGGCCTGCTACTGTTGAACTGTTTGGTTAATAACTTAGATGAGCACTGATGGTGTGCTCATCAAATCTGCAGGTGACATTAACCTGGGCAGGACAGCTATAATAGACACCCTGAATGACAGGCAGAACACTGGGACAAATCTAAAATGAAATTTGACAGTAGCATAATTATGAATTCAAATGGGTTTAAAAAGTTCAAGACAGGGGGTACGAATCTAGACGGCAATTGGGAGAGGAAGATGTGGGGGCTTCAGTGCACTTGGGTTCAAAATGACTCTATAGAGTGAATGTCAGGGTGCAATGAGGGAGGAGAGTGTCCAGGACTAGGGAAGCGCTGGTCCTGCGGTGCTGGGAACCTCAAAGGCTTGATAAAAATTCATGTGCGGTTTTGCCAATCTATTCAAAAGGGCTTTAAAAAAAAAAAGGGAGAAAATCACTTAATAAGCAGCTACCAAGCTAGATTAGAATAGCTACAACATAGGAAGAATGGAGAGAGTCAAGCCTACGTTTGTATCATCTCCTCAGAACTTCATCCTTTGTCGGTGCTCAATCATCTTCTCCACCCTTTGGCTTTCTGAACAATGCCACCTAACAATGTTTTTATTCTCAGCCAATTAAATTTCTTCACAGCAACAACTCCAAAACTTCTCCTCTCTCCCCAAAGCTCCATCGCTATCTCTCAGCAGAGGGTCTCATCTCCAAAGTTACCCATCGTGGGTTCCTTCCCCCTTCTACCTCACCCCAACACAAATGCCTCTCTATCACCCCCACTCTGTGCCTCTTTTATTCCTGTTTCTGAAGAGGGAGCCCTGCGGCCCTACTGATTCACCACCCCAGCTCGTGCTGCTGCCCCCCCCACCCCAGCCCAGGGATGACTCCTGGTCATTATTTCATGTTTATTCTCTCTTCATTCCCTAGAGCTCCTTTGTTACTGCCTACCAACATGCCCAAGTCTCTCTCCTCAAAACCCATCAAACCTCCACAGCCCCAAAGCTGCATCTTACCCCATCACCACCTCCCCCTCCAGTCCTAAGAGCTCTCCTCCCCTGCACTCTTCCTTTGCCAACAGTGGTCAGGAGGTCCCAATCTGGGATAGTAATGAGGCCCTGATGAGGGTGCTGAAGCACAGGGAGAGATGGAGGTCGTGATTTTTTACAAGGATTTCAGGACGTCATGTCCTCCTTTGATACTGACTCCAAATTTGTCACCAGATCCAGCCGTCAGAAGCAGCAGTCCCCCAGCCCCAAGAGCATTCATTTTCTCTCCTTTCTGCTAAGCCCTGGGGATATAAAGAGAGGTAAAAACAGTTCCTGTCCTAAAGTCCAGTCCTTAAGCTCCAACAAGGAAGACAAAAGGCAAACACAACTCTGTACAGACAAAGTTCAGACTAGATAAACCAGAGAGCCTCTGAGGGAAAGCCCTAGCATTAAGGATTAGGGGAAAGGTGTCCTGCAGAAAGTAGGACTTTAGCTGGGACTAGAAGGAAGCCAGGAAAATCAGGGGGCGGAGAGGAGAAGAGAAGGCATTCCAAGCACAAGGGACAACCAGAGAAAATGCACACTTGGAAGCCAGAGTGTCGTGTTCAAAGAATTTCTCAGTCTTCGTATCTGCTCTTCAGGACTTCAATCTATAACACTGATGTCCCTCTCAAATAGCCTAACCTCCCAATCCCTCAGTCTCAACTCTCACGACCTAACCATCCAATATATCCAACCACACACAGAGATGGTCATACACTATATCTTGCTATCACCCACAAAGGTTCCTTAAACATCAAATAGAAGTTCTTCTCCCACTTAAAATTCTTCAAAACTTGGCTCCTTCCTGCCCTGTCGCAAAGAACTCTCCTCCCATACGCCAGACTCCAACCACACCACCCTTCTCATTCCTCACCCCTCACATGTCACCTCACACCCATGCTTCAGCACCGACCGTCCTCAAGCAGAGAATGCTCCCTCTCCTCACCTTGGAATCTCTGGTGCTCTTCAGGCCTCAGCTCAAGCTGCACCCTCCTCCCGAGGCCTTTACAAGCCCTCTCCACCTCAGCCCAGCTACCAGTGCCTTCCCCACCCAAGGCTACCTCCCATCTACCTGTGTTTTGTCCTTATCCCTGTGCATGTTATCTCCCCTGTCAAAATGTAATGAAGGCCTTCCCAATAAGATCAGGGGTGAAGCAAAGGTGTCCACTATCACCACTAATATTCAACATTATATTAGAAATGACAGCTATAACAATAAGACAAGAAAAAGAAGTTGAAAGAATAAAAATAGCAGATGAGAAAACAAAACTATCATTTTCTGCAGATGATATGATGGTATACTAAGAGAAATGTAAAGAATCAACTAAAAAAACTGGCTGAAACAATTAACAATTTTAGAAAAGTTGCAGAATATAAAATAAACCCACACTAATCATCAGCACTTCTACATATTACTAACAAAGTCCAGCATGAAGACATGGAAAGAGAAAATCCACTTAAAATAACTATAGACAGAAGACAGAGGCTGGAAAGCAGGGACTTGCTTAAGCTCTCCCCCAGGTCCCTCCAAATACCTGTAAAAAATGGCTTTGAACAAATTCTAGAGATACAAAATAACAGAGGGAAGCAGGGCTCCAGCCAAGGAAAGCCTGTATGGTCACTGGGAAGGGTCTATTGCACAGAGCTGGAAACGGAACGCAACCCAGCATGGGCCGTGCCAGGGCCAACCAGAACGGGAGCCACAGGTCCCTAAATCGTTGAGCTGTGGCAGTTACCAGACTTCTCAACCCACAAACACCAAAGACAACAGAGAAGGTTAGTGGGAAAAACTGCTAGAACTGAGTGAAAGGAGTGCGCAGTGGACCCCCAGCCCCAGGGGCGTGAAAGTGGTGCAGCTGTGGGGCTGCTTCCAGAGCTCCAGCTACAGTTGCTTTCCATCCCAGGCCCACCCACTGGGAAGAATTCAGAGGGGGATCAGAGCAGGAGTGCAGAGCCTGCTTAAGATCTGAGTCGCAGTAAGGGTTGGCAGTTCTTGGGGGAGGAGGAGCACTGGTGTGGCAGAGCTTGCTGTGCACAAATAGCTCTGAAAACAACAGTACAACCCCTCAAGCTTGGGACAAAATACTCTCTACTCTACAAGCAGTCATACCCCAACAAAAAACTCTAAGGTCAAGTAGTTGACTGGGAACATGGCCAGGCAGTGAAAACGGATTCAGATTCAGACTCAGACTTTGGAATCTTTCTTTGGTGACAAAGAAGACCAAAACATACAGCCAGAAGAAGCCAACAAAGTCAAAGAGCCTACATCAAAAGCCTCCAAGAAAAACATGAACTGGTCGCAGGCCATGGAAGAGCTCAAAAAGGATTTGGAAAAGCAAGTTAGAGAAGAAGAGGAAAAACTGGGAAGAGAAATGAGAGTGATGCAAGAAAATTATGAAAAACAAGTCAATGACTTGCTAAAAGAGACCCCAAAAAATACTGAAGAAAATAACACCTTAAAAAATAGACTAGGTCAAATGGCAAAAGAGCTCCAAAAAGCCAATGAGGAGAAGTATGCCTTGAAAGGCAGAATTAGCCAAACGGAAAAAGAGGTCCAAAAGTCCACTGTAGAAAATACTATCTTAAAAATTAGATGGGAACAAGTGGAAGCTAGTGACTTTATGAGAAATCAAGATATTATAAAACAGAACCAAAGGAATGAAAAAATGGAAGACAATGTGAACTATCTCACTGGAAAAACCACTGACCTGGAAAATAGGTCCAGGAGAGAGAATTTAAAAATTACTGGACTATCCGAAAGCCATGATCAAAAAAAGGGCCTAGACATCATCTTTCAAGAAATTATCAAGGAGAACTGCCCTGACATTCTAGAGCCAGAGGGTAAAATAGAAATTGAAAGAATCCACAGATCGCCTCCTCAAAAAGATCCCAAAAAGAAAACTCCTAGGAATATTGTCACTAAATTCCAGACCTCCCAGATCAAGGAGAAAATACTGCAAGCAGCCAGAAAGAAACAATTTCAGTACTGTGGAAACATAATCAGGATACCACAAGATCTAGCAGCTTCCACATTAAGGGATCAAAGGGCTTGGAATATGATATTTCGGAAGTCAAAGGAGTTGGGATTAAAACCAAGAATCACCTACCCAGCAAAACTGAGTATCATGCTCCAAGGCAAAATACGGACTTTCAATAAAATAGAGGACTTTCAAGCTTTCTCAGTGAAAAGACCAGAGCTGAATAGAAAATCTGACTTTCAAACACAAGAATCAAGAGAAACAGGAAAAGGTAACCAAGAAAGAGAAATCATAAGGGACTTACTAAAGTTGAACTGTTTTGTTTACATTCCTACATGGAAAGATGATGTGTGTAATTCATGAGACCTTTCTCAGTATTAGGGTAGTTGAAGGGATGTATGTGTGTGTGTATATATATATATATATATATATATATATATATATATATGTGTGTGTGTGTGTGTGTGTGTGTGTGTGTGTATACATATATATGTATATAGACAGAGAGGACAGGGTGAGTTGAATATGAAGGGATGAAATCTAAAAAAAAAAAATTAAATTAAGGGATGAGAGAGGAATATATTGAGAAAGGGAGAGATAGAATAGGGTAAATTATCTCACATAAAAGTGGCAAGAAAAAGCAGTTCAATGGAAGGGAAGAGGGGGCAGGTGAGGGGGAATGAGTGAATCTTGCTCTCACCAGATTTGACTTGAGGAGGGAATAACATACACACTCATTGTGGTATCTTAACCCACATGAAAGTAGAGGGAAGGGGATAAAACAGGGGGGATGATAGAAGGGAGGGCAGATGGGGGAAGAAGTAATCAAAAGCAAACACTTTTGAAAAGGGACAGGGTCAAGGGAGAAATCTGAATAAAGGGGGAAAGGACAGGAGGGAGGGAAATATAGTTAGTCTTTCACAACATCACTATTTATGGGAGTGTTTTGCACAATGATACATGTGTGGCCTATGTTGAATTGCTTGTGTTCTTAGGGAGAGTGGGTGGGGAGGGAAGAGGGGAGAGAATTTGGAACTCAAAGTTTTTAAAGCAGATGCTCAAAAACAAAGTTGTTTTTGCACGTAACTGGGAAATAAGATATACAGGCAATGGGGCATAGAAATCTCTCTTGCCCTACAAGAAAGTAAGGGGAAAAGGGATGTGGGGGAGGGGAAGGGCTGACTGGGGAACTAGGCAATCAGAATATATGCCATCTTGGAGGGGGTAGAAATGGGGAGAAAATTTGTAACTCAAAATCTTGTGGAAATCAATGCTGAAAACTAAAAATATCAAATAAAAAAAAGAAACAAAAAGAAAATAACTGCAGATATTATAAAAAATTTGGTAGTCTATCTGCCAAGACAAAGCCAGGAACTCTAGGAACACAATTATTTTTCACACAAATAAAGACAGATTTAAACAACTGGAGAAATATTCATTGCAGTTGGGTAGGTTGAGCCAACATAATAAAAATGACAATTCCACCTAATTTAATTTACTTATTCAATACCAAGCCAATCAAATTATTAGAGAATTATTTTAAAGAGCAAGAAAAAATAGTAACAAAATCCATCTGGGAAAACAAAAGGTCAAGAATATCAAGGAAATTAATGGAAAAAAAAGGTGAAGAAAGGTATCTAGATCATACCAGATTTCAAACTGTATTACCACGGGTAATCATCAAAACAATCTTGTACTGTCTGAGAAATACATTCGTAGATAACACACAGTAGTAAATGATCATAGCAATCTAGCATTTGATTAACCCAAAGTTCCAAAAAGATCCACACTTCTGGGATAAGAACTCATTATTTGACAAAAATTGCTGGGAAAACTGCAAATGTTTGGCAGAAACCAGCTGTAGACCAACATCTCACACAGTATACCAAGACAAAATCAAAATGGGTACATGATTATACATAACAAATTGGCAGTTTCACGTGCAGTCGTCTCTTTTTTTTAAATCATACTATATTATGGAAATGTTTGTTTTAGTCCATAAATTAATAAATAAGTAAAAAGTAAAGAGAAAGCAAGCAGCATATCAATTATATATGTGAAATTATGAAAAACATTTCCATATTATCCACGTTGCAAGAAAAGAACAATAAAAAGCAAGAAACAAAGTAAAAAACGTTCACTTAAATCTATATTCAGAGCTCATCAGTCCTCTCTCTGGAGGTGGGTAGCATTGTTTATCATGGAGCCTTTGGAAGTCACCTGGATGACTGTCTTGATCAGAGTAGCTAAGTCTTTCACAGCTGTTCATCCTTACAACATTGCTTTTGCTGTGTACAATGTTCTGCTCCTTCTGCTTCACTTTGCATGAGTTCATACAAACCTTCTCGAATTTTTCTGAAACCATCCTGCTCATCATTTTTTATACCACAATAGTGTACCATCACAAGCATATACCAAGATTTGGGCCTTCCCTTGATTTCCAATTCCTTTGCCACCACAAAAAGAACTGCTATAAATACTTTTGTCACATGGGTCCTTTTCCCTTTTCTTTGATGTACGAGTAGTATTGCTCAGTTAAAGGTTATGCACAGTTTTATAGCTCTTTGGGCTATTTTCCAAAACCTTCTCCAGAATGGTAGGACTAGTTCACAACTCTACCAACAGTGCATTAGTGTCCTCATTTTTCCATATCCCCTCCAGCACTTTTCTGTCATATCAGCCAATCTGATAGGTGTGAGGTAGCACCTCAGAGTTGTTTTAATTTGCATTTCTCTAATCAATAGTGATTTAGAGTATTTTTACGTGACTATTGGTAGCTTTGGTTTCTTCTTCTGAATACTGCCTTATTCATATCCTTTGACCATTTATCAAATGGGGAATAGCTATTATTTTTATAAATTTAGTGCTGTTCCCTATATACTTGGGAAATAAGGCCTTTATCAGAGAAACTTGCTGTAGACATTTTTTGCCCAGTTTCCTTTTAATTTTGGCTGCACTGGTTTTGTTTGTGCAAAAACTTTTAAATTTCATATAATCAAAATTATCCATTTTACCTCCTGTGATCCTATCTCTTGTTTAAACAGGTCAGAAACTCTTCCCTTATCCACAGATCTGACAGGTAAACTATTCCTTGCTCCCCTAATTTACTTATGATATCTGCAAATTCTTATAGATTTTTATAAAGTTTTTATATATGAGAACTATGAGACCTTTACCTGAGAAACTGTCTATAAAATTTTTTTCCAGATTTTCTGCTTTCCTTCTAATCTTGGCTACATTTGTTTTGTTTGTACAAAAACTTAAAAATTAACCATTTAATACCGTACTCACTTCTCTCTCTTGTTTATTCTTAAATTGTTCACCTATCCAGAAGTCTGATAAGTAATATGCTCTATGTTCTTCAAATTTTCTTGTAATCCCTCTCTTCATATCTAGGAGGTCATGTATCCATTTTGACCCACTTGCCTTCTCAAAGAGTGGGAAAGGGGCAGGTGGGTAGAAAGAATTTTTAACTCAAAAAAATTTTTAAATATAAATAAATAAAAAGACAGAAGAATATCAGCTCTTAGTGACTCATGATTGTTTCCATTTTGTCTCCACTATCCCACTGCCTAGAGAACTACCAGTTACATAGTAGGCACTTAGACTGATAAAGCAAAATATTGAACCAGAAGCAAATGTCCTGTGAAAACACTGCAACTGGAACCTTTTTAAAAATCAAATACCACTGCAGCCCTAAAACCCAAAATGGGCCACCCCTTTAGAAGGCTCCGAAATGCCTCAATTTTCTTCTTTCCATTTAAGGGAAAAACTATTGCCAATCACCCTTCACATAAAGATAGGAGAAAGGAATTGACTCTTAAAAAAAAGATGAAAAAAAGAAATTCCTGTCCTCCAATGAGGCATTAAAGGGGGAGTGAGACTGTTTGCCTGTTTAAACAAAAAAGCAATGTGCTTAAGATTAGCTGGAGACAAGGCCCAGCAGAGAGCACGTGGCAAAGAAAAAAAATATTTTCTTTGTTAAAGTTTTTCATTTACAAGGAAAGAAAACAGAAAGTGCTATCATGCAAAAACCAATCATTTCCTTTTTTAAAGTATAAAGAATGGAGCTATTAAATTCTCAGGTAATGATATGTGCATATAGATGCTTTGGTTCACATTGAAACTTGGGTCACAAAACCACCTAAGTGCTGGCAAACATTTACTGGTCACCAAGAGGTTAAAAAGGCCTCCTCACCCTATCAGTGTTAATCGTGTGTTCTACCCCTAATAGGAGCTCCTTAAGTCTCAGGAACTAAAACATTCAAGGCTGTTTTCTATAAACATTTTCCCAGAGTAACTGGAAAAGGCCATGTTTATACACTTCACTATCACTAGACCCTGGTTAGAGTATTCAGGGTTTAACGAGAACAAAAAGGCAGAGAGCACAGCTGGCCAGCCACCTTGGCCAACTCGCCCCCAAGTGAGGTTTTCACTTCCTTTGGGGCTCAGACCCCTTCAGGAGTTTAGGGACCCTTTCAAGAATCAGATACTTGTAACTGAAGAAAATAAAAGGCTTGGGATTAACAGAGGAAAACATTAACAATATAGTACAGTTACCAGATTTTTAAAATGTTTATTAAAAAAAGTCATACACCCCAAGTTAAGAACCCCCAATTTCTATTTCTGGTTCCATCTTCAGCAGTAGTATCTTTTTGCCCACCACTGGCCTTCCACAGATCCCAATGTGCTTAGCCACAAAGCTCCCTAAAATTATATATTTCAATACAATCTTAAGTAGCAAAACACTAGGAATTTTTGGCTTTCCCATTAAACCTCAAAATACTTCAAGAGACACACGTTTCCATTCTATGCTCTTGACCTTAAAAGTACTTATTCGTTCTTGGGCTACTTCTTTGAAGAAGGACTCCATGAAAATGATCTACTGAAACATGGTCCAACTTCTGTCCTAAATGAGGATTATTTAACAGCTCAACAAGCACATCCAAAAGCCATACAAAAAAAGGTGCAGGAGGGGAAAGCAGAGGGTAGCTGTGGTCTCCTTCCCCATCCTGGTATCAAAGCAATCCACTGCAGTCACTCTTCCACATCACAAATTTCCCCATCGCTATCAAGGGTCAACATAAGAAATTGAATGGGAGAGTTCTGCAGAAGCCCCTGATGATATGCCAGAGGTCAGCAGGCAACACAGAAAAGTTTAGAAATTCAGAAATGCCTAAAATATATGTATAGTTTTGCATGAAATCAAGAAAAAAGAGAAGGAAATCTGCAAAGCCAGAATACTTCTTCTCTGGTATGAAGGGAGGGCCAAATATTTTACGCAGATTTTCCAGATGTAGGGGGAGGCCCCTACACCCCTAACCCCTGAGATGTGGAAGGATAACTGAACTCACCAACCAAGGGAAGGCTGCCTAGGCATTAGGGGTATCTGAAGTCCAGGCCTTGAAGACCTTTGTGGGGAGGTATACCCCAGGACTGGGTCCTAGGCTTTCTTCTCCTTTCTGTCTAAGATATCCAGCACACACAATTTAATCAATGCTTGTTGGCTGACTCGATAGACCTCTTCAGCTCCCATGGGTTCCACAATCATATTTATGTGGGTGACTCCCAGATCTGGTCTCTCTCGAGCTCCAGAGCATCACTAATTAACTGCTATGGGATATTCCCAACGAGAAGCATCTCAAACTCACCACAACCTAACAGAACTCATTATCTTTCCCCAAAAATGCCACCAATGTCTTCAGCTGAGGGCTCTACCGTGCTTTCAGTCACCTAAGTTCAGATTCACCTCTTCCCTCTCCCTCACCCCCACTAACTGGTCAGTTGGCAAGTCAAGCATCAGGCCTCCTTTCACAACACCTTCTCCACTAAGACATGCCTCAGCTTCAGGCCCTCATCACTTTTCAAATGGGATGATGTCTGTGACATGTTTTACAAATGTAGCCTCCTCGGTGGTCTCCCTGCCTCCAGGCTCTCCTCCTCTATAACTCATCCTCCACACAAAGGAGAAATGGATAGTCCTTACACACAAGCCTAACCACCATCTCTAGGGGCTGATGGGCTTGAGAGTTACTTCTGGCCAAACCAGGTTCTTTGTTGCTCCCCAGAAAGGACATTCAATATCCCATTTCCCACCTTACACAGGGGGTCCCTCATGTGAGAAAAATACCCTCTCGGGATGCCCATCAATTTTGGGAGTGGCTGAACAAGCTGTGGTATACGAATGTAATGGAATACTATTCTTCTATAAGAAATGATGAGCAGGTGGATCTCAGAAACACCTGGAAAGACTTATATGAACTGATGCTGAGTGAAGTGAACAGAACCAGGAGAATACTGTACACAGTAACAGCCACACTGTATGATAACTGTCTTTGACAGACTTATCTCTGCTTAACAATGCAATGATCTAAGACAATTCCAAAAGATACATGATGGAAAATGCTAAACACATCCAGAGAAAGAACCACAGAGTCTGAATGCAGATTGAAGCATACTATTTTCTCTTGTTTTTTTCTTTCTCATAGTTTTTCCCTTTGCTTCTGATTCTTCTTTCACAACAGGACTAATATCAAAATAAATTTACTATGATTTTACATGTATAGTCTACATCATATTGCTTGCTGTCTTGGGGAAAGGGGAGGAGGAAAGAATTTCAAACTTAAGTGAATACTGAGAACCCTCTTGACATGTAATTGGAAAAAATAAAGTACTATTACATGGAAAAAAATAAACTTTAATGTCAATAGTCCAAAAAAAGAAAAAGAAAAACACACCCTCTTTCTCTCTCTACCAGCTTCCTTCAAGGCTCCACCTGAGCACCCTCAAAGGCGAGCTTCCATGACCCATACTCCTTAACCCTTGTTTCACCAATTACGGGGGAAGAGAATTCCAGGCGAGCAAAGTTCCGCCACCGATAAAGGCTGGCACCTTCTCAGAACTTTCGAGCTCTGTGAATTGTCAGCACTGAAAGGCTGAGTGACTCACCCAGGATAAACCAGCCCATTTGTATCTGAGGCAGGACTGAAACCCAGGCTAGCTCTTCATTGTCTTAAACTCCTCTCAACTTACAAAAAAAAAAACAACTTTAAAATCTGTACTTGGTCTTGAACTTCCTGTCCTCAAACACAGCTCCCACACCCAAGATAAACGTGTCCAAAACAAACATTGTGCCACTTGAGGAAAAGTGCAAGTTAAAGGGCCCCTTGTCCGGTTTAACTAACTACAGGTCAAGAAGGCAGTGTGCCATGGTGGAGAGAGAGCTGGCCAGACCCGGGATCTAGTCTATGCCTTCCACTCACAAGCCAGATGATTCTCTCTAAGACATGAAGGGGCCAGCCTGGACTGGAGAGGGAGTGTTCTCTGAGAGTTCCAGACACTGGTGAATCACAGGTCCAGACCTATTCCCGAAGCTTTCCAGAGTCAGTCTTATTAGATTGACTCAACACTCATAAAGCAGCATGGCTCAGGGCAAAGGCTCTGGAGTCCTAAGCCCTGGGTTGGAATCCCCTCTGTTACTTCCGGAAGCCAGTCACTTCAGTTAGTCAGTCATGAAGCATTTATTAAACACCTACTATGTGTCAGACACAGAGCTAAGCACTGGGGATAGCAAGAAAGGCAAAAGACAGTCTCTGCCCGGGGAGCTCCCAGTCTAACAGGGAAAACAAAAAAGACATATATGGAATAAACTGGAAATCATCAGACAGAAGGCCTGGAATTAAGGGGGATTGGGAAAGGCTTCTGGTAAAACAGGAGAAACTGAGTTGAGACCTGACGGACGCCAGGGGAGCTCAGTTTGCTCATCTGTAAAACGAGAGGCCTGCACTCTGTTACCTCTTCAGGCTCCTTCAGTTCAAAATCCTACGTCATCATCCCAAAGGAAAGTGGCACCACCATGCAGGGCGGGAGGCAGATGGCCAGCCCATGAGAGGCTCGGCTAGAAGACCCCCCCCTCAGTAGTCACCATCCATCCAGCCTGGAGGCATCCTGGGATGCACTTACTGATTCTGTATGTGTCAGATAAGACGGTAGAGTCCTCAAAGGGCATGACATGGAGGAATCCAGGGCCCTTAAGTGCTGAATCCATGTTCCTTGATCGATTGGCTCTGCTGAGAATGAGCCCTGTCGGCAGTAACAGGAAGTCAGGCCTTACCTACTCTTCTCCAGCCTTAAGGGAGCCTTGATCAGGCAAGGAGGTGCCCATGCTCCCCATCTCCAAGGCTGCCCTGTAGAGAAAGAAGCATACTCTCCAAGGCCAGCTGGCTGGCCTCAGGGGCTCTATAATTTCAGGCTCCCCACAGACCTTTGGGGTTCTACAGCATGCTCAGCAAGGCTCCTCAGCTGCAGGAGGGACAATGAGGGGTGTGAGGCCCTGGGAACAGTCAAGGACATAGAGCAGGACTCTGGGATGGCCACAGGAGGGGGCAGCAAGAAGCAGAGATTCTGCTGGACAAACCAGCAGAGGCATGGGAGAGTTACCCAACACACATCTCTGATGACTTCAAGTATCCTGAGATACCACAATTAAAAAAATCAATGGAGTGGATGCTTTCTGGATATCTTCATGTTTGTACTGGGTCTTAATTCAATGACACTCTGGGGATCTACAGGCGGTTGAAGGCGACATGCCCCTTTTTTTGATGCAGTGGTCTGGTGGGAAGAAGACAAAAATCAATTTTTGTCAATTTAATGACATTTTAGCTTTTTTTTAAAAGGCTTTTGGCCACTCTGTTAGTCCCATATCTCTGCCCCCCACATTGTGTGTTTGGTTTTTTTTTTCCCATCTACTCCTTGGCTGTCACTGTGCTTGCCTATAGAGGACTCTCTCTCCCTTCTTGTAATTACAGGCTTGGAAAAGGGTTTGTAAATCCAATTCAATAAACATCTATTAAGCATTTCTCTTTTGTAGCAGCCCTGAGTTGGTTTCTGGAAGAGATACAAAGTTTAGATAAGAATCATGGGGGCTGAGCCCTCATGGAGGGTCTGGCGTGGATGAGATACAACAAAGAATTAGAATAGATGTTGATGAAGCAAAGGCTGAACATATAAACAGGCTTTGAGCAAGGGCCTTTCTTACTCGCTCTGCAATGGCTATTTAGGCCTTCCTCGGTTCTGTGCTGGATTGGTGATATAGCAGTCGGTCCCTAAATAGCTATTAAGCCCCTACCACGTGCCAGGCACTGTGCTAAGTGCTGGAGGTGTTCTTCTAACATCTCAAACTCTGCAAACATATTAGGAACCTATGGACAAGGCACTGTGGGAGATCCTGGAGATACAAAGTCAAATCCCTGGCCTCAAGGAGCTGACATTCTACAGGGAGGGAAAAGAGAGGAGAGCATGGACACTTTTTTTCTTTTTACCAGGCTCACGGCACCTTCCTTCCTAAGTCTGTCCCTCGTTGCAGGGGTTAAGCTTCTGGCCCTGGGTCATGCACTCCAAAAATATATAAAAACAATATAATATAATTTCAAGAGGTGGGAGGTAATGTCACAAACAGGCCAGCCACAGCTGTCAGAGATGCTGGCCAAGGACAGAGAGGGTTCAGCCGAGTCAAGGATATTGGGCCTGCACACGGATGGCTGAGATACCCATGGGACAGACCTTGAGGGAGAGCAATGAGGGGAGAGACGAAGGCTGGATACCCGGGGCTCGGAGATGATATACCCTAGAACCCCAAAAAGTGAGAAGATCCCCAAGAGGGATGAGAGAGAAAAGAAGAGGGTCCAAATGGACCAGTGAGAGCCCAATCAGAGATATAACCTCTGCCCATTAATGCCATTACTAGTCAGAAAACAAATGTATCACCAAAAAACAGTCTTGTCAAGACTTGTAAACTATGAGAAAAATTCTACATATTTCCTCGCAAGGCCCGTTTCAAACACAAATAGTTACTCAACAATGTTTCCTAATTCTACAATGTTGGTATATGCAGGAAAATCTTTAAAATTATGACTGTTCAATATATAGCACTCTGAGCAATGTCATTTTGGGAAACATGTTTGCAAAACCCCCTGTATATTTTATGATGTAGCCTACTTGGTTCCTTAAGTATTTAACTGATAAGCCCTGCCCCACTAAACCAAAGCACACCACAAAAAAGCCTATATGATGTTAATTTCTCACTAACCAACAGAACTTTTTGTTCCGTTTCTGTAAGCTAACAAAGTAATGACTGAGGAAATCCAAGGAAAAACTCCCACTATGTTAAAAAAAAGAAAAAGGAAAAAGCCAATCTCCTACTTAAATAGTAGAACAACTAATCAAATTAAGTGTGTGGTTTAAGTTTCTTTATCTGGAGAAGGCACATTTTCACAAAGATCAAGTTTAAAGGAACTTGAAGGTTCTCATCCTGGGGGAAAGAAGTCCTTAGTCATTTTTTACAAAAGGATCCCAGCTGCTACAAAGAACTGCTGCTGGGGGGAATGATGCCAAGGGGATGCAACTGACCCCCTGCTCTCTCAACCAAGCGGCTCAGAATGAGGATGCTAGTCATGCTCAGCAGAAAATGTCTTCTGGGAAAGAGGATTTTTTAAAATATGAAAATCAGGTCAAAGGTGTCCTAGTTAGCCAACCTGTTCAGTAACCTACTCCTTCAGTGACTCACTGTAGTTTCAACAAGCAGCTCCCTAACAGCACAACCTCTGGCTGAGAATATCGCTAATAAAGATGGAGTCCTCATTAAGTCTGATTTCAGGGCAGGAGGTAGGGAAATGATCAATTGTGAGAATGTTTCCAATCACGGCTCTCTAGCAGAGCCGGAGCAGGATCAAAGTGCTTACCTTGGCAAAAAGTCACCCTTTTCAAAATGGAGAGGAAAGCTTATATAAAAAACTTCAGTCACAGGCTAATAGTAACACCTCCTATTGGTCACCATGCTTTGGAATTTACAAAGACATTCCTGAACAAGTAAGAGCCTCCCCTTCTTGACCTGAATAGTTAGAGAAACATGGGATCCTAATGCCAACCTAGGTGGTTAAGGCACCTCTGTTTCTTCCAAAAAGGGGGAAAAAAAGCCTCCAAGAAAAAAAAACTGGAGTTTAGTAACTGGTTATTAAATAAAAACATTTAAAATCAATGTGTCATTTTAGACACATGCACATACAAAATGTTTAGCCACGGCTGGCTGCAAAATCTCAAAATCCCATGAACTATCCTAAGAATAAGAGCCTATTAAATAACACCCACACATCTGGCCAAGGCTACAAACCCCTTGCTGCATAATGCCTTCTATCTATGTACATGTGAATCATTTAATGTGATCGTAAGTTACCAGAAGCCCGAAGAAGGTATAATCCAAAAGCAAGAATTCATAAAATCACACACAAGGAATCCAATCACTGGGTTAAGAGTCATTAAAATCAGAAATCATCATTTGTGGGGACTTGATTTTGTTGGGGATGGGAGAGAAGTGGCAGGCAGCTAGGGCCTCCCCCTTACAAGTTCCCCTTTCACAATCCTCACTGATCCATTCAGGAATGTAGGCATTGTACAGTAAAACTTTTTTTTTAAGCCACTTACTTCTGCCTGGATAAGCAGCAAGCACACACGCATAAAGGTGTTTGTTTGGAAAACCCTGGGCTTCATAGTGAACCCCAAGCTGGTCTCAGCAGTGCACAGCAACCACAAAGGGCATTCACCTCACAAACAATGACCAAGGGAAAGCTGTTCAACTGAACTGGAAGTCTTCAATTTGGGGGAGAAAAAAAGTTCCTGAAATTAAAATATTCTTTAATCAAATATTGTAGCTGAGGTCCTGTCCCCTATGAAGAGATGGGGTTAAGGTGGATGATAGCAGAAAAGCCCAACTAGATTTACATTCAGTGCTGGGAGGCATGGGATGGTTTTCTTCTCACCTTGCAGGGTTCTCAGCCTAAAACAAGGTCCTTGGAAACCTAGCAAGGCCAGGGAGGGACTCCCCAAACAACCATTCTCAACAAACCCCTCCTAAATACGAGGAGATTACATCATTAACTCGATCATTCAGAAATCCCTGGCAGTCCCAAACAGGTAATGACTTATTATGGCAGTCCTCTGATACTAAGTCCACTTGCGTAACTTGGTGGTTTTTCCTTTTGTTCCTTATGACTTCAGGCCTGCCTGCTTCAGCTTACCACAGTCTAAATTGGTCCTACAGCCTATAGCCAAGGGAAAACAAGCTGGACTCAAAGTCCTCATTCTAAACTCCTGCTACATGCCATCCCAAAGCAAAGCCTACTCTGCCTATGCAATAGGGCCCCACCCAGGACCCTCCGAGAGACTCAGAGCCACCTCCACCTCCTGAGACAGCCCTCAGCACCTCAATAGTGGCCATTCTCTCTCCCCCAAAAGGGCATCCCTCAGTCGAGGCCAGGGCTGGTGGTCCCCAGGCAGGCCAAGCCAACCAGCCCTCTGATGGACTCAAGGGTTGCTAGATGCTGAGGACACAACACCAAGCTCACCTTCAAAGACCTTACAGCCTACAGTGAACTTAGCTGACCCAACCCATCAAGAAGTAATCTAGGGCCCATGTGGAGAGCAGAGGAAGCCCAAAGGAAGCAGGCCCTGCAGTCAAGGTCTCTAGACATTCCCTCCACTTGACCAAGCCCATCTCATATATGCCAGGCACAGGGGCTCAACAGCAATGAAAAAAAGCAAAACCTCAAAAAGCTTACATTCTGATATTTGAGGTCTTTGCGTACTGGGCTCAGGAAACACTCATTGAGGGCCTCCACACCAGGTATTGGGGAATCTGGCACCCTAAATCTAGAGCTGAGAGGGAACGTGGAGGCTATTGAGTCTAACCCCTTCAGTTCTACCGATGAGGAAACCGAGGCCCAGAGGTCACACGACTTGTCCAAGGTTAGAGTTTCTAAACCTCGATGCTGGATTCAAACTGCGGGCCACTGACTCCAAATCCAGACCTCTTTCCACCGGACCACAGAGTCACACACACTTGTCCGTGCTTTGTTCACTCCTGAGGACTCACAATTCCAGAAGTCATGAAGTTCCCTGGACAAACAAAGGATCTGGATAAGGAGGAAACGGGTCATTTCATCAGTAGAGGGGCCTTTAGGGGAGACAAGGCCATCTGATGACACCTGCCATACCACAGATACCAAGAGAATGACAAAAAGTGATTCTCATTCCTTTATGAAAAGCTTAATTCTAGAGCTTTCCCCAGATCAGTATTTCTTATGCATCCCGTCTGGTCTGCATATATACTTCTTTGCGTGTTATCGCTCCCATTAGGTTGGAAGCTCCTTGAGAACAGGGATTGTCTTTTGCCTCTTTTTGTAACCCAACCACTAAGCACAGTGCCTTGCACACAGTAGGTGTTTAATAAATGCTTATCAACTGATCGATTCAAGATGTTTACATCCTACCCTATCCCAACTGATCCATACCAGACAAACTTCTAAGCGCCAAGTTCTCTGGGGCACCAGGACAAAACCAGCCCCTGCCCTCCAGCAGCTCCCACTCTCCAGGATGCTCCTTATGCACGGTCAGACCTGACCACTTTCACAAACACCACGCTAGGCACAGCACGATGCAGCCCCTGCCCTCCGGGGGCATCCACCCCCGGGACGCTCCCTTTGCACAGTCAGACTAAGCAGTACCAAGAGCACCTCGCTGGGCTCCAGGGGCACCAGGACAACAGCCCCTGCCGTCTGGGGGCGTCCACTCTCCAGGATGCTCCCTTTGCAGTGTCACACTAAGCAGTACCGCAAACACCACGTTAGGCACAAGGACAACAGCCCCTGCCCTTGGGCAGCTTTCGCTCCCGGGGATGATCCCAATGCACAGAGCCCTAAGCACCACGGTCCGCTCGGGGACCCGAGGACGCCGCAGCCGCTGCCTTCCGGGAGCTCCCACTCCCGGCCCCCGCGCTCACTCACCCTTTGTAGTAGGCTTTCACTCGGACCTGGTGCGCGTGGTCCCCGCCGCCGCCTCCACCGCCGCCCCCTCCCCCGCCGCCGCCCGGGCCCGGGTGAGACATGCTGCTGCTGTCCCGCTGCGTGGGCATCTCCCCGCCGCCCCGCGCCGGAGCGGCCGCGCCGTGGGGTGTCTGGCCGAGAGCCGCCGCCGCCGCTGCCGCTGCCCCTGCCCCGACGCCGCTACCGAGGCCGCCGCAGCCGCCGCGCCGGGCACTCCCGCCGTTGCCGTCCTCCTCCGCCTCCGCCTCCTCGGCCCCGGCCCCGGCGCCTCGGCACCTCCCTCCGGCCCGCCCACCGCGCTCCCTCCAAACGTCCACATTCCCGGGCGGGGCGGGGCGGGGCGGGGCCGCCCGAGCCACCATTCCGGCCCCCGCCGGGAAGGGCCGCCTCTGGGCTGAACCACTCCAGCAAGGCGGGGGAACCCACGCAGGAGCCGTACCTCCCGGCCCATCGGGAGAGGCAACCTCGTAGAAGCTCCAAACTGGAGAGATTCTAAATCCCTCTATCCACATCCTGTCACACATTCTTCCCCCAAAATCGTGAGAAAGAAGTGGCGGCAGAGCCCAGAGATAATAGGTCACCCCCTCTCTGCCGGATAGTTCGGTCCAGCTCATCCTTGGAGGAGGGGGGGACGGGGGCCAAGTGCCGCCGGAGTCTGAAGGAATCGAAGCGCCCGCCAGGATTGGAGTTTCCGAACGGGATTCTGGGACTTGGAGTTCTCCGGTTGGGGGGATTCTGGGAAATGAGGTTTTCAGGGTGTCCCACGTGCAGCGTCCAGGGACGTGCTTTCTTCTCGCTGCCTCGCTGGGGAATGAAGGGTCTGGGGCGGCGGGGCGGGATTGATACTGCTCCAGACCTCGTCCCTCCCTCTTGCCCCACGCAGCCCCTCCCTCGAGCTTGGGCTGGAGAATTTGCTGAATGCTAGGATTCTGGGCTGCGGTGCATTCCTCATTCCTTGGCGGCCGGAGGGGAGTGTCCTTTGTCACCCCGGGAAGGGGGAGGGAGAAGGATGCTGGGCAGTCACCTGGGTGACCTTGGCCAACTCACCCGCCCTGAGCCTCAGTTTCCCCATGTGTAAAACGAGAGTCTCACAATATATGACCCCTAAGGCCCTAGATAGATAGATAGATAGATAGATAGATAACATGGATGGCTAGATTACATGGATGGATGGATAGATTACATAGATAAATATGAATGGATAGATAAGATTATATGGATGGATAGATAAAATTACATGGATAGATAACATGGATGGATAGATAAGAGATTACATGGATAGATAGATAACATGGATGGATAGAGAGATATGGAGAGAGAGAGGTTTAGGTAAAGACATAGATGTCTATATCTTTGAACCTATAAGATGGGAGTGACATAGTTGACGGTGAGCTCTTTGAGGGCAGACACTGTTTTTCTCTGTCTTTGTATCCATAGGACTTAACCCAGTGTCTGGCACATAGCTGGTTGACTTACTGACATAGCTTTCCCAAAGACTCGGTAGGAATTCAAGTTGTTAATGTCAAGTTGTGACCACCTGCATTGGCAGTGACTAAGGGTGGTAGCGCATGCCCTCTTCTCTGCATACCACCCTCTTTTTGTGAGCTCATCGGCTCCCACAGGTTCAAATATCATCTCTATGCAGATGAGGACCAGATTCCTGCATCCTGCCCTGTCTCTCCCCTGAGTTCCTGTCCCACATCACCAACAGCCAATTAGAGGTTTGGAATTAGATTAGACGTCCCCTAAGCATCTCAACCATCTTCTTCCTAACTTCCCTATTTCTGCAAAGGGGAACTACCATCCTTCTAGTCACCCACAGTGATAGTCTGAATAGTTAGAGAAACATGGGATCCTAATGCCAACCTAATGCCAGACTCAACTATTCACTCTCCCAAAATGCCCCCTATTCTAACAGTTGCTAACACTTGTCAATCCTACCCCTATGACATCTCTCAGATGGCCCAGCAGATAGAATGCTGAGTTTGGAGCCGGTTCAAATTTGACCTCAGATACTTACTAGTTGACCGACCCTGGGCAAGTCCCTCAACCTCTGCCTCAGTTTCCTCAACTGTAAAATGGGACCACGAACATCCCAGGGTGGTTGAGAGGATCAAATAAGATAATATTTGTAAAAAACACTTAGAGTGCATGGTGCCTGGCATATAGTATGCTCTTTATAAATGTTTATTCCCTTCTTTTCCCAGTGGACAGATCAATGGGCTTGGACTCAAGAAAACTGGAGTTCAAATCCTGCCTCAGACACATTCTAGATCTTTGAATTTGAGCAAGTCACTTAACCTCTGTTCGCCTCAGTTTCCTTATCTGTAAAATTTTAGCTGTTTCTCTTTTGGCCAGAAACCCTGAGAGTCTTCCCCTTCCAGGTTGATTTTTTATTTTTTTTTTTTTGAGTTTTGATTAAGGGGCCATCCCTTGATCGACTTAAAGAGGTCGTTACCTCACTCAAAGTGAGAACCTGGAAAGACCTTAGCCTGAAAGGGCCAGGATCTCCCAGTGCATCCTGAGCCATCTCCAATCTTCCTGGTGAATATCAAGCCACGGGACCCAGATGGCCGTGGAGGAGAAAGTGAGGCTGGGGAATTTGCACAGCCCTCCCTCACTCGAATCAAAGTGAACTGCAAATGATGTCATCATTTCCCTGATGTCAGGGTCCTCTTCGAGAACGAAGGACACACACAACCTGTTGTCAGGATCAAGTGAGATAATATTTGTAAATTTTCTTGTTGTTCGCTTGTATCCCTACTTTTTTGTGAAATTTGGGGTTTTCTTGGCAAAGATAGTGGCATGGTTGGCCATTTCCTTCTCCAGCTCATTTTATACCAGTAGGTGCTTAATAATTGCTAATTTCCTTCTCCTACCCGCCCCCCCCCAATCCCTGGAGGCACAATCCTAGTGTTCAGGTCCTTATCACCTCTCACCAGCACTATTACGATAGTCTCTCCCTCTTTTCTGTGCATCCTCCTCGTCAAGATCAAATAGATTTTCCTAAAGTGCAAATCTGACCATGCCAACTCCCCCATCCTTATCCAATCAGAGCCACTAGCTCTTTATAACCTCCAGGATCAAATATCAAATATAAAGTCCTCTGTTGTTCAAAACCGTCCAGAACCCAGCCCCTTCCCGCTTCTCCAGTTTTCTTACACCTTACTTCCCTGAGATCGGATGGCACTGGCCTCCTTTTCTGTTCCTCCAATGTTACACTTCATCTCCTGATTGGATAGTTCCACCGTTTGTCCTCCATGTCCTCCTCTCCCCCTTCTCATCTCTGCCTGTTGGCTTCCCTGGCTTCCTTCGCAGCTTAGCCAAAGCCCCAGCATTGAGGAGAAGTCTTTCTTGACCCCCTTTAATTCCTGTGCCTTCCCTCCGTCGATCACCTCTAGTTTATCCCATGCTTTGCTTCCTTATACATGTTTACCTGCTTTCTTCCCCATTAGACTGTGAGCTCCTTGAGATCAGAGACTGTTTTTTGCCCTTCTTTGTATTCTTTGGCACTTAGCACAGTGCCTGGCTCATAGTAGGCATTTAATAAATGCTTGTTGACTTGACTCAGTTGGCATCTCCTATGAGGCCTTTCCAGATCTCCCAGTTACTAGAGCCCCTCCCCAAAATCACTTTGCAAGTACTTTATGTTTACATAAATAAGCACATTTTATTCATAATAATAGCTAACATTTATACAGTGCTTTAAGGTTTGCCAAGAGCTTTACATATATTACCTCATTTGTTTCCCCCATCAGAATGTAAACTCCCTGAGAGTGGGGACTGTGTCTGGCATGTAGTAGGTGCTTAATAAATGTTGTCTAATAAAGGCATGAAACAAATGGAGGGAGAACTCTGTAGAGTTGGACTCCATGGCCTCAGAGGCCCCTTCTATCTAGACCTGTGATCTTATTAACTTTCTTTTTTTTTTTTTTCAGATAATCTGGGTTAAGTGACTTGCCCAGGAACACACAGCTAATGTGTCTCAGGTCCTCCTGACTGCAGGGCCAGCACTCCATCCACTGTGCCACCTAGCTGCACCGATCTTGTGAAGCTTTTCTTCTCATCACGAGGGAAAGCAGGGAGACTTCCCCTTTCTCCTTTATGATTCCTTTTTCTTGGAAGGCTGCCTTTGGTGCTCATTTTAACCAATGCTTGAAAGGCAGAGATGGAGACCAGCACCCAGTTGTGAAGTAGATACAGGAAAAAAAATTGGCAAAAGCATTTGGAAAAGAGATTATCCCAGGAACCAAGGAACAATGGAGAGAAGGTATAAAGAGGTGCATTTAATCTTGACATCATGGAGAATGAGAGCTGTCCCCAAGTGGGAGGAGCTGTTTAGGAAGGAAGGAAATAAGCAATTGTTAAGTGCCCACTATATGCCAGGCACTGTGCTGAGGCTGTACAAATATCTCATTTGATCCTTGCACCTGTTATTATTTCCATTTTAGAGATTTTTTTTAATGGAAGCAGACCAAGATCAAGTGATTACTTCCCTCTTTGCCCAGGGGTCACACAGCTGACTCAGGTCTTCCTGCTTCCATCCCCTGTACCATCTTTTACAACCATGGTGGGGCATATAGGTTGATCAGGGCACGAGGAAAAGAACATTTCAGCATTAAAGTGCTGCAAATTATCCTATCTCCAGGTCAAAGAACCATTAGGCCTTTGAAGAGTGAAATTATATATTCTACAGCAGCACTCTAGAAAGGTGATGTTATCAGAGGACCTTGGGGTTGAAAGAATTAGTTCTACTCCCACGTTTTACAGATAACAAAACTGAGGGAGGCTTAGAGGTGTGGCGGATTCCGGTTGGACTAGACCGTCTTGGAGGTTCTTCCCAGCTCTTAAATTCTGTGATCCTGATGCTAAGGTACCTTGTCTAAGGTCCCCCAAGTCAAGATTTGAACCCAGCTCTTCTGACCTTGAACCAATACCCCTTCTACCCCATTCCATTCAACAAGCATTTATTAAGTAGGGTCTAAGGTGCTGGGATATAAAAACTTAAAAAAAAAAACAAAGGAAGTGGTCCCTTGGGAGCTTAAATTCTCCATGTGCCTACATCATAACAAACCAAGTGATTCAAATTGGCTCCTTTTTAACAAACTGAGCTGCTTTGACTAACGGAAGTGGGCAGGTTTTTAGACTTCTCAGTTAGCCTGAAGTTCAATCAGTGAAGCTGGTGAGATGCCCTCCTGGTTCTTTCGATCACTCCACTGCCCCATGCTCTACGTTGCCAGCAGCTCTCCTGAAGGTGAAGAGCCCATGGTGAGCAGTGCATGCCGCCTCCCACCAGCCTGCCGCTCCAGTGAGAACTTGAAGGTTAACCTAATACTTCCCTCTTTGCCCAAACCTGTTCTTCCCTTTCCTTCAGTTCCCTGAAGGGCTTATGTTGCCCATGTGATCACTTTACTGTATTAAGTTCAAGACAAGGAGGGATTTCAGGTGCCACTCTCCACCACCATTCGCCCGGAAACTATGCCCTCTTTTTCATCAGTATGGAATTTCCAAGAGTCCTGCCCCACCCTAGTCATGGGGATGAAAACAGAGGCAGGTGAGCTGCCTCTGGCTCAAGTCATCACCCACTGCTGTCAAGGGTATAATTTAAAGGCAAGTGTTTAATCTGTGCCTACAGCCAGAGATTTAATGTTACAAGGTGGGGAATGCATTCTAGGGCACTGTTTCCTTTTCCTAGCATCTACAGAAAGGTTTGCCCCCGATCAGGAGCATGGTAGAGAGAGCTGTTTAAAGTGGGAAGAGTAATCCATGTGCTAGGAAGAAGCTAATCTCCAGAATAACTTCAGTCCCTAACATTTCCTGACCATGACTGACACCTGTCTCTTCTGTAATCTTGGTCACATTTCTATCTATCAATCACTCCATTCACAAGTACTTAGTAAGCACCTACTGTGTGCCAGTCTCTGTGCCACACACACATCCCTACTTGCATGGTAATTACATTGGGGAGAGCTGGAGGGTTTGAGGGAGGGAAGCAAGAAGGGACAACAAGCACATTTCTAGGTGTATCTAGTGTAAATATAAAGTGAATAAATATAAAATGGTTAAATAACAAGGCAGTTTGGGTAGGAGAATACTGGCTGGGTGGTTTGTCCTTTGTTCCCGAAGAGGACCATGACATCAGGAAGATGATGCCATTGTATTTAAGTGAGGGAGAGCTGTGCAAAGTCACCAGCCTCACTTTCTCCTCCAGATCCATCTGGATCCAGTGGCCAGACATAGATTAGGACAACTGGCAATGGCCCAGGATGCTGTGGGAGACATTGACATTTTTAAACTAAGTTTCTGAGTTCTCAGTTTGACTGAGGCAACACCCATTCAGCGATTAGGGCTATTTAAGAAGTGAGCCAAGGGATGGCCCTTTAATATGAAAAAAAAATCGTGGGGACGTTTGAATTGAACCTTGAAGGAAGTCAGGACCTTGATGATGTAGGAGAGATGAAGACAGAAGAGTATTGCAGATGTGGAAGATGGAATGACCTGGGAGAGGAATAAAATGAAGTCCCCTGTGGCTGGATTGCAGAGGGCAGAGGGGGAGTGATGCCCTATGACTTTGCAAAGAGAGGTTGTGAAAGGTTTTACAAGCTGAACAAAAGAGTTTATAGTGGATTACAGGAGATAGGAAGCAAATGGTTTGAGTAGGGGCTGACATGGTCGGATCTGTGGTTGAGGAAAATCACTTTGGAATCTGTAGAGGATGCATTGGAGTGGGGAGAGGCCAGATGAAATAATACGTTTAAAGTACTCTGCAAATCCTAAAGTTTTATAAAAAAATGTTTCTTATAAATGAAATAAAGTTTTATAAATTTCAAGTCATTTTTCAGTTGTGTCTGACTTTCCATGACCCCATTTGGGGTTCTCTTGGCAAAGATACTGGGGTGATTTGCCATTTCCTTAACTTTACAGATGAAGAAACTGAGGCAAACAGGGTTAAGTGATTTACCTGGGGTCACACAGCTAATAAGTATCTGAGGCCAGATTCAAACTCAGGAAGATGAGTCTTCCTGACTCCAGGCCTAGCATTCCATCCATGTAGCTGCCCCTAAAAATTTTATAAATAAATACCAGTTATTCGTATTTACATTATTATTGTTGCTGTTGAAGAGGAAGACCAATTAGGAGACTATTGTAATAGTCCAAGTGAGAGGGATGGGGAATTGATGAACTGAGGTGGGGGTCTATGTGAGTGCAGACAATGGGACCTTGAGGAGAGATGTTGTGGATGAAAATGAAGAATAAAGAGGACATGAGCAGATGGAAGAGTTGAGGATGACTCTGGTCTGTGACCGCAGGTAACTTGAAGAATGGAGGTGCCTTCAACAGAAATAGGAAGTTCAGAAGAGGGGTGGGTTTAGGAAGAAAGAAGAAGAAAGATGAGTTCTGTTTGGGGCATGTTGACTTTGAGATTTCTATAGGATCTGCAGTTTGAAATGTGGTCTAGGCGGTTGTTGATTTGGGACAAGAGCTAAGGATAGAGACTAGGACTGGTCATGTAGACTTCGGAGCACCAAGAGAAAGAGTATAGAGACAGAATAGAATAGGGTCCAGGACAGAGTGTTAGGGGAGAGATCTGGATGAAGATCCTAAAGAAGACATTGAGAAGCTAGGTGGTACAGTGGATGGAGCACCGGCTCTAAAGTCAGGAGAACCTGAGTTCAAATATGGCCTCAGACACTTACTAGCTGTGTGACCCTGGGCAAGTCACTTGACCCTGACTGCCTCCCCCAAAAAGAATAAAAAAGACAGTGAGAAGAAGGAGTAAGACAGGTAAAGAACCAGGAGAGTGAAAACCCAGAGAGTAATGAGTATGCAGGAGGACGGGGTGTTTAATAGTGTCAAAAGCAACATATAAATCAGGATGACGACTGAGAAAAGGCCATCAGACTGAGCAATTAAGAGGTAATTGGTAACTTTGCAGAGACTGGTTTCAGCTGAGGTCAGTAGCCAGATTTCCAAGAGTTGACAAGTGAAAAAAGTGGCATCAAAGATTACACATATTTTTTTTCTTCCAAAGATTTTGTCTAAGAAAGGGAGGAAAAACATAGAATGATAGTTCTCATGGATGTTAGGATCTAATGTCAGTTTTTTAAGAATGTGGAAAATTGGGACTTTTTTGGTAGGCAGCAAGGAGAGAGGTAGGAGCCAGGGAGGGATTGAAGATTAGAAATAGATGAAGATTACCATAACGGCAATTGATGAAAAAAAAAAAGGAGATTCTATCCTCTAAGGCCAAATACAATAAATCAAATCTTCTTCAAATCCTGAAAGATAGATACTTATACGCAAAGGTCTACTCTCCTCTATGCTAACCATCACCAGCTCCTTTAACCAATCTTGATAAGGCAAGAGCTTAAGACACTATCTGATTGCCCTGCTCGGGAGGTTTTCCAGCTTATTAACATCCTTCCTGAACTATACTGCCCAAACCACTTATTTAGTGTATTAGCAAAGATTCTTTCTCAGTGATGGGTTGAACTAGCTGGCCCCTGAGATTCTTCCCAACTTAAAAAGTCTGTGATTCCATAATGCTTGTATTTAAATACAGTACTTCAGATGGAGTCTGACCAGAGTGGAGTATAAAGGAACTGTTACCTCCTTATTTCTGGATATTGTGCTGAACTTCTGCCTTGGGCCTTAACATTTAATTACTTGGCTTCAGTTATCTTATCTATAAAATAAAGATAATAAAACTTCATTACCTTGTAACAAAATTGTGAGGTTTAATTAGTACTTGGAGAGTGATTTGGAAGTATATTATGATATCAGAAAAACAGATGCAGACATAGAGCTCTTTTTTTGCTATTGGAGAAATGATTATTGTCAAGAATTCTCTTAGCTGCCTTCAAAGCTTGATTAAAACTGGTGGACCCATGGTACAAGGCCACCCTCTCCCACTAGGAGGCCTCAGCTCTAGTGTGAGTGAATGGGGTTCACATCCTAAGGAAGCTTGACCCTGGGGGATAAGACTCTTTTCATGTTCTCTGGCTTATTAGACCCTCCTCACCCTGGAGAGCTGGGGGGAAATCTCTTACAGCTTAGGCTTGGTTCATGCCTATGGTCTCCCCAACAGAAAATAACGGGAGGTCTTCTAGAAAGGTACTCAAAATACAAAATGAATCAGGTTTGGACAACTATTTAATTCTTCTACTCCCCCACCTCTCCACAGCTCAAACATACATTGACAAACATTTAAAACTCATCATAGTAATAGTAACCTTGTTTTGTTGTTGTTTAGATATTTTCAACTGTTCATCACCCCTTGGGTGGGGGGTTCTTGGCAAGGAAACTGGAGTAGTTTGCCATTTCCTTCTCCAGCTCATTTTACAGATGAGGATATTAAGGCAAACAACATTAAGTGACTTGCCCAGAGTCACAGAGCCAGTAAGTTGAACTCAGGTCTTCCTGACTCCAGGCCCAGCACTCTCCACTGTGCTACCTAGCTGCCCTAGGTTGATATATAAAACACTGAAACGTGAAACACTGTGGTACTGCTGAATAGGCATTTCACCTTCACCTCAGCTCTGCACTGTCTACTCAATTTGCTCAAGTTCTGTGTCTTCTAGCAAGCCAGGATATGGCTTGGGTTTGTTCTCCTGGTGAAGGTCATTTTCTCCTCTAAAAAGTTGTTTCAGAGATCACCTCCTGCTATACAACCACCTCCTGGACTCAGGATCTCCCGACCTCTTCAGTTTACATGGGTGAAGTCGCCATGGCTAGAAATGGTCCCATCAAGATCACTGTTTGGTCACTCACCAATGTTTAAGGAAATAGATTCACGTAGAAGAGGCAATCAGAATCCTGCGGTCCAGTCCTAGACTTGCCTAGACATCCCATGCTCATATTGTCATTAGCAAACTGTGCTTTAGCTGCAAGGGTGGAAAGAAATATCTTCTCTCACCCCATTTGAACCTGAGAGAAAGACTCAAAGAGCCTTGATGTGCCCAACAGAGGGGAAGAGAGTGAAAAAGTAGAAGTTATCTTTCCTTTTAAAGTCTATTTAGTGGGTCATTCTCCTTACCACTCTCTAGGCTAATCTTCTTTGATGAAGCCTTGTACTACAACAAGCACCAAGGCATCAATAAGAACTTTCTGGGTCATCCCAAAGAGAAAGTCCTTCTGCACTGAACTAAAGCACATGTGTCTCCAAAAGTGGCCCAAGGCCCAGCAGATCAAGGGGTTTTTCCTATTACCCCATTATACTCAATTCAAGTACCATGTATAAGTACCAGTATAAGACCTTTCCTGATCCCCTGTAGCTGATGCCTTATTCCTCCCCTCATGGCTCCTGTCCTCATGTCAAGTGTATGCACATAAAAAGATATAAAAGATAAATTATCCTGGGGTGAGTTCCAAAGAGGAGTAAGACCAGTAAATGTTACAAATAGAATAAAATCCTATACTTCCAAAGAGATCAAGGAAAGGAGAAAAGGACCTATACATACAAAAATACTTATAGCAGCTCTTTTTGTAGTATGAAAGAGCTGGAAACCAAAGAGGTACCCATCTATTGGGGAACAGCTAAACAAATTCTGGTATATGAATATAATGCAATGTTATGATGCCATAAGAAATGGATGATTTCAGAGAAATATGGGCAGATCGATATGAACTTACGCAGAGGAAAGTGAGTAGAAATGAGAGACCAATTTGTACAATCACAACATCATAAAGAAACACAACTTTAAAAGACTTGAGAAGTCTGGTCAGTACAACGACCCCGAGTAGGCCAACTCTTGAGGGGAGGTGAAGGACTCAAGATGCGGAGAGGGAAACTGGACGCAGCCAGTGTAGGGATTTGTTTGACTCAGTTATGTATATTTGCTAAAGGTGTTTTGTTTTGTTTTTCTGGAGGGCTGGGAGGCTAAGGAGAAATAATGATAGGAGAGGGGGAAAAGAAAGAACAGAAAGCAAAGGTCTTTGAGGCAAGAGAGAGAGAGAGAGAGAGAGAGAGAGAAAGAGAAGAACAGAAGAAAAGCCTGGGGAAAAAAAGTCAGACAAATAGATATATAATACCAATAATATCTAGTATTTATATAGCACTTTAAGATTTACAAAGTGGTTTCTACATAGGTAGGTGGTACAGAGGATAGAGCACTTAGGCCCAGAGTCAGGAAGATCTGTGTTCAAATCTGGTTTCAAACACTTAGTAGCTTTGTGACCCTGGGCAGGCCATTTAACCTCTGTTTTTCCTCAAACTGTAAAGTGGGAATTATAAAAATAAAGGATTCAGCGAGGAGAGATCTAATAAGATAATATTTGTAGCACACGGTAAGTGCTATATAAATGTTTATTCCCTTCCCAGATTATCTCAACTGGTCTTCAAAATAACCCTGTTAGGTAAATGTTATTATCCTCATTTGACTGAGAAACATGATCAACACATTGGTACTAAACACATTTCCAGAAGACACGGTAAAACACGCTAACTACTTCTAGATAGAGAAGGGATGATGGGTTTAGAGGGTACACATACACACACACACACACACACACGTGTGTATGTATGTGTGTTTAGATATCTAAATATGTGTATTTATACTATACACATATGTAGGACAAGGCTAATACGGCGATCTGTTTTGCTTGACTACGTATTTGTCATGAGTATTATTTTTCTTGCCTTCTCAATGGGTAGGGAAGATGTGAGAGAAATAATTTGTAACTGAAAAATAAAATAAAACTGAATTTAAAAATAAATTCTTATGCTTGGATTAAAAATAATCGATTTCACAAGTACGGAATTGGAGAGACACGGCTAGACGGAAGTTTGAAAAACACCTGGGAATATTGGTGGACTACAGCGATAGATCAGCCAAGGAAGCTAATTCAGTATTCTGTATTAAAGCAGGAATCAGGTCCAGAACTAGTAAGGTGATATTCTTGCCGTCCTCTGTCCTGGTCAGACTTCATCTAAAGTGTCCTGGCAATTCTGAGCAGCACAGCTCAGGAAGCTGAAAAGCTGAAGAGGATCCAGATGAAGGCAACCAGGTTGATGAAAGTCCTTGACTTTGGGTTGTATGAGGATTTAGTTGAAGGAATTGAGGTTATTTAGGCTGGAGGAGACAAACTGTCCCTTTTGGCCAGAGCAGAGCAGAACTAGGAAGCCCGGACAAAGGTTGCAAAGAAGCAGATTTGGGCATGATGTCAGGGGGAGCAAAGAAAGGCAGCTTTCTAAAATGAGACCTATCCAGAAGGGGAAAGGGCCTCGCCTCATCAGGGGTCTTCAAGCCTGGGCTAGATGACCACTGTTGGATATGCTGCAGAGGAGCCATTTGTCAGTCACATTTAGAAGTAGAGAGATGAGATTCTGCGATTCTGAAATACCGCTGAACGTGCATTTGCTTTCACAATCAGGCACAGACATATATGTTTATGGCCAGACCAGGGTAAACAAATCTCGTCGGGTAATGAGGACATTTTAAAAGATCATTTGTAAAGCACAGAAGCTTAACTGGAAACTCCAAATCACTCATTTTAACTGATTGATAAGCCTTCCTGTCCCTCTCAAAGTCAATCACAATTGGACTCTAACTTGCCATTTTGAAGGAGGGAAAAGAAACCGGTTTTGAAGTTGAGAATTTACTCCCCATTCCATAATGCCTCATTTGGCCGTCAGCCTTTTGTTCTGCGCTGTGGTTGTCTCCTCGATCTTTCCAGGACCCTGGGTCATTTCCTCTCTCAGAAGCCTCACTCCCCCACTCGGCAGCTGGCTCCACTCTACCTTCCCCAGAAGGCTGTCTCATTTCCCCTGCCACCCCCAACAACTTCCTGCTGGACTCAAATATTTTCATAATGAATTTCTGCTGACCTTGAATTTAAGCCATAGTCTATTTCTGGCCGCTTAAAACCCAGGAAGGAAAGCGAACCCTGCCTGTGCTACGCGAAGTAGGGTAATTTCTGCCCAGTGAAATCCACACTGAATTTCAAGGGCAAACCCATGTCCAAGATAATAATGTTTGTCTGCTTCTCCAGAATACCTGACAGGCTGCCTCTTGGGCTCAAGATAGGTGACTGATTTCATACCACTTCCTGTTCCTGAAATAACAAAGAACCATTTACAGGAGGTAGCAGTGACTGGATCCATAGAGCACTGGGGTCAGCAGTCTCTTTCCCATTAACAATCTCAAGGTCAGGGGCCTTGTGGTCCAAGGTCACCCACGGAGACACTTAGGACATTGTGGGTAGTCCATAAATATTTAATTGATCCGTGGGTTCATCTATTTTTAAACCACAAGTGTTCTTGGAGTGGTGGGCAGAAAAACGAGAGGCTAAAACAAGAACAAATCTTTGTATTGTTTTCTACTTAACTTTCAAAATGGGGATTAGAAAAGTCAGTCGAGCATGCTGGGCAGAAGTCTCTGCTTTGAATTGAATCAGCAACCTACACGAGCAATCTTCTCTCACTCAACTTTGAACCCTCTCCCTCACTGGTTTTAAAGTTGCCCAGAGGTCCCTTTTGCTTCTTCAATATTAATTTTTAAATTGTAAAAAAAAAAAAAGGAAATTATCTGAATGCTTTTTTTTTGTTAGATAGTGAAAAAAATTCTGTGATTCTCAGAACATTGTGGTATTTTTTCCCCTCAGCTTTGGCCGCCTTCCAAAATGTTGAAAAAGTGGGGACTGGGAGAGGAAAGAGAAAGGAAGAATTGAAAGGAACTATACTAACAGAGTTTGAATTTATATACCACTTAAAAGATTTCAGTGTTTTACATGCATAATCTCATTTGATCCAGTAACAGTTGTTACTGAACTCTACTAGGTACAGTTAAAGAGTTTAGCATAAGAATCCACACAAGAAAACTTAAGTGGATGAAAACTGGCTGTTAGCTGGATTGCAATAGATAGTTTGATTGCCAAGCAAGTGTTTTTATGTCATGGCTCCTTAGATCATTTGGTGAAACCTATGGAGCCATTTCTCAGAATGATGTTTTAAAATTACCGAATAAAAAGCAAAATTTCAATTACAGGTTAATGAAAAGAAAGATGTGATTTTTTTTTCTCCCGTCCAAGTTCGCAGATCCCCTGAAATCTATCCACAGACTCCTTAGGGGTCTGTGTAACCCAGGTTAAGTTACTGCCAGAGGATTATTTTCTTTTGTGAGGCTTTATACCTTTTTTTTTTTTTTAACATTTGTCTAATTCTACTTTTTAAGGAATTCTTTTCTTTTTTGAAAACAATTTTTAACATTTAAAAAAAATTTTTGAGTTCCAAATTTCCTTCCTTCCTCCCTCCCTCGACTCCCCTCTCCTTGAGATGGTAAGCAATTTGTTATAGCTTATATATGTGCAATCATGCCAAACACATTTCCACATTAGTCATGTTTTTAAGAAAACACAGAACAAAAAGAAAAAAAAACACCACAAAAATAAAGAAAGTGAAAAATAGTATACTTCAATCTGCATTCAGATTCTGTCAGTTCTCTCTCTGGAGGTGGAAAATTTTTTTGTGCTTCTTTTACCAAGCTGTTAATTTTCTTTTCATAATTTCCTTGCATTGCTTTCATTTATTTTCCCAATGTTTCCTCTATCCCTCTTATTTGATTTAAAATCATTTTCTTTTGCACTTTCTTTAGCTCTTCCAGAAACTTTTTTTAAGGCTTTGCATTTAATCTGCATTTTTCTTTGAGACTTTGCTTGTGGCTGTTTTCATATTGTTGTCTTCTTCTGAATTCAAGTCTTGATCTTCCCCATCACCATGGTAGATTTTTATAGTCGGGTTCTTTTTTCATTGTTTGCTCATTTTTCAAGCCATTTTTGCACTTCTTCACTTTGGAGTTTATGTTAAATTGAGCTCTGCTCATCTTGGGGGTGGGGAGGGATACTATCCTAAGCTTCAGGCTTTTTCAAGCTGCTGTTTTCAGAGCTATCTGGGGGTAGGAGGATGTTGTAAATTTTTGGTACTTTCAAGGAGATGTGGTCACTGCTCTCCTGGTCTGGGCTCTGATCCTAACCCAGGAAGGGTCCTTTCCTCTCTCACCACAATTTCTGTCTTTCTGGAACTTGAACTACAGGTGGGCATAGAGAATGAAGTTGCCCCACAGCATCTGGTCTTGAGCTCAGGGCCAGCACAGGGGGTCCCCTGCAATCTTTTTTTCTGACGAGTTGCCTGATCCCCTTACCTTCTTTGGACCAAGAGCTCCCAAAGCTGCTTCTGCCTCTGTTGCAGCGGCATCCACAGCCCACAGCCAGCATTGGCACCAGGTATGCTCTGGGCCAGCCCCTACTGCAGCATCACAGACTTCTCCTCACCTTCTACATTGTCTTGGGCTGGAAAAATGTCTCACCCTGAGATTTTGTAGGTGCTACCGTTTCAGAATTCTATTTGAGGCATTATTTTATCATTGCTTGGAGGGGAATGTTGGGAGAGCTTGGCTATAGTGTTTACTCTGCCATCTTGGCTCCGCCCCTCCCCCCCAACTGCTGCCATAGAGACTGCCTAGCCATGTACCTATCTAGGACAGACCCTGCAGGTGGACATTGAGCTAGAGACAAAATTGAATGGGGAGGATGGGAATGAGCTGAGCGGCAAAGTGCTTTTAACATCCCCCACACTTCTCCCAGAAACAAAGGCTCCTTTCCCCAAAATCCATATTTTTCTGCTGTCCAGCTGGGAGTAACAGGACCCCACAGTCTCGGGAGAATCAGCGTTTCATGTCATCCAGAGGGCTGTAGAATGCAAGAATGAGCTATATTACTTTAACCACAAAGAATTATGTGGAAGGAGTGTGAGGGACCTCATTGCAGAGAGGCAGGACCAGAAAAGGAAGTGGGCTGGTCATTCACCAAGAGCAAGGGGTAACCAATGAGCCCTTGAGCCATCCTGTGAAGAGATCTAGAGCAGAGGTATCAAACTTGGGATCCCCAGGCTGCAATCCCCAGTGCCTCCCAAGCCAGATTTAAATGGAATTGTGAAATATTACAAAATTTATAAAGATACAATACAACTTAGTGGTGTTTTTCTGGTGGTTTTCTAAGTCAATAGGTGACTGACAGTTCCATAACATAGACAGTATGGGTGGGTTGAAATCTTTGAATTAGTATTTATATCAATGAGCTAACAACAATAGTAACATATTGCACTCCAGCATTTCCAAAGTTCTCTGCATATATTATAATTGTAATAATACATATGTTGTTCCTTTTGATCCTTAGCTGAGCTCACAGTGCTATGGAAGTATCTCTTTTGCCCACAAATTATTTTTCTTCATCATTATCATTTAATAGATTTTCAGAAAAATTAATCCAGTGGGCATATTCATTAATGTTGCATTCTTTTGAATTGACCAATGTTAAGCGAGTGCCTACTCCATGCAGGTCCAGGACTCCATGGGAAGATGGGATACAGCACCTTCCCTCACATAGGTTACAATCCAGTTGTGGAGGCAAGACAAGATAAGACCTAATTTGATGATAAGTTAAGTAGCACAGGTTTAAATAACAGTTCCAGTAACAGGGAAGGAACCAGAGGAGCAAAAATGCCCTATGAGTCATGTAAGACAGTAAATCCAGAGGAGGGAGACATTGCTTCAGCTGGGGGTGGGGGGTGGGGTAGCAGGGCCCCTCTTTCAGGGCAATTATTTCAGAAGAAAGTTGCAGGGTTTTTTTGTTTTGTTTTGTTTTGTTTTTCCTGACTTCAAACCTAAATTTGTCTTTTTGCAACTTCCACCACTGGTCCTGATTTGGTCCACTCAGCTTGAATAGAACAAGTCCAATCTCTCTTCTCATAACAATCCTTCCAATACCTGAAGACAATCACCACTACCCCCCTGAGGCTTCTTTCCTCCAAGCTAAACATGCTCAGTTCCTCCAGGCATGGACCAAGCACCTTCACTGTCCTGGTTGCCCCACTCAGGACACTGTCCAGCTTGTCAACGTCCTCCTTAAAGAGGGATGCCTAGAACTGAACCCAAGACTTCACATGACATCTGACAAGGGCACAGTGATAGGAAGACTCACCTCCTTGTTCTTGGAAGTTTGACCCCTCCTAATGAAGACCTAGATTTCACTAGCCTCTTGGGTTGTCACATCACACAACTGCCTTGTATTGAGCTTGTAGTCCACTGAAATCCCCAGATCTTTTTCAGAACCACTACTGTTTAACTATCTCTCCCCCATGTTGTACCTGTGAAAGTGATTTTTTATTTTTGTAGCCAAGTAGAAATCATTACATTAATTGAATTTCATCTTGTTAGGTTTTGCTCAAGGCTCTAGCTTGTCAAGATTCTTTTCAATACTCACCTTGTTATCCAGGGTTTTAGGTATCCCTCCTAGCTTTGTGTTTTATCTGCAAATTCATGAGTGTGCTGTATACATATATATGTATACACATACACACATATAAATATATACACACATATGTATATATAGATACATATGTGTATATACAGATAAATATATGTATATAAATATATTATATATAATATTTATATATAACACATAATACATAAATTTATAAATATATACACACATATGTATCTGTATATACATATATGTATATATATTTATCCAAGTCATTGATTAAAAATATTCAAAAGCATAGACCCTTGTATTCTCTACTAGAGATCTCCTACCAAGTTGACACTGAGCCATTAACAACTATTCTTTCAGTCTTTTCATCCCACCAGTCTTGAATCCATCGGATTATATTATCATCAAATCCACAAGAATGGTATGAAATACGTTATCAATAGCCGCTGAAATCTAGGTAATGAGGGCTGGCATTTATACAGTGCTTTAAGGTTTGCAAATTGCTTTACAAATTTTATGAAGCAGTTAGGTGGTGCAGTGGATAGAGCTCCGGGCTGGGAGTCAGGAAGAACTGAGTTCAAGTCCAGCCAGTTACTTATCAGTGTGACCTTGGGCAAGTCACTAAACTTCTGTCTGCCTTGGTTTCCTTATCTACCTCCTAGGGTTGTTATGAGGATCAAATGAGATATTTGTAAAGTGCCTGGTACATAGAAGGTGTTTAATAAATATTTTTGCCTTCCCTCATTCCCCTTTATCCTTATAATAACCCTGTTGTTCATCCTGGGGTCTCGAAGAGGACCAGTGCCATCAGGAGTGCCATGTCTTGATTTGTAAGTCAATAGGATTTCAGTGAGGCAGAGCTGGGCAAAGTCATCAGCCTCACTCTCTCCTCCAGGGTCATTGGTGTCCAGTGGCAAGACATAGATCAGGACAACTGGAGATGATCCTGGAATGTAGTAAGAGACTTAGGCCTTTTTTAAGCTACAGTATTTCCCAGGTCTGTTTGTCTGAGGTAGTGCCCATTCAGTGATTAATTAGGTAAGAACTGAGGCAAAAGAAGGCCTAGTTTGCCTTCGCAAGGAATCAGTCTAGGAGGGGAAGACCCTCCGAGTTTCTGGGAGAGAAGTGCTTGTTATGATCTCATTTTACAGTTGAGAAAACAGAGCCAGTAAGAATTTCCCCAGGAATCGAAGGCAAGCTCACTGGCTTATTCTTTGCACACTGTTCTCTTGCCTTTTTGAAACATCAGGCCGCCATTTGTCCTTCTTCCCCTCCTACAATGGTTCCTCTCTCATTTTCCATGACCTTTCCCATATCCCTGACAATCCATTCTGAAGATATGGCTCCCCGGGGCAGCCAGGTGCCCTCTCCCCGACTTCCTCACTCAGCTTGGCCACCACTCCCTGTTAGTCATTTTTGATTCAGCACTTCCTTTAAAGGTCATTCTTCTGTGCAGAGGAAAAAAAAAGTCTAGCAGTTCTGCCTTCTCTCTCTTGTTCCTCGTCACGGTCCCACGCACCCAGGCAAAAGTCCTCTGCTTTCTTGGATCTTCCTTTTTCTCCCAAGGTAGCTTAAAAAACAAAGCCACAAACCCACGTTGCCTTCCCTAGTCTTGGCTCCTTCTGAGCTTTAGCATTCCTGATGATCTTTTTTTTTCAATGATAAATACCATTCTCTTGGCAAATTTTATTTCCTTTCTTTTGATTTAATTATTTTTAGTTTACAATATTCAGTTCCACAAGCTTTTGGAGTTCCAAATTTCCTCCCCCTCTCTCTCCTCCTCCCTCCCCAAGATGGCATGCAATCCAATATAGGCTCTACATATACATTCAAATTAAACATTTTCTCATTGGTCATGTTGCAAAGAAGAATTATAACCAATGGAATGAAGAGAAGAGAAAGAAGAAACCAAACAAAAAAGAGAGAGAACAAAAGGTTTGCCTCAATCTGCATTCAAACTCCATAATTCTTTCTCTGGATGTGCATAGCTTTTTCCATCATGAGTCTTTTGGAGCTGTCTTTGAACCTTGCATTGCTGAGAAGAGCCAAGTCAGATGATATTTTCATACGATTTTTATACACTCTTGTAGTCCTCCACTGTTACCTGGACTTGACTCAATTTTCTATACATTTCTTTTTGAAATAATAATAATGCTAATGATAGATTTACATAACAATTCTAATGCTTGGAGGTTTGCTAAGCACTTTACAAATATTATTTCTTTTGATCCTTACAACAACCCTGGGAGTTGGGTGCTGTGATTATCTTCATTTTATAAATAAGGGAACTAAGGCAGAAAGTAGGTAAGTGACTTGCCCAGGGTCACAGAGCCAGGAAGTGTCTGAAGCTCAATCTGAATTTAGGGTTTCCTGCTCAGAGGTCTAATGCTCATCCATTGCGCCCCCTAGTGGCCAGCATCCACATGGCTCTCTTTAGAAAAATCCTCATTTTTTCTTTTCTCATTGGACTGATTTCCTTTCGAGTCTTCAAAATTTCTTTGTTGAGAATCTCCCATCCCTCCTGGGCTGACAATCAGTGGGATCCTTCTTCTTATCTTCCTTGGAACCCTTTGCAATCTTCTTTTCCCCAATCCAGGGGCCATGCCAGACTATACCCAGATTTCCTCTCCTCTGTCATGAATTCTACTAACATGGGGTGGGTCACTGCCCCTCCAGGTTCCCATTGTTTCTATCCTAGCAATCAGGCCTTCCAGAGTACTTTCAAGAAGGCTGGTGAGATTAACCAGAATGCTCTTGGGAAGAGTTCATGTAGGAAATGGTACCCACCTGTGCTTCTAAGGAAGACAGAAGTGAGGAAGGGTCTTTGACAAGGAAGGGTTCAACGTCTGGGGCCATAGTGTGGAACATGGTATATAAAAAAAAAACCTTTTAAAGGAAAAAAACCCACTGTCTTTGACTTCAGAACTCACAGATCTAGAACATGGGTTCTTACCTTGGGGTCTATGAACTTTTTAAACAAAATATATTTTAATAACTATATTCCAATGCAATTGGTTTCCTTTGTACCCGTGTTTTGTTTTATGCATTTAAGAACATAATTCTGAGGAGGTGTCCACGGGCTTCACCAGACTACCAAAGTTGTCCATGACATACACAAAAAACTAAAAACCCTTGATCTAGAGATGGAAGACCTCCAATGTCATCTAGCCCCAACCCTTTCATTTCATAGACGGGGAACTGAGGCCCACTGTGGTAAAATGACTTCCCAAAGTCACACAGCAAATAAACATCAGGATCACTAGACCCAGGTCTTCTAACTCTAGAGACAGTGCTTTCTACTCTGGAATTTTCCAGAGAGCTGGGATTTTCTGCTTCTTTTATGGAAAATGGATTACTAAAAATGTTTGTAGTTGATGTTTATATTTGTGTTACTAGACTGTAAGCTCCTTGAGGACAATGATTGTATCTCTTTCTTGATCTACATTGACACAGATACCTGGTACACTCCTGACTACACTGGAGTTGGTGCAACCAGAGCCTTAGTAATTAATAGTTAAGCACCAAATGCAAGCATCTTGAGGATCTTGCCCTCCAAGTGGCTCCCTGAATGATAAATCATTATAGAAGATCCTTCATAGTATGTTACAGGCCCAGCTCTCCCTTCCCCCCCCACCCCTTGCAAGACTTTCTGGCTTGGAATATCAGACATTCCTTTCCCCCTTTCCTTCTTGCAAAGACCTTTTAGACTTCCTGGCTTGGAATAAAGAATCAGACATTCCTCTCCAACTGATAAACCCTCAATAAGAATGAACTTCTCAGACATTCCTCTCTGGCTGATAGGCCTGAACAAAGGATAGAATACACTTCCACTAGGAGACAGATAGGTCCTGAACAAAGAACAGGAAATGTTTCTGAAGCTGCTTTTCGAGGACCTAGCCAGTTCTCGAAAAGCAAGATGACTGACAGGATCTTTCCCTCCTGAGGGGAGTGGCTACCCTCTCTGGCAGAGAACCTCTGGGACAGTTAGCAGTGAGTCTCCCCTCTCTGGCGGGAAAAACTTTCTTCATTCAGCATCCTATAAAAGTCACCATGTGGGGCAGTTACATTGGGATCTCACCCATGGGGAGGACGCTTTGCCTGGGATCACCTTCCCTTTCGGGGCCTTGATCAAGCTGTGTAAACTGGGATCCCCACAGCTTTGAGAGGATCAAGCGCAGGAGTTCCCCAGAGAGGTGATGAGTCTATGTCGTCTGTGTCTTTGTCTTTGTAACAACATATAAAACATTATACTATAAAACTATAAAACATTAACTGTGTTTGGTAGAGTATTTCCCCTGTCTTTCAATAAAAACTTTATTCTGTTGGGAGTGTGTCTTATTGCCAATGCGAATCCGAATCTGAACCTAACCTAGCTTAATTGAACACTCCCTCATTAGCTAGGTCTCCAGGCTGGATCTCCTCCATCATTATGGTGACCACCAGCTTTATGTTGTACCTGATGTTGACATTCAGAGGCTTGTGGAACAAGGTTCTCTCTCTTACGTCTTTCAAGGCATCCTAACTGATTTTGATTTATGAGTGAAGGATCTTGTTAGAAGAAAGCTTTCAAGGTGGAATTTTGCTCCCCGGAAGCTTTTTCCATCATCCATAAATAGTAAGCACAGTGGTATCTTGTGTTCTCTGCATCTGGAACACTTCAAGGCATCCTGGAGTTTTAGCCTGACCCATGGAAGACCAAGTCTGTTGACAATAATAACATGCAATTTGGGTGATGGACCAACAATAGAACCTGTCCATTGCTACATATCTGAAACAGACAGTAGGGTTCAGATTTCAACAGGAGGAAGAAAGTAGGCTAGGCTGCCTTCAGGAAAGTATACATTGACCCCAAACCTCTCTGAGAAACAAAAGCCAATCTTGTAATACCCATGTTTTATGGATGTTATCACATGGTTTTGTCAGTCATGAAGCATTTAATGCTTGCTGTGGGTCAGGCACTGAACTGAGTGTTAGTCCTACACACATAAAATAAAATACACAGGTACAAATGAAACCAATTGCGTTAGAATTCAGTCAAAAGGCAGGAAATGCTCCCAGCTTTAAAGAAGTGCACAGACTAACCATGGAGACAACATGTGAATAACTCTGATATTTATGGAGTAGATGAAATCTGGAAGGGACACATTACCAGCTGGTGGGACAGGGAAAGGCCTTCTGCAGATGGTCAAATCAACCAGCCTTTCAGTGTGCTAAGCTCAGGAATACAAATAAAGGAAAGGAACACAGTGCCTTGCCCTCAAGGAGCTTATGTTCTAATTTGGGAAGATAATACGAAGGTAATTTTCAAAAATGTCTAGGAGAGTCAGGAGGGCTGCCAGAAGAAGAACGAAGCAAAAGATGGCCTAACCCTCCTTCTTACAAATGGAATTTCTGGGAGGAATCGCTAATGGCAAGGAAGGGGCAGAGGATTCTTCAATGTGTGAAGTCCAGGGATGAAGCCCAGGAGCAGAGTGAGCTTCTAGGGTGAAGAGGTTTCTGGGATATCATAGAAAAAGAGGGGAGAGGGATGTAGGATTTCATTGTGGGATTTAAGCTGAGCCTTGACCTTGGAGGAGGACGAGGAGACCGCATCGGAGGTGAGGGGATGAAGATGGGGGGTTCTGTTGGAGGCCAGAGTAGTTGGGCCATAGAATGTGCTGAGGGGACAAGAATTATGAGACGTCTGGAAAGGGCTCAGGTTTGAGACAGGGAATACGACAGTCTCTGAATACATGAAAATGAATATAATACAGAGTAATGAAGAAGTAAATGGTGGGTGTGAGCAGGATGCAACATAGATTTCCAGAGAGCTTCGGAAAACAGGAATAAAACATGTCATCAGAGAAACAGAGTGAAACCGAAAACGGTCGGGTCACTTGGTGAAGGGGAGGGACCCCATTTGGATGGCCAGCATCTTCCGTTGGTTGCCACTAGAAAGGGTCAGGAGAAAGTGAAGGAGGTGCCAGGTGTGTGGGGGTACACACTGTGATGGGTACTCCAGGGAAGACACAGGCAAGAGTCAGGCTGGTTGGGAAGTCGGGAGCAGATTGCCATCGGCAACACTGAAGGACACATTCCAAAGGACGAGAGCCCAAAGGTTTGACTTTGTACTTCTCACTCCCCACCCCCCAAAGTTCTGGGCAAGTGTGGGTTCCCGCTCCGAATCCTAGGGGCATCCCTGGGGGTCGGGGTTCCTTTTTCAGGCAATCACCTCAAGCCCCCATTCTGGTGGGCTCTCCCCCAAAGCAGTCCCCAGTGATTAGTGCCCCAGCATCACTCAGCCCATTAACATTAATTAGCGTTGACCTCGGGGATGTTTAATGGGAGGTTGGCAGCCGGGAGCAGGAAGGATCCTTGTCTTTCTCCTCCACCTGCAGGCTGACTTCAGTTACTGCCCTCTGACTGAAGGAACACTGGATTCCAACGCTTGGCCCTGCTTGCCTCAGTTTCCTCATCTGTAAAACGAGCTGGAGAAGGAAATGGCACAATTATAGTTCGGTGTCCGACCCTCTGTGACGCTGTTTGGGGTTTTCCTGGCAGACGCTGGACTGATTTGCTATTTCCTTCTCCCGCTCATTTTACAGGTGAGGAAACTGAGGCAAGCAGGGTTAAGTGACTTGCCTAGGGTCACACTGCTAGTGTCTGAGGTCAGATTTGAAGCCAGGAACATGAGTCTCCTGACTCCAGGCTTGGTCCTCTACCCACTGTGCCATCTAGCTACTCAATTGTCGGGGGGAAAAAACCCAAAACATTTTTTGGGGGGGATATTCTCTGAGGCAGATGGTCGGACAGACCTCAGCGCAGCATTCGAACCCAGGTCCTCTGGGCTCCTAGGCCCACTGCGCCCCATCCCCTTCCCTTTTAGACGCCTGCGCTCTTAGAGCTGGAGGGGACGGGCCGGGGCGGGGGCGGCGGGGAGAGGGGAGCAGGCTGGGGACCTCAGGGCACTCGCAGCTGGGCCCGGGACGAGGGGGATGGGGGAACCTGGGCGCTGCGGCGGAGGGCGGGGCAGGGGAGCGCGAGCCGCGCCGCCCCACGTGAGCCCGCCGGCACCGCCCCCGCGCCCTCTGCGCGCATGTGCAGGGCGGGTCAGTGATGGAGGAGAGAAGATGGCGGAAGCGGAGTGAGTGACTGGCTGGGAACGGCGGCCGCGGCCCGCTGGGCTAGGACGGCCGTGGGGCCGGACCGAGGGCGCGCGCGGGGCGGCCGGCTGGCGGGGGCGCGCTCCGCGGGGAACCCTGGCCCGGGCGGTCCTCGCGCGGCCTGGCGGGCGGGCTGCGGGCCGGGCCTCCTCGGGAGGCGCTTGGGCCGGGCCGGGCGGGCCGGGAAGGGGCGGGGCGGCGCGAGGGAGGGGAGGGGGAGAACCCGCCCTGCCCACGGCAGGCCGCGATCACGCGTGGCCCGGGCCCCCTCTAGGCCGCTGCACGCGCCCCGCCCTGCCTCAATTTCCCCATCAGCAAAGGCGGCATGCTAATGCTTCCCCTCTTCCCGGGCCCCTTAGAGGGGCCGGGAGAAGGCCGCCCACGTCGGTCCGGGGCCTGGGCCTGTGACTTCCTTGGGGACGTGCCGGGGGGTGGGGGCACTAACTGGCCGCACTCCCCCGGCCGGGACATCCCCGGGAAGCCCGTGGCACCCTTTGGGCATCCTGTTTGCACGGGTTACCAAGGAAACCGGCGATGACGGAAATCAATAACAGCCAAGTTACAGATTTTTAAACCAAGTTCACTGCCCCCCGCCCACGTGAGACGCTCACACGCAGGCCGGCTTCCTTGCAGTCAGCCGTTAACCTGAACTGATGCGGCGCCTACTGAATTCCCAGCATCGCGGGGCCTGCGCTCGAGCAGGTCACACTCCATTCCAGGAGAGACGTGCAAAAAAATGAAACCGTTGTTGGTTCTGTTGGGCAGGGACAGCCCGCCAAAGGGCGCAGTGGGTCAGCTTTTATTAGGCGCCTACGGTGGCCGGGCATTGCCTGGAGCTTGGAGAGGGCACAAAGTTAGCGTTGGGAGGCAGCTTGGCTGCCTTCTGGCCAAATCCCCTCCTTTGACAGGGAGAAACTGAGGCAGGGAAAGTGGACCGAATTGCAGGATGGAAATCCAGGTCTCCAAACTCACTGCACTTGTAATGCTGGGAAAGGCTTTGCAAACGTTAAAGAAGGACCTTTCCTAAAATGCTTGATCGTGCTCAGCACTCAACGCCCCCTAAAATGCCTCATTTCCTTAAAGTTTCGGCTAAATTGTCACACTTGTTTAGTGCTCACTGTGTGCTGGGAACCCTGGTTTCAAAGACTCTGGGAGCTTGGTGAGGAGGGGGCGGGGCCTGGAGCGGAGCAGAAACTGGGAGGAAATGGGTGAGCACAAAGATAGGGAGCAGGAGGTGATGGGGCTGAGGCCACCCACCGGTCCTGATTCTCTCCCCTGCAGGCCTCTTATGGGCAGAGGGGCCTGGACCACAGTGGGAGCTAAATAAATGCTTTTTGGAGGATTATGAAACTGGAATGAACCCTGCCTGACCCATTTGTGCTGATGAAGAAACGGATCCAGGGACCTTAGGTGATTGACAGGTGCTGTTAGAGGCACTGTTGGAAGCCAGGGGCTTTGACTCCGTTGGCTGCCCCTTCCACCGCACCAGGCTGGTGTGATGGATGAATTCAGAGCTCCCTGGTCAGCGTAGTCACATTTCGGCAAAGGTGGAGGTCTTTGGTGCTAGGTGAAGCAAATTTATGCCTGATATGGCAATGCTTAGTAAATGAATTCATCAGCTGTGGTGGGTAGTTAGAGTGAGACCCCATGGTTGATGGTACCAGCGTAGACACTGTGGTTTAGAGATTCAGGGGAGTTCGACAATTTACAGGAATGTTAGAAATAATTTGGAGTATATGTAGTATGTATTATTGTTGTCTAGTTCAAGGGCATTCAGCGTGAGGCATTTCACCGTTGTGTTTTACTTCTAATAAAGTGCAAAAAAATAATTTTTATCAGGGAGAATGATGCACATTTCTTGTCGGAGGACTTTGAAATACTTTTATCTTTAATCAAAGGTGCAAGAAGAATATAAAATGCATTTTATAAAATCATGTTTTAAGATTAGTAAAAAAAACTTAATCAGCATACATGGAATATTTTTGTTATCAAACCAAACTTTTTTTGCGTTTAATGCTTTTAGATTCGAACATGGTTAATGTATAAACTTTTGTATGTAATTATTTTATGGAAATCTCATTTTTACCATTGATAACATCTAGATTTGTACATAAAAGGAAGCAAATATGAGTAGTTTACAAAGGGTGTTCAAATCGTAATGCCACATTCTTTTCTATGAAATAGTAGAAAGAGCTCTTTTTGTCTTCTTACCATGCTGTTGATGTGTCGTAATTCAGATTTTGTTTATCTCTGAATCACAAAGAAGAGACCTACCGGTGGAGAAAGAATCTTACGTGGGTGATTGATTTCAGGTTTGCCTTCTGAAGTGGTGATTCTCTAGAAATCTGCAGGGTGTTCCTAAAGTCTGGACACATAGGCAAAAATGCATATTTTCAAGAAATGAAATGAATGGCATTTTCAACAACATTTTATTTAATTGGAATATTAACAGATAACATCTTCAAAATGATTTCCATCATTTGTGTGCAAAGGTTGATGTGCTTTGCAAAATTCACATGAATTCCATGTAGTAACTAACTCCTCATTGCTGTCAATTTTAACACATTCACTCTTTATGCGCTCAATCAAGGGTGTTGCATCTGTGATTTTCATTGAGTGCACCTTCTCCTTTAGCATACCCCAGAAAAAGAAGTCAAGGGGGCTAAGGTCTGTTAATATCCCAAATATTTCAAAATATGCATTCTTGCCTATTTGTCCGGACTTCAGGGACACCCTGTATAGCATACGGAAGCTCTGAAAGTTGGCTAGAAATAACATGTTTAGAGTTGTTTTTATTGTTGAAACCAGATTCTGTCAGTTATGAAGATCTTGACTTCAAAACAAATGAAGGGACTTTGCCACTTTGGGAAAAATTCAAAACTCTTGGTCCACAAATAAGGAAGATTCAATAAATGATACTATTTATAAAATTAGCTTGTGTTGATTCCGCAAGCAGTGCCTTGTAAAGATCATTTTTTAAAGGGATTTGGGGATATTGCCGACAGTAGTTTCTGTATTTTACAATTTCCCCCCAAAATTTGCTATATGTCATTATTGTTAATTACGATACAGTTAAATTTCATTATATACAATAAAGCCAATCTGAAATAGTGGAGAAGTAGGCAAATGTGAATTAACTCAAGGTGGGAATGCTTTGTCACTTAGGAACGCTGTTTTATCTTAATCCTCTCCTGGCTGCACTCCAGACTGTTGCAGCTATGTCTGACACCTCCGGATAAGATCATCTCTGAGTCCTTTTGATGTCCAAAATTCTGTGATTTTTATGAGGATTCTTAGAGATACCACTTTGCTTTAAAAAAAAAAACTTCATTGATAATGCAAAAATGAATGTGACAGTCTTTGAGTTACTGCAAATTCTGAATTATGGGAGTGTGACTTGAAGTAGAATTTTGTGTGCAGAGTCATCTTGGTGGATGTCTCTGTTCTCTTTGCGCCTTGCTACATTCGTAACAGCACACGTCATTTTTTTGGAGTAATTAGATTGTATTTAAAGAACATGGATGGCATCAGGCATTGGCCTAACATCTATTCTTTGTGTTCTTCGCTAGTTTTAAGGAGCATCATACAAGTATGGATAATGATGCAAACCCAGGAACGTCATCGGTGTCTACAGCGCCTAGCAGTACAGCCACCACCACTATTAGCACTTCCTCCTCAAGAACACCACAACCACAGATCTCTGTTTATAGCGGCTCTGACCGACATGCTGTACAGGTATGCCGGAAATGGGGAGGAGGAGGAGGAGACTGGGGTCTCTTGTTTTACTGTGAAGAGGGTTGGGGGGCAGGGAAGGCAAGGTATACTTTCCTTCTTCCCAAAGTTCTTCACTAGTCCCAATAGGTCTAAGTAGGACTAGGTTATCTTGCAGCAGTCAAGTGTAGATGATGCTTTCATATGTCCTGAGACTAGGAATACTTATAAATATGTAGTTTGTAGTGTCTGGGAAAGCTAGAAAAGTTAGGGCTTAAGAAGACCAACTGAGCTGTCAGATCATGGGGCATGCTCAGTCATTGCTGGGTGGTCTTAGGGGTGTAAGTTTAGTCCTAGAGAGTGAGAAATTCACACACCTTCATAGCTGCTTTGGGGTATTCTCTTTGTACCTAATCCTCTTTCTAAGTTCATGCTCTGAAAAAAGCCCTTGCTTTCAGGAATGATCTTTTCAGTCCCTAATAAGATATTCCAGGATTTTTTAGTGAGATTTCATAATCTCTAGGGAAATTCCTAGAGTTTTGACTGAATTAAGATTCTTTCTTCCCCATCTCAACACTAGCCTGTCCTTCATGGAATCTCCTTAATTCCATTGCAGTATGGAACCAAGTCATTTCTCCGGAAGAAGAGTGCTTAAGAGAGGCTGTCTGGGGTGGAGGTTTGAGGCTGCTTGTCCCTGCTCTGATTAACCACCAGAGATGCAGAAGCCTTGTTAGGGCACCTCGAAAGGCCAGTGGCTTTGGTGAATAAGTACTTAAAGCCTTGATTCTTCACCAAGGCACGTTTCTTCAGGGGAAAAAAATACTCCTATGTTGGAGCTGACTCTGGCCTGTGACATTTTGATTTGCTAGTTCTAGTTTTCATTTGACCCTAGGAGAGGACCCTGTTAGATGAGCTGCTGTCAGAGGGCCTATGAGTGTGGTAGGAACCCCATGATGTAAAGTGCATTTTCTTGACTGGCTGCTTCAGCCACCCTAATTGAATAAAGACGTTTTTAGGCTTTATGTGGAGGGAATGGGAGTAGGCATCCATCTCTTCCGTAAGAATTTGAGAATAAGGCTCCTCAGTTAAGGAAATTCTGTGTGGGCCTTGACTTTCTTAGTTCAGTTTCTTTTGCCACTGCAGGTTTTTGTTCGTTTGTCTGTTTTGTTTCTTTTCTGAGTCTGCCAGCATTCTGTGCTGCGACCTTGGCCGTCGCCTGCTTTGAGCAGAAAAGTGGGATTTTCTTTATTATTCTTTTCACGTGTGGCCTGTGTGATTGATCCACTCGTTATATAAGGTTCTTAGATTTTTTTTTTCTTTAGCAATGGACAGATATCGAAGGAATGAATTAAATGTGCATAGTCACAAATAAAGTAATTTCTAAAAGTTTCCTTTTAGTATGCCATATTGGTATGAGTCTTGGTGAAGATTTTTTTTAAAATAGTATTTTATTTTTTTCCAATTACATATAAAGATAATTCTTGGCATTCATTTTTTATAAGATTTTGAGTTCCAAATTTTTTCTCTCCCATTCCCCCCTCCCTAAGATGACAAGCAATCTGACATAGGCTATACATTGCAGTCATGTAAACATATTTCCACATTATTCATGTTGTGAAAAAAGAATCAGAACAAAAGGGAAGAACCACTTATAAGCAGAAAAAAATGAAAATAGTATGCTTTGATCTGCATTCAGACTCCATAGTTCTTTCTCTGAATGTGAATTTTCCATCATGAGTCATTATATTACGTTATAATACATCATGGATCATCATATTGCTGAGAAGAGCTAAGTCTATCAAAGTTAGTCATCTCACAATGTTGCTGTTACTGTGTGCGATATTCTGGTTCAGCTCCCTTCACTCCACAGCAGTTCATGGAAGTCTTTCCAGGTTTTTCTGACGTCTGCCTGCTCATCATTTCTTACAGCACAATAGTATTCGATTACATTCACATACCGCAATTTGTTCAGGCGTTCCCCAGTTGATGGACATCCCCTGCCACAAAAAGAGCTGCTATAAATATTTTTGTACATATGGGTCCTTTTCCCTTTTTTAATGATCTCTTTGGGATACAGACCTAGGAGTGGTATTGCTGGGTCAAAGGGTATGCACGGTTTGGTTGCCCTTTGGGTATAGTTCCAAATGGCTCTCCAGTATGATTGGATCTGTTCACAGCTCAACCAGCAATGCATTAGTGTCCCAATTTTCCCACATCTCCAGCATTATCATTTTCCTTTTCTGTCATATTAGCCAATCTGATAGGTGTGAGGTGGTACCTCAGAGTTGTTTTAATTTGCATTTCTCTAATCAATAATAATTTAGAGAATTTTTTATATGATTATAGATAGCTTTAATATCTTCATCTGAAAACTGCCTGTTCATATCTTTTAACCATATATCAATTAGGGGATGACTTGTATTCTTATAAATTTGAGAAACTATATTTGAGAAATGAGGCCTTTATCAGAAACACTTGCTGTAAAAATTGTTTCCTATCTTTCTCCGTTCCTTCTGATCTTGGTTGTGTTGGTTTTGTTTGTGCAAAAACTTTTTAATTTAACGTAATCAAAATTATCCATTTTGCATTTTATAATGTTCTCTATGTTGTTTGGTCATAAATTCTTCCCTTCTCCGTAGATCTGACAGGCAAACCATTCCTTGCTCTCCTAATTTGCTTACCTTGGTATCTTCGTGAAATATTTTGCTCTAAATTGGAGTAGCTGCAACAGAGTGAATGTTCAAGAACATGTTTTTAACAATAATAAATGCATATGCTGAGTAACTTTAAATTGTAGAAATTAGGGAGCCCTGTCACTGTGTAAGCACAGAGGAGGCTTTCTGAAGAAATCCATTGCAGTGAGCATTATCTGAGTACTGGGAAATTATTGGAAGTCTGCCCATCTAAACAGCCAAAATGAATTTCTTGACATATTACATCCTAGTTTAAGACCTCTCTTCTTTAGTTTGACATCTGTCCATTCCTTCCCAATTCCCAGGTCATTCAGCAGGCCTTGCACCGCCCCCCGAGCTCTGCAGCTCAGTACCTCCAGCAGATGTATGCAGCCCAGCAGCAGCACCTCATGCTGCACACGGCAGCTTTGCAGCAGCAGCACCTGAGCAGCTCCCAGCTTCAGAGCCTGGCGGCCGTGCAGGTGAGGCAGGTGCTAACTGAGAACACGCAGGGTTCTACAGGAATACTTAGTAGGATTTCGGAGTTTTCAAGTATCATGGGACTCTTTCTCCTAACAAAATTGATAGGTAGCAAATTGTGTGAAATTTTACAAATAGGATGGATACGTGTGTCATCTGTATATGTGAATTTTGCCTTGCTTTATATTTCTGTTTGAATGGCATGACTATATCAGTGCCACAGGGTCATGTAGCAGAGCTTGAGCTTCAGCAGGGTTGAGGTTAAGGGTTATCTAAGCTGTGTTTGCAGTCACAAGAACATAATTTCTCAGTTACACATTTTTGATAAGTGTGTTATTATTTTAGCCTAATGATCTGTTTTAACAAAAATAATTGTGCATAGAATCCTAAACCATCTCACTAGGTGCATGTGAAAGATCTCAGTTGCTAAAACATCTGTAAATGTATATACTTCACATATCCATAGATCCCCAGTTGCTATTGTTTCTTGGTAGGTTTTTTTAGATCACAAAGGTCCCGGGTATAAGTGAGGGAACTGAAACCTGCGATTGCTCCCACAGCTCTTGTTTCTGTGTCAAGTCAGTGGTGGATCTATAGAGTCAGCCTATCTAAGAGTGGAGCTGGCAGCCCAGATTGACAGTGTTGTGGCCAGCCCAGTGTAGATGAGAAAGACAGACCGTTCCTTCCGTCTTTTTGTTCTGTTAGTCAGAAGCTTGAACCATGCTAGCTTTAAAGGAAATTCATGTAGCTTAGATTATCATACTTTTTTTTTGCTTTGCAACATAAACTCAGTGCCAATAAGGGTTTAACTTCAGTTTATAAGAAACATTTTACTTGCTCTTTTAGGCAAGTCTGTCCAGTGGGAGACCATCTACATCCCCTACAGGGAGTGTCACACAACAGTCAAGCATGTCCCAGACATCTGTAAGTGTCCTTAATTATTTCCTGGCATTAAATATTTTAATTATTAAATTTTCCAAAAATAAAATTGTTTAACCCTTAAAGAACTTAGTGAAAGCTCTTTGAAGAATAGATACATAATAACAAATTTTTGAAGGAATAACTCCTTCCAGAAGTTGATAACTAATATTTTCAAAGACCTCAGTCTCAAAACTGCTTTGTTTTGGGGTTTTGTTTTGTTTTGTTTTGTTTTTTTTTGATTTTTCTGTAGGTGATTATTTCTCACATGACACAAAAATCTGCATTTTTGAACTGTTGTCCTTTTTTGCTTATTACTTCTCGATTCCATGTGTTAGTACTAATTAGACAGCATTTATGGAGAGCCCATTGTATACAGAGTGCTTTCTTAGGCAATAACATCCTTCTCTTGTTTATTAACTGTCATTATGTTCCGTGTAAGTAAGTACATATATCTAACTTTGTGTAATTGATATTTTTAAGGTGTACTTTTCATTTTTTAACCTAGTTAACTCATTTGACCCAGACTTGCAAATATCCTCCTATATAATGTGCCTGAGAAAGCTACAATTCATTCTTTAAATGAATTATAATTATGTAATTACAAGTGAATTAATGAAATGACAATAAACAAAAGAATTGATAGTAAAGAAAGCTGTTTTACTTTATTATTTAGATATGTAGCTTTGGGAGATGGAGCACAAAATTGTTTAGATAAAAAATTGTGGAGCTAGTAGCAGGTTTGTTTTTTTTTTGAGATTGACTTAAATAAGTTATAATAATAAGCTATAAGAGAATTCAGGATGTATTAGAGCTATAGTTGTGTAAGGATATGCCTTATGCTGACTAAACATTCTGCATTCACCAAGTGCTAAACTGGTACTGGCCATTAGTCTGACATTTTCTAGCTGAAAATTCCATGTAGTAAATGCTACTTTATGGTTTCTTTAGGGTAGCAGGAGATTTGCAATTACCATGCAATTATTACCTTATAGTATGAAAAAATTAGTTATGAATTAAAGATATATAGTCTTTCTAAGAAAATAAGAACTTTGAATAAAATGGAAAATTCAGCCCTGAGCACTACTGCAGTTTTGGTTATTGATTTATCTATAATGTGTCATTGGGAACTATACAAAGGGCTGGTCAACATTTCTTTGAACTAGTAAAAGGAAATTACTAGTTGATTGTCCTGTGAAACTGTATAATAGGATGCATTTGTAGGTATATGTGGAGGGATTTCTTCTTTGAGAGCTCAATCACTGTTTATATCCTTTGACCATTTTTATCTATTGGGGGTAACTCTTCCAGATCTGAATCTGTTCCTTATATATCTTGAAAATGAGGCATTTGTTAGTGAAACTTGCTTCAAAGGTTTTTTCCCAGGTACCTGTTTCATGTCTAATTTTAACTGCGTTAGATTTCTTTGTGCAAAACCTTTTAAATTTTATAATAATCAAAATTGTCCCTTTTGTCTTGTGTGATCCTCTCTTTCACTTATGTAGCCATGAACTCTTCCCCATCCAAAGCTCCAAAAGGTAATTTCTTCCTTGCTTCTGTGGTTTGTTTATGATGTGACCTTTTATATCCAGGTCACATATCCATTTGGAGCTTCTCTTGATATAAAGTGTGATGTATGTAGTATGAGAGTGTAGGCATTATTTTTGCCATACTACTGTCCAGTTTCTCAGCAATTTTTGTCATATAACCCTTTCCCAAGTAACTTTGGTCTTTAGGTTTATTTACTACCGTGCTGCTTAGTTATTTTTGTTTGCTTCTGTATGTTGTATACTAAATCTCCTCCACTGATTGACCTCTTGTTTTTAGCCAGCACCAAATCATCTTAGTGGTCACTGCTTTGTAGTACGGTTTGAGATCTGGTCCTGGTAGACTCCCCACTCCTCCACTTTTTTTATGGTTACCCTTGAGATCATTGACCTTTTCTTCCTCTGTATGAATTTTGTTATTGTTTTTCCTTTTCTATTTTTTCTTTATCATTTTTCTATAAAATACTCCTTTTGATTTGTTTGATTGTTATGGCACTGAACAAGTAAATTAATTTAGGTGAGGTTGTAATTTTTGTTCTGTTGGTTTGACCTATGTATGTATGTCTCCATTTATTTAGATCTGTCTTTATTTCTGTGAAGAGCATTTTACGGTTGCAATCACCTAGTTCTAAATTCCTCTTGGTAGATATACTCCCAAATATTTTGTATCTTACATAGTTATTTCAAATGGCATTTCTCTTTTTAGCTCTTATTGCTGGGTTTTGTTGGCACTTTACAGGAATGCTGATGATTTATAAGAATTTATTTTCTATCCTGCACCTTTGCTGAAGTTATCATCTCACTTTTTAGTTGGCTCTTAAGTTTCTCTAAATAAATCATATCATTTGCAAAAAGTGATAATTTTGTTTCCTCTTTCCCTATGTGTGTGTATTCCCTCAATTTCTTTTTCTTATCTTATTGTTGTAGTTACCATTTTTGGCAGTTTACTAAGCAGTGTTGATAATGGACATCCTCAGTCTTCTTAGAAAGGCCTCTGACTTTCTCCATTACTTATGTTGTTTGCTCTTACAATAGGTATTATTTACTATATAAAGAAAAATCTGTTTATTCTTATGCTTTCTAGGGTTTTGAATAGAAATGGCTCCAGTATTTTGGCAGAAGCTTTCCCAGCACCTTTTGATATAATCATTTACTTGTTATTGTTTATGTTATTAACGTGATTTGTTATATATATAATCTTCCTTAAGTTAAACCAGTCCTGCCATGCTTGATATAAACTCATTCTGGTCATAGTGTACAATCTTTCTAATAGTTGTTGTAGGTGCTTGCTGATATTTTGTTTACAGTGTTTGTGTCAGTATTCCTTAGGAATGTGGTTTATAGTTCTTTTTCTGTCTGTCTCTGGTTTAGGTGTCAAGACCGCACTTGTGTCGCAGGATGAAATTGAGAGGATGCCTTGTGTTCTTGTTTTTTGTGCAGTGGTTTTGAGCATCATCTTGGTTCTCCTGAAATGAAAGTGCATATTTTTGCTGTAAGGCTTTCAGTCATAGAGAACCACCCTCTTAGAAGAATTATAGTTGAAGGTTACCCAGAAGGCAATAAATAGTCACGTACTGGGCTTGATTAATTTTGAATAAACATTTCTGACCAAGAATTGCCCGATAAAACTGATGTAACGGTTGTCATCACAGAGAGATGACCAGGAAGAAAGGTAGGCTAGTCATGTGGCAAGAGCAGATGGCATATAAGCGTGACTCTTATCCATCTGATGTCAAGAGAATTAGAGAAGGCCCCTAGCCTGTAGGTGCTTTATGGGAACACATTGGATGAGAGTTTTACAGAATGCAAGGTGCTTGTGATCTGCATCCTGGAAGAGAATATCCACCTGGCTGAGAATATGGCTCCATTAAAGCCTGCCATCTAAGTGCTGCCCTGATGCCTTATCTTGGTATGGAGATAGAATCCTGGCTTCATGAGGGCTAAGTCGGTGGAGTTGAATCGCTAGCTGCTCCCAAGATAGAAAGACTGAGTTTGGGCCTGAAAACAGTTCCCATCATAAATTAATCAGACTTAGTTAGCATATAAAGCAAAGATCACTAGAAAAGCATAGCGTGCTTTTATTATTTCAAAAGACCTATGGTTTCATCAACTTTCTCTACCAATACATCTTGTAAGTCTTTCATAAATTAATGAGGCCCTCCAAAACTCATTGCTTAGCAGCCATTCTTCTTGTGGATAAGCTTCTCTGAGTTTAACTGGGAGGAGGGATCTAGCTGGTTTGATGCTGTTAGAAATGGTTGAAGGCCTTTCTTCACGATTCACGAAGGAAAACAGGATTCCTTCAGCTCATTATATGATTTGTGAGACCTGGTACACTTAATTTCATGATACTTATTTTTTGAGACCACATAGTTACTTAATTAGAAGCTAGTTAATAGCTGGATGTCTGACCTTGGGCAACTCATTGAGTATTTTTGGCTTTTGATGACCTCATTTGTAAAATGAGAAGGTTGAACTAAATTACCTCTAACATCCATTCCAGCTAAAAAAATTTGTGATTATTTGAGTGTTCATTGAACAGTACATGTGGAACAAACCGTATAATGATGAGTTATAGAGCCCATCAACTAGAAAATTCACTTACATAATTTCTTTTTCATCCTTTGTCCATAATCTTTGATTCGTAAGATCAGAGAATCATAGATTTAGAGCTTCTTATCTATGCATAATTTGAAAGGTGTTTTCTTATTGCCCAGAATGGAGTCATAGGGACTGCTTCTAGTAATGGTCTTTCTGGGATGCCTGGTGACCTTGCTGCCCCTAGAAATCATGCAGCATGTTTTGTCAGCTGTCTGTTATTGCCCAGCACTCTGTGAAAAGCTTTGAGGGACGTAAATATGGTAAGTACAGAGTCCCTGCCCTCCAGAAGCTGATGATCCATTTGAGGAGCCAATTAGAAGATAGTATCAGAAATGGCAGCAGCTTGCACAGCGCTGGTCACCTTGTAGGCCCTCCAAGGGTTACCCTATCCCCCTCATCATTTATGTTGTTGTGTATGTATTTTGTATTAGCTTATATGTCAAGTCAATAAGCATGAAGTACTTACTGTGGGCCAGGCACAAAGAAAGGTAAGAGACAGTCCGTGCTTTCAAGGAACTTGCAGCAGAACAGGGAGAGACAGCATGTAACCAGCTAGGTTCAAATGAGATCCTTACAAGATAGATTGGAAACAAGCAATAGAGGGAAGGCACTAAAATTCAGGGGGTGGGGAAGGCTTCCTATAGAAGGTAGGATTTTAGCTGAGACTTTGAGGAAGCCAGGAAAGCCAGAAGTTGAAGATGAGGAGGGGGAGTATTCCAGGCAAGAGAGACAGCTAGTTAAAAATAGCAACAGGCAGGAGGTGGAGTGTCTTATTCAGGTAACAGCCAGCAGTATCACAGAGTATGTGGGGTGATGGAAAGGATAGGAAGACTGGAAAAAGGGGGGCAGCACCAAGTTTTGAAGGGCTTTGAACATCAGACAGAATTTTCTACTTGACTCTGGTGGCAAAAGGGAGCCACTGATCTTGATGGAGTAGGGGTTAACATGATGCGTTAAGGAAATTACTGACAGCTGAGTGGAGAATGGAATGGTGTGGGGAGAGATTTGGGGCAGGCAGACCCACCAGCAGCTCTTTGGATAGTCCAGGCATGGTGGGGATGAGAGCCTGCTGCGCCAGTCTGGTGACAGTGTCAGGAGAAGAGGAGGTGTGTGCAAGAACTCTTAGAAAAGTAAAATCTTCAGACTTTAGCAACAGATTGACTGTTGGGGGCAGGGTGGGGCGGGACCAAGAGAGTGAAGATTCAAGGGTGACCAGGAGGATGGTGGTACCCTCCGTCAGGAAGAGGGGAGAGTTTTGGGGAAAAGATAATGAGTTTTGGATATGGTGAGTTTAAGGTGTTTACAGGATGTCTAATTCAAGATGTCCAGTAGGCAGTTGGAGATGAGACTAAAGGTCAGCGGTGAGGTTAGGGCTGGATCTATAGATTTCAGAGTCAGCTGCATAGAGAGGATTATTCCTTGGAGAGGGAGAAGAGAAAAGGGTCTGTGACAGAGCCCTGAGGGACACCAAGAGTCAGGTTGTGATCTGGAGGAGGATCCAGCAAAGGAGACAGAGAAGGAACAGGCAGATAAAAAGAGGGGGACCCCGGAGAGAGGTGTCCCAAAACCTAGAGAGAAGAGAAGATGGACAGGGAGGTCAGGGAGAATGAGGACTGAGAAAAGGCCCCAGGATTTGGCCACTTTGGAGAGAGCAGTTCGAGCTGAAAGAAGGCGGAGGCCAGACAGAGTTAAGCACAGAGAGGAATGGCTAGGATTTGAATAGGGGCATTCTGCCATGGGAATCGAGGCTGTCATCCTGATAGGCCCAGATGAAGAGACAGCATTAGGTGGGGTTTTCTCAAAAATCGATGCTGTCCTCACAGTCAGATAGGAAGAAGGACCTCATCAGTATGGCTCAGCTCATTTTAATGATTTAGATCTCTACATCTCATACCACCTAATTCTTTCTTCTAGCTCACAGGTCTGAGATGTCATTCAACCCCTCCCCTCCCTTTTTTAAATTTAACTGAAGAACATGTTTTTAAAATCATCATTATGCTCAGTGGTAGAATTCCTTACAATGCCCAGTGATGCTTCTTTTTACTGAAGCAGTTGACTTGATAACAAGCAGACTAACCTTTCTTTACTACATATTCTTAAATGGAGTGTCCTTTTAAAAAATTGCTCGGTGGAAGACATTAAAGACAGGGAAGATCTGTTAATACTCCATAGTAAATAGAGTTGCTGGGTCTGGGGTCATATCTAGCCTCAGTACCTGTGTGACCCTGGGCACGTCTCTTAACTTCTCTGTCTCAGTTTCCTTTTGTAAAATGAGGGTAATGATAGCACCTTCGAGGCAGGATTGTTGGGATAATGTTGAAAGCTCTGTACAAACCTGAAAGTGCCATACAGCTGTCATTATTCTTATTATTTGGCACAGTAGTTAGGTTATTTTTGATTTCTCTGTTTAACCTCATACGTTCCTTAACTTACGACATTTCAGATGTGTTCCAGTCATTTTCTTTCCCTAGCACATCATGCTATTTTTTTCCTAAACTTTCTCTTGCAGTATTTTTTCTAAAATAATTCTATTTAAGAGTATTTATCTAGAAAGAGGGCCACTATGTGGTACAGTGGATAAAGTACTGGGTTTGGAGTCAGGCAGACACATCTTCCTGAGCTCAAATCTGGCCTCAGACATTTAGTAGCTATGTGACCCTGGGCAAGTCACTTAACCCTGTTTGCCTCAGTTTCCTCATCTGTAAAATGAGCTGGAGAAGGAAATGGCAAACGTCTCTGTTATCTTTGCCAAGAAAGCCCCTAAATGAGGTCATGAAGAGTTGGACACAACTGTAATAGTCTTATTTACTCAGATCCTTAAAATGCCGTAACATTGATGAAGGTATCCCAGAAATCAGTTGCTTATTGAGGGGATCCCCCTTAGAAAATGAGTTTAGGAAACTAAAGCATCTTTTTCCAAATTTTACTAATACTTGATATTCGGAAGTTTCATTTCTCCTGTCTATGTCAACATCTTGATACCTGGATAATGTTTTATTTTTTTGCCAATACACAGACTTCTGTATGGAGTATAATATGTAGTGAAAAACTTATTTTTTCTTTTGCCATTGTTTTCGATATGACAAAGAAGTCATTTAGTACCTAGTTGATAAGCCACAGCATCAGTTTTTTTACTCTTTACCCTCTGTAGAGGATCACACATTTATAGTATACTTGAAATTTTCAGTTCCTAATTCTTTTCTTGCATCTGTGTTACTGTATTGTGAACTATTCATCAAATTTATTTAATCGACAACATAAAGTACTTGGAACTATTTTTCTTAAATGGCACTAGGCTGTTTTTTTTAAATCATAGTTAAAAACTGCCTTTGGACAGTAATCTGTTGGGGAATAATTAAATTTCTTGATGGTATTCAGTTTTATTTTTTCTCTCTGAAAAGTAGCAATTTTGTTTTCTGGTTTTTTTACTGATCACATGCATGTGTATATCTTTGTACATGAGTGGCTTTGAAAGTCATAGACTCTTAGTGTTGGAAAGGACCTTAGAAATCATAGAATTAAATTTTGAGCTAGGTGGGATCTTGGAGATGTTGAGTTCAGCCTCTTAATTTTATAGATAAGGAAATTGAGGCCAGAGAGATGAAGGGATTTGTGGCCAAATAGGGAGTGAGCTGCAGAGCCAGGATTTGAACTCAGTTCCTCTCACTCCAAATCCAGTGTTCTTTCTCCTATTTTGTGCTGATTCACCAGTCCTCCTTTCTCTAAGGCCCTAATGAGTGGTCACTAGCCTTTGCTTGATAACTTTGTGATGCCGACATTTATCTCAAGGTGATGCAGGCTATTTTGCCTAGATGAGGGTCTTTATCACCTTCCTAGCAAGGGGATGTGCTCTTGATTTTGGAGGCCCACAGAGTGAGTTTTATCCTCATTATCCCCAATCCTCTTTGCCACAGTCAGATATCTCTAGCCTCTTTCGTTTGGGCCTGTGTGACACACTTTTGAGTCTTGCCACCCTCCTGCTGACTTTGTGCATCCAGTTGAGTTTGTCTTTTGTAATCTAGAAGAAGGTTCAAGGTCTAGAAAGACAAGGTCCTCTCTCCTGAAAAGTGACCTGCCTCCAGGTCAAGGGTGGTCAGATACTGTGCTCTCAGTGAGTGGACTCTGAGTGCATGGCCAGACAGTTGATTCCATTCAATACTGCTCTGTTTGCCTTTGTCTACATTTTATCTTCTTTATTTCCTTGATCTGGCCAGTCTGGGATTCTCCCACAGCCACAGCCCGCTGGGGTTTTTGTGTGAATCTCTGCCCAGATGTTCTTTACTCTGCTTCCAGCTTCAGATTTGTATAATTTCATTCAGGTATACGTCCTTTTAAAAATAGATTCTTTTTGTTTCTGCATCACATTTATTTTTGGATGTCTCTCCTTCCCACTGCCCCTTCATAATTAGATTGACAAGCCTCTCTCCAGCTCTTGTGAGATGTGCTGCTTTTCTGGCCAAGATAACAACATTCTGGTCTCTTAAGCTGTCAGCCAAAACCAGAAACTTCATCTAGACCAGAAGGCCTTTCTCTGTGCCCTTCCCTTTTGGGTGCTGCTCCTCCCTGCCTCCCCCAGGCTTTCACTTTCTTACCCAGGGCTGCATTTTCTGTGGAGGTGCTTTGCAGATTTACCTTACTTTCCCACTCAGCCAGAATTGGTTGGTGGCTAGCAGGCTGGATGGGTTTTGACAGGCTCTCCATCATCCTGGACCAATATGCTTTCTGGTTTCTTGTGTCTCCTACAGTATGTAACTGCCTGGGTGCCTTCCTGAGGAAGGTGTCAGTGAGAGTTGACTCCTCCCTGTCAGTAGCTGTTTCCTCCTCTTCATAGTCTTCCTCCTCCTCCTCTTTCTTCTCCTCCTTCTTGTGCACATGTGCCAACAGGCACTTCAGGGATTCCTGTTTTTTTTCCTGTGGTAGTTGCCTCTTAACCATATCTTTAATCACTAATCACTTGATTATTTTTTGTTCTGAAATGGATTTCATTTTTTGTGGGGATTCCCTAATGCGGAGAGGGCGGCTAGGTGGTGCAGTGGATAGAGTGCTGGGCCGGTAATCAGGAAGACCTGAGTTAAAATCCAGCCTCAGACATTTATTAGCCGTGTGACCCCAGGTAAGTCACTTTGCCCTGTTTGCCTCAGTTTCCTTGTCTGTAAAATGAGCTGAAGAAGGAAACAGCAAACCACTCCAGTATCTTTGCCAAGAAAATCCCAAATGGGGTCACGAAAAGTCAGACATGACTGAACAGGCTAATGAGGATGCTCTTTCTCTCAGTGCAGGCTTTCAGTCATTTTACACCTTTGATTCTTCAGCATGTGCTGGGGATATTGGAGAGGTGAAGTGTGTTTAGACGTGGAACTTGAACCCCCGTCTTTCTCTGTACTGGTTTCAACTCAGTTCTCTCCCCTCAGGGTTTCTTATTCCCCAGTTCTGCTGTGAATCAGTTCTCTGACCCTGCAGAGATTTCCGCTTCCTCTAGAATGAGCTAGACCAGGGCTGTCCAAAATGGATTTATGCAGCTTGCCTACAAGCATAGAAATTTACATTAAAGTTTTAGTAAACGAAGCTGAGGTACCACAGAACTCTCACTAAAATGGCAAATCAAAGTATATTGTCTGTTGTTTCAATAAAAACCTAAGGTTGGACAGCCCTGAGCTAGACCGTCCAGAAGCTTTCTTTAGGATTTCGAAAGATCACTTAGACACCACGCGTAGTTGGCAGCTGCTTTGCAGAGACGTGTCCGAAGGCTTTTCCTCTCTCTGTGGGGTGAAAAGGCTGGGATTCTCAAGTGGTTCTAGAGCAGAATCCCCTCAATTGGATAGAATATGCAAAAGCAATATTAACTAAATTAGTAGGATGTCCTACTTACTAACTGGAATATTGAAATATTGATGTATCATCGTTTATAAAAGCAGGAGAAATGATATCTTAATGTTGAAGAGTAGACATTTTATTTAAACATGCTATTTTTTTCCTTAAAATCTGGCCTCGTTACTACCCAGTACAAGCTATTACTTGCTTTGGTGCAAGTATTACCTAATCTGGGGGCTACAGAAAGGATGGCACCCCCTTGCACTGCAAGTATTTTTATTTTGTATTTAGCAAGGGGTTAAGGGGGACCCTTTCTGAAATTTTGTTTTGGGGGCCCACAATTTAAACTTAATTCGTTGATTGCCTGGCTGTAGCTTGGTCTAGTTTTATCACTTTAAAGCAAAAGATTTGGCCTGTGACCAAATATTTTTTCTTCCTTAGATCAACCTCTCTACTTCTCCTACACCTGCACAGTTAATAAGCCGTTCCCAGGCTTCCAGTACTACCAGCAGCAGTATTACCCAACAGACTATGTTACTAGGGAGCACATCCCCTACCTTAACGGCAAGCCAAGCTCAAATGTACCTACGAGCTCAGATGGTAAGATATGAGCTGCCAGAATCTTCAGTATCCATTTTCTTAGATTAAAGACATTTCTGAAATGATCGGTGGGGGCAGTCGTCCTCTTCTGTTCTTGGTGATGACACGTTGTAATCAATAAAACACTGTGTGGACTTTTCAGATCTATTTTTTGTTTGTTAAGTATTAAGCTTGTAAAGTTATTGAAGGTAGAAAAGTTCCCCTTCAGGTAGAAATATGAATCTTTTTCAGGAAATAGAATTGCCACAAATTTGGTTGGAAGTTTGGTGCTGAAAACAAGGAGTCCAGTTTGGGGTTTGTCCCTTACTGTAAATCTCCGATCCAGGATGGGGTTTCCCTTGATAATTCTTGTAGTTGATGATTCCCCATTTTATATTCTGCCAGTTTGTTTGGGGACCTAAAGATTTTATTCAATAAACGTTTATTTAGCGGCTGTTGTTGCTTAAAGCATATGCAAGATACTGAGAGCGTGTTGACCCTTCTCAGTAAAGAGAGATTACTCGTGAAATACTGTCTTCCTTCCTTTGCCAAATTTTATAGTTTGATTGAGAAATTGACCTGGTGGGAAACTGCCTGAGGCTTCGTGGTATTTATGTTGTAGAAAGTGGGGCAAAAGACACGTAGGCTGAAAACCCCACTTGACCCTCATGCCTCAGCTCCAGAGGCCACAAGAAACTTCCAGTCAAATTTCTAACGGGAAGCAGTGTTATCTGTCTTTATTATTCATAGATTATCACCATGGATTTGTCAGATGTCTAGTTTTAGGGTTTTGACTACATTTTGTATATACATAATATTCTTTCTAGAAACATTAAGTTTATAGCCTTTATGCCGTTCATAGTCAGATTTGGTTTTCCTATGTGTCAAAGAATTTTAGTTTTACTTGTGAGGGTTATACTTTAATGTTAAAATTTCATTTAATTCAACATACTAAAGACATATTTTATTGACAATTTAACATAAACAATGTTTTTGAGGTATTATATGTTTATCTAAATATAAATTCCAAAGATATTGACATAAACCTTGAAATAACCTGTTATTTCAATGCATTGTATCTAATAATTATAAATAGGTTATAGTATGTTGTGAATATTAATGGGGACTAATGTAACATTGAATAAAGTTCCCTAGTAAAGAGGAATGGTGATGAGAAATTTACATTTGTCATTATCTTGTTACTTTTTTTTTTAAAGAAGCCTTCTCAGGCTGTGCTGTTGTATCATTTTAATGTTTCATTGTGGTACATAGTTCAGTAGTGACTTTTTCTGCATGTCTAGTCTTTAAAGTTAATTCATCCTAGATTGGTTCCGTCGTTCAAATCCTGGCCTAGCCTGGCCACTTTATAAGTTATGTGGCCTTGGGCCTATTACTTTTCCTCTCTGGCCCTCAGTTTCTCTTCTGCAAAATGGAAGGTTTGGACGATAAGAGTTCTAAATCTATGATCATAGGGAGAGCACTGCCTGTCTGCACCCCCAGAGACTTAGGCTAGGGTAGTGAGCAGTTGTCCTTTTTAGGAAAGCTGACTGCCAAAGGGATTTTTTTCTGGATTTCTTGCTCAGATTTACTTTGTACTCAGGATCAGTACATTGGCTCCTAGACATTTATTTTTAAGTATATAATAGGTAGTTTTTGGGAGCACTTGTTCTGAGGAATTCCTATCAACAAAGAACTTTTTTGAACTAGTCTGTTTTATATGAAATATATTTCTTATATAATGAAGATGTTAAGATTCTCCTTATTTATGATTATCAGAATCTTTTTGCACTTAAAAACCATTTAAAAGTTAGATTCAAATGTAAATTTTTTGATTAGGGAATGCTTCTAAACTATATTAATCTTTCTATCACAAACTTGAGTCTCTCTTACTTGCTTTACATGTGTGTGGGGCATGTTCTTTTGTCTTCAGGGTTGTTTTTTTGTTTTTTGTTTTTACTTTCTGTCTGTACAGCTGATTTTCACACCTGCTACTACTGTGGCTGCTGTACAGTCTGAAATTCCTGTTGTCTCGTCATCATCGTCATCTTCCTGTCAGTCGGCAGCTACTCAGGTGAGCTTGGTGAGATTCATTGGCGCTCTAGTCAGAGTAAATATGCATAGGAAGTTAAAATAGTGATGCTTTTGTTGCTAGTCATTTGGGATACATTTGGGGTCATTGATATTCATAAAATTAGTGAATACTTCAAGGAAGAGGCATAATACAGAGTTGCATGTTCTGCAGTGATAATTAAATAATTTATATCTATGAGGTCATTGAACACAGATCACATAAGCTTCTGTCTTCTGTGACCTAGGATATATATCTTTAGTAAATGTTCATAACAGTAGTTTAGTTTATTTAAGAGATTGAATACAAAAGCAAGTGTCTTTAGTGATGATTTTCCAGGCTTACATCTCATTTTCATTTTTTGTGCAGTAGACTCATTATTTGATTAGTGTGACATTTGTTCTTTTGGATAGATTCCTTTACACATGGTCTGTAATTCTAAGTAAAGGATGTAAAAAAAAAAGACGTGCATGAGTGAAAGATTCTATTTTAAGATACTAGCTATGTATTCTGCCTCAGCTAGTTATTTGAAAATAACTATGGTACAAACAGATATTTGGGTCAGTATTACTGCTGCATATGTGGACTGGATGGTCAGCGAGGACTCCTTAGGGCTGATTCCATAGTCTCCTATTGTGCTAAGAAAGAGAGGCCTCAGGAAACATAGCTGGCAAAAAAACATTATTCCATGATTGTATTTATTAGTCATTAAAGGTATTGACAATGTGGATACCACCCACTTTACATAAAATAACTGCTTTACAGAAAAGTTGGCCATAAAATGGGTCCTATTTTTCCAACAGCTTTTCTTATACATCTGAGCTGTTTTCTCAGGGAAAAACATCTGCCAGTAGACATAATTGGAAACTTTTGGCAAAAAGGGAATTTTAAGGATGGTGGTCAGATTAAACTTAAGCTAGCCCCAGCTCGCTGTGTGACCTTGTGCAATTTACTTGTCCTCTCTGGTTCTCATTTTCCTTTTGTATAAAACCAGATCACTCAATGAGATGATCTCTAGGTACACTTCTAGGAAAGCTGGGTGGTGCAGTGGATAGAGCATGGAGTCAGGAAGACCTGTGTCCAAATTTGACCAGACACTTACTAGCTGTGGGACGTTGAGAAAGTGACTTAAGCTCTGTTTGCCTCCATCTCCTCATCTGTAAAATGGGGATAATTAATAGCGCCTACCATCCAGCATGGTTGTGAGAATCAAATGAGAGAATCTGCAAAGCGCTTGCCCGGTGCCTGGCGTGTAGTAGACACTATGTCAATGCCTTCTATTAATATTACTACGACTACTACAAATTCTGTTACATCCATGTATTTTGTTTGGATTCCTCCTAGTCTGTGTATTTATGACACGTCGTAGTACTTGACAGCCATAGAGTGACTACATCCGTAGATGTTCCTGTCTGATACCTGATGGACTCTTAACTCAGACAGTCTTCAAGTTCTTTAACATGATTTAAAGCCTCACTTTATCAACACCTACCCAGATTTGATGAAGAATAACTTTATAATTTATATAATAGAATATAATACGTAATATATGTAATACATATATATAAAATACAATATAATTTATAATCCTAATTTATAGAAGTCATCACAGTAGCAAGAATAAACTTTCTGTACTTAAGAAATTATAGCATAATAATTCCATATATAGATTGTGTAACTACTTCAAGATATTGTGCTTAGCCAAAAGTTATGGAGCATTTGTAATAATTCAAGGAACATTCAGTGCTAAGTTGCTTAAATGAAGATTGTGTAGTATAAGATTTCATTAATAAAGTTTTTTTCCTTGTGATTCTCATTTTAAAACTAGCACACTGGTGTAAAATGATGAGAAATTTGGATTTGCCTAGCCTTGGTTGCTATTTTGGCAAAAAAAAAAATATAAGATAACTTTATTAAGAAGGAATGTTTGTAGGAGACAGGGGCCTAGGTGTTGAGGTGATGGTTTAGGGGTGAGCCAGTGTAATTAAAATTAGAGGTATTTCATTAGAAATGCAGAGACTTACAATCTAGTCCTGGCTACCTTTGCATGATTTTTGAGACCTTGGCAAGACAATACTATTTCATTAGGAGGAAAGAGTATTTCATTAAGAATCAGGAGACCTGAGATCTAGTCTAGGCTACCACTAATTATGTCAAGACAGCCACTCTCACAGTATATTTTTTTCTTCTCTTCTTTTTTTTAAAGGGGAAAGGATGCCATTACCTGTATCCTGTCTACTTTCAATAGTTTGTTAGAATCAAGCAAAGTAACAGATGTACAAGTGATTTTAAAAGTATTAAGTTAAAAAAAAAGTGTTATCATATAAGGAGGTATTATTAACTAATACAACTCCCTCCCCCCAAAAAATTTTTTTTGCAGAAATAAAGAGAATCTTACAATAATGTCGATTTGTGGAGGGAAAGAAGGGAAGATTTCTTCTTTATCTTAGAAATGCAGAATTTTTTCTCTAGAAATAAAGTTACGTGACTTTGATTGTCATAGTAGCATGATGAAATCTGTTTGTCACATAGTTTAGAAGCCATGCTTAAAATACATTTTATTTTTATATGCCTATTTTCCAAGCCAGAAGTAACACAGATGTTATATAAGCACATATGAATATAAATTCTGAAGACATTTAAAAATTAAAAATATAAATAAAATTAGAAAGCTAAATAGGGAAAAAAAGAAAATGTCTTACTGTCCTGTGGAAGGGGGCATGTGCAAATTATCCACAATTAGCATAATGTTATTTAGCATTCTAATTTAGTGATCTAGTTTGCCTGGAGTTTGGTGGGAATCATTTTCTTTCATTAATTTTTTTTCAGATACAGTCGTCTTTTGATTATCTGTTAATATCGTATCTAGTTTATAGAAAACTGAATTTCAGATTTTTTTCTCTTCCTTAGCTATTCCTCCCAAGTATATTTATGAGTGCTTCACCATATATTTATGTATACACACATACACATTTTTTGAAAAGGGGAAATATGAACTAATTTTGATGTTAAATTGAAGATACTATAATTAGACATGTAAGTCTGCTAGGGGAAATTAAAAGACAACTAAGCACATTCAATAGTCAAGACTGTTGATGCAGTTAACTATAGGTTTTTTCTTCTCTTCTTTTTTTAAAGGGGAAAGGATGCCATTACCTGTATCCTGTCTACTTTCACTAGTTTGTTAGGCATATAGAAAATAGGCATATAGAAAATATAGAAAATAGGCATATAAAAATAAAATGTATTTTAAGCATGGCTTCTAAACTATGTGACAAACAGATTTCATCATGCTACTATGACAATCAAAGTCACGTAACTTTATTGTCGAATCCTAAGATAAATTTTGAAAAATTTGTGAATTAGAAAAGAACGTTTGTAAGGGCTGACTTAAAGAGAAAAGCTTTGAAAACACCATGGTGTTGATTAGCTATGAAATTAGTCTTGTCAGTCAGCAGGTACTCCATGCCTTTTGTGTTGTGGGCGCCATGTAACACTTACACAGAATAGATGCTTTGGATTGATGCAAGGAATTAAAAGGTGAATTCCTTCCCCTTGAGCGTATGATCTCATTAAGAAGAAAGATCATACATAAGAAAAAAGAAGAGAACGTATCTGTAAAGCAGCTCGGTATCATTCACTGCCTTACTTTCCCTGAGGGCCAGTGCTACCAAAAATGCCATGGGGGACAGTTGTACCGAGGGGCAGCTTGGAGCAGTGCACAGAGTGCTGACCCAGAAGTAAAAATGACCTGGGTTCATATCTGACCTCAGACACTTCCTATCTGGGTGACTCTGGGTAAGACACTTAACCCTGTTTGCCTCGGTTCCTCATCTATAAAGTGAGCTGCAAAGGGAAACCATTCCAGTATCTTTGCCAAGAAAACCCCCATAGGGATCATGAACAACGACAACGAACAGCTGTATGAGGCAGGCCTGCCCAGGGAGGGTAGGGGGTCCTGGCGGGGAGGGGGTAGTGTTTGTGAGTGTGCATCTTTGTTTTTGCTGCTAGCAATCTCAGAGGCCTCAAGACTTGTCATCCAGCCTTTTGAAGGGTTGTTCAGCCTGCCCTGTCTTAGTGAGTTAAGGATGAGTGTAAGAACTGAGTTTCCCTACCATGGGAATGTCATCTGATCAGCTTATGAAAGTTACTTCCCAAAATCAAAGCATACCTCCAGGAGTTAAATTAATTCCTTCATTTAAAAAACATCTTAAAAGGGAGTTAGTTGAAAGTTCTTTTGATAAATTTAATTATATCTTTAACTTATTAAGGCATTCATTAGAAGAGGTAGGTAAGTGGTGCAGTAGGTAGAGCTCTGGACCTGGGGTCAGGAAGGTCTAAGTTCAAATCTGGCCTCAGATACTTAGTAGCTGTGTGACACTGGGCAAGTCACTTCTGTTTATCTCAGTTTCCTCATCTGTAAAATGGGGATACTAAATACATACATATACATATATATATACACACACACACACACACACACACATACACATACACACGCATACATACACACACACACATATATATATATATTATATAAATATAATATAATAGCCCTATTTCCCAGGGTTGTTGTGAGACTCAAATGAGATAATTATTATAAAGTGCTTAGCACAATGCCTGGCACGGAGTATTTAAACATTAGCTATCATTATTGTTATTGTTAGAAAATATAGAATGAAAGGCAGCTTTATCCTATAAACATTACAGGTGTTTGTGCTTGGTTATATTAAAGTACAACATATTGAGTTGTTAAACTCATTCGTTGCTAATTTAGAAATTATGCTATTTTCACCAAATTCATCTTGATAAGTTTTTTTTCTTTCACCTGTTTCCTAAAAACCATCCTTTTTATTTAAGACATAGCTGTTTTGTTATACTTCTTCCTTCATGGCTTTTCTAGTTTTTTAAACAAAACTATCTGGATGAAAAGCAGAGTTTTAATATTTAGTCGTTAACTGTTTTACTAGTAATTATTACTGTATGTCTGTTGGTATTCTTTTATCTGAACTTGCTGTTATGTGACTCTTAGGTTCAGAATTTAACGTTATGCAGCCAGAAGTTGGGTGTATTATCTAGTTCGCAGAATGGCCCACCAAAAAGCAGTAGTCAAGCTCAGTCATTGACCATTTGTCATAATAAAACGACAGTAACCAGTTCCAAAACCAGTCAACGAGATGCTTCTCCAGAAAGCAATAAGAAAGGAGAGAGCCCCAGTTTGGAATCTCGAAGTACAGCTGTTACACGGACATCGAGTATCCATCAGTTAATAGCTCCAGGTAGGATGAGACTTTTGGCTAAAGTAGATATTAATGTAAAATGAAGATGTTAATGGACTGTCAGAAACGATTTGAATGTTTTAAGTTTGATAAGGAATTGTTCCATTTAGCCTTTTCATTTGTAATTGGAACAAACACTCATGTTTTGCACAGAATTTCGCTGAATGCCAGTAAAGATAGAGTTTCTAAATCACTCCTTTTTTTTAATGGACATTGATCATAACTGAAACTTATATTCTGCAAATTCTATTTGTTAGTATTAAAGAAAAATCCCTCCATTTCCTGGCTTTAGCTTAAGTGTTTTCAGTTGTTGATGTACTTTTTGGTAGTTAGCAAAACAGTACATTCATTCTTTGAATAATAATGGTACTCTAAATCATCATCTCCTTTTAATATCAGTTTCGTAAACTGAAAACATCTTAATACTGCATTTTGAAAAAAGGGAATTTAGAAGTCCAACAATTAAAATCACAATACTGGCACAGTAAAGTTGATATTTTGAATCAATATTTTTCTAATAAATGTAATATTTGGTTGCCCCGTATTAGTAGGGCATCACTTCTCTAATATTCCTAACTTGTGGGAGGACATGGACAGGAGTTGCCAAGGGGTTGAGGAATGCCCCCATTGATGAGATCACAGGTGCGTCTAAGTAAGCTGACTTGTAGTGTAACTGGACCTGACTTCTGTTCAGAAATAGGTTTCAGTCTCTCCTCCTTATATAGACTGTTGTTCCTGCCTTCCTGCCCCCTCCTTTCTTGCTTCCCCCCAAAAAACAGTCTCAAGGACAGAAGAGTTTCCCCTGGTGAAGGCGGTCAAAAAACTGATGGGGAAAATGGCTTTGACCCAGACAAATGTTAAATACCAGCAGCCGGGAGACAGTGTGCTCTCAATGACTGCTTTGTAAACATTTCAAATAGGATCTTGGGGAGGGGGAATAGAATTCAGATTAATTGTATGTCACTCCCCTCCCCTATGTCATCATCAGTGAAAGCAGCAAAGATGGGGAGGGGGACATGGAGAAGTTATTTTCAAGAAAAGAAACCCATCTGATTTAGAATGTGAAAGAAGCAGTATCCCTTTGTCTCCCCTTCTCCTTTCATAAATGGATAATGCTGTCAGTTATAGGCCAATATCCCATTCGGGTGATAATATGGACTTGGAGGGAGAGGTAAGAACATCAGACAGGAGAATAAGGTAATAACTTGAAGGCATGCTCATTGGCAGCTGACGTTCAGATGTTCTTTATAGGAACCTCTCATTTCCTACCACAGTACATTGATAAATAAAAGAGCCAAAGCTACAACCATATATTCATTCAGAATGATAAAATTCTCTTTGAAGGGTTTACACCACTGTCATTCACAGCAAACTGAGTCACTGATGGGAGTTTCACTTCTACTTGGGCAGCATCTGTGTCCTTTTTATTTGGCTACTACCCATTACTGGTGGGAAACTGATTTGAGAGTGAGAATTTCTTTAGGAGCCCAAAATAAATGTTCCTCCTTTTACCCTGCATATGGCTTATTCTTAGAGACTATTTTTACATTAAAAGTTTAAGATATACTCCAGTATGGGATAGTCTTAACTAATGGTCCCATGGGAAAAGCTTTGATGAAGAGAAAAAATTTTTATTGATCTAGAAATAGTTTCTGTGTAAATATTTGCTTGAAACGATTTGTTTTCCTAAGTACTTCCATTCTTGTTTATATTAACTTTAAAAAGTAAGTTATAATGCCTGTTGGTATTCTTAAGTAGTGGAAATTTGGATTTTCGTAATGGATCTTTTGTGTGTATTTATGATAGTGGTCACGTTGAATTGGTTGTTCTCAAAGAAATTCTTCAAGGTGTAAATCCAGAACCATTGATAATGATGGTTTCTGAGATCTATTCCAACTCTGACCTACTGTGATTTTCTATGTAAAAAAAAAAAATACACTTTTTAAAAGCTTAGTTTAAATCGAGACATTGTAGCCTCGTGAGCAGAGAGTAGGCCTGAGTCAGGAAAAGCTGCAGTCCAAGTCCTGATCTTTGACATAGATGAGCTGTGACCCCAGGCAGCTTTCTGGGACAAGATCTTAAGAGGTAGACAAGATACTGACCTGCGTTGGTAGAGGGAGTTTTCTCATTTGGGGCTTCCTCTTATTAATGAAATCACAGGTCTAGACCCTGTCTCTCATTTAGCTTTAAATCCTGGTTTGGTAGCTGTATGGAAGTTTTTATTCAGTGGTAGGTGTCAGATTTTTTTTTAATATAATTAGATTTTTGTTGGACCTTCTAAATGCCTCTTTTTCAAGATGTTAATTTCTTCAGAAACTATCAAAAGATTTAAATTATACCAAATACAAAATGAAATAAATTATACATATGAAAATGTTTGGAACTTTCATTCATCTATTATCATCAATGTAATTGAATATGAAAATAATATTCATAGAGTTGTATCAATTATATATTAAAATTTTAGATAAGTTTGGAATATCTATAGTCTGTATAATCTATAGTTAAGATAGCATTTAAATTTCTTTTCCATTGAGAGCTACATATCACTTCTTCAGTGTTTAGATGGGGGAGAATTGCACTTAAAATCCATTTTGTGTGACAGGTACTTTGTCTGCCAAAGAGTCAGAATGGGAGGTCAGTCCTCAGTCATCAGTTAGATTGTGGGTGGTTTGTTTTTTGGGAAAAAGCCACATAAAAACAGATTCTAATTTTTCCCAGTGGCAGGAATCTGTGCTAAAATTCACATCGAGCCAGCAAATATTTATTAAATGCCTACTATATGCCAGGCCCTGTGCTGTGTTGGGTTAAAAAAAACAAACCATGGGGTTCTACTTCATTATCTCTCCTGGTGCCTTCCTGGACCTGAAATAAGAGATCATGAAGCTCTTTAAAAGCTTACATTTATTTCAGTTGTATTGCTGATCTTTCCCCTAGTATTCATACTAGGTTCATAATTGTTTTTGAAAGATTTTTTTTTTCTTTAATTGGATTCCCTTTCATGGCCTAGAGAATAGGGACGTTGGTCCCAAACTGAAAAATTTGCAAATTGGAAAGTCACGTATTAGGTACTTACTTACTTTGAATAATAGATATCTATTCAGACACGAATTAGGAAATATCATGATGATTTCTTAAGATGTATATGGAAGGACAGTATCTTGGCTGACTTTGAAACTTTTATGTATCTTGCATTGGTTCAATGGTAGCAAGAAATAGTATTCTAAAACTTGCCCAAATTTAGTGTAACAATTCCAGAGACCTTGTGTAAGATTTGACAAGTGTAAGCCCAGTCTTTCTGTTGGTTTGCATTTTGAAGCGTTTGTTTTTTTAAATTTTACTTTGAAATTTACTGAAATGGAGCTCTCTGCATTGGAGTCTTCATTGTTATTAGTGTTTTTAAATGATATTTCCATGTCACTCTTATCTGGGAGTCTGACTTGGTCGTGTGAAAACTAGGAGGATTTCTTTAGACTTTTTGTAGCATTCTGAGATAGTTTGGAGAGCAGTACTAATTGTCATTTCTTTTTCTCACAGCTTCATATTCTCCAATTCAGCCTCATTCTCTAATAAAACATCAGCAGATTCCTCTTCATTCACCACCTTCCAAGGTGTCCCATCACCAGCTGATTTTGCAACAGCAGCAGCAGCAGCAGCAGCAAGTTCAGCCACTTCCCCTTCAGAGTCCGAGTCAGGACCCCCCTGCCTCCCAGCACTGTGTCCCCATGCCGAGCCATGGCCTCCCTGCTGCACCAAGCGGTGCCCAGGCCCAGCACTGTTCACCACTTCAGAGCCACCCACCTCCTCTCCCAGTGTCCCCCCCCCAGCCACAGGCAGCGCAGCAGTCGGTCGTGGTGTCCCCCCCACCGCCCCATTCTCCCAGCCCGTCTCCAGCGATCATTATTCATCCACAAACACTTATTCAGTCCCATCCTCTTGTGTCCTCAGCTCTCCAGCCAGGGCCAAGCTTGCAGCAGCCCCCCACTAATCAGGTGCAGCCAACCGCCCAGCCGCTGAATCTTCCATCTCATCTCCCACTTCCAGCTTCCCCTGTGGTGCACTTGGGGGCCGTCCAGCAGTCCTCTTTGGTGTCCCCAGGGCCGCAGATTGTCTCTCCCACAGCACATCAGCCATACTCTGCACTGCAGTCTCCTCCGATCCCACTCGCGACACCCCCCCAGCTGTCGACATCTCCTACAGCCCAGGTCCCAGCACTACCCTTGCAGTCTGTGCAGCCTGAAATTCTATCCCAGGGCCAGGTCTTGGTGCAGAACGCTTTGGTGTCAGAAGAGGAGCTTCCCGCAGCAGAAGCTTTGGTCCAGCTGCCCTTTCAGACTCTTCCACCACCACAGACTGTCGCAGTCAACCTGCAAGTGCAGCCACCTGCCTCTGTTGAGCCGCCAGTGGTAAGCCCTCGGGAGTGCTTTCACTTTCTCACAGAACTTAAAAGTAGAAATGACTTCTTCTGCCTCCTCTTGTGTCCAAAGAGCTAAAACGCCCAAGTTCAAAACCAAACCAAAACAGCTTGCAATCTCTAGATGTCACTGACTGTCCACAAACATACTGTAAGGACACAATGTTTTGTTTGTTGTAGAACAGTTGCATGCTTAATAATTTGTGGTGGTTATTAAAGTCCATCATTCATTTTATTACTATTTAAACAAATCCATCTGCTATCTTTACAGAATTGATTTTTTTTCCCCAAGGGAATGCATTTGAACCAGTGTCATCTGCACAAAGTTTTTTCTCTTAAGGTGATTATCCTTCATAGATCCCTTCTGTTGGCTTGTGTGTTCTTAAACGTCTGATTCATAGAGCTAACTCTTAGTTATACAAGTTCTATAGTCTCACATTTTAGGAGCACCTGTTTTGGGAGTAGAGTCAGTACATTTGTGTCTGTGGCATAATTTTGTAAAGTAGATATTGTAAGGCAGGGTTTGTGAAGGTCTGGAAACTATCCCAACTTTGTCATGACCCATGTAACTTTTTTTTTCTACTCGTTAAAAGTAAACACAGTATTAAAAATCTCGTAAATTTTGTAAAACAGTAAAGATTGGGGAGACCGCCCCTCACTGTGATGCACGAACTTTTAATTCAAACAAAACTTTAAAATTTCAAAATTTTTTGAAATTTGTGTTTAACAAGAAGGAAGTTGACTTTAGACATTGATTTCTTTAGATAATTTTCTGTAAGAGGTTTTTTTTCATTTCATAACAATTTGCACGTTACAAGGCCTCTGGATTCATATACAAAGTCATTAAAAAAATTACATTCCAACACTAGAAAAAAACAAGCTTCTTAGATTAAACTGAATTTTAAAAATAGATCTTTTTTTTCTGGAAACGTAAAAACATTCATCAGAAAACAAAGGAGTTACAGACTCAAAGTCTTTTAGAGGAAAACATCCTGCTTCTGGTTTCTGGGAATAAAAGTGAGAGACACTAGGGTCACTTGCACTGATCTTAGTTGGCTTGAGCAGATAACTGGCAATTTTCTCCCCTTCCTTTACACACAGCTCTTCACTTTAAAAAAATTTAAGTTGAAGTACAATTTAATATGAGAAAAATCTAGAAATAAACCAAAAGATATATGTTATCACAAAAATGTGAATAAATTTTAATTTAACCGTATTTTCCCTTGTCATATCTAATTAGTTTTTTCAATTTAAAAATAAAATTTCCTTGTATTTTCTATCATCATTTGTTTTTGTCATGGTAAATCCCAAGGGAGTAAATTTAGGGTAGAAATATCAAGTCTTAGTAGTTCAAGAGTAATGATGAGGCAAAGAATTTGTCCTTATTGGTTCTAAAAAATGGACCTCCAGCAAAAAAAAAAAAATTCAGGTCCGTCTCAAAAAACAAACAAACCTTCCTTCTGGCATTATTATTCCTAATAGTTTTTTACTTTAAAAAAAATTCCTCACCCAACCATTGTTTTGCCTATTTTTCATCACCTCATTTTCTGGTGGGATCTAGTTATTTTTTTCCATGAAAATAATAGATAGGCCTTTCTATTATCTTTGTTCTACTCATCATGTTGTTCATGGAGTATCTTTTTAATTGTCCATTTCTCTCGAGTCCCATAATTTGTTTTTTTTTATTCCTTTACTTATTTCTCTCTTATCTTCTACCACCTCTACTCCCTTCTCACCCTAAAATGCACTTATCTGCCTGGAGTACGTTTTTCTGATTGTTTCAAAATATTTAACCGGAGAGGTACATTTACATCATACAGGGTATGAAAAATTTAAAAGGTAAGAAGTATTTAATAAAAATAAACGCAGTATGCTTGTTGAAAGGGTTTATCTAGAAAATAAGTAAAGGTTTTCTTTTTCTTTGGGTAGAATGAGATGTGGGAAGGTACACAATTTAGATTTAATAAACAAATATTTCTAGTTCATCTAGAAGGACAGATGGGGAGAGTCCATTAAAATATTGGAGAATGTTAGTAGTCCTCAATGTCTTCATAAGAGAAACATTTAAATTGCTGGCCTACCAGAAATCTAGCTTTTCCTTCATTAATTTAGGAGGAAAACCACCATTTATTTTCTTTTGGATAGCTCTGTAAGCTTTCCACAGATAGTGTACCTCACAGTTCTCTTTGCTTTGGTTTTTGAAATTGTGCCCAGCGTTTGTGCCATTCCCGGCACTCCTTCGTTCTGATCGGCCAGTAACTTACCTTACCTTTGTATAGAGGTTCAGAAGAAAGTGCAGGTAGCTCAGTTGTCATGAATGCAAAGGCAGTGTAAGTGCTCATTTTGTGGGGTTCGTTCACAATGTGGTATTGGGGATTTCCTCAGTTTGGCTCCTTCCCTTTCAACGTGTTAAAGTGAGACGTGCATGACTCGACTTCTACATTTCTAACTCTTGAATAAAAAGCCCACCCAGCAGCCGCTCTGAATAGCACGCCAAGGAATCGAAGAAGTGGCTTCACAGTTTAGAAAAGATGGCGGTCATGGGAGAGACAACTAAATCAATACCAAAGTGTGAGATTAGCGAGTTGAAATAGATTAAATTCAGTAAATGCTTTACTACCAATGCTAATCTAATTACTATTAACTCAGCAAATTTTTCAGATTTTTTTTTTGGTAGTGGGTGCGGATTGAGCTTGTGGCTCACGGTGGATTAACTGCCATCCATTGGCGTGTGTTGCCTTACTCCCTTTTGTGGAGGATGTTCTTTTTTTACATTAAATTGTTAGGTTAATTCTAAGCTCCCTGTCCCTCCTCACTTGGCCACCTCGTGACCATCCCCTCCAGGGCATAGTTTGGAATCTGAAATTGGAGGTCTGTGCAGTCGTAGATTCAGTTCACAAAATAGGGCCCTAATTACAGGCTTGTATATAACCAGATACATGAAAGTTTTTCACATAGAAAGACATTTACATTTATGGACCCAATGTCTAATTTGGAGACAGTGTATTAGATGATGTTTGGTTCTACTTTGATTTCAGAAGTATTTGAAAGTAACTGAGTTTTCATCTTAATTCTGGATTATTGTATACAAATTGATCTTATCAATTGATTATTTTAATTTGTCTAGAAAAAAGCTAAACATGAGATCTTGAATCTTAGGTCAGCTTGACTATTTGAAGATTTTTTTAATCCATCAAAGTTACAGTTAACTCTGTCATTATAAATTAAATTTAATAACCTCTATCACACTAAGTACATCTAAGTTATACTTAAGCTTTGGAATATCACGGGGCATTTTTACACTTAATTTGATGTTTTACTTGACAGAACATTTTAGCAAGATGATTTGAAGGTGTCCGTAAGTTGCTTATCTTTTGTGATTTTCACAAAACTTTATGTGTGGTTTAATTAAAAAAAAATTGGGAGAAAGTTTTGAAAGTTTTAAGGGACTGAGTGCTATTCAGAAAACCTCGCTATATACGCTTGTAAGCCAAATTAAGAAAAGTTCTCTGGACAAAAGAAGGGAGAGAATTGCTTTAGGATCGGAGGCCATATAGTTCAGCTGCCGGCAATTTTATAGATAAGGAAACTGAGACCCAAAGGAGAAAGTGACTTGTCCAAGGTCACCTGTGTCACAAGCAGCAGGGCTGGAATCTGAACCCGTGCTCTTGATTCCACATTCATTGCTCTTTTTGTTTCATTGATACAATCAGGCAGTGTCTTATAACTTAAAAAAAAATTTCAATACTTCAGTGTTAAACAGGTAAAATAAAATTTTATTTCAAATGAAGGAACTAAAGCCTATGGAAGTTCTCTCTGAAAATAAAGATTATCAAAAATTTCACTTTTCTTCATTCTCAGTGATTCTGATTCATTCCCATCCCTTATCAGTAAGCTTTTTATAATATGATAACATAATAGTTTAATTCTTTAAAGCTTTTTTCTGTGTCTGTAATAAAGTATTTAAAAATGTAAATGTGATAAACTATATAGATTAGATATTTCCCTATGACTTCAAGAACAGCTGTTTTCTTCTTGACAGATGCAATAAGTTTTGTTAATTGGACCCTTGAGGACATGAAAGAATAAAAGGGAATGGAAGCATCTTTTCAGATATGAATGACTTTCTAGCAACACTGACATGTTTTTAGAATTTGTGAGATGTCTTACATTGGTTTATGCTTTAGCTCACATAATCATTAGGAAGAGGAGATGCTGGAATGGTTCTTAGCTTAAGCCCTATCCTCCTGGTTGTCCCCTACTTGGGAGTACAGGTGTTCTTTGTTTTCCCACACAATCTGTATCATGTGGGCCAGCTTATGTTGACATTTAAAAAAAAATCTGGAAACTATTTTGAGACATAATAACTGTCCATTAGTCCACAATATTTATTAAGCACTTTATATATGCCAAGCACAAACTTAAATTCTCAGTTAAACAAGTTAAAAGTAGAAAAATTGCTGAAAATAGTCTAGATTTCAAATGTGGATTCCAGAGGCAGTGTATCTTTAGCAGGTAACCATCTATAGATGTCTTGAGTGTTGGGTTTGGGAATGGGAGGGTGTTTTTTCCCCTTTTTTTCCCAAGGATTCCAAAATATTTCACTTCTTATTAGGAAAAAAATGATTTTCAAAATAAAAAAATTATCTGCTGCCTTGACCATCGTCTTTTCTGAAACCACAATGCCTTTTAGCATGGCTATCAGTCCAACCACCTGCTTTTAGTGAATTATGCAGTATTTCAAGTAATTCCATTCAATTATTTTCACAATTTTTTGGTCAACCTTTGAAAATAGCAAATCAGATTTTATATTTATGTAGCTTTGTTTTAATAAAGTTAATCTATCAGATTATATGATAGAAATATAAGCTAGAAGTCAGGCTAAAACAGTGTTCTGCCTTCCATAGGTTTACCAAGTAGAGGATGTGTGTGAGGAGGAAATGGCTGAAGAACCAGATGAATGTGTCCGCATGGACAGAACTCCACCACCACCTACTCTGTCTCCAGCAGCCATAACTGTGGGCAGAGGAGAGGATTTGTCTTCTGAGCATCCTTTGCTAGGTAAGAAGACAAACAAAGTTTCCTGAAGTTGTCAGCTTGATATCTATGTGCATTGGTTCTGATGGGAAAAACAATTTTATTTTTCCCCTCAAGCAAGTCTTAACTGATTATTATTAAATTATTAAAAATTATTAGTTTGCAAATTGTAGCAAAAACAAAAACTCACAGGATTAGAAGCACAAATCATAACCTCTTTGGAGAACACGTTCAATAATTTTTACCCAAAAAATGCTTTCTTGCAACATAACGTTCTTCAGTAAGGTGTAAACCAATCTCATCATAATTATTAAAAGCAATTTTAAGTTGGCCATGATAAAATTTTCTTGGTTTTGAGAGAGTTCATTTATGTAGACTTGTAGGTTATTAGAGTTAAAAGAGATTGTAGAAATCTAGTCCAACATTCACTCATTTTATAGATGAAGACCCTGAACCTCAGACAAGTGAAGTCAGACAGCCAGAGGGTGACCTGGGACACATATCCAAGTCTTCTGGCACACAAGCCAGTGTATTTTCTACTCTACCATGCTCTTTGAAATCACTACAGTGATAGAATGTACAATCAGATTCTTTGTAGAAATGTCATGTGTTCATTACTGTGAGATTAATCTCAGCTTTTTGTGTTTTCCTTCATCTCATGGGCCCCACAACACTTCCAGGTGGGGCCTGAACCAGATTAAAATATAATTGGGAATATTTAACAAAGTAAATAAAAATACAGTAAAACATAGATAACATGACATTTTAAAACTAAGTATGCAGCCCATAGAGAGCCTTTTTACAAATTAGTGGCCCTCATTTCTGTTTGAGTTTGATATGACTGTTCTCCATGACTCTTTTTCGACGGGTCATAGCAATCATAGCACTCTTGGAAATAAATCATAAAGATATATTGACATAATTTCCTACCAAAAAAGTTGCTCTTTATCAGAGCTGTAACCAGCAGTTTAAGTGCCTGGGACAAGTAAGATGAGAGGGGGAAGGACTCTTGAGGAAAAAGACCTTGGAATACTGACCCATGGGATGAAGGGGAGACAGTGCTCAGAACACTGAGCATAGTGGGGGAGGTGAGGAGGGGGAGCTTTTACTATTGTGGAAGAAAACAAGGCTGGGCTTGGCCAAGTTGGAACTCATCTGTGATGTGTGGGAAGGCCTTAGGATGCCAGCTTGGTTGGCACATACCTGTATTACCCCATGGATAATTTTGTGAGTTCCTCTGGTTTTGGTACCATTCTCCTAGGGAAGGAGACTATCCCATAGGGAGTCTGGGCCTGTACCTCAGGACAATTGCTGACCCTCAGACCTCCCAGCCTCCCCGAGGGAGTGGTGATGGGGTGCTTCAGTGGGGAAGGCTCTGTGTTTGAGTCTGGCATTAACATTCCTGTGTGGAGGGGTGCAGTGGTAACAGGACCATTGAGGGTTGGAGAATGTTAGTCTGTAGCCACCTTAGCAAATGGAGGCGGCGTAAGGCAAGAACTTTGGCCGAGGGGCTCCCTTGTGAGGCCCTTGACTCAGATTGTACAAGGGGGCATTCACCAGGAGCTCTGTTTTCTCCCCGCTTCCATGTCTCACATCACTCAGACATATTCACCTGCTGTCTTTTCACTCCTGATAGAAGAGCCTCTTCTTGCCAAGGCTGACCCCTTTCTATGTGCCTTTAATCATTTCCTCCCTCCCTCCTTCTCTTCCCTCCCTTTCCCACTCAATATTCCTTGGTAGGCTTCCCTCACTATAACCCCTACTCCCTAATTTTCAGTTTCTCCCTATTGGCTCCTTCCCTGCTGCTTACAGACAGGACCATGTCTCCTTACTTGGTCCACCTCACCCCACTAGCCATCACCTCTGCCGCTCCTTCCCTTCTGAGCCAAACTCCCCCAAAAGCTCTCTGCACTAGAAAGGCACACCTACAGTCCCTCTTCTCTCCCTGTCTTCTAAAACTTTGGACTGCCTGCATGTTGGCCTCAGCTTCTCCTACCAAACCCTGGCCTGTGCACCTCTTCAGCCTCTCAGATGCCCATTCTCTTTCTCCATTCCCACAGCCACCAGTGCAGTTCAGACCCGTGTTTCCTCTCACCTAGAACATTGCAGTAGCTGCCTAATTGTTCTTGCCTCACGTCTCTCCCAGCTCCAAGCCCTCCTCCACTCACCTGCCAAGGGATCTTCCTGCAGTGTGGGTCTGTTCCCTTTTACCTGCAGGTAAACTCCACATTCTTTGGAATTTAAAGCTTTGGTCTCTTCCTGCATTTTCAGTCTTGTAACATCTTACTCCCTTCTCCATACTCTGTGGTCAGACTAGCTACACTGGCCTGCTTGTTACTGCTTGAAGGATGTTTTATGTTGTGATTCATGTATTTCTGGTTTTTACTCTGCTTGCCTGGCCCTCCATGATAAAGTGTTTTTTAAAACCATTGAGTCAGGAGATTTTTATGTAAAGCTATGTACAGGGTCAAATTTAATACTGAAGAATAGATACTTCAGCAAATCTCTTGGCTCCAAACTTCACAAATAAGAATTTAATTTGGTTGTTTAGCTGATTAGTAGCTTGGTGGTTCAGTGGATGGAGTGCCAGGGCTGGAGTCAGAAAGACCTGAGTTCAAGTCCAGCTTCAGACACTTTATTAGCTGTGTGACCCTGGCCAAGTGACTTCACCCTGTTTGCCTCTGTTTCCTCATCTGCAAAATAAGCTAGGGAAGGGAGTGGCAAACTACTCTACTATCTCTGCCAAAAAAACCCCAAATGGGATCACAGAGAGTGAGACATGGTTGAAAAAGACCAAACAGTAACACCAAAGCACTGCTATGTGGGACTGAACCAGGAGCAGGCGGGGCTTTAACATGAGAAGGCTCAGAGAGTTAGAATCAGCAGAGACCTTGGAGACGCCGGTTCTGGCCTTTTCATTTGATAGCTAAGGAAGGCAGTTGTCCAGTTGGGGCTTGGGAGGCTGAACCCCCTAAAATGTGGTGGAAGAAGAAGAGCGGACGAATTGGAACCATTTCAGAAGTTGCTCAACGTCTGCCAAGGAGAGATTGGGCTTATTCCATGGCCCTGAAAGCAGAAGTAGAACTGGGAGTGGAAGTTTCAGGAAAATTTCTGAGATCACAGCTGTCTCTCAAGTAGTGAGTTCAGTGATTCCCCAATAGTAGAAAGGAAAATTACTTTGAATGACGTCAGAAATGGATTCAGTGCTGTGGGGCTAGTCACACCATCAAAGGATGGAGAGTTACATTTACTTTCCTTTCTTGGCAGAGGTGGTGGATTTTAGGTGAGGAGGGAGGCAAATGTCAGATGCTGGTAATGTGGAGATTGATTTTGCTTGTCTGGATGTCATTATCATCTGTCGGTGAACCAATGTTTATTAATCACCTTCCATGTGCCAGGCCCTGTACTGGGTACAAAGATCCCCCACAAGGAAACAATCCCAGCTCTCAAATGCTTACATTGCAGGGAGTGGGGTCAGGAGCCAAAGAATGTACCTGTGTAGGTAAATACAGACTGAGTGTTTACAGAATAAATGTAAACAAATAGAGGAGTTCTAGTTAGGAAAGGCATCGTGGAGAAGTTGGTGTCCAGTTGTGTCTTGAAAGGGGTGGATTCTGTGAGGCAGAGGTGAGGGGGGCGTGCAGCCAGTCCAAATGCCCCGAGGTAAGGATACAGGATTTGTAGGGGGCAAACTATTTTGCCAGCCACGCCAGTTGTAAGGGGGATGATCTGTTCTGCCCTGATGTGCCAATTGTAGAGACACAGACCCTCAGATAATACCAAGATGCCAAAGAGGGGCCCGAGGCACCTTGGTAGGATAATGGGTTAATTAGAATTTACTAGGTTTTTAAGGAGTTTACTCACAAGACCCAGTCCTTGGTGGCAGGAGGACACAATGGCATAATGGATTTCCACACCAGCCTCAGTCCAGGTTAAGTATTACATAGGAAAAGAATAAGGCTGAGGGCCACGAGATCTCGTGCAAGTGTTTCCAAGGGATCATGGGAATCTCTTTTGCTGTTTACATTGTCTCAGGCAGTCTGTGTCACATTCTGACTCTGGCCTACCCTGTACCCCAGGGATGGGAGATGCAAGGCCATCTGAGGAACAGAGAGTTGGGGAAAGGGGCTGAAAGATAGGTTGGGACCATGTTCTGTTGGAGGGCATCTGCCCTTTGTAGGCACCTCCACTGTCTCTGCTCTCACCTTCTTAGCCCTTACGGCCATTCTGTCAAAAGTTAACCAGCGATCTTTGAGCTGCCAGATCTAGTAGCCTTTTCTCAGTCCTCCTCCTCTCTGCAGTTTCTGACACTGTTGAGCACTCTCTCCTCTTCTGAGTTTCAGGATATCACTTTTTCCTAATTTTCCTCCTACCTAGATGACTATTCCTTCTTTGTCTCCTTTGCTGGAGCCTCTTCCAGGTCTTGCCCTCCAAACTTAGTGTCCCCCAGGACTCTGTCCTGAGCCCTCTCTTCCTCTAATACTACTTCATTGGTGATCTCATCAGCTCCCATGGATTTAATTACCATCTCTATGCTCAGATTTACCTTTCCTGTGCCAAACTCTGCCAAACTCCTATTTACATCTCTCACTGCCTTTCAGACATCTCACTTGGATGTCCAGTGGACACTTTAACCTCGATGTGTCCAGGACGTGATCTTCCAGTCCCTTAGGCTCTCAAACTAGGAGCCATCCTGGATCCCTCACTGTCTTCCATCCTCCATATCCAAGCTGTGGTAAACACCTGTTGATTTCACCTCTGCACCCTCTCTCTCCTATGACACTGCCCCCACTCTGATGCCTTCATCACCCCTCACCTGGGCTATTGCAATAGCTGCTAGTGAGTCTGCTTTCCTCAAGTCTCTCCCCGCTTCAGTCCATCCTCTGTTCATGTCCCCTGCTCCCCCATTAGTAAACTCCAGTGGCTCCCTATCACTTCTAGGAACAAATACAAAATGCTCTCCTTGGCATTCAAAGCCCTGTGTAATCTAGCCCTCTCCTACCTTTCCAGTCTTCTCACACCTGACTTCCCAACATGTACTCTTTGACGCATTGACACTGTTCCATGAACTCCTCACTGTTCCGTGAACAAGATACTCCATTTCTTTTTTTTTTCTGGTCTTTTAAAAAATTAATTAATTTATTTTTAGTTTTAGTTTACAATATTCATTTCCTTGAGGTTTTGAGTTTCAGATTTTCTCCCCTTCCCCACCCAAGATGGCATGCAGTCCAATTTAGGTTCTGTATACCTTCACACTAAACATATTTTCACAATAGTCAGGTTGTAAAGAACCATGACTGATGGAATGAACCACGATAAAGAAGAAACAAAACAGAAACAAAAACTACAAAAAAAAAAAAAAGAGAGCAAACAGATTGCTTCAGTCTGCATCCAGACTCCATTGTTCTTTCTCTGGATGTGAATCGCTTTTTCCATCATGAGTCCTTTGGAGCTGTCTTTGAGTCTTGCATTGCTGAGAAGAGCCAAGTCTATCAAAGTTAGTCATCACAGATTTCATGTGTCTGTAACCGTGTATAATGTTCTCCTGGTTCTGCTCCCCTCACTCAGCATCAGATCATATAAGTCTTTCCAGGTTATTATGAAGTGTATCTGATCCTCATTTCTTATAGCACAATAGTATTCCATCATATTCATATACCACAACTTGTTTAGCCATTCCCCAATTGATGGGCATCTCCTTGATTTCCAATTCTTTGCTACCACAAAAAGAGCTGCTATAAATATTTTTGAACATATGGGTCCTTTTCCCCGTTGTATGGTCTCTTTGGGATACAGCCCTAGAAGTGGTATTGCTGGGTCAAAGGGTATGCACATTTTTATAGCCCTTTGGGCAAAGTTCCAAATTGCTCTCCAGAAAGGTTGGATCAGTTCACAACTCCACCAGCAGTGTATTAGTGTTCCAATTTTCCCACATCCTTTCCAGCATTTATCATTTTCCTGTTTTGTTATGTTAACCAATCTGACAGGAGAGATGTGGTACCTAAGAGTTGTTTTGATTTGCATTTCTTTAATCAATAGTGATTTAGAGCATTTTTTCATATGACCATAAATATCTTTAATTTCTTCCTCTGAAAACTGCCTGTTCATATCCTTTGACCATTTCTTAATTGGGGAATGACTTCTGTTCTTATAATTTGACTCAGTTCTTTGTATATTTTAGAAATGAGGCCTTTCTCAGAGACACTGGTTGTAAAAATTCTTTCACAATTTTCTGTTTCCCTCCTAATCTTGGTTGCATTGGCTTTGTTTGTACAAACACTTTGCAATTTAATATAATTAAAATTATCCATTTTGCATTTCATAACGCTCTCTATCTCTTATTTGGTCATAAATTCTTCCCTTCTCCATAAATCTGACAGGTAAACTATTCCTTGCTCTCCCAGATTGCTTATAGTATCAGCCTTTATATCTACATCGTGAACCATTTTGACTTTATTTTGGTATATGGTGTGAGATATTGGTCTATGTCCAGTTTCTGCCATACTATTTTCCAGTTTTCCCAGCAGTTTTTGTCAAATTAGCGAGTTTTTATCCCAGGAGATGGACTCTTTGGGTTTATCAAACTGTAGATTAGTGTAGTCATTGACTACTGTGCCTTGTGTACCTAACCCATTCCACTGATCCACCGCTCTGTTTCTTAGCCAGTACCAAGTAGTTTTAATGACTGTTGCTTTTATAATACCTGGTATGGCTAGGCCACCTTCCCTAGCATTTCTGTTCATTAATTCCCTTGATATTCTGGACCTTTTGTTCTTCCAGATGAATTTGGTTATTATTTTTTCTAGCTTTATAATTTTTGGTTTAGTTTAATTGGTATGGCACTAAACAAATAAATTAATTTAGGTAACACTGTCATTTTTATTATATTAGCTCAGCCCAGTCATGAGCAACTGATGTTTTTCCAGTTATTTAGATCTGACTTTATTTGTGTGGAACGTGTTTTGTAATTGTGTTCATAGAGTTCCTGGGTTTGTTTTGGCGGATAGACTCCCAAGTATTTTATAAGGTCTACAGTAACTTTAAATGGAATTTCTCTATCTCTTGCTGTTGGGCTAAGGCACTCCATTTTTGACCGGGCATTTTTCCTGGTTGTGTTCCATGCCTGGACCACTCTCCCTCCCCTGCTCTGACTCCTGACCTCCCTGGCTTCCTTCAAGTTGCAACTAAAATCCCACCTTCTACAGGAAGCCTTCCCTAACCCCCTCTTAATTCCAATGCTTCCCCTCTTTTAATTATTTCCTATCTGTCATGTGTGTGCGTGTGTGTGCGCGCACGCGCGTGCGCTCACCAAGGGCAGGAACTACTACTACTTTTTGTATCTCCCAGTGCTTAAAATAGTGCGTGGCACATAGTAGGTACTTAAATGTTTATTGAATTGAATTGAATTTAAAAGTAGGGTGAGTCATCAAGATTGAAAACTCCTTGATTAATGCCTTAGTCTTTGAATCCCCAGCTTCTGGCACATAATAGGTGCTTAATAAATACTTATTAATTCATAAACCCAGCTAGTTCATCACATACCAGACAAAGAATTCCCTCTATGACAAGACCCCCATCAAATGTTCACTTAAACTGTGCTTGGAGACCTTGAGTAAGGGAGAACCTACTGCATTTGAAGCATTCTGTTCTACTTTGTAATAGCTTTTATTGTCAAAAAATTTTTCCATACGTGGAATTAAAATCATGCCTGATTCCCCAGGAGGCATTTAATAAATGTTCTTGTTGACTTACTGACTAGAATACTAGAACTAGAAGTAACCTTACGAATTATCTAATCCAACTCACCCATTTAATACATGAAGAAACAGGCCTAAAGAAGGTGTGAGTTTTGTGAGTTCACTCAACACAAAGCATAAGTTTTTGTTTCTGTTTTCGAAGTACCCTACTGCCTACTCAGTGACAAAAAGTGTTAGTGATTTGGGGGGGACTCTTTGCTCTCCTTTATTTCTTCTTTGGTTCCTTTTCTTGAATGTTCTTTATGTACTTAATACTGGGAAGGACAGCACGAGAGAATAGATAACTGAACTTAACTATAGTTGTTGGTTTCTTCTATTCTTAAAATTTGCCTGCTAGGTCCCTGAAAGGTCAATAGCCAAGGTATACATAATACAAAATTATTTGAGGTCTTTTTAAGGCTTTTTTTTTAAATCTATTCATTTTCTAATCTATATCTATATCTATCTATCTATATTTTTTTTTCTACCTTAGGAGAAAAAGGAGAAAACTTCTGTTTTCCTTCACAGCTTTAATAGTTAGAGACATTTTACATCTGTCTCTCCTTAAAGAAAAAATTGGGATGGGAAAGAATACATTTATAATTCCCCCCTTACTATGTTGTATGAATGGGTAAGTAGAAGAAGATTTTATGGCGTGCCAGGACTCATAATTTTCAGGAAATACTAGAATGAATCAATGCTCTTGGAAATGGAGGAATCGAGCACGTTCTTTCTGTTGGTGTTTTCCAGCGTATTTTCCTTACTCTTTAGCTAGTTGGTTTGGGAGTCTGCAGAGATAATTTCTGGACTTTTTCAGTTCAGCAAACAGTCACTGATCACCCAACATGTACTTGTCATTTTGCCAGGAAGAGATCCAAAGAGCAAATAGGAAAATGCCGTTCCCTTCCTGACCTGCTGGGTGCGGATCCCCATTCTCACTTGGTACCCTCTGATGGGCTCCTTCCCCTTTCAGTTTCCCTTTGAATACCATCTTCCCCGATTTCAACTTCAAGCTCCTGGAGGGCAGGGACTGGCTTTAGTTCTTCTTACTTGTATCCCTAGCTCTTAGTACAGCCCCTAGCACATAATGGTGTAGCACAGTTCTTGGCACATAGTTGGTGTTTATATAACTGTTTATAGTATTGTATCATTTAAAGCTTGCATTATGGAAGGATGATGTAACACATACATAGATAATTATAATGTAAAATCATATAGAATCATGAGATCATAGGCAAGGTACCTTAAAGGCCAACTAGTCCAGCCCTCTCCTTTCATAGCTGAAAAAACAAACATAGCTGGTCAGTCTCTGAGGCAGGATTTGGCCATGTTTTAAAATAACATATGATAAGTGCACCCAACAATGGATAAACATCAGGCAGAAGGGCTGGGAGGAAGGGCCCAGAGCAGCAGAGCATAGGGTACATTGGAAGGACAGGACTGGAGGAATGGGACAAGATGAAGCTGGAAGGTGTCACCGCTGCCGCATTGTACATGGCTTTGAATGTCAGGAAAGGGGAGTTTGCAGTTTAATTGATAGGTATAGTGGGCTAGTGGAGATCTTTAAAAAGGTGGATGATATGACCGGATCTAGGGATGAGGAAATTTATTTTAGCAACAAGGTAAAGGATAAATTGGGGAGTGGGAAGTTGAGACCTGGAAAGAAGACCTGTTAGATTATTGTTGTAGTCTGAGCTCTTGGTGGTGAAGGCCTGCATGAGGGTGGGGTAGATATCAGAGATAGTGGAGAGGTGGGATCTCTAGGACTTGGTAATCAGTTGAATTTGAGTGTTGAAGGAGATGATAGAAGCAACTATGATGCCAGGGTTTTGATCTTGCGAGACCGGGTGAATAAGAGGGACAGTCTTGTTGAAACACAGTCAGAAGGAGGAACCAGGTTTAGGGAAAATGAGGGGTTTTTGAGCATGTTTAGTTGGAGGTGCCAGTATCATCTGGGTAGAGATGGTCTTTAAGGCAGCTGGATACTTACATTTGGGTTATGGATTTTGTAGTCATCTGCGTGGAGATTAATTGTGGAAGCTGTGGGAATGAAGGTGGCCTCAGACAGAATCTTGATGAACAGTGACAGTATAGGGCTAGGAAGAAGAGAAGAAAAGGGAGTTGGTAAAGGAGTAAGAGAAAGAACTATTATCAGAATAAAGGAAGAAGCCAAAGAGTGGGATTTCTCTGAGCCTGCAGGAGGAGAGAGACTATGAGAGGCGGTCAGGATTACTTCATATTGCAGCAAGGGAAAGGCTGCGTGAGGCCTGCAGCCTAGACGTTGGAGTGGTTCTCGTTGGGAGGACACTGCACAGCCCATTGCTCTTTGGAGGTGCCTCTTTGCTGTATCCCTGTGTTGCATGATCGCTTGCCTTCTGCCCAGATTCTCCACACCGCATCCGTGCAGACCTCATCTTGCTCCTTTCTTTTTCGTTGTCTAATGCCCCAGCTTGTGTACAGCCATGAGACAAGAATGAAAGACTGGCATTCCTGGGGAGGAGGAGATGGGTGCTCCTGGGTCTAAGAGGGTCTGCACTTAGATCAGTAGCACCAAACTCAAACAGAAACAGATGTGGCTTCTCCCTCCCCGTGCTTTACACCATGGGGAACTATGGAATGTTTCCCAAGTGCCTTCACCTGCTGGTGGCTCCTTGTAAGTGTGCAGCATAGGCAGGCTTCACATCTCCTGCAGCTTGGCAGAGCAGGCACTTTAGGAAGACCCTCTGGACTTGTGGTAGAGCCATGGGGCTGAATGTTGTAACTGATGCTTGGTTCCTTCTGTTGTCTTTCAAAATGGTCTGACCATAAAACACAGAAACAACTGACCTCTCTTTTTTCAGACCAAGTGGATCTCCCTGCAGTGGCATCAGTCAGTGCATCAGTGATTAAGTCTCCGACAGACCCTCCCCATGCCTCAGTGCCCCCGCCTCCACTTCTGCTTCCAGCAGCTGCCACTCGGAGCCACAGCACATCTCTGCCCAGCAGCGTTCCTAATGTTGAAAACAAACCTCCACAGGCTATTGTGAAACCACAGATCTTGACCCACGTTATTGAGGGCTTTGTGATTCAAGAGGGCTTGGAGCCATTCCCTGTAAGTGCCGGAGAAGTTTATATTTTTGGTCATGTGTATTTGAAAAGGTCAAATCTAATGATAATTTCATAGATTTAAGCAAACCTGTTTATTACCGCTCTTTAAGAAGAATTCTGAAATTAACTTTTTTTCAAGCATTTATGTAGGATTATTTTTTATGCCAATAAAAGTATGTTCATTAAGTTGTTTTGTTGAACTGAACCAATACAGAAACAAATTCAGAAAATTTCTGTTTTAATGAAACTTCCTTTACTTTTCCTAATTTTTAGGGAGAAATAACCAGAAATTTACCCAAACTAACTGGACTTTTTTTTTCTTGATATACCTTAAGGTACCTGAAATGATGGTTAAAGAGTGTTCACATTATGAACAATCCAGTTTCCTAAACACTCTGCATTCATTTTTGTAAAATTTTGAGATCCAAATTTTTCTCCCGCCTTCCCTTTCTCTCCTCCCCCTTCCCAGGGGGAGCAGGCAGTCTGATATAAGTTATACATGTACAGTCATGGTAAACACATTTCCACACCTAAATACTCTGGAACTTTGAGAAAGGCCTTTGTGTGAATTATTCCTGCCCTGTGCTAACCCACTAGTGACTCTGAAAAGGTGAATGCTTTTGATTTCTGGTTCCTATCTAACAAGTCATTTTCTCAGGATTCCTGTCCTTTTAAAATCTCAACTTCAGGTGAAGAGAAGCTCTTAAAGAAAACTAGTTTAAAAGGATTGTCCCATATGCTTGTCATGTGGTTTCTGAAGCTGCCTTGGCCTTAAGCCTGGCTGAAGTCTGACTGTGTTTTCTTGCTTAGAATCTGGGGAAGGCAGGGCTAGAGCCCTTTCTGGAATCACAACTGAAGGAAATGCTCACTGTTAATTAGAGGTTAGTGAAAGTAAAGGTCTAATTTTTTTCCCATCCAAGTTCACAGACCACTTCCTCCCTTCCTAGATCTATCCAAGACCCCCTTGGTAGTTCACAGCCCTAGACTTAGAGGGTAAAATACAAACTTGCATAGAAGCAGAGTCAGGAGGGACTTAACAGACTGTCTAGTCCAAACCTCATTTTGCAAATGAGGAAACAGACCCAGAGAAAGGAAGAGACAGAGGCGAGATTTGAACCTGTGTTCAATCCCTGGCTCCCAGGATTCTCACTAGTGAACATCTTCAGCCATGATAGTTGTCTCTTTAACTGTTTTCTAAAAAGAAATTTTCTTACTCTTGGTTCTATCTGTCAGAATTCTTGAAGAACAGAATAGATCCATCTGTTTTTTTGGTTTGCATCTATCTACATTGACAGAAATGAAAGTCAGGGCTCTCTGCACCACCTCTGTTGGGGACCCTGCTTCTTTGTATTGACTCGCCTTTGTTTTGGTCTCAGCTACATTAGAGTATTCAACTTAGGGTATTCCATTCATCGTGGAGCATTTGGATTATGCTGGGTTTTAGCCAGATCACTCGTGCCCCCAGTACTGAGAGTGGCCTTCCACTTGTGACCTTCGTTTCACGCTGCCAGCCTGCTTTCCAAACAGTCACACTTGCTTACAGTACATGGCCTACGTTACTAGACTTGTTTTTCCACAGCACGGTTTTGGGCTCTATTTGCCAATTTGATTGGCGTGAGATAAAAGGGGTCATAGATAAATTCTAGTCCTGCCTCAGACACTTAGTGCTAGCTTTGTGAGCCTGGGCAGGTCATTAACTGTTTCCTGCCTCAGTTTCCTCATCTGCAAAATGGGGATAACAATAGCACCTCCGTCTGGAGGTGGTTATGAGGATAAAATGATGATACTTGTGAAGTGCTTTGGAAACATTACAGCCATGTGTAAATGCTAGCGATTACTGTTGTAATTATAGTGTCTGATCATTTGTGATGTTGAGCACTTTTTCAAGTGATTATAGACAATTGACAGTTCTTTTGAAAATTATCTATTTTATGTCTTTTGACATTTCCTCTTTGTGGACTGGTATTTACTTTTGTAAATTTTGAGTAGTTTCCTTTCGTATCTTAAATGTCATATTTTATTTTTCCTCTTAGTACTTTCAGAAGTCACTTCTTTTTTTTTTTTTTCCTTTATTTATTTTTAGTTTACCACACACGGTTCTACATAGTTTTGAGTTCCAGTTTTTCTCCCCTCCCTCCCCCCTCCCTCCCCAAGACGGCATGAAGTCTCATATAACTGTCATGTATAACTTCGCATTGAATTAGAAGTCACTTCTAATTTGACTTTTTAAGAAACATTATGTATTTGAGTAGACTGCCAAACATATCACAGCTATAAGGCTGTTGGGTTTTCTTTAAATCCTTTCTAGGATTAAACGTGCAAATTTCATATCCTTCGAGTGGATGTTATCTGTAGACCTGTCACATTTTCGTGTTTGTTCTCTGTGTTGGATTTTTCAGAAATTTAAAACAAACAACTAATTGACTTATTTGAAAATGAAATGTTTTAATTAACTTCATTTTCTAAGCAAGTGATGATTAGGTGGAAAATCCTTTTTATCTGAACTTTTGTTGAAAATCGACAAGATGTTAATTCAGTTTTCTGACTTTTTTAATGTGTGGTAGACACATTAGAAACTTTTGGCGATTGAAGATTTTGTAGTGTGTCATCATTCTATACTTCATTATTTTTCTTTTCCTTCTTTTTCTTTCCTTCCTCCAAAACCAAATTTATTTTTCTTTTTTATGTTTTCTTCATTTTGAAATGTTGGCAGTTTGATAGTTTAATAGTCAGTTACTAATTACAGTCTTGTTACTTTTAAAGTTAATGCACAATTCTTTCAAGAATTTTTTATGTATTTCTCTTAGCTAGTTTAATGATCTGTAAGTAAATTTAACACTAGAGTAGTACAATTTTCCTCTGAATTGAAAGTAGAAATTAATTTTTTAAAAATTAGAATTTTTTCATAAGTTTAATTAGAAGAGATTAAGAGTATATTACATCATTAAGTGGAAAAGTTGCAGTGAGACATTTATATGAATGAATGAAATCTTTAATGTAGATTGGATAAAGGATCCTCTCTTAAATATCCAGTGTATTGAGGTATTGGACTTATTCTTCCAACCTACATGAGCACAAACAAGTTGAGTTCCTAGAGCAAGGCTACACACTCTCTCTTAAGGTTCTAGGGGTACTCCTAAAGAATGCTGGGGGATGTCTTTCTCCCCAGTCTTCAGCTTGAACTCCCGTTCTGGACTGTTTTCCCCAGTATCAGCCACTAGTTATGGTGCCCTATTTTGATTTAACCAGCCCAAATCAATTACTTTTTCAGAGAAATCTTTACTGTGAAGATGTAACGGGGACAGTAGTAGAAACATTCCCAAACCTTGAGAGCAGACGGCCCCCATGTCTCTTCAGTCCTTGGAGAGAGTGGGCTCCAGCATATAGTAGTTTGTACTCCTTTTCTAAGTTCACTTCCAAATACAGTGTAGTCAGTGGGTGCATGGGGCCTCATCTGTGCTAGTGCTGGTGTGTCTCAAGCAGATTGTTCTTCAGGGACTCATCTGCTGCCTTCCCTGGGCTGGATCTCCCGCAAAGCTTGGACTTAGAGTGATCGCTCTTCTGACCTTTCAAAGGTCAAAGGTCCCTAGCCATCTTGAACACTCACAACGGAGACCAAAATGTGAGCAGGGCTGTATACTCTCGGCTTCAGGTCAGCCCCGGGTGGGGTGAGTGGGGCCTACGGCTTCTTCACACCGAAAGCCCTCAGCACTTCGCCGTCCTTCTTGAATACTCGCCAGGCAAGACAGAGGCATTCCCTGCTTCATTATACCGTAGAATAGATGGTGAAACTGCAGGATACGGTGATGATTGTTGCTTAATAAACCTCACTAAAGTGCTCTATAAATGTCGGGTGAGATTAAAAAATAGATGCTGACCCCAGGATAGTTTCTGGAAATTTTGGTGGGCTTTCCACTTTACCTTGTTTTCTAGTCATTTCTCTCTTCTGAAAGATTATGATAGAAAAAAGAATTAATTGAAGGCACTGGTTAATCAGTTTTGTTGTAAATAGTTTTATGTCTATTATGTTCATAAAGTAGTAAATTGTTAAGTTTTAGAAGAATTATTTTATTAAAGGATAAGGTAAAATCATTAAAATACCGAATCATTTTAAAGTTCTGAAATAAATACTAAGCATTAAAATAATTGCTATCCTTTTATTCCCAAGTTGCGCTTCAAGATTAGAAGCTTTCTTTGCATGTACTGCTTGGTGAAGAGTGCTAAATTGGAATATTAGGAAGTGCAGAATTGTATAGTCTTGATATTTTGACAGGATTACCCAAGAAAATTCTCAAATTCTCTTCAGAGCAAATCAAGCAAGAGAGGTGATAATTTATCTTGATACATTGCAGCAATCATTTAATATTGCTAGTGACCCTGACAGAGTTTCCAAATGACCCATCTTCCCAAGAAATAAATTATTTAATGACTACTTCTGGCCAGTTATAACAAATTATAAGACTACAAATCAGTTTCTAAACGTGAAAAGAGTAAATTGATGCATTTTTGTTTTGCTAGAGTGTTTGTTCGCCAGTACACAGCCCCACCCTCTCCTTTCCTCCTTGAACAGGGCACGAAGTCTGAGCTCTTACAGTTTTCTCCCCATAAAGGAAGGTGTGTGGCTCACAGGTGTCATGTAGAGCCCACACTCACCTGACCACACAATTTGATCTGACTTCCATTGTCCTAGTGCTTTCATCCTTGTTAATAATATTGTGGTAGTATGCTGTATACTATCCTTTTAGTTCTGTTTTCTTTACTATTTATCAGTTCATACAAATCTTCTCATGTTTCTCTTAATTCATGTTTGTCCTTCCTTGGGACCATAATTTTCCAGTCTGTCCATATACCACCATTTGTTCTGCCATTATCCACTTTGTGAGCATGTACTACTGTTTCTATCTTTTTGCTATTACAGATAATTGTGCTATAAATATTTTCATACCTATTGGACCTTTTTGTTCTGTCCTTAACCTTCTCAGGGTGTAAAGGTAGTTGTGGGATCTCTGGATCGAAGGGTAGGAACAGTTAAATAACTTTTCTTACATAATTCAAAATTTGGGGAAATTATTTATTTGACCAAAAGATATTTTTTTTCTTCCCTTATGTTAGGTAAGTCGTTCATCTTTGCTAGTAGAACAGCCTGTGAAAAAAAGGCCCCTTTTGGACAGCCCAGTCATGAGTGGCATGTGTGTCCAGGCAGAGCTCCAGAATAATACAAAGCATGCTGATAATTCATCGGACACCGAGATGGAAGACATGGCTGCTGAAGGTTTGTAGCTTGAATTTCGAATAAGTTTTTTGTGGGTTTTTTTTTTCCTTTTGACCTTTTATGTTTGGGATTTGACACTTGTCCATTCCACCTCAGATTTTTACTTTGCCCTCTGTGTTGTTGCTTTGAAGAATCTGTGCTTTCTTTGGTGGGGGCACTTCATCCATCATTGTACATGAACATGTTCCTTCCTTCTTCATTCTGCCCATGTGCTCCCATAGATCCTCAATGGAGGGCTTTCCTTTGGTTATTTTAGAAACTCTGGGCTATTTGTGTCTCTTTCTTTTTTTCTTTTTTCCTTTTTAAATTTATTTTTAATTTTCAGCATTCACTTCCATAAGATGAGTTTTAAATTTTCTCTCCCTCCCTCTCCTCAATACATCATGCAATCTGATATACATTCCACTTATACAATTCATATGAAACATACTTTCACATTAGTCATGATGTAAAGAAGAATTAGAACTAATGGGAAGAACCACAAAGAAACAAAACAAAATGAGAACCAATAGTCTGCTTCCATCTGCAGTCAGACTCCAAAGTTTTTTCTCTGGATATGGATGGCATTTTCCATCCTGAGTCTTTTGGAGCTGTCTTAGGTCCTTGCATTGCTGAGAAGAGCTAAGTCTATCAAAGTCAGTCATCTCACACTGTGGCAGTTACTGTGTACGATGTTCTTCTGGTTCTGCTCTCTTCACTCAGCATAAGTTCATATAAGTCTTTCCATGCTTTTCTCAAACTTGTGTCTCTCTCTAAATAAATGCTGCACGCCTGGGGAGCACAAATAGATCACAGCATGTGACTAAGGTGGCGCAAGGGATCAACGGCATTTTACCTTAATGGTTGAAATTGCTCACTCTTTTCAGTTTCACCCCTACCATTATCAGTTTGTTGTTATGCATCTGTATGTGAATGGCTAGCTTCTAAAAATGTTCATTTTATTCAAATCTTAGAAAAATGAAATTGCCCCTCCAAAAAAAATGTGTTCCTTTGTTTCTTACTAATACTGTGCTAGTTTGGTTTCCTACATGAGCATTAGAAACCTTGATTTATAAATTTTTCTTATGGGCATAGTTTAAATATTTTTATTTCAATCACTAGAATGCCCTTTTTGGGTCAAGCACAATACTTTAGCTAAGGAAGTTTTTATTTTGAATTAAAAATAGGAAAAATAAATGTGCTGAAACAGTTTAAAATCCCACATACTTTATGTGTCCTTAATATGCCTGCAGTAACTACTGTATGTACACAAACATTTTCCTGCTACATTGTGTTTCTGATGTGCTCTCTTGTGTACACAAGAAGGAAAAACATGGAAATTGTTCGTTTTTTATTATTATTATTTTTGCTCAACATATTTGTGAAATAATTCATGGCAGATATAGGATTATGGCAGGTGTGCAGGAGTGTCCCTGAGAAAGAAGAGCCTCTTAGTCAGGAAGCATGAAGTATGGGTAGAAATGTTCAAACACGAACAAGCTGATAATGGAGAAATGTTGACTTAGAAACATACATAACATGTAAGTCAATTCCAAGTCAGTTTTATAAACAGTGATCAATTCCATATTTCTGTGACCCTACTCCTTGTGTATCACGCACCTTTATCACTTGAGAGAAATGAGAAATAGGTACTTACCACAAAATGATTGGGAACCCCTTATCTACAGTGGGGCAGATCTTAGGCCTGTAAGGTCATTTGGTTTTTCTTAGCAAGTAGCACATCAGATTGGTCAGTGCCATTCAGGTGCTAGAAAAGGGATTTTAGAACTCGTCTCTTCTCATTACTTTTAGAAGAGACATTAAACCATGGGTCCTTTTTTGTGTTTGGGCGCTCCACTCATGGACCTTCCTTGCCCCACCCGTGTGTCTCTAAGGCCTTTCCCAGCTTTAGAGCCGTGATGCCCTGATCGTGACCTCACACCTCCGCTCCCACTACCAAAGAAACAACAGTATTATCTCTGTAGTTTAGTTGGGGAGGTTTTCTTCTAGATTAGTGCAATGCTTTCTTCAGCCAGAGGCTTGTGTTCTCTGTGAGACATTTTCCTTCGCATGGGTGAACTATCTAGCGCACTTGGCTCGATGCCGGTGCTCAGACTGTTGAACAGATTTGTCTCTGAAGCTGCATCTTGCTGTGATCTCGACCATTTTGATGTACGGTATGTACATGTGACAACTTGTCTGAGCAAGTCTAAAGATCTTCATTTTGCTTTTCTTTCTCAGAAAGAAAAAAATATCACGTAAACACTGATATGTTGGCTAGTATGATGGGAGATGTGCTGCCTAATATCCAAATAGGAGAAACATCCACTGTGTTATCAGTAAGGTTCCCCCAATTCCATGTTAATTTGTGGCTTTGAGGCTCACAGCATGCTTTCAACACAACATCTTGAGAGAGAGGCAGGATGAGTGGTCCGTAGTTACAAGGCATGGACCTGAAGTTCCACTACTCAGCTACACCCTGTTGACTTACTGTATTAATTACATTCAGCCTCTGTTACAGGGACAAAGCCTTGGTGAAATCCACTATAATGCCAATGAATCTGGTTTAACTCTCCATTGTGGATCAGAGCAGATAAAAACATGCATGGCCTGGAGTCTGTGCACCTGAGAAGGGGCAGCCTGTTGAGTTCACCTTCATAAGTATATTTTGGAGAGGCCCTGCCAGTGGGCCATGAACTATGTTTGTAGGGAAGTTGGGGGAGGAGCAAAAGGAGATTGGAATGGAAAACTGTGGGACAGGGCACACTGTTGTCAAACCACTCATTCCTTCAGAAGCTTGTCTCTTGGGGATGCTGTAGTGAAGGCCATGACCTCCAAAGAGCTAAAATACACAGTATCTATAGCGTGTCACGAGTATGGCCTGAAGTATAGAAGGTAGAATAGAGCTCCTCAGCCTTAAATCTGAAAGGGGCCTTAGAGGCCTTTTAGTCCAAATATCTCACTCTACAGGAGAGCCAATGGAGGCCCCAGCAGGTTAAGTGACTTGCCCAGGCTCACACAAGTGGAAAGTGGCAGAGCCGGGACTCACCTAGAACACACAGTCTCCAATTTCAAACCCAGTTTTCTTTCTATTTTGCCACGTAGGACAATACCACAGTGGAAAAGGAGATGGACAGTCTGAGAGGTTGCTGTACCCCATGATATGAAGGAGCAAGGAAGGGCTTTAGCATGTCAAGTAGAACATTTATGGAGGATTTATTAGGAAACATGGACAAAAATAATATTGGATCAGGTAAAGAAGACTTATGATCCATAAGCAAGGGAGTACCCTCACTAATGAGATCTCTGGTTCACTCAGCTGTCCAAACAGTTCTTGTCAAAATCTAGAGATCTGCTGGTCTTGTCTTAGGTTTCAGCCATGGTTGTAACTAGGCATGAGGGGTGGAGGGGGGAGATGTATGTCTCAAGTTCAGACTCTCATCCTTCTTCCCTTGACTTGATTGCGAAATGCCTCTTACATCTTCTCTCTCAACACCTTTTTTCTGTGGTCAGCAGGCTCCTTCAGTGGTCAGGCTTGTTGTTGATGTGATGTGTTGTGTCTTGTATTTTTCAAGTTTAACTTCTTTTGTTTATTTTACCCAGTATTCCTAGTTAACCATTATGAGCTGTAAAATGACATTATCTTTACCTGTTTTCTTTGACTCTTAAGGTAATTTGAAGTATGTTATTTTTAAAATGCCAAAACTATCAGCTGGGGGCAGCTAGGTGGCACAGTGAATAGAGCACTGGCCCAGGAGTCAGGAGGACCGAGTTCAAATCCGGCCTCAGACACTTGACACTTACTAGCTGTGTGACCTTGGGTAAGTCATGTAACCCCAATTGCCCTGCCTTCCCCTCAAAAAAATAAAAGGAAAAAACGATCAGCTGATTTTCCTCTCCTCATCCCCCATTATTTTTTTTTTTATTAGAGTTTGGCAGTCATGAATTCTATTCTAAATTGTTGTCTGGGTAGTGATGCTGTGGTGAACCAATATTCTGGGAACAAAGGGCCTTTGATAGCAGCCACTTGGTCACAGGGAAGGTTAGAGAAAGTTCATTTGCCCTTGACATTACCCTAGGTCAATGGTAGTTGTTGCTGAGAGGTATACAGTGGGGGTTGACTTTCAGGTACAAGTCTCAGGGCTACCTCTCATCACCCCAGCTGAGGGGGGAGCCCTGAGGCCTACCCAGCCTGGTCACCTGGGAGCAGGACCAAGGACAAAGACCTGCTCTGGACTGCTGGCCCTCTGTAGGTAGCCCTGGCCAAAGCTTTCTCAGATTTACTAATTAAAGAAAGATCGTTTTCTCATTACTGTTAGAGCAGTAAGTTTTGCAGATATCTTAAAATACTTTTTAGTCTAATTTAATTTTGGTTTGTTCATAATAAAGTGTTTCTTGGAACTGCATGTTGTTGCACAATAATCTTTTAGCCATTCTTGCTATCTTTCACTTGCATTAATATTTTGCCATCTGTCTCACCAGTGACACCATGATGTAAGTGCCTGGCAAGCTTCTTAATGAGTACATATCATCCCTAGCTCTACATTTCAGGCTCCTTAATATCATCTTAAAATAGCTGAATGAGACTCTGTCTTTATATAAAGCTTTGTTAAAATGGACAATACAGAAAGAGCCCATTGGGCATTCACAACAAAAAACCTGTTAGCCATCTTACTGCAGATTTGTGTGGTTTATGAATATGAACATGCGAGAAAAGAGGAAAACACTTTTTTGAATTCTATACTTTATTATTTAATATTTTTTAGTTTTCGGCGTTGATTTCCACAAGATTTTGAGTTACAAATTTTCTCTCCATTTCTATCCTACCCCCCTCTCCAACATGGCATATATTCTGATTGCCCTGTTCCCCAAGGAAAACATTTTTTAAACTGGACTATTTGTGATTGACCAGTTTACTAAACAATGCCCATTGAATGCCTAAGTGTGTTCCTGCCGTAGTGTTAAATATATTGTAGAACACACAAAAAAAGTCTCATTCATTGGATTAAGGCAAATAGGACATAAGGAACTATGGATTTCAGTTCAATTCATCAAACATTTATTAAGTACCTACTGTATGTGTAGTACAGCATGGTATTAACTGCTCATACAAAGACAAAAATGGAAGATAGTTTCTTTCCTCAAGAGGCAGTGAACACATTGCAGGACCTGGAGGCAGGAAGCCCTGAGTTCAGATACTGCCTTTAGTACTTAATAGGGCTCTTTTGAAGCTCAAATGAGATGATGCATGTAAAACACTTTATAAACCTTCAAATGCCATATAAAGGAGAGCTAATGTTACTCTTGCTGGAAGAGTTGTTTGAATGAATATCAGCAGAGTGAATAACCCAGCTGGAACAAAATGGTCTTGACTGGGTTGGGCTTCGTGGAGACAGTGAGTCTGGGGTGAGGTCTTCAAGGAGGAGATCATTGGATTGGTTTGGGGAGAGTGGGTTAAAGGAAAGTCACAGTTATTTTATGATCTTTGTTAATATCTTTCATTTTTTAAACTTAAGATATCTAAGTAAAGAAAGCTGTGTACTCTTGAGTGCTTCTCTAAGAGTGGTCCATGGTGCTTATCCTTGAGGGATGGTCTATGGGCTAAGTCTAAAATCCAAGTTATACAAAAATGTGTGTAAAAAGAAATCTTACGTTGTCATGTAAATGAACATTACATTGCAAATGTAATGGTTACTTATCTAGACAGACTCCTGTGCATTGGCAAGAGGGATAGAATGGTGTGGTTGGTTTATGAAGCCATTTGTCCTTCCAAGGGGGCTGTTGACTGAAAAGTTCAGGGGCCACTAAGCTACAGTCAAGGCAGCCTACCCTTGAAGTCTCATAAAACACAGTTACGTATTTGGAATTTTTCTTTTTTTTTTTTTTTAGAGGGATTAGAGGAAATGGACAGTGAGTTGCTCAAGTGTGAATTTTGTGGGAAGATGGGATATGCTAATGAGTTCCTACGTTCAAAACGATTCTGCACTATGTCATGTGCCAAAAGGTATATTTTTTTGGTCTTAATATTTACCGAAATATAAAATAAAAATCTACAAAAATATTGGTTTCATAACTAAACTTATGTATAATGATGCACGTGTAGAGTAGGAGAGTATAGAGGGACAATCATAATTTAGACATTTTCTAGAGCTCCTTTAAACATTCAAACATCAGATTTGCTCCTTAAAAATGCCATATTCATAGTAGGAGTATTTATTGTAACTTCTTTTGGAGTAGCAGCAGATGAAATGCCCTATTGTCATAGCTTGGCAGTAAGGTTAGTGCCTTAAAGGGCCATCTTCTGTCATGATGCTGAAGGGTGATCTCTCTCCTTCCCCAGCCCCACCCCCCCCCCAATTCCTGTAATCCAGACAGTGTCTATGAAGTCCACTGAGACGCTGAAATGAAACCTGGCTTAACTTTATTTTTCCAATATTTGCTGGAAGCCTGCTTTATTCCCCCATTTTGACATTCTGAAATTAATCTTACTAAGATCAAAATATCCTTCTTATTTTTGTGGTATCTTCAAATTAAGAACATTGTAACTTAAAACATCTAACAACCAGAAATATGAAAAAAATAGATTTAGATTATTTGAGAACTGATCATATTCACTGAACATTTTAAAATTTAAATCCTCTTATCACTTTTTTTTGAAGATGGAACACAATCCATATTAACTTGCTTTTATCATTTCAGATTTAAATTTGGTCAAACACACTTCAGTGGTCTAATACAGAGTAAAATACTCAAACAGGAAATACCCTAGATAAATTATATAGTAAATGCCTTACATTTGTTGGCATTTAGAAAAATTGGCATTGCAGAAAAATTATTTTGGAGCCACCTTGCCCCCCCCATAATGAAATATACATCTGTTTATATTTTCATTATTAAATGCTAATGCCATTCACATTTATACATAGGTGAAACCAAAGTTTTTCAATAAGGACTACCTAAAATTACCTTTATCTTAGTCATGCTGGAGGGATTGAAAATTGCTGTGTTTATTATTAAGAATAACGGTATGCGAAACAAATCCTCTGGCTCCTTCATGATACAATGAAGTATGATGAACTGCCATAGCAGCCTCACCTAATGTACTTATCATTTACCAAAAACTATTGAAAACAAACATTAAATGGCACAGAGGCTAAAACAAATACTAGAAAAATAAGGCTAAGCTACAACCATATAATGTCTTTTTATTTTTTTATAAATGATATTTGAGGTATAAGATATTCACCCTTCCCATTCTTTCTCTACCTTCCTCCCCAAAACTGCTGAGCTATCGGGGTTATCCAGAACATAATTTCATCCCTCTTATTCCTTAGCCCTCTAGTGGGGCGAGACATCGGGGGGAAATGTTGCCAAGTAGGAATTAAAGGTGAGGGAAGTTTGTTTAGGTCTCTGTGTTTATTCTAGTGACTTCAGAGGCTAATGGGCTAACATCAAAGGTAGCTAATACAGCCAGGAGGTTGGATATTTTCCCCTTTTTTCTCTGTGTCCCTCATGGGAAAGGTAAGCATCTTTGGATACATATGATAGAAATTAGAACATTTTATAGTGGTCTCTTCAGAGATGAGTAGAATTAGCAACAAGTGATCTATAAATATTTGAGGATGGACAGATTTACAATCAAAGTGCCAGGCCTAGGGCATATTTTTCTTTTGGGGAAAAATGCGTGTTCTGCTTATTTCCATAATTTAGTATATTTTATTTCTCACTCAAAAACATCGGTGAGGAAAATTATTTTTGTCTACTTACATACTAATCTGGTGAAATCTTTAGTGACTTCTAATGATTATGAGCTTTTTGCTTCTGTATATTAAAGGACATCATAAGGAATGCAATTTTAATTGGAATTGAGATCTAACGGTTCTCTCTTCCTTTCTTCACATCACATTCCTTCTTTAAGCTCCTTCCCCCTTTAAAAAAAAAAGGAGATTGTTAATATGTTCATACACTTGGAAGAATCTGATGGATTTGGCAGGCAGGGCACTTGAGTAGCTCTACCCAGGCTGATCCTGCTACCACTGGTCCCTGCTAGAGATGCTGCTTTTGTCTCCTTGTACTGGAAAACAAACAAACCAAAAATATCTAGGGACCTTTTAAATTTTCATGATTCTGATATCCTCTATATGTTTATATATCTTTTGGTAAAATGCAATTGAAACTTTTAATTCTGTCAATGGCTGAAAAATACACTTTGTCATAAAAAATGATTTCTCTTTGCTTTTTTCAGAAGCTCATCACACCAGCCCTGGAGTAGGGAGTGATGAAACACACTTTTGAGGGCTTTAGTTTATATTTTCACTTCCTAATTTGAGTCATATTTTGAAAAGTGTAAGATTTATTTTGTATGTTTCTGCCCCAGTTATTTAACATTTTAAAGGAAATTATCTCTCCTAATAATTATCTTGATATCCTCCCTAAAACTTTTTTGCAATTTCCGGCTGAGGAAAACAAGATTTAATATCAGTTAAACCATTACATACACAGTAGGAGTTTTGTTTTAATGGTGTTAGGGAAAACAAGAATTACCCTATTGTTAAAAGCTTTATCTATTAGAGTGAGAGGTATCATGATTTTACCAAGACCACACGCAAGTTTGTTTAATGGAGAGGTCATTTATAGTGAGGTCTCAGTATTTATTGAAAGTATATTTAGTAATAACATTTATTTAATTTCCAAACAGTGTTTGGCAACAAAAATCTGCTCTTATTTTGAATTGCTGAATGTACCTTGCTTGCTTGGGTTTCTTAGGTACAATGTTAGCTGTTCCAAGAAGTTTGCACTTAGTCGTTGGAATCGTAAGCCTGATAATCAAAGCCTTGTGCATAGTGGCCGTCGTCCAAGTGGCCCTGACGGGGCAGTGCGAGAACATTTTCCTAGGCAGGTCTGTAGAAAATTTGCTTCCCTCTACAATACCCTTTTCAGACATGCAAGGAAAGCACAATGCTGTATTTTACTTGTACTGCATTTTCCAGCTTCCAATTACTTATCCATCTGCAGAAGAAGGCTTGGCTCCTCATGAAGAGCCTGTGCCAACCGCTATGATCACTCGTCTGCGAAGGCAGAGCGAGAGGGAGCGAGAGCGCGAGCTCCGGGAGGGCCGACTGCGGAAGATGCCCGACAACAGTGACTTGCTCCCGGTGGCGCAAACAGAACCATCGATATGGACGGTCGATGAGGTGTGGGCCTTCATTCATTCTCTGCCGGGTATGTGGTTCAGTCTTTTGTTGGGCATTTATATTTTTTTCTTATGCAGATCACCCAGGACTGACATTAGATTTCCACACTGGTTGCACAAGACATCTGTTGAAGTGCTTTGTGTTTGTGTTAATTGGCAGTTGCTATTTAAATGTGATTTGTTTCCTCCTGCTTATTCCCTCAGCACAACTGGGTATTTTCTCATACCCTCCCAAGCTGATAGAAACTGACTAGTCCTGCTCCTGCTGTGACACCCCTACCCCCACCCCACCCCAGCTGATGAAGACAGGAAAGGGGCTCTCCTCTCTTCAGTCTGATTTCTCTCGAGAGGTCAGTAGAGAGATTGAATCAGACACTCCTTTCCTTCTACTCTTCTTTTTTTCTATTTCACCTCTTCTTATTTTCTTCCCTTCTCTCCATCCTTTTTTGGGGGAAAATCATTAAAAAAACAGGTTCCTTTCTTTTATATTTTTGAAGCTTAATCAAGATCTTTAGACTATAAGATGATTTTTCTTTCTTTGAAAGAAAAACCAAATGTGTTTTTTTTTCAAAGAAGCTAACTTCTTCCAATTTTTTTCAAATAAAATATGCTTCTGAAATTTTAAAACAGAAGATACAAAGGTGAAATTCCATTTCACTTGTTAGAGTGAGTATGTGCTGTTCTTTCTTGTTTACATTTTTTGTACTTACTGTCATCTGGGGTAGTACTCTTTTCATCAACTTGTTTATTTTGCTCTTTCTCGTTTTCATTGCAACAATAATCTTCCCATATCTGCTTTTTCCAGGGGGGGCTGGCTAGCTTATGTCACTGCAGAAGCCTGTGCCTTTGCTGATGATAAGACCAAGAGTTTTTCATCTATTCCTGTCATTTATCCTGGCCCAGGGCATATTGCTCACAAAAATAGCTCATTTCTTCCTGATGTATATTCTCTCTTGGGATTTATAATAACATCATGTAAGTTTCTCTTGACACAATCATTTTAGAAGACAAGGCCTCTTTGGCAAATGTGTTTGCCAGAACCATTGAAACACGTCCAACAGTTAATTATTCTTTATGAAAGGCAACCAAGGTATCTTGGTATCTTGAAGATCACATTTAAAATATATAGAAAGTGGTAAGAAAAAAAGCAGTGGATACTTTTTGAAAAATACTTATTGTTTCATATCTACCAGCTTGATAACATTTTCCTAGAAAGAACACTTTTCTTGTCAAATTGAACTGACCAGCTTGTTCTAGAAATTCTTTTTTTTTTCATATTCTACCACTCTCAAGTAGGCCACTCTACAAGGAGAATGATTTAAAAAATAAATCCTTTACAAGGAAGTTGACATGTTTTTGAACACAATCCCAAAAGAATCTCAGTGCCAATATGTGATGCCGAGCACGCAGCTTGTAGATACTTAGACCAAGATTTATAGAGGAGTATTGTCTCTTCGTTGGCTGATATTTTTGTATTCATTGGAATGTATTTCCAATTTTAGATGAGAGTAGATGTTTTGTTGTTGCTCTTGGTGCCAGTAATGGAATCTGCTCCCCGTGAATACATTTGAAATCATCCAGGATTGGGGTTTGGCTTTTGTTCTCCTCAGGTGTGACCTCACCCTGCTGAATTAGGTCTAGGAACTGCTCGTTTGAGGGACAGCTTGAAGTTTTTCCTTCCAAATACTAAGGGAGTTGGTGTTTTTTAATGTCCAAAATGGTAGTTGCTCCAACACCACCTAAGACACACCTCGTGAATTCTTCTCTCTGTCTTTCATGGTTGTGCTCAGAAACTGGTGTTTGGAAGGCTTCAGTTTGAGCTGTGTGTTCTAGAGTGGGAGGCTCGTTGCCCTGATTTCCTGGGGGCCTGTCTAGGAGCCCCGTGACTGAGGACTGGCAGGTGACACCTTGAGGTGGAAATTGTCCAGCTGGCTTCACAATGGAGGGAAATAAAATTTCTTTTTGCTAATAATCCTCAGTAGTAGTTTAATTATTTTGTTGTCAGGCACTGGGAATTAATATTAGACCTTTGATAACTCAGAATTATTTCTCACATTGATCAGATAGCCCACTTTGGCTCTTTACTGCCTTCTCTGAGGGGGTTGCTTATAAGGGACTCTGACTTGTTCAGGTAAATAACTCTCCACTTACGCTGTGTCTTAGGGGATTAGTTAGAGCCTCTTTCTCCAAATTTTGCCCTCAAAGAGCAGCTTACAAAGTAAGGGGTCTTGTCAGAACAATACATTTTCTTCATGTGCTTTGTGACTCCACCAGAGCTCGCTTTAGGACTTCTTTCTGAACAGCGTAGCTTTCTTTCTAAGGAAAGGATATTCCCCTATGAGTTTGTCTTGAAGGAAGAATTTTTTGTGACCAGTAGTAATTTATTCTCAGAATTGAGAATATTATGCCTTCTTTCTCCAGGCCCCCTTATTCTTCATATAAATGAGAGTGTATTACAGCTTATGTGAGCCTGACCTCTTTACTCAGAGGAAAAGCCAGAGGTCTTAAGTGACACATTCTATAGAGCTGATTTAGGATATCTCCTCAAAGCCTCCATGTAATGAACTTCTTGGGATTTGCCAAATGGTCTTAAGTTTGTCCTCACTGAGCCAGCAGGTGAAAAACACACCGCTCCTTTTGTAGCTGTGACTGACTAGATTGGTGACCATGGTTATACTCAAGAAGTTCCTATTAGAATAGTACAGATGGGCAAGGAATCTCTTTTTTTCTTCCTCCCTAATTGATGATGGGATTTTGGAGAGGTGAGGAATGGGATTTTATTGTTGTTCTCCACCCCCACCCCCCCCAATTCCCCCAAAGTGGCAAAATAGCTTCCAGCACATAGAAAAGTTCAGTTTCACTAGTAGGAATCCACGTCAAGAAACATCATTGTTTTATTACTAACTTGAAGGTTCTTTTACCAGCTTCTAGGGAGACAGAAGGCTGTGTATATACTGATGTGGTCTGTATTGTGTATACACCACAGAAATCACGTAGGCATCAGCAGTGTTTATTTTAACAGTGAACATAGTGGATGTCGTGTCCAAGTTGTACTAAATACCATTTGTCTGGAGAAAAACTTGTGAAATCCATTTTTTCTCTAATTAGTTTCTAGATGCAAATTATCATAATTCTAAGAAAAATAACCGTCTATTCTCTCTGGCTTGTCCCACATTAATATATAGCTACAATCGTATTAATCTTATTCTGTGGTTAGTATAAGAAAGTTGTAGCCTAGATATTGAAGATTACACGGCCCTTTGAGATCGCACTGCTTCCCAGAAATTTGCTTTCCTTGACTTTCACCCTTTTATTATTTGGGGAATATATTTACCATCCACTTGGAAAAACATGTTTTTTATTAGGTTCCTGTTTTACACTAAGCAGTAAGAACCCATAATGAGGCATTTCTCATCATGGAGAATTCCTTGCTTCTCTTCCCAAACATGGCTCCTAGGATCTGGGTTCCCTTGTCTTCTTTTGTTTCCTGTGCCCTTGTAAATAAGACTTTAGAGAGAAGAATCTTACATTTCCCCCCATAAAAAGAAGGCCGAGTTACAAAAAGATGCAAGATTAGTCACTTTTCTCTCTGCCCAGTTTTGTTGAGAGCTCTGTCTGGGAACGGAAGAGGGACTTCTCCAGGGTGAGTAATCCCATTTTAACTCCATAATTTCTCTATGTGAGAAGTTGAGGAAATCAATAAAACGTTTGCGAAGGGGACTAATGAGTCAATTGAGAAAAGACCAAGAAGTTATTGAAACAAAGATTTATAAGGGAAGGAAAAAAATCCAATTAGAAAATGAAATTAAAAACCAGAAACAGAAAGGAATGGTAACTTGGTGAATGCAAGGGAAACGTTCTAATAACTGGCCAGGATTGATGGTCTTAGTGGGAGTTAAAGCATTGATCTAGTAAGGCTGTTTTGTGGGAAGAAGCTTATGTTAGGAAAAAAATGACTCTTTTGACTGTATGGGGTGCAAAGATTCAGTTTAACAGCTTCACTTAACCTTTTTTCTCTATGTAGTTTCCCTTGTAAAGGTGGCTGGAATTTAAAAGTGGTTAAGTACCCTATTACTTTGTATCTTTAATCATAATAGCACAATTAATGATGGTGTTAGAATCTCATAATTGCCTTGCCATGCAGAGAATTCTTCTCTTGCCCCGCTCTTCTGGCTTCTCAGTTTATCACTCTTGGATTCTCCCTTTGTGGAGAATGAAAGGCATTTGTCAGAATTGCTACTGCCTCTGACTGTGATCATACTTAGATTTGATCATTAAGTCTAGTAATTAAGCTGTGGGACAATTGATCCAGACTGACTTAAAAGTGCTGAATATGTTTCAAATGATACCATCAGCTAGGATGGGTTCTTATTGGTCTAGAGCAGGGCTGTCCAACCTTAGGTTTTTATTGAAACAACAGACCATATACTTTGATTTGCCATTTTAGTGAGAGCTCTGCGGTAGCTCGGCTTCGTTTAATAAAGCATTTATGTAAGTTTCTATACTTGTAGGCGGGCCGCATAAATCGCACTGTGTGCCGCATTTTGGACGACCCTGGTCTAGGGGAAAGATGAAATCTGATACTGAGAGATGTTTTAATATTTTAGTCCTCTTTTAAATAAAATGGTTATTATCAAAAAATAAGCTCATTCATTATTGCTAACATCTTGTGGCATGCTGCATTAGGGAGATGTATAGTCCTAAAAACAATGTTACGTTCCACTCAGCTTTCTGCCTTGTGTCTGAACTCCACTAATGGAGTTGTTAAACCAACAGAATTATGCTGTATTATAGCAAGGTTGCTGTGCACAATGTTTAAAAGTAATTTTAAGCCTAGCCACTTAGGGAAAAAAAAATTAAAAGTTGCCTCGTTTTATAAGTACCTGGAATTAATTATTCTCTTTACAATGACATCATCACATGATCCCTTTTTTCCTTCCGGAGCCCAAGAGTGTTGTACATGCATTTCATTAGTTTTCCAGCAGATACCTATTGAAGGGTGCCTGGCAATATCTTAGTCCCTGTTAAGAGTGAAATGTTGACTCTGATCTACATGTTATTTCTAACGTGCTGCTTCTGCTCTTAATTACAGGTTGTCAAGATATTGCAGATGAATTTAGAGCACAGGAGATTGACGGACAAGCTCTTCTTTTATTAAAAGAGGACCACCTTATGAGTGCAATGAATATCAAGCTAGGCCCTGCCTTGAAAATCTGTGCACGGATCAATTCATTGAAAGAATCCTAACAAGAATGCGAGGTTTTTGAGACGACATTTTTGCTTTTATCAGATTTGTAGTTGTAAGCTAATGTCTTCTCTCACAGCATTCACACCCTCTCCTCCAGATCCAGGAACCTACCAAGGCTTCCAAGAAGCCAGCATTCCTGAAAGAAATCTTATAGGTTGATAAAGTGCAGATACCCCTGAAGGCACGGTAAGCTAGAGGGTGGCCCCAGGAAGAGTATACACAGACACTCTCTGCGTAGTATAGAATGTGTGGGGAAGATGCTTGTTACATGATGATGTAAATAGATCCTCCTTAAATTCCCCTTCGGCCTGATTTAGGGTTACCTCAAAGGCAGGTTTCAGGTTCTAGAAGAACATGCCAGGAGAGGTGATAGAAGTATCAAAAGTTATGTCATAGACATTCGTGGTGAGTTTTCCAGACTTGGTGAACATATCCTTGAGAAGGTTGTTGTCTTCACGGGGACTAGAAGTCAGGAGACCTGATTTCTTTTCTTGACTTCACCATTGATATATTGTTTGACTGAGGAAAAAAAATCACCTTTCCCTGCCGTTTCTCTAAGCAAAATGGGGTTATAATACTTGCCCCCAACAATGAGATGTTTTAAAAAACATAGGAAAGGTAAGATGTAGAATGTGTTTTCAATTGTTCAGGAAAAAAAAAGCTGCCAACTAAATTCAAGACGGTAATATTAGTTGTGTAATATAAAAGCTCTGTATAGTATTTTTGCAAATTTCATGCATAGCAGAAAATGGAAATTTCTCATTCTGTTCTTCAAAATGTAGCAGTACTGACACAACAGTGTTAACAACAGCCAGACTGCACTGGACCCCATGCATCTCTTTGATATTCATGGGCTTCTGTGCCCCAATGAAGGCTGAAGCACGATGTCCTTGAGCCTTAATGGACTGGTGCCCAAGCACTGCCAGGCAGGCAGGGAGGAGGAGCAGGGGAGGCTTCTCTTACTGCTTTTGGGGTGGTTTAGTGGACCAACATGTTGGTACTAGGAAGAATGGAACTTCTCCTTTTCCTTTAGTAGTTGACATAGCATTTGCCAGGTGATAGCTCCTGGATGTTCCTGCCTTTTCAGAGCTATGAACTGCTCTTGTGTGCCACAAGGAGAAAATGTATTTTAAAAATTCAAATGTCCCAATTCAGAAAGTTAGGGTTCTGCAGTGTTACAGAAAGCAGTGCAAATTCTGTTGAATAATAATGATAAATTGCTAGCATTTATATAGGTCAGTAAGGGATGGACACACACACACACAGGCGGAGGGAGGGGGAAGTACCATTTATTGATTTTCTTATTCTCTCTCATTGTGAGTAAATAGCCCAATCCTCATCGCTTGTGACTAATTTATATGGCTCTTTTGAGGGAGCACATGCAGGTATCTGGCATATGTTCAGCTGAGTAGAGAAAATGAATCCAAGGGTTTCAGTTGGTTCCATTGCTCTTTTCAGAAAGATTACTTTAAGCTAGTATAAGACTAAAGATATCACAGATATTTATCTTTTGGCTTTGTGTACCTTAGAGGTTATTTTTATACAAAAATACAGAGGGTAATTTTTTTAATCTTTTAGATGTTCTTGTTCAAATGAATGATTTGTTGGGATTCTTTTGTGTTGTAATGTTTCAAAAAATGCATATTGATAGTTATCTTTGTCTAGGAATAGCAAGCCTCATCTTTCAGGCCTATAGTAGTTTATGGAGACTTTTGTGTCTTATCAAACGTAGGGGAAAGTTTGAAGGAAAACACTTATGTAATCTCATTATGCTTAGTGGTAAGGAACCAGCAGCCCAGAAGAAAACTTAAGAAAAAATTATAGAAAAGTTGTATATTTGGCTTTGAAATGCCTCCTCCCCCCATTCCTTTCTTCTCATCCCCCTAGATTTACTTTTTAATCATTCCCTGAGTGCACAGAAGAGGAGATGCGTGGGTAGCGTGTCCTGGGTGTCACAAATTTACCTCTGGTAACCCAGATACCAATAGGAGAAGACCAACTACTTCCTCCCATAGTCGTCCTCTGTTCCTGCTTGAGATAATTGAGGCATCAGCTGGTTGGTCACTCAGTATTAGTTACCTAAGATTTAGTCTTGTAACAATGGAAAATGCCTCTTGGGACATATTGCTAATCAATGTTGAAATTACAAGGTGGTTAAGCTGTATAGTGCGTTGATCATTCTGTAGTCAGGTGTTTTTCTTCAGTAACCATCAACAAGTATTACCCACTGGCCATGTTTAGCACTTTGCTACGAGAGCACCTGAGCTACTTATTAACTCCTCTTACAAATCTTCCTTTTTCTCACGAAACAAAACAAATAACTTCAACATAAACCACACATTTGCTTCTTTAAACAAACTTTAACGAGAATTGGCTCATTTGCTTTCAACAAATACTGTTTCTTCCTGAATGATTTAGCTGTTTTAACTTCCACAGTTTTGGACCTACATAATATATAGAAAACATAAAACAAAAGATATTTTATCTTCTTCCACGTCCTAAAGTGAGTATAGCATTTAATTCTAAAGTGGCTTTGTAGGTAAATTATTTTAATATCATCTTAGAGTTCTATTGTCTCTGGGTTTTTAATGATACAGATGAGCACCATCAAAGGACATTTTTTTCAATTCGCACCCACCTCTCCCCTAAAAAGTAATGTGAGCTCTTGCCTGATTTAAGCTGTGAATTGTTCTAGAGGAAGAAATGATAAAGTGGGAGAGAAAATTCGTTTAAACATCTATTTCCTCTATGAAATGAATTAAATTTACATTGAAGATGTGTATATGCAGATCTCATGGTGTGGTGCAGCCTGAGGGAGAGCACCATCTTGAAACGTTCTTACGGCTGCCAGTCTGGCGTCATCAGATGGTGCTTTTAAATTGATCCAGCCCCAGCGGGCCTGCCTCAGAGTGGTGGGTGATGCCGGGGTCAGGGGAGTTAGAGCAAGAGGAGGGCAGAGAAGGGAAAGTGGGAATGCCACATGGAACACAGGGACCCAGAACAGACTCCTCCCTGTCAAATGGAGTGGCTGGGTAGCACCTGTTTCTTAAATGCAAAGGGTGTTTTTCATGTATCTCAGTGTTTATTTTCAGCTTCTCATGTAGATTGAAACAGAAAAACAGATTGAAATGTGTTGTTGCAAGCACACGCTTGAACAGCTTCTGATACATCAATTCCCTGAAATTGTTGTAGCCTCCTATTCCAAAACATGTCTTAGGAAGAAATCTGACACTATGCACTCTCTCTCATTTAATGAAGTATAGTAAAGTCTTTAAGCAACATAGGGATAATTGTGGTGGAGGATAGCGATGCTTACACAGCTACAAACCAGTTCTGGACTAAACCAGGGTAGATAGATGGCAGCATCTTCCTAGAATCCTATCTAGCTCACGAAATGACAAGATGAATGAACTTGCTGTTTTTTGCTGCTTGAAAGGGAGATGGGGGCCAGAAGCAGCATGTTAGTGGGCTTTCCTCATACAGGCTTTAGTGACTGACTTAGGATCGGTAATTGTGAGAACAAATCCTATCTACTGGCCACTGTCATTGAGCTCATAGAACGGACTGAGAAGTTCTTACTCCCCTATCACATTCTGGAAACTCACCTCCTAGTGTCCTTGGCGTAAGAAACTTCAGACTTTAGCAATGAGTAATCTCCAGTAAAATATTTGGGCAAATGTAGGCAAGCCCACTTATGCAAACTGTTTGCTAACTGTATTTCTAGAGTACAATGCACAGGATTATAGATTGGCAAGGGCCTCGGGTCACCTAGACACACCCACATCTACTCTTCAGGAACCAGCAGTAATCAGCAAGGACACTTTCAAGTCCTTCAGGGATCTCTTTTCCTCAAGGTGGATGTTGCCTCCATTGGCACCATATATACTGCCCTTCAAGCTTTTGGACTTGGTAGGAACTGCCAAATGTGGGTCCCAGTCACCCCCATGCCTCAATGAGGCTTCATAGTAGTAGGAATTGAATGACAGCAAAGCAACCATTCCTAACGTAATTTGCCAGGAGTTATTGACTTGAACATCAATTGGAAAAAGATGACAGCCACTACAGCAGAAAAATTCTGACACTCAAAGATTAATTTTCTCTGTCATACTTTCAAAAAGTAGTTTAAGTCAACTTACACAAAGAGAAAGGCATCATTTCAAGTTCTAGAATGGCATTTTTGATGCCAAGTTGTGGCTGTATCCTCTGAAGTGATGGGCTGAAAACCTCAGTTCTCTCTGTATTTTGCTAAACAACTTGATTTTTCAGAGTAAAACCTATTAAATTCAAGAAATGTATAGTCAGACTTATAGCATTCAATGATAAAAGTATTTGGCAAGTATTTGCCTTTGAGGTCCTCTGAATAAATACGATTTTTAAAAATCAGTAAACATACAGTATTTTAGGCCTTTTAGGATTGCTCAGAGATGCCCAATTTATAAAAAATGTGAGTTCGATGTGATCCTCCCCTTTCCCTGAATGAGTATGTGGATAAAATTAGCTCCCCAGTTTCTTCTTACTGCTTCAAGGCACTTAGCAGTAAAATTGTCATAGTTGCACTATCCTGTGTTATGGTTTTTCATTGTAGTTTCTGTGTGACTTATTAAAAATGTCATCCCACCCTAGAAAATAGGTTTGTAAATTCTCATGTGGTCCTTCCTAGGCTTTGAGAGCTACAAATCTCCCCTCCCTCCTCCTCCTTAACGCACAACGTCCCTTTTTTAGCACTGAAAGTCCCGTTTCCTTCCTGAAAATGCCCTTGTGTTTGGATACTGTGCAAAATCTACTTTCACATGAAGGTAGAGATTTGTCTTTAACTGTCTCCTCTTATTATCTCCTAAAATTTTTCTATAAGATAATGATGACATGGCGGTGGCTGGCCACAGGGTGGGGAAGTAGGGTGCAGAGGGTAGTGTATGATAAAGAAGGCGAAAATGGAGATTCTGCCTAGGGGCTTTTACTTTTCCCTCACTATCATCCTATTCTTTTGGAATACCTTTCAAAGGTATAGTTATTACTTTTCCAGGCAATGGTACACCATTTTTGTAAACAGAGCCATAAGTGTTTGTGCAGGGGAATTTAAAATGTTAAAAAGTAGCAGGCTAGAAACATTAAATTTTTAAAAATAGGTTAAAGGAAAATGGGTTTAAATGTATAGCATTATATGGGTACCATATAGTTTTAAACTATGATGTTTCTAAATATATATCTATATATATGTGTGTATGTATGTATACACACACAGTGTATTAAGGTTCATAACGGCCTCGTGTTAAAGATGGTTTGAGTAATCATCTTAGAGGTTAATGCGTATGATGTATAGTTAAAATAGTTTATTGGCTTAAAAACTACTTTACAATCATTGAATCCATAGGTTTTTATCATAGATTTTTAAATTAAATTAACTGAAAACATCAAGGCTTTTACTAAAGATGTGTGGAATTAATTAACTCCCAGTTTTCATGTTTACATCAGGAGGAAGAATGTTTCAGCTTAAGTCTTGTAGTTAAGGGAACTAGTGTCCACTTTTCAAACTTTTAAAAAAATTAACTTTTCCTTTTTTCTTGTTAATATTTTTAGCTGTTCTAAATTGTAGCCAAGTAATTTCTTTAAATCTGTTCATGCTGATAACAGTGATGAACAGAAATAGTCTTAGACTGGTTATGGGTCATAAAATGGCATATTTTGTAAATTGATCAATTTCCTTTTTTTAAATGGTTCTTTTTGTGAGTAGGAGGGTTTTTTTTTTCCAAACACCATTGCTATTTTGAGCTGAATACACTTTGCCGTGAATACATTGTTTATCATGGCAGATGATAATTTATGGGCATTTGCTCTACAGGGAGAGAAGATGGTTCAAGAAGTACAAGAAATCTGGTCTCCAGGTAGCCTCAAGATGAGATAGGTTTGAGAGCTGTGGGAGATAAATGGCAGGACATTGCCATGTTCTCAGTTGGGCAGCCACTTATAGGTCATTGGCCCATAACCTGCCAGATGAACTTTGAGTCAAGAAGAAAAAGTCAGAATTTAGGCTTTTTTGGACTGATTTTGTTCTTGTGAGAGTTTTTCTTTTTGTTTTGTTTTCTGAGCTTGTTTTTTCCTGCTTCCACTCCATTTTTGTTCCATCAGTTGGTATTTTCAGGCTTTAATTAGTCTTGCTTTTGGTGGATCTCTCTGCCTGAGGTATTTTCTTTGGAGCATCATGCAGTTCAGTTCTCCTACAGGGTATTGGGTCCCTCTTTTTAGCATAGTAATTTTCTAATTTTAATTCTCTTGCTAATTTTAACTCCTCTATTAATTATTTGAATGAATGTGGAATGATTCATTTGAACAAATACGAGTATTTTTTAGGTTGTTGCTACTATATGCATTTATCCTTTTATTTCATCATCTTTTTGGTAAGCTTTAATTTTATTTTGAGATTTTTCTAAAGGTTTTATTCTTTTTTCAATTTATGTTAATTTTGAGGGGTGTTGTGAGAAGCCAGACTCCCTGAAACATTTTGCTCTGCCATCTTCTAATAATCTGTCTTAAAAAATATTAGGCAGCAATGCAGACGAGTCCTTTGGTTGGCACTTCTCATGTACCATCTTGGTATGGTCTTGTGGGGGAAAGCTACGTAAAGCTACTCTACTGAGTGTGCCATGGTGTAGGTGAAGATCTTTGCCAAGTATCCAGCAGGGTGACGGGGTCTGCTACTGGACACTGAGATGGTTACAAGAGATGGTGCCAGGAGTGAAACACGGGGCATGGCTGGGCTGGGGCTGGCAGACACCACTGAGCTTTTCCTAGGTCACCATTCAAGTCCGGACATTCTCGTGGTAAAGGCTTATGTGAAATGACAAAATCAGGGGGCTTGAATTTGAGAAACAAAATTGAATTAAAAGTATTCATTACTCAGGCAGAATTATTTTTAGCACTTAACCCTGGGCTACAAGTCCCACTATGTACACACTGCCATTTGGGCATAAGAGCTTCATGCTGGCCAACTGTACACAGAACTTGTATTAGACTAGAATTTAAGCTAAATTTATTTAAGGTATAAAATACAAACCCAAGTTTTATGGTATAACCTTTTCCTTTTCGCCCTTACTTGGTGTGATATATGACATTATCTTCAAAAGCTTCAATTTATTTATGAATCTTCATTGTAATCTAATTTTTTAGACTACCTAGTGCGTCAGAATATACTGGGCAAGATCATTTTGAGCTTTTTAGAAGTCTGCTAAATTATATAGATCCAACATAGTATTTAAAATATCTAATTTTCAGCATAGATGAATTAGGGTTAGAATAGATTTTCAAACTCCTTGTACAAATATTTGATCCACTTTCTCACAAGCAAGGAAAAAAAATCTGTAAAGTGAGGTTCATCATTATGGCAATCACTGTAAAGGGATGGACACAGATGGTTGGTGCCAAACATTTCAAGCTTCAGTGTATCGCCTCATTCTGTTGAATCAGCACATTTTACAACTCCACTTAAAACTATTTTTAAGGAAGCTTCAAGCACATTCTGAGCTCGTTCCTCCCCTGGTTCTAAAATAGGATCCTTATATTGTAAAAGCCTCCGTAGTGGGATGTGTGATCACCAAGGATGAGCAAAGCATCACGAGATGTAAAATTATCTATAAAAACGTCATTTTAATATATTTGCAAAAAGCAAATGTTATAATTATATATGTGTATTCTTTACCATGTATTGTATTGGAATATTCTTTACCAGGAAACGAAACAATAGTTTTAGCTTTCAATAGGATAATTAGATTAGTGTCTATAGCTCAACTTTTAAAATGTATAGCCTGAAAATGAAGTTAAAATAATTTTACAGTATAAGAGCACACCATGATCTATGTAAAACAGATTATGTTCATTTGATGTATTTTTTTAAAGAAAAGGAAAAAAAGCACTTTCATATTAACAAGTAGCATGTGAATGAACTTTAGGATTTCATATTTGTTGTGGGTTGTAGCGAAAGTGAAGTAAAAATTTAGCCTCATTCATGTGTCTGTTGGTGGCAACACAACTATTGAACTGAAGCACCTTATACTCTGCTGCTTAAACTTGCTTGTAATTGCACCTTTGGCACCTGCACATTTTCACATAGAACATTATTGTAACATTTCCTCACATGGGTTTGGGTAGAGATTTAGTAGGCCTACAAAATCACTTATTTATATTGTTTATATTGCAATAATATATTGTAGACCAGTTGTAAGTTCATTGCTTCAGAAATAAATGCTTCTTTCCCTTTGGCTGGTGTGTTGAATTTCATCCTTGTATTGTGTCTGTGCATTATGTTCAGTTGTTTTTCAGTCATATCCGACTCTTCATGATCCTATTGGGGTTTTCTTGGCAAGGATACTGGACTGGTTTGCCATTTCCTTCTCCAGCATATTTTACAGATGAGCAAACAGAGGCAAGCACGGTTAAGTGACTTGGCCAGGGTCACACGGCTTACAAGTATCTGAGGCCAGATTTGAACCTCAGGAAGATGAGTCTTCCCTGACTCCAAGCCCGGCACCCAGCCTGCCACCCAGCTGTCCGTCTTGGCGGTATCCTTTTCTATCTAAAGGGCCATACAGAAGTAAAAAGCAGCTTTTTTAAGAGACAGGTATAAGATAACCTCATCTGTTTTAAACGGAGAGGGGGGAAGAGGCACCTCCTTAAAGCTTCATTACAGATGGCAGAATCTCCCTCTGTTCCCAACTGTGACTGGTCAGGGCCCCACAGAGGAGTTGAGGGCAGGGAGGAAGGTTGGTGGTGTCCCTCTGTCACTGGGTCTGGGACTTCATTACTTACTGTTGCTCATCGTTGGCAGTCCTTTCAGGGGTTGTCTGTCAGACACCTTTTGTCAATGGATCCACGCTGCTGCCCACAACAGGAAAATCACTGTTTCACACGTCCAAAGCATTGGTAGCAGGGCTAGCTTCCTCTCGCTTGGGCCTATACTCCCTCCCATCATTGGACCGTATAGCACAGAGTCTGTGCTCCTCTTCAGACACTACTTTTAAATGCATAAAATTCATGGGGTTACAAAGGAAACCGATTACGTTGAAATAGGCAGCAGGATTGAAGAACCTCTGGTCCAGAGCTGCTCTGTTTAAAGGGAGTCAGGGGAGGGCCTTTGATGTAGAGATAAGAGTCGGGAAGATCTGGGTTCAACTCCTTCTCAAACACTAAGCAGTTGTGTGACCATGAACCAGTATTGTAACCTCTCTGGGCTTCAGTTTCCTTCTGGAGTTCCTTCTGACTTGACATGGATGATGCTAATGTGGTTCTCTTTGTAGAGTTTGGGTGATGCTTTCTCTAGGTAATACTCCTAATGTGCACTCAGCCTTCAGTTGAACAATGTCCAGTGTGATACACAAACAGTGGTTAATAAGTTCTTGATCATTTTAGGTGCCTGTTACCAGATTAAAGGATCACTGCAAATTGAGTTCTTGGGTAGATTACAGGTGCTCTGTGGACTTGGGGTTGCTCTCCAGTATGGATCCAATCTGCTTGTCTAGTCTTTCATCCTGTCCCTCTCACAGATTTCAGCCGTTTTGGACTGCTGGTCACTCTGTCCAGTCTAAAGCCTTTGCTCTCCCACCACTCCCTCTGATCCCTCCAAGGCTGCCTCCTGACAGCCCCATCTCAGGTGGGCATGCTCACACTCTCCCTCCTTTCCTCCCAGCGCTTGGCCCAGATCTTTTCCTGGACACTGTGAACTTCTCCTTGTATCAGGGTTGACTGTCTTCCACCTTAGATTAGGTCATATACTCTCTGAGAGTAGGGACTGTGTCCCGCCTTTTTGTACTCCTGGAACTTGGCCCCAGGACCTCTGATGAATGGAAATGAATATCACATCGTTTATTCAGCAGGATTATGACATGCCATGCTTCTCTCATCACAAGGACTGGTGTGCCACAAGGGATGTCCTGGCTTTCATTACCAAGGAGAGAGGAGACCTCAGCTTTTTCTCTAACTGCTCCAGTTCGTTTCAAGACGAGTCGATGGGAGCAGCTGCTATGGAAAGCTAGACCACAAGAATGACTACGTCTTGTTCCTCCCTGCTCCCCGCCCCCACCTTGGGTGGCTGTGGAGCCGAGTCACAGGGTGTAGCACAGAACAGTCCCCAGCTCAGGGAGTTCAATATTTTTATCTGAAACATCACCACTTCATTTTCAGTTTTTTCAAAGGGTCTTTATTATTTTGTCACAATTTAAAAATTTTCATATGGAGATATATCTATGTAAAATGTAAGGAAATGAGAAAATAAATTAGCCAGGATAAAATTCACTCTGAATACATTTCCTATCTCAAGGAATTCCTCTATAATCTAGAAAGAGAAACCCTTTTAAAAAATCACTGCATGAATAACTTGGAGACATTTTTTAAGTTACGATTATTAAATCAATTCAAATATATTTTAAAAAATATAAAACATAGCTGTGTGCCTTCAGATCTGTAATTGGCATTAAAAAATCCAAGAAATAGGGCAGCTAGGTGGCGCAGTGAGTAGAGCACCAGCCCTGGAGTCAGGGGGACCTGAGTTCAAATGCGGCCTCAGACACTTGACACATGTACTAGCTGTGTGACCTTGGGCAAGTCACTCAACCCCAACTGCCCTACCAAAAACCAAGAAAAACAAAAAAAACAAGAAATCCAAGAAAGGAAACCTCTACCACTACGGGTGAACACCTATCCTATAATTTATAGTCTTAGTTTCCTGGGAGCACAGACGGTAAAGTGAGCTAGACAGTCACACAGCCAGTGTGTGTCAGAGGAAGCACTTGAATCCTGGTCGTTCTGACTGTGGTTGGCCATGCTATTGCTCAAAATAAAGCTTGTGTGTTTTTATTATAATACTGAAACTAACCCTTTCCATCTCCCCACAAACACAAGCAAATAAGAGAACATGATTTTTAAAAATCCTTTTAAAAATGTTTAATAAAGACCATATACCTGCAGAGTTGTCAGTAATTCTCTGATTTACATAAGGATTTGGTACCTGGGTAATACAAACATTAATACACTCAATCTCTCCAAAATTACCTCCACTTTGGAGCTCTGAAACAAATTTCCATCTGAAGTACAAAACTTCCTAGAATGAAATGAAGGTAGTTGTCCCAAATTCTAAAAAGGTTACTGACTTATTGGAATATTGGGGGCAAATCTCTTTACATTTTCAAGATCCAAATTCTAGCCATGCATCTCAGCTTGTGGCCCCAAACATCAATGTGACCAGTAACCCTGAGTGGTTTCTATAACATCCTTGGATGGCCACCCTCATCTTTCCTCGTCTGAGCCATTTACAAAGATGATCACACAATGAAATGAGCTCTGGGCTCTAATTACCCAACACAGCAACAAATTAACAGACCATCACTGCTGCAGTTTTTTCTGTTTGCTCCATATGATGAATTGTGAAAGGAATAAAGCAGAATTTCCAGCTGACAAATGGGTCCATGCATAAAATTGTTTCTGTTACCTTAAGCTCATGACTCCTAAACCAGTAAACAGCAGCAATGAGAAAACTGTTAACAAAATACAACCAGGGGACATTCATCTCCACATAGGCTGGAATCCGCATGTCCAGAAACAGAATGATTATCTGAAGGCAAACAAATGGGAGCCAAGTTCCAAGGAAACAGATGAAAAGTTTGGTCAAAAGCTGCTTTTTACAGACGACTGTGTGATCCCACTCTGGTGCAAGAGGAAAGTACAGGGCGGTCTCCTTCATATAGGAAGTGATGTGAAGAGACTGAATCAGTGTCAGGACTTCAGACCAACAAGTTGCGAAAACCACCAGGAGGACCCCCACCATGAAAACTGATAGCCAGTAGCTCTGAATGCTGATGTAGAAAGGGCACTGGTAGGAAGAAAGACCGTGTTTACTCAGGCTTACATAGATGACGGGGTCTCCCAAAACATACGCAAGGGCTGCGATCCAAATAAAAATGACTGAAAAGAAATAAAGGATGTTTTGACAGAAGTGTGAGACCTTTGACGTCTGAGAGATGTTCAGGTAGTGATCCAGACCGGCTAGAAGAAAAACTGGGCCATGCAGGAAGCCGTAGGCAAAGGACAGAATTTGAGGTAATAGACAGATGTGGTATTTTGTAAACCTAATGCCCCAAAGGGCAAAGTCTTGGAAATAGGCTATAAAAGAGAGGGCCACCAAAAGGAAGAAGTCGATGAGCACTACAGACATGCAAAAACATTCCAGAAAACTTTGGTGGGTGTCTTTTCTTCCAATGGCTATCATCAGGATATTGAGGAATGTTTTCACAAGAATAACTAAGAGTACCATGCAGCTGGGATCTAGAGATGGGTGCCCAGGATATGACTGGAACTGAAACGTGTGATTATCCAGAGAAATGAACATTTTTTTTCTTCAGTCAAGTTTCAGAAGGCCTGGTAGAACATGTAACATATGACAAAAAGGATGTGTGTTTCTTATACCTAGAGAGAAAATTATTTTAGGCTTTAATATTCTATGTATATAAAAAATTTAAGTTTCCTAGATTATATTTTACAAAGAATCTCACTATTAGTATGCCCCAATTTAATCACTTCATTAACATAACCAAACCCGGTTTTGGAAATAAGAGTCTAAAGTACTCTTTCAATTCGTTAAGCACCTACTATGTGCCAGGCACAATACTAGGTGCTGGGATACAAAGACAAAAAAACATAACTTCCTATCCATTAGGAACTTATATTTTCATAGGGGAAAGCAAAACATACACACAGACTGGTCTCTATAAACTAAATACAATGTAATTTCAGTGTGAGAGCAGTAACAGCTGAAAGAATGAAGAAGAAAAGCCAGTTGAAGGAGGTATGACAGTTGAGCCTTTGAGGGAGTTAAACACTCATAATACTTGTATGGTGACCTCAGGAGATGACAAAAGCCAAAGGACAAGTTTTTGTTTTAAGGCAGCAAAGTATGGTGGGAAGCACTGAACAGACACTATGTTGGACAGAGTGTGCTTGGGATCTTCTGATGGTGACTTTGGATGAGGCACGTACCCTCTGTTGGCCTCAATTTCTTCAGTATAAAATGAGGGTCTGAATCCAGCTGATCTAAAATTTAAAGTCTTTTCCAGCTCTAAAAATCCCATGGCACAAGTGGAAATGAATTGGGGGGGTGGGGTGGTGGTGCAGTTACCCATATCTGAAGAACACGGTTAGATTTGACCTCACTTTCTCTCTAAAATAGATTTGTCACTTAATCTTTCTTGTTACCCTCACTCTCTGGACAACCCTGTATTTGTTCTGAAACTATTTACATTCAATAGAATGAAAGCTCCCTAAGGGCAGCAACAACTTCATTTTTGAATTCGTACACAGTAGGCACTTAATACTTGTTCACTGGATGGATTGACATTTTTACAACACTTGAAAATTTGCAACATCCTTTACAAACATCTCATTTCAGCTTCATGACAACCCTGTGAGATAGGGTGCCTAGGAAACAGAGATTAAGTGACTTTGGCCATGATCCCAAAGTTAGTTGACAGGTGGAGTCTGAACCCACAACTTCTTTAACTCCAATTCTCAACCTACTGTGCCATGACATTTTCCCAAAAGGTCAAGCCAGCACATATAACTTAGGAAAATCACAAGATTATGACTATAGAAATCTGAGCACACGTCTGAAAAAGCCCTTTCGGGGGACTTGTGGCCAAAATAAAGCAGCTACCTGAATGGACACAGGCAGATCAGCTCCCCACATCTAATAGAGCAAAAACCTAGAAATTACAGCAGGCCAAATAGTGATCAAAACATACAACGAGAAACCACTAAATGACTTCTTCCATCCCAGAACCACACGAAAAAAACACTCAAGCCAGCAAGCAAGATGATGTGAAGCCACTGGAGCTGGCTGATTGAAGGAGTTACATGTTTAGATCTGTGATAAAGGAAATTTCAGCATTGTTGGACTTGAGTAGTGAGAAGCTTGGGGCAGGGAAGCTTCCATTGTGATAATCTAGGCGACAGGTGAACCAGGCTAGCAGCTGTTTGAGCGGAGAGAAGAGGAGAGGTCAGATCCAAGGGATGTTGTAAAAGCAGAAATCACATGACTGGACAACTGGTTGCACCTATGAGGTGAGGGAGAGAGTGGGAGATGATACCAAGACTATGAACTGGAAGGATGGTAATGACTTTGATAGGACAAGAGAAGTTTAGAAGATGAAGTTTGGGGGAAAGATGGGTTCAATATGACAACAATTTTATTAAAGAGAATAACAACAATGAGACAAGCTGTGGGATGCAGCAAAAGCAGTAATCAGAGGAAAACTGATGATAAAATAGAGAAAGAATAGACCAACAAATTGGGTATAAAACTAAGAAAAACAGAACAAGAACTAATTGGAAGTCCCCAGTTAAACACCAAATTGGAAATCCTAAAAATTAAAAGATAAAGTTGAATGTAAGAAAACCACTGAATCAATAAAACTAGGAGTTGGTTTTATGGGGGGGAAAAAAGACCAGTAAAATAAACCACTGGTTAATGTGATTTTAAAAAGAAGAAAACCAAATAGTATCAAAAATTAAAAGGGTGAATATATCACCAATGAAGGTGAAATCAAAGCAACTGTTAGGAGTTATTTTGCCCAATTATAAGCCAACTTAACAATTTAAGTGAAATGGAAGAATACTTACAAAAAAATATAAACTGTCTAGATTAAAGAAGAGGAAATAGAATATCTAAATAAACCCATTTCAGAAAAAGAAATTGAACAGGTCTTAAATGAGCTTCCTAAGAAAAAAGCATTAGGACCAAATGGATTTACAAGTGAATTCTACCAAACATTTAAAGATCAACTAACTGCAATATTAAATAAGTTATTTGGAATAACAGGCAAAGGACTCCTGCCAAGCTCCTTTATAAATATGGTTCTGATACCTAAACCAGAAAGAGCAAAAACAAAAAGAATTCTAGAACAATTTCATTAATGAATATGGATGCAAAAATCCTAAGTAAAACAGTAGCTAAGAGACTCCAGTATATCAAGAAGATTATGCATGGTGATCAAATGAGATTTATACCAGGAATGCAGGATGGTTTAACATAATTATGTCAATAACAAAAAAAAAATAAAATCATATGATTATATCAGAAGATGCAGAAAAACTTTTAACAAAATACAACACTTATTCCTAATTTAAAAAAAAAACCACTTGACAGCATAGGTAGAAATGGATTTTTCCTTAAAATGACAAGTATCTACCTAAAACCATCAGCAAGTATTATTTGTAATAGGGATAAGCTAAATGCCTTTTCAATAAGATCAAGAGTGAAACAAGGATTCCCATTATCACTGATATTATTCAATATTTTATTAGAAATGTTAGCAATAGCAATAAAAGAGAAAGAAATTGAAGGAATCAGAATGGGCAGTGAGGTAACAAAACTATCTCTCTTTGCAGTTGAAATGAAATGATATAGTTGGAAAATTCTAGAGATTCAACTAAAAAGTTAGTTGAAACAATGAACAATTTTAGCAAGTAGCAGAATATAAAATTAACCCACATAAATCATCGGCATTTCTATGTCTTATCACCAATAAAACCCTGAGAAGAGATAATAAGATCCCATTTAAAATGACTACAGACAATATAAAATACCTGAGAGTATACTTGCCAAGACAAACTTAGGAACTACATGAAGATAATTATAAAAACCCTTTTTATACAAAAAATCATTTGAATAATTGAAGAAATATTAATTCTTCATGGGTAGGCAGAGCCAATATAAAGAAAATTACAATTCTACCTAAACTAGTCTTATTCAATGCCATGCCATCCAAATTAAATTACCAAAAATTTATTTTATTGAGCTTGAAAAAATAATTCATTTCAAAGAACAAAAAGGTCAAGAATATCAAAGAAATTAATAAAAAAATGTAAATGAAGGAGGTTTAGCAGTACCAATAATTATAGTAAGCTTGTGGTTAACAAATGTAAAGATTTAAGCTTTTGGGATAAGAATTCACTAGTTAAAAAAAAGTTGGGAAAAACTGGAAAGCAGTCTGGCAGAAATTGGGTATAGCCCCAGTATCTTACACCATTTACCAAAATAAGGTCAAAATGGATACATGACCTAGATATAGAGGGAGATAAAAGAAAATTAGAAGAATGTAGAACATGTTACTTATTAACTATGGATAGGAGAAGAATTTATGAATAAACAAGAGATAGAAAGCATTGTCAGATGTAAAATAAATAAATTTAATTACATTAAATTAAAAAAGGTTTTGTACAAATAAAACCAATGTAGCCAAGATTAGAAGGAAAGCAGAAAAGGGGAAAATCTTTATAGACAGATAAAGGTCTCCTATCTCAAATATTTAGAGAACTTCATTATTGATTAGAGAAATGCAAATTAAAAGAGCTTTGCAATATCTCACATCTATGAGACTGGCTAAAACGATAGAAGAGGAAAACCACACATGTTGGAGGGTACGTAGAAAAACCGGGACACGAATACCCTGTTGGTGAAATTGTGAACTGATCCAGTTGTTCTGGAGAGCAATCTGAAATTATGCTCAAAGAGTTACAAAACTGTGTGTAACCTTCTGACCCAGGAAAAGCATTAGTAGGTCTTTTGTAAAATATTTATAACAGCTCTCTTTGTGTTGGCAAAGAACTGGAAATTGAGGGGACGCCCATCAATTGTGGACTGGATGAACAAGTTGTGGTATGTGATTGTGCTGTAAGAAATGATGAGCTGGTTGATTTTAGAAAAACATGGCAAGACTTGTATGAAATAAGGAAAAGTGGAGCGACCAGAACCAAGAGAGTATCATATACAGTAACAGCAACGCTGTTCAAAGAACAATGGTGAATGACTAACCTATTCTGAGTATTATAAATACTCAAATCAACTACAAAGGACTTATGAAGGAAGATACGCTTCACATCCAGAGAAAGAACTGCCAAATAGGAGTATGGGGGTATGCGTGTGTGTGTGTGTGTGTGTGTGAGTGTGAAATGGTGGCCTTCTCTAGTGTGGGGTGGGAAGGCAGTGAAGGAAACAATTTGAAACTTAATGTAACAAAATTAAATTTTAAAAAACGAAAAAACAGCGGAACTTTAAAAGCTCTCTTGCTGAGAGATGGAATTTTTTCTTTAGCCACTTAAACAATCAATGAAAATGAATAGCTAGTTACAATTTAAAAATTTACTTTTCTTCTGGCTAATGAAAGGCAATGACTATTAAATAATAAATGTGCTTTAAAAAAAGACATGAGGAAACTGAGGCCCAGAGAGGGAAGCGGTCATCCCAAGGTTACAGAGTTAGTGTGTGTTACAGCTGGGATCTAAACTAAACTCCATAGGCCGCCATTTTAACTCTGCATATGGCTCTGGTCTGGCTTCCTTTTTAGGAACTTTTATGTTACAGCTAAAGCAACCAGTGTTCTGGTCCCTAAATTTAGTACATCAGTACACCATCACCCTGCCTGGTTGTGCACAGACCAGGAATGCCTTCTCTTTGCCATGAGTGGGGGGTGGGGAGGAGAGAGGGAGAGGGAGAGAAAGAGGAGGAGAGGAGAGAAGGAGAAAAAGGAAGGAGGGAGAAAGGAGAGAAGGGGGAGACCAATCAGCTACAACCAGCTATAATCTAGGAGGAAAACCAGGAGTACCCAGTACAGGGCAAGTAGAAGGAAGAGAGAATTTATCAAGGGAAGTGTGACTCATAGGAAAGAGATTTAGAAAGAGAAGGGAGAGAAGACAAAGGGGCCTGGGGTCCCTTGTACTCCGTTTCCCAGGCAATGGGAGTGGGCCGGCTTGCAGGGAGCTGCTAATAGGCCTGAAGGACCCTGGGCTGGCTCTGAGCTCACTCCCCAGGCCACCTAAACTCAGACGTGCCCACAAAGCAGCAGCATCCTCCCCTGTAGGCAAGAGTAAAGAAGTGATTCTTGAGGTGCACTTTTCCATGACCAAGGGGAAGAAAGAACTGGTTCAACAACTTTAGAGGGTGATTTGTTCCACCCACCCAGGGTGATGCTACCAGGAAGGGGGGCCCCACAAATGCCCATGGGACAAATGTCAAGGCTCAAACCACACAGAAAATACACAGTGAATACCCCCCCCCCACACACACACCTCATTCACTCATATACCCACACACTCACACACATCCTGACTGACCCCTAAAGTTGTATGAAAAATTGATGGCCCCTTTGGCATAGGGACCTGCAATCCTGGATGTCCAGTCTGCTACAAACCTTCCTAGAGGGCATGGTACCAGCACCATCACTGAAGTGGCTGCCATCCTGACCCACGCCCTGGTCTCATAGAGTCATGTTCCATTAGTCTCCTGGGGGTATCAATAAATACAAAGTGTTGATAGAAAAGACAAGCTGCCCCTAAGTTTCATGGGCCAGAATTTTTGGTTGGAACTAGGGATGTCTCTCTGGGAAAAAATGCTGATAAAAATCCATTGTTCTTACTACTTTCCCCCACCCTCCCACGCTTGAAATTACTATTCATTTAATTGTATTTACACGTATAGTATGGTGGAATGGAGGCTCCTTGAGAACAAGGCTTGTTTCATTTTTGTCTTTGTATCCCCAACACAACGGCTGGCACACAGTAGGTGCTTAATAAATGTTTATCCCTCTTCCTCCAGCTTTATCACACACCTGCTAGGGACAGACCGCTGGGCTAGGCAGGTGGGCAACAGGGAAATGTGTTGGACTCCAACCTGTGCAGCTTTCAGAGAATCTCGGATCAAGCTATCTTTAGAGTCAATCAATCCACAAGGATTTTTTACTGTTAATTTAATAAATTCTTAGACTGAGAGAAAGAGGAGCAGGAAGTGGAGGTCAGGATTCCAATGGCCTGACGATGATACCACCAAAGCTCTTGGGAGTTTTTTGGAAACCCAGAGGTCAGCAGGGTGGGGGAAGGAGATGATGGTTTCTTTCCACTGGCTGGGCCAAAGTGTTCTATTTATAAACCTGATTACTCTTCATAACCTAATACCTTTCCCCCCTCCAAACATTCATCCAAATGCTGGCCCCACAGGGTTATAGAGGATCGGGATCAGTAATGTGCTTACCCTGCCTCCTCCAGGGGATACTTCTCAGTCCAGATGGTCTTTCTAAGTGGATTAGATCCGTCCCTGGTTCCTCTCCATCCTGAGCCCGCCACAGCCTCCAGCTCTACCTCTCACTGCTCCGGGATGCCGTGAGGCCGATAAGATCTGAAGGGTCAGAAAAGAGTGTCCTGAGCGGCGAGTTCTCTCTTTAAACTGGGGGTCATGGGCTCCAGTTCCCTGCTTAGTTAGGATCCAGTGTCTCTTTTCGGTCAAAGAGAATAATGGTAGCTGGCCCTTCAGGAGGTCTACTCCCATCAGAGGGGTCTGGAAGCATGAGCCCCTGGTTTGTGTGGGTGTGGAGGGAGAAGGAGTTTGGGTGGGATGGCTAGATGACCCCTGAGAGTCTAGGCAGTTAGGTATCCTCATTCATTTACATTTCAGATTCTCACACACTCCCCCTCCCCCACAAAGTTCAATTCTTCATTTATGAAGCACCTCCTATGTGCTTGTGAGAGACAGCAAGGTGTGGGGATAGAGGGACAGCTGATCAGAAAGATCTGGGTTCAAGTGCTGTTTCTGACATGTGATGGCTCAAGTGAACCTGCAGGAAAGGCTTAATCTCTCAGTTCTCCCACAGGGGTGGAAGTTTCCACCAGAGTCCAAAATCAGGATTAAAACAAACAGTCCCTGCCCTGGAGAATTCATTTTCATTCTTCTTAAAGTTGGTCCCCAAATACACAGAGACCCCAACCACACAAACAACCAGGAGCAGATTCAGACCAGTGCACAGTGGCTGGAAGCAAGGAAGAAAGACCCCAGGGCCTTTTCTCTCTGAACTTAATTCCTGGGCCTTCTGGGGCTAGCCAGCCAGTCTTGGCACTTATGCAGAGCCCCACCCGCTTCTGCCCCATAACACCATTGCCCCGCTATGGCTTCTGTATCACACAGGATCACAGATTGACTGCTGGAAGCTGCCTGGGGGGGCCATCCCTCAGGGTTTACAGATGAAGAAGGATAAGAAATCTATCCAAGGTCATAGAAGCAGTAAAATCTCTGAGGCAGCATGTGAAGCCAGCTCCTTTGGCTCCAGAGCCAGGGCTCTTTCCATCAGATCACACAGATGTTTTCCTTTCATTCTATACTTAAGTCAACAAGCCTTTGTTAAGCTCCAGGCACTTGGGAGAAGGGCTGGGTCTACACAGAAAAAGGTAAAAGCCAGTTCTGCTTTAGAGGGGCTTTGCAGTGTAATGGAGAAGAGAACATGCAAACAGCTATGTACAATGAGGATACGGGAAGGATAAAAGGGAAATGATCGACCAAGAGAGGAAAGCAGCTCAGGGGGATCGGGAAAGGCTTCCTGCAGAAGGCAGGGTTTTAGCTGAGATTTGAAGGAAGCCAGGAAGGCCAGGAAGAGGAGAGATGATGGGAGAAGGTTCCCAGCCTGGGGGACATCCAGAGACAATGCAGGGAGGCTGGAGATGGAGTGCCTTGTTGCGCTAATGGGCAGGAGGCCAGTGCCTCTGGACTGAAGAGTATGGGGGGGGGAAGGGAAGGAGAGGCTAAAATGGTGGGGGCAAGGGGGGCAGGTTATGAAGGACTTTAACAAGGAAGTTAGGAAGAGGGGAAAGGTCATCTTGGACATAGTCTTCAGGACGTCTAGTTCAAGCTGTCCAATAGGCAGCTGGAGACAAGAGATTCTGGGTCAGTAGGGAGGTAGATGTGAGGATCATCGATCATCGAATCCATAGGGGCTGATGAGGTCAACAAATGAATAGTATGGAGGGAGGACAGACGGGGGCCCAGGACAGAATGAGGACCGAGAAAAGGCCATTGGATCTGGCAATTGGATCACTGGAACTTTGGTCAAGGGAGTTTTGGCTGAATGAGCTCAGCACACATCTTATGATTTATAAATAACTTCTGTCATGATAATGCTCTGAGGTAGGCAGTACAGGTGGCCCCCCCTTTACAGAGGAGGAAGGCACAGGGGAGTTAAATGACCACAACAGCTTCCAATCACACAGCCAGTAAGTAAGCCTTGATTGGTCTCCTGATTCAAAGGTCTAGGGGATTCTTTTCACAAATATAACACCCCAATAGATCTGGGACCTTAGACTAGGATGAGTCTCTTGTTCCTAGCTTATAAGATTCCCTGTCATGTCTTTTATCTAGATCCAACACAAAGGATTTACCCAACATATTAGAGGACCTATCGCTGGTTCTCTCAATGTTTCACGGATACCAATGGCTCTCCCAGGGGGTACAGCTGGTTGCTATCCTTTTCTCTTTGATTAAGAACCCATTCCCATCTTTGCCAGCGATGGATGTCAAGGTTAACTCCCTGTCATGTAGGTTAACTTTAATGAGGCCTGTACCAATGTTTTCTCTCTGACACTCAGCCGGGGTCTTTAGCCCACTGAATCATATTAACGATGAATGGTAGTTTCCAAGCCCAGAGAAAGGGAAAAGGAGGCAGAATTCTTGCAGTTACCTTAGACATCAGACTTTGATCAGCAATGTCTGAGGCAAAGATTCTTTTTTCCAATCAGCAGCTTTCTTTTTTTATCTTAGTTGCATTGATTTTGTTAGAAAATAAAAAGGCTTTCCAATTTTATATACTCAGGTATATAGGAGGAAGCTGAGACCCAGAGAAATAATGTGAGTTGCTCCGAGTCTCACAGGTGATGTGGGTCAGAGGCAGGTTTTAAACCAAGGTCCTCTGACTCCAAGCCTGGGAACCAAAGCCACCTCACCACAGGTGAAGGGAGGTCCAAGAAAGAAATCAACGGTATCTTCACCTGTGGTTTGGACATCAGTGGTATAGGGAGCATAGATTCATCCCAAAGAACAAAAAAGCAAGCAGGCTTCTTCAGTGCTTGGGGCCCTCTCTAAGATCCCTCCCAGCCCTAGACCAAGGACTCTGTGATCCTTTGGGGACCCTTTCCAGGGACCTCCCAGATCTCTTCAGTAGATTCTCTGTCACTGGATTTCCATAGAGGCCATTCTAGAGACACCTTGTGTTTCCTCCCTGGTTACTGTTTCCCTTAAAACATCCATTATTTTGTCTAGCTTCCCTCAAAAGCTCAGAACCAACCTGAAGTCTCTGTGGTCTACGTTACTCAAATAACATGTGACTTCTTTGGGAGGATAAACTTTGTTTTGCCTTCTAAAGACATATGTGTGTGTGTGTGTGTGTGTGTGTGTGTGTGTGTGTGTGTGTGTGTGTGTTGGATGTGTGTATGCTTTCAAACACAAAAGATAATAAACTCAGAGCTGGGAAAGGCTTACAGATAGTCTAATCTAACCTGATCCTTTTATGGGTGAGGAAACAGACCTAGACAGTGGAGTTACTCGTACAAAATCACACAGGTAAGAAGCAGGACGGCCAGAGACCCAGGACTTGAACCTGGATCCTCTGACTTTAAATCCAAAGTGATTTTCACTGCAACATATTACCACCCTGAACTTTTCTTTTAGAAAGATTTTCCTTTTGAATGAAGACAAGGCAAAACCAAAACCAAAAGACTAAGTAAAACTTTAACTAAATAAAATACAAAAAATCCAGAACAACAAAACCTAGGCTGTAGATGCCACCTGTTACTTACCAGCTTTTAAAAGAAACTCTGGCAGTGTGCGCTCACTTTAACAAGGGAATGCCAAGGTGGTAAGTCTGGCGGCTGTTAAAGGGAGTCTGAAGAAGGCTTGGGCAGGGAGCACAGTCATCCCAAGGGTGATGATGGATAAAACTGGAAGAAGGAAAACAAGAGATCTGATGACCAATTGTTTTGACCATCCTCACTGCTGCCGATGACAAAGATGAAAAAGGAAAACAGGGCCCTGGGCTCCCCCATTCTGCACCCTTGCCATGCAGGGCCAGCCACTTTCTGCCCCCAGTCTCCGTCTCCCCACTCTGTAGAATGAGGGCGTTGGGCCAGGTGGCCTTCTAGGTCCACTCCAGGTCCAGCGCTAAGAACCTCAGCTCCTATGACCCACAGAGGGCAGCTAGGAGCCCCCGGTAACTCCTACGATGGAATATAAGCAGGATGGATCATGAGAAGGGCCTTCTTTCCTCTGGGGTCTTGTCAAGGGACTCACTGAAAGATGGGTGAATCTGAATCCTCACCGTCCTTACTGACTACCCAAAAAAGGCAAGTTTTTGTGGGAAGCAACGCCCCCTTGAGGGTCATTTCTGACAAGATGTCTTCCATACGCCTCAACTAGATGGTGTATCACAGTCCAAAGACCCCAGTTCAAATCTCTCACCATCAAAATGATGCAGACTTCTACTCCAGAGGCTGGCAGCTGCCCTGCCTGGAACACACCCCCACCAATGTTCACTCCTGTCTTCAGGAGTCAGATAAGCCCAGGGAACTCTCACCACTTTAAAGCCATACCATGTAGAGAAGAGATCTCCCCACATGTTCACTCATATATACCCGGCATTTAATAAAACCTGGACTCAGGAAATTTATTCATTCCTCACTCATCTATTCATTCAGTATTTAAGTGCCTACTACAAGGGTGACGCAGCGGATAGAGCACCAGGCCTGGATTCAGGAAGACCTGAATTCAAATCTGACCTCAGACACCTCCTAGGCGTGCGACCTTAGGGAAGCATTTTACCCTGTTTGCCTCAGTTTCCTCATCTGTAAAATGAGTTGGAGAAGGAAGCGGCAAACTGCTCCAGTATCTCTGCCAAGAAAACCCCAGATGGGGTCTTGAAGAGTCGGACATGACTAAAATAACTGAACGATTTTGTGTGCGGTCTTGTACTTACTGACTGATACAAATAAAACAATGAAAATTGGTCAGGGCCCTCAAAGACTTTGCTTTCTGCTGGGGGAGAGTTAGTTAGAGGTAAGTAGTTAGAGGTAAATTATGACAAGATAACTGCAGGAAGAAGGGAGGATTTCGGCTCTCCATTCAGTTGTGGGACCAAAAACAAAGCACATTTCTGCTCAATAGAATGGCTTCCTCCCCCTGCACCTCACACTCCAGAGATCAGAGCTTTCCCTACCTGCTGGGTGCCTCTTCCATCAGGACTGGGATTGCTGAATGCCTTAGCCCACCTAAACAGCACATCTCTTCAAGGAGATCTTTAAGGTGTGATGTGAGTGCTGAGTGCAAGTTCCAGGGACTGAGGAGCTATCCGAGGGTGAGGAGGAACCTCAAGCACCTCCACACAGGGAGACCAGTACTGTGGCCTCATCCACTCACTAGCTCTGCCAAATAGTTAAGAGAACTGGCTGGCCAGGAGTTTAATCCTGAAGGATTTCCTCTTTAAGAACATAAGTACAAATCCTGACTGTCTCAGCTGTGATAGTGTCTTTTTTTTTTTAATTTGAAAACCCGAAAGTACTTTGAAAATGTAAAGATAAACCCCACAAGTTTTTGGATGTGAAAATAAGGTTTGTAGTTTCCACTTGGGGAAGAGGATGCCTGAGTGGTCTCAGTCACAATAAGGAAAAAGTCCCTCTACAAAGTCTACAGGAATTAGCGGCAACCTCAGTTAGACATCCCAGGTCCCACCATGCCAGGCCCATCCTCCCTCCTGATCTCCATCCCTTAGAATCCCCCTTCACTTTCAAGGCTTAGCTGCCTCCTCCAGGAAGCTGCCTCTGATCACCCCCCAAAGTTAGTGCTGCCTTCCTCTTCCGGCAGAGGCCTGAAAAGTTACACAACTTAGGATGGGCAGGAAAGCAGCCCCAAGACACAGCCAAGCACAAACCCCCCTCCATCTTCTTTCCTGGCCTCTCCTCTTGCTAACTGCAGTCCATTTGATCAGTGGCTCCAAAATGGGGGTGCTGAGCCCCCACAGGTCTGTTCATTCAGCATTTACTAACAGCCTGCTATGCACCAAGTACTATGGAACCCAGAGAGGAAGAAAGGAAAGCCCCTGAACTCAAGGTTTTACTACCTAGAAGAGAGATTATAAAAAGTGGAGTGAGATAAATCTATGATGGGTCCAACCGTGGAGCGAATCACTTCGAGAGCTGATGGGGGGGGGAGGGAAGAAACCAAGGCAGACTTCCCGAAGGAGGTGGCGTTTGATCTGGGCCTGAAGGACTGTATAAGATCACAGAGATGAATTTCAAAGTCCCGAAGATCAGCTCTCAAAGATGGGAAAGACCTAAATGGCCTCGGCTGGGAATACCTGTTCCCATCCCAGCTAACACCCACCTGTTCAGATGAAACGGAAGATGAAAACAGATCTTTCCCTTCTTTGACAAAAGGAAACACGCCGTATTTCCCCATGTTCTAATTCCTGTCTTCTCTGGCCCAAGGATGGGGCAGTCTGCTTTCACCTCTGACCCTGAATCCAGAACTTACTGGGGAAAGTAGGGAAACGAGATGTTTCAAGTCTTGTTGAAAATGCACAGCTGGGAAAAGCAGAAGAGAAGAGGGTGCAGGGAAAGACGCAACTAACGAGGTGAATTCACCTACAGAAAGCCTAAACTATACATAACACCCTTATCAGTCACTCATTTTTCAGTCGTGTCTGACTCTTTGTGACCCTATTTGGGTCTTCTTGGCAGAGACACCGGAGTGGTTTGCCATTTCCCTCTCCAGCTCATTTTACAGATGGGGAAACTGAGACAAACAAGGTTAAGTGACTTGTCCAGGGTCACACGGCTAGTAAGTGTCTGGAGCCAGGTTTGAACTCAGGAAGATGAATCTTCTGGACTCCAGGCTGGGAGCTGTGTGCACTATGACGCCACCTAGCTGCCTTTATGGTATAATAATGTTTCCTTACATTCGGGATCTGTTCAGCCAGTCTTTAACAGATGGGCCTCCAGTTTTTTTGCTATCACTTTTAAAGTTCCAAAGTGTTTTTACATCTATTATCTCATTAGTCTTTTCTTTAACTTGGCTTACCAATACTAAAGCCTTTAATATATGCTTGTAGACTGATTAACCTAACCCAATGCTTCTACATACAGTAGGTACCTAATAATAAATGGTGTTTGAATAAAATTTAACATAGCCTGATGACATGACTCTGTCTCCCTCCTTTATTAGTACCACAGAGCAGGGGTTCTCAAAGTGTGGTCTGGGGCCCCCAGAGAGGGGGCATTTGTGGCCCCAATGCTTCTACATGCAGTAGGTGCCTAATAATAAATGGTAATTGAATTTATCTATTTATGTATTACATATTTTATTTATTGTTTGATTACATGACTGTCTCCCTTCTTTATTAATGCCACAGAGCAGAGGTTCTCAAAGTGTGGTGTGGGGCCTGCCAGAGGTCCTCAAAACCCCTTCAGGACATTTCTGAAGTCAAAACTATTTTAATAATAATAATACAAAGATGTTACTTGCCCTTTTTACTTGTGTTCTCTGCCAACGTGAAAGACCGAATTAACATCTTATCCACAGAATTGCAATTTTGCTTTACAAATGAATGAATCTACAGACATAGCTGGACTTGTTACTTTGCTTTTATTTTTCCATATCGGCATCAAAAGGAGACCTTTTATGTGCATGCTTGGCAACGGAAACAAGAAGTGATGAAATATTCAGTGCTGAATGACTTTTTGAATCTTGTGGTTTATCCCGGAACAAGTGTGCTGACACTTGCACCGATAGCGCAAAAACAATTTGCAATTTACATGTGCAAAAATGAAAACCAAATGCCACTCTTCTCACTACATTTTGTTTTTCATAAAAATATGTTAGTTATGTTTTTGATGGCTTTTATTACTATTATTTTTAGAAGAGTAAAATATTTTTTTAAAAAATGATTAGTCGGCCTCAATAGATAAGTGGCCAAAGGACATGAACAAACAATTCTCAAAAGCAGAATTGTAAAGTATTTGCAGCCATATGAAAGAACACTCCAAATCATTAATAATAAGAGAAATACAAATCAAAACAACCCCAAAGTGAGGTTTCACCTCACACCCAACAGATTGGCAAAGATGACAAAAAATGACAGTCAACAGTCATTTTTTCATAGTCAATATGTCAACATGGAGAGTTGGAGGATGATAGGCGCACTGATACATTGTTAGTGGATCTGTGAAATGGTATAACCATTTGGGAAAGTGATTTAAAATTATGTGAAGTGACTAAAATGTGCATGCCCTTTGATCCAAAAACTCCTGTTACTGGGTTCCTAGGAAACCAATGATAAAAAGAATGTCCTCATAAACTCCAAAATATTTAGAGCAACACTTTTTGTGATAGCCAAGAACTGGAAACAGTCAATGCCCATTGATTAGAGAATGGATAAAAAACTGTGATAGGTGGACATCATGGAATATTACTGTGCTCTAAGTGATGTGTGTGATGGACACAGAGAAGCATGGAAAGATCTCTATGGATTGATGCAGAGTGAAGTCGGCAGAACCAAGAAAACAAGTTACAAAGTAATTACCACAATGTGAATGGAAAGCATAACTATAAACCAAAATACTGAAAGTAAATGTAACGGGATAATAAGGATCAAACAGGACTTGAATGGAGAAATATGAGAAGACACTCCCAACCCACCCCTGCGTGAAGGCGAGAGGTCCACAGGGGTTACAGATTGCACCTTTCAATGTACTGATTGGTTTGTGCTGATACTTCCCCCCTTATCTTTAAAAACTACTAATTTTTAACGGAATGGCTCTGTGAGAGGGGGAAAACTATGATGACATCAAAAAAAAAACCCTCAAAAGATAGCAATAAAAACTTATTTTAAAAAATGATCACTTTTAATTTCTAATACAGTATAACCCACCTAAACAAAAGCTCTTTGGGTTCCTTAATAATGCTGAAGAATGTCAAGGGGTCCTGAAGACTAAAAAGGTTGAGGACAGAACAAGGAGAAATGGATAGAACTAAACTCAATGTTAGAAAAAGAATCCCAGCTCTCCAAAAGTGGAATGAGTGGCCTCAGTGGGGAGGGAGGAGGGATGGAGGAAGGGAAGCTCTCCTTCCCTGGGAACCTTAAAGCAAAGGCTGCGTGACAGACCACTTGTAGGGCAGGCTGAAGAGATGTTTATTCCTGGTTTCTCTTGTAACAGATGGTCACGGAGGTCACTTCCAACTCAAACCATGACTACTCTCATCCACCCAGCCCTGGGTCAATCTCCCAACTTCCTCAGTCATTTTGGTTCCTTATTCCCAAGCTGGATCCATCCTAGTAAATGCAGCTGTAGTGCTGGTGGGAGGGGGTGAGGGGGGAATGTACAAACTCAGGACATACTTTGACATTATGAACATTTTTCTCCATCACTTTGTTTACTCAGTTTCCTCATCTGTAAATTGGGGATAATAATAAGCCCTACTTCCCAGAGTCATTGTGAGGATAAAATGAAATAATATTTGTAAAGCTCTTTGCAAACCATAAAGATGCCAACTATTATTATTATTAATTAATTAATAATTCTGAGACCTGACTGCGCAGTTCTTCAGTATCATCAGCTCCAGTCATCTCGATCTCCACCCTGACTGGAGCCACACACTGGTCCACTTCAGACTAAGCCCTAATTCTGTACTAGACTGTTCCAAAGAGGTTCCACTCTGAAATACCCCCTCCCTTGGACTGCCCACACTTCCTTGATCCCTCCCAACTCCCACCACTTGGGCTTCGTTGAAATCCTAAGTCAATCATTACGGCAGCAGACAACAGGGAGGGCTTGACCCCACTGTCCGCCATTGGCCGGAATCCCTCGTCCCCCATCTGTTGCTGGTCCTAGGTGGCCCCAGGGATTTCTCCAGCTCCTCCCAAGCTGATGAGCAAAACTGAAAGGTCATGAAGCCATGACCCACCCACTACAAATAGCGGTGGCCTGCCTGGCCCCTCTCTGAAACCTTTCTGTCCATTGCTTCTCTTCCAGCCATGATGGCCTCTTCCAAAGCTTTTCTTCTCTCGAGCCCCACGTTTTGCAGCCTCTTCCTTCACTCATTTCAAGCCTCCATTTTCTCTACACCATTTCTTAAACGTTTTCCGGTTTTCACCCCCTCCTTCCTCTCCTCCTGTGTAGGGATGAAGCATCCTCAGGTCCTGGCAAGGATAATGCCTCTATTTTTGTTTGCCCTTGTTCCCTTCCCCTCCTGCCTCCTTCCTGGTTAAGTCTGGCTTTTCCCTAAGGTCAGCTCTCGAGGACAGGGCCTTTTTTATTCTTGCCTTAACAAGCTGCTTGGCACATAGTAGGCATTTTATGGATGTCTGTCGATGAAGAGATCATTAAGTCACTCCAAATCAAAAGGACTTTTTTCTGCTTAAATCTTCCTTGACTTCTCAGAAACTTTCCATACTGCTTGGCCCACTCCACTCACTCCACCCTCCAGTTTTTGAGGCACTAGAATTGAGGGTGCGAGTTCCCCCCAGGCTCTGCTCCTGCCGCTCTAATTCTGCCTCCCCCCCCCTTCTTTATCTTCGTTTTCCGAGGCCCTGCCCTCCTCTTTGTTAATACCCTCTCTCTCTGGTTCAGTTCCACAGCTTCACCAAACAGTTTATCTCTAGCTCTTACCTTTGGCCCCAAGCCCCAAAATGCCTACTTCTGAGCCTATTCCTCTAACTTCCCGGACCCAAAGCCAAACTCAACCATCCCTCTATTAAACCATGATCTTCCTTAACGGGGTCATTCACCTCACTGGCACCACCCTGAGCCCAGGCCTGTCTTCAAAACCAAGGAACTCTGATTTTCCTTTTTCCTTCTTCCTCATAACACGAACATACAGATACTTATAATTAGTATGTGCATATATCACTTATGTAAATATATTTTATGTTATATAGATGAACCAAATATACCGTATACATTGTATAACTGTACATAATACATAACATATGTAACACATATTCTATTATACACATAACATATATTGTGTAATATATACATTATTCAATATACAGTATACATCACAAATAGAATATATACATTCTATATATTACACACATACATTGCATAATATATTCAACATGTGATATATGTGTATCATATAATGTATAATAGATTATATTTAGTATATGTGTACATAGAAGTATATACACACACACACATAAATAGATATATATTCATTCATTCTAGTCCAGGCCCTGGGGCTGTCATTGAGGGAAGAAATCATCGTGCTGAAGAGGCCCCCCTTCCTCAGCACCAAGTACCACCAACTGCTGACCAACTGCCACAAACAGAGTCCTGGGCCCAGCAGCCCCCTCCAGGCTAAGCAATTCCTATGGAGAAGGGGCTGGCCATCCCCACCAAATGTCAACCAACCGTCGTCCACCTGGGCAGCCTTGATGTTGCATTAAGGGCCCCTGAGGAGAGACAGGAAGCAGCGTGCACCACAACCCCCTCCCCCCCATCACGTTAACCATTATCTCCCTTCAGACCCTGACAGAGACGGCCCAGGACCCTGAGCCCAAGCTCTGGGGATGCAAGCCTTCCAGCCCAGTGCCCTCTGCCACCCTCCTGGGGAGCAGCCCCTGGGGACAACTCCTTCCTACAAGGGCTTACAGACCCAGCGACTGCATGAAGACCCAAAAAAGAAAGCTCTTGTCCTCAGTCCTTAGCCCAATCAAATGGTCCAACATCACAAGCGGACAGGATTTTATCATTGTGAATGACATCACAGCAGAGGGGTGACCCTGTGCTCTGCTGCTGCCCCCAAGGACCACAGGACCCTGCCGGTGGACTTCCAGCAGAGGCTTTCCATGTCATCTCTCCCATCAGATCTGGGAGAGCAGGAGTGGTCTGACTTTTCTGTCTGTACCCCCACACTGTACATGCTTAAAACTCTTTACATGTAACACTACAACCCTGGGAGGCAGGTGCTATTATGTTCCCTGCTTTACAGATGAAGAAACTGAGGCAACCTTGACCAGGATCATACTGTAAGTGTCTGAGGTATGGGCTGAACTTGGGCATTGACACCAAGTTCAAAGATCTATAGAAAGGCAGCTAGGCGGCACCAGAGTGTGCAGACCACTGGGCCTGGAGTCAGGGAGACCCCGAGTTCAAATCTAGCCTGAGGACCCTGGGCAAGTCACAAGCTCTGTGTTCCTTCGTTTCCTCAACTGCAAAATGGATATGATAATGATAGCACCCACCTGGCAAAGCTTTTGTGAGGATCAAATGAGACGACATCTGTAGAGTTTATCAGAGTCCCTGGCACGCAGGAAATGCTATGCAAATGGTTATTACCATTATTCTGTCTCATAGAATAAGTTATATTATAAATATGTAAGATATATTCATTCCTCTCCTCTGATTAGTTACCAAACTCTGTCGATGCTCCCTCTGCAACAGCCTCCCTCCTCTGGTCTGTGTTACAACCTGACGGCCTAGCTCGAGAGCTTCCTGACTGGGCCCCCTGCTTCCCAGTGGAGCCGGCTTTCAAACTGAGGCCGTTTGGCTGGATCGTGGAGCGCCAGAAGTGGTGCTCTCTACGATGGGAGCTGGAAAGCTAAGTCGGGCCAAGTTACAAAGGGTTTTAAAAGTCAGAATTGATATTTTATCCAAGAGGTCATAGACTGCCAGTCTCTGACTTTACATTGAGAAGGGGAGACCTGAAATGGTGACCGCTGCCACTAATGAGAAAGCATTCAAGACCTTCTTCTCTCCATGTTTTAAAGCTTAGCTCAAATATCATCAATGCGCATCGATTCAGTGCTTTCTATGTGCCAGGCACCAAGTTGGATGCTAGGGACCCAAAGATAAAAGGGAAGCGCTCCTGCCCTCAAAGACCTTACATTCTGGCGGAGGAAACACGTGTACAAGCATATAGGTGACATGTACAAAGTGAATACAAGGTCGTTTGGGGAGGGGTTGCGCCAGCAACTGGGGAGTCCAGAAAAGGCTTAATGAAAAAGGTGGGACTTGAGCAGAGCCTGGAAGGAAACCAGAGTTTCCAAGAAGCAAAGGGGAGGAGAGAGGGCATTCCAGGCATTGCACTCTGCCATTGCAAAGCCTGGGAACTGGAGTGTTACGTAAGTGGAACGATGATGGCAGCCAAGTATGAAAAAAATTTAAAAGTCAAACAAAGGAGGTCATGTTTTATTAGCATTAATAAAGAAAGTCAGATTTTATTGAGAGGGAATTTGACGTGATCAGACCTGTGCTTCAGAAAAAGCAGGGGTTGAAAGAGTTAGGTAAGTGGTGACTAAGGCTTGAACTAATTAATGGTGGGTACGTGAGGGGAGAAGAGGACAGATGCAAGAAACAGAGATAGAAAAGGCAAGATCTGGCAACTGGAAACACAAGGGGAGACGGAGCGTGGCGTCACGGATGACAGCAAAGCCTCCAGCCTGCACGACTATAATGGTACATTCAAAGGTAATTGGAAGAGGACTGGGTTTGAGGGCTGGGGAGGGGAAGGATGGCGAGTTCTGCTGTGGACATGCTGAATTTGAGATGTCTATGGAACATCCGGTTGGAAATGTTGGGAGAGGAACAAAGACTGGAAAGCCAGCTCTGGGAACCATGTCTAGAGAAGGTCACTGAACCTATGGGAGTAGAGAGGGTGATGAGGTCACTGACGGAGAGGACGTAGGAGTGTGTTGGAAGCAGCTCAAGTGTGAGCGCTTACACCTCGAATATCTGCAAACACCCCAAGTCAGGACCCGACTTATTGTTTTGTTGACTATCTAACCTTGAAAGCGATAGAGAAAATGTTAATAATGCCATTTAAACTGGAAAGTATGCACACAACCCCTCCCCCCTCAGCCAGTTGTTAAACAATTCCCAGCATACCCCTAGAGAAAGAAAGGGGGCCCAAAGGAGAGCTTTGGGGGACGGCCACACTTGGTGAGCACGATGAAAATGGAGCATCAGCAGGAAACAGGATCAGGAAAACCCAGGGAAGAGAGAGTCCCCAGGAGGGAGGAGTGAAGGCAGCAGAGGATGATGATTATCACTGCTAAATTACCCATGCGCCAGACACTGTGCTAATCACTTTATAATTATCCCACTTGACCCTCACCGAGACAGCAGCTAAGGGACTTGCCCAGGGTCACTCAGTGTTCAGACAGGCTGTGCTTAGCCTGTCCCTGTGGGCTCTCAAGTAATCAGAATTAAGGAGAGGCTGCGTAGGATCTGAGGAAGAGGAGGAGGAGGAGGTGAAGGCAGCTGATAAATGTTCCCAGGTCAGACTTCCTGTCCCGCTAGGTTTGCATTCCTCCACCTACAACAGTCACACATTATTCTGTATTTGTCCCTTGTGTTTCAGCCTTATTAATACCTAGCATTGCCCTCTGATCCAGCCAAATGAGCCTTCTGTTCCTCAGGTACAAGGAACGGTCGATTCATTTCCCACCTCTGGGCATTTGCACAGAATGTCCCCAGGCCTGAAATGTTCTCTTTTTCATTTCCCAACTCTTACAACCCCCGACCAAGGCTCCTATCAAATCTACCTCCCGCCTGGAGCCTATTCTGACCCCCACCCCAGCCCCAAATTACTATGTATTTATTTAGTCTATATATGTGCATGTTGTCTCTACCATAGAACACAGGTTCCGTGAGGGCAGGCCTTGCTTGCTTAGAGACAGCAGAGAGTGCTGGGCCTAGAGTCGGGAAGACCTGACTCCAAATCTAGCCTCAGACACTTACTGGCTGTTTGCTTCTTGACAAGTCACTAACCTGTTTGCCTCAATTTCCTTTACGATAAAATGAGGGGTCCAGGGAAGAGAAGGAAATAAACACTTATTAAGCACCTACTATGTGCCAGTCACTGTGCTAAACGCTTTTTTTTTTTACAATTATTATTTCATTTGGTCCTCGAAACAACCCGGGGAGCTCAGGCAAACAGAGAAAGCCAATAATACCTTGCTTTTTTCATCCAGCTGACCGTTCTGACTGGCCAATTAACAAGCCAACCTGGTTATCTTCTTTAACCGTTTTTAAACAGCCTTCAACGGACCATTCACTGGACTTACCTCAATGGCCGGCTGTATTTTGCACAGTGCGGCCTACAGATGCTGGCTCAATCTAGTCTATGGGGGAGCTCCATACTCTCAGTAGGTTCAGAATTTCTGGGCCAAAGGAAGGCAACCAATGGTTGCGTTTCGTCCACCCTCGTTGGCCCAGGCAAAATGACGTTACAGAGGTAGATTGACGTGAAAGGGTAAAAATGGAAAAAGCCACATCTGGCTTGCTGAGGCTGACCAGCTGTGTGAGACATTTAAGCTGCTTGGCCTCAATTTCCAGCCCTGTGAGATGGGAATACTAGCGATGATGATCATGACGCCTACAATTCTCATCAGGGAGAAAGGGATGATAACTTCGACTTGGTTCAATGAAGACTTCTTAAGGGCCACAGTACGCAGGCTCTGGGAACGGAAACAGGAATTGGACATACTATCCGGATTATAAGGAACCCTCCCTCTACCGACTCAGGTCAGCACCTTCTCTAATACGGTTAACAATTAAAGTCTCGGTAATGAGAACAGGAGAAAACGTAACATCCCTAGTCTCTAGGTGGAGGCACGTTTATTTTAATTGTGTAAAAACAGCTATTAGCCACCAAAGCCCCAGAGAGCCTAATTCTACCATCCCCAGGCTGATGATGGTAAACATCAATGCATCTCCTCTTGAAATAACACCTTAGGATATAAATGAGAAAAAAGGTAGGGCAGGAAACAAAGACAACTCCATCCTGACCTATTCAAATGTCCTATTCTGGATGAAAAATGGAATATGGACTAACAGATATGGCCACCGACCATTGTGATTCTGATTGGAATCAATCCTCATAACAAGGAAACCAAGAGAAACCAAGCAGTGCTACCTCATAGAACAGAGAAGCCGAGGAAGGTGGAACACAGTTTAAAGAAAGCTCGGCAGTGTCACACTTTTTCAATTCATTAATGAGTTCTGCTGAACTGCTTCTCCTCTCCCCATTCAAAAGGGTGAGTCTCCAGGAGAGGGAGGAAGATTGGTAAATACAGCGCATGTAAGAAATAAGTTATTAATAAACTTTTTTTTAAAGTTCGATGAGAGACTCAAGAGCCATCTTAACATTAAAAAAGTAAAAATGGAAGGATTACTGTCTTATGAGAATAATCTATACATGCACTGAGGAGCCTTCGGCAGGACTGTTAAAACAGAATGAAGCGTTCCCACAGAAAGGGCAGAAAAACAAAAATGAATGAAAAAGTGGGAGAGCTTTTTTGATGAGGGACTACCAAGTAAAACTAAAATCGAGGCCACCGCACAGCTGCATACTTTTCTTAATATAAAGAAAACTTAATCTGCTTCTTTCCACTAAGGCTATGACTTGAACACAGAGGCAGAGAGTCTGAGAAACCCGAGCTCTGGGTTCAAATTCTACCTCTGAGGTCACTCCATCGGTCAGGGCTTCTCAATGGACTCACTATGATTAATCTGCTAGGTGACAGACAGATACCCCCTCTGCGGTGCTGAAGGGGGAGTCTCCACACTGAGACATCTTCAGAGCTGAACAATGAACGTGTGAATGGTCACACACCATCCTCTAGCTTCTCCTCAGACTGACCATCGCGGTTTCCTCCCCATTCTTGTACAAGCAAAGCACCATTTAAGGACGTGATTGCAGTCAAGCGGGACCGTGTTTTGGAGTTTATCAGTCAAATCTCTCCTTCCTGCGTCCGTACTTGTGAACATACACCCTGCCCCCGTGACAGAAGGTCAGCTCCCGGGGCGCCCCAGCCTCGTTTTGTCTGCATTCCCAGCAAGCACTTACATAGTAGGCACATAATACTTGGTGCCCGCCCGATTATAAAAAGAGTAACACGACCTGGCCACCATTACCCGTCCAAACCAATCAGCCCAGGGCAGGCGCTCACAGCGGCCGGTAGCATTACAAGGCGTGGTTCTCTCTTTATTTCGAGGAGACAATCGATTCGTAAACATTTGCTAAGCCATACTGCAAGGGGCAAACGACGGTTCCAGCCCCTCAAGGAGCTTACAGGCTAAGGGGGCAGGGGAAGAACATGCAAACAGACATACACAAAGCAAGCTACGCACAAAATAGGAAATAATTAACGGCTGGAGGCCCAGCTCCCGGCGCCCGGGTCCCCTCTGGGGGTCGGCCACACCGGAGGCGCCTCTCCTGCACGCATCCCTGATAAACCTTTCCTGCCCGGCTGGTCTTCCCAAGCTCTTCAGCCGGGACAGTGGAACAAGCAGGAAGCTAGACTTGCAAAACGTGCTCCAAAGGAAAAAAAAAAAGAAAGGAAAGGAAAGGGGGAACCTTTAGCAGAAAAACTGCGCTGGGAGCCCCCAGCTGCGCCGTTAAAACCTAGAACAACGGCTGGGTTAACCAGAAAGTGCAGATAACGAAAAGAATGAAGGGGGCGGGGTTTTCAAATTCTGCTTCCTGGCCCCTCCGTATGTACCTACGCCCCGACCCGAGAAGCGCCGGGAGCTGACCCAAGGAGAACAGATTAGATCCTTCTGCCCGGGGGCACAGGGCTGCGCTTCTCTCCACCGTTAAAATGTAGAACTAAAGAACTTGGACGCCTCCAAGGGAAAGGAGTTTTTGGTTCAGTGACCCAGGTGAACTCAGTGGGTGAGCGCGGAGTGAGCGGCGAACCCCCCCGGCGGTGGAGAAGCGCATCCAGGAGCGCGGTGGCAGGAGTCTCACAGCCGTGCATGGGGGAGGGGGGGGGGGAATCTTTCACGACCACAATTCCAGGAGCTCCGAGCTGGAAGGGGCCCCAAGGGCTAGACTCCCGGCCCCTGGACGATGCCCTCCCTCCACGCCCCGAAAGTCAGAGCTGGGAGGGACCTCGAGGCAGGGGCGACCTCTAGTCTCCCCGGAGAGTCTACGACACCCCGAGGACCGTCCGGATTCGGAGCTCTGTCTAAGCACCAATAAAGCCATCTAACCCGCACGGGCTCTCAGGGTGACCCTACCCTTGAGAGCCAGGAGGAAGGGAAAGCGGGGGAAGGGTGACGGCTCGGGGCTCCCCTCCCCCACAGCCCGCGGCTCCCCCACCTCATTTGCAAAACCCTGAAACGCGAAGCCCCGGCCGGATAGCCTCCACCCTCGCCGGCAGACAGCGGAGTCAGGGCAGGCTCCCGGGAAAAGGTGCGGCCAGCCCCCCGACCTGCCCCGAGAGAACCGAAAGGGGCGGCGGTTCCCCTCTTTGGGCCGGCCGGACCGCTCCCCTCCGGGGAAGGGGCTTCCGGGAGGGAGCTGCCCGGTCTGCCGGGGAAGGGGATGGGAGCCGGGGGACTGCCCAGACCGCCGGGGATGGGAGCCGGGCGGACGCGGAGTTCTCAGAGGGGCCTCTAAAACAAAGCAGCAGCCGAGATCCCCCGGCCACAGGGGTGGACGCCACAGGTGTGGACGCCCCGGGCGCACGCGTGGAGTCTCTCGAGCCCGCAGGAACCTCGGAGAGCGCGCAGACGAGCCTGGTGCGGCTCAGGGGCGCCTCCCACCCCACCCAGGGCCCCTCGCCGCTGCCCCCCAACCCCTGCACCCCCGGGGCAGGAAGATGTGGGGGGCGCCCGCAGCCCCTCCCCCGGCGGACTGGACTCACCTAGGCAGGGTGCGTGGGAGCGCGCGTGGGAAAGTGGGGACGTCTGGCCGAGACTCGAGGGGGAGGAGGGCAGTGGCGGGGTCGGCACCTGGCGGCTCCAGGTGACCCCAGGGAGCCACGCCCGTCCAACCGCAGGGCTCGCCGCCCGCCGCTCCCCACCTTCGCTCCGCCCCGCGCCGCGCCCGACGAGGAAGTGAGCCCGGGAGCTGCTGGGGCTGGGGGCGCCTCCGGACCGGGCAGGTCGAGCTGGGGCGACCCTCCCTCCGCCCACCCCGAGGCCGAGGGTCGCCAGGTGCGCCCCAGGTGGACTGGCCAGCTCTGCCCGGGGATGAGGAAGCCTCACGTTCCTAGGGACGGGGAGCGCGGTAAAAGAGGCGGGGGTCCAGCTTTACGTACGTTATCCCAGCGGGGCTCGGAGACTTCTCTCCCCATTTTGCATTTGAGGAAACGAGCCTCCCGGCAGTACCCCAGCTAGTCTGCAGACCCCGGGGCCTGAGGGTTAGTCTGTAAATGTCTGCACGGTGCGTGACCCCTCCTCCTCCCCAGGACTGGGAGGAGCGAGGTCCCCTTGGCAGCCTCCTCGGGCTCTGGAAGCAGCCTCGCTAATACGACTAAGCCCGCCCAGCCGCCCCTGGGGAGCGGGGCAGGGCAGAGGAAGTAGAGGGCCTCCTAGAACCCAGAGACTTAGGTGCTGGAGCCAGCCCTTACTGCCCTGGCATTTTGGGGGCCAGCTTAACACCTCCAATCAGCAAGCTGCCAATCGGAGCTCCATGTTTTTTGTTTTGTGGACTGTTTACTCTAGACTTAAGAGAGTGATGGAGAAAATGTTAATAACGCAGACTAAATTTAAAAATGTGTTTTGCAGCCTTTGGGGGGGTGGGGGGCTGATTGTTAAACATTTGCAAGCACACTGAGACTAACTCCCTCCTCCCTTCAAGAAACATACTGTATGGCATTTAGGGCTGTGAAGACCCTGTACAAAAAAAAGCAATAATAAGGTGTGTGGAGTGTGAGAGTGGGGTTTTTTGAGTTATAAAAAAAAAATAACACAAAAAACCCAACCTCACTGAGACCCGTTCCATAGCAGGCTGGTCCCCTAGGAGAGGGGATGAGCGCCATCTGTTAGGGTCAGAGCCAGAGCCGAGAGCTAGAAAGAAGAGGGTGACGGCGTGTTAGAATGGGAGAGAATGCTGAGGTTTGGAAACGGGACCTAATTTCAGATCCTGACTCTGCCACTTCCTAGGCTTTGGGGGAGTCCTTTCCCTCTCTGTGGACCTGTTTCCTCACCTGTGGGAGGGCAGGGCTAGATGACCCCCAGTGGGATGGTCTGACCAGGCCAGCAAAATGACCATGGGTCAGGCTGGTGGCCAAGGAAGGAGGCCAGACTCACCATTCCGTGGATTAGGGTTGTTTGGCAGGCACAGGGGTACCTTTCACATGCCGGTCCCCATCCTGGCTGGGCTTCTGACTGCAGCTAGGAGGCCTTCCCCACAGTGTCCATGCATCCATGGGGTGGCTGGCCGACTCTGTCAATAGCTCAGTGGAGTACCGTACTCTGGGGGGCTTCTATCCTCAGACAAGATCACAGCCCTCCCGCTTGGGCTCCATCTAGAATCCACTGCCTGCGATGATTCATTCTTGGTACTGATCCAACTCGGGAACCCTCTCTCCAAGGGGAGGTGACAATAGGGTTGCTGAATGTGCAGGTTTTTATTCCTTTTAGTGGCATGAATAAGCAAAGTAGTTCTGAACCAGTCAGCTTTTAGCAAAATTGTAAAGAATGACAGGGTGTTGGAATCCCAGGAAAGCCCTGAAAACACTCCAGCTCCACTGAAGCCCGTGCAAACGAGGGAAGGTGTTCTGCTTTGGTGAAGGGGTCTCGGATGACCCGGCTGGGTGATTCAAGCACAGCAAAAGGAGGAAGTCCAGACCATGTCAGGTGGGTGCTCAAGCGGGGGGGAGGGGACAGGCTATTAAAAATGTGTTCTACCACACCCTGGATTGCTGCACCAGGAACAGGCTTAGAAGTGCATTGTTAAAGCCCCGGGCTAGTCAGTTAGTGAAAGTGGCACAGCCAGTCAATGTCCCAGGCCAGGTGTGAACTCGGGGCCTCTGCTCTGTCTACTGTGCCACCCAGCTGTCCCTACCATTTTTAATACCAGAAAATCCAACCCCTTGGCATGCTGAACTTTGTTTTATGATGATGACGATGATGATGACAGCTAACACATAGCACCTACTATGGGCCAGGCACTGTGCTAAGCAGGTGCTTTACAGCTATTACCTCATCTGATCCTCAGAACAACCCTGGGAAGTAGATGCTGTTACCCCCATTTTAGAGATGGGGGAACTGAGGCAAACAGAAGTTAAGTGACTAGCCTGGAGCTGTGAAGCTAGTAAGTATCCAAGGCCAGATTTGCAGTTAGGTCTCAGGTCTCACAACTAACTCCAAGTTCGACGGTGTATCCACTGCTCCCTGCTTCCTTTCCTATCAGTGTAGTGGGCAGCCTGGCAGCCAGGTCTAAGGGTGGTAGGCTGTGTGACCCTGGGCAGAACCCTGAGACTCTTCATCGCTGTCATTTAGCTGTGGCTTTGAAAGGAGTTTCTTCTTCAAGGCGCTTCCTAGGTCAATGTAATCTCAGGTCCTGGTTTGTTTGTTTGTTTTAATAACGATCCTGCCAGTATCAGCTCACATTTACATAGGCTCTAAAGTTTGCAAAGGATACAGCTGCGGTTGCCTGTGTCGCAAGAGAGACATAGAGCTGGGGCTGGACAGTTATACACACGCACATGTACAAACACACGGCCTTCGCCATTTTCAGACCCAGCTTGGACACATAAAGCTCTTGTCCAGTCCATCCTCGGGCCTTCCTGACACCTGCCCCTGCCCTAAATTTAGGGCTGGAGTTTGAAGTGGAGTGTGCCTTCACCCCAGTCAAATTGCTGGGTTTACTTTCTGTACTTTGTTTTTCCAGATTGTTCCCATTTGTCTGGTGAGGTTGGGCAGAGGGGAGACTGATTTGTGTCTGGGTCTGCAGTGGTTCCTGTACCTTCCGTGTCAGGGGCTTAGTCTTAGTTCTGTGTCTCACCAGCGGCATTACCTCAGTTCCCACATTGGGGTCATATTTTCTGTGGTGTCTTGGAGAACTAGGGGCCACAAGGGGTTCTCCTTTTTTTCTTCATCCTCCATACCCCAGGCCGCCTTTCAACACAAGAACACACTCAACCACATTTCAGTTAGTAATGCCTAGCCTTGGCTGAGGAGCTCAGCTCCTAGCAGTGGGGAAGAGTCAACTGAACAGAGAAGGGAAATGTGCACATCACAACACATTGCTGAATAGGACAAAGATGAGACAAAGGGAAAATGGCCCATGAGAATTTCATCCGAGATGAGCAGTGGTCCATAGAGCCTAGCACAGAGACGGATTGTATAAAAGAAAGAGCATTGGTGGGACTTGGGAGTCAAGAGTTCAAATCTCCACCTTTAACGCTACCTATGTGACCATGGGCATACAGAGACTGAAGTCTTTCACTGGCCAAAATATGGCCCCAAGGCCATCAGGCTTTACCACTCACAGACAGGCTTACTAAGGACAGCAATGTGGGCTAGGTAGGGGGATAGCAATGACTTAGTTTGTCAATTATCCATTGTTATCAATAAGCTCCTTCACCTTTTATTCTGGCTCAAATACATTTATATGATAAGCAGAAAGATGTGGAAATACTAGGGTCAGAAGAAAACTAATCTTAATGAGGGTGGGGGCTTAGCTATGACAGAATAGCTGTGAGCCTTCCCTTTTAAGTATCTGGTACCAGCCAACTGAAGGTGAGATGACTTAAAGTGGCCATGAAGAGAAGTGTTTATACCAGTGGTGCCAAACTCAAATAGAAATGGGGGTCACTGATCCATACATGAGAATCTCAGGGTAGAGGGACACATACTGACTTAATTTTTAATGTAGTGTTATGTTTTATTGTATTTTTTATTTATTTTCCTAAATATTTCCCAATTACATTTTAATTTGGTCTGCATAGATGATGGGAAGGTAGCTGGCCAGTGGGCACCATGTTTGACATCTCTTTAGAAGGGAGCTGGAGGCGGGAGTGGCCTTTTGTTCTCCTTACTAGTGAGCTCTTCTGTGTCATAGCTACTCGTCCTCACTGTCCCCAGTGACAGTGTGTTTTGTTTGTCCCCACAACATCCTCGTTTATGGAGAAATCACACCATCGCAAATCTCCCCGTGCTATTTAGCACCTTGGCGTTGGACTAATTTTGTCCTCTGGCTCACAGGAGCCCCACAAGCAGCCAACAAGCTCCAGAGCACAGCTGGGAGCTAGACTAAAAGGTGATTGGGAGATGCTTGATAAAACAAATAAAAATACACTAGAATATAGAAAATGTTAGTTTGTGGTTTTCCAAGCCAGTGAGCAGCCAGCAGAGCTATGTTTCTGTTTGAGTATGAGACCACAGCTCTGCCTGACTAGAAAAAAAGTGAACACATCAGTGTGGGACTGGTGGGACCCATCGAAGCTGGGGCAGCTCCTCCGGGGCCCTAGGTTTGTGACCCAGGGACTACACAGGCATGCCCCTTAACTTCTGAGCCTGGTCCCTCATCCTTAAGAGAAGACGACACCTCTCAGGGATGAATACAGTGAGGCTGCGCTGCTGGATGTCCAGAATTTTGCTAACCTCAAAGTGACAGCATTTTTCTGTTAGTAACTGTGGCTTTTGGACCATGACTCCTGGAAGGGCCCTGAAGAGGAAGTTCTTTGTAGATTGCATAGAGAATTTATCACTCTTGCATAATCCAACCCCCTCATCTCTTCTCACCCACCACAGAGTAACCACTGCCCAGAGAGGTTGACTTCCTTAGGGCCACAAAGCTAGGGCCAGGACTAGCACCCTGACTTCCAGACTTATAGTCCAGGTGCTTTCTACCATGCCATGGTAGCCAGAGCTTGGCACCCTAGAGATCCTTCAACAAGAGCATTCAAATTCCTAACTGGGCATCTGCTAGTTCATTAGGGGAAACCCAGTTCATACTTCCAGAGTGAATCATGTCAGGCTCCAGGATGGAACGAACAGATGCTTTTCTATTAAGTCCTCCTGGGATGCCTCACCATGACAGGAAAATCCTCAAAGTGCATGCCTGGAGGTGGGGGGCTCGAATTCTAGAACATTCACCTGAGCAGGAAAGATATGGTGTAAGGGCTTGGGGAGTGAGTGTGTCTGTCCTCACCAAGTCCAGCCCGGGGGATGAATTTTTCAATTACAGCAACTGTCAAAAACCATTTAGTAGGGTCATATAGTCCTAGATTAAGGGGGGTGGGGAAGGAGAGACAGGACTTTAGGGATCATCTAATCCAACTGCCCCATTTTACAGATAAGTCCAAAGAGAAGAAACTTGCCCAAGGTCACAGAGGAGTTAAGAGCTAACATGAACCCAGTCCTCTGATTCCCAACTGGATGCACTTTCTTGCCCCAGAAGATGGGGTGTGATCTACACCCTAGGAAAGAAAACCCCCATGGACAAACTCATAGATGCCTGAAGTATTATGGCAGGTGGGTTTTTCTGGACCTGGGATTTAATCAGGGTAGGGATTCTTCTTGAGGGACTTTCTTCACACCCCTGTGTTCTCTTCATGCTCTACACCTATGGTTTTGATGGGCAACAAAAGGCAGGCTTAGTCTGTACCTTCTTGGTTGTGTGCAGTATGGTGTCAGTTTGAAACATAGAGAATTGTTTTTTTAAATCCTTTGGCCAATGAAACTAAGCCTCATCTGAACTCACTGTTAACTGTCTCTGCTATTTAAACACGGTCCAAGAAAGGTCCAAATATACTTCTAAGCAGGAAACAGCAAAGCCTATGGCTAAGCTGTGAGGGGCTCTCTTCCTAAAGTTCTTTATGCTTCTAAGAATGGAGAAGAAAAGAAAAAAGAAAACCAAACATCCACTCCTCAACTGTGCTGACACGGAAGCCCAGAGTCAAGTTTGGAGCGTGAGAAGCCTGCGTGCAGGGTCCTTGCTGAAACAGAGTGTCCAGATCCCCACGGTGCTACCCAGGCAAAATGCTGCATAAGGTCATCAGAAGAGCGTTGGAGGGGAAAGAGGAGAGCCAGAGGCTACACCTGCTGGGCTCAACCAATGGATTAACACAAGACGCTGCTCTTCTCTGGTCCTAAGGTATTAAGGTCTGTAACATAAAGGTCCAACTTCTAAGGTCCTTTCCGGTTCTAACATTCTCTGAGTACTCTTCTGCCTTTCCCTGATACCCCTCTTTGAAGGACACCCTAGACAGCAGCCAACACTTAAGCTATAAGAAACTATTTCCCTCCAAAAGGATGCTGAGGGTGGGAGTCGGGGCATAAGGAGTCAAAGAGGATGGGGAAAGGAAGCCCAGACCTCCTCGTTGGAGTCCAGACTCCTCCAGGACTGAGCCATAGTTGGGTCCAAAGCAGAGGGATGAAGCCTTGACAGTAAAAGAAGTGGCTCCAATGCCCCAGCCTCAGGCCCCACGGTTTTTCTTGCTTTTGGACGACACTTGGATATTGATGCAGAAGGCAGAAATGACCAGTAGATGGAGCCCCACCTAGTGTTTAGATCAAGCACCCCGGAGTCATTTCCTTATTTCTTTGCTCCAAGAAATTGTGTCCCCTTCTTCTGTGATTTGTCACGCAGGGACTGCAAGCTGGCCATTTTGATACCAAGCACCGACCCATCTGCTGGCATCTCAGCAATAATAACTGATATCATGCTTTAAAGTTTTTACACTTTACGTGCCTCTTAACCTCCCAGCATGTCTTGTCCAGGGTCACCCAGCCAGTAAAAGACAGAGGCTGGATTTGAACCCAAGTATTCCTGAATCTGAGTTGAACATTCTCTCCATTACAGCATCCTGCCTCTCTATAGCTTTGTTACTGACTCCACAAAGTTCCAAGACTTCTGGGCAGAGGGAGACCCTCTCTGCCTTTCCTTATCCATGGCAACTTCAAGCCAGTTCAGTCCAAGGCACTATGCTGGGAGTACAAAGGCAAATATGAAACAGCCCCGCCTTCTGGGAGCTGTCTACGCAGATAGATAAATACAGCATATTTATAAAGTCAAAGTGCTTTGGGCAGTAAGAAAGACTTGTGTAGGAAGAAGGCAGGCAAGTTTTTCCTGATGGGAGAATGCAGTGAACATGCCTCCAAGGTGAGCATATAGGCTTGAGGAGGTCAGCTTACATATTGGCTGGGAGAGGGGAGGGGGGTCTTTTCTATGAGGAATAGCAAGCCGGACAGTTTGACTAGAACCCAGCAGCTTCCCCACTCCTGTGACCCTCAGTGTGGAAGGAGAGGCTGGGTCCAGAGTGTGAATGCCTTTAACTGCTAAGCATTGGAGGCTGCTTTTTATCCTGGAGGGAGAAGAGAGCCACTGGATCTTTTTGAGCAGGGAAGGGGCTCCGGCAGACCTGTGTTTAGGAAGATCCCTCTGGCAGCTCTGGAGGATGGATTGGAAGGAGAAGCGTCTGAAGGCAGGGAGCCCAGCTAGGTGGTGGGGTGGAAGTCTCAGGATCATGGGCTTGGGGCTAGAAGGGCCTCAGAGACTACTGAGTCCAAACTTTCATTTGATGAATGAGGAAACCGTGGCCAGTTAGCAGCAGAACCGGGGGCTCTTTCCACTGTAGGGCCCGGTCTGTTGAGCTGGTTGTACAAGTATAGAAAAGGGAACCAGTGTGGAAGGAGAATCAGAGGAGAATCTGATTCTTCTTCTTAGTACTGTCCTCTGGGGCCAGCAGAACAAAGCCAATCCCTCCCTTCCCCCTTCTTCATCCTGATTGATGGGCAGAGAACTCAGATTCAAACCCCAGCTCGCCCACTTAGCACCTTTGTGATCTGGGGCAGCTAATCTGTCTGGGACTCAGTTTCCTCAGCTGTAAAATGAGGGGGATGGACGAGATGACTTCTAATGTCCTTTCCAGTTCTACATCTATGATTCTACGATTGAAAACTCCATAAGGTCAGGGACCCTGTCTCCCCTCATTCTCAGGACAGTGCTCTGGCCCTAGGAGGAGTTTCACTGCTGTCGGTGTCTTCTTATCCGACTCTGAACTACCCAGAATAAAACTGAAATTCAAAGGACCAGTTATCCATTGTGCCTGGAACCAGTGGAGTGGGTTCTTTTTTCCTTTAGACAGGTGTGCAGTTGTAGGCGTAGATAACATTAAATAAACCTCATTCATTCCGTTATCTTAGGTACAAAATAAATGCTGTGCATCAATACGAACTCTCCTATGATTAATACTACGGTGAAATTGCTTCTTTTCTTAACTAATCTTCAAAGCACTTAAAACCTGGGAGACAGGGAAGCAGACATGACAACATGCAAATTCGAAAAGTGGTGCCCAATTCTTCAATTAGAATGAAATCCATTGTGAGCAGCAAAGGAAAGAGAAGACCAGGTGCAAGTGATGGGCTGGGGTCTCAGGGCATGGGACTCCTCCCTGCCATCTGCTACTTTCATCTGAAATATGAACCCAACTGTTTCCCTTCTCCTTCCTCCTCCCCATGCATAAGAAAAGATAAGGTGCAGTGAATAGAGAGGGCTGACTTTGCAGTCAGAAAGATCTGGGTTCAAATTCTGCCTCTGAGAGGCCCCTCCTTAGTCTATACCCCAAAGGGATCAAAGAAAGAGGAAAAAGACCCATACATATGAAAATACTTAGAGTAGCTCATTTCACAGTGGCAAAGAATTGGAAACGGAGGGAGTGCCCTTTACCTGGGGAATGGCTGAACAAGTTATGGTATATGAATGTGATGGAACACTGTTGTGCTATGAGAAATGGTGAAGGGGATGGTGTCAGAGAAACCTGGGAAGGCTCGCATGAACTGATGAGTGAGGGGAGAAGAACCAGAACAATTTACACAACGATAATAATATTAAAAGACAGTCAACTCTAGAAGGCCTAGCAATTTTGTCAAAGCAGTGACCAACCACAATAGAATTTACAATGATGAGCCATGTTACCCCCTGCTAACAGAGAGATGCAAATTTGGGTATTTTTTTTTTGGACACGGCCAATGCAGAAATTTGTTTTGCTGGTAACATGTATGCTACCGGCATGTTTGTAACAGGGGTTTTGTTTGTCTTTCTCGTTCTGGTAATAGGGTGGGAGGGAGACAAGGCATAATTTTGTTGATTTTTTTTAAAAGCTTATTTTTAAAAAATCTGCCTTTGACACTCGCTGTCTGTGTCACCCTGGGTAAGTCACTCTAACCAATCCTTGACCTAGGCAGCTTTGAGTTGCTGATCAGCACTTGTGGTGGGAGATTCACCAGCAAATCCTCGACAACAATGAAATCATAGATCTGGAACAACAGCAAAAAAAAACCCTCTCGAGACTAGCTTTTCAGGCATAGTATGTGCTGAAGCTTCCAGACTCTTCCTTTCCCATCAGTGGCTGTTTGGTTTTGACTCCTCCTGCCTCCCCCAGGAGAAGCTCATCACCTGAAACCTCATCATCATGGAAATTCACCCGGCTTTGAACCTCCAGACCTTCTCTGGGTCCGGAGCTGCCTCTGTCCTCTGACTGGAGGGCTGGAGGGTGGGGCAGTAGATTCCTCCCAAAGCCTTCTTTGGAGGGGGCTCAGAACTTTCCACTAACTCTATGTCATGGAAATGCTTGTTTTATTTCTTAAGTTCAGAATAAAAGAAATAAAAATTGAAAAAAAAACTTTCCACTAACTCCTCATTTTCCATTGGCAGCTCTGACACCATGAACATCATACCTGCCCTCCCCCCACCTTGTACCCACTACCCTGCTTTTCAGTTTACTTTTGTGTTCTGTCCTTCATTAAATTTTTTGTAGGCTCCTTGACAGCAGACTGTCTTTTATTATTATTATCTGTATCTCTAATATTATTCATATACTTAGTACAGTTCCTGATTTGATTTATCTTTCTAAATTGATTTCACATTCCTACATACTCTCTCTCTCTCTCTGCCTTCTAACCATCCTTTTTAAGGATCTCACTTTGAGCAAGTATGAAGAGAATGAAGATGGCTGTGACCTGAACCGAGTGTGTGATATTTGTCTACATACCGTGGCCAACTGACTGCTATGTAGGCTTAAAGGATGGGCTGGTCTCCCTCCCCGAGGAGAAGGCTAGAAGACTCTGTGTTTCTGGTAATTAGGGAAACAGTCTACATTTATAAATCTGCGTGGTGGGAGAATGGAAGGATTTAAGAGAGGAGAAAGGGAAGAAGGTCCACTGACCACACTTGGAACGAAGAGACAAATCTGAGAAGCTTTCTTTAGAGAAGGGAGTTGGAACATGTGAAGAAAAAGTCGATGTTTGTCTGCTGAGGAATGATGGTGGCCTTCATAGCATCATCACTTGGTAGGGTCCCCAGAGGTACATGGCCTACATATCTTTATGTAAATTTTATTCAAGTTATTCAATTCAAAAGAAAATAAACCCTGCTTCTCCAGGATTATATTTCCACAATATAATCACAGATTTGGAGGTAGAAAGGACCTCTGAGGCCATCTTGTCCAAACCTCCCATTTCACAGATGAAGAAATCAAGGCCCATGGATGTTGTGACTTGTAATTCTTCAATGAACTTACATATGTTTTGCTTCTATTAGCTCTTAAGCTCTGTGAGAGTAGGGACATCCTACCCAAACTTTGTAGCTCCTCCAGCACGTAGCAAAGTGCTCTGCAGGCGGCTGAAAGGGACTCCTGCCCTCTAGCCCAGCCTGTATTTCAACAAAGATTCCTTGTCAGATCCAAATGGTCACCCAATCTTTGTTTGAAGCACTCCAGCAAGGGGGAGCCTACTGCCTCCTGACGCAGCTGTTTTTCTCTCGGATGGGTCTGTATGTTGGAACTTAACGTCAAGTTCCCCTACTGATGAATGGTAAAAAGACACACATGGGCAGTTTTCAGGGGAGAAAACCCAAACTACCAATCATCACATATAAAAAAATGTTCTAAATCACCAATAATTAGAGAAATTCAAATTAAAACAACTTTGAGGTATGCCTTGACCTTACCAGATGGGCAAAATTGATAAAAAAAAAAAAGGAGAATGGCGACTGCTAGAGGGGCTGTGAGTAAACAGGTACATGAACGCCCTGGAGTTGTGTTGGTGTAGTTGTGAACTAGGCCAACCATTCTGGAAAGCTGCTGGGGCTATGTCCCAAAAGCTCTGAGACTATACATACCCTTGTTGTTCAGTTGTTTCATTCTTGAGGAACGGAGGCCAACAGGGTTAGGTGACTTGCCCAGGATCACACAGCTACTGGGTGTCTGTGGCAAGATTTGGGTGAGTGTTCCTGACTGCTGGCCCAGCGCTCTGTGAACTGTGGCACCCCCTAGCGGCCCCATACATATCCTATGACCCAGCAATACCGTCACTGGGCCTTGCACCGAAAGAAGGAGAAGGGAAAGGGGACAGACATTTATTAAGGCCTACTATGCGCCAGCCACTGTGCAAAACACCTTACAAATGTTTTCTCATTTGATCCTCCCAACTTGGATGTGGGTACTGTCACTATCCCAATTTCACAGTTGAAGAAACTGATACAAACAGGTTAAGTGACTTGCCCAGGTTCACAACCCTAGGATGCATCTGAGGCTGGATTTGAACGCAGGTCTTCCTTACTCCAGGGCTGCGGGGTAGCACAGTGGATAGAACGCTGCTCTGGGAGTCAGGAAGATCGTCTTCCTGAGTTTAATCTCTCCACAGACACTTACTAGCTGGGTGAACCTGGGCAAGTCATTTAACCCTGTTTGTCCCAGTTTTCTCACTCATAAAATGAGCTGGGGAAGGAAATGGCAAACCACTCCAGTATCTTTCCCAAGAAGACTCCAAACGGGATCACAAAGAGTCAGACGTGACTGAAAAGTGACTGTACTTCCTTACTGTAGTGAGGAGCTCTACCCACTGTGCCACCTGGCTGCCAAAGAAATCAAAGAGGAAAAGAACCCGCGTGTACAAAAATATTTACAGCAGCTCTTTGTTTTTATGGTATCAAAGAATTGGAAGCCGATGGAGTGCCCATCCATTGAGGAATGGCTAAACAAGACACAGTATATGAATGCGATGGAAGACTACTTATCGTGTTGTGGAAATGACGGATGGGACGGTGTCAGAGAAATTCAGGAACTTCTTTGAGTTTACACAAAGTGAAGCGAGCAGAACCTGGAGGACACATGCATGCACACAAACAACTGTGAAAGACTTAGGAACTCTGATCAACACAGTGACCAACCAGAATTCCAGAGGACTCATGATGGAACATACTGCCTAGACAGAGACAGGGAGCTGACAGATTCAGAGTGTAGACTAAGACTTTTTTTTGGACATGGTTAGTGACAGAATTTTGTTTCGTTGGACTAGACATGTTTGTAATGGGGTTACCCCCCGTGCTTTATCAGTGGGAGGTGGAAGGGGAAGAAAGTGGACCTGAAAATAAAATTAAATAAAAACAAAACATTTTACAAAAAAACTAAACTTGGGTCTTTACAATTCCTAACTGCAGTCAAGTAGAACAAGTCTAAACTCTTTTCTAGGTAACAGCTCTTGTGTTAGTTACCTGCTTCTTCAACCGCTCCTCATTTGGCATGAGTGTAAGGCCCTTCACATTCTGGTTGCCTTCCTCTGGGCTCTCTCTCTTTCTGAAATGTGGTGCCCTAAATGGATTACCAATACTCTACATATGGTCTGAACAAGACAAAGCACAGTAAGACTACCACCTCTTTCTAGTGGGATGGCATTTTTCTCTTAATGCAGCCAGAAATCACATTAGCTTCCTTGGTTATGTATCCCATTGTCAACTCATGTTCAGACTCCAATCTGCTCAGAGTACTAGGTCTTTTTCAGACTGTTGTTCAGACATGCCTTGCCTTGTGAAATCAACTCTTTGAATCTGAATACAGTATAAAATTTTACTTCATGTTTATTCAAATGGACCCATGATCTCCTTTACTTAGATGGTCCTGCTAATGATGCAAATTACAAGCTGGTCATCCCTTTAATTGTGTATGACTCTTATCTTCCCATAAGTTCACCCCAGGGGCAATCTCTTGTGCTAGAGGCCTTCCTTGCTTTCTTCTGACATAATGAGAATGCCAGTGGCACTCTGACTGTCCATCTGTCATTCTTTGCCTATACCACGTGACCAACCCATCCTTTCCTCTCATACATTTCCTTAGTGATATCTTCTGTACCTGTTCTCCTTCACAGTTCACTACTATGTTGCAGCCATCTTATATCTATCATGCACTTCTCAATAACCCTAAGCTAGATATTTATTTTCAATTCTTGATGGAGTATTGGGTTTCATGTATCACAGTCATAAGATGACACTGATAGAATGTTAATATGAAAAATATGAGCCTTCATTGCCAGGAGAAGCTTGGGGTCATTAAAAACATTTCTTGAAGGTTATCCAAACTATTCTGTATCCTGTTTAAGTCCGGATTAAATTTGTCCATTTATACTGTGTGTCCTAGATATATACTGCCCCAAATGTATACTGTCTGTCCCAGTACAAACTTTGTAGTTTGTACATCTATCTGCATGCCATTATATGGAAAATATGCATTCTTCATCCACTTGGCCTTTCCTTTGTGGATGGTTGGGCCAAACTCTTTGGAATGATTATTGCTTTCTTCCAAGAGGCCCTGTAATCTTCTAGGACTTGGTAAAACCCATCCAGTGCCATTTGCAAACAAGAACATTTTCAGGACCTCATCATTCCCAGGGAATCTCTGACCTGGACTTTGTGCTGGACCTCTTCCCTAAAATGGTGAACATCTTTGACAAGTACAAAGATTTATCTGATCTATGCCTTGCCTGACATTTATGACCAATGGATCACAGAACATGACTATATTGTTATATCTTTCAAGCAACCTTAAAGGATTTTGGTATATGGATATGGAGATGCCTTCTTGGAAAGGGAACCATTAAGGCATTTTTTTTCTCTATCTGATGAAATACTTTTTAAGTAATCAGTAAAACATATGCCCAGTGGAGCTTGCGTTCTCTTTTAGCCAACTGCATGATGGTAGAGATGTGGCTGGTTGTGGGGTATCATTTACAAAAGTCGGTCTCGTCCTTACAATGCCTTCACTGAGGATGATCTTGACAATGTGAATGTGAATCTTGTAAAGATTTTGTATACATGGGAACAGTAGGCATAGTGGGTAGGTGATGATGTTCTTGATTGCCTTTCTCAGTATTAAGTAGGTATAAGACATTCCCCCCCCTTGCCCCATACTTTTGGTATCTTCCCTTTCTTTGGAGAGTCTGTGAATTGATGCCTCAATGCCCCCACAACTGGGTTATCTGAAGCTTATATGCTTGGCCCAATCAGGCTGATTCTCCTCTCTTTGTTCTTTTTAGTACCATTTCTACCTCATCTATAAACACACATGAGACTGTGATGCTATGGTGAAAATATGATGGTTCTACTATCTTTGACTGTGAACAGTTTGCTACAAAAATCTTTGCAGATCTTTTCCATTTTTCTTCTGTTTTCCTCCTTCCATTTTCATACTTAAATGCCCTTGGGATGATTTTGCTTAATTGGGTCTCTTGCTGGGTAATCTTTAAACAAGTTTTTCCTTCTACTACTTTTCTACAATTTTTGGAGTGATCTTGCTCATAATCATCTATCATATAGACTTTATAAATTTATATTCCTTTGAAAATAAGTTTTATTGATATTTTTATTTTTACATCACCAAAATGTCATTCCTTCCCTTCTCTCCTCCCAGAAAACCATCCTATATAAAAAGAATTTTTAATAAGAAAAAGAGAAAAAAATCAGCAGGACCAATCAATACACCGAAGAAAAAAAGTCTGAAAATATATGCAATGTTCCATGCCTGTGGACCTCCCACCTCTGAAAAGGACTGGAGTAGAGATGGCTTCTCATATCTCATCCTCAGGCCAGGCTTGTTCTTTGTAATTTTGCAACGTTCATGTTTTAAAAGTCAGTTTTTATTGATGTCGGTTTTCTACATCATTATAATTTCCCCCAGTAGCCTTCCCCTTCCCCCTCTCAAAGAGCCATTCCATATAATAGTACATTTTTAAAGACAAAAAAGAAAAAATCACCATCTGCGGAAAAATTTTTAAAGTGTGCACAACATCTGTGGAGTGTCCACCTCCACAAAGGAGTAGTTTAGAAGCCTCCTCTTATCCCTCTTCTTTTGAGTCATATTTGATCTTTTTAAGTTTGCTGCATTCGGTTCCGATGTTTGTGTTTTCTCCATTGTAGTCACTGTGTATACTGTTTTCTTGGCTCTGCTTCCTTCACTCTTTATCAGTTCCCGTAAGTCTTTCTATGCTTCTCTGTGTTCATCACATTCATGATTTTTTATAGCAGATTAATATTCTATAACCTTCATGTGCTAGTTTGATTAACCATTTCCCACTAGATGAGCATCTACTTTGTTTCCAATTACTTGTTATCAGAAAAAAGTACATGTGTGTGTATTGGAGTATATAGTGGAATCCCTGGATCAAAGGGTATGGGCATTTTTAATTACTTTGCCTAATTCCAAAGTGCTTTCTCCAAAATTGTGGTTCTGATTCACAAATGCGTTTCTATTTTAAACCAGTGTTTCCTTGGGCCACCACATCTCTACACTTGTCAAATCAAATCAGCTGATGTTCCAGCTTGGTAACTGCTTTCTCATAAAAGGAACAAGAGTTGGTGTGGCACAGCCTGTTTTTGATAAAATCGTGCTTTCTGATCCATGTCTCCCAATGTTTACTAACCATCTCTGGAATCATGTATTCTAGAATTTTGCCAGGAATCAAAGGCAAGCTCACTATGCTACTGTTTACAGAATCCATCCTTTTTCTCTGACACAATGACCAATGCATATTATGAAAATAATTGGTAGAAACTGTGCTGCAGACTATAGAAATTCAGTACCTACCAAATAACTAGAAAGACACGACAACTTAGTTGCTTTCTGCATGAGAAGCTTTGCTGTTTGTCACAGACTCACTCCATGCTTGTTGACTGACTGGCTGATTTCCACATTGCTTACAGATTATACATATTTGGTACTGGCAACATCTAATTAAGAATGTAGTTCTTAAGTTTCAAGGGGTCAGGCATGTTGGGCTGATTGTGGGCAGCAGTTCAGTCTGTGGTAATGGTCCAACCAGATTGGTGTGGTTTATTGGTTGAGTTCTCAAGGGCATTTGGGGGTCTATATTTGTACTATGGGGATTTTCCACTCTATGGCTTCATACTTTTATGTCTTGATCAAACACGTACTTTTGTATTTTCAACTCGGTCAAACTCATAAGTGTCAGACTGAATGATATCCGAGGTCCCTTCCAAATCTGAGACTCTATGATTTTGTGCAGCCTAAGGGCAGAGACTTTGATTTTCATCACTGTATTACAACACCAGCACATACATGTTGTACAAGGTACAATAGTAAGGAACATAAGTAGTAAAGTTCAAAAGAGGGTCTGTACGGAAAGACTGGCAAACTAAACTAAAGGTACAGCATTGAGAATGAAATAATTCATTTCTAAGGTATGAATTCAGAATACATTGGATTGGTGAGGCATTGGTTCCCCCTCATTAATTTTATTTCATAAGAAATAAAGAATACGAATAGGTTTGGATGCTTTTTCTGTTTCTTCTGCCTGCCTATGTTTTCTTATCTGTAAAATGGGGATTTAGCATTGACCTTGTGAGTTTCACATGAGATAACATAGGTACCTTAAAGTGCTCTATAAAAGACAGCCACCTATTACTTCATTTCCCTCTTTTTGTCATTAAAAGTCTCTGTGGTGCATGATGGGGGTAACATACATATGTAGACATGACAAAAAAAAAAGCAAAGCATGGTTATTACAGCGGCTGTTTGGGAAGGAGTACGGGGATTTTGGTGAACTGCAAATTCAAACACAAGGGAGCAGCGTGATGCAACCTCCAAAACAGAAGAGTCTGGAGTGTCTAGAGGAGGCATGCATAGTTATGTTTAAGTATTTGAAAGACTATTATGTGGGAGAGGCATCAGACTTCTCTTTGGAAGAACCAGGAGCAATTTTCAAAAAGGCTTTGTTGTTGCTGTTGTATTCACTATTCACAAAAAGGAAAATTTAGGCTTGATGGCAGGAAAACTTCCTAAGACCTAGAGCTGTCCAAAGGTAGAAGGAAGGGGCTGTTTGCTGCCTGGAGACTCCAGTGTGTTTCCTCTCCTTGGAGGTCTTCAGGTCAGGGCTGGGTGGGCAATTGCTTGGAAAGTTATAGTGAGGGCTCCTTTCATTCATAGACTGTATTAGGCAACCACTAAGGTCCCTGGCAACTCTCAAAGTGTGATTTTGTTTTTGGGCAATGGAGGCTAGGAGGCAGCTAGGAGGTTCAGTAGATAGGCCATTCAGCCCGCAGCAGGAAGATGGGTTCAAATCCAGCCTCAGACACTTACTAGCTGTGTAATCCTGGGCAACTCAGTTAAAATCTGTTTGCCTTAATACACTGGAGAAGGAAATGGCAAACCACTCTAGTATCTTTGCCAAGAAAACCCCATGGACACTATGGTCCATGCAGTCATGAAGACTGGAACATAACTGTACAACAACAATGGAGGTAAGCCAAGGAGAGCTCAGTCCTAAGGGGTATGTTCAGCATGCTTTGCCTGATGCAATCCCACGTGGACTCCAGGGAATGCTTGGATATTCTATGAGGGTGTCCTGGTGCCTTGGTGTGTGGTGAAGAGGGGCCTTTTGCTTGGCTACTGGAAGTGGGCACCAAATCTATCTTTGTTCCTGGCTCCATTTGAGGGGAGTCCTCTCACCTGGAGCTACCATGAAGCTAGTGAGCCCATGGTCTCCTAGAAAACCCATGTCTGGGATAAGGACATCTCCTTCCCTTGGGTGCAGGACCTTGTGAGATTGTGTAAAGTCCAAAACTGCAATTCATACCAGATTTTGCCAGCATCCAAACCCACTATGCCAGCATAGCCCTGAAGACTGACCTGGTTAGCCCAGCAGGCCATCAACCCTACAGCCCAGACACTGGGCATAGTCACTCAGCCAGCCGCCATGTTACATTTGGAAATGAACTTGGGCGGGGGGGAGATGGTGAACAGATGTCTTGATCTCTTTTTAAAAATCAGATTAGCTAAAATTTTATCAATTTTGTTAAATCTTTTCAAAGAACCAGCTTTTAGTTTCATTTTTGTTTCTAATTTATGTCTTCTTTGATTTTTAATGTCTTCTTTTGTGCTTATTTTAGATTTGTCTTTCTAATTTATTAAACACACATTCAGTTTGTTAATGTTCTCCTTTTTCTATTTTGTTAATATGTTTGTGGAAATATTTTTCCTCCGAGGGCTGCTTTAGCTGCATCCCAGGAATTTTGGTACGCTGTTTCATCATTATCATTTTCTTTCACCTTAGTGTTTCTTATGGCTTGTTCTTTGACCCGCTTATTATTTAGGATTTCATTGTTGTCTCTGTTTGGGTTGGTATCTTTTGTTTGTGGTCCCTGAACCAATGGCTATTTTAATTGTGTTAAGTTCTATAAAGAAGCCATTTACTGTTTCTGTATTTTAACCTTTTGTATCTCTGTGTGCTAATACACAGTTAATTTCTGGTGGTATTGAGAAATATGTATATTCTTTTGAAGTCCTGTTTAGAAGATACCATCTTTTAGCTCTTGTTTCTCCATCAATTTGTTCAGTTACACAGTGCCCTTTTGCTTTTCTTTTTCTCCCCCAAAGTGAGAGGTACTGAAGTCTTCTCTCACTACTGTGTTACTATGTTTTCTTCCTCTACTTCTCCTATTATGTTCAGTTTGTGTCTCCATTGTAAGTTTGGATGCTAAGACATTTGGAACAAAGACATTTATTACTCATACTGGTTTGTCATTTATGGTTCCTTTCAGCATAATATAGTTTCATTGTTTATATTTTTTTTTAAAATATTTGTTTTGCTTTGTAAGCATGACTGCAATGCCTGTTTTTTTATTCACTTGATGAATAGTAAATTTTTTCCATCCCCTCAGTTTTATTTTGTGTATGTTTTCATTTTTGAGATGTGTTTCTTCTAAGCAACAGATTGTAGGGTTTTGTTTTCTTATCTAATCTTTTTAATTTTACCGGATTGTTTAATACATCCACATTTAAAGTTATGAGAGTCAGGTTTATATTTTTCTCCATTTGTCTCTAGTATTGGGGTTTTTTAAAAAGCTGTTTTCTCCCCCTCTTCTTCTGTAAACAAGATACTGTGTTTGTTCATTTACTTTAGCATGGTCTTTTTTAGGGTAGCCCTATCCCCACTGGTTCTCTTCCTTTCACCCCTGCTCCCTGTTCCCATTTGTTACCCCTTTTCCTTTGGAATTCAGCTAATTCCTTTTTATTTCCTACTTTTATGTGATTACTTAGTTCTTCCCTTCTTTTTCTCCTCTCAAAGAGAGTTCCCCTTCCTCTCTTCCTATTCAGTTAATTCTATTCTTTGGTTGTTGTTGCTGTTTTTAAATTTCACTTCTTGTGGCCCTTTTCAGAGAGGGGTGCTCTCTTCCTTATCCATCTCATCTATCTGCTGTGGTTCATGACCCTTATACTTATCCAATGCCTCTCTATTTTCTGTATCCTCATGGAATCAGAACCTTTCAGGTATCTGCTCTGGGCTCTCTCTTCTAGGCACTTTCTGCCACTGCTTTGTAGGGCTGCCCTGTGGATTCCCCTTTTCTCATTTCTCACTCTCAGAACAGTGCCAATTCCTGAAGGTGTCGGAGAGGCCATTTCCCCAAGCTAGGATCCACCCTTCCCCACCATATCCCTGATCTTCCAGCTTGCCACTAATCTACATCCTCCCTCTGGTTACCTCCTTTTTCCATCTGCCTCACAATCTCCTCCCTGGGTCACAACTCTTCTGGTCTGTGTTCCTAAACCCATAGCTCACAAGCCCCCAGTGGTGTGCTTAACAATTATTAGTGAGCCAGTAGACACAATTATCTCTCGCCAAAGGATCATAGGATCAGAAACTTAAGAGGTCACCAAGTCCACCCTCCTCCCCCATTTTGCAGATGAGGAAAACAAAGCCCAGAGAAGTTAAGTAACTTACCCAGGGTCACAGAGCTAGAAAGTATCTGAGTTGGGATTCAAACTCAGGTCTTCCTGATTATAATTATGAAGAATGGAAAACATTCCTGAAATAGTGACTGAACTAGTACTATCATCAGAGATATTGGAACATTCAGTATGTCTATTAAAAAAACAAAACAGCCATTCTCTGGAGAAGCAGCCCCTGTGACTATGCAACACGGCAACTATCTCTGCAGGTGCATCTTTTCTTGGGTTCCTGGTGTCCCAGACTATGGAGACAGCTGGAATGGTGTTCTCTTTGGTGAATCATTTCTGTTTTGGAGATATATCTTCCCATGCCATCCCCCCATTCTTCATATTCATTGTTTCTTATAGTATAGTAATCTTCCATAATATTCACTGGTCACAACTTGTTTAACCATTTTCTAACGGATGAGCACCTGTTCTGTTTCTAGTCCTTTGCTGCTGCAATAAATATTTTCATTTATCTTGAACCCTGCTTTCTTGCTTTTATCTTATTAGGGTACAGGCCTAGCAGTGGAATCTCTAGGTCAAAGCATATGGACATTTTAGTCACTTTCTTAGTATAATATCTGTGAGGGCTGGCCTATTGCTCGGCCTTAGGTGACAGAAGTGATTGCATGTTTGCCCACTGATTGGCCCACCTATAGACTGGGAAGTTCCTATGTACCTGACAACTGGTATGGTCAGCTACCTTTAGGGTTATGAAGGTAAGGTTTGCAAATATCACTTTAGCAAGCTTCATCTAATTCAGGTATATAAGGTGGGCAAACTTTACTAATCACCTGTCCTTGTGGTTGGTAAAGGGGGAGGGGGACTGCTCCTAGGGTCTGACTTCCCTCCCTGTGAATCTGCCTAGCAACCACAGTCAGATGTAAAAACAGAGACCAGGAGATCAGGGCTCTCCACTGGGGTTCACAGCCTGCTGTGTGCCTGGGAGAGTGTGGGGTGAAGGAGCCCCACATGTTTGCATCCCTGTCCGACTTGTGATCTCTGAGTGCTTAGGTTCTGTCCTGGTACGCCCCTCATCCATGATCACTTCACAATTCCAAATGCTTTCCACAGCAGCAGGACCCATTCAGTGCTCTACCGACAATGCACCACAGCCACTGCCACATTGACTATTTCCATCTTTTATAATCTCTGTGAGTTTGCTCGATGGAAAGGGAAACCTCTGAGTTGTATTGTTTTTCTTCTTTCAGATGGCTGTTAACATTTTGCAGTTCTTTTTAGTCATTTGTCCTTTGATCATTTATCCATAGGGGGATGGATTTTGGTGTTATATAACTGTATTAGTTCCCCATATATCTTGACTATCAGTAGTAAAAGGAGACGTCATCAGGAAGAGAAGATGGGTTGGTGACTTGCTGAGGGTGAACAATGACAGGTCCAAGCCACGGTACTCCACTGGTACCACTCCTGATGAGAGGAGAATTTGATGAAGTCCTCTAATGTATAAAGCCGGTCTTTTGCATTCACCTTGAAGGAGGACATGGTGAAAAGCTTCACAGAATGGGCAGGCAGGACTGTGGCTTGCTCACTGTGATATAATCAATGGCGGGAACTTCCAAACCAATGAGATACCAGATCCATTTGAGCCTCAAAAATATACTACTGATCAATGCAATTCAATACGCTTGGTAACTATTTACATTTAAATGCATAAACAATGGCTGTAGATATGGTATCTATGCAAACCACCAGGGGCCGCTTTAAGCTTTAGCTACAACAGCTTGCTTCCACCTAAGCATGGACAAAAAGTGCCTGACCTACCCACACACTGCTGAGCACGAATAGTCTCACCAGCCTTGCCCTAGTGTCCCTGGTTCTGTTTTGGCTGTAAGAGTATAGGGTAAGGTGGATCTCCATTCAATGGGTAATTTCCCCAAATAACTCATCACTCTCATGGCTTGTGTGCCCCCACTCACTCGGATCCCCAATCATGCTCCGTTCTCGGCAAAGCCCCAATGAATTCATCACTCAGAAACAGGCTAAATGCATTTACTGAAGTGAAATCAAAAGTGAAAATATAATAGCATTAAACCACAAAGGAGCTGTGCACAGACCCCTGGGAAAGGTGGAATTTCCAAGTGCCCCCATCCTGTCTTCTTAGTCTTGTCCCACATTGGCCATGGGAAGAGAGTCACCCAAAAGCCACTTGTAGAGGATTACTGTCACAGCATTCTGGGAATCAAGGGACCCAAGAGGTGAGGAAAATTAGCTTCTCTGTGCTCAAACTCACTACCTTGTGAGGCCAGTGGTGACAATCACCGCTGGCTCATGGCTGTCTGCCAGGTCAATCACCTCTACTGACACTTTTGATGCACTGGTTTCTCCCCTGTCCAGCTTCCCTCTCCACCTCTCCTAAGTCACCTAAGAAGGTACCATTTCTGGTCCTTTGAGCAAGTCCTATTAAAGAGCTTGGCCAGGGCTGGGAGTCCGGAAGACCTGAGTTCAAATTCCGCACCAGACATTTACTAGCTGTGTGACCTTGGGCAAGTCACTTAACCTCTGCCTGCCTCAGTTCCATCCTCTGTAAAACGGGGTGACTACTGGCCAGAGTTGTTGAGGATAAAATGACATCATAATTGTAAAGCCCTTAGCAAAGTGCCTGGCACACAGTGATTGCTACAGAAATGTTAGTGCTGATTACTGTTATTATTTAACCACTCCTCTTACCACTGCACATTTTGGCTATTTCCAGTCTTTTATATCTATGTACAATGCTGTTATGAAAATCTGAACACATAGCTTTTTTGCTTTTATGAATAATTTTAAGGTATATTCCCAACAGTGGAATTACTGGGTAAAAGGATACAAGTATTTTTGTCACTTTGTATTGCCAAAATTGTTTTCCATAAAGATTCTACAAATTTGTAGTTCCACCAGCAACTTCTCTACCCTGCCAGCATTATTTTGTTGCTTCATTATTTTTGATAATTCGATGTGCATTAACACTTCAAATTTATTTTTATTTGCAACTTTATTAGCGAGGATGTACATTTTTTCAAATGTCAACAATTTGTGTTTCCCCTTTTGAAAAATGTCTAATATCCTTTGACCATTTATTCATTATAGACTATGAGTGACCTTTGTGGATTTTTAAGCGTTTCTTATACATTTTTGCTGTAAACATTTCCCTAATTTTAAAACTATTTTTTGTTGTATCTGATTACATTAAAATTAAAATTCTCTAAATGTTTATCATATCTAAGTCATTCCTTCTATTTGCTGAAAAAAATCATCTCCCCTGCACAGCCGGGATAAATTTTTTTTCCATTTTCTTCCATCTTTTATAATAACACTTTAAATGTATAAGGCTTCCTTCTGGCTGGAGTTCACTGATTTATGTTATAAGATGTAGGTTTAAATCTGCTTCCCGTCAATTTGTTGCCCAATTTTCCCAAGCATAATTGTTAAATGATTCCTTTCCTCAGTTTTTATTGTCTCTAGGTTTGTCAAACACTACTGATCTTTTGAATATATGTATTTGGTTTCTATAACTATTCAATTCCATTCATCTATTTCTTAATTTTTTGCCTGGTGTGACATAGTTTTGATGGTAACTACTTTGTAATGTTTTAAAGTCTGAGAGTATGAGCTTTATTAGCTTTTTACCCCCCTAGGGTGGTTGATATCCTTGTTCATTGATTTTTTTCTTGTTTTATAGCTGTTCCTAGCAAGAATGCTTTTATAATGTTTCTCTATTGCAACCTATGTTGACTCTTCTCTTAAAGAAAATAATTTTAATTGAACAATTTTGCTACTTAAAAATAGTTTAAACTAAATGGTCCCTAAGTGTCTAAATTATTTCAACACATCAGGCTAAGAGGGACTGGGGGAGAACTGAGATGCTCAGTTGAGTAAAAATTCCTGCCCCGACCCTCTAACTTCCCTCTGTCTACCATCAGATGACCACTTCCACTCCAAGACAGTTTTCCGGAATAGAGTAATCCTAAATTAGTTGCTCTTCTGTAATCCCATGTTTCTACACCCTTGTCCACCATCCTCTATATACTTCTCCAGGTTTCTACTTTCTAAAAGGTGGCCCTCCATTTAGTGTCCATGACTGCAATGACCTTTCTCCTCTGGGAAGCGTGTTTATTGTCAGTATTCTGACTGTAGCCTGTGCTCTTTTACAAATGTCCTTCCAGACAGTAAAAGCTCAAGTGGGCTAGTGTTCCCTAGTGGCCGGCACTACTGTGGTCAGGCTGCATGACCTCATCTAATGGTATGAAGGGGCACAGGTCATGCTACCAGGGTGACATGACAAGTTCTCTGTGAGCTTCCAATTTTGATTACACCTACCACATTAAGTCAATGATCTTAAGGAACTATCCTTGTCATAAAAACTGGGAGAAGCATCTCGGCTCACATCTCAGATGATGGAAATGCATGCAAGTCACCGCAGGTGAAACAGCTCCCTTTTGTCTGGTGCAGGCTTTTCCTTCTGCGCTGCAATCTAGATAAACTAATGTGTCAAGTCTTGTGTGACTGCTTTAACTGCTGAGTGTACAATGCCATTCTCATCCTATCAGGATGGTGTTGGGGCTACAAACTAGAGTTTAAATTCTAACAAGGGCCCTTATATCAGCCAAAAGGACATCACAGGGACCTTTCACATCTTCCAAAATGGTACTGATTTCAACTGTTCTGTCCCATTGTTCCCATTAAATATGAACATATTTCAGTAGTTCTAATACTTCAGCAAATAGCAACTGACTGTATCAAGTCAGTAGATCTCACAACAAACAAGGATCGAGGGCCACAAAAAACCAAACCACAATAATTATATTAGGGAAGCAGTGAGTCATAGTGGATAAAAACCTGGCTTCAGTCAGGACAATCTCTGACAAATCCTGACTATGTGACCCTAGGCATTTAAGATTTTAGTCCCATTCTCCCCATCCCCTCTTCAGTGCTGCTCTGCCATTGGCAGAGAAAATTCCTCTTCAAGAGCTCCCCACATAGATGAAATTAAAGGTCTGGACTGCCTCCCTGCCTCTTCCTGCCCATCCCTCTCCCCCGAAGTACATTAAGGAGGTATAAAAAATGGGTGAGGTCCAGGGGGTAATGATAATTAGGGAATGGGAAACCATGGAAAGCTTCTTAGGAGGGGTATCTGAGTTAGACTTTAAAATGTCGGTAAGAGTCCAATGAGCAAAAGTATGTGTTTAGAGGAAGATTGAAGGGTGGTGAGGGCTGTGGAATTTTGAACAAGTCACTGCCTCTAGGCTTCAGTTTCTTAATTTGTAAAAACTAAAGGGACATTGGTCCGGATGACCACTAGAGATACCTTCCAACCACAGAGATCCTGCAATTCTATTTACATAACAGCAGGAGTTATATAAAACTCTAAGGTTTGCAAAGCGATTCACAAGTTACCTCATTTGATAGTTCTACTAATTTAATACATATTATTTTATTTGATCCATCCAAGAACCCCATAAAGTAGGCTAGGCAGGTATTACTGGAATCTTACAAATGAGGAAAGGGAGTCTCACAGAGGTCATGTGACTCTTCCAACATCACAGTCAATAACATGATGTTATATGAACCCAGACTGCAAGTCAAATGAGCTAACTTGTTTGGGAGAGCGGACAACAGTTGTGGGTCATTTACCTGAGAACAAATGACAATCTTGCATTCAGCCAGCCCTCCTGTACAATCTATTAACTGGAAGGCTCCACTCCAGTCCATTGTTCAACTTCATGGAACCCTACAGATTGATTTTTGACAGATTTTAAATTATTTCAAAGAAAGACACATGGCCAGACTCCCTGACAGGAGCAAAATAGCAGCTCTAAGACAGCAAAGGGAAAGGCAAAGACATGTTGTCCTCATTCCTAGTTCCCCATACCCAGAATGCCCTCCCCTCCTCGCTTACCAAACAGACATCTCCTGAAGCCCTCCCTGTCTTTCCTTCCATGTAACTCACTGCCTTCCACTGCCTTTTCCCCACCCTGGGAGCCCTCAGGCTGACACCCCATTTTTCAAGTGTGTAGACTTTATATTCCCAGGGACCATGGTTTTATGCTTTTGTATCATTCTCAGACCTAGCACAGTCCCGCGCACAAATGCATAGCATTTGTGGAATGAATAAAAAGTAGAGTCAGAGACTATTTTTTTTTAACTCAGGGTTTCTTTTGCTTTATGTTTATGATGGAGATTGAGAAGTCTTCTTTGTGAAGTCTGACAATTAACCTAAGACAATTAACCTAATCTGTGGAATAAATAATTCTTGACCACTTGGTTACAGTGACTTGAGTTGAGATGCAATTTAACCCAAAGTCCACGTCCTCAGGTCGGCTGTGACAGACTGTAGAGATGGCTGCCTGGTCATTCAGTTCTATACTACAATTTCTTAGAGACCTACTGACTTTTGTATAGGTTCATGAATTTAAAGCTAGGACCCCAAAGGCCATCCTAACGCACGCTCTCATTTTATAGAGGAAAGTAAGGCTCAGCATCACACTGGTGGTAAATATCGGTGCCTAGGTCTGCTGATTTCAAGGCCAGTTCTCTTTACACCTGCCCAAAGGAGTATGATCTGGAGAGATCTGGACCCTAGCTTCTCAGACTCCAAAGCCCATGCTGTTTCTACTCTATTGTTAGTATCACCATCACTTTTACATACCATTTCCCACTAATTATATATTTGAGACTTACTCAAAAGAAATAACATGCAAAGAAAAAAAAACATTAGAGGCGGCAGTGACTTGTCAGAGTGGAAAAACGCGTTTCGTCTAAGTAGGACGACACAACTTTCATTACTCTAGTTCAGTATGGGGATGAAGCATGGTGCTCATCAAAATCACTGCTACGTGTTCAATACAACTCAGGTCTCTAATTTGGTTCGACACAATTTGCTGGAATGTGATTTTGTCACACTGGCTCATCTTGGGCTGCGACCGATAAGCCTGAAGCCTACAAATTAGCTATTAGACCATCAGACTGTCAAGCGTGAAGAAGTAATGACAGCCCTTCTTAATAATCCCCATTTTGGGAAGGTCAAGGCCATCTCCAATGTAGCGAATCTCTTAGTCGTGGCAGTGATGTGCATTTGAGAAGGATCTGGACAAATCATCAATTTTCTCCAGGTCTTCTCTTATGTTAGTAACTTGAATGCATATTCTGGGAGGCTCAGGAGTTAGCCAGTAAAAAGTGGGTTATAAAAGGTGACCAAGGTGGTGAAGGGCCTAAGCCAAAGATTTGGGTGCATGAATGTCATATGGAAAGGGGAACTGCCAGACTTCAAATCAGGTACACCTGGGTTCAAATTCCACCTGACACTTACTGCGTGGGCCATGGGCACATTATGAGCCTTAATTCCCTCCCCTAAGGCTAATGGGAATAATACCTATAGTGCTTACATCACATCACTGTTGGAAACCACCATATTAATGTCAGCTGTTTATGTCAGGCTTTTCTTGCTTGGACCCCAAGGGAGGAGGAGAAGCAATAAGTAGGTGGAAATTGTGGAAGTACAATTAAGAAAAGTCTCCTAAGAATTCAGACCTGTTCATAAGTAAGAGGGTGACTTCAGGGGAAGGTTGAATAATGCACATACATCATCACCGATTTAGAGCTGGAGGAGAGCTTAGAGATCATTTGGTTCAATCCCTTCTTTTTATAGATAAAGAAAATGAGGCAGTAAGTGGTGGAGGCAGGATTGGAACCAGTCTGTCTGACCCTGAATTTGGCCCTTTCCTACTGTACTGACATGGATGAGGAAGCCTAGCAGGTGCAAGCTGGACTTGGCTACAGCGATTGTGGCTTTACACTTCAAAAGTTGAAGTGTGTTTGGGGACATCAAAGCTGAATGGACTAACTGGACAACAGGGATCTAGGTGGAAGACCCGGCAAATGTCGTTCAAAATTTTGGGATCACAGCATGCATCTTTCCCACATCAATAATCTGTATGTCCTTTTACTGGAGAGTAAGAGGCATGCACCTCGGCACAAGATGAAGACCACCAGCGTCCTAACTTGTTGCCTTGTTTTTTTTTTTTTCAAAGACAATGATATTTTGTTTCACTTTTATGTCTGGCACACATTATCTTGGTTAAAACCCCTGGATCCCACACATACAACCTAGTAAACTTTAATTTTTTTTTTTTAAGTTTTATGGGTAATTTTTTTGCACCAAGCATTTTTTGATAGTGCCCTGACTCTCGCACCCTTCTTCCCCTGGTAACATAAACTAAGCAAAACTAAGATATACAATACTTCAAACATATAGTTCCCACTCCCCTACTGGGAGGAAAGTTGTTCTCCAGGAACACGTTCATTATGTTATCGGAATCGTGCTGCTCTTTAATGTTTTTCTTTACATAGCCTAGTGATGTTATAGCTAATTTGCACTAACTTTGAAGGAACCCCAGGTGTGAAAACCCCACAGAGCAGGCACTTCCACCCTCCCTACCCCTGTCACATGTACTAGCTGACCTTAGTGTGTTTCTGTACTTACACCTGGATATGTGTATTGGTCTTCTTGGAATTCACTTCAAGCAAAACAGCGAGCTAATCTTGTGATGAACTCACACAAGAGGGACTCTTGATGTCCACCAGCTTCCCCATGATGTCCTGATTCAACTTTACGCTTGGAAGACACATCGTCACCAATCATGTGATACAAATGCTAGGCTAGGCTGAGGGTCCCTTTGGTTCTCCTTGGTTAAAAACTCCCTGCAAGGGAGAGGGGAGTTTTTAGGTTCTAAAGATCTTCCAGGCTGAGGTACAGGTCGCCTGTGAAGTGAGTGAGGAGAGAATCTACCAATAAAGCTAAAGTTAGCATTTGTAGGTGTTGTCAGTGAAACTTTGAATGTAAGATCTGCCAGCTGTAACACAGGCACTATTCAATGTGGAAGGGCACTGGTACAGACCATCAAAATTCATGCCTACTTTCCGATAGGCTCTGAGCGAGTCTGATTTCCTCCAACTGCAGGAGTTTGCTAGAGGAAATGATCCGGGCTGCACCCTGGAGGGTTACCCCAGGACCTGGGACAGCGGGATGGGGCCTCCCACTATTAGCGCCTTCTAAGGCAAGCTCAGTGATCAGATGCTGTACAAGGAATATTCTTGGCGGGTGGGTGGGTGGGTAAAGTTCCGCTCTTGCCAAAGGCTCCCTTTTCTTTGGCCAGAGAGTTTACTTAGGGCTAGGATCCTTCCTGAACCTGAGGACTAACACAGCAGTTGAACAGGGACAGGTAAAAATATGGCTCACTTATTGTACACAGGCAGGACTTGATTGTGGATATACTTTCTGATTGTACTGGTGAAGGAGAAATATTTATAATTTGGTATTGAACTCTCTGCTGCCAAAAAAGCTGTCGCTGTACCTAGTAGTGTCTTGTTAGTGGAATTTCTTTAGTTTTCTCTTGCTAATACTTCCTATTTTAAGCACAGTTTGCGCAAGGAAATGTGATTTACAAAACATAAGAAATTTTTACTAAAAATAAAGTCATCAGTAAAAGCTGATGTAGACATCAGTTAGATTTCTTAGATGAATGTAAGAAAGAAAATAAAACCACTGAAACCCATCACCACTGCTTAATTTTATTGCAATGAAATTTTAATATAGTAACTGTCTGAGTAGTATGCCACTAAATATAAATTATTCCAATTATTAAAGTTGTCCAAACAGAGACAGGCATTGTGTTTGGAAATTAGAAGTCAAATCGGTGGGAGGGAAAAGGAAAAAAAAAACCAATATATTAAGTACATTGATTTTAGGATTATTTGCACAATAAGCATATTCATTATTGTCTTAAGTGTCTTCATTATCTGGATCCTCCCTTGGTTTAAAGTTCAATTCTAGATACATCACTGGCACCCATTCCAAAATAAACTCAATTTTTCTGTGATCTCAGTTGCATTTTTAAAACCCATCAGTCCAACCTTCAAGTTGAAGAGACTATGGGAAGCAATCTTTAGTGGTAATAGAGCTAGGTTATTTATTTTTTGGCCCATAAGGATAACCACCTATTCTTCAGCAGGGTGAAATATTGACAGCCCTTTGATTTTCAAGTACTCACTCCTTTAAAATATATGGTCTTTGAACAGGAATAGACACTGAGCTGTAGCCCCTAAGGGCACTTTCTACGGTTAGATCCATAGAGATTGTTTTCCAGTGGTCATCGAATATTCGTAAAACCAGGTATTAGTTTACTCTAAGAATCCACAAACACTAACAAAGTTCAAATTTTCCTAGCTGCTACTCCCCAAAAGGTTTTTGAAGACTAGACACAACACAGATATTACAAATAGCTACAGGACAAAGTTACAGTTTGAAGTGCCTGTGTATTTATTAGTGATAAGGATTACCTAATAGTTCGTAGTTTTTGAGAAATAACATCATGTTAGTATCATTTTTATACCCAAATACAGGTTACTGATATTAGTGCCTACCTCAGAATCAGACAAAATCTGAGGTGCATGAGTAGAATGTTATATCTAATTCTTATTGCCAATGATTCATCTGGGAATTATTGGAAGCAAGACAGAATTGCTGTCTGTGTTTGAGAGTAATTATCAGAGTTGTGGCCGATTTTGGAGAGCGCATACCAGGCAGCTGAAATTGTACCTAACCAAAGAAGTGAGAAACTGAGCTCCATAAAAGTCAACAGCAAGAAAACACTCAGGCACTAAAATCAATCAACATTTGCCAGGGGGAATGTTCTCAAAATAACTGACAGCAGCATCAACAGAGATGCATTAAATAGATCAGATGCCATGTTTCTGCTCACATAAAAGGAATATTATTAGGATGAAGCAATCAGACCACATTTGTGAAATGTTTACCAACATACACAAAAATGTATATTTGCACAATTAGGAAAACATTTAACACCTTCAGTTATAATACTTGAATGGAAGGTAACTAAAGAATAAAAATAAAGGTCTGTAAATAAACAATTCCAATTGCAAAGCAGTAATAAGTATAACTTCTCACAGCGGCTTGGGGAAAGAATCAAACCTGTTTTCATTATTTCAACTTCAGAGGAATGATGTCAAGTCTCTTAAATGTTTACATAACTAAACACATTATCCAAAAAACGGTAAATAAGGATGAGACAAAAGCAGAAACCAAAATTCAAACTGCTCCAAAATAGCAATCAATTAGAGCCCACTGACTGTCATATGGTCATTTGAATGTTCTTTATTTTAATTGGTACTTTAAAACAGTAAATTCTCTTTCACAGCAGTGCCTCCTAATTTGATAATACAGTACTCCAGTTTCTGAATGTAGAAATTTAAGATAAATCAATGAACACAAAGGCGTGCAAAACAGCTGCTGTAGGTCTGCTCAAACACATGGAATGTTGGCACCAAGCTGCAGCTGCTGTGGAGAGATCGATACACCACACATACTCACCACACCCACACACACACCCACACTCACACCCACACACCCACACCCACACACACAGATGTTCTGTGGGGTATCAAGACTTGCGTTTCTCTAAAAACATACCTTTAAATGGTCTTAATTTTGTACAAATTGAAGTGCTGAGAAAATGTCTAAATAAGAAGTAACAATTAAAATAAAAGGTTTGTTTTATTTGTAAATTATGTACAGAATGCTTTCTCATATTATGATCGGGGAAATGGATGGGAAGGGAAAGAACAGCCACCATTTTCCAATCTATGCTGTTCCCTTTCCTTTGCTGGAGAAAAACCATTCCTCTCTCAACCAGATGTACAAATGATTTTGGATTTCCTAAGTTGGTAGTTGAAGGACAGATTTGGGAGCTAAACAAATCGTATTGCATCATTACTGACTGGCCTATCTTAAACAAATAACTGCTAACTCTGAATTCTAAAGAAATTTTTGGTACAATTTTATGAAAATTAAGAAATACAGCTTATGTTTCAAGAGCCATGAGTTATGTGTTCATTTCATCCTAAAGCAATTCATAAATAGCTACCTAACTGCATCACCTGAAATTTTGGTCTTTCACTTTCATCTCTTCTGCCATGTCTAACAGTAAGAAGCTCTACAGCGCTCAAAAATGGCATTATTCTAAATGCCACTGAGGAAACTACATCTTTAACAACTATCAAAAAGAAATAAAAGCTACTTACTGCCAGAATATTTGTAAAATGGATAAAATTGTTAAATATGTGGTATTAGTGACTTAAGATTGTACCAAAAAAAAGTTAGTAGTCTATAAAATAAAAAACTGAATAGAATTGCCTGGACATCAACTAGATCTCAGCAAATTGATTTAAAGACTACCCCAAATGCTATACATATGTTTTGGTGAAAAGTCAACATAGAAAATCCAACCACTTGCACACATTCAGTCCCCAAACAAAGCATGTCTATGATTTTTCAGATGAAGGTCTGCTCGTTTCTTCTTCTTCCTCCTCCTCCTCCTCCTCCTCCTCCTCCTCTTCTTCACAATCTCCATCTGTCTGCTGTTCAAGCTCCTCTTTTGTTATCATCTCAAAATCATTGCCATTCCCACTGCTGTGCTGGGACCGGTCGTCCTCCCGCCGGTCACTGTCTGTGTCCGAGTGCCGCTCTCCCCCAGAGCCCTCTGCTCCATTATTTCCTAGAGTTCCTAGTTTCCCATCATCGTCTTCCTTTTTCTCACTATCTGATTTTTCCTCACTGTCTGATTTCTGTGGTTTTTTGGCCTCAGATTTCTCATCTTTCTTTAAGTCCGCTTTTGGTCCTTTGTACTCATGTGTGTAGAGAGGCCTGAAGGAGTCAATGAAGCCCACGTCGGCAGTCAGATTCGGTAGGAACCAGAAATGGTGTCTTCCTCCAGTAATGAGCCAAATGATAAGGAACAGTATGCAGCGAGCTGTGAGGAGAAAAATCCCCCAAGTTTAATGTTTCAAGCTCTCATGCTGTCACCTCGGTTTGATGTGAAAAAATGACGGATGACCCCTCCCCCACCAAACACACCATGCGGCAAGAGTACTCATGGACACCAAAGGGCCTCAGCAGCATTTCACTCTGCTCTGAGTCTGAGGGCACAATGGCTGAACAATGTCATCTGAAGAGCTACTGCCGTCAGGCAACATTTAGAAATTTGAGAGCACTAACAATGAGATTCTTGGATTAAAAACCAATTAAATTAGTAGGATGAACAGATCGTGCAAAGAATAACCTTTTTAAAGAGTCTGCACTGCTCTTTATCTTGCACCCCAATGTCTAGGTGGCTTCCACCTTCAAGTCATTTCTATTTCAAAGTATGACATCCCTGAATGTTATCATCAAAACAAAACTTTCCTGGTGAAAATCAATGTTCATATTCTAGGTAATTGCATTTCTGCTGCTTTCCTCTTCTGGTAGCTAAGTTTTTACCTTTCTAAATTTTTCAACACAATAGTTTACTGGCCTTAAGCAAAATGACACTATTCAAGAAAGATGAGTCAAATCCCTTGAATGATTTCCAATTCTCCACATTGGGATATCATTTTCAATTTTGAATACTCCATCCTTACACTGCACTGTAAGGCTTATAAAGCACTTCCTTTACAACTACCTTGTGGTATAAAACACAAATTATTACCTTTCTTATTAGAAAACCAAGGGAACCAAGACGGAGAAGTTAAATGACTTACTTGCCCAGAGTCAAACAGATGGTCTTAGAGCTGGGGTTCAAACCTGTATCTCCTGACTCTACACCTGGTTCTCTACTTTCCAATGATTTTGCCTTTCACACATAGACGCTAACTTCCCCTCATTCCCTCTCTCTGTCTTCCTCCCTCTCTTTCCTACTTGCTCCCTTAAGATACAAACAGACACACATTTTCTACTTCGAAGACCCAGGATTCCATCAGCATGGGTACTCTAGCACAGATTTCAACTCCTTATGACTTACTAAGCAGGTCTTTCACATGTGCTATGGCTGAAAGGTTTGGATGAAAAAGCTTCTACAAGCTCAGCTGGACTGGCCCTCGGGCAGCTGATACTGGTGCTTCCCCAGGCCCTCTCCCCTTCCTTTTCTCTAAGAGCTCCCACCCAAGCTTAAGTCTATTATTAGTGCAGGCTTTGAAGAACCAGTATCCTTCCCTCAATATAGTAATTTTACATCAAGTGTTCATGTTCCCTCATCATTTTCTGTTATAGCAAAGTACGTATCAAGAGCCAAAATAAATAGGTGAATGTTGGAAGACTACCTGACTACGACAGATTAGTTTTATAGGCAACTGTACTACTATTACATAAACCCTGAAAAAAGCTCTTTTACAGGCTTACCTTTAATATACTTTGGATGAATAACCAAAGGGAGTAATACAGCTGACTTCACTTCACAAGTTAAGTATTCACAGGCTGGTCAGAAGTACTTTTTTCCTTTTCCACATAAGCACAGCTTCATTTTTTGAGGCCTTGTATATTATTTGTAAGAGGTGGTGATAGTAGGAAATGGGAGAGGCCAATGTGTACTCAATCTGTTTTTGAGAGGAAATCCCATCGATGGAATGCAGAAGAATGAGGGACTTCTAAAAACTGCACACTCTTCTCATCTCCTGCCTAAACTATCCCTCTAAGACAGAGATATCATGAATGCGATTCTAGAACAATTTCAAAGTGATCCGAATGAAAAGTGAAAATCATGCCTTGCCTCTACATTCAGGACAAACTGACTTTTTCTGTATCAGCCTGCCTCCAATTCAATTCACCAATCTTTATAATTCATGCAAGCCAATGTTTCCACCTTATCTCTGCTTTTTTAAATCCTCAGGTACTGGTCATCCCTTGGTATACTTTGTAAAATTTTGCCGACATGATATCAGAATACCCTTTTTAAAATAGGGAAGAGTTATGGAGAAAACTATAACTGAATGCTTCTCCACTGAAGCTGATACCACATTTTAGGAAACTAAAGGATACTATATAAATGGTAGCTATTATCATTACTCTTATTATTTGAAATGACATTACACATATAATGGACACATTTTGACTCCTATGAAATAAACTCAAACCTGATGCACTAGTAGGACAATGTGTTGTCTATTTCCTAGAAGGAGACCCAGCCAAGTTCTCAATTTTATAAATAGGTTGTGATCTCCAGGGTGAAGATCTGTTTGGAACACAAAACATCTTTTGCCACAGAAAAAATGATAAAACTTGTTGTTCAAGCTCACCTACAGATGCCTCTTTAATTCATAAGGTACCTGAGATATGGCATTTACAAAGATAAATGGTATTAAGTAACCAGTGTTATTAAAATAATAATTAAACAAAACAAACAATAAAATTAGCATTGCTTTTATTTGAATCCTGGTATGTAAGGAAAAGCAGGCTTAAAAGAGGGTAAGAAAATAGATGGAGTCTGTTGTGGGACATCTGAAGGGGACTTCTGGACACTTTCAAGGACTTGGGAAGCTGATGGCCCTGGGACTTGACGATGCCTTATTTTACAGAAGTTAGGGCTTTCCTTTTCTTGGCATTGCTGTCTCCCTAGAACTTTTCTTCTAATTTGCAGTCTTAGTTAGGGTGGGGGCGAGGAGGGAGGGAGGTTGGTCACATATGTAATAAGGAGTGAGACAGAGAGAAAAGACTTTCTCCTGAGGCAAATGAGCAAGAATTGGGGGAGAGATGGAAGTAAGAGGGTTACCAAAAGGTGTGTCTCAGAGTGGAAAAGTTGCTTGAGGTAAAAATTAACTGGGCTATGAGCACTCCAGGAGAAGAAAAGGGGGCAGCTCACCATCAATACATGAGCAGTCTCACTTCTCTTTAAAGTCTGAGACGATGTCCTTTGGGACACAAACTTCTCCAGGGGGCAGACCTTTGCCCTTTTGGGCTTTACATCTTTAAGCAACTGATGATACCTTTTTTTCCCTCCCCCACAACCAATTCAGCTTTAAACACCATCACTCAATGTGGAAAAACCTGTCCCTAGAACATGCTCTGTAAACCAAAGTCCTGAAGTATGAGGAGCCCTCAACTCTCAATCTCTACAAATTCACTACTCAGTCTTAATCCCGTCGAGCCTCATCCAGACCACAGCTTAATCTTCTGCCCACAATCAAATAATTAGGGCTGTGCTCCCTCTTTTCTAATCATTCCCACCACCTCCAGGTAATGTGAATCAAAGACTGGTCTCCTTAGGCCTTCACCATCAGGCACACACTCCAAGCTATAAGGATACAAGGGTAACCTAAGCTAAATCTAATTAAATTCCCTGGACCCAGAAGCTCCTGGTGATTAGGGCTCATGCCATCACTATCCATCCACCCACAACTCAGGGAAGAAAGCTTCTCTCGCTGCCCTATCAATTTTGGGCCAAATCCCAACTCAGCCTGAAGTCGAACCACCTCAGAGTGGGCACTACCAGCTGTGAAAGTGTCAAGACTAACCCCTCTCAACTGGTTGGTCTTGGGATGGGCCTTCTGCTCCTTAGTTAGCTCTTAGCATTTAAAGCCCTTTACTGTTTAGCTTCAGTCCAACTATCTAGTTTTATTTTTATACTGATCCCCTTAGAAACTCTACATTCAGGCCAAATTGATCTGCCTGCTTCCAATTCAATTCACCAAATCTTCTGAATTCATGCAGGCCAATTGGTTTTACTAGAACATGTTCCCATCTTATAGATGCCATCTTCCCCATGAAAAGCTGAAAGTTGATGAAAGTTCTTTTCTTCTTATGAAATTCTACCTTGTAGCAAACTTGTCCGAATCAGACTAAAAGCTCCTTAAGGGCAGGGTCTACTGTTTTTCATTTTTTAATTTTAATTCCTGGCACAGAGATTATATTTAATGTTTGTAGAATTTGTTGCTTCAATGAGATCTGATTCTTTACCTCCTCCCACCCAAACTCTCAATAGTCCTGGGTTATCAAAGAATACAAATCAAGTCTAAATTCCTTACTCTGAAATTTTGCCCTTTACAATTTGACAATTACGCTTCTAGTTTTACCTGCAATTCTTTATACATCTTAGGCCTTTACTAACTGGAAAACTTAAAATTCACTAAAGATCTCCAGTTCTGTGTTTTATTCATGCTAGCCCTTCTACTGGTAATATCCTTCCCTTAGCTTCACCTAATTATTATCCATTATTAAAGGCCCAGCTTAAATTGTTTGTGAAGCCTTCCCTGAACCACCCAGAAGTAATTTCTCACTCTGATAAACTCTCATAGAACTTTGCTTGTACTTACGCCTCTAGGTCATATTTTCATCAGAATGTAAGCTCAGTGAGGACAGACCCCACGTATATTTCATCTTCAAATTCCTCCTATTTCCTAGCACTGTGACTCGGCACCCAGTGGTTGAGTAATAAGAATGAACTGAATGAAGAATGTGTAAGACAGCTACCACAGGTCACATCATGGCATACCCCAAAACTGAATGCAAACAAAGCATGTATAGTTCTGGGTCAAATCAGGAGAAGGAAAAAAAAATTCTTAGAGAATATGTTATAATTTAGTTTCTGGAAATTTTACAAAACTGTTACAGTGGCAATGAATGCTCCTGGCAACAGTAAAAACCTAGGCAACTTTAACAAAATGCTTACCAATGAAAAAAGAATCTAACAACAAGGAAAGCAAGGCAAAGTAAAAAACAAATGAGAAGAAGTCAGGTGATATGAGTCAAGACTCTAGTCTGACACCACTTAATTGTACGACCTCTCTGGGCCTGTTTCTTCATCTGTGAAATGAAGAGGTTGGACCAGATGACCCCTAAGGTCCTAACTGTAACTCTATGATACCATACCTTCCACTTACATTTTCCACTACCATTTCCTTGTCAGAGTAAAATATTCAAGAAAATTTAAATCATACACACTCCTGTTCTTGCAGACAATTATCCAAGCTCAGACCTCACTTCCTTCTCTTAAAAATCTTAACGCTATTCTTAACTCAACCATACAGCACCCTTCATCACCTCCACAGTGTTGCTGAATGCATATTAACATACAAAATCAGAGTACTGCATCTCCATTAGGTTATGGCACTGTTCCATGGCAATCCGTGTACTCTTCTCTGGGAACTATGACCCACCTATAATGCCCTTTCCCAAGCTCCTGCAGTATGTGAACATGCCTGTTTTACAAAGGAAACTCAGGCCATCAGTCATAAGCTCTGTCATCTCCCAGCCCCTTCTTCAGAACCCTGGTCTCTCTTCACTCATCTTCTCATTTGTTCCCGTCTCCAAGGAAGAGGAAGCACTTTTCCCCTTGTCAAAACAAATCCTGTTCCATGTGCTCTTGATCCTATGTCCTCCTGTCTTTCAACAGCTGCCTCTCCAATCTTCAATCCCATGTTCAATAATGGCTCATTCCCCACTGTCTACAAACATGCCTGAATCTCCATCCTTTAAAAAATCTTCACTTGATCCTGCTCTGCCCAAGTCATCTCCTCTTCTCAGCCCTTTACAGCTAAAGGCCAAGGAAAAAGGTGCCTACACTTCTTGCCTGACTGATCCCCTCCCACACACTTCCTGACTGCTTGCAATCAAAGTTCTTAACCCACCAGACTAAAAGGGCTCCCTCCCAAGCCACCAACAAACTCTTAATTCCTAGCTCTGAAGGCCTCTTCTCAGTCATCATTCTTCCTAATTCTTGGCAGCTTCCACTACTGCTAATCATCCCTTCTCCTGGACACTCTTGCTTACCTTGGCTTTCCTCTCTGATGGGGCCTTCACAGAACTTCATCAATTTCCTGTCTCTAATACTCCGTCCTTTGTCTCCCTTCGCTTCCCTACCCCCACATCTCCAATTTGCACTTCTTCCAAGCTTTCTCACTTCCGGGCTGGGCACTATCCAGTTTCTCACACTCATAACTACCAACAAATGAAGTATGGCCCATTCCCTACCTCCCTCCACATTCAGTAAGTGGCTGAGTGTTGTTGATTCTACACTGAAACAGCCCTCATGTCCACCCCCTTCTCTCCACTCACATAGCCACTACCTTAATTCAGGCTCTCATCCCTTCTCACCCATATAACTCTAACGGCCTCCTATAAATCTCCGTTTCCAGTCTCTAACCATCCAATCTGTCCTCCGAACAGCTGCCAAAATCATCTGTAAGGCAAAGGTCTGAATCTATCACTGGCTCAAGGACAAACCATAAACTCATCACCCTAACGTTTTTGGCTTTCTTTAATTTGAATACAAATTACTTGACTTTCCAGTCTTATTTCACATTACAACTAGTCACACATGGCCTAATCCTGTCAAATCTGACTGTGAGACGTTCTCTACAGTCGATACTGCATCACCTGTATTTGCCAACTGCTTTCTGTTTACTTCTTTACACACTACACTCTCCCTTTAGAATGTAAGTTCCTCACTCAACATGCACTTATTAAAGGTCTATTGTGTGCCAGGCACTGGCATGATGGAAAGGCTGCTGGACTTGAAGTCAGAAGGCTCTGCCACTTACTGCCTGTGTGACCCGGGGCAGTCACTGAACCTGGCTGAGTGTTAATGTCCTTCTTTGTAAAATGAGGGTGTTGGATGAAATGACTTCTACAGTGCTCATCCAGCTCCAAATAGAGGCTCCTACAGGAACTAGTTAAAGAAACTAGGTTAAAGCAAGTTTTTTCATATTTGCCCAAATTTAGTCAGGCACACATCAATGGCTTTTTAAAGGGATGTGGGTTGGTTGTTTTTTTTTGGGGGGGGGGACAGGACTTGGGGGGAAGTAATCAACTTTGGAATCTGACCAAAATAAACAGTGAAATCAATGTTTGTCCGTTTCTAGATTTTCCCCGAACGCTTAGATATTAGTGACCTCTGATTAAGCCCAGAATTACTGCCTTCCAACCAAAATAAGATCTCGGAGTTTAGTTTTGAACTGTTGAATACCCCCTCACTGAACTCATTTTTACTGCAGAGAATACTTACCAATAGCAAGCAGAAGAATGCTGGCTACAAAGCAGCCTGCTCCTACACTGAGGTAATAAACACCCACTCGCATTTCTGCAGGCCACAGAGGGAAGAGGGTCGCAGCTATGACTGCAATCACTGGAACAAGAATGCACAAAGATGTTTAACTAATTTTTGGATTCAAACTGAACTGGCTTATAAACCATGACTTAACAAAGAAAGGCTGTAATACTATTATCTACAGTGTTGGTGGGGGAAGAAGCTTTAAAATATTTCATGTTCTATTTATTAACCGACTTGATATATAAACTTAAGATTCAACCAACGGTTAAGTACTTAGGGTACAAGTCTAACTTCAGGTTTGGTGGAAGAAGTCGCAGACAAAATTCAGACATTTTCTTTTGACATCTTCAATCTCCACCTGACATAACATGGGACACTGCTCTTTTCTCTTTCTAAAAGGGATGAAAATGCAGATACCCATCAATCTAAATATGACCCCTTCACTAAGGGTTACATGATTTTTAAGCAAGCAAAACCACCACAAACCCTGGTTTGACAATTTATACATAGATTTTCTCAAAAATCACAGTAACATTTATCAGATAACTTGAAACAAAATCAAAATTTCTAATCTCAGAACTAACCCCCAAATAGAAACACATGATTATTGAAAAAGAAAAAGGAATTAAAATTGAAATGGTAAAAGTAGAAACAACTAATCACTGTAGAGTATCCTTAATAATTTCTTCTCTTCTTTCTTCTGGAATATCATTCTTGCGGCTCTGAGGAGAGCGGAGAAGAGCCTGCTTTTTTGAAAGTTTGCTTACTTCTTTTTACACGTTAAAAATTTTGGAAAGTGACCAAGATCAGTTGTTTGGGGAATGGATGCTCTGTGGTAGAGTGGATTTTTGGTCATCAATAACTTAAGGCTAAAAGACTTAAACTGATTTAGTATTTCAGAATTTAAGAAAACACTTTCCCTCCCTTGGGTTCATCATCTGAACAGGGATTCAGACAATATAAGTCTATGTCAGCATAATTTTAAAAGGCTCATCTTCAGATAAGATTCCCAGTAAGAAATCCAGAAGGAAGAACCAACTATCCCAGCTATTTCCTCCCCATCTCCTTAAGGCCATACTGAAAACTTTTCATTCACTTACCAAGAATTAGTCCCATGGCAAATGTTTTAAAGTGGACAGGGTCATAGATCCATACATACACCTAGAGGAAGAAACAGTTTAATGTTTCCATAAAACAATGGAAAGTTAGAGATCTGTTCTTGTAATTTAGATGGTTGTGTATATTAGGAGAGTTATATATCATTTTGGAATTCAGAGCAAGGATCCAAATTTAATTAAATACTTCAAAACAATGTTAGAATGTTACATGTATCTGTGGAATATAAAAATGTACCCTAAAAGTAAATGGTTAACCTGGTGGTAATTTTTGCTATTAGTAAATAAAATGTTTTTGTTTGTTTTGGGTTTTTTTTTTTTTGGAGGGGGGGGAAGGCAGGGCAATTGGGGTTATGTGACTTGCCCAAGGTCACACAGCTAATAAGTGTGTCAAGTGTCTGAGGCTGGATTTGAACTCAGGTCCTCCTGACTCCAGGGCCAATGCTCTACTCACTGTGCCACCTGGCTGCCCCCTCTTAATAAGCAAATTATACTGGATAACTTTAAGTTCTAAACAATTTGCTTAACCCTTTTCACAGTGTGGCCAATGACTGAGATGTAAGGTAACATGAATGTAAGCAGACTGAATTATTCAGATATGTGACTGACCATCTAAAGAAGATCATCGTATTTCTAATCTTTATGATTGCTTCATTCCCATCTCATGATTTCTACTGATAATCACAATTTCAATTTCTAGGCTGGATATGCTAACCTCATTTCCATCCAGGAACACTTGATCTTCATGTGGTTCAAGTTTGAATTTTTTCTTGGCTTCTTTCTTTTTGGGTGTTCCTGGTGTTTCTTCCTACAAAAATGTGTACAAATACACACACACACACACACACACACACACACACAAACACACACGAGTTAAACAGGGTGAAAAATCATTTAAAAATGTATAATTCCATTTCAAATGAAATTAAAACATTCACCAAACTAGTAATTTTCAATGCCATGTTGGCTATACCTCTTACATTATGTTAAGGAACTAAAATCTCTTAAAACTCAAAGAAAACAAAAACCACAAAAAACTAAAACTAAAAACCAACCCTTGACTTATTCAAAATACCTGTATAACATGGGACACTTCCTTGGTATTGTATGCTTAAAAAAAACCAAAACACACCACAACACACACACACACACACACACAGCTGATACAATTAAAAAAGAAACTTGATAAATATTGCAAAAGATAATGAAATGACTGACATGAGATGACCAATAATAAAGTACATTTGAACAGTTTATCATTATAAGCTATTTTTCATCCATGACTTCATTCAATCCTTAGTTCTGTACCAGTAGTTGAGTATGTATTATCTCCATCCTCCAGAGAAGAAAACTAAAGCTTAAAGAGCTTGCCACATAAAGTACAGGCCAGGGCCCAGATTCACACTCAGATCTCCCCTACACAGTTTCTTGTCTGTACTGTAACTATTGGGGTTGGGGGAATGGGAAGAAAAGAGGGTAGGGGTTAAATCACAGAATGTTACTGTTGAAAATAATCTTAGAGATTATTTAGTCCAAAACCTCACTTTACAGAGGAAGAAACAAAGATCCAGAAGTTAAATGACTTGTCCAAAGGTCCAGAGCTAGTTTGTAATGAACTTCCATGTTCAAGAACTTGACAATTCTTTTAGCCAAACACAATTTTTTATCATTCCATTTCTCCCTCTACCTTATTCCTACGCAACCAATTCTCAACCCTCACTGTGAATGCCCTCAGTCCTGTCCCAGGCAATCATCATCACTAGCTATACTCTCCATCCTTTCCAAGGTTAATCCTTGGGTGAACCAGTTCAACTTTGACACTATCTGCCAGTCAAAAATCCCTTGCTCCCTTGTCCTAGTGCCACTGATGCCTTGCTAAATTCATGACCTACCATGAATTACACTCCTTCTATCTGCCTCATCTTCACCTATTCATGTGCTGCTAAGAGGAGTGTTGAAAGAATTCATGCAGCAAACCTAACTTGGTCCACTACAAATTTATATAATCTACTCTCAATTGAGCCCTCACAGCAGCAAGGCAATTTGTCTACTCCTCGATTCACTAGCTACATCATAGCAACTACTCCAAATCTCTTTTTTGTTTTTTTAAAACTGTATTTCATTTTTGTTAGCAAAAATCTTCTATCCCCCCTTTAACCCAATTAATAACTAAGAAACATAAAACCCATTATAAACATGTATAGTCAGTCAAGTAAAACTAACTTCCATCTTGGCTGTGTCCATAAAAAAAAAATTCTCATTCTGCACTCTGAGTTCTTCACTTGTCTATCAGGAGGTGGGCAGCATGTTTCTTCATTAGCCCTTTGGAATCATAGTTGGTCATTATGCTGATAAAAGAGTTCTTGATTCTTTAAGCTGGTTGCCTTTACAATATTGTTATCAGTGTATAAATTGTTCTCCTAGTTCTTTCTCACTTCACTCTGCATTAGTTCATAGGAGTCTTCCCACGATTTCTCTGAAACTGCCTATTATAGCAAAATAATATTCCAACACATTTATAACTTGTTTATTCATTCCTTCATTTATGGCACCCTCTCAAATTCCCATTCTTTGCCACTTGAACAAGACCTGTGACTATATTTCTATATATCTTTAGAGGCTGTTTTGCTTATGACTAATTTTTCTCTTAATTTGACCTCCCTCTGGGCCCAGGGGTGTGTGTTGTACGTGTGTGTGTGTGTGTGTGTGTGTGTGTGTTCATTCTTCCTTCCTTTAACTAATTTAGATGAGAGTGAAGTTAAAAGTATCAGCTGCTCCCACTCCCCCTCCTCTCATCTTGTTTGTTTGTTTAGACATCTTGTGTACCCAATGTGAGATAATTTTCCTGAATACTCCTTTTCCTCCCTCCCACCATGCACTGTGTATTCCTCTGCCCCCTCTTTTTGTTCTTAATATCTTCAAGATGTACCCAAACTACTGCCGAGCCTTGTCTAACCAGACTCCCACCATGAGCTCTGATGGTGATGGAGATTAGAGGAGACACATCCCATAATTTGATTTTATTTCTTTTAGATATCTTCCCTTCATCTTCAACTCACCCTGTGTCTGTGCTTTCTTTCTTTCTCTCTCTCTCTCTCTATATATATATATACACATACATATATACATACATGCACATTCACTTATATATACATACATACATACACACACACACACACACACACACACATGTTCCCTTCAACTACCCTAATACTGAGGTCTCATGAGGTCTCTTCTTATGTTAGAATGTAAGCAGTTTATTCTTGTTTAGTCAATTATCACTGTTCATTTGTGTTTATCTTTTTATATTTCTCTTAATTCTTTTGTTTGAACTTCAAAGTTTCTTGGCAGCTCTGGTCTTTTCATCAGGAATATTTGGAAGTCCTTTGTCGTTACAGGTCCATTTTATTCCCCTATAGCATTATACACAGTTTTGCTGGGTGAGCAGCTCTTGGTTGTAAGTCATATCCTTTGCCTTCTAGAATACTGCATTCCAAGCTCTCACTGTAATAGTTGTGGCTGCTAAGTCATTTGTGTTCTTAACTGTGGATCCTCAGTCCTTGAATGCTTGCTTTCTGGCTGCTCCAAGTATTTTTTCTTCGACCTAAAAGCTCTAGATTTGGGTTGTGACGTCCCTGGAATGTTCATTTTGGTTTTCTTTCAGGAAGTTTGACTGGTAGAATCTTTCTGTTTTTGCTCTCTTGAATTATTTTTAAAGATTTCTTGAAATACGATGTCTACACTCATTTCTTTGGTCATGGTGGTTCAGACAGTCCAAAGACTCTTAAATTTTTTTCTCCTACATCTGTTTTCCAAGTCAGTAGTTTTTGCTATCAGATAGCTTACATTTTCTTTTCTTTTTTTTTAAAATTTATTTATTTAACATATTTAGTTTTCAGCATTGATTTTCACAAGAGTTTGAATTACAAATTTTCTCCCCATTTCTACCCTCCCCCCCACTCCAAGATGATGTATATTCTGGTTGCCCTGTTCCCCATTCAGTCCTCCCTTCTGTCACCCCACTCCCCTTCCATCTCCTTTTCCCTTCCTTTCTTGTAGGGCAAGATAAATTTCTACACCCCATTGCCTGTGTATCTTATTTTCTAGTTGCATGCAAAAACTTTTTGTTTTTGTTTTTGAACATCTGTTTTTAAAACTTTGAGTTCCAAATTCTCTCCCCTCTTCCCTTCCCACCCACCCTCCCTAAGAAGTCAAGCAATTCAACATAGGCCACATGTGTATCATTACGTATAACCCTTCCACAATACTCATGTTGTGAAAGACTAACTATATTTTGCTCCTTCCCAACCCATCCCCCTTTATTGAATTTTCTCCCTTGACCCTGTCCCCTTTCCAAAGTGTTTGTTTGATTACCTCCACCCCCATCTGCCCTCCCCTCCATCACCCCCCCCCTTTTTTTTATCTTCTTCCCTCTTCTTTCCTGTGGGGTAAGATACCCAATTGAGTATGTATGGTATTCCCTCCTCAGGCCAAATTTGATGAGAGCAAGATTCACTCATTCCCCCCTCACCTGCCCTCTCCCCTCCTCCCACAGAACTGCTTCCTCTTGCCACCTTTATGCAAGATAATCCACCCCATTCTATCTCTCCCTATCTTCCTCTCTCAATATATTCCTCTCTCATCCCTTAATTTGATTTTATTTCTTTTAGATATCTTCCCTTCATCTTCAACTCACCCTGTGTCTGTGCTCTCTCTCTCTCTCTCTCTCTCTCTCTCTCTCTCTCTCCACATACATGCACATTCACTTATATATACATACATAAACATATGTATACACACACACACACACACACACACACACACACACACATTCCCTTCAACTACCCTAATACTGAGGTCTCATGAATCATACACATCATCTTTCCATGTAGGAATGTAAACAAAACAGTTCAACTTTAGTAAGTCCCTTGCAATTTCTGTTTCTTGATTACCTTTTCATGCGTCTCTTGATTCTTGTGTTTGAAAGTCAAATTTTCTATGCAGCTCTGGTCTTTTCACTGAGAAAGCTTGAAAGTCCTCTATTTTATTGAAAATCCATATTTTGCCTTGGAGCATGATACTCAGTTTTGCTGGGTAGGTGATTCTAGGTTTTAATCCTAGCTCCATTGACCTGCGGAATATCGCATTCCAAGCCCTTCGATCTCTTAATGTAGAAGCTGCCAGATCTTGGGTTATTCTGATTGTGTTTCCACAATACTCAAATTGTTTCTTTCTGGCTGCTTGCAATATTTTCTCCTTGATCTGGGAGCTCTGGAATTTGGTGACAATATTCCTAAGAGATTTCTTTTTGGGATCTATTTGAGGAGGCGATCAGTGGATTCTTTCAATTTCTTTTTTGCCCTGTGGCTCTAGAATATCAGGGCAGTTCTCCTTGATAATTTCTTGAAAGATGATATCTAGGCTCTTTTTTTGATCATGTCTTTCAGGTAGTCCAATAATTTTTAAATTCTCTCTCCTGGATCTATTTTCCAGGTGAGTGGTTTTTCCAATGAGATATTTCACATTGTCTTCCATTTTTTCATTCCTTTGGTTCTGTTTTATAATATCTTGATTTCTCATATAGTCACTAGCTTCCACTTGCTCCAATCTAATTTCTAAGGTAGTATTTTCTTCAGTGGTCCGTTGGACCTCCTTTTCCATTTGGCTAATTCTGCCTTTCAAGGAATTCTTCTCCTCATTGGCTTTTTGGAGCTCTTTTGCCATTTGAGTTAGTCTATTTTTTAAGGTGGTGTTTTCTTCAGTGTATTTTTCAGTATTTTTTTTGGGTCTCCTTTAGCAAATCATTAATTTGTTTTTCATGGTTTTCTCGCATCCTTCTCATTTCTCTTCCCAATTTTTCCTCTACTTCTCTAACTTGCTTTTCCAACTCCTTTTTGAGCTCTTCCATGGCCTGGGATCAGGTCATGTTTTTCTTGGAGGCTTTTGGTGTAGGCTCTTGCACTTTGTTGACTTCTTTAGGCTGTATGTTTTGGTCTTTGTCACCAAAGAAAGAATCCAAAGTCTGACACTGAATCTTGGCGTGTTTTCGCTGCCTGGCCATATTCCCAACCAACTAACTTGACCCTTGAGTTTTTCAGCAGGGTATGACTGCTTGTAGACTAAAGAGTTCTATGTTCCATGTTTTTGGGGGGGGGGATGCACCAGCTCTGCCACACCAGCACTTGTCCTTCCCCAAGAACCCCCAACCTGGACTGGGCTTAGATCTTCAGCAGGCTGTTGCACTCCTGCTCTGATCTGCCACTTAATTCCTCCCACTAGGTGGGCCTGGGGCTGGAAGCAACAGCAGCTGTAGCTGCTCCACCTCTGCTGCCCCGGGGGCGAACTCCTTTCACTCCCGCAGCTTTTCCCACTAACCTTCTCTGCTGTCTTTGGTGTTTGTGGGTTGAGAAGTCTGGTAACTGCCACAGCTCACTGATGCAGGGCGCTAGGGCCCGCTCCGCCTGGCTCCTGGTCTGGTTGGTCCGAGCTGCTCATGCTGGGCTCTGCTCTGCTCCGCTCCCAGCTCCCAGCTCCATGTGGGATAGACCTCACCCAGAGACCATCCAGGCTGTCCTGGGCTGGAGCCCTGCTTCCCTCTGCTGTTTTGTGGGTTCTGCAGTTCTAGAATTGGTTCAGAGCCATTTTTTATGGGTTTTTGGAGGGACTCGGCAGGGAGCTCATGCTAGTCCTTGCTTTCCAGCCACCATCTACACATTTTCTTTTTTTTAGCCTTTGACTTTGTTTAAAAATTTTGCATTGTCTTGTGCAGTCACTGGCTTCTATTTGGTCTATACTAATTTTTAGGGAGTTCGTTGTTTGGGCAAGGTTTTGTACCTCCTGTGCCAAGCTGTTAATTCTTTTTCCAATTTTTTCTCCAAACATGCTCATTTCCCTTCCAATGTTTTCCTCAAGTACTCTCATTTTGTTTATAAAAATTCTTAAACTCTTGCTTCCTCTCTTCTAGGAATTCTAGCTGAGTTTGTGCCCATGCTATATATATATATTTTTTAAGATTTGCCCATGGATGTTTTGGAGTCATTCCTGTCTTGAGCTTCCTGCCACCACATCTCTTTATGGAGGGATTCCTTTCTTTTTTGCTCATTCTTCTAGTCTACCTCTTAACATCGGCCTTGAAATTAGGGCTGAATTCTGCCTCACTCCTGGAAGGAGGGTCTCCTGGGGCCTGCATGATTGTGCGTCATTGCTTCCAAAGTGGTATGATCCAAAGTAAAGTCTGACCACTATGTCCCTGGTCTGAGCTCTGCAAGTCCGTCACCTGGATTTAGGTCTGAGAAAAAAGGAGACTGCTCCTGGACTCAGCCCCTATCAGAGAGATACAAAGATCTGCTGGTTTGGAATGGTAGAATGGTAGGATCCCCTTTGGACCAGCATTCCTTGACAAGCTGGGCTAGACGTTAGAACTGAGATCCTGCTCTGCTCTTGGGGTCTCAGCCAAACAGCTGCTGCTGCTTCTTGACTTCCTACCCAGGAATGTCACTGTGCCAGTCCAGTTCTCAGTCTACCCTGTATTTATGACAGAACTGAGTAGTGGATGATAGTTGCCAACAGATACCTGTCCCCATCATGATGCCCAGGTATGGGTCTGGGTCCTTCTCTTGTCCTGGTACACAGCCTCTTCCTGGGTGATGCCCTCGTGTCTGCAGACCTTTCTGTCTCTCTCTATATATACCTACTGGGGCTAGAAGAATTACTCACTGTGACTTTTCTGGGAATTCCCCATCAGGATTCAGGCTAGTGCATTTTCTAGGTCTGTTTGGGGGAGTTTAGCAGTACCATTTTCTACTATTCTGCCAACTTGGCCACATCTTCTCTTCTTTCCCAAGATTTCCACAGCATCCTCTTCCCCCCCATTTTCTCAGATGATGACCTCACCTTAAACTTGCCATCATCCCCCATCATCTCTTTCACTATAGTCCCCTAAAAGGTGGGCATTCTCACCAAGACCAACCCTCTCCATGTTCCCGGATCTCACCCCCTCTCACCGTCTCCTTATGACAATACCTACTACCACACTCTTTTTAGTTTTCAACCTTCCCTCATCTATTATTTCCTTCCATGTTGCCCACAAATTTGCCTATGTCTCTCATTCATAAACAACCATTACTAGACTACTATCGCCACTAGTAAGAGTTCTATATCTCTATTTCCCCTTTCAGCCAAATTCCTTGAAAAAGACATCTAGCACTACCATCCTGGACCTGGAATCTGGAGAGGTGAGTGCTGACTCCATGCCCATAAGTCAATGTACCCGGGCATCATTTTACCTCTTGGTTTCTTGACTGGTGAGATGAAGATAATAATACTTGCCCAACCTGCCTGCTTGGATGCTCTGAGACAAAAGTGAGATACAGGCTTCGGAGCTCTAAAGTGCTAGGAAGTGTAGGTGGCAAGGAGGGCTATCTGCCTGAGCCTCTGGGCTTTCTTCCTTACTCTCTTCTTAAACCCCGGTATTCTAGCTTCTGATCTGTTACTCAGATGAAATGGCTCTCTCCAAAGTTGCCCAATCTGATGGTCTTTCTCAGTTCTCACCCCCTTCGTAACCTCTGCAGTCTCTGACACTGTTGACCACCCTTTCCTGGATACTGTCTCTGCTCTGGGTTTTCAGGACACTGCTCTCACCAGGTACTCCCCCTTCCTGTCTGACTGCTCCTTCTCAGTCTCTTTCACAGACTTCCATCCATTTCACCCCCCCCCAACAGCAGGGATGACCCACAGCTCTCTTCTGGACCGTCTTTTTTCTCTATACTTCAATTCAATTATTACATCTATGCAGATGATTCCCAGATCAATATCTAGCCCTAGTTTGTCTCATGAGCTGCAGTCTGCAACACATTTTAAACTGGATATCCCATATTTCAAGACTTCATCCCCTCTCACATGGACTACAGCAAGAGTTCTGCCTTACATTGCTCCCAACTCCAATCCATCTTCCAGCTTGCTGCCAAAGCGATTTTTCTGTAAGTCAGTTACGGCCATGTCACATCACCCTTTCCCATTTCCCATGCAGTATCACTTTATTACTTCTAAGATCAAACATAAACTCCTCTGTTTGGCATTTAAAGCTCTTCACAACCTGGCCCTTTCCTACTCCACCCCCCACCCCAGACTGTGAATGCTCTCTTGCCCCAGCTGTCTCACAGAATCCCTGGCTTTCATCAAGACTCACATCCAGTGCCACCTTATGGAGGAGGGATTTCTCAGTTCCCCCAGCCACTGGTGCTTTTCTCTTCTAAGATTATTATGATAATAAAGGAAATGGAACATTAAGAGCAACTAATCAATGGAAGAATTCTTCCCAAGAGAAGCCTAAGGGAACAGTTTGGTTTTTCTCTGTTGATAAAACAGTGCTACTATTATAACTTAATTCAAGTGGCCTGGTACCCAAGAGAAAACGTATGTTAAAAAATGAGAAACTCCCCAAACTGATGATGACTACAATGAAATGTTCTGACAGACTTGTGCTGCCTCTGGCAGGACTCACCTTTTTCGACTCTTCCTTTTCACCATCTCTTTTTTTCTCTCTCTCCTTCTTAGCCTTTTCATCCTTTAGATTTTCTTTCTTGTTTCTTTTTTCTTCTTCTTTCCCACTTTCTACCTTTCCTTTTTCTTTCTCTTTTTCTTTCTTTGTGTCTTTGTCAAGTTTCACTTTCATTACTTTTAATGCTCGGTGAAAGAACTGTTTCTTTAAAAGCCTTTAAAATAAACAAAAAAGCCATTAAATTATTTATAACCACATGAAATATCTTGATTACTATAAGGACAATTTATACAGCAAAGAACTCAGTAGGCAGGTCCCTAAGCACCCAACCCTTCACAAGCATCTTAAGGATGCCTACCCTTGTTTAGAAATTCTACATGGTTTCAAGTAACCCTCCATGGGATTTGTGTCCAGCACTAGACCACACCCACTCTTCTTCTCTCAAGTGTGTGTCCAGGTTCAACACTCTTTAAGTTGGGGGATACACTGTGGGCATTGAGTAGGCACTGACCACATGCCTCTTTGGGATCACTGCCAGCTCCTTCAGGAGAGGACTGGTGCTGGCTCCGAGTGCAGAGGTAACAGTAACTTATCATCAACAAGGCAAAATGAACCTTCTGTTTCTTCTGCCAAAAATGATGGTTGTTAGACTGGAAAGGACAGAGGATAGAAGGAAGTCAAGCCCCAGGATAAGAGCACAGCACCTAGCAGGCTCTGATGAATCCAAATCACTCAGCTGAGCTATATGGCATCTAAGAATCCTGAAAAGACTGGAGAATGGGATTACTGAGCCAGCAACAGAGATCTCTGTACACTGTGGATAACACGAGAGGTGTCAAAGACTAGAAAAGGAAGGTGGAGTATAAAAACTATTGGAGCAATAAGACTGACTTTAAATCAATGATGTCTTATCAAAACATGCAGTCAGTGGCCATCTGAAAAGGACGCTATGATCACCAAGAATCACTGTGACTTATCCAAGAACAAGTCGTACCAAACTAATCTTATTTTCTTTTTGGACATGGTTACTAGACTGACATATAAGGGGACTACTATATATATTTTACTTAGATTTTAGCCTGATACTTTGGAGGAAAAAAACAACAACCCTCTCATGCTAGATAATAATTCACAGCTAGCTGAATGGATGGACTAGCCATTAATGATTCCATGTCACTCTAGAAGGAGGCCTCTCATGAAGTCTTGCAGGGGCTCGTGCTTGGCCTTGTGATATTGAACACTTTTATCAATGACTTGAATAAAGGGACAGGTGGCATACTTATCAAATTTGTAAATGATACAAAGCTAAGAAGGATAGGTCACACATTACACAGAATTTCAAATATTACAGGATAAAAGGTCAGGTCAAATTTAATTAGATGATACCTATTTGAGGTAAATGTAAATTTTACATGTGGGTTGAAAAAATCAACTTCACAAGTACATGATTTAGGAGGCATGCCTAGGCAGCAGTTCATATGAAAAAGATCTGGAGTTTTCAGGGATTACATGCTCAGGAAGAATTAAAGAGTATAATATGGCTGTCAAAAAAGCTAAGGATACCTTGGAAAAAGTGTAGAGACCAGGACTAGGGATGTGAAAACTGTACTGTACTGTGCCCCAGCCAGACCCTATCTGTAGAACTGTGTTCAGTTCTAGGCACTGCAGGTCAGGAAGGGCATTGATTAAACTGGAGAGCTTCCAAGAAATGTGATCAAGAGGGTGAAGGGTATTTGAGATATGCCATATGTTGTTGAAAGAAACAGAATGTGTAACCTAGAGAAAACTTCAAGGTCACATGACAGCTATCTTCAAGCTCTCAAGGGCTGACATACGAAAGATGACTTGTACAAGTTAGAGAGAGGTCAGTGTCAACTGAATAAGGAAGAACTTCCTAACAATCAGAGCTAACCAAAGTAAAACAGTCTGCCTTCGGAAGGAGTAGGTTCCCCCTCACTTGAGGGCGAGTGAAAGAGAGACTATGACCAATCCAAATCACTGTTTTTTAGACTTAGTAATTTTTGCCTGCACATTTACTAAAAAATCATTCTATTACAGTTCCCTTCCATATCGTGACTTTCCCCATCGTGGTTTCAATATATAGCCAGTTGGCATAAGAAATTAAATAGGAATTTCTGGGGGGTTTTGCAGAAGCCACAAATGACACATGAAGGCCAGCAGATGACACAGAAAAAGTTTAGAAACTCAGAAATGCATTAAATATATGTATAGCGTTGTATAATATCAACCTAAAATTTACAATAAGGTACTGTAAAATGCTCCATAGAAGAAAAAATTTAGACTTCTTCTCTGGTACAAAGGGAGGGCCAAAAAATTTTACTCAGATTTTCCAGATTTTGAGGGTGCCAGATCCGTAATCCCCACAATGTGGAAGGAAGGCATAGCTATACTACCAGACAGAAACTAGCTGGATTTAAGTACTGAATAATGCAAACGCAGAGAAGCTAAATCAATGGGAACTTACTGAAGGCTTTTCATTGCACCATCTCTTTAAACTCTGGTGAGTATATCTGGCAAAACACACCTCCTCACAAAATACTCAATCTATAATTACCAATAATGACATTACTATGTTTAAGTGTTGTGGTGAAGGATATAAAAATGAATTACAGACTCTGATCGGCAGAACTCCTAATGGCTAATGGTTTAATCTATTTGCTCTCCTACTAATGAGGAAAACAGAATTTAAGAGATTTAATGCAAGTTTTGTTACAAACATGTCTTGTGCACAATAGAACTTTCTTTTTTTTGTCTTTATTTAATATTTTTTAGTTTTCAACAAGAATTTCCACAAGATTTTGAGTTACAAATTTTCTCCCCATTTCTACCCTCCCCCACCCCAAGATGGCATATATTTTGATTGCCCCTTTCCCCAGTCTGCCCTCCCTTCTGTCACCCCACTCCCCCCCACCAACCCCTTTCCCCTTACTTTCTTGTAGGGCAAGATAGATTTCTTTACCCCATTGCTTGTATATCTTATTTCCCAGTTGCATATAAAAAACTTTTTTTTTTTGAGCTCCAAATTTTCTCCCTTCTTCCCTCCCCACCCACCCTCCTTGAGAAGGCAAGCAACTCTACATAGGCCACACATGTATCATTGTGCAAAACAATTCCATAACAGTAATGTTGTGAAAGACTGACTATATTTACCTCCATCCTATCTTGTCCTCCTTTATTCACTTTTCTCCCTTGACCTTGTCGTTTTTCAAGTGTTTGCTTTTGATAGCCTCTTCCCCACCGATCTGCCCTCACTTTTATCATCCCCTCTCTCTTATCCCCTTCCCTCCTACTTTCCTGTAGGGCAAGATACCCAATTGAGTGTGTATGTTATTCCCTCCTTAAGTCAAGTCTGATGAGAGCAAGATTCACTCATTCCCTTTCACCTGACCCCTCTTCTCTTCCAATAGAACTGCTTTTTCTTCCCACTTTTATGAGAGATAATTTACCCCATTCTATCTCTCTCTCTTTTTCCTCCCAGTATATTTCTCTCTCATCCCTTAATGGCATTTATTTATTTATTTTTACATATCATCCCTTTGTATTCAACTCATCCTGTGCCCCTTGTCTATGTGTATGTATATTCCCTTCAACTGCCCTAACACTTAGAAAGGTTTCATGAGTTACAAATATCATCTTTCCATGTAGCAAGGTAAACAAAACAGTTCGACTTTAGTAAGTCCCTTATGATTTCTCTTTCCTGTTTACCTTTTCATGCTTCTCCTGATTCTTGTATTTGAAAGTCAAATTTTCTCTTTAGCTCTGGTCTTTTCACTGAGAATGCTTGAAAGTCCTCTCTTTTATTGAAAATCCACTTTTTGTCCTGGAGTATTATACTCAGTTTTGTTGGGTAGGTGATTCTTGGTTTTAATCCTAGCTTCTTTGACCTCTGGACTATGATATTCCAAGCCCTTCAATCACTTAATGTAGAAGCTGCTAGATCTTGTGTTATCCTGATTATGTTTCCACAATACTCAAGTCATTTCTTTCTGGCTGCTTGCAATATTTTCTCCTTGATCTAGGAACTCTGGAATTTGGCTACAATATTCCTAGAAGTTTTCTTTTTGGGATCTTTTTCAGGAGGTGATCGGTGGATTCTTTCAAATTGTATTTTACCCTCTGCTTCTAGAATATCAGGGCAGTTCTCCTTGATAATTTCTTGAAAGATGATGTCTAGACACTTTTTTTGATCATGGCTTTCAGGCAACCCAATAAATTTTAAATTATCTCTCCTGGATCTATTTTCCAGGTCAGAGGTTTTTCCAATGAGATATTTCACATTGTCTTCTATTTTTTCATTCTTTTGGCTCTCTTTTATAATTTCTTGATTTCTCATAAAGTCACTAGCTTCCATTTGCTCCATTCTAATTTTTAAGGTAGTATTTTCTTCAGCAGTCTTTTGAACCTCCTTTTCCATTTGGCTAATTCTGCCTTTCAAGGCATTCTTCTCCTCACTGGCTTTTTGGAGTTCTTTTAACATTTGGGTTAGTCTCTTTTTTAAGGTGTTACTTTCTTCAGTATTTTTTTGGGTGTCCTTTAGCAAGTCATTGACTTGTTTTTCATGATTTTCTTGCATCACTCTTATTTCTCTTCCCAATTTTTCCTCTACTTCTCTTACTTGCTTTTCCAAATCCTTTTTGAGCTCTTCCATGGCCTGAAACCAGTTCATGTTTTTCTTGGAGGCTTATGATGTAGGCTCTTGCACTTTGTTGACTTCTTCTGGCTGTATGTTTTGATCTTCTTTGTCACCAAAAAAAGATTCTATAGTCTGAGTCCTATTTTGCTGCCTGTTCACGTTCCCAGCCAACTACTTGACCCTTGAGCTTTTGTCAGGGTATGACTGCTTTTAGAGTAGAGAGTACTTTGTCCCAAGCTTTAGGAGCCTTGCAATGCTGATTTCTGAGCTACTTCTACTCCCCAGTCACTGCAAACTTTGCCACACTAGCACGCCTCCTCGTCCAAGAACTGCCAACCAGGACCAGGACCCAGATCCAAGCAGAGCAAAGCAAGAGAACCCTGCCTCTGCGCCAGCAAAGCAATCCCTGCACTCCTGCTCTGATCCACTGCTTGATTCCTCCCACCATGTGGGCCAGGGACTCTGGAAACAGCTGATGCTAGAGCTCTGGAGCTTCCTGCTGCTGCGCCTCCCCCCCGCCCCCCCGGCTGGGGCCGGACATGTACTCCTCACCCAGATCCAGCAGTTTTCCCACTAATCTGCTCCATTGTCTTTGAAGTTCATGGCTTGAGAAGTCTGGTAACTGCCACAGCTCAGTGATTCAGGGCCCTAAGACCTGCTCTGCTTGACTCCAGGTCTGGTCTCTTCTAGTGCGGCCAGCGCTGGGCTGCGCTCTGCTCCCAGCATGGTGCGATAGACCCTTTCCAGCAACCATCCAGGCCATCTTGGGCTGGAAACTTATTTCCCTCTGTTATTTCCTGGGTTCTGTAGCTCTAGAGTTTGTTCAGAGCCATTTTTCACAGGTGTTTGGAGGGATATGGGGGAGAGGTTAAGGGAGTCACTGTTTTCCAGCCACCATCTTGGCTCTGCCCCCAAGAACTTTCTCTTAAGGCAGAAACAACTTGAAATTATTTTTGTGGGGGAAGAGTGGGGAAATATCACAATCTGATTCACATACACAGAATACAATAGAAAAATCACAAGAAATAGACTACCTTCTTCACCTACCTAGAGATGACAAGATAAATGCCGGCACAAATCTGACCATGTCAGCTCTGACTCTGCTAAAGAATCTTCAGCAACCTCCACTGACCCAGGGCTATGCTAACAGCCCTTGCACGCTGGCTTGGGGCAACCTTCCTAGACCTTCAATCTATCCCTCACCTTCACACACTCCACAGGTCTACCATCCTCCAGAACTTGCCTGCTGACTCTTGCCTCTGTGTCTCTGCACAGGTCGCCAGCCAGACCTGGAGTACATTCTCTCCATCTATTTCAAGAGTCCATGGCAAAAAAAGGTAAAAAAAACTCCTGAACTAGTTTTTTGAAGCTTTTTCTTGGTTCAAGTGATGATTTATCTGCTTACTTGTTTATATTCTATATTTCCCTAGTGGAACATAAGGTCTTTGAACCTACAACCAACGTGCAAAACCTACTCGGCTAAAAGAATTCCAGTAGTGACTAAAAACGTGGGGGAAAAAAAAAGAACCTATGAGGTACCTTGGATTTCCCAAAAGCCATAGACATTGCTGAGCTAGCAGCCTGAAGGAGGCTCCCTGGGGAACCAGCACAGACTCATCAGTTTACATTAACGATATTAAAAGGATAATGACGTTGACCTTTGGTCAGTTACAAGTTACTTATTGCTTCATGAACTCTACATGTGCAATTATGTTTTTTCAAACTGAGAAACTGGCATTCGCAGTACATGCTGTAATATAATTATGATATTCTAAAACAAGAATTAGAGATGAAGAATAGGTTACTGGTTAAAGAATACATAGTTTTGAGAGCTGTGATCTTAGAACCACAGTTGACTGGATATCCCAGTGGGGCAGGGCAGTGAATGGCTTCAGGAGCAGGCAGTGTGGGCATTTTAGGTGCTTGGCCAATGAGCAAATAATATCACTGCCAGCTACTGAAGGCCCATTTGGTTACTTTCAATAATATTAACCTTTGATTTAATCTATGTTAATAATACAGCAAAATCAGTAGCATTTTTCTTTTTGTTATGCTTAAATCTCTTAATACCCATTTTATTGTGAAAATGCATACGCCAACAAAGAACACTCAAAAGCAATATTTACAAGGCTTATAACAAACAAGTCAACAATACCTGTTACAGTAGTCAACAACAGACTCTCGGGTTGTAAACAAAGCTTCTTCTCCCTTCTTGGCCTTTGCCCATTTGGAGTCCAAAAGACAATCTACTGCTTTTGAAGCTAAAAGAAAGAAAAAAAGGTGATTATCATCATCTTTTAATGAATATTTATGAAAAAACCAAATACTATAGAATGAGAATAAGTAATACTTATCAAACTCAAATTTTATTAAGCAAATTCCTTAGGTCACGCAATTAGTAGACTTCTGTCATAGTATATAGTCAACTCACATTCCGAAAGCAAAATTACTAAGAAGCAAAGGATTTTTTAATCAAAAATAAAAAATATTTATGAACTCTGATTTAGCACTAATAGCTGAAAATAAGTTCTCTAATTACTTGTTTTAAAAATGGGGGGAAGTAGAATTTAAAATATTGAACTAATTTAATTAAGCCAATGTGTTTTAAGTGCCTACTATAACCAAGGTCCTGTGCTAAGTGCTTGTTGTTGTGGTTTGTTCTTCTTTCTCAAAGAGGACCATGACATTGGGAAAGTGATGTCACGACTTGCAAGTGAACTGGATTTAAGTGAGGCAGGGCTGTGCGAAGTCACCAGCCTCACTCTCTCCTCCATAGCCATGTGCATCCAGTGGCCAGATATAGATCAGGAAGACTGGAGATGGCCCTGGATGCAGTGAGAGACCCTGGCCTTTTTAAGCTAAGGTCTTTCCCAGGTCTCAGTTTGTCTGAGGCCAAAGCCCATTCAGTGATTAAGGCTAGGTAAGAAGAAATGAGGCAAAGAATGACCTCTTTTACCTAGTCAAAAAAAAAAAATCAATCTGGGAGAGGAAGACCCTCAGGGTTTCTGGCCAAAATGGAAACAACTGCTATTTATACTCACTCTGAGCCATCAGAGCCCAATAATGATCAAATGAGGCTTGGGCTGGGACCTATTGTTGGCAAATCAATGACAGCCGAAGTGATTTGGGTTTAAGGCAGGGTCCTTAAAAAAGAAATCTTAGCTGTAAGCCCCAAGGTTTTTTGGGAGATTTCAGCAATCAAAATTTATACTGCTGGGTGCTAACAAGTAAATCTATAGCAAGATAATTTAACTTGTTTACATTATCTGATTTGACTTCCTATTCCATCCCTTTGAGATAGACGGTACAATATCCCCTTTTTACATGTGAGAAAGGTAAAGCTTAGAGAGCTTAGTGACTTGTTACCATCATGGGAGGGCCAGAGATCAAAACCAGAAGATCTGATCTCAAGTTAGCGCTCTACATTCGATCTTAACTGAAAAAGGTGCCTTGGATAACTGACTCTAAGAAGGGGAAAAAACCCACAACTCTGTTACATAAACATATTTGCTAAAGGATTCTACCAAATGATCACTGAGTAATATGGGACCAATAAAGGCAGGCTTTATGAGCAACCCAATGTTTCTGAGAGAAAAAATGAAACAGGAGATAATTAAATTGGCATGCCCATCATTCCTGAGCTTTACATGAATGAAATAGAATAGTTTATGGGATAGAATCAAATACAGAAGAGAAGTACAACTTAAGGAATTCCTTCTTATCTGTACCAATGAGGTAAATACCCTAAATGCAGTTTATACTGCACTGCCCTGCTATCACAATCCTTGGGTCCTATTCTGAGGAAACACAGTAGAGCTGGGATGGCCTTATAATGAGATCATTTCGGTAGTTTAAGTATTAAACTCCTGCGATGGACTCCAGAAAGCCCAATACCGAATTCTCCTCTAGAGAAAAACTTGAGGGAAATATTGTATTTAAGACACAAACACATAACATTAGCTGATAGTGACTGCACAAGCTTTACAAAAAGTAGTATAAGAGAAAAAGTTCAAAATCTGTTCATTAATGTAAAAGAAAGCACTTTATATAAAGACACCTGAGAAACGGTAAAACTGAAATGTCTTTAAAAAGATCTGAACTGATGTGATTATTTTGTTGCAATCCTACCGATAAAGTAATCAACCCGATGACCCATCATATTTGTGGATTTTGTGGGACAGTTGAAGCGGAGATATTTGGCCACTGCCTTTTCCTCTTTCGATGGTTCACCAACTTCCTGCAAAATGAAAGTTTTATTTTAGAGTAATCATTCATGGAAGAAATTTTACACCCTGTAAATTACATTTACAAAAGCTCATTAAGGTTCTTTTAGACAATGTGATAAAATACTGAAAAAGTTAAATCAGGACTTGGTTTAGTGTTGAGTACTCACAAGACTTTAAGAGTAAACATTTTTAGGGAATTCTTGGCAACTATATCATCAATCCCCCCTTTTGAAACTTTTAAAATTTCACTGTGATATGAAGCTATTTTCACAATTAATCTACATTCTAAAGATCTAAAGTCAAGTTTTGGTTGGTTACTCATACTTAGATAATAAGGTTTGTGCATTTAGAATTTAAAAAAGGCATGGCTACATTAACATCCATTAATATTGCTGCTAACTGGGAATTTTGTTACAATAAAACAGTGCAGTCACACTATGAAGAGCTGATTTGGAAAGTGTGATGTGACCTAAATATTCCATCCTATTTCTTCTCTCCATCTCAGTTCTCCCCAAACCCTAACACTCCAAAACAAAAGAAACAAAAAACTCCTCTGTCTACAACACCATCAATACTAAAAATAGACCTTTCATGGCTTCCCTAGAATAAGTGGTTACTGAGGGCATCCTGTGAGGAGAGATGTCTCTTCGTGAAAAGTAAGCAGGGGCAAAGAATAAGAAACTGAAGGGATGCCCATCAACTGGAAAAGGTCTGGACAAGTCTTGGCATATGAATGTGATACAATACTATTGTGCTATAAGAAATGATGAAGGGAACAGTTTCTGAAAAACTTGGGAAGACTTTTATGAACTGATGCAAAGTGAAGTGAACAGAACCAGGAGAACAACTTACACAATGACAGCAATCTTGTGAAGATAATCAACTGGGAAAGATTTAGAAACTCTGATCAACAAAATGACCACCACAATCCAAAGGACTCAGGATGAAATATGCAATACACCTTGAGATAGAGAGCTCCTGGGCACGAGTATGGACTTGAGCCTACAGTGTTTTTCTCTTTCTTCTTTTTTGGATATGGCTAATATGTACATTTATTTTGCACATGTATATATTTGTGATGGATTTTGATTTTCTTGCCTAGCCAATGGGTGGAGGAGGGAGATAATTCGAAAATGAACATAAAACAAAACTGAATTTTAAAAATTTATTTAAAAGTAAACAGGGAGTTGAGGTTAAAAAAAAACACAGAAGGAAAAAAAAACCACACACAAAGTGATATGGAAGATGTTGCTAATTTTCATTGGTCCTTCATCATTCAGTAATGTATTCTGAGACTTAAAAACATTTTCTGCCATCCTTTTAAGCTGGCATCCTATCTCTCATTTCACCTTCCCCGATAAATGTCTAGAAGGAAAAAATCTATATGCACTGCCTCTACTTCTTTATCACCCACTAATTTTAGTCCTTTTGCAACTTGGCTTTCCACCAGAGCATTCTACTGAAACTTTTCTCAAAGGTTACCTCTTATTTGCAAAATTCCATGGGCTTTTCTTAGTATTCCTCCTCCATGACCTTTTTGCAGGATTTGATACCTGTGCTTCTAACCCTTCCTGGGTAGGTCTTCTGGTGAAACTTCTAAGACACTGCCTTCTCTTGGTTCTATCCTAGGTGATTGTTTACCAACCTCATCCTCAGAATGAGTGTCTCAAGGCTTGGTCCAATTCTTTAATCTCTTTAAGCCTCCAGTATTCTGATCCATAGCCATGGGGATAATACTTAGACCACCTACAGAAATGTTGAGGGAAACCCTATTGTAAACCTTAAAGGAAAATAAATGTAAACTGATTAACTACCATCCAATAGCTGGTGTCTCCACCTATATACTATGCCTCTCAGTGCAGCCAAATATTGCATTAGCACTCTCTTGATTCCACCTTAAAACCCAAATTATTCTAGCTTTCATTGAATGGTCAACTGAATTTGGCCTCCAACCACAGCCTCTGTTTAGGTTTTGATGGCTAAGAATGAGTGTAAATAGCAACTGTTTTCTGTTCTGGCCTGAAAGTCTGAGGGTCTTCCCCTACCAGATTTATATCTTTTTTGTTGTTGTTGTTGTTTTTAAAAGTTTCAACTTTTTTTTATTTTTAGTTTACAACATTCGGTTCTACATAATTTTGAGTTTCAGATTTTCTTCCCTCCCTCCCCCACTCCCTCCCCAAGACGGCATGGAATCCCATATAGTGCGTTGAATTAATTTACACACTAGTCAAGTTATGAAGAAGAACTGTGATCAATGAAATGAAGAAACAGGACCAAAAAAAAAAACCAACCCAAAAACAAAAACAAGAGAGAGAAAAAAAGAAAAAAAAAAAGGGGAAACAAAAAGGCTGGCATGAAGTGTGCCTCAATCTGCATTCGTACTTCATTGTTCTTTCTCTGGATATAGATAGCATTCTCCATCATGAGTCCTTTGGAGTTATGCCTGCACCTTGTGTTGCTGAGAAGAGCGAAGTCTGTCAGGGTTGGTCCTCACAGAATCCATATATCTGTGGTTGTGTACAATGTTCTCCTGGCTCTGCTCCACTCACTCAGCATTATGTCGTGTAGGTTTTTCCAGGTTGTTATGAAGTCCGTATCATCCCCATTTCTTATAGCACAATAGTATTCCATTACCTTCATATACCACAGCTTGTTCAGCCATTCCCCAATTGATGGGCATCCCTTTGATTTCCAATTCTTAGCTACCACAAAAAGAGCCGCTATAAATATTTTTGTACATATGGGTCCTTTTCCCACTTGTGTGATTCCTTTGGGATACAACCCTAGAAGTGGTATTGCTGGGTCAAAGGGTATGAACATTTTTATAGCCCTTCGGGCATAGTTCCAAATTGTTCTCCAAAATGGCTGGATCACCTCACAACTCCACCAGCAAAGTAACAATGTTCCAATTTTCCCACATCCTCTCCAGCATTTATCGTTTTCCTATTTTGTTATTTTAGCCAGTCTGACAGGAGAGACAGGATAGATTTATATCTTTATGAAGGGAAACTGGGCCATCTTTTGTCTCAACTCTTACCCAGCCCTCAGTCATTGAATGGAGGTGGCTTCAGACAAACTGAGACCTGAGAAAGACCTTAATTTAGAAAGGCCAAGGTCATCCACTGCATCTTGGGCCATCACCAGTGGTCTTGACCTCTGTCTTGCCACTGGACTTTGATGATGCTGGAGGATTGCGGTTGACTTTGCAAAGCTCTGCCCCACTCATATCCAATTTACACACAAATCAAGACATCGTCCTCCTGATGTCATCTGTCCTCTTCAAGAATGAAGGAGGAACAACTCTACTGATTGATATTGAAATTTCAATCCTCTATATCTTTCCTACATCTTTTTCAAATGTATTGCTTGCTTCTTCATCTTATTTCTGAAGTTGATCTTTTGAACCCTGGGATAGGCTTTTACTTTTACATTACAGTTCACACAAGATTTGACCCACAATTCTATCTAGCCTGTCAACAATTTTTTGGATCCTGCCAGTCAAAATATTTGTTTTGTCTCTTTTGTGAAATAGATAAACATTTCATGCATACCTTTCTCCAAATAATAGATTTTTTAAAAGTTACATGGCACAAAGTTAGTCAATAAATATTAAGGACCTACTATGTGTCAAGCACCATATTAAGTTCTAGGGATATAAAGACAAAGTTAGAGTGTAATGGGGGAAATAACATGCAAACAACTAGGCACAGATTCCTGATTCACTAGAGTATCCTGACCCCCTTTCAGGGTGCCATAAGACTGTTTGAAGACTATTTTGTGGACACCATAGGTGTCCCTCAGGGTTCTGTTCTGGACCCTCTTCTCCCTTTCTCTCATCAATTCCCACTTGCCATCTTCACGCCGATTGACTATCAAATTTACATATCTAGTCCCAGTCTCTACTGACCCCCAATCTCACTTCTCCAACTGCCTTTCAGACATCTCAAACTTAAGATGTCCAAAACAGAAATCATTATCTTTCCACCAATCCATTCCCTTCTACCTTCTTTATTACTGTAAAGGGCAATACCATCCTTCTAGTCTCTCAGGCTCACAACCTAGGAGTCATCCTGGATTCCTCACTATCTTTCTCACTCTCATATCCAAACTCTTGCCAAGGCCTTCCAGTTTTATCTTTGCAACATCTCCCCAACATGCTCCTTCTCTCCTCTGACACTGTGACCATCCTGGTACAGACAGTCATCACCTTACTCCTGGACTACTACATTAGCCTGCTAGTAGCTCTGCCTGCCTCAAGTCTCTTCCCACTTCAATTCATCCTCCAATCAGCTACCAGAGTGATTAAAGCACAGGTCTGACCATGGCACCCCGCTACTGAATCACAAAATCCTCTGCTCGGCATTCAAGGCCTTTCATAATCTAGTCCCCTCCTACCTTTCCAGAATTTTTATTACACCTTGTTCCCTGGCACACTCTTTGATTCAGTGACTAACCTCCTAGCTTTTCCATGAACAAGATATTCCATCTCTTGCAGGCATCTTCTCCTGCTTGCGAATGCTCTACCTCTGCTCTTCCACCTAGTGACCTCCCTGGCTTCCTTTAAGTCCCAACTAAAACTACCTTCTACAGGAAGTCTTCCCCCCCACCCCTCTTAATTCTGGTGCCTTCTTATTTATCTTGCCTATAGTCGCTTTGCATCTATGTTTGTATGCTGTCTCCTACATTAGATTATAAGCTCCTTGAAGGCAGGGATTGTCCTTTGCCTCTTTCTATATCCCCAGCACTTAGTGTAGTGCCTGGCAGACAGTAGATGCTTAATGTTTTTACTGATTTACTGTCACTGAGTGGAAGAATATATATGAGCAGGGGAGAAAAGTAAGAAAACTGGAAAGGTAAGAAGGTGACAGGACCTGAGACACAGAGACTAAGCAGCTGGGTATTCTAATAGTCCAGGCAGGAGGTGATAATGACCTGTACTAGGGTGGTGGCAATGCCAGAGGAGAAAAGGTGGTATATATGAGAGTTGTTATGAAGGTACAATCAACAGGACTTGGCAGGAGCTAGAATATTGAAGGAAGGAGAGATACGGAAAGTGAGATGTCAATGAAAACTAGGTTTGGAAACTGGTTGACTGGGAGGACAGTAATAGGCAAGTTTGGAAGGAAGAGGAGACTTTGGTGGGGGTGATAATAAGCTCAGTTTTAAGTATATTGAGTTTAAGATATATACGAGATATCCAGTCCAAGATGTCCAATAGGCAGCTGGAGAGGTGAAATTGGAGGTCAGAAGAGAGGTTAGGGCTGGATGAATAGTTCAGCAAATCATCTGCATAAAGATGAAAATTGACTCTGATGAGCTGACTGAATGTTGAAATTGATGCTGATGAGACCACCGAGCAAAGCTGTATAGAGATGAAAAGAGGATCCAAGACAGAGCATAGATGGAACATCCAAAGTTAGCAAATGCAACCTGGACAAAGATTCAACAACGAAGCCTAAGAAGGTGTGGTCAGACAGACAGGAAAAGAAACAGGGCAGAGCATCATCACAAAAACCCTACAGAGGAGAGAGTATCAAGGAATAGATCAACAGCATCTCAGCTCTAAACATATCTTAAGTCACTTTAACTTTTCTGGGTCTCTGTGTCTCTATCTGCAAAAAGACTGCCAGAATCCTGCAGAAAACTTGAATGGAGACAAGTCAGGGCAGATGAAAGGTGTGTGATCCTGCAGAAGATGGTGAGTAGAGCTTGACTTAAGCACAAACCCCCAAACCCAGAAGCTGAGGCTGGAGCTAGAAGTGAACAGAATAAAACATATTAAACTCAACAGAGAAACAGACAGGGACAGGGAAGGGGGTGGGTTTAAGAGGGAAAACAGGCTAAGTTCAACTCAATTCAATAAACTTTTATTACACGCCTACTACGTGGCAGGCACTATGCTAAGTGCTGGGGATGCAAACAGAGGCAAAAGACAGTCCCTGCCCTTAAGGAGTTTACCATCTATTGGAGGAGACAACATGTAATACATACAAAGCAGGCCATATACAGGATAAATAGGAAATAATTAACGGAGGTAAGGCATAGGTAAGGGAAGAGTTATAAGTAAAACAAACTTCAACTTAAAAGGGGGTTAAATAAAGGAGGGATTAAAAGGAAAGTAAAAGTAAAAGTATGGGATTATAGGCAGGGCAAGGAGAAGAGACCAGAGACAACAGAGTAGAAAGAGGCTACTGTTCAACAGACCTGAGTTCAAATTTGGCCTTAAACACTTAATAGCTGTGTGACTCTGGACAAGTCACTTAACCTTTGTTTGCCTCAGTTTCCTCAACTGTGAAATGGGGATAATAACAGCACCTACGTTGCAGGGTTGCTGTGAGGATCAAATGAGATAAAATGTGTAAAAGACTTAGCACAATGGCTGGCCTACAGTGCATATCTAAATGTTTATTCCTTTCCCTTCCTCCCCTCCTCAGAAATAACAAGTGTTAGGCTAATTCCCCCTCTTTTATTTACAGAGTCCAAACTCAGAAAATTGTACAAGAAGGCAGGATGCAGGGGAAAATGCAGTTAATCAAAATCCTGAACATGAATGAGATGAACTGACCCATAAAACAGAAGAGGACAACAACAGGGATTAGAAAGCAGATGCCAAAAATATGTTATTTACAAGAAACACACTTGAAACATAAAGATCCACATAGACTTAAAATCAGAAGCTAGAGCAGAATCTATCATGCTTCAGATGAACCCAAATAAAAAGGAGATAGAAATCGTATTAGATAAAGCTTAAGTAAATAAAGATCTGTTAAAGAGACAGAAAAGAAACTATATTATGCTTAATATGCAAACATAATACTTTACATGCATTGAACAGTATATTATCTAAATACTTAAAGGAAAAGTGGGAAAAAAAAGCAAAAACTATAATAGCTGGGGATCTCAACGTACCCCTAACAAACCTAGGCAAATCTGACAAAAACATTAAACAAAAAAGAAGTGAAGGACTTGAACAGAACTTTTTTTTTAAACTAAGACATGATAAATCTCTATCAAGAGTTTACATATTTCTCAACCATGCATGATACTGTTACAAAAATGACCATGTGTAAGTAAGGAGGATTTTGTTATCCTTTTTAGAGTTTAGTTTCCCAGGATCCATGGCCATGGCAAATTCTAGTTTCCAGGTGTTAGATAGTAACTCTCAGAATAGCCCCAAGAATCCTAGATAGTAACTCCCAGAAATACAGGGATAGGCAGTCCTACTAAGACTGCGAAGAGAGATCAAGGGTGACATAATATGATATTCACTACGCTTGTGCAGAATGATGATATTGCTAGAGTTAACCTGTAAGCTTAGTGTTGGTAAGATGTCTTCTTTGTCTGTTGCCCTATAAAGCAAGTGGGCACTTGTCAGTGAGTGCCGAACCCATGGGGAATGACAGTGTAATGCTGTGTGTGCCTTGACTGGCCCCTAACAAAGCTTGGGGGGGTGGTGTGGAAATCTGTGTTTGCCTCCACTGGCTCCCTCTGAGGCTTAGGGGATCCCACAGGAGTTGGAGCCCCTACTACATTCTCGCTGGCTCCTGGGAGAAGCGTGATTAGGGAGGCTCTGGGAGTTGGTGCTCCCATTATCAGCAACCCCATTTGAGAAGAAGAGGCCAGAATAAAGTAAGATTATGAACCCCTCCGAAGCTGTCTTCCTGTCTGTCCTGTCTGGCCAGATTAAGAGGGAATCTCTTGGAGGCTGGAGTTCAAAAATTCTCCAGTGCCTCCCGTATGTTTTTTGTGAAACACCACATATTGAAGCATAGAAACCTTAAAAAAAATGCAGAAAGGCAGAAATACCAAATGCATCATTTACCGATCACATAATACAATAAAAATTATATTCAATAAAGAATCTTTGAATAAAGAATTAAAACTTAATTATAGACTAAGTAACTCAAATTCTAAAGAAATTGGCTGTTCAAAGAACAAATCACGGAAACAATAGAAAATTTCATCAGAGGAAATTACAACAATGAGATATACCAAAACTTTAGGGATAAAGCTAAAGCAGTCCTTGGGGGAATTTTTCTCTCTCAAAGCTTTCATCAACAAAAGAGAGAAAAAACAGCAATGAATTGGACACATAACTAAAACTAGAAAAACAACAAATCAAAAACCTATAAGTAAACACCAAAGTAGAAATTCAGAAAATCAAGAGACTAATAAAATTGAAAGAAAGAAAAAAAAAGATTGATAACTTAGAGGAAATGAAGACTTACCAAAATATAAAATATCTAGATTTACAGAAAAAAGATTAAATGACCCCCAAATCCAAAAAAGAAATTGAACAAGTTATAAATGAACTCTCAAGGGAAAAAAAAAAGGCTCCTGGACTAGGTAAGTGAATTCTACCAAACATTAAAAAAAAATTAATTCTAACATTATGCAAAATGCAAAAATAGGAAAAGAAATGACCCTCGTAATCTCTGTAATACAAATATAGCATTGATACCAGAGAAAGACAAAAGATAGAATATTACAGATCAGTAACAAAAAAATGTAGAACCCTACATGATACTGAGGAGGCTGAATGTAAACTGAAACATATTTTTTCTTTTTCTTTTTGGTCTGTTTTCTTTCACAGCATATACAGAAATATAGAATACAGAAATGTTTCCCATGTATTACCTATACCAACTTTCCTGCCTTCTCAATGAAGGGGGTGGAGAAGAAGAGAGAAAGAAAATTTGAAACTCAAAAACCTAAATGTTAAAAATTTTTACATGGAAAAAAAGATCCAAGAAATTAAAATACAACTCTACAAGATTTTATCAAGAGATGCTAAAAGGGCTTTTTACAAAATTCAATTTAAAAGAAAAAAACGGAAGACAGCATTATAATAAATACTTTTCCTTAACATAATAACTAGTATCTATCAAAAACCAAGAACGAGCATTATATGTAATGGAGAAAAGTTAAAGGATACCCATTTTCCATTTTTCACATTGCTAGAAGATACACTCTTCCAATTATGGGTCTTATCAGAACAAGTTTCAGTGATACTGATACCTACAAGGTCAAATTGGCTTCCCTGAATTAGACTCTTTATTATCCATTCTTTTGGCATTTATTTATAGACATCTAAGGGGATGAGCTTCAATAGTAGCGTCTTCTTTGGACTTTATATCTTTTGAATTTCTGCAAATCTCTTTTGCTATTCTTCTTACAATGATCTCTCCTCAATAGCATCTAACTTGGTGGAAATATAGAGGCTGTTTTTTATTCCTTTTCTTTTCAGGTCAAATCCCTTTTGATTAGATTTGCAAGACCCCGGGCAAATCTATTCTTTCCAGCCCTGCTTGGGAAAACTTCAATCCCAGCCAGGATCATTCTTCGATTTAGTGGGGAAATCCAAATCCCATAACACCACCTTAGTGAAATCTGTTCCTCTCTTCTGAAGTCCTTGCCTTTAACAGACAACTATAATGAAAATAATCGCTTATGCCCCTAAGATCTTTATTTTCTTGCCCAAGAGTTAGCAATCTTTAGCAATGAAATGCTTTCTAGATTCTTTCTAGTAATACAATCACTGTTCATATGATTCATGAGAAGTAGTTAATAATAGTGGTCTGGTTTTACAAGTTTTGGGTGGTTCTCTATCACATTCTGAACACATGCCTCGGGAAGACAGCAGAGCTATCTATTGTCATGAGTAAGTCAATAAACAGCTGCCTCAAATGAGGGGCCAAATTTGACCTAGTCTACATCCACGGTATCTCTTCTTTCTGAGCACATGACCACCTTCTGAGTTTAAATCATATCACCCCATGTATGGACCACTGTACTAACTGGTCTCTCTTCCTTAGTCTCTCTCCTCTCTAATCTACGTTCCACACAGGTGTTGAAATTATCTGCCTAAAGCAGAGGTCGGACAAAATTACCCCCCCTGCTCTAAAAACTTAAGTATCTCCCTCCTGCCTGAGTTTAGAATAAAATACAAACTTCTGAGATTGGCACACAGAGTTAGAATTCCATACACATACCCCCGTTAGGATGTAAGCTTCTTGTGGGCAGGACCATGAGCATGATAAGCCTTGGGAAAAGACTCAGGGGGCACAAGAGTTGACTTCAAGTACTTGAAGGGACAGCATATGGAAAGATTTGGCCCATTTGTCCTCTGAGGTCAAACTAGAAGCAATGGGTGCAAAGAGACAAAAGTAGATGAGCAAGCAGAAGATACACACCCCCATAAAGAATTGTAGTCAGTTAACAAGCATTTGTTAAGCACTCATCATCTTCCAGGAACTGAGCTAAGCAATGGGAATACAAAGAAAGGCAAAAATATGGTCCTATATGTGTACAGAATTTAAATGTGTGAGAAAGAGTGTGTATGTGTGTGTATGCATGCGTGTGTGTGGATGGAAACAAGAGGTAGTAATCTTAGAGAAAAGGTGCTGGTGGTGGAGAGGGGACTGGGAAAGGCTTCCTGTACAAGATGATATTTGAGCTGAGTCCTTAAGGAAGTCAACGAAGTCATAGGTGAGGGTAGGGAAGGGAGACTATTCCAGGTATTGGGGATAGTCAATGAAAAGGTATGTAACTGAAAAACAGTATTACATGTGAGGAAAAAATGCAAAGATATCCAAAAATCCAAGCTAGATGGAGAGAATAACTTTATAACTAGTATAAACAGAAACTCTAAGGAAAAAATTGATTTCCCACAACTACATGAATAATTAAAAGAGATGAAGCAAAACATAAAAAGAACTGGAAGGCAAATAAGAAACAGAACAGAAAGAGTTAAACTTACCCAAGTAATATGGTTCAAATAATATAATATTTGTAAAGCAATTTGCAGTTCTTTTTCTGGTGGCAAAGAAAGTCAAGGGGATTCCCATAAACTGGAGAATGCTGAACAAATAATGGCATATGAAGGTAATGAAATACCATTATTTCTATAAGAAATGAAGATAGAGACAGTTTCAGAAAAAACCTGGGAGGATTCATGTGGACTAAGGCAGAGAGAAATGAGCAGAAGCATATACGCTGTAAAAATCAACAATTTTGAAACCCTTCAGAACTCAGATTAAAACAGTGATGATGTGATCAACATGTGATAATGAAGAAGGCTATCCTGACAAGAGATAATAGACTAAGAACATTCAGGACTAATCACACATTTTTGGACATGGCCATTATGGGAATTTGTTTTACTTGACAATGCTTATTTGTTAGAATGATTTTCTTTTTCTCTCCACCACTGTGGAGGGAGGATGGAAGGCAGAAAAAATAAATACTTGATAAGGAAAAATGAAATTTAATTTAAAAAAATCATAAGTGAAAACTTGCCAGACCTAGTTAAACCAGCAGGTAAAGTGAAAAGAGAAAGAATCCACTGATCAGCCTCCTCCTGAAAGAAATCCCAAAAGGCAAGCACCAAGGAGCCACAATCAGAATCATACTAAGCCTGTCAGCTTCTCCTCTAAGAGAAGAGCTCCTGGAATACAATATTCCACAAAGTTACTAATGCCCACCAAGTACCTCACCACTGGACTCCGAGGAACTTGTAACTTTCTAATTCTTCGAAAACGGCAGTATTCCAGCCACATGGAATTCCTTGAAGAATACTGCATAACACTAGCTAGAAAAAGTTACTCATCATCCACTATTATTTTTGGTGTGTGGCGAGGTGGAGTAGACTCTTTTGGGTACTTAGCGATCTCATTCAGAAAGCTCTGTAACATCCTGGGTTTTGAGGCAATCAATACCTCATCCTTCACAAACAGGAACATCTAGAGTATCTCACCATCTACATGACACCTGCTCTCCTATTTGGACTGTCTTGGAGGAGGAGGGTGGTGGTGGTGTCTGTGAACTTGGATGGGGAAAAAATTAATCTTTACTTTCACTTACCTCTAACTGAAATTTGACATTTTCTTCAATTCTTTAAAATCATTCTGAGAAGTGACTAATTTAAGGTTAAACAGGTAGTAGCAAAGGAGAGCTGACTCCAGGTCTGCCAACTCCATATCTAGCAGTCTTTTCACTTTACCACACTGTTTCCCCAAAGAAGAGAAAGAAAAGGTAGAAAAAAAAATAGTTGAACAGGTACTAAAATTTTGTTCAAAGGATGAATAAGGAGTCTGCTGAATTTGATGGTAAGAACTTAGACTTGGGTGATGGCCTCAGGAATAGGGATGAAAGACTGGTGTGAATTATCTTAAAAGACCTTGTAACTGCATCCAGAGAATAAAAGATAGGGAGAACATAAACAAGTCTCCAAAATGCTGTGACCTGCATTTCAAGCCAATGATTGAAAAATACAGGTACCACCAAAGGAAGCAGAGAAGTTGGGAAGGGGCAGTGGTTTGGAGGAAGTTCAGTCTAATAAGACTTTTAAAAAACAACTGGTACAATTACACAGAAAGCACATGAATTCATAGAAAACACTTTAAAACTTAGTCATGGAGTATTAGAACTGAAAAGGATCTTAAAATATCACCTAGTCTAAGCCCCTAATTTTACAAGTGAGGAAATCAAGGCCCACGGTTGGTGAAGTGACTGGCTCTCAGTCACACAACCAGAAGCTCACAAGTCAGGCAGAAAGAAGCTGGTAAGTGCCTCCTACGTGTCAAGTCTTCTGAAGTCTAATCTGGTGGCCTACACACTGCCTTCATTTATTTATTTATTTATTTTTATTTCTTCAAGTATGACAATCGATTCTACCTTGTCCTTTATGCTCCATGTTCCTTAGTACAAGAATAGTACAATACCTAAAAAAAGAGAAATAGCTGAATGAAGGAAAGACAAAAAGGGCGGCCTAGAACATCTCCCAATCAGACAATCAAGCTCTGTATAAGATTTCCTGCATACATATACGCAGTTAGCCCAACTCAGTGAAGGCTTATCATAATCAGTGAGTGCACTGAAAAACTGTGCCTAGAAAATATGGGTATATATGAGTAAGTATATATAGTCCATTAGATTATGAAATTGTGGTACACAGTAAGTGCTTAATAAATGCTTTGTTGAGGATGGTGAAATAAGAAAACTGTAAGATATACATACTATACTACACTTTCTTTTTCAATAGAAATGACTGTTGACCTGGTGGGTGTTTTATCTTTTTTTTTTTTCTGTTTTAATAATGTAGTTAAAGCCATAATTGCCCACATAATTCCCTGTGCCTCTAAGCCACTGTGCCAGTTGCTACATCCACCATCAGATAATTTGGGGAGACCAGCCCCATGCCTGACACATGGTAGGCATTAACCAACTGTTTAGTGCCTGACTAGCTAGGTTCTGGCCTTCACTTTGCCACTAACTGGTTGTGTGACAAGAACCAGTCACTTCACCAACCCAGGGCCTGTAAAGTTAGGGACTTGGACTAGGGGGTACTTTTTGATCCCTTCCTGTTCTTCTGAGATAGAAGAATGGAGAAGTTCCTCAAGACAAGCCAGGGCACCTAGCAGTTAGAAGCTGAGGAGAGGGAATCTTGCCACGTGGCGGCTCTGAGCCACCACAGAGTGCCTCTGCAAGCCAGGGACAAACACACCTTTTATCCTCTTCATGCTCCAGGCAGTAAAGTCTCAGTGATTTTCGTAGGTCTCCCCAGCTCTTTAGGAAGCCTTCTTGCCTCTTAAAGGGGCCTGCCTTCTCCTGGTTGCCCCAGGAGGAGCACACATCAAAGGGGAAAGCAGAAAAGGAGCAGTTTCCTGATACAAGATGGCAATTTGACTCATTCAAACTCAAACTGCAAAACCTCCTTCTAAGAAAGGGGCCCAAATTCTCCCAACAGGGAACTTGTTTGCCTTTCATGACACCCAGCTGGAATAGTCCTTAGTTCTGGGCTGAATTTTAAGTCAGATTTTCTGTTAAGATGATTTTTAATAAAGAAAAGGGAATCTGCAAATTTAGATGTTAAAGATCTAATGTCATCATGAGATAATAAATATATAATTTAAGTCAACATATAAATTCTCTAGAACATTTTAATAAAACAGATTATAATAGACAACAGACTAATGTTATGAAAGTTTCAGTTTCTTCTCTTTAGAATTAGAAAGGGCTACAATGAATTAAAACTATTGAGTCCCCCAAAGGGCAATGGAGAAGTAAAGAGCAGGTATGAGCAATACATGACCAATGAAGTACTGCATAAGAGAAGTCCAAATAAGGCTATCAGAGAGATGCATGGTGGAAAGAGGACAAAGGGCTGACAGTCAGCTAGATGGTCCAATGGCATCCATGGCCTATCAAAAGATCCAGAGAAAGCCTACAGGGTGGACACAGATGGGAAAAGTTGTGCAGGATAGGAAGGCAGGGATCAATTAAGATCTACATATCAGCAAAGGATCAAGGCAAGGAAAATCATTCTAATCAATGGGAGTAAATGTTCAGTTTACAAATTTCAGGCGAAGAAAATTTCTCTTGATGATCTAAGGAACTGTTATTTCTACAAATGGCATAGTAAGTATACAAAGGTAGAAGAAAAACTGATCTGACTAGCTCCACTATCTCACATCAAATCTCTTTATCTAGAATCAAGCCCTCACTTTCTGAGTGAAAGTTTGAGGATAGTTATGAAGTGAATTATGAATAGCACAGTTATATATTAAATAAGAATAAATTTTTGTAAGAAGATGGTCAGTCCAAATCTTTCTAATTAGTGATATAAACATTTGTGGTTTTAAACAAATCTATTGACAATATAAATTGTTATAACAGAAGCTATTCACAACAAATAACTTAATTCAGGGTGAAAGGGCAAAGGAAACAGCACTGAAAACACCAGTAGGCACTGGTGGTTTCAAAAGAGCAGAAGAGTCAAGAAAACTGAGTTACTGTCCTGCACCTGCTACTAATTTGCTTCTTGTCTCTCTTGGCCTTAGCTTAAAAATCAGTACTTTCCCAGTAGATAAATGGAGTAGAGTGAACAAGCACTCTCCAAAAAAAAAGAAAAAAGAAAGAAAGGAAGAAATGCAAGTTATTAACAATCATAAGAAAAATGCTCCAAATTATTAATGGTAAGAGAAAGCAAATTAAAAGAAACGAGATCTTACCTCACACCTGTCAGATTGGCAGAGATAACAAAAAAGGACAAGGACAATTGTTATAAGAGTTGTGGCAGGACAGGCAGATATATCTGTGAAGGGGTCTAATCATTCTGGAAAGCAATTCAGAATTATACCCCAAGTCACTAAATTGTACATTTCCTTTGAGCCAGCAATACAATTACTAGGTTTATACCCCAAAAAGATCAAAGAGAGAGGGAAAGAATTTGCACTTGCAGGAATATTTATACCAGTACTTTTTGTTACAACAAAGACTAGGGACAACATAGGTGTCCATCCATTGAAGAATGGTTGAACAAATAATGGAGATTACTGAGACATAAAAAATGATGAAAGGGATGAATGAACTCAGAGAAACCTGGGAAGATGTGTATGAATGGATGCAAAGTGAAATGAGAACAAGAAAAATTTATATACTGAAAACAACAACTACGAAAGACTTTAAAAAACCTCTGATGGATGCGATGACCAAATAGACCTCAAGAAGACTGATGATGAAGCATGCTTCCAATCTTTTGGAAGAGGGGTGACAGACCAGTTACAGAATGAAACAAACATTTTCAGACACGACAAACACAACACTAATATGTTTTGCTTGACTTAGAATTATTTGTTTGGAGGCAGGGCTTTTATCGAAGGAGGTAAAAGTGTCACAGGGGAATGAGAAGTAGTGATATTGATGCAAAAAAAGAAAAAGAATGTCAATGAAATATGTCAAAAATACAAAAAAGATTGCAAATGTTTGGAGGAAGAGAAAGATAAGAAAGGTAATGGTACTATCATGTTAAATTCACAGTTTAATACACAGTCTTCTTTTTCTACCAGTCTTTATCTGTGGAAATGTTCATGGTTGTTGATGACTGTCAAGTTCATAAAACAGATAAGATCAGGAAGACCCGCCTCTAACTCATACTGGATATGTGACCCAAAGGAAATCATTTAATCTAAGCGCCCCAAGGCAGCTCTTTGAGACTAAAAAATTCCAAAACACTGCCAATCTTCTAAGAGGGAATTTCCTCCCCTGGAGCTTTCCACACTAATGAAGTTACAGGTCCAGACCAAGAAGCAATAATAACAGTAACAACAACAACTGAGATTTATGTGGTGCTTTTAAGGTTGCAAAAGCGTTACAAACATGGCAGTAACAAAGGCACGATCACCCTTATTTTACAGATGAGGAAATGGAAGATGCACAGGCAGAGAACTGAGGTGAACCTTTCACTATTGGGGAGCTACTGAAGTATCAGAAGACGGATTTGATCAGGCCTCGACTGACTAAAGCCAACTCTTTCAAATATAGGGGGTGGGGGGGAAGATAATGACAACCCCAGTTCACTTAACCAAACTCTATCGATCACACACCTACCATATGCAGGACACAGCGGCTCCAGTTGTAAAATCCTGTAACAACACAACTGCTGTGGTCCCATGAGTCCATTATGTACTATGGCAGTAAAACCTCAAGGTGATCCTATGGATCTGGAACCTAAGCCCACAGGAATGGAGTTTAGATGAACAGAATCTTTAAGCCAGAAAAATATCTTAAAGATAATTTATTCTAACTCCATTTTACAGATGATGAAACTGAAACTCAGTTGGAGAAAACTTCTAGGCAAGCTACCAATTTAACGTATGTGTGTTCATTTGCCAGTAAGCCACATACGCTTGTAATCACCTCATCGTACACATTTACTTGCTTCTTGTCTGAAATAGAGTGAAAAAATGGGTACGAAGCTAACTGCCTACACCACACCTGTGTTAACACTCATTTTAAATTTATTGGTTTGTTTGCTGAACTGTCTGCCATTAGATTCTTTATGTTTAAAAAAGGAAAACACTCAGCTAGGGTAACAAAAAAAGTAAATGCTAGCACAATTTATGACCACGCCACCTCAATCAAACTTACTTGGGTAAAAAGGAAGACTTTTATACAAGAAGAATACAATCATTAAATGGCCAGAGTTCTGTAGGAATAATAACTTATTGGAACAACTATTTTAAAAAGGACTATTTTTTAAAAAAATATTAAGTGCTACCACAAAAGAAACTGTAAAAATAATTTTGCATACTTAAGGAGCATAAAACAACAGCTCTGAGTACCCACAGAGGAGTAAGCATGAATTTAAAAAGTTGCACTGCCCTTCTCTTTTGACAAAAACAAAAAAATAAAAACGAAACAAAAAACCCAACAAAAAAACACACACACCACAAGTTTCTGAAAGATGTCACCTATGTCCTGAGAAACAGACATACAGGCATATCCTCCAGAACACTGCCTCAACCAAAAATTTTGTGACAAAGTTGAGACATTATAAACATACTTCACTATAATTTCCTGAACCCCTGTTGTAAATGTTAGGTTTCTACTTTCCAAATATTTCATATATTACCCCTTCTCTCCTCTGCTACTGCTACATACCTAGATTATTATAATAGCTGGCTGGCTGATCTCCCAGCCTCAGTTCACCCCACTCCTGCCTATCCTCAACTCATAAGTCAAATTCATCTTCCTTCACCCCCATCTTCAATACACTTACAAGTGTTTGTTTATTATACACACATACACCCTTCTATAATGTGGATCCTTCCTATTTTCCAGTCTTCTTAAACCTTATTCCTCTCCACCTACTACTCTATGACTTAGTGACAATGGCATCCTTGTTGTTCCTCACACAAGACACCTGATCTCCAGCATTTTCACTCTCAGACCCTCATGCAGGGAATTCTCTCCATCTCCATCTCTTGGCTTCCTTCAAGTCTCACTCTTTGCAAGAAGCCTTCCTCAGTCTTCAATCTGCATACTTTTTTTTAGTGATTCAAAAAAATAAAATTTTAAAGTCAATTTTAGTTCATAATGTACATACTTCATATAGATGAGAAGCTAGGGCATTAAAATTGCAAACCAATCTCACGCAGAAAAAGGCACGTTAAATCAAAATGGAGCAGAGAAAACCAAAAAGGAAAAAATTATGGAACACAAATGTCTTGTGACTCAAATCTTATCTATTTCTGTGACATGTATCTCTGTGTATGTATGCATATACACATATGCACACATACTAATACACACACTAACATGTACACACCCCTTATTAACTGATGGTTCTGTCAACATTACACACTAGTTGGTACTATCAATACAGGTAAACATTACCTTATTTCCAAATTAATCTGGTTATAGAACACTTTTAGGTCTTATACACACAGACTCTAATAGTGAGAGGAAGACAGAGACATGGGATATGGAACACACCAAGAATAAAGCGGCATGGGGGAAATCCTGGAGCAAAGGAGAGGAAATCCAGCCTGTCCCATGTAATACATATTGTTGATAGGCATACTTTTGATTTTAGGGAGGAATCAACATGTTTTCAGAGTCCTAGTTTGCATTCCATAGAACAAGTGCGGGAAGACGCTGCTCCAGTGTGTCCGCCACCAGCTGCCAGGGTGATTGAGGGGGGCAGAGAAGAAGATGGGGTGCGGCGCCGAGGGGAGGGGGAGAGGCACGTGAAAGCGACAGAGAGGTGGGAATGGTTTGTGGGTGACACCAGCTCCTGGCCCCCCCATCCGTCAGGGCAGGGGCAGCTTTGGGCTTATGAACCCCCGCTAGGGCCAGGATGGCAAGGCCCGGGGGTCTCCTTCCCGGGGGACACGGCCCGGGATGATGGTGCCCGGCGCGGGCCTGGCACACACTAAGCGCTTTTCATTGTTTGGGGGGCGATGCCAGCCGGCAGAACCCCTGCAGCCCGTCCGCAGGGGGTGGGGGAGGGGAGAAGCGCCTTCCTGCACCGAGGCCGCCCCCCGCTCCATCCACAGCCAAGCAGGGCCGCCGCCCCCCCCCAGCGCCCCCCACATCACACATTCTCACACACTTACACACACAAACACACACACCCCGCCCCCCTGCACGCACACCCTCCCACGCCCCCCTCCGCCCCCCCCCCGCCGCGCGCGCACACCCCCCGCCCCTCCAACACATACACAGAGCCGCCCCCCCACCCCAAGGCCGCAGCCCGCTCGGCCCCCAGTCCCGCCCCCGACCCCAGCTCCGGCCCCCTCCCGCTCCTCATCCCCACCCCGAGCGCTCCGACACCTGGGCCCGGCCGCGGCCCCCGCCCCGACCCGAGGCCCGGCCTCACTACCTGGATCCGCTTCTTGTGCCTCCTGCGTTCCGCCATGTTCGCCGCCGCTCCTCCGGCTCCCTCTGACGTGGAGCGAGAAGAGGGGGGCGGGGCAAGCCCGCTGATCTCGCGAGAGCTCGTCCGCTCCGAGAGTCCAGTTATGTAACTCCGGGAGGAGGGTGGGGGGGAAGAGGGGAGGGGACGGAGCGGGGCTGGAGGAGAGGAGGGAGCCGGAAGGAGGGAGCTGCGAGCCCGGGGGACCCGGAGATGGCACAGGAGGCTGGGCGGGGGCGGGGCTCCCCCCTCACCTACCCATCCCCAAATCCCCATCCCTTGTTCCAAACTCCGGGACCATAGGCTTTGGACCTTGGGGGTCATGTGGTCCAGCCCCTCCTTTTACAGACGAGGAAACTGAGGCCCGGAGAGAAGGGAGTCGCCTGTCTAAGGGGACCCGGGTGGTTTGTGGCCAAGCCAGACCCGCTGCCCCCAAAACCCAGGCCCCTTTCCAGTCACTTAACCGCTCCCTCTCAGTTTCCACATCTGTGAAATGGGAATAAGGTATTTGCCATCAAGGAGTGTTGCCAAGATCAGATGGCGCCATGTTTGGACAACTACAATCCCTAAAGCTCCATGTAAATGTTGGTGGGGGTCCGTCCCTGCCCTGAGACCTCCAAAACAAGGACTTCTAGATGGGAGATTTCTGGAGTCCTTCCTACCTCTAGATCTTTGATTAGGGAAAATCTAGGGGGGGAAGGACACAGGCTGAATGATGACAAAGACAGTACAACTACTACCACCCACCACCACCACCACTACTACTGTGTATGGCTTTAAGGTTTGCAAAGTAGTTTACATGCATTCTCTTGTTTGAGTCTTATCTGTCCTGCGAGTGAAATACGCAGCCTTGGATCACTCCCCTCCGGTGCCACCTTTGCTCCTACATACGTGTTCCTGAACAAAGGTGGAGAATGTCACTTAACCCTTCCGCCTGGATTCATTTCAAAGCTTCAACTGGGCTCCCAAACCTTCTCAAACATCCTCAGACCTCTCTACTGACTTCCTCTCCCCCGGCTCTCTCTGCTGAGAACCTAGCCTCCTATTTTATAGAAAAGAAAAATTGAGATAACGCACTATGAGCTCCCTCTTCTGCCTTCTTTCTCATCCCTCAGATGCCTTCTGCCGCCATCTCCTTCCCACCTGTCTAGCAGGACAGTGGCTTCCTCCTTACCAAGGCTAACCTCTCTACCCGTTTAAATGATGCCATTCTATACCATCCCCTCCTACAGGTGGCCTTTTCTGGCATCCCCACTCTACCACTCTATCATTTATTTTTAGTCTCTCCTTATCAATTGATTCATTCTCTACTGCCTACAAATATGTCGGTGTCTCCCCGATTTTGAGAAATCTCCCACTTGGTCCTTCAGTCCTGGCTAACTGTATCTCTTTTGCCCTTTGTAACTAAACACCTCAGCCATCTGCAGTAGGTGATTTTACTGCCTCTCCTGTCTTCTTAACTCTTTACAATCGGACTTACCCTTCTCCTAGAGCTTCTCTTCTCTACGTTTTCCAGGACACCACTCTGCCCTGGTTTTCCTCCTCTGACTGTTCTTTCTCTGTCTTCTTTGCTGTATCCTTCTCCAGATCCTGCCCTCACACTACAGTCCCTCAGGGTGGCTGACTTCTCTGCCTTCCATTAAGGGCCAACTAAAATCCCATTTTTTTTTTACTGGAAGCCTTTCCCAACTTCTCAATTCCAGTACCTTTCCTCTGTTAATTACTTCCTGTTGCATATAGCTTGCTTTGTATATATTTGTTTGCATGTATTCCCCCCCATTAAATTGTGAGCTCCTTGAGGGCAGGGACTGTCTTTTACCTCTCTTTGTCTCCCCAGAGCTCTGCATAGTGCTTGGCACATAGTCAGCATTTAGTAAATGTTTATGGATTGATTGAATACAGTTCAACCTGCATTGATTAAGTACTGTGTGTGAGGCACTGTATGAGGTGCTGGGATGTGAAGACCATTAACATGCTATTTCCATTTTGCAGATGAGGAAAGTGAAGCTTAGAGAAGAAGAGGTGATTTTTTTTTTACTATTACTTGATTTTTTTCATTTCATTTCATTTTTTTCAGTTAACAGGCACTTATTTTCTCTCCCTCTCACTCCATCCCCTAATTTAAAAGAAAAATGTGCAGAATCAAGCAAAACAATTTCTCACATTGGTATGTCCAAAAATGTATGTCTCATTCATTCTTCATTCTCATTCCTCTGAAATCATGGTAGAACCTCAAAGCTGACTTATTTTTTTTCCAGTGGCCGTTGGCAACTTAGATGTCTTCCGTTGTAAAATACCCATTCATATCTTTTGACCATTTGTCATTTAGGGGAAGGAGAGTGATTTTAATCACTTGATACAGACAGATGACACTTCATCACAAGCATTATAGGATTTAGATGCTACCTTGTACAACCTCATTTTATAGATGATGAAACTGAGGCAAGACACTGACAAGTTATTCTCCATTTCCATAGGGACCAGAATTAGGAAAAATAGGTTTAAACTTAAGTAAAGGAGAGTTCAGTTAGACATCAAAGAAAAAGTGCCTTTGGATCAAACAATCACTAAAGAGGCCAGCAAGAGAATGAATGAAAACACTATTCAGCCCCGGCACATTTTTTAAAAATCATTTTTTCAATATTTTATTAAACAATTAACACTGATCAGCAATAGAACCAACTAAACCAACCCAACCAACTACTACAGTTTACTAAGCAATCGCATTTAAATTAGTTAACTGAAGTGCATAAAATATCACAATAATTTTTCAGTCACTCCCTCAGTGTTCTCATTAGGATTCTTTTTCAATTTTGCTGTTGTTTCCACTTACATTGTTATTGTCATTATGGATTTTTTCTGCTTACTTCACTTTTCATCAGTTCATAAGAGGCTTCCTATGTTTTACCCTGTTGTTTCAAATATGATTCTGAAATGGACATTTTCAGCTTTTGAGAAAACCTGTGGCTCTGAGATGTCGGGAATTACTGGGATCTCCATTTGGTGCTGACTACACTTTCACAGGAGCTTCCCAAACCTACTATACCAAAATTCTCCCCTAAAATATAAGACCTTTCTCAGCTCTAAAGCTATAATCCTGAGAATATGTCTCTCTCTTTTCAACTGCTACAGTGCCAGATGGCTCACCAGCTCGCTGACTGGTGGACTGACCAAAGGCTCCACAGAAAATTTCCAGCTCTGGAGTCCAAGATGTGTTCAAAGTCTTCTTTATTGTTTTTCCTTTTCTCCATTTTGGGCACACTTAAGCTCGTGTTCCATTTTAACTCTCTGAATTTCTCATCTGTAAAATGGGGATATTTGTACCACTTACTTCACAGAGTGATTGTAAGGAAAGTGCTTTGGAAATCTTAAAGCTCATGTGAATGAATGAATGAATGAATGAATAGCATTAAATGCTTCCAACATGCCAAACACTGTGTAAAACCTTGGGGATGCAAATGCAGAAGAAAGGCAATGTCTGCTCTCAAGCAACTTCAAACCCTAACGTGGGGAAAACAAAACATATAGAAGAGCAGTGGTCATGGAGAGATATTCTGTTTCAGTAAGCTATAGAGATGAATGGTAAGTGTAACTACAGAGGAATAGAATGACCTTTTTTTTCTAGTAGAAATGATGGAATTGTTTTGATTATGATTCCAGAATCGGAAAGGGATTGGGGTGGGAGTAGTAGGAAATAAATTATACATTGTCTATTTCCATTGAGCTGGAACCAATGACCATATTTTACATAATTGTAAATTTGAATAGTGAGAATTAGAATACATGGAACCATTTCAAGGGCTTCATCATTTGCATTAATTGGGACCGGGCTATAGTAGGCCATATGAGTGAGAGACACATCAATTAGGTCAGCATGATTCCAGGGCTGCCAAAAATTGAATAAACAGCAAGCATGTATTAAGTGCCTCCTGTATACAGAGCACCATACTAGGTGCTGCTTTATGAACGACAGTCCTTTGTAATTAAATGCGAAAATTTACTAAAGAGTGCGTGCCCTTTGACCAGCTATACTAATGCCAGGCCTTTATCTATGACATTTAAAATGACACATCTGATTCTGATCAATAAGCTGTATTGACATTTTCTTTTCCAGTTGTGTTCAGAAACTAGTTGTTGAAGTCTGTGTTTTGTTGTTTTCTTACTGAGGACTCACAGCACTTGAGTGGGTGCATTCCGATACAGGTTAGGTAATTAAATGCAAAGGGCTTACTTCCTAAGCTATCTTATACGTTGTAACTACAGTCACTTGGAAGAGAGATTGGGCTTGTTATTCTGGGCCCCAGATAGCAAAACTAGGAGAAACCAGAGGAAATGGTAAATTTAGGCTTGGTAGAAAGGTAAACTTCCTAATAATGAGAGTTATCCATAATCGGAATGAACTGCCTTCAAAGGTGCTGGAATCTCCCTTATGGGATGTCTTTGAGCAGAAGCTGGAAGGGATGAAGTAGAGGGGCTTCTAGGACAGTCACAGATGAGACTGGATGGTGGGTTCCTTTCCCCTCTGAGATACTGTGATTGGGGAATTTTTGGATCTTGCTTTTCTTCTTTATAAAACGGAAGTATTTGTTCACTTACCAAGCTGTGAGGATGAGCTTCAAGCTTGTCCTTTATGCTAAGAGGATTTGCTCTAGCCCTCTCTGCATTTTTTGGATCTAAGCTCTTTGCAAGTAGGCATTGTATCATTCTTTGTATTTGAATCCCCAGTGCCCAGAACAGTGTCTAGCCTACAGCAGGGGTGTAAAAAATGCTTGTTGATTGATTGCTTGTTTGGAGATCATTGCCACATTCTGCATCATCTTGAAATCTAGCAGAGGGTTCACCATTTACTCCCTATTTGTTTCAGGGACGGATCAACCATCAAAGTCCAGCCTTCCTTATGCAATTGTATTGTTTAACCTTCAACTTGTAATTAGGTAGTTGTTAGGAACTTAGAGTATGCTTCTGAGAAATGCCTGAGATATCTCACCAATGGTACAAGAAGACTGTAAGGTTGCTAGCCTCATCGGAGAATTCTCATAACTAAAGAGGGAGCATCATTCCTGGATTGCTATTTAGTATTTATTCCGTGCTCTCTCTGAGGATAGAATGGAATCACCATTTATCAGGCACCTACTATGTGCCAGGCACTGTGATAACTGCTTTACAAATATTATCTGGTTTGATCCTCACAACCACCCTTGGAGGTAGATGCGATTTTGATCCTTGTTTTACAGTGGAGGAAATTACTTAACCAGGTTCACATAGCTGGTAAATGTCTGAGGCAGAATTCAAACCCAGGGCTCCAACTTCCCTACCATGATGCTTCTCTGTTATGTGTAATGTGCGCTTCTGGAATCAACCAGCCTAAACACTCAAAGTATGAAGGGCAATCTCAGTCTGGGCATAAGGGAAGAAAACTACTCAGGACAACTGGGTGGAGGATGAATTGGCATGGGGAGAGCCTTGAGGCATAAAGACCAATTACAACAATATTACAGGGAAGAGTCATGTGTTTCATGAAGAAGTACAGCCTGGCTTTCCTGCCATACCTCCTCTACATACCAGACCTAATTCTGATCAAGAAATCCAAGAAAAAGTCACAGTGAGTCATTTTTTTCCAGCTCAGGAAGACAAAGGGAGACAGATAAAGAAGTCTGAGGGTGCTAGGCATGAGGTCTGGTCAACAGAATGCTGTGGGCTTGACACCAGGGCAGGAAGAAATACCAGAGGATTCTTGAATTAATACAGGATGCAGGAATGAGTGCCATCTGGTAGCCCTGTCTCCCGCTACCAGTTCTAAGTCAAAGATCTAAGGCAGACCTGCACCTTGAGGTGGCAAAGAAGAGTAGTCCTTAATGGCTACTACTTAGCTGGATACTGAATGATGGACAACTTCAAAAGCAAAGAGTAGGCATGAAGCTCTGATCCCAGGAGCAGAGCAGGGCTTGAGTTCTAATCTCTAGTCCAGGCTTAAACCTTCAGAAGAAAAACCAGGGCAGGAGTCGCAGACCAAAAGGGAGACTAAAGTTCAGACACTCTGACCTTATAGACCCTCTCAGTAGGTTAAGTGTTCCCTTACCTTGGACCCTCACTGCCACTCCTTCTGTAAAAATAGTGGGAGGGGAAGGCATTGTCTTTTTCTGTTTGTTTGTCAGGGCCAGGCTGGTTCTTTGTAATTTTGCAACTTTCAGTTTCGACTGTTTTTTAATTATTCTTTTCGTTTACATTACTATAATTATTGTACATGTTGTTTTCTAGGTTATGCTTACTTAACTTTGTATCAGGTCATGTCAAAGTTCTATTGTATTTAAATAAAACACACAGACTTTGCCTTTAGTTTTCAAGAGCATTTATTTGGCTACTGGGAGCAAAATATTTATTACCTTAACCTACTTACAGGGTTTCTAAGTCTTCTCCCCAATCCAGGACTCTGTGGATAGATTACAAGAGTGGGGTTTCTGTGAATTTGGATGGGAAAAAAATACATCTTGATTTTTACTAATCTCTAACTGAAATGTATAGTTTCCTTCAATTATGACTTAAAAAATGTTCTAGAAAGAGGTCTGTAGAATCTTGCTGGGCAAAGAGTGCTGCATTTAGAGTCAGAAAATGGGCTTTTGAGGGCTAGCTCTGTCATATAACCTGATGTTAAACAAATTGCTTTTCCTCTTTAGACCTCAGGTTTATCATCTGTAAAATGGAGCTAGATGCTCTCCATGGTCCCTTCTACCTCTCAATCCATCACTCCATGATTCTGTGATTTCTCTTAAGTCTCGCTTTGCTTGTTTATAAAATGAAGAAGTTGAATTAAATGACCACTAAGGGCCTCTCTATGGTATGGAGGACAGGAGCAAGGGGTCATGGGTCTTCCCTCCTAATTTTAACTTTTCCTCTGCATCTTATTGTATGTTCCAGAGCACATGAGTCAGTGTCTTTATATTTTGATGTCTTTTCCTCCTCCCCACCCCCTTTCTTTCTATTCTCCCCACTTTGCACCATATCTGGTACATAATCAGTATTTAACAAATGACTGTTGATGTATTAGCTAAGGAAACTAATAGTATTTCAAAGGAACACAGACATAGAACTGGCTGGAACCTTAAAGGTCATCTAGTCTTACCTCCTCATTTGACAAATAGGCAACCACTACCTGAAGTGGTAAGTAATTTGACCAAGGTCACACAGACAGTGTGGTACAGTGTAATTCCCAGGTTGGGCTCCTAGATCTGCCACTAACTAGATGTATTTTCAGCGGTGCCAAGCCAATATCTATAGCAAAAGCTCATCTTTTACCACTGATTATTTTCCCAGAGATGACCAGGAGTCATAGAGATGCCATGATCTTGGGAGAAATAAAATTACAACAGTTATCAGGGTTGATGGGGCTGAGCATGTGCTCATAATGATCAGAATGATAATTAGAATAAGCTTAAGCCCTCTTCTATAAGCTAGCTCTTCTAACACTTGAGGACATCCATCATGCCCTAACTGAGTCTTCTCTGTTCCAGGCTTAACACTGCCAGTTCTTCTGGGTGATCCACATTTGGCGTGAAATCAAGGTCTTCACCACCCTGGCTGCTCTCCCTTAGATACTCTGTAGCTTACTAATGTCCTGTCTAAAATGAAATAAATGGCTCCACAGAAGATCCTGATCTAGTGTGGCCACAGACACCTGTCTGCATCCCAGCACCTAACCAGGCAATTTTATTCCTCAATTATCTACCTCACTTATTCTGCCACCCCTAGGAGATTCTTTATACATCAGGAGGTCAAGGATCTGTGACTTTCTTGGCATGGGAACTCCCTCTGCCAAGGCAGATTGTAGTCCTTCTAAAACTTGTTTTCTAGAGCTGCCTGAACCTCAGAGAGGTTGAGATCTGCCTGTGGTCACAAAATTAGAAAGTGTCAGAGGAAGGATTTGAGCCTAAGTCTTTCTGGCTCCAAATGTAACCCCCATGCATTCCACGCTGCCATGGACATGGATGAGAATCCATAGTCACAGTGAGAGGATTAGGCAGGAGTACCCAGTCTGATGAAATCCTGGCTCCCCCAAAGTATCAAAATTAAGTCACTTGAGATTCTAAAGAGCGTATCACATACAGGGGCATATGAATCTATGGAATAATGTAACACAATGAAGAATGACCAAGTTGAAAAATAAGAGAACTGTGGAAAGCAGAACCAGAAAAACCAGTGTACACATTTATGAAGCACTTACTAAGTTTTAGAATACAAAAAAGTGGAAAGAGCAGCTCCTGCTCTCAAGAAGCTTACATATTAATTAAAAATATATTTAAAGTATTAATTAGATAGCTGTAAACATGTTTAGTTCTTTTGATGTGAGTTTTTAATGACCCCTATTATTCATTTAGGATTTTGTTGAGGTAGAAGGTACAAGATACTAATGTAAACTTGTTTGGTTTTTATTTTATGTTTTTTTTAACAGGTTCCCAGTTTTCCTGACGAGTTTTTGTGAAATAAGAAGTCTCCCCAGCAGTTTATGTTCCTAGGCTTATTGAAATGATATGAGAATTTACTTTTAGTTCTAGCTTATCTAGTATATTCCAGAGGTCTACTTAACCTTTTTTATTGGTAAAAGGCTCTGATGTAAATGATATGAAATTATCAGCAGCCCAGCTTCCTGCCTTCATATGGCTGTGAGGACATTTGTGATATGATGACATTATGATGACATTATCAAAACTTAAAGCATTATGTACATACTAGCTATTATTAAGATTATTATTTGATAAGGGAAAACTGGACTTACATTTTAGAATGTAGACTCCTAGGAATAGGGACTGTTTCAAACCCTAGCACATAGTGGGTGCTCAATGAATTCTCTGTGGATCGATTGACTGAATCAGCATTTTTCCATTATCCACCATCTCCTTTGCCTGAGTTAGCATCCAATAAGAGACAATAACAATGTGTTTCATGGCTGAGAAGGTTTGACTTGGCCCCTTGTTCCTCTCTTTTGGAGGTAAGTTCTTATAACTACAATAACAAGTAACAATATATGTGGCACTGTTCAGACAAGGCATTTTGAATATATCATCTCACTCAATCCTTACAATAAGAATAGCATTTATATACTGCTTTGCAAGCATGTTATCTCATCGGTCCTCACAATAAAACATAGGCTATAGGTAAACATTGTCTCACTGATCCTCATAATAATGCTAGCATTTATATGACACTTTGCAAAGTACCATTCATGTTATCTCATTGATCCTTACAACAAGGTGAAGTAGGTGCTGTTATCCCCTTCTGGATCACTGCCTTGTCATGGTGGAGGGTCTTGCATAGCTCAATGAAACTATGAGCTAATACGAAAGAACTCTACAAGACAGAGCTTAATGTCACCCATAACCATGATGGTGTGGTTACCGATCTAGAGCCGGACATCCTGGAGAATGAAGTCAGGTGGGTTTTAGGAAGCACTGCTAACAATAAGCCTAGTGGAGGTAATTGAAGGCCAGTCGAGCTATTTAAAACCCTAAAAGATGGTGGTGTAAAAGTGCTATGCTCAATATGCTAGCAAGGTTGGAAAATTTAACAGGATTGGAAAGGATCCATTTACGTCCCAATCCTAAAGAAGGGCAATGCCAAAGAATGTTCAGATACCAAACAATTGTGCTCATATGACATGCCAGCAAGTTTATGCTTAAGATTCTGCAAGCAAGGCTTCAGCAATATGGGAACTAAGAATTACCAGAAGTATAGGCTGGTTTTCAAAGAGACAGAGGAACTAGAGATCAAGTCACCAATATTTACTGGATTATGGAGAAAGCTAGGGAGTTCCAGAAAAATATCTACCTCTGCTTCATTGACTACACTAAAGCCTTTGACTGTGTGGATCAAAACAAAATGTGGCAAGTCCTTAAAGAGATGGGAGTGCCAGATTATCATTCCTGAGGAAACTGCATGTGGGCCAAGAAGCAACAGCTAGAACCAAACATGGAACAATTGATTGGTTTAAGATTGGGAAAGGAGTATGACAAGGCTGTATATTGTCACCTTATTTATTTAACTTATATGCAGAGTACATCATGTGAAATGCCAGGCTGGATGAATCAAAAGCCGGAATTAAGGTTGCCAGGAGAAATATCAACAATCTTAGATAAGCAGACAATACCACTTTGATGGCAGAAAGTAAAGAAAAATTAAGAAGCCTCTTGATGAAAGTGAAAGAGGAGAGTGTAAAAGATGACAACATTAAAAAAAACAAACCTAAGATCATGGTGCCTGATTCCATCATTTCCTGGCAAATAGAGGCAGAAGAAATGGAAGCAGTGTCAGATTTTATGTTCTTGAGCTCAAAGATCACTACAAATGACTACTGTAGCCATGAAATTAAAAGACTCTTACTCCTTGGAAAGAAAGCTGTGGCAAATCTGGACAGCATACCAAAAAAGCAGAGATATCACCCTGCTGACAAAGGTCTGCGTAGTCAAAGCTATGGCTTTTCCAATAGTTATATATGACTGTGAGAGTTGGAGCATAAGGAGAGCTGAGCACTGCAAAATTGATGCTAAGACTCTTGAGAGTCCCTTGGACAACAAGGAGATTAAATCATTCAACACTTAAAGAAATTAATTCAGACTGCTCATTAGAATGTCAAATACCAAAGCTGAAGCTTAACTACTTGGCCACATAATGACAAGACAGAACTCATTGGAAAAGACCTTGATGTTGGGAAAGATTAAAGGCAGAAGGAGAAGAGGATGGTAGAGGAAGAGATAGATAAATGGTGTCATGAAAGCAATGAACATCAGCGTGGACAGACTTTGGAAGACAGTGGAAGATAGAAGGGACTGGAGTGCTATGGTCCAGGGGGTCGTGAAGAGTCAGACATGGATGAACGAACAAATGACAAGAAAATGACCCATTTTTACATATGAGGACACTAAGGCTTGGGGAGTTTAAAGGATTTGTCTCTGTTCAGCTAAGTGTGTGTCTGATGTAAGATTTGAACTCAGGTCTCCCTGACTCAAAGTCAAGCATTTTATCCACTGCTCCATGTAATTATCTAAATTCATTCAGTCAACATTTATCTAGTATCTATTGGGCAATAAGGGAATTACTTAGAATGAGAAGGTACATAGGGGAAATAGGAAATTAAAATGAAAAACAGCAGAATACAGACAAAAGAAACATAAGCTCCCTTCCGGACTCACAGCACATTCAATGATGTGGGTTGAGATACATCATTTGCTTGCAGTAAGGATTACAGATTTAGAGCTAGAAGGGGTTGTAGACACAACCTAGTCCAAATCCCTCATTTTACAGATGAGGAAACTGAAGCCTAAAGAGTTCTAGTGACTTGCCCAGGTTTATACAGGTAGGAAATATCAGAGTCAGGATGTGAACTCATGTCTTTTGACTTAATCAGTGTTTCTTTCCATTGTACTCTGCTGCCTCCATGATTTTTCATCATAATTAGAAGAAGAAAACATTTTAATTAGGTAATCTCAGGTCAGGAATGCTTATGAATGAGGAAGAAGGTGTGGAGAAGGAGTTCCTGCTGTTGATCAGTAGCACTTGTTGGAGCAGATGCCAGGTGACAGGGGAAGGCTGTTGAATTGTTTGACTGATTCCTTCCATACCACTGGTCTTGGGAGCTGTGTTTTTTTTCAGAGCTAGAGTTCCAGATGCTTCATCAGCAAAACCACAAGATTCTTGCACGCTCCTAGGCACCAGAAATATTGTCCAAGGAGTGTCAGCCTTGAGAATTTCTGAGTCTTCTCATAGAGCACACCCAAGATGTCATCGTTGGTGTTTGTTGATGCAGTGAGTCCCACAGAGCTGTGAATCATCCTCCTGAGGAGTCTGATGCTTGCTAAATTACATGGACAGGTTTAATGGTAAACCAGTAGGAGTTAATCAATAGCATAAAAAGCCAAGATGATTGCATGAGCTAAGATCCATTTTGAGGGATTCCAAACTAATTGACATTCCCTAATGCCCCATCTTTGTATAATATCACAGACACTAAAAAGTAGTGAATTTGGAAGACAACTAGCAAAAGTCAAAGAATGTTCTGGTGTTCTGAGGCAGGAGAGACATCTGTAGTAAATGCCAGGGTCCTTTGACCTCTGATTATAAGGGCTCCCCAATGTCTTCAGTCACAAGCAGAAAAAAGTGTTGTGAAGGATGCAGTCGTCACTGCCCTTGTGATTCAGCATTATCACTGCCCTGTCTGGCATTCTTGACCCTCCTCAGACTGGCACTTCATCCTTGCTTCACATGACTTCCCTTCCACATATGCTGTGGCAAAACCAAAGTAAACCATTCACAGAATTGGCCCTGCCTCTTGTTTATACTATCTTCTATGGCAAGAATGAATGATGTGACCTAGCCCTACCACCAACTCCGTCTGTGCCTGGCCATCCTGTTTACATTCTTCTGAGACCACTTTAGGTTTCATCTCCTCCGTGGAGCCTTTCCCCCCGAGCAAAAATAAATTAAATAAGAGCCATATTCAATGCCACAAGCTTTTATTAAATGCTTACTACATGCCAGGCATTATGCTAGGCTCCAGAGACTCAAATACAAAAATGAAGTAATCCTCGTGCCATTTACACTTTACATTTTCCTGGGTGATGAAACATATATACAAAATCATACAAAATATATGAAATAATTTTAAGTGGGTTTTGTATTTCTTTCTTAATGGATGGGAGACAGAAAAATATGAAACTGAAAATAAAATAAAATTGAATTTTTAAAAAAATAACAAAATCAATTAAATAAATGAAAAATAATTTGGGGGCAGGGAGGAACACCAACAACTGAGTAGATTAGGAAAGGGCAGCCAGGTGGCTCAGTGGATAGAGCAACAACCCTGGAGTCAGGAAGACTCATCTTCCCACATTCAAATTTGGCCTTAGACAGTTACTAGCTATGTGACCCTGGGCAAGTCACTTCACCCTGTTTGCCTCAGTTTTCTCATCTGTAAAATGAGCTGGAGAAGGAAATGGCATTCTAGGATCTTTGCCAAGGAAACTCTGAATGGGATCACAGAGAGTCAGACACAACTGAAACAAGTGAACAACAACAAAGGAAAAGAAAGGTCACATGCAGGAGGCAATGCGTGAGTGGAGTCTTGAAGACGGTTAAAAACGCCAACAGGCAAAGGTGAGGAGGACATGGGGAGTGGTCTGTATAAAAGGATGGTGGCAGGAGATAGAATGTTATCTATAAGGAACAGCAGATAGATCAGGTAAAATGTAGAAAGGAAGTCATATGAAATAAGCCCAGAGAGGCAGGAAGTAGCCAGATTGTGAAGATTTTAAAGGCCAAACCAAGAGTCTGTTTTTTTTTTCCTTAGAGGTAACAGCAAACCACTGAAACCTTTTCAGCAGAGAGACCACTAGTCATATCTGTGTTTTAGGAATATTGATTTAGCAATTGTGTGGAATATGAATTGGAGAGGAGGGAGGCCCTTAGGGACTGAGGTGGCCCAAGAGAGAGTGGTTATGCTGTGGACTTTCTGTTCTTGCTTTATCTTTTCAGGAAACATCCCTTTGTAAAAACTTGCAGATGCTAATTGGTTAAATGATACTGGGGCCCTAGCTACTATAGGGTATCCGTGATATAAAGGAAATATTATCGGTAAATGGTAACTGATAATGGGGGCTTGAGCCAATGGCATTAGAGAAGAAGCACCATAGTCCCTGTGGGTTCCATGTTAGCTCTGCTCTGTGGGATCTGACTCATCAGAATAGGAGATGGGCTAAGGATTCTCAGAACTTAGAAGGGTTAGATATGTTTTTACCTTTCTTTGTATCTCCAGTTGTGCTTAGCACAATGCTTGACAAATAGTTTTTCCACCTTAATAAATAGATGGAAAAATAAAAGAGAAGAGAGAGGCAGAAATACTAATTAGGAAGCTATTATAATAGTCTGGTTAAAAGCTGATGATAATCTGAACTAGTTGGTGGCTGTGTGAGTGGATGTTGTGGAGGTAGAATCGATAATATTTAACAATTGATTGGATAAAATGAGTAAAAAAGAGGGAAGACCATCCAAAGTTGTGAATATGGGTGATTAGAAGCATGGTGGTGCCCTCCACAGAAGTGAGGAAGTTCAGAAGAAGAGTGAGTTTGGAGGGGAAATGATGAGTTCTGTTTTGGACATGTTGAATTTGAATTATCCATGGAACATCCAGCTTGAAATATCCAATAGGCAGTTGATGGTCTGGAGTGGGAACTCAGGAGAGAGATGAGGGCAGCATACAGAGATCTGGGAATAATCTGTTTAGCAATGATAACTAAATCCATGGGCGTTGATGAAATCACTGAGATGAATACATAGGAAGAGAAGAGATGCCAGGATTGAGCCCAGGATTTAACTCATGCTTAGGGAACAGGACATGAATGTTGGTTCAGAAAAGAACACTTAGAAGGAGTGGTCAGACAGGTAAGATGAAAACAAGGAGAGAACAGTGTCATAAAGACCCAGGGAGAAGAGAACGTCCAAGAGGAAGGAATTGTAAACAGTATCAAATGCTCAATGAAACAATCATTAGTAACCTTGGAGAGGGCAATTTTAGTTGAGCGGTGGTGTTAGAAGCCAGATTTCAAGGGTATGAGAAGTGAATAGGGTGGGGAGGAAGTGGAAGAAAACTTGTTTTTCTTTTTCTAGGAGTTTGGCTGTGAAGGAGAGGAAAGAAGATTATAGCTTCAGAGGATGGCAAGGTCAAGTGAAGGTTTTTCAGAATGTAGAAGATCAATACGTGGCTAGGCAGTGGAGGAATAAATAAGTGGATTAAGAGAGAGAGATCCCAAATTATAGAATGAGAGGGGAGATGATCAAAGGGGCAAGCTCCTGGAAGAAAAAGGAGATCACCGAATGAAGGGCATAATGAGATGGGTTGACTTTGGCAAGTAGAAGGGCCACCTTTTCCTTTGAAACTGTAGCAAAGAATAGGAGATGATTATGGGATCATACATCTGGAGCTTGAAGGGATTGAAGAACCCATCTCAGCAAACCCTTTCATTTTACAGATAGGAAAACTGAAGCCTATTGAAGTTAATTGACTTGCCTATGGACACACAGGTAGTAAAAATCAGAGTGGATTGTTTAACTCAGATTTACTGACACCACATTCAGTGTTCTTTCTACTATAATATGCTCCCTCTCATAAGCTGAGGAGATTTGAAGTATAGCACCAGGGAGAAAAAGGAGACTTTGACATCCTCTGTATTCTTAGCTAGTGCGATTCTCTGCTGAGAGGAATGTGGAAACGGGTGTTGGAGGTGGCTTAAGGTAAGCAGAGAAGGTTTGGGATAGTTGCTGATGGGAGTATAATAGAGTAAATAAGGGAAGAATGGAAGGATTCCCATGTTGAGAGGGTCCAGTTGAGAATAGATAACATATATTTATAGTGAACCCAGTAAGCATAGTTGTTTGACTTTTAGTAGTGTTCAATAGCATTAGAATTGGAGTAGAAAAGGCAGTTGGAGGTAGCAACCTAGGGTTGGGATTTGGCACTATATGAGCAGCAATAGGGTGAAGGAGCAAGGGGTTCAAAAGGAAAGAAGAGTGGATGATGGTATCAATTCACCTAATGGTCAGGACTGAGAAGAGATCGGAGTGTAGCAAGAGCAGGGGTGATGGACTGGCAAAATACTGAAGGGGTTAGAGATAGCAGGTCATGGTTAAGATGTAGAACAGGTTTGGGAGGAGTAATGCATAGGGAGAGATGGAGCAATAGGAGATTATGATTGGATAAAAAGTTTCAGAGTTCTTGATTATGGAAGGGTGTGGCCATCTCTGTGTGTAGCAGAGGTGGGGATGGAGGAGTAGGTTATGGGAGTTAAGAACTGGAAGGTTGGGGTACACCATCATGTATGTGAAGTCCCTCAGTATGAAGGAAGGAGTTGGATTGGAAAGGGAAATTGTGAACAATACTTCTAGAAAAAAAGAATTATAGATTTGTAGTCTTCCAAGACAGTATACATGTTTAATCCTTGCATTGAGTAAAACTATGATTATTTAAGCATGGGGGGATAGCTATGATCAAGTATCTAAAGGGTGGTCTTGTGGAAGAGGGACTAAGCTTGTCCTGTTAGGCCCAGAGAGCAGAACTAGAAGAAATGGAGTGGAGGAGGATGGAGTGGAAGGGGAAGCTGCCAAGAGGCCAAAGGAATTGTACAAAAGTAGAAGGAACTGACTTGAGAGGGGGTGGGTTCTTGCTCCTTTGAGCTCTTGAAGTAGGGGCAAGATAACCATTTGTTAGGTATGTGGTATAGGGAACTCTTTCTCAGGTAAGGGTCAGATTTAATGGTCACTGAGGTCCCTTGCAGAGCTCAAATTCTGTGATGCATTTATTTTCAACCAATAACCATTTATTAAGGTCCTACTATGGTCCAGAAACTGTGCTAAGCACTGGGGATAAAAAAGGAGGCAAAAGAGAGTCCCTGCTCTCAAGGAGCTCACATTCTAATGGGGGAAATAACATATAGACAGATATGTGTATATATATATATATATATACATATATATACATATACACACACACACACACACACACACACACACACACACAAAGCAAACCATATACAAGATAAATAGAAGATAATTAACAGGAGAGGGAGTGGAATTAAGAGGGGTTGGGAGAGGCTTCCAGTGGGACTTTAGTTGGGACTGAAAAGAAGCCAGAGGAGTCAATATTCAGAGCGGAGGAGGGAGGGCATTCCAGGCATAGAGGATAGCCAGAGGAAATACCAGGAGCTGAGAGATGGAGTGTCTTGTTTGTGGAATACCCTAGAGGTCAATGTCACTAGATTGAAGAGTACATGGTGGGCAGTGAAGTGTAAGAAAACTGGGGAGAAAGGAGAAAGCTATGTTATGAAGGACTTTGAATACTAAACAGGGCATTTTGTATTTGATCTTGGCAGCAAATAGGGAGCCTCTGAAGTCTATTAAGTGGAGGTGGGGTGACATGGTTGGACCTGGGCTTTAGGAAAATCACTTTGGCAGCTGAATGGTGGATGGATTGGAGTGGGAAGGGACTTGAGGCAGGCGGATCCACCAGCAGGCTATTGCAATAGCCCACATGTGAGATGATGAGGGCCTGTACCAAAGTGGGGGCAGTGTCAGAGAAAAGATGCCACAAAAGTAAAATTGACAGGCCTCAGCAACAGCTTGGATATGAGGGGCAGGGGTTGAGACACCTAGGTTGGAGGTCTGATGGACTGAGAAGATGGTGGTGCCCTCTACAGTAATAGGGAAGTTGGAGGGTGTGTGTGGAAGGTTTAGGGGAGAAGATAATGAGTTCTGTTTTGGATATATTGAGTTTAACGTGTCTATTGGACATCCAGTTTGAGATGGCAGAAAGGTAATTGGAGATGTGAGACTGGAGGTCAGCAGACAGCTGGATTAGGAAAGGTCGATTTGAGCATCATCAACATAGAGATGGTAACTAAATCTAAGCTGATGAGATTGCTAAGTGAATTAGTATAGTGGGGAGGATATATCTATAGGTATTTGTTACATTTATGTAACATTTATGTACAGCTTTAATATTCAAAGAGCATTTAATATACTTTAATCCATTTGACCCTCACAATAACCCTATGAGGTAGGTGCCATTTTATAGATGAGGAAACAGACTCAGAGGCTAAGTGACTCATCACGGCCACATGGTTACTGAGTGTCAGGAGAAGGGTCTGAACCAAGGTCTTCTTGACTGTACTAAGCTGCTCTACCATGCCCTCTCTCTTTATTTCAGTAAAATGTAGTTTCTCAAAGTGGAACCTTACTTCTAGGTAAAAACAAAATAACTTATGAATGACAGGGAGCCAGCTATAGGAAGAAGTTCAGAAATGTTGGTCTTTTAGTATAGGCATTGCCAAAACATTTTCAGATTTTACAAAATGACAGCTAGTGCTATCTAGACTTTGTCTGTCTTTCAAGATTAATTAACCTCTCCTAGCTCCACAATGACATCTTATGGTTCATTGCGATTGTGTTCAAAGATCTCATGTTGGTAACCCATGTGCCAAGGAGAATGAATCATTTTTCAAGGACTAGGCAAAAGAGAGAAGGAAATCAGAGAAATATAATAAATATTCTGTGGTCTTTGAAACTACTTATCAAAAAGAGTTTATTGAGCCACACTTCCACACACCTCCCCTGCAATGCTAATTAATGTGGATAATGGTGAATTTGAGCTATCAAATGATCCAGAAGAATCTTCTGAATCAGCAGGGAAAGGGTAAATTATATCCAGTAACTTTTAAGCATTATGTCTATTTTATGTCATATTCTAATTTCTTAGAATTTGGAAATTTATATGAAGCATATGCATGTGGTAGAACAGGAATTGGAATAGGGGGTAGACCTGTGATTTCTTTGGTATAAGGAACTCCCAGAGGAGGAACTGCCATTTACCAATGTTGTTTAGCACCCTTGCTCAGGGTCATACAGCCAGTATGTGTCAGAGACAGAACTGGATCTCAGATATTCCAGGCTCTGAAGTCAGCTCCATGGTACCACCCTGCCTTTCCTATGGGCAGAGAAGAGCTTACTTTCCCATGAAGAAAGAGGTGCTTTCTAAGCTGAGGAGAGGAGGGGAGGAGGGTGTCTGGTAGGCAGGCACTGGGGGAATATAGCCTTAGAGAATTTAGTCCACTTTAAGTAAGAATCAGCCTTCCCAGGAATCTCTCTGGCGGCAAGACCAAGGGAGGAATGATGACCAAGCAGATAAGTGTTAACTCTCTCTTCACCTTCTTTCTTCCATAGCTTTTGTACCTGAACAGCCACTCTTTCCAGTTTCCTTTTCTGCAAGAATTACAGTCATGCTATTGTGTAAATAAGTTTAATGTGAAGGTATATGTAGAACATATATTGGATTCCATGCCCTCTTGGGGGAGAGAGGTGAGGAGAGGAAGGGGAAGAAAATTTGGAACTCAAAAATTTGTGGGACTGAGTTTTGTAAACTAAAAACAAAAAAAATCTAAAAAAAAAGAATTACAGACATGAAAAATGGTGGCAAATCTCTTCTAGACAAAATACTTGATTAGTGTTAAGAAAAAGTATGTGAGCATAACTGGGGCTCTGTATTAGAGATGATCTCTAGAAGCTTGGCCCTGACCTCTGTCGGGGAAGACAAAGTCTTCAGTCAAGGTCAAAGCTGATGTAGAATTATCAAAAGCCAGTTCATCTTTTTTTGAGATTCCGAGTATATACAGTGTGGGAACTCATCCAAGTGAATAGACAGGGAGGCCCTCAGTGGCTTATAATGCCCTACTTAAGTGGCCAGGAGCTCCTCCCCATTCTGTATGACTCTGTTCATTTATTCTCTAGGAGAGGCAGCCAGGAGCTCATATGGCATGCACGTTCTCCCAGTTGCCTTCGTGGGGGTTCCATATTACGTCTGGTGCTTCTCCAGGTCTGAGACACAGAGCATATCAAAGAAGGGATGTGTTCCACAGCGTCAGCCTGGGGCTATGTACGGTATCTGATCCTGTGAGAATCAGAGCCTGATAGTTAACCAGGACACACCATCCCCCAAACATGTCAGATGAAGTTGCACTGTAGTAATACTCTATATTTATGTGTGGGATCATGGTACCAGCAGCAAAAGCAGCAAGAGTACTGGATGAGGGGCAAGAAGACCAAGGTTCAAATCCCTACCTTGCCCTTCACTACCTTTGAGCATATCTTTCTATGCTTTAGTTTTATCACATGTAAAATGATGGGGTTGAATTGGCCAGTCTTTTGGATGGCTTCTCACTCTAAACCAGAATCTCATAGGCCAATTTAAGGTTTAGTAAATGCCTCCTTCATTACAACATGGAGGAAGGCAGTAATATTATTATCCCCATTGACCATGCCTTGACACCTCTCTCTTCATAGCCACATGACATGATGATTACGTCATTTTAACCTGGTCTTTTATTTCAAAAATATTGACCTAGTTTCTTTCTTTCCTGATAGAATTACTTTGGTCAGCTCCAGTTTCTTATATTATAATAACCACTCTATGAAAATGGACTCTATTTGTCATAAGCACGTGTAGTCTAGTTTCTCCCAATCAATCAATCAGACAACCAATCAATCAGAAAGTATTTATTACCTGCCTAGTGTATGGCAGACCGTGGGAATGCAAAGACAAAAAAGAAGCAGTTCCTGCCCTCGAGGAGCTTACATTCTAAAATAGTTTTCTTTTTACTCTTCCCATCTCTAAGCCTTCATCTCTCCCCCAGTTCCTTCATGCCTTTACATGAATCCTCTCTTACAGTCAAGCCTTTGAATATTCCGTCTTGGCTCTCTACAGTCATCCTGTGACATCTACTATAGCAGGCACCCCTTCCTGGTCCCATGTCTTTTCAGAACAATCATTAGCATTTTGAATTCCTAACATGCACTATGTTCACTCTGGTCCCAGAGTGATCCTCTCAATTCAAATATTATTTTGGAGGAGAGAATTTTTCATCACAATTTTCTTTTCTATTTTTTCAAGTTAATTTCCCCTGACAAACAAGAGAGATGTGGCAATTGGTGGGGAGGAGAATGGGGTAGATCCAGGAGTAAAGAAGAAAAGAAAAGAGAGAGAAATGACAAAGGACAGGTAATATGTTTTTTCTCTTTTCCGTACTCCTAGTGCCATCTCATTATCCCCAAATGGTACAGTATTTTCCCAAAGTTGCTAAGCAATTCAAATTAACTCAACAAACATTTAATAAGTACCTACTATGTGCAAAGTACTATGCTAAGAACTACATGCTCCTAACACATTGGGAGTGGCTTAGTGGATAAGGGACTGGATCAATAGTCAGAAAGGTCAGGGTTCAAAGCCTGTCTCAAACACTTACTATGAGCCTAGGCAACAGAAGGGAAGAGAAGAGAAAGAGGCTAAGGAAAGGAATAAGCATTTATATAGCACTGCATTTATATAGCATCTACTATGTGTTAAGCAAGTCACTTAAATACTCTGTGCCTAAGTTTTCCCCTCTGTAAAATGAGGAGGTTGAACTAAATGACCTCCACAGTCCCTTCCAGTCCTACATTTGCCCTATGAATACAAGCCTTGTCTGCATAAAGACAGAAAAGGAAAGGAATAGAAACAAACACATATACTATTCCTCATTACTCAGTGGGAGAAGTTGTTTCTTTTGTTCTTGAGATTTATAAAGAGACATTGAAGAAAATGCAACCTTAAAGACCTTCCCACAAATGAAAGAGTCTCATGTCTTGCATTTATGCATGTGATATACAAAAATGTGCATGACCTTCAAAAGCAAAGATATAAAGCTATATATGTCACTTTATACTATGTATACTTTGAATACTCTGGTGAATACAAAAATAAAATACACATAATATTTCATATTCTAAGAATCTACATCTTGGTTATTTAATAACTCAAGGCTACATTAACTGAGAGGAAGAAACATCTGGTATTTTATAGTGATTTTATTTTGAAGTTCTTCAGCTCTTTGGAAAACTGATTATTTGTAAGTCTGTTTGAACACCTGGATTGTTTCTAGCTTCTGACACTATCTCCTTTCCTGTTTTAGGAATTGCCATATCCTGGGAGCAAGAAATGTCCAACATAGCACCACTGGTGCAATTCAGAGGTGATGTTGTACCTGTTGGTGGATTTGATGATTTTCTTGTAGAAGAAGAAAAGTGAAGAGAGAGAGGAAGACTTGTCACATAAACCATGCTTCCCAGACGTTGAGATACCTTTAAAGATAGAAGTTATTATAATAGTTAATTCTCTAAATATTTTCAATGACAAAAACAATTTTCAAACTCTAAGAAAAGATAATATGGTATCTGGTTTTGCTCCCACAGAAGCTATCCATATAGCTGAGTTAAAGTTTACCTACCAAGACAATGGCCAGCTGGGATCGGGGAAGCTAGAGAAGCTAAACCAGTTGAAATCTGTCTAAGCTTATCATGTCAGTTCAAGGGTTAGGTCCTGGTCAAGTGTCCAGGTCTACTAATCTGCATAATTTACATATGTTAAAGAGGGAAGGTAGGGTAGTAAAGAATGTAGACTAATCCTAACTCAGATAAGGAAGATAGAACTAATTAACTTCACTTTTGCTTCTGTATCCTTATTATCCTACCTATATGAACTGTATAACTTAAGAAAACTATGTAAAAAAGTAAAGAATGTAAACTAACCATAACTCAAACAGGAGTGGAGGAGCTAGTTACCCTCACTCCTTCTGTTGTATTGGGATGAGTGTTCCTAGTGAGCACTGCACCTGCTCTCTCGAAGAGTGTAATAAACACCTTCCTCTGCCCACTCTGGTCCTGAGTTCTTTGGGTGAGAATGGTCAAATCACATGGATCTTCCTAAGCAGAAGAGCTGCAGAATCACATCTTGGGTTAACTTCCTGACCCTGCCTTGGGGAGTCGTGTGATCCCAACTGCGGTGTTAAGGGGGCTACCGCTTGGGATTTCCCTGGGGAACCCTGTGGTCTGCACAGCCTTCTTAAGGGGCCATCACTTGGGTCTTCTGGCCCTGTCTCGGGCCGCCATTCTAAGGGGCCATCACTTGGGTCTTCCTTAGGGTCTAACCCCTAGGAAGCCCTGTGATCCCCACAGATAAAGTGGGGCTACCACTTGGTTCTCCTCTGGGAGTCCTGTGGTCTGCACAGCCTTCCCTAGGAGTTATCACTCAGGTCTTTCTCAGGGTCCAACCCTAGGAAGCCCTGTGATTCCCACAACCGTTCTAAGGGGCCATCACTTGGGTCTTCCTCAGGGACTGACCCTGCCTAAGGAGATCCTGTGATCCCCATAGACTAAGGGACCATCACTTGGTTCTTCCTCAGGGCTTTGGCCCCACCCAGGAAGTCCGGTGATCCCCAAAACCACGTTTCTCACAAAACCAATTTGCTGTGGGACTTTTGGATCCACAGTTAGAGGGACCATTCCTTAGATTTCATTTGCTTCTCCCTCTCATTGAGAGGCACTGTAGATGCAGAGAGACACTGCTGTTTTCAATGAAAAGAGCTCTGGCTGAAAGGCTAGAGGGACCAAGGTTCACATCCCTACTGAGACATTTACTATGTGACCCTGGACCAGTCATTTAGCTTCTCAAGGTCTGTTTTTTAATCTGTAAAATGAAGATAATAGTAATACTGCCAATACCCACCTTGCAGAGGTAGCAAGGGAATGGGTTTTGCAGAACTTAAAGTGACATAAAAATGTGAGCTGTTCTTTATTTCACTGGACATATTTTCAATATCTGTGACTATTAAGACTGGGTAATGGAAATTCCCCAAAGTGCCAATTATCAGAGGCCTAGGGGAGAGACAGAAGACAGAAAGTGCCCTGTGATCACTATCACCACCTTGTCTGCCATCTTCCCTCAGATGCTGATGGAGATATCCCAGGACCCTGAACCCAAAAGCCTTTAGAATGGCAGTGATCTCAGCCCAGTGTCTACAGCCATCATAGAAAGCAACCCATGTAAAGATACAGCCCAGGAATGACTCCCATGGGAGCTATAGCCACATCTTTGGATGATTCAGAAAAGAAAGTTCTAGTCACCTAAGTCCTTGTCATTGCAAAATGGTTCAACATCAGAAATTGATAAGATTTTTAAGTGGAAATGACAATTTAAAAGAGGTATTATCTGCTTTGCCACTGCACCCTAAGGACCCTGGATCCTTTCTGTCTGACTTGCAGCTGAAAGTTTCTATCTATGTTGTCTTCCCCATTAAAATGGGACTTCCTTGAAAGCAAGGATTTTTTTACTTGATTTTGAATTTTTTACTTGATTTGAATTCCCAGCACTTAGCACAGTGCTTTGCACACAGTAAGTGCATAATACATGCTTCATTCCTTCATTCATTATCTAACACTCTTTTTCAATTTTGCTGAGGCTCAACTTCATCTTCTAGTATTAGCAATCTAGCACACTGAATTCTGTATTCAGTATGGAAATAGTACTTCTTTTCTTTGGGTATTATACCTGGGTGTTGTTTAAAATATACGCTTAGGGTGATGGGGAGGAATGTCAGAGCAGTGATGTATAGGAAATGCAGCCAAAACTCACTCTGAAAGACCTACTTATCACAGAATCAACCCTTACTCAAACACTGACCCCTTGCCACATAGAGACAGTACCAAGTGCTGCCACAAGATGCCAGACACCTGGGGAAAGAACATATAGACAGACATCCTCTCTGCAAGCTGTTCCCCCATCAGTTACTACGTTCTGGTAGAATTCAATTTACTACTTGAAAGCAGGGATTGTTTAATTTTTTTTGTCTTTGTGTCCTCAGTTTCTAGGACAGTGCCTATGACTAATAAGTACCTTTCAATAGATTGATTGATTAGCACACCAGGACAGAGATAAAAAGACATGTCCATACTGGGGAAACTTCTCCTTGGAGAAACTCACATAATGCACAAGCACCATTCCCATGCCCAGTGTCCTTACCTGGATCTTACTCTCACTCTGAGGCTAGTCTAAACCACCTAAAGATTCCAAATTTGGCCAGTCTAATTAAATCCACTAGCTCTTTTAACAGCTCTTTCTCTTTCTTTAATATTCTTGGTCACCCTGTTCTCACATCCACTGCAAAGGTGGAACAATGGCCCTTAGCTGCTAGTAAGTAAATCCATTGTTTTAGTAGTAAACCAGGTAGCTGCTCCAGGTCACCAAAGTCGCTGACCATGGTACCAACTGTGGGAGGCTGAGCCCCTCCTAGTTGATTTTGTGTTTGTCCATCACATTTGATGGGAGTACTAAAAATGAATGAATATATAGGAAAAGAAAACTAGAAAGGGGTGGGGTGAGGGCAGGGATGGAAGAAACAAAAAAGCAAATGGAGAAAGAGTGAAGAAAGACCTGGGCCAAGACAAGAAACAAATAGGAAGCCAAATTAATAGATTAAATGAAAGCCAAGGAAACCTATACTCATTACGAGGTAAGGGGACCCAATAAAACATTTCAACTATGAGTCTTCTATATTTAGTAATATCTTAAACACAAATGCTGAAATCATGACTGGAAAATACAGGTGAAAAATAATTTTGATTTGGCTAAAGAGAGGTTGGAGAATCTACTGAGAATTCAAGTTGACTAATAGTTTTCTTTTTTCATGTTCAGAGTATTATCCTAGGGAAAGAAAAAGCAGAATTAAATGAAAAAAATCCATCTAGCTATTTTTTTCATCACAGATGTGAAATCTTTATTTTCATCCCCCCATAACAGTTCAAATATTAAAAAGCTGCAAAGCATCAAGGAAACCCAAGTAATATGATTTTTTTAAATGAGAGAATTAATAAAGTCAAAGAGATTGTGGGAAAGAGTTTGATTTATAATTGAAATATTTTCCAATAATCCCCTTTAATTCTACAATTTCTTACTTAAGGTAGGGTTATAGCTTATAATCATAGATTTCTAGCACTGGAAGGAAACTTAAAAGTCTTTTTGTCTAATTACTACTCAAAACATGTGTCACCTCTAAGACATTACCAACAAATAGCCATCTAACGCTTACTCAAAGATTTCCAGTGACTGGGAACTCATTTTGAATTTTTGGACAGCTCTAGTTAGAATCATAAATGTCAAAGCTAAAAGGGATCTTGGAGGTCAATAAGTCCAAACTTCTTACTTTACAAATGAAGATGTCGAGGCATAGATATATTTCTGACTTGCCTGAGGGTCACAAGGTAACTATTCTGTCTCCAAATTTAGTGTTCTAACACCTTGTTCAAAAGTTTCTCTTTATATTGAACTGAAATCTGCCTCCCTACAAATTCCAACTGTGTCCTCTGGGACCAAGAAGACCTTCCCTTCTAATATTTGAAGACAGGCCCCTTGGCTTCCTCCCAGCACTCTGCCAAAGTTTTCTCTTCAGGCTAAGACTATGGTTGTCTCATTATTGTATAGTAACACAAGATTCAGAACTAGACAAGGGATTAGTTTTTACCAGAGATCAATAATTTTACAATGGAGGAAACTCTGACCCAGAGAAGTTAAGTGACCTGTCCAAAGTCACATAAGAAATTAAAAATGGAGAAGAAATTTGGAGCTATGCCTTTAATTCCACATTCAGGGCTCTTTCTGCTATATTTTCCATGTTTTCAAATTCCTTCACCCCCTCCCCCTTGTTTACTCTCTCCTGGAATGCTCCAGTTGTTTAATGCCTCTTTTGAAACACACCCAGAACTGAGCACAATGCTATAAGGGTAATCATACTACTACTACTATATGTAAAGCAGAGGGGACAGAAACTTGAGTTGAGTCCCATCTTTAACACATCCTTCACAAGTGACTCTGGGAAAGTCATTTAATCCTTCAGTGCTTCAGGCAACTCTCTAAAACAACAAAAGTTGCAAAACAGTAGCTGATCTGCATTGGCAGAAGGTATTTCTATTCCCATAGCTGCCTCATTTATCTCTGCCTCAAGACTCTCCCCACTCTAATCCATTTTCTACTCAATTACCAAAGTGGTCTGATGATGTCCTGCCCCCCTCCTCCTACTCAACAAACTTTAGTGGCTTCCCATGGCTTCCAGGTACAAATATAAAGTCCTCTGGCATTTAAAACTCTTCATAACACCATCCCTTCTGACCTTTCCAGGCTTCTTAAACTTTGTTCCCATCCACACACTCAACAATCCAGCTTCATAGCCTTCTTATTCCTCTCACGCAACATTCCAGCTCTGAACTTTGCAGATTTCCACTGGCTGTTCCCAAAGCCTAGAATTCTCTCCCTCCTCACCTCCTTCAAGACTCAGCTCACCAGAATCACCTTTTGTAGGAATATCACCAGCCTTTCCTAGTCCCTTTGCTATTGGTTCCTTCCTCTCTGAGATTCCCCTCTGTCCCTCTACTTTGTGCATATATTATGCACTTGGGTTATTTAAGCGTTGTCTCTCCTGTTAGTAGGTAATCTCCTTGAAGGCAAGGACTAGTTTTACTTTTCTTTATATCCCTAGTGCTTAGCACAATGCCTGGAATATAGCAAGCATTTAATAAATGTGTCATGACTAATTATTTTCTCCTTGAGAATTCTCTATACTAAAGAAATCAAAGTTCTGAACAAAAACCAAAAACTCCATTAATATAATGCTTTAGAAAACAGAAAATTTGGGTTAACCTGGTTTTGTAACATTATGTTTATGTTGTTCTAAGGAATACAAGTAGAGTATGCTCAGATGAGAGCAATGAATATGTTTAAAAAGTTGTGGTCAGTGAGGAAACCTTGAAAGAATGAAGATTATTTAGCTCAGAGGAAAGAAGACTGCTGAATGACATTAATGAATAGCAGAAGGGATATTATAGGGAGCAGTTCTCCATCTCTCCTGAAGGCAAAATCTACTGCATGAAGTGGATTTAATTGTAGAGCTATATTTACAACTGAGATAAAACCATTCCTTACTTGTAGGAAGCTTTAGAGTTTTAAGTTGTGTTTCTGAGAGAAATAATGCAATCTCACAGTTATTGGGTTGGTTTTTTTTCAAAGGGGTGAAGAAGCAGAATTTAGAAGAAATCTATGATTTCACTGAAATAGGGCTCTCCCAGTGAAGAAGCTCCTTCTTTCTATATAAATTAGTATCTATTCTGCAACTAGTAATCTTCTAAAACTGCCTCAGGTTAAGTGACTTTACTAGGTCCCACATGTGTTAGAAGCAGGCTTTGAATCCAGGTCTCCCAGAGTTGACTCTCAGGTGATATATTTACCTTTTTAGATTTCTCTTGTTTCTTGTGTTTGCATTTCAAAGTCTCTACTCATTCCTAGGCTTTTCTTGAGGCACTCTCCAATGTCAGCTTTTCTATTAAGGATCTATTTTTTTCCCTTGTCAGATTATACTCAGTTATTCTTGATTGTAAAAAAATCTTTTGTCTTCTGGAATATTATACTCCAAGATTATCTCTCCTGTTCAGTAGCTGCTGCCAAGTCTCATGCGATCCTGACTGTGGTACTTGGTGCATGAAATCCTTCTTTCTGATTACTTGAAATATTTTTTTTCTTTGACTTGGAAGCTCTAGATTTTGGCCATGACATTTCTAAGTATTCTAGTTCAGGTTTTTTTCAAATGGTGATTGGTGGACTCTTTCTATTTTACTTTGCCTTCTGATTGTAATAGATTTGAATAGTTTTCTTTTATGATTCCTTAAATATGATATCCAAGCTGTATGTTTGATAGTGATTTTCAGGGAGTCAATGATTCTGAAATTCTCTCTTCTCAATCTGTTTTCCATGTCAGTTGTTCTTGATAGTAAGATACTTTACATTTCCTTTTATTTTTTTCAATCTTTGACCATGTTCTAAGATTTTTGCTTCATTCTATTTTTTTCAGGAGGTCCACTTTTTGAGAATGGTTTTCCACGTTCTATTGTATTTATTCTCTTTTTTATTTTTTTCTTCTTAGATTCTCATTTCATTTTTAATTTAATTTTTATCTCTATTTCTTCCAACCACCCATTTAACTAAGTCTTTTTCTTTTTGGATATTCTGTTTGGAGCTATTACAGTGATATCCTCTTCTTGATTTACATCTTGGGCCATAATATTCATCTTAAACCACAGTATTGGCTCATTGTGTTTAGTATTTCCTTCTGTTTGTTCATAATTTCAGCCTCAATTCTTGGTTTGGCATTTTGTGTTCAAGCCAGTTCCCTCTTATCCTCTTGTATGAGTTGAATAGACCTTGATTGATCTTGTCTCTTCTCCTAATTTGGATGCTGACACTTCCATTGATCTGGATTGGGTAGTTGGTATTAGCCCCACCCACCTCTGCCTCAATCCCAGACTTCTGTCTCATTCTCTTGGTGGTCCTCTGTGGGTTCTGATCTCAGCTAGATGCAGTCTTCTTCTTGCAGTGTTTCTAATCCAGAGTCAGTTTTGTCCCCCTGCTGGGTTCTTGACAGGTTTCCAGAAGGATTTCTACTTATCATGATAACCTCAGGCCTCCTGCATAGGCTCCCTGGAACTGGCTGGCATCCTGGTGCTGAGTTGGTCCTATCTTCTCTGGTTTCCTGTGCCCAGTTAAGCACTGCCTCCCTGGGCAGTGATCTATGGGATCTGGTTCTGTTCTGAGAGGTTAAGATCAGTATCTGGCTTCAGATCATCAATTACTGGAGCTCATGATTAATTTTGACCTCTCTGTTCAGAACACTGGCTGCTGGCTTCATGTTGGCTGTCCTTCCTCCTCTACTGGCTTCTCTGTAGGGTGAGACCCCTGTACCCACCTCTAGTAGCTTCTGATTTTCTTCTTATATCATTCTGGGCTGGATAAAAAAGCTTTCTTCTATTTCTTTTGGTTTTTCTCTGTTAGATCTCTATCATTAGTCTTTCTGAGGTCATTTTTAGCTATCTAGATGGGCTTTTTGTAGAAAAACTGAGTTTCTCTATGACCCTCCAGGCTGTAATCTTAATTGGATGTCTCAGAGGGCTCAGGTAAGCATATGTCTCCTTGTTTTATGCCTTGTTTGACCTTGTTAGTCAATGAATCATTAAACAAAGTTATCTCAGTGGTCACATCTGTAAAAGACTCCCTTGTGATTTAAAAACATTATTCTGTATATTTTCTCCTTTTTTATTATAAAATCCACAAATATTAATTAACAAACACTTCCACATACAAAGAAGAAAAAAGATTGTGTGAAATCTAAGGTGTCAATAACTATATGAAGAAAAAAATACTCTAAACTTACAATTAGAGAAATGCAATCTAAAGCATCTATGAGGTTCCACCTCATGCCCATCTGATTGGCAAAGATGACAAAATGACAAAGATGATAAAATAACAAAAATGACAAATATTGGAGGGGTGTCAGGAAATCAGGCACAGTAGTGTAGTGTTGGTTGAGCTGTTGAATGACCTAGCCATTCTGGAGAGCAATTTGGAACTATGCTCAAAAAGTTACTAAACCATGAGTACACTTTGTCCCAGTCGTATCTCTACTAGACCTACCCCCAAAGAGATCAGAAAAACAGAAAAGGGCCAATGTGGGCAAAAATATTTATAGCAACTCTTTTCACAGTATTCAAAAATCAGGGGCACAGTGGACAGTGTGTCAGGATTGAAGTCAGGAAGTCTCATCTTCCATATTCAAATCTGGCCTCAGATACTACTAGCTGTGTGACCCTGGACAAGTCACTTAACTTTGTTTTCCTCAGTTTCCTCATCTGTAAAATGAGCTGGAGAAGGAAATAGCAAACCACTGCAGTATCTTTGCCAAGAAAACTCCAAATGTAATGTGAAAATACGTTTGATACGAAAGTGTAAGTATAGCCTATAGCAGATTGCACATTGTCTTGGGGAGAGGGGAGGAGAGAAAGGGGGAGAAAATTTAAAACTTAAAATCTGTGGAAGTGAATGTTGAAAATTAAAAATTAATTTATTATATTAAAAATAATAAAAATAAATAAAAAAGAGAAACTTCAAATGGTGTCACAGAGAACCAGATACAACTGAAATGGCTGAACAAAAAATTGGAAACTAAGGGGCTGCCCTTCATTTAGAGAATGGCCACTTAACAACTTATAACAAAGTAACGGAATATTACTGTCATGAGAAATGACAAAATGGACAGTTTTAGAGAAAACTAGCAAAAACTCTTTGAATGATGCAGAGAAAAATCAACAGAACTAAGAAACAATTTATACAACGAAAACAACATTATAGACAAAAAACAACTTTGAAAGATTTGAGAACTCAGATAAATGGAATGACAAACCATAAGCTCATAAGACTGAAGATGAAACATGCCACTCACCTCCAACTAGAGCAATGACTAATTTAAATGCAGAGACATATTTTTGGTGATGTGGGAATATCTTTTGCTGGACTGTGAATGTTTCTAATGAGGGTTTATTTATTTATTTTTGTCTTTTAAATGGGGATAGGCAGTGAGAGAGACAGATTATAAATAGTAGCAACACTTCTCTGCTTATTTGTATCTACTGAACTTCCTTCCAACCTCTTCTGTGTATTTTCTCAATCCTTTTTTTGCTGTTCTTTTCTTTTTTCTGGCATTGTTTCCCAGCCTACCCTACTTCCTCCCCACAGCTTTCCCTGCCAAAAATAAAAGCTTTCCTTTGTAACAAATAAGTATATCCAAACAAAACAAATTCATGCATCGGTCATGTTCTTCCGTCTGTCAAGAAGTAGGAAGTGTATTTCATCACCAGACTTCTGCAATCAGTATCATCATCATGGTTATTATCATCATTGCCATCATCATTAAAGCTAACATTTATGTAGTGCTTTTAAGGTTTGTAATATACTTTACATTTATTTTATCTGATCCTCACAACAACCCCATTTGACAGCTAATGAAACTGAGGCAAAATGACTTGCCCAGGATCACACTGCTAGTTAGTGTCTAAATCAGGATTTGAATTCAGAACTCCTGTCTCCAAGTCCAGTACTATACTATTTAGTTGCCTAGGTGATGTGGATTGATTGATCTTTGTGTAGATCAGAGTTCTTAAATCTTTAAAAATTGTTTTCCTTTGCCTTATTGTAGTTTCTATATAAATTATTCTCTTGGTTCCTCTTCATTCTATATCAGTTCACAAAATTATTACCCATTTTCCCTGAATCAATCATTTTTGTCATTTTTATGTCACCAATATCTTATCACATTCATATCTCATAATTACTGAGACATTCCCCAATTTCTGGGTACCCAATTTGTTTCCAGTTCTTTTCTGTTAAAAAAAAGTGCTGCTATAAATATTTTTGTACATAAGGTCCTTTCCTTGTCTTGGATTTATTTGTCCCTGGTATTTATGCCTAGCAATGGTATCTCTGGGTCGAAAAGTAAGCACATTTCAATGCCTTTGGGGATATAGTTCCAAATGACTTTCTAGAGTTAGATCAATTCATGCATTCACAGACAGTGCACCGTGTGCCTCCCATATGATTTTAAAATGCACAGAAGAAACACATTATTTGAATATACCACTCAAGGTTATATTTACTTCTTAGTCAAACACTTTAAAAAAATCAATAAACAGGCACAGTGCCTTCCTGTGTTCACACAGTCACACTACTGAAGAACTTCAGAGAATCAGTACTTGAAAAGGAATATAACACCCCTGAAAAGTGGCCATCCAAGTCTGCTTTTTAAACCTCTGTTGCTTCATTTCACACCGAGATAGATCATTTTGAAATGGCTGCTAAGTTGGCAGTATAATGAATGTAATGTAAGCAATCATGTTCTGTGTGGTAATATATATGTATGTACATATAAATATATGAAATCTCCACCACCTCCCAAGAGCATGTAATTATCTTTGACCATTTTCTATTTTTTTTGACATCTCTCACTCAGTTATGTGATTGTAAAGATTTTACCTCCTATAGAAAATACTCTGAGAAAATTGCGATATTTTCCTCTTGTTTGTAACCTTCTCCTTTTGGAAATCACTAGGCGTCGATCCTTGAATGACTTTAAAATTGTGTTGCCTCCAACACTGATCTCTTCTGTTATCCACATTTGGTTGGGTCCAGCTGTTCTCAGTACAATCATCACTTCAAGAAACATGTAAGTATATCCAAACAAAACAAATTCATGCATCACTTCTGATTGGCATGTTGGTTACCAAGTTGGTAGATTCCAAATATGGTCATTTTTATTATAGTCACCAATGAGACTAGATCATGGTAGAAATACTAGAAGATATGTTCAACTTCACATCTATTTCTTATCCTTTGATTTTTAACTAAATATGCTCTTGAGATAATCTGGCTTAGTTAAGACTCATGTCAAATTGGCATCATAGGATCATTTTCCTTTAGATATTTTTTTTAGGCTTTTCTACTGGCAATAGTGCCTGTAATTTTCCATCCCCTTTCTTTGTGATGTCTTACTGATGAGTTTGTGCTCTACCCTGTTGTTGCACTTGGCTTCCATATCCTTTTATCTGGCAACGTGATCAAGATCTTGCTGGCTGAGATTTCTAGGCTCTTTTAGCCTCGTTGCTGTGGCAACTTTTGTCTATTGATTAAATTTCTCTAAGAAATGTTGTTAGCCAGTCTACCGCATTAAGAAATTTCAGAGGATTGAAAAATGGAAGGCATCTTCTAGATTACATCTTTAATTTTGTTCCTTTAATATTTTCCAGAGTCAAGAGCTGGTTTGAACAGATTGGGTTGGAGTTTCAATAACTAGCAACTTGTGTTGCTTTTGTGTTTATCTTCCCCCACCCTAATTTAGTATTGATTTCAACTTGCTCAATTTGACATGCACAGACAGCTGATTCTAAAATCATCGCTGTTGGTAATAAAATATAATGTAAACAATAATTTTCTGTTCATTAAAAACACGTATTTACATACATATATATGTATATATAATTTCACTTTTTGTGATTTTGCTTGGTTCTAAGCCATGTTGAATGCCTTCCAATACTCTTTTTTTTTGTTTTGTTTTTGGAGGGGGGAAGGCAGGGCAATTGGGGTTAAGTGACTTGCCCAAGGTCACACAGCTAGTAAGTGTGTCAAATGTCTGAGGCTGGATTTGAACTCAGGTCCTCCTGACTCCAGGGCTGGTGCTCTACTCACTGTGCCACCTAGCTGCCCCCCAATACTCTTCTTAAAGAGTATTTATGATATATACACATTGCACTTCTGTGTAGTCAACCAACCTTTGACCTGTTTCATTTACTAATCTACAGCTGTGTTTCCCAAGATTGTCTTCATCATCTTCGCCATTCCCATTTCTGCAATGGAACCACTGAGTTCCACTCATATGTTGACTTAATGGATTCTATCAAATTCTTTGTAGGATCTTGGCTACTTCATTCTTTTCCACGGCCTTTGACATACCTTCCAGCTCTGAAGCTATGAGCCTATGATCATTGTGGTCTGTATGCATATATTTATCATTAACAAACACTGAAAAACAAGGTGGGCAAGTGTCCAAGAAATGATTGTTTCTGGTTGCCTTTGGTTTCATGATAAAACAGACTCCCATAACCTCTGCTCAATCCTTCATTTGCCTTTCTGAGGAGAGTCTGTAAGCGGTCCATTTATGTTTCTACATCTTCAAGTCTTCTGTTTCCATTTGTAGTGAGAATATTAAAAAAAATGGAGGTGGTTCAATTTCTTTAATCGTGTTATCATCTTTGCAGATCACAGAATCATGGAATTTCTGAGTCAGAAGGGATCTCAGTAGCCATCTGGTGCAACTATATCTGAAAAGGAAACCCCCTACAACATATCCAACAAGGATTCATCTAGCTCTTCCTGAAGTCCTAGCATGAGGGGAAACCTTCTTAATACCTCTTGAGGCAGCCAATTCCACTTTGGAAGAGCCCTAATTGTCAGGAAATCTTTCCTTTTATAAAAGCATAAATCTGCCTCTTTCTAGCTTACACTCACTGTGCCTAGTCCTGATCTCTGGAGGCCAAGCAATATAAGCTTAATCTCTTTCCTATGGGGAAGCTCAAACTGTCTCATATGAAATTACCTTAGCTATTACTCTTTTATCCATTATATTAATTAATGGCTCATTTACTCGAAAAGAAAACTCATTATTACTCAAGAAAACACATGATTAAACTTTCCCATCTGACCCTTAGTTATAATGCAGGATATTTCAATGCTTAGATACTTAGATACTAACCCTTGGATAATTAAAGACAGCTGTCATATCCTCACTAAGCATTCTCTTTTCTAGGCAAAGTATCCTCATTCTTTCAATCAGTTTTCATATAGCATGAACTCAAAGCCCTTTACCAAACTGGTTACCCTCTTCTGGACACTTTCCAACTTATCAGTCTCATCCTTTAAATTGACACCAAGAACTGAACATCATATTCCAGATGTGCTCTGACCTGGCAGGGTATAGTAGGACTGCTTCATTATTCTTGGAAATGATGCCTTTCTTAATGAAGTTCAATATAGCTCTTTAAGGTTTGCAAGCATTTTACAAATATGATCTCAGCCTATGTTCGTAACTACTCTGAGATATATGTGCTATCATGATACCCATTTCACAGATGAGAAAACTGAGGTATACAGAGGCTAAGTGACTGGTTCAGTGTCCCACAGCTGGTACATATCTGAGGCTGTATTTGAACTTGAGTTTTCCTGACTATCAGATCCAGCACTCTATCCACTATGAAACCTAAATACCTTATGCTCATTATTACAGAATAGTTATCATATAATGTAAAATAGATATATATATATATATATGATACAATGTTCTGTGTATTATAGTTGTTCCTCTAATAAGGATGAGGGTAAAAGACTGAAGCTATGATTTCACTGGCATATCAAACTCTCAGATGTGAAAACTCTCTCCACCAATGACAGTCCTACATTTTTCTGTCTTAAACAGTTGTCTGAAACACCAAGGGAGTAATTAACTTGTTCAGTATCCTAGAACCAATATGTGTTAGAGGTGAAACTTGAATCCAGTCTTCGCGGTTTTGGTACTACCTCTCTATACGTTGCCCCACAATGCCAGTAACTATTCAGTAATAAGTTAGAAATGTTATCAGATATCTAGAAAATATGAAACATGTTAGCTTGTATAGGATAACATTAAAACATGAAATGCTATATTCTCAAATAGCTTTAAAAAACAAACTAGAATTCCCAAAGTAGGTCTTTAGAAGAAACACAGATTATATTTTCTGAACAACTGAATTCCTAAGACTTTTGATAAGAAGATGACATTCATAAAACATCAAAGGTGAAAAGGTCTCATTTATCTTAAGGACACCCACTAACAGCAGCCTTCAGGTTTCATTATTTGACATTTTGTGTCACTAAGTGACCATACCTGAGAACGAATTTTAAGGGCTGGTCCAAGTTTTAAGCCCATAGTATCCAAAAGATGCTCCTCTGTGAGCAAAGGCAAGGTTTCACCATCAATTGCATGGTCTCTAAATATCTTAGAAATAAAAGAGAAATGCATGTTACTCTGTCCAGTAGTCTCTTATGTTATTTAATGTCATTTTGTTTTCTTCATAGTAATTTTCATCTTTGGGAACGAACCACGGGGACAGTATTTCCTCCAAACGAGCAGAAGGAAGAAGGGCTTCTGGTTCGCTTCCCGCTGTTCAGTATTTTCTGCTCATCATATTGGGCATCTGGGCACTTCTAGGATAGGCGGAAAAGGAAGAAACTACCCAGGGGACTTCATGCTTTTGTCCCTCCTACCCCTATCTGCTAATGCCTTTCTCTCTTGCAGAGTCCTCCATCCACTCTAGCTGGCTAGCTAGCTTTATCTTCCGTCACCTGATTATTTACATGTTGTCTACCCCATTATACTTGCAGGAAGGGATGGCCCTTTAACTTTCTTTGTATCCCCAGTGTTTAGCATAGTGCCTGGCACATAGTAAGAGCTCAATAAAAGCTTGTTGACTCCATTTAACTTGCCCAACTGGCTTTCCTGTGATTTTTCTGCGCCGCCTAGTTAATCTCTCTTTGAAGTGGACACAGCCACTCCTACTTTCCTCCAAACACTTCAGACAGCTGGGAGACTGAAGGCTCTAGAGACATCAAAGCAGACGCTCCTCCCTGCTGTGCTGGGGGAGAAAGTAAACGGCCAGCATCATCCTGTGATCAAAGCATTGAGAAATGAGCTTTATGAACCATAAGTATAACGGTGTAGGATAAGAGTACTGGATTCGGCTAAATTGTATCCTAGAATTAGAGCCGGGAGGGGCTTTAGAGGCAATCTGGCCAAACTTTTACATTTTAGAGATTATGGCATCTAGACCTACACATCCAATCCCTTTATTTTACAATTAAGGGAACTGAAGCAGAGGAAAATAAAATGACTTGTCCAAGGTCATACAGGTGGTGAGTGGCTGAGCCAACATTCCAATAAAGGACCTCTGATTCCAAATCCAACATTCATTCCAACTCGCCATACTGTCAAAAGACCCAGTTCCACTACCTGCTATTAATATATCCCAAAGGTTCAGTTTCTCTGACTATAAAACCTAGGTAACATTAGTCCTGGCTACCTCCGAGGATGGTTGTAAAGAAAGATGGCTGTATTTTGAAAAGGGTTCTATAAGTATCAACTGTTATTATTAAAATGAAGAGAAGATCTCACTCATTTCTGCAGAAATGAATGAATATAAATGAATATAAAAATATAATAATATAATTAAATAAATTAAATACAATATAATAAATAAAAATATGAAATATAAATGACTATATAACATTTCGTTTCTTATACAGGGTATTCCAAAAGTCTAGACACATAGGCAAAAATGCATATTTTCAAGAAATGAAATGAACGAAATTTTTATTTAATTGGAATATTAACAAATAACTTCTTCAAAATGATTTCCATCATTCTTGATGCAAAGGTTGATGCACTTGGCAATATTCATGTGAACTCGATGCAATAACTCCACATTGCTATCAATTGCCTATGTGTCCAGACTTTAGGAACACCCTGTAGTTTGTGAGGTATGTTTATCTTTCATATAGTTAAGCATCCTTAGGCACACCCTACTGTCTTAAGAAAATTTAGTATTTTATATCTCATTTTAGAAGTTTGTACTTTTTCTCACCATGAAAGGCAATGTTGCATAGAGGATGGAGACCTGGCCCTGGGGTCAGAAGGATCTAGATTCCAGTCCTGTCTCTAACACATATTGGTCATGTGACTGTAGGCAAGACATTTAGCTTCTCAAAGCTTTAGCAACTATCTAAGATTGTAAGTTGCAAAGAAGGTATCAATCTGTATTCAATCCACCAAAAAACATTTATTAAGTTCCTACCATGAGCATTAGTAGAGGGAATTCCTTACTGGGAGATTCCTCTACTGGTAAAATTATAGGCTAAGTTAAAAAAATTAAGTAAAGTTTAGTTACTAATTTTTTAAAAGTTTAATTAAATTTTAGTTTCTTTGGTTTGCTGAATAAAAAATGTATTTTATGAATAAATATCCCATGTATTTGCTTTCAAAAAATAATAAAATTTCCTTGGCATGTTTTTCATCAAATGTTCATACACCTTCTGGATCAAAATCTCCAGCTCTTAAAAAACTACGTCTCTTTCGACCACTTATACATTGAAGAATGGCTCTTGGTCTTCTATACCGGCTATACTTCTCTTGGTATATTGGATATTTGGCTCTTATTAGAGATATTTGGTGCATAGATTTCCCTAGTTCCCCACCCCCAATTGATGACTTCTCTTCTGATGCTGGTTGCATTGATTTTGTTCTAGAAAAAAAATTCTAATTTCAAGTAATCAAACTAAGCTATTTTAACTTTTGTGATCATCTCTATCCCTTGTTTGGTTAAGAATTCCTCTAAAAGGTAAGGCCTTTTGTGAAAAGGCCTAGGAAAGGCCCTTGATCTACTTATCTTCAAATTTTCTGTAATACTGTGACCTTTAATATTAGGGGAAAAAAACCAATAAGATAAAGCTGGAGTTTACTTTTCTATCTATATCCTCCAGTTCTTGGCACATAGTAAGCATTTAATAAATGCTTTTTCATTCATTTCCTCATTCATTCAAAGCTGTGTAATTATAAGAGAAAAGATGGAAAAATGTACCTCCCTACCTTCATTGAAGAGGGGGAGGACTGTGAGTATGGTAAGTTGTCTACTGTCAGATATGGTCGATGTGTTGGTTTTACTGAATTATTGTTTTTTACTATTATTTTTAATTCCTTGTTACCCTTGAAGGGAAGGGGAAGGCTTACTGGAAAATGAATGAGATGAAAAAAAGGCATCAATTTTTGAAATGTTAATTTCTTTAGGTTTTATGTAGGTTTTGTAGGATTTCAAGCTGTCAGGGACCTTAGATGTCATGGGCCCAGAAGACGAAAAAGAGACTTGCTCAATTAGTCCATACGTAGCAGAAACAAGTTTCCAAACCAAGTCTCTGTCTCCAAATCTGGTGCTTTTAGCATCCACTGTCTTACTATAGCTTCCTTTTCTTTTTCAGACTAAATGAACTATTCCACAATTCCATTTGAATCTTTGAGTAGTCCAAAATCTCTGAACCATTACCAGGTTGTGCTTAAAGCCTGATTCTTTCAACTAGTGAGAGAGTAAAGATATCAACAATGGACATTCCCCAAGTGATAACCTTACTGACCTTAGCTTTTACACAGCCTCCTGGGTAATTAGAGGACTCAAATTTGTAATAAATTATAATGTCTGCCTTTCATAGGATCAGAGATTTAGGGCTGGAAGGTGTCTCCTAGACTAATGCAATCCACTCACTTTATAATTAAAAGTGGCTTTGAAAAGATATATTTTTCTCTTTTTCTAATATCCTGGGTTTAAAAGACAAGTAAGTCAACAGAAATATATTCTAAAGTTCCTTAATTGTTAGATAACATTTAAGCTTATTTCATCTATTTACCAATTGAATGAATGATTGGTTGGAGATTGGGTCTCCTTATCTTGCCCAGGTTAGAAGTTCAGAGTCCACTTAGTGGCTGATCCCACTGCTGATCAGCATGGCAACTTCTCCTTAGCCACCCAATGGCTTCTCACTCCCAGGGAGCTCACCATATTGGCACTGGGTTCAGTGCAAAGACACCCGATCAAGTTACAACTCCTGAGCTCAAGCAGTCCTCTAGCCTCAGCCTCCGTGGTAGCAAAGATTACAAACATATACTCCCATGCCCAGTTTAAGTTTTTATTTTGATAAAGAAAATAAGTCACCTGCGCATAGTCTGAACAACCTGGGAGCCCAGTAATGAAGTCATACACATCATCCACAGCCCATTTCCGAATATCTTCAACAGAAGAAAGATCTTCCCCATTTAAAAATAGGTCACTTGTTCCTTTAAAGCGAACAGGAAATGAACAGAAGTTAATTACAACGACCAATTTTGGTCCCAGAGAACAGATGGTGATAGAATGAAATATACTTCCCTTCTCTTAGTAGAGATGTGGGGGGCTTCAGGAGTGACTAGCTACATATGCTGTCAGATGAAGTTTTTTTTTGTTAGTAAATGATTAACCAGTTTTCTTCCTTACTTGGAAAGGTATAAACGATGAAGATGACATTTTGAGAAAATAACTGCAGCTCAGCAAACAAAAACCATCAATAAAACTTAAATGGAAACGATATTCTTTTGTGATGAAAGATACATTTTATAAGGAAAATAGTTAGTACAGTGTTTTTAAAAAATATATTTATACATACCTCATTCACCACTATCACAGTCTCACATATTTTAAAACAGGAGTTGTCACCTGAGAAAAAATGATGATTTCTCTCTTGTATTTAATAACTAATTATTAAATTAGGACTAAAGAGTTTTCCACTTCCTCATCCAGAAATCAACCAGTGTGAGAAATCCTGGGCAACAACATACCCAAGCTAAGATCTAATCAAAGACAGTAAAGAAATTCTAAGTTTAGGAGAATGGGTGGATTCCCGTTCATTGTGTTTAGTCAGACAGGTCTGGGATAGAAGTGGATTCCCTTATATGTGTATGTGTGTGTATATATATATATATATGAAAATATATACACATATATACATATATGTAAATATATATAATGTGTGTGTATATATATATCATATGTATATGTAGATGTATATAGATATATACATATACATATATATTATATATCTGGATAGATAGATAGATAGGTCTCTTTGAGCAAGACTTGGATGATCCAAATCAGTACCCCCAACACCCTCATCAGATTGAGCCCACATCTCATTGTAATCTTCATGCTCTCATTGCTAACCAATCAGAGTTGATTGCTAACCTGAGGAACACCCACTCTTCCAAGGGCATATAAGTGAGCTCACCAACATGGTTGGTCTTTGGCATTTGAGAGTGTCACTGACCCTTTTATTAATAAAATATTAGCATTATTAATAAAATTACTAATTACCCAGAAACTGGGTCTCTTGAACTTTTTAAACATCACACACCTTTTTTGTGTGTCGTGGGCCTCTTTGGTCATTCAGTGAAGACTGTGGATCTCAAGTCAAATAATATTTCTAGATGCATAAATTAAACTAAATATGATTACAAAGGAAATCAATTATGTTGAAATACAGTTAAATATTGAAAAACTAAATTCATTGAGTTAAGGTTCAGAATCTCTACTTTAAAACATCAAGGAACTGTTCTTTTGGTGGTGTGGGCATTGTCTCCACTACTGCAGATCTCAACCCTTTTCTGACTTAGTAAATGGTGTAAAGAGTTCTCACGGTCAACAACTTCTTCACTCTGTCGTCTCCAAAGAACTCCACATTTAGCCCCATACAAGTACTGAGTTATTGAAGGTTGTTGGGTTTTTTGTTTGTTTTATCAATTCCATCTTTACAACCTTTCCTGGAGGCTGTCTCCTCCTCGTAATTTTCATTACACAGCACTGGTCAGGCCTTCATTGACTCCTGCCTAGAACTGTGCAATTACAATGCTCTGCTCAGTAAAGCACAATGGCTCCCTATTACCTCTAGGATCAAATGCAGAATCCTCTATTTGGCATTTAAAGCTTTTAAAACTTGGCCCCTTTCTTTTGTTGTTATTGTCCTTTAGTTGTGTCTGACTCTCCATGACTCCATTTGAGGTTTTCTTGGCAGAGATATCAGAGGGGTTGGCCAATTCCTTCTCCGGCTCATTTTATAGATGAGGAAACTGAGGCAAACAGGGTGAAGTGACTTGCTCAAGGTCATATAGCTAGTAAGTGTCCGAGGCCAGATTTGAACTCATGAAGATGAGTCTTCCTGGTGATCTGTGAACTATGGTGCCAACTAGCTGCCCAATGGCCGCCTTCTATCTTTCCAATATTTTACATGTTCCTTTCCCTTCTATACCTGATAGTCTAGCAATATTGACTTATCTGCTGTTACTCATACATGGGATTTCACTACCCATCTCTCTGTCTTTTTATTAGATGTCCCCCATACTTAGGATAAGCCCTCTTCTCAATTCTTCCTCTTCTAATGCTTGGTTTCCTTCAAGGCTCACCTCAAGGAATATAGACAGGTCTTCCCACCAACATTCTCTCCTCCTGGCAATCCACCTTACTGACTATGACCAGAATAATCTTTCTTACTCTTTTTTTTGGTGGGGGGTGCAGACCTATGGTTTTATTGGTGGAGGGAACCAATGCTGATGGGCAACTATTTTGCAATATAGTCTTAGAGAAAGTGTTCTTAAGCTGGGGTCCATGGACTTGGATAGGAAAAACGCCATCTTTATTTCCACTATAATTGGTTTCCTTTGTAAGCCTAGGCATCTTATTTTATGCACTTAAAAACATGATTCTGAGCACGGGTCCAGAGGTTTCACCAGACTTGCAAAGGGGCCCATGATACCAAAAAAAAAAAAAAAACCACCAAAAGCCCTTGTCTTAGTGAGTTGCCTGAGGCCCTTCAGGAGTTGAATCTTGCCCGGGATCAGAACCTCCCTCTCCCTCTCCACTGTATATGCTGCCAACATTGTTATTTGCTCCCTGGTCAGTGTGTGCCTAGTACACAATTTTCTGCAAAAACATTCTTTTTCCGCCACTTTGGCCCTTGTCTCTTCCCTTTTCTTCTTTTCCCTTCTCTTCCCTTCTCTTTTTCTCCTTTTCTCTCTGTCTCTGTCTCTCTCTGTCTCTCTCTGTGTCTGTGTCTCTCTTCTCTGTCTCTGCGTCTCTGTCTCTGTCTCTCTGTCTTTCTGTCTCTGTCTGTCTGTCTGTCTGTCTGTCTCTCTCTCTCTCTCTTTCTCTCTGTCTCTCTTTCTCTGCCTCTCTCTCCCTCACCCCCATGCTATGGGGCCTTCTAGCTATGAAAATCTTTAGTGGCTGAAACTAAGCACCACACTTTCCATTACTTTTTCCCTTATCTCCCCTATTAGATTTCCCTTGGTCTGTTTCGTATTATGCTCTGCCTGATATTAATGACCCTAGAGAGGTGTCGAACAAAATTATTGCTGTTATATCTTTAAAGAAATCTGGCGTTAGTTTGATGCACACATGGCAGACAAGGAAGCCTGGGTGGGTCACAGTCTGCTTCACTGGAGGGAATGCCCAAATTGATCAGAATATTTTGTATTATAGCTATTGCTTTATATGCTGCATTCCCTTATTAGATTGTAAACTCCATGGGGGCACGGCTTGTGGCTTGGTTATCTCTGTATGCCCCATTGCTCAGCACATGTCTTTGAACATGGTAGGTCACAGAATAATAATAAGTTTGGAGCTAGGAGCCACCCTAAAGGCTTTCTAGACCAACATCCTCATTTTGTAGATAAGGGAACTGGGGCCCAGATAAGTAAAGTGATTTTCCCAGGGTCACACAGGTAGTAAATGGCAGAGACAGGATCTGAACCCAAGTCCGCTGATTGGGCAGCTAGGTGGTGCCACAGTGCATAAAGTCTGCAGTTATGGCCCCACACTCAGGAAGACTCATGTCCCTGAGTTCAGATGTGACCTCTACACTCACTAGTTGTGTGACCCTGGAAAAGTCACTTCCCCCTGTTTGCCTCCACTTCCTCATCTGCAAAATGTGGCAAAGAAGGAAATGACAAACCACTCCAGTGTCTTTGTGAAGTAAACCCCAAATAGGGTCACGAAGAGTTGGGCACAACTGAAACCAGTGAACAACTTCTTTTCTCCATGGCGACATATTGAAACATTTGCTGAATCAAATGAATATACCATTTCAACTGAAGAGATGACAGATGAGTTGTTATAGCACTTCAGCCTTACTCAGAGGTCCTCATTAGGCAGCAGTTGCTTGGGGGTTTAACATTTCTCACTTAACACTAATGGAGAGCAGAGACTTGTCTTTTAACCTTTTTTTTTTGTATCTCCAGTCTTTAACACAGTACCTGGCGCACAGTAGGAGTTTAATAAATGTACTAGTTGACTGACTGCTTGACAGTCTTTTTTCTAGGTGAAGAAATGGGCCATCAAACAAACTTTTATGAGACTCAAATGAAGTTGACCTTTAACAGTATGGAGCATCCTGTGCTGAATCTTGCCTCTGAGTTGCCTTGTTCACCTTAGGGCACTCGATTTGTCTAAGATATTGGATGAAACCCATTTTTCAGTAGCAGCACATAGCTAGTCTATTAGCTTTCTGAACTTTCTGAGAAAGACAAAATGCAAGAAATTGTCATGGTGATTAGGACCTGAAAAATACGCCTCCAAATATCTGCTAAATAAAGAAGACTGTCAGTCACGATGATGTCAACAACCACAAAATGCAACCCCAAACAAAACTCCCAAACAGTGACCTATTCTATCATAGAAATTGCTTTCTGTTTATAAGGTAGGCTCATCACCTCTTTTAGACAATAATTAATAGGTTTTTAAAATTTTTGCATTGCTTGCATTTCCAAATATATTCTTCCTTTTTCTCTTCTGTGGAGGGGAGAACTAAACTAAACAAACTAAAAATAGTTTGAATATGTTAAAATTCATAACAAAGAATTTTAAAATGTAATTCAGCCCAACTAACCAAACTATCAACTGAATCTGACAGCTTATACAGCACCCCACCCCCATCTATGTTTGATTACTTTTTGGTCATGATAGCTGCTAACATTTATTTAATGCTGTAAGGACTGCAAAGCGAACTTTATCTGGATCCCTACAACAAACCTGTGAAGGATGTACCATTATTACCATATTTCTGATGGGGAAACAGGCTAAGAGACGTTAACTACTATCTATATTTAGGACTCTTGACCTGAGATCTATGAACTTGTTTTTTAAAAAAAATATTTTGATAACTATATTTCCATGTGATTGGTTCCTTTTGTTAGCCTACATAGTTTATTTTATGCATTTTAAAATATTATTCTGAGGGGCTGCTAGGTGGTGCCGTGGATAGAGCAATGACCCTCAAGTCAAGAGGAACTGAGATCAAATCTGGCCTCAGACACTTGCTGATTATTAGCTGTGTGACCTTGGGCAAGTCACTTAACCCCTATTGCCCCCCACCACCACACATAAAACAAAAAATACATTGGAATACATAGGCTTGACAAGACTGCCCAAAGCATTTAGGACATACAAAAAGGCTAAGAATCCTTGACCAATGATAACATATCAGCGGTCAGATGCAAATTCTGTTCTTCCTGCCTCCAAACCTTAATTTTCTCATCTACTCCATGCTGTGTCTCTCTTATGGGTCAATTGGCATTTATTTGTATACTGCAGGAGCAATATTGTCTGAAGGAGTTAATATTCTTCCCTAACAGTCAATCTCAGAATTTCAGGAGCTGTAAGTCACTCACCCAGAAAACAAGAGAAGAATTCTGATTATGGTTTATTGTTATGTCTAGGCTGCATCTGTCTCTTCTCATATTCTTGGTTTAAAATATACTTGAGCCTGATAGCACTCACTAACAAGGAAATGGGTTTCCTAGCTTCTTTTTTTAAAAATGGTATCAAGGTTTATTTTTTTAAATGGGGGGAAAAAGCAAAGAATCAACCACCTATGCCTAATTTGAATTTTGAGGAAATAAATCCTTGGCACTAGAAGAGGAAAGCTCGCTCCTTGGATTGCTGATGAAAGGCACCTCCCCACTTAGATGAAGGAGTGGCTCCAGATGGGGAATGGTCTAATCTCGGGATGGCTTTGAGTAAATCTTAGTGTACTCTCTATTGAATATAAAAGGAAATCAGTTCTAGAGTTTATTGGGAATATACAAATAAATAAGGTAAACAGATTAATTTCAATAGGATAATATAGTTATTTACTAAATATTCACTGTGTCTCCTTGACAAGCATCTTGCACCTGGTGGGGAAAGGTTATGCCTGGGTGGGATCCCCAGGTACATTCAATAAAAACCTAATCTTCAATAGATTTCATCTTACTTATTCACACTGATCATGGGACAGATAGAGGAAAGCTGGAGAGGAATTGAAAAGCATCTAGACCAGTTGCTCATCTATAAAAGGAGTGGGTTAGACTCAACATGTCTAAAGTCCCTAATCATCTCTCAGTCTATGATCCCATGAGCTCCCATCTTACAGATGAAAAAAAACAGGCCCAGGGAAAGGAAGTTACTTGGCCAATGTCACATGAGTCATCACTGGCAGAGCCAGAGTTCAAACCCTGGCCTCCAGACTCTAAACCAAGTATTTGTAACCTTTTTTTGGGTCAAGAACACTTTTGGTAGTCTGGCAGAGACTATGGATCCCTTCTCAGAAATTTTTTAAAATTTTAATTTAATTAAAATTCAAATTAAATTCAAATTTATTAATTTTAAAATTTAATTAAAATTTAATTTAATATCTTTCAATAAATAAAATACATAGGATTACAAAGCAAACCCAAAATAGTAAATATAAAGTGTAATTTTTTTAACCATCCAAGTTCACAGAACCCCTGAAATCTATCTACAGACCCCTAAGGAGTTACCTCCAGGTTAAGAAACCTTACTTCAAACCCAATATTCTCACCACTTCTATATTGGACTGCTTTACATGACATCTACCTACTATGAAACCATTTGTTAGCATAGATTTGGAAAACAAAGCAATCTTTGCAACTGAACATAGACTTGAGAGGTCACTGAATTTCATGTAATCTAGTTTAAAGAACCTACCCTAAACGCTTGCTTGCCTGAATCAGATCCTCTTACTTCATGAATGGACAATGTGAGTAGGATTAAGAAAAGGAAATAGGAAAGCAAAATTGCAGTATTCTCAAACTGTAATTGAAGGGACTCACAAACCTGGAGGGAGCAATGAGCTGTTGTTGAGGACTGGAAATCCATATGGCAGGGGAGGGAGGGAGACTGGTGAGTGAAAAAGGTATTTGTCATCCGAGGTTGTTGAAGAATGACACAAATCCTTCACGTTCCCACCACCGCTGTTGTTTGTTTCAATGGACCAATCATGTTCTTCACAGGGTTTTGGGGGGCTGTGCTTGTGTTCCTTGAAACTCTTGGTGGGCATAATGGTGGGCTCCCCATCACTTTGGCTTGGCTCATATTTAGGGTGTGGTTCAATGTCAAGGTCTTTCTTATCCTCTTTTTCTGCAGCTGAAATTGTGAGAGTCTGATCTGAATTTCTGTCTTCTTCTTGGTTTTTGGAACTCCTGGCATTACAACCAGAAGCTTTATGATTTCCCATTCTTCTCCCTAGCCGGCGACCCTTCTCCTTTTGCCAGCTACTAACTGGTGGGTATGGACCAGTTGTCATTAGCCTGGTGTTACCATGCAGGTCATCCAGAGAGCTTCTGTGGACATAGAGGTCATTGGGAAGATGCACTTCAGGAAACCTGCTCCTTCCTCGGAATGCAACTGGGCTTATTGGGATACCATGTTGGTACAGGAATGATGTCTCCAAACCCAAACCCATCAGTCCTTTATGCTGAGCTTTTCCTATCTCCCTTTGTTGAAAAGTGGCACCCATTTCCATCTCCATCCTAAAGATGTAAGAAGAAAACCACAAATTCATACACAACCCAACAGAACATAATAGAAACAGAATTTGAATAGCCAAATGCTCGTCCAAAATATGAACATCTATTCCCAAGATAAGGTCCTATCTAGCTGCCTTCTACTTGTTCCTTAAACTTCATGTTTATAATAGCTGAGGCCCTACAGAGTCATAGGGGAGGAATCCTTCCAATGGACTTCACCGGAGAATCGCAAGACATTCTCTTAGACGGTGGGAACCATACTATTGGTATAGAAAAGCCCTGTTTAAGAAGCAGGCACTGTGAGGAGAAGGTTTAGGGACTGACCATTGTCACAGGTTAATCTTTAAAAATTTGAAAACTGCTGGAAGTGTGTTGTTTTGTCTTTTTAGAAAACAAAACCTTATTTTTATTGATCTTTTATTTTAGTAGTAATAGCTAGCATTTATATAGCACTCTAAACTTTTCAAAGCACTTTACTAATATTATCTCATTTGATCATCAAAGCATCCCTGGGAGCTACGTGCTATTTTTCATCTTCATTTTCCATATGAGACAACTGAGGCAGACAGGTTAGATGCCTTTGAACTCAGGTCTTCCTGACTCCAGGTCCAATATTTTATCTCTACTGCCACCTAAATATTGGAATATATCACTCTTCTGCCTCTACCCAATGGCTTATCTCTTGTAAGAAAGATTTAAAGAAAAGATAAATAACCAGTTTGGCAAAACCAGCAAATGAATCTACCATATCTGACAGTATATACAATATTCTACACCTCGAGGGCCTCTCCCTTTCCCCAAGAAAAGAAGGAAGGAGATTCAGTGCCTCAACTTTTTTCAGGGACTAAGCCCCAGGCAGGAATATTTGATAGCTCCTGTTCTTATTATGCCATTTTAGGAAATGCCTTTGCCAAGAGATAGTTCTATCTACTGGCTGAGTGCTGGAGGGAAGCGAAGGCTGGTGAGCTAGAGTCCTGGGAGTTCCAGACCCACAGGGGTCCCAAGAACCCAAAGGGAGCAGACAGTCTGGGAAAGTAGCCTAGAGGGAGTGTTACAACTATAGAAGGTAAATTAAAACAGCACTAAATGTCAGCTGAACACTGATTAACTTTTTTAATTAAATTTTTTAATTTTCAGATCCACATTCTCTCCCTCCTACTTCCCCTCATCCCTACAATGAGGAGGCAGGAAAAAAAACAAATCCCTGTTGCAAACATGTATAATCAAACAAAATAGATTCCCGTATCGGTCATTTATTTCTCCCCCACCTCCCAAAAAATATGTGAGTCTGTTCTCCAACTCTATTGCATCAGGAGCTGGGTCGGATGCTTCATCTTGAGTCTTCTGGGATTGTTTTTGGTCATTATGCTAATTGGTGAACTGATTAATTTTAATGACTAAGTGCCAGAGAACTGATGATGTACCACATTTCCTTCCTCTTGGTAGAGAGGTGGGCACCTATGGGTACAGAATGTTGTACATGTTGTCAAACAGTCTCTCTGCATTGGTTAGTTTTGTGGTTTTTTTTCTAGAAGGCTCTTCAGTACATCAAGGTAAGAATTAAATCCTAGGACAAGAGTTGAGTTATAAAACCATCAGAGTGCTCACTGGCAATAAAACTTTTAAAATAGAAGAAGTAAAAAAAATTATTTGAAGGAAATGTGTGGATCTTAATTAATCAACAAAATAATACTAATTAAAAGTCAAAACAACGCAATCTTCCAGTTGTGAGGAGGGAGGGAACAAGGGCTATATAGTATTTTTTGTTTACTCTGTTTTTCACAGGAGTCATTCCTTTGGGCTCCCAAGAGTCAAGTGAAGATGCATGATGTGTCCTCCTCTCTTCTGTGAGCAGTCAAGACCTTGAGAACTACTACCCAGATTCTCTTTCTCCAGCCACCATAAGTGAGGGGCTCTGGGGAACCAGTGACATCCTCTTATAGGGTGAAGTAAGATCTACCTGAAGCATTTTAGACTTTAAGAGGGACAGCCAAGTTTGGCACATTGCTGAGAGACAGAAAAGGCATTTGAAACAGAGATGTTAAAATGAATTGCAAAGGCACCCAGGGTAACTCCCTCCCAAGTCAACAGGGACTCCAAAGTCTGCATTTATGTGGGTAACCACCAGCCTTGGGCAAGTATATTCCTTACACCCTATAGATTCACGGGCACCACCATACAATCATCCACCTGACTAGATTCTGTTTCTGCACCAACTCTTGCCTTCTGGCCACTGCTTCCACGGATTCAGGCTGCAGAAAGCTGTATCCTGAAAAGCAAAAACAGACCAAGCCCAAAGTGAGTAATACACAATGGAACATACAAAAATAAAATATGGTTGCAGAAGCAACTTGTGGTATGAGAACCAGAACAAAGACAAAGTCTGCCTAACCATGTGGTGGACCATCCTACCAGCAGGATGATGCCCTTAGCATCTTATTGGCTATGGGATAGACTGGAGGATAAAATCTTTTGGTTTTTTTTCCCCCTTTCCTTCCCTTCCCTTCCCTTCTCCTCCCTTTTCCTCCCTTCTGTGTCCTTCCCTTCCCTTTCCCTTCCCCTCCCCTTCCCTTCCTTTCCCTCTCTCCTCTTATTTTTCTTTCTATTTCTTCCATTCTTTCTTCCCCTTCCCTTTCTTTCTCTTCCCTTTCTTCCTCCCTTCCTTTCTCTTTGTCTTCCTTCCTTCCTTCCTTCCTTCCTTCCTTTCTTAGAAATAGCTTTTCCTCCATCCTTCAAAAGACAAAAAAAATGAAAGGAGATTTGAAGTCCATGGGTACAATGCAAGACCATTTAAAAAGGTTTTTTTTTAATAAAGCAATTGCCCTCCTCCTGCTCTACTGGCACACCTGATAATTGATGAAAATGGGAGCTCTCGAAATAGGAGATATTCAAAAAGTTTCTCTCCGTGTATCTTCATCCTTCAATGGCAGAGGCTGGATCCCATTTAAGAGATCACATATTTAAAGATGGAAGACACCTTAGAAATCACTGAATCCAACCCCCACATTTAACAGTTGAAATAGGCACAGAGAAGTTAGTGGCTTGCCTGGAGTTTTCAAACTCAGGATTTGAACCTAAGTCTTCCTGACTTCGGGTCCAGTGCTCTGTCTACTACTTTAAGCTGTCTGTCTAACCCTGTGACCATGAAAACCTCTTTAGTTAATAATAAGAGCAAGAGCTTGGACATTAGGTATGTGATATTGTTATCAAGTTCTAAGTCAAGGACAAAGGGGGCAATGGAGTCTTTCCCTTTCCTTTAGCTAGTACTGTTTCTGTTATTAACATTCTTCAGTGAGTTCCTACTAAGCAGCCATATTCCACAGGTACTTTGTGATTTATTTTATTTTTTGTAATTAACAAACATTTATTTTCTCTTCACTGCCCTCCTCCCACCAACACCCCATTGGGGGAAAAACAATTGAAATCATTGAACCCTGAGGAAAAAAAACCACTAAAAACCATTGAAAAAACCCACTGAACCATTGAAAACCATGGGAAAACAAAAAAGAAAAAACACCCTGGTAACCAATAGCTATGATCCCACAGTCACTTTGAACATGACAGCATCCCCGAATGCTCAGACCTGGGTAGACGGTGTTAGACAGAATGTGGGGCATATTCACATGAGGTGGAACTGATGCTCCCAAGCGGGAAGGGATGTGGATTTGTCTGGGGTCAGGTGGAGCCATCATGTCAACAGAAGGCAACGAATCTCTAGGTGAAGAGAGGAAGTTAAGGTGAGATGTGGATTATCCCTCTTCTGCTGTTCCTGAGGCATTGGCTTCTATGTAGATTTAGAGCACTCTTCCCTCATCAGAAGTATAAGAATGCCTGTGATTCCTTCCTGAGTTTAATAAAGGAATCTATTAAAGAAGGTTTAGAGTGAGAAAGGACTGGCCCAATGGTTAACTTGGTATGGAAAGTGGCCAAGGGTAGAGGTGCAACATCTGGGGACCTATCAATAAGAGCATCTAATTGGATTTATTCTCGGGTTTTCCACTATTATGACCATAGAATGCCCCCCCTCCCATTTAACAGACATAATTTCATTTGGGGGTCAATACTAAAGGTCCCCTGGGTCTAATGTTTGATTGACTGATTACACAAAGTCATTATTTTCAAGGACATTCTCTCAACACTTATATCTTTGTTTTTCAGACCATTACAGGCAGTATTCAAGCTCAATACTATCAAACTCATCTGATCTGCAGTCTGGTCATCCTCCTCAAACCCCTCCCACTGGGGCCACTCGGACTCTGCTCCTAGGTGCTGGGCTGTAATGGGTTTATTTTGCTTAATATTTCCAGGGATCAGATCTCCACATCTCCTGGATGTTTCCAAACCATGCTCACATGCCCCTAGAAGGAGTTGGAAACTCGGGGGGCTGGCATGTTGGCATGATTTGGAAATGGCCAGAAAGTGATATGGAAACCTAATCCACATCAAATCTACTGAGAGATTTACATATATTATATTATTATACCAATATATAATATATGTAATATAATAATATATCATACTATTATAATAAAATTATATATTAATTATAATTATATATGTATATATAAAATTTACATATTACACATAATATTTACACATTATACACACATATAAAACTAGTGTATATAAATACACAAATGTGTGTCTGTATATGTATGTATATATAGACACAAAATAGTATTTATTAAATATATATGTATATGTACCTGTATATACATGTACAAGTCAACTAGCATTCATTAAGCACCTACCATATGCTTAATATATATGATATATATGAGCTTGAATAACATATAATACACAAGACAATATGCCATATATACCATATGTTCCACACATGGATCATATATGATACACCATATATCCTAAACACGATATATCACATAAATCATATATGAAATATATCTTATATGTCATGCATGATGTACTTATATCTATCCTATATTATATGTATCAGCATGCACAAAGACCTAACAGTGTCTGGCACATGGTAGGTGCTTAATAAATGCCAGTCGACTGACTAACTGCTTAGTCCATGTTTGTTCATTGAAGGAATGCCACTCTCAAAAGAGCAAAAGTGAGGAGTGTTAAGGGTGGGACAAATGGAGCACTTTGCTGTCAGATTTGACAATTCTAACAGCTGCTGCCATGGAGACCAGGGAGATAGCTGGGGAGAAATGTGTGATCACTTCCCCCATCCTCCCACCACGCAGGTAATAGCTGACCTCTACACACACAGATTCTGTGCTTGTACCTGTTTACTTCAAGGTCTCAGTGTGAATACTCCTTCCACCAGCTCAGACCCTTATCCCTCTCTGTGTAAGTGCTTTTGGATAGCTTCTATAGTCCCAAATTCACTCCCCTGAAGCTAGCTAGTCATAGGATGGGCCCCTCCAAGCAGAGTTGGTTGGCCTTCAGGCAACAGACTATGGCTTGGTTCATTAGCAATTAACTGAAGCCAATTTTTTTGCAATGTGTAGGCTTTCATGTTCTGTGGGCAGTTGGCCATTTGAGAACCAATAATGGTCACTTCCATCTGGTGAGGAAGCTTTGAAATGGATCTCTAGCAGAGCAAAGAGCTGTGGCCCTGGTGGCTTAGAGGCCAAAATAAAATTGAAATCGTATTAAGCAAGAAAAGAGCCAAAGAGTTCTGTCTTCATGTATTTGAAGCAGGATCCTGAGGAAGAAAATTAGACTTTATTCTGTTAGAACATAAGGTCCTTAAAGAACGGGACTGTTTCATTCTTTGTTGCATCCTCAGTGCCTAGCACAGTACCTGGCACATGATAGCAGCTTAATAAATGCTTTTTAATGGCTGATTCATCTTGGCCCCTAAGGGCAAAAGAGCAATGAATGTAAGTTTTAAAGAGGTAAATTTTGGCTTAATATCAGGGAAAAAAATTCTAACGATTAGAGCTATTTCAAAGTAGAATAGGTAAGTAGATTCCCTCTCCCCAGGTTTCAAACAAAGACTGGATGCCCACTTGTTAGGGATGGCCTAGGGAGGTTTTTTGTTCAGGTGTCAACTGGGCCTGATAGCCTCTGAGGTCCCTTCCAAATCTGAGACTCTGTGATTCTGTACAGATTCAAGAACCATTCTAGCTTGTGTTTAGATGAAATATCATAGTGGAGAAAAATATACCTGTCCATAAACCGAGCTTCAAATTGTGGGGGAACAGATTGGATTCTCTGTGGTCCCGACCCTATCAAAGGTGGGTTGACAGTCATCACAGGATTTCTCATCAATACCTCTTGTTGCTGGTGTAATTCTAGTAGAAACCAGATCAACTTGTTACTTAGGAAAAAACCCACCCCAGAAACAATAACTACCGTCAAATTCCCTTCAGATGTCAGGAGAGGCTTCTGTATTTAGAAAGACTAGGTATGAAATAGCTTTTTGCTACTCCAGGCAAGCTAAATAATAAACACTTGGGAAGTTGCATGATTCATCAGTTGAAGGATGCTAAGGATCCCAAGATTTAATTCTCACCTTGGCATGCTGCAGAGTCCACTAGAAACACATTATGACTCTGCCCACAACAAGACTACAATGCAAGCAGTGGGGTTGGCTGCCATTTTGGAACCTCTGATTCTTCTCTGCAATGAGCATGACATCCATGCTGAAGATGGCACCTCGGCCCTTTTTAATTTGGACATCCCTGTTTCCCAGTGACATCACCATCCCCAATAAAAATGTTGGCTGATGATGGCTTCATATATATTATCATGTCTGAGTTCCATGATAATCTTATGAGGTAGGGCATTCCTGTATTGCTTTTTTTTTTCATTATAGTATTTCTTTTACAGATCAGAGAATGGAATCAGATAGTTGGATGACTCACTCAGGGTCATACAGCAAGATTCCAATTCATGTATTCCTAACCCCAAATCCAGCGCTCTATCCAATACACGAAGAAAGTTGGCACTTGTTCATCTCTTCCCCAAGAAAACCTGGATAGGGGGGCAGAGCCAAGATGGGGGCTGGTAAGCAGGGACTAGAGTGAGCTCAGTACCGAGTCCCTCCAAAAACCTATAAAAAATGGCTCTGAACCAATTCTAGAACGGCAGAACCCACAGAACAGCAGAGGGAAGCAGGGCTCCAGCCCAGGACAGCCTGGATGGTCTCTGGGTGAGGTCTATTCCACACAGAGCTGGGAGCTGGGAGCTGGGAGCTGGGAGCTGGGAACAGAGTGGAGCAGAGCCCAGCCTGAGCGACGTGGAACAACCAAACTTGGAGTCGGGCAGATGGGGCCCCTAGCACCCTGAATATGTGAGCTGTGGCAGTTACCAGACCCCTCGACCCACAAACACTAAAGACTGCGGAGAAGGTTAGTGGGAAAAGCTGCGGGAGTGGAAGGAGTTCTCGGTTCGGCTTCCAGCCCAGGGGGCAGCAGAGGTGGGGCAGCTACAGTTGCTGCTGCTTCTGGCCCCAAGCCCACCTGGTGGGAGGAATTAAGTGGCGGATCAGAGCAGGAGTGCAACAGCCTGCTGAAGATCTAAGCCCAGCCCAGGCTGGGGGTTCTTGGGGAAGGAGTAGTGCTGGTCTGACAGAACTGGCACCTCCCCCCCAAACGTGGAACATAGAACTCGTTAGTCTACATGCAGTCATACCCCACTGAAAAACTCAAGGGTCAAGTTAGTTGGTTGGGAATATGGCCAGGCAGCGAAAACGCGCCCAGATTCAGTCTCAGACTTTGGATTCTTTCTTTGGTGACAAAGAAGACCAAAACATACAGCCTAAAGAAGACAACAAAGTCATAGAGCCTACAACAAAAGCCTCCAAGAAAAACATGAACTGGCCACAGGCCATAGAAGAACTCAAAAAGGATTTGGAAAAGCAAGTTAGAGAAGTAGAGGAAAAATTGGGAAGAGAAATGAGAAGGATGCGAGAAAACCATGAAAAAAAAGTCAATGACTTGCTAAAGGAGACCCAAAAAAATACTGAAAAATACACTGAAGAAAACAACACCTTAAAAAACAGACTAACTCAAATGGCAAAAGATCTCCAAAAAGCCAATGAGGAGAAGAATGCCTTGAAAGGCAGAATTAGCCAAATGGAAAAGGAGGTCCAAAAGACCACTGAAGAAAATACTACTTTAAAAATTAGATTGGAGCAAGTGGAAGCTAGCGACTTTATGAGAAATCAGGATATTATAAAACAGAACCAAAGGAATGAAAAAATGGAAGACAATGTGAAATATCTCCTTGGAAAAACCACTGAGCTGGAAAATAGATCCAGGAGAGATAATTTAAAAATTATTGGACTACCTGAAAGCCATGACCAAAAAAAGAGCCTAGATATCATCTTTCAAGAAATTATCAAGGAGAACTGTCCTGATATTCTAGAGCCACAGGGCAAAATAGAAATTGAAAGAATCCATCGATCGCCTCCTCAAATAGATCCCAAAAAGAAATCTCCTAGGAATATTGTCGCCAAATTCCAGAGCTCCCAGATCAAGGAGAAAATATTGCAAGCAGCCAGAAAGAAACAATTTGAGTTTTGTGGAAACCCAATCAGAATAACCCAAGATCTGGCAGCTTCTACATTAAGAGATCAAAGGGCTTGGAATGCGATATTCCAGAGGTCAATGGAGCTAGGATTAAAACCTAGAATCACCTACCCAGCAAAACTGAGTATCATGTTCCAAGGCAAAATATGGATTTTCAATAAAATACAGGACTTTCAAGCTTTCTCAGTGAAAAGACCAGAACTGAATAGAAAATTTGACTTTCAAACACAAGAATCAAGAGAAGCATGAAAAGGTAATCAAGAAACGGAAATTGCAAGGGACTTACTAAAGTTGAACTGTTTTGTTTACATTCCTACATGGAAAGATGATGTGTATGATTCATGAGACCTCAGTATTAGGGTAGTTGAAGGGAATATGTATACATATATATACATATATATGTATATATATGTTTATGTATATATATAAGTGAATGTGTATGTATGTATATATCTATGTGTATATGTATGTGTGTGTATATATATATGTGTGTATATATATATATATGTAAAAGAGAGAGAGCAGACACAGGGTGAGTTGAAGATGAAGGGAAGATATCTAAAAGAAATAAAATGAAATTAAGGGATGAGAGAGCAACATACTGAGAGAGGGAGATAGGGAGAGATAGAATGGGGTGGATTATCTTGCATAAAGGTGGCAAGAGGAAGCAGTTCTGTGGGAGGAGGGGAGAGGGCAGGTGAGGGGGGAATGAGTGAACCTTGCTCTCATCAGATTTGGCCTGAGGGGGAATACCATACATACTCAGTTGGGTATCTTACCCCACAGGAAAGAAGAGGGAGGAAGATAAAAAAAAAATAAAAGGGGGGGGATGATGGAGGGGAGGGCAGATGGGGGTGGAGGTAATCAAAACAAACACTTTGGAAAGGGAACAGGGTCAAGGGAGAAAATTCAATAAAGCGGGATGGGTTGGGAAGGAGCAAAATGTAGTTAGCCTTTCACAACATGAGTATTGTGGAAGGGTTATATATAATGATACACATGTGGCCTATGTTGAATTGCTTGACTTCTTAGGGAGGGTGAGTGGGAAGGGAAGAGGGGAGAGAATTTGGAACTCAAAGTTTTAAAATCAGATGTTCAAAAAAAAAAAGTTTTTGGCATGCAACTAAAAAATAAGATACACAGGCAATGGGGCGTAGAAATTTATCTTGCCCTACAAGAAAGGAAGGGAAAAGGGGATGAGAGGGGAGGGGGGTGATAGAGGGGAGGGCTGACTGGGGAACAGGGCAACCAGAATATATGCCATCTTGGAGTGGGGGGAGGGTAGAAATGGGGAGAAAATTTGTAATTCAAACTGTTGTGAAAATCAATGCTGAAAACCAAATATGTTAAATAAATAAATTTAAATTAAAAAAAAAAAAAAGAAAACCTGGATAAAACCATACCTCTGCCTACCTCTTCTTGTACACCATAATAGAGGTTGGCAATCTGGTATGCCACTTTGGAAAAGTTACTCAGCTGTCATCTATCTCATGCTGAATAGAATCTTTCTACATGTGGGAATCACAGCTAGTAGAATATTCACTTTTTTTATCCTCACTCTAGAGCCACAACAAGATCTCTAAAGACTTAAAATATAATTATATTGCATTAGATTTTTTTTTGTAAGACTTGGGTTGGTAACTCCCCATGAGCCCACTTCCTTTACTTGTGCAGATTACCAACTATCTTGCAGCTCATAGTCTTGGAGTTACCTGGGATGCCGACAGGTTCGGTAACTTGCACAGGGTCACACAGCCATTGTGGGTCGAGAAAACTTGAACCCCATGGTCTTCCTGACTCCCAGGTTTGCTTTCTTTCCACTAGACCACACATCAGGTTTTGTTAAAAATAAAGGCAAAGGGAGAAGAGGTTGAGAAAGAAAGATAGCCTATCAAGAAAGAAAAAGCCACCTATGTGCTGTTAGGTACACTAGAAAAACAAATCAATAAAAATCAGTATGGGCCAGTCCATTTGGATTGCTAAGGTGTTAGACTTACCTCCTGTTGTCATCCTACTTGCTAATCTATACAAGTTCTTTTCTTCTAATGTCCCAGCTTCTCCAAGGAGAGACAGCTTTCTGAGATGCTCTGCAGGAGTCATTTTGGGCAGTTCTACATCTGGATTTTGTCCCCTGGGATTATCAATAAATCTAATAGGTCAGTAAGAACTCAAGAGAAGAATGAAAACCACCTAGTGTATTTTGTTCCTTCATGACATGACTGCATTAATGGTGGGTCTTCAATGCATTCTTTCTCTGAAAACCAAGGCTTGTGCAGAACTCACCAGGATATCTAGAACCAGGGACACAACTACTGATGCTATCAGGCAGCCAACCATACCGTGTAAGATGAATAGGCACAAATAACCCATCTCCTCCCCTCCCGCCAATATTTCCCTGGCACTGTCCACCCATTACTCATCCACACCTTTCCATACCACTGCCTAGTCATCAATGAGAGCCCCTCCAAAGTGGGCATTATCTCTAGAATAATAAGCATGAATTTTGCTTAGCCTTTTTTTTTCCATTTTCTTTCTTTGGTACATTGGTATATATTCATCAGATTAGCCAGTCTTTTGGAAGGCAGAACAATTTATGCCATTACACCAATATTACAAAAATAAACAACTGTGAGGACTTTTATAAACTGAAGAAGAATTAACAGAGCAAAGCCAGGAGAATAATTCATATTGGTTGGTGGTTGTCCTTCATTGTCAAAGAGGACCCAAATGACATCACTATGTTGCAATCAAGGTACAGTGTGTCCAACCGTGGCTAATAAGAACAGTATGATCTCAGAAGGCTCTACCACAGGTGCAGCACAAGGTCATGCACAGGGCAATAGGATATGACTCATAGGATAGGAGAGTTAGAGCTAAAAAGCACCTTCCAGGTGATCTGGTCTGACTCCCTCATTTTACACATGAGAAAACTGTGGCACAGGGAGGTTTAGTGACTTGTCTAGGGTCACATAGGCAGTGGGTGGATTTGAATTCAAGTCTTCGGACTAATGCAGGGCTCTTTCTAGGCCCATCTCTGAAGAAGTTTACAATCTAATGGGGGAGGGGAAAAATTCACACACAAAAACCTACGATACAAGGAAAAGTGAGATAATAATAATTATAAATTAATGACAATTCACATTTATAATGCACTTTAAGGTTTTCTACACAACAACCCCATCAGACAGACAGTGCCGTTTTATTATCTCTGTTTACAGATGAAAAAAACCAAGGCTCAGAGACATGACTTAGCCAAGGTCACACAGCTAATAAGTATCAGACCCAAGGCCTAAAGCTATGTCTCTTGTGATCCGTTCTGGAATCAGAGGATCTGGGTTCAGATCTTGCCTCTGATACTCACTCCTTGTGTTACTTAACCGTGCTTGATTTTAGTTTCCTCATGTATCAAACAAAAGGACTGGACTAGACGGTCTCCAAGGCCCTCCCAATCCCACAACTATTATCCTAAGATTCCAAAGTATATTTTTGAATCCTACTCTAGGCAGAGTTCTATGGTATTAGGCCAGGCAGAGCAGACCCTGGCCAGTGAGTGGGACACCCCTGAGGAGAGGGGCTGGGGGACAACAAACTGTCTCTTTTCGACAGTGCAGTTTAGAGATAGCTCTGGGGTCTGGAGTCAGTATTTAGCCTTACCTTGCTTCTTGGTCTGGGTCAGGGTGAGCTTGCCTAGCATGGTGTTGGGAACAAATGCTCATTGAACTGAATTGCATCAACAATAAATCAGTCAATCAGTGAATATTTATTAAGTACCTGTTGAGGTTTAGGGGTGCTAGCACCCCGAAATAGCAACATACCAGGTCCTGCCTGAATGAATTTGACCCAAGCCTTCTTTCAAATGAAGAAAAACAAAGTTTATTAAAGATCCGCCATACTAGGGACTCTTAAGGGATCTGAGCATTTGTATTGCTAATGCCAGTCGGCCAGATTGAACCTAGAGCCCTTGTAACGTTAATGTAAGCAGGCTAGATAGAATCTGAGAACTTTCATGGACACGAGATGGATGGTATAAACAGAAAGACTGAGGGAAGAATCCAGGGGTGGCTAAGTAGTCTGGATGTTTCCGGGATGGTCTTGATGGGAGTGGTCAGTAGCTTGGGGTGAAGAGAGGTTGAATCTTGGGAAGATCTTGATGGGAATGACTAGTATCTTAGCGTGACTAAAGGTAGGATTTTGATGGGAGTGGCCAGTAGCCTGGAGAATGGGATTAAGGGTGGGAAGACGCTGAACGGATATTTGGGCATGGCGGTAATGAAAGGCTTACAGCCTCAAGGGAACACCAGATCAAGTGGGGAAATCCAAGGAGATTTCAAGGCGGGGTTTTCCAGGGCCCTTTAGACAAATGGGACCCAAACTCTTTTGGGGTAAGGGACAAAGGTCTCAGCCCTGTCACACCTCCTATGTGTCAAGTACTTTGCTAAGTGCTGGCCGCAGAAAGACAACGAGGCCCCCAAGCAGCTTATTTAACACTCAAGCAGAGGAGACACTGCGTACATATGTAAGAATATACAAAATAAATATGAAATGATGGGGGTGGGGGAGGCAGTGGCAAATGGAGGAGGGACCAGGGATATCAGGAAAGCCTTCCTGTAGAAGGCAGCATTTCAGCTGAGTCGTGAAGGAACCTAGGGATTCCAGGAGGCTGACTCAAGGAAGAAATGTATTTCAGGCATGGGATACAACCTGGGCAAAGGTGCAGAGGTGTCATGTGTGAAAAGCAGCAAGAAGACCAATTTGGCCCGACAGTTTAAATGTGAGAGTTAACTTTAAAAAAAAGTCAAGTTGCCCAGATTTTTGAGAAAGTCTGTGTTTCCCTCCCCAGACTTCTCTGTGGAATAATCCCTTGCTTAAAAGATCCTTTTTTTTCTTAAATCAGCCTTCCTGCCTGCCTTTCAAACTCTAAATCAAGGTTCTCACAAACCCACTGTTCCTTGGAGTTCATGCTCTGCTGCCCCTGAGGACAAATGAGGGCTCTTCTGTTACTGGAGCTGTCTTCAGGCAATCAGTGATTTTCACAATATTAATGTGCAACCAAAAGCACTTTGAGACCTGTAGGGGAAAATGCCTTTGCCAAAAATATCATTGCTCCCTTCTGGAGAACCTGTCTCACAAATCCCAAAGGGAAGGAATTCAAATGGATTCAACAGGCATTTTGACTAGCACCTCCTATATTCCAGGGGATGGTGATACTAGGATGAACTGAAAACAACCGCTGCTCTTGAGGAGTTTACGTTCTATTGACATGCCATTTATCACAGATAAATTAATATGAAAGTAATTTAGGAGTGATGGTATTGCTTCTAACTGAGGTGATCAGGAAAGGTTTCATGTAGGAGGTGACATTCAAGCTCATCCTTGAAGGAAACTTGGGATTCTGAGAGGCAGAGGCTTGAGGAGGGGGCACATTCCAGGTAGGGGGCACAGCCTGGGCAAAGATACAGAGGTGGAATGTTGCGTATAGCAGGACAGGAAGTTGGCCAGTTTGGCTAGAAAATAAAATGGATATGGCATGAGAGGTGTAAAACACATTTCCAGATGCTAACATCTGTCTGGAAAGATAAGTTGGCACCAGCATTACGAATGGCTTGAAATGCCAGAGAAATTTTTATTTTGTCTAGCAGTCAACAGGAAGCCACCGGAGTTTCTTTGTTAAAGGCGGTACATCATCAGATCTGTGCTCTAGGGATACCTGCTGACTGACTGATTGATTTATTATTGATCCAATTCAATTCAACAAGCATTTGTTCAAAACACCATGCTAGGCAAGCTCAGCACCCTGACCCGGAACAAGAAGTAAAGTAAGGCTGTCATTGTAATTTTGAAGTTGGTTAAACCTGTTGGCAGCTATTTGGAGACTGGATTAGAGAAAGGAGAGGCTGGGGGCAGGTAGACCCATTAACAAGCTACTGTAGTCCACCAAGAAAGAGGGGATGAGGTGCTAAACAAGCGAGTGAACTCCTGTGAATGGGGAGAAGGGGACAGATGGGAGAGATATCGAGGTAGAAAGTATAATTTGGCCACTATTTGGACATGTGGGAAGTTATAAAGAGTGAAAAGCTGAGAATCAATCCATAAGTATTTATTAAGCACCCGCTATATGCCAGGCACTGGAGACGCAGATACAAAGACACAGATACAGTCCCTACTTGTGGGGACATTACACTCTAATGATGATACCAAGGTTGTGAACCTGGGAGACTGGAAGGATGGTGATGTCCTTGACAGAAATAGGAAGTTAGGAAGATGATTGGATTTTGAAGGGAACTGGGCCAGTTGTTTGGATTGCATTTGTATAGGGCTTCCCCTGACCCTATGTCTCAAATCTGGGATGTACAGCACATTAGGAGGATGAAGATAAATTAATCTCTGTCTTTAAAGCCTTACCCTCAACAAACCCCTTTTGGCAGATGATAGAAGGATTCAACCAAGGCTAATTCTGTCTCAACTAATTAAGACAGAAGTGGAAGGATGCAAACTTCACGGACTAAAAGTAGCTGCCAATAAATAAATCACCATCTTGGTGTCTGGCTGACTCACTTTAGATTTTAGCTAGTATTGCAAAGTACTGAGACAATTCAATAAAATCAGTCTGGCTTTGGGCATGGCCAAGGTCCAATCCAAGCAGTCCTATTTAGAAGATCTGGGGTAGCTGGGCTGAGCCTCGTTCAGGAATTACATAATTATAGTGACATTAATTTTAAAACTGTGGCTAGGCATTCAATGGCCATCTCACAGAATATCACAATCACAGAGCTGGTTGGACAGGACCTTGGAGTTCTGCTATTCCAACTTGTGAAAACATCCCAATAACTCCAAGAAGTTCTGTTGTTCTTGGGATATAAGAAAACAAGCAAAACTTTATAAAATAATGCTAAAGGGAAACACTTTTCTTGTCTCATTACTACTATTCTCTTTCACATAGAAACATATCTGTTTTTTTCCAATTTGTCCTTTGATCCATTCAGTATTTTAGATGTCATTATTATCTCCACTTAAGTCTGTATCTTTTACTTGTGCTACCTGTATCAATTCCTATTTCTACTACCTTATGGTCCTTAAAGGATGTGTTCAATACTTCTGCTCCTTTACATTTATTTATAATTTTTCTGAGCCCTAGTATATGCTCTATTTTTAAAGGTACTACATGATGCTGAGAATATGTATATTCTTCCATGTTCCCATTCTGAAGATACCAAAAGTCAGCTATAAATTCTCCAATTGTTTTTTCAGCTTTCTATTTGCTTATATTTTATTAGATTTTCCCAGTAATGAGAAATGAACATTGAAATGAGAGTACAATTTTAAGGGGTTTTAATTTAAGATGTGTGTCATATAATTATTCCTCAAAGATGAAGCAGCATAGTATAATAGTACCAAAGTAGAAGAATATTGACCTGGAACCAAAGAACTTGCTTTAGAATCCTCACTTATTACCTATGTGACTTTAGTCAAGTCACTGAACCTCACTGAGCCTGTTTCCCTATCTGTTAAATGAAGGAGGTAAGTCAAATGACCTCTAAGTTCCCTTCTAGGTCTAAATTTATGATCTACTAATAACTTTTATGGCAAGTCCTACACATTTGTTTAAGGTTTCATTCATCAACTAAAAAACCTGATTCATATTTTATTTTACATATTAATGTTTTTCTAGGACCTCGAGTCCATATCATATGAAGATCACCAGAAGAAACTGGAGATACGTGACTTGCAGAAGACTCATGAGGGGCATGATAGCTGTCTTGAAGTATTTGAAAGGCTCTAATAGGGAGGAAAGATTATATTTTTTTCTGTTTGGTCCCCAAGGGAAGAAATAGTAGCGATGAGGCTAACTTAGTCTTGGTCTTAGGAAAAACTTGCTAACTTCTTTGAACTTTCTAAAAGTGGAATGAGCTGCCTCATGAGTTAGTGAGTTGCCCATCTATGGAGATCTTCCACTGTTGCTGGAGGACCACTTCTAGTATATGTTGTAGCAGGGAATTATTTTTTCAGTCCCCCTAGACTGCTGACTGCCCCTTATCCCATAATCCAATCAGTTGCCAAATCTTGCTATTTCTAGCTCCCCAACATTTTTTACATACAACTCCTCTCCACTCATACAGCTATGCCCTCAATTCAGTCCCTCATCACCTCTTACCTAGATAATGGTGACAGCCTAAGTGGTCTCCTTACTTCAAATATTTTCCCACTCCAGGCCGTCCTCCACAATACTGCCAAAGTAATTTTTTACTGAAACACAGTTCTGACTGTGACTCTCCTACTCAATCCATTCTATTGTCTGGCTCACTAGTGTCTAGGACCAAAAGTAAATTCTTCTGTTTACCCTTGCCCTTTGTAACCTGGACCCAGACTCATTGGTCAGTACTTCCCTTCTTACACTCTGTTATCCCTCCAAACTGGTATTATCTCCCTTAAGTAAACTCATACTCTATCTCTCATGTCTACATCTCTGTACTGGCTGTCCCTTGTGCCTGGAATGTGCTTCCTCCTCTCCATCTCATAGAATCCTTCTCTTTCTTTAAGATGCAGCTTGAGGGGCATTCTACATAAAGCCTTTCCTGATCCCCACTCCTCAACTGCTAGTGCCCTTCCCTCCTAAATTACATCGTATTGAACTAATTTGAATTTATTTACTTTATATTTATTTTGTGGTTTGTTTGGTGGGGAGGGAATTGGGGTTAAGTGACTTACCCAGGGTCACACAGCTAGTAAGTGTCTGAGGCTGGATTTGAACTCAGGTCCTGCTGCTTCTAGGGCCAATGCTCTATCCTATCTACATTGTTAGAGCCAATGCTCTATCTCTACACCATCTGGCTGCCCCTTACTTTGTATTTATACTGTAGACATTTTATATGTCTTCTTCTCTCCCATTAGAATGTTGAGCTATCCTTATAAAATATCTTTGAACCCAGGGATTGTTTTATTCCTAGTACTTTTATCCCCAGCACTTAGCTCAGTGTCTAGTACACAGTAGGTGCTTAATAAATGCTTGTTGATTGGTGGCTGTTAAGGTCCCTTCCAATTCTAAAATTCTCTGATTCTGCAATTGTGTATAAGTTTTTGTGCACATTAAAAATCGGATCTCTCACTTTTAAAAAAGATAAAGCTAGAAAAGCACCCCAAACCAACTTCATAATTACAATGCTTTATGCTTAGCTTTCCAAATAGCAATGATGCTAGCTTCATATATCTATAATTAGAAAGAAATGTGACAAAAATCAACTTTCCTGCCAAATAACTAAGAAAGAAAGAGACAGAGAGAAGGTGAAAAGAGAAAGATGTTTGGCATCTCAAATGAAGATACTTTTATTAGCAGAGATAAAATACAGGAAAAGAATAACTGACAGGGAAAAAAAAAGCTGGATTCTTGCTTTTCCCAGACACTACAGGTAAATACGTAGTTCCTTGGGTAAGATGACCAGAGGGGCCTAAAATAACACCAGATTTTTTTTAATGTATGGAAAATGGCTAAGTTTACAGGACATTTCAATCCACATCTGCATTGGGTACATTTATAATGCAACAAACTAAATTGGTCATTTGTATAGAGTATTGACAAAGGTTGTGTGAGCATTGAATTATCACTGTCGTGTCACATTAGACCTAAGAATCCTAGATTAAGAGCTGGTAGAAATCTTAGGGATCAACTATTTTAACCCCTTTATTTCACAGAAGGGGAAACAGGTCCGGACCCATGAACTGGGCCCTCATCTAAAACAGTTAAGTCTGAGGCTACTCAGATGCTAAGTGACAGACCAAGAGTGCTTTAATAAGCTTTAATGTAATTCTTGGAAATGGCCCTCAAATGCTTTATTTTTATTTAGAAATATGTCCCAATCTTTACTTAAATGCTGTAAGAACTGTAGTTTATTCAGTAGAGGTCATCGCTCCACCAACTGGGACCAGAATGCCTAAATGACCTTGTCCATGGTCAACTATCAATTGTTGCGGCTTAAAAAGTGATCCCGTGGGATCAATGTGGGGATGAGGCTGGATTTAGCTTGTGTGCTGGTAAGATTATTTTTAAATAGGCAATTATTAGTGCAATGACAATATTTCCAAACCATTTGAACCTTTGTTCCAATATATCATATTTTGTAAGAAACGCGTCAGGCTCTGCATCAAAAATGATAGAATTTTTGCTGATAACGAAGCCTTCCTTTTTATTCCATTAGTTAGTTAGTAGGGCAGCTAGGTGGCACAGTGGACAGAACACGTGGCTTAGAGTCAGGAAGAGTCATGTCCATGAATTGAAATCCAGTTTCAGACACTACCTGTGTGACCCTGGGCAAGTCACTTAACCCTGTTTGCTTCAGTTTCCTCACCTGTAAAATGAGCTGGAGAAGGACATGGTAAACCACTCCAGGATCTTTGCCAAGAAAACCTCAAATGGGGTCATGACTGAATGATAACAACAATTCGTGTCTTACTTAACTAGGCTACTTCTTGGACAATAGCCCACCTCTGGGCTCCAGTTTACAGTCATCTCCAGCCCAGGAGGATCTGCCTGAGCTTCTTCTCTGTCATCATAGCCTTTAAGAATTCAGGGTCGTCTCCACGCTGGGACTAGGCAGGGGAGGAAGACTTTAGTGAAGGTGCCATGCATCAAAGCAAATAAAGAAACTATTCTAAAATAGCCAGATGCTGTGATTCAAAAGTCCATTAATGTGGAAAGAACATTATTCCTCTACTCACCTCTTTTACTCCCAGAAGCTCATTGCCGATAGACCTCTCCTTGTTGTCCTGAAGTTTAGAGGGTGGGGCACATCCAAGAAATGTTACACTGGAAATGGAAAAAAGAAACCTTCGCTCATTAAACAGGTATCAATTACCTTGAGTAAATTGGTGAACCTCTCCAGGTCTTAACTTCCTCATCTATATTCATCTGATCTCCAAGGTCTCTTCCAGTCTATGAGTTATGGGTTTGAAGGATTCCAATGGAAATCCAAAACCTTTTCACTCTCTACATTTTATATGGTGGCGGTGGTGATGGTGGTGGTGATGATGATGATGGTGGTGGTGGTGATTATGGTGATGGCGGTGGTGATGGTGGTGGTGATTATGGTGATGATGATGGTGGTGGTGGTGATTATGGTGGTGATGATGACGATGGTGGTGATAGCATCTCTATGGCACTTTAAGGTTAGCAAATCACTTTACTTGTACTATCTTATTTGATCTTCACAACGACCCTGTGAGGTAGCAGCCATCGTTGTTCTCCTTTCATAGAAGAGGAAACTTGGGCTAGGAAACTGTGACTTGCCCAGGGCTGCCCAGTCAGTAAATGTCTGAAGGTCAGATCTTCCTGCTTTGAGAACTCCACGCTCTACGATAATGCTGTTTACAGAGGTATTTTGGTGTAGAGGGTAGAAAACTGGCCTTGGTGCTGGAAGCCGTGAGTTTTGGGGCTGGATGACTGACCATAGAAACTTTTCAGTGCTGCAAGCAATTCTAAAATTATAAATTGCAGAGAAGATAGGCTGGGTGTGGAGTCAGGAGACCTGAGTTCAAATCCAGCCTCAGACACTTACTTCCTGCATGACCCTGGGCAAGTCATTTCATCTGTTTGCCTCAGTTTTTTCATCTGTAAAATGGGGATCACAATATCACCCACCTCCCAGGGTTTTTATGAGGATCAAATGATATAACAATATAAGAGTACGTGGCACATAGTAAACACTATATAAATATTCTTTTCATTATTGCTATTACTATTATTATCTGCATCACTAGAAGTTCCTTACCAGGCAACCCCTATATGAGTGAAATCACCGATGTGGTTGCAGAAAAAAGTGCACTTCATATCAATTTGACACATTTTGAGGAGGGGTCTGGAAATGTGAGTTTAGGAGACTCCCCCTGACAATGGAGACCTGTACCTGTTTTGCAGCTGATCTTAAGAGTTATCTGGGAGGCAGCTGGATGGCTCAGTGGATAGAGCTCTGGGCCTAGAGTCAGGAGGACCTAAGTTCAAATCTTACCTGAGACATTTACTAACTGTATGACCCTGGGCAAGTCACTTAACCCTGATCCCTCCCCCAAAAAATAGTTGCCTGGGGGGCATTAACAAGTTGATTGACCTGTCCAAGGTCACACAATCAGTTTGTATCAGAAGAGGGACTTGAACTCACGACTTCCTGTCTCCAAGGCCAGTTCTGTAGCCATACCACATTGCTTCTCATGATAGAAATATAAGTTTTAAAAATACTTTAGCAATATTTGTCATATAGGAGGAGGAATGCTATCCATGAATTTTCATTTTAACTAATAGAATAAAAAGTGGGTCTTCATGATGAGCAAAAATTCTCATTTTTGATGCAGAATATGATACATTTCTTTCAAAGAACAAATATTCAAATGAATTGGAGATAATAATAACTCGCATTTATACGGCATCTACCATGTGCCATGCACTGTGCTAAGCAGTTTACAATGATTACATCATTTGATCTTCACAATAACTCTGAGAGTTAGGTGCCGTTATTATCCCCATTTTATAGGTGAGGAAATTGAGGAAAACAGGAGTTAAATGACTTGCCCAGGGACACACAGCTAATAAACTTTGAGGCTACATTTGAACTCAAGGCTTCCTGACTCCAGGCCCTATCCACAGTGCTACCTTGTCCTAATCATATAATTGCACTAATAATTAGCTATTTTAAAATAATTTTACTAGTACATGAGGTTTGGTTAAGAAGTTTCTTTTTCATTGAGATGAACATTAGATAGTTCCAAACTTTCTGTTCCATAGAGCTGTGATTAGATTAAAAAAAAAAAAAACCTCAGACAAAAAGCATTGAGTGGAGGTGGGAGAGTGAGGGTGTCACAGGCACAATCATAGTAAGAGATGTTTTGTCTATCCCTCACCCCTGTGGCTGATTTTCAGTTTACCTGTTGTTAAAAGAAAGAAAGGGGCTATAATATTTATGAGGATTAGGGTTAGGAAAGGGAAATCTTTACAAAGGGGGCCTAGGATGTTGGCTGTGCCACATAGAGGCATGGATGGACAGAGGACCAGGAGGGGAAGCAAGGGAGGAAGTCAGCACAGGAAGGATGCATGCTACTGAGAATCAGTGGCCAAGCCAAAGCCTTGTTCACTGCTGCTCTGACATCCCATGCCCATGGAACCAAAGCACCTTTGAGAATGATACGATGGAAGCTCTTTAATACAAAATAAGCAGTAGGGCTTGTTTGTTCCTTTTCCATAGTCACAGCTAGATGAGCACTAAATATATTAACTTGATGATAATAATGGGATACTGAACTATAATGATAGCCACACACTTGCAATGACTTTCTATTTAGCTAGGACACTTTTTTCTTTCCATTTAGAATCCAAGGAATAGATAAAATTTACTTGGAAGTAGTCCTCTATTCTTGTGATTCTTTAATAAACTTAAAAAAGCCCACTTTTCTAACCAACATTAAGTTAATAAAGAGAACTCAAGAAAAAAAAATGTTTCAACACACCTTAGCATTTCTAGATAAACTTCTATTTTCTTTTTTTTAAACACAAAACATTTCATTTTTTCTTGATCAAAAGGAGACCTACCACAAAAAAAATTAGATAATTATGACTCCCAGCAGATGAGTCATTTTTACAGAGGCAAAAAACAAGTCTTTCCCTCTTCTCACTGATCATCTACTGACAGATTAGTTGTGCATTTGATAAAGTACCATAATCTGGTTAAAAATAAAAACAAAACTTAGTTAAGAATACTTATGTGCGTGAGCTACACATACACTCAAGCTTCCCCCAAATTTGTTAACTGACACTCTCTGAAGAGCAACGTAGCTGGAAATCAATAGTCGTTTTTTAATACCTTGTGTAGATCATTCTATATCTTTGTAACACTGGGGGAAAGTGACATTTAACGAGTCACCTTCAGTTATTACAATGCCTGAAGTATGCAGTCATTAACAGACCTCCCAATACAAGCACATTATTGTAACCAGCCATATCAACTTCTATTTTCAAAGTACTTTGCAATATTTTAGAAAATTACTCTCTTGTTGGTACTGTAAGATGGGCTGACAATGCTATACTTCGTATCTCCTTACTTTACCATCAGACTCTTAGAGGTTTAACTCCTGTTTTTTATGTAAAAATGCCTTTTTCATGATAAATAGACTATTTTTTTCTTATTCTATTATATTTTTATTCTATTCTATTATATATATTTTCTTGTTCCATTTTCAAAATGTGTTAATTCATTATGTTTTGATGAGACAGAAATTTCCCAGTAAATGCTCCCAACAAAGCCCTCATCCAAGAATATTTCCTGAGAACAGTTGAGCAAAACCATCTAGTTATGTCATTGCAACTGACAGTGCATGTCACTTTTCCCACTACGTAGCTTCTTGATTTGGAACAGAAAGGGAAAAAGAAGTGCAATGTCTCGAGACAAACATTTTACCTCAAGTAACCAGCGTCCCTTCTCGCTCACAAGCTAGTCGTGTACTTACACTTGTCATGAAGACCTCTTGGATTTGACAGTTTGAACAGAAAAGGAAGATTCTAGAGATTTCTGAGCTTTGCCCAAGAGTCTTTTTCAAGATCTGGAGTCAAACGACTACAATATTAAGCGTGCTAAGATTACCACGTTAAGAACTATCTTGGTTAAGGGTAACTTGGCTTCAAAAGCAAATTCAACTTAGCATGATTGCTGTCCTTGCTTGCATTTAAATCTTTCTCACTGTGACATCACTATTGTTTGTCTGATCTCCTTTCCCAACAGGCTGTAAAATATCATTACAAGGAAAGCTTCGTGAAGAACCTATAAACCAATTCCAAAGTTTAGCCTGCTAATCTTTCCTTAGCCTTTAAGATGCTTTGTGCATTCACTTAAAGTCATCATTCAATCTGATACAAAAAGAAAATAACATATTGCTTGGGGCCATGCATAAAATAATGAGCTTGTCTCAGATGGACCTAACTCATTGCTAGGGCAACAAAATTCTACAAATTTGGAGAGGAAATGAGCTTTTAAAAAAGATTATCACGCAAAACAAATTTACACACTGGCTGAGAGACAGAGAAAGCAACAGAAAGACAGGAGAGATATAGAGACACACAGGGGAGGGAGGGAGGGAGAGAGAGAGAGAGAGAAGAAAGAGAGAGAGAGAGAGAGAGAGAGAGAGAGGGAGAGGAGAGAGAGAGAGAAAGAGAGAGAGAGAGCTCTATGAGGTGTTGTTTTTCAAATAGAGAGGGGGAAAAGAATTGTTTTTCAGAGTGAACAACAGGCAATTAAAGTTGAAAATCCCATTAAGCACATTGTAAGACTAACAGGGCTCAAGAATTTCACTCCTAAAATTAACAATGGCTCTCTAATTCTGATCATTCCTGAGACTACACTTCATGAGTTGTCCAAGGACCTGCTTATGATTCATAGGATCATAGATTCAGAACTGAAAAAAGCCTGAGAGATTATTGAACCCAACTCAGATGAGAAAGCTGAGGCCCGCGGAGGGTGTAACTTGTCCAACATTAAGCAAGTAGTAAATGTGGGAAAGTCAGGATTTGAACCCAGGTCTTCTGACATCAAATCCAGCTCTTTTCTCATCATATTGTACTGCTTTCCTAAAGGGTAGAATGTGGGGAAAACCAACTGGAAGCTTTGAAATCTTATTTCATCTATCAAGAACCTTGCTAATTGAATACCAGAGATTCTCTGGATTAAGTTAAGGGCATGGTAACAAAACTACCTTAAAACATGTGACAAAGAATAATAGTTTCTTACTTCATGAAATTTTAAATCTTAAAAATAGGTTCTATATTTATTGTTGGACTTAAAAAGAAACAGAACCTAGAAACAGAAGCTAAACTACAATTTTTTAAAGTAAGAAGCTCTTAAAAGAGAGTTTTTGGTAGAATTAACGTTTAACATTGCACATCTCCAGTTGTAATTGCATAACTCACTCAGTTATACCAAAACCAAGAAACAGGATTCAAAAAACATAGTCAAATTTCCTTCCTTCCTCCATCTTCCCTTCCTTCTTTGCTTCCCTTTTTCCATTTTCCTTCCCTTCCTCCTTCCATCCTCATCCTTCCTTCTTTCCTTCCTTCCTTCCATCTTTCCTTCTTTCTTTCCTTTCCTCCTCACTATGTATTTGTTGTAGAAAACAAGAAGATGATATTTGGTTTGGAGATAAGTTTGTACTCCAGTTGTAAGAGGCAGAGGTAAAGAGGAAGAACATTCTACCCAGGGAAAAGAGCCTAAGCAAAAGTATGTATATGAGAGATGAAATGTTCTGTATAACAAAAAGTATGGAGACCAGTTTAATAGCATCATAACAGATTAGCAACTTGGCTGTAATTTAGCATCTTAGAGAGTATTTTAGGGGGCACTGAGAGGTCAAATGACCTGCCCTTGGCCACACAACTAATTTGTGTTGGAATCAGGACTTGAACTCAGGTCTTCCTGACTCCAAGGCTGGCCTTCTATCTTGTGTCATATTGCCTCTCCTCAACTTATAAATGGACATTTCTCCAAACATTGAGGTTTTCTTTGGCGGGGGGGCATTGCTTTTGTTATTAATATTTCTGTAAGTAGGTAGGTAAGAATTCTGAGTACAATTTCTTATTGTACCAGTCTTACACAGTGCCATTTCCCAAACTAATGTGGCCAATGGAACAAATTTTTACGTAAGTATATTTATGAAACCCAAAGATGCTGATCCCAAAGGGCTGGTGGTATAGAATATATCTGGAAATAAAGGCAAATATTGGAAAAGCTTGGAGCAAAATAGAGGAAATTCAATCCATTTTCATGCCCATCTCAATATAATAAATCATTTTCATACCTTTCCAATTTTATAATTAATGTTTTAGAGGAAAATTATCCTTGGTATTGGCATTTTCTAATGGAAACCCTTATTCACATCATGAGAAATGCCAGAGTCCTTTGGAATACATTTGGGAAAGTACCATTAGAAAGAATAGAATTAGGGGCAGCTAGGTGGTACAATGAATAGAGCACTGGCCCTGGAATCTGGAGGACCTGAGTTCAAATTCGACCTCAGACACTTGACACATGTACTAGCTGTGTGACCTTGGGCAAGTCACTTAACCCCAATTGCCCTGCCAAAAAAAAAGAGTAGAAATAGGTCCATCAAGTCTATAATTCTCTTCAGCCTAGAATATAGACCAGGAGGTGGCCTATAGCAGCCATGCCCATGGCCTGTTTTTACTCAACCTGTGAGTTACAGAAGACTTACATTTTTAAATAGTTGGGAAAAAAGATCAAAAGAAAAATAACGTTTTGTGACAAGTGAAAATTAGATGAAATTCAAATTTCAGGGTCCAAAAATAAAGTTTTGTTGGAACACGGCCATGCTCATTCATTGACATATTGTCTGTGGCCGCTACGGTGGCAAAGTTGAGTGGTTGTGACAGAGACCATATGTGGCACTTTCACTGATGTACAATACAGCTTGATGCACTACGAACAGCAAGGATGTAATTATAACTCAGTGGTACTTTGAGTGTCAAATGTATCTCCATACTGCAACATTTCACTTTTTATATTACCAGAGCCTACCCATCATGTCTAAATAAGAATGGCGGGTGGAGAAGTTGTTTATTGTTGTTGTTTTTTTAAATTCAGAGCCAAATGTTTTGAATGAGATAAAACACTATTATTGAGCAATGAATGGCACTGGGAATTAACTTTTCCTGCAGACTTAATAAACTTTCTTAGTGAATTTGACCTAAAATTGCAAGGTAAAACAACAGTTACATGTGAAACTTATACTGCAATAAAGTCAATTTGATGACAACAAATATTGTTTGAATCATAAATAATGTGCAATCACTTTACATGCTATCAAAAGTTACAAAAAGCAAGATTTCCATTCCCACACAAATTTGTAGTGAATATACTTCTGAGCTCCAACTACAGTTCCAGTAGCATTTTTGGGGACCTCAAAGTAACAAAGAAATTTTGATATTTCAAAATCCCTTAACTGTGCAATTAAGGAGCTACCACCTAACCTTCAATTGAAAGTGATTAATCTATAATGTAATGACATGCTAAATGCCAAATATCAAGAGAAGAATCTAATAGAATTCTATGAATGCCTTCCAAGCAATGAAGATACTTAGTTAAAATCAAATGTTCGTGGATTGATATCAACATTGGGCAGTGCCTAAATGTGTGAAGAGACATTTTCAAAGATGAAAGGGATAAATTATCATTATAGATTAGTATTAATAGATGGACATTTGGGATCAATTTTGGAGTTCAACTTTGAACCATAATTAAGTGAAATGTTCTCCCCCTAAATTCCATTCTTCTCATAAGTAGACCTCTATTACAAAAAAGCACTATATTATGATTGTTATTGATGAAATTCAAAATATAACAACAATAAACATTTTGTTGAAATTTGTTTTCTTTCTTGATATATTAGGACCTATATAATCCTTTTTTTGTCTCTTGACCAGCAAAATCTAAAATATTTACCATCTGTCCCTTTACTGAAAAAAATTTGCCAGCCCCTGATCTAGACTATCATACATAGGAATTAGTCCTGGAAGAACCCTTATTGGGGACAGTAGTAATCTTGGCCCACTTAGGCTAGACCCATGTGGCCTCAAGGCCACAGGTTCCCCACTCCTGGACTAGAGTATAAGCACACTATTACTACTATTAAATCATTGTGCCTTTGCAGTCTTCTGCATTCTAAAGAAAAGATTCTTTTAATAAATTTAGTAATATCCTATTTGAATGTGTAAATGTGTAAAGAGCTAGCACGAGCATAGCACTCTAAGAACACTTTACATATATTATCTCCTTTGACTTTCATAACCACCTTTTCAGGTAGGTGCTATTATTATACCCACTTTGTTGGGGATAATTATATTTTGGGGGGAATGATAATAATTTTATGGGAGATGATAATAGTAACTTAGATAAGGAAACTGAAGTCCAGATAAAAATGACTTGCCCAGGGTCATACAGCTCAGTAAGTATTTGAAGCACGATTTGAACTCAGGGCTTGCTGATTCCAAGTCAGGCATTCTATCCTCTCTGTACCTGGAATATTATTCAGAAGGACCTAAGTTTGATTCTTTACTATCCTACTTACTAGCTGTGTGAGTTGCTGAGTCATTTAAATGTCCTAGAACTCAATTTTTTCCTCTGTAAAATATGAGTGTTGGACTAGGCTCCTTCTAGCTCCAGATGCTATGAACCCTCCATACAGGGTGTAAGTAAGTATCTCATTTGATTCAGAAAAAAAACAAATAAAATTTCTCCTTGCCAATCTAAGAGAAGTGAATGGTGACAAGTTAGCAAGAGTACAAAGTAGACACTAATTTTTAAAAAGGTAAAACATAATTTTCATAGAATTTCAGAGTTCAGCAGGACCTCAGAAATGACCTTGACCAATCTCTACCTAAAGTATAAATTCTTTTTAAAGAATGTCCCAAAAATCTTAGGGCAGTTTAAAATGTTTAAAACTTAAAGTACTGTTCTTAAAAAATGGCTCTTTCCTGTAACTGATCAATGCTTATTTAAATAAAAACAGATATAGTCATTGGCAGTAATTAAGAAGAGATATCTTTACTTGTTAGAATAAAAATAATGTTGGGTTATGGGACTCGTTGCTGGTTGATAAATACTCATTCACAATTCATTTTTGCTTGCCTTGATTTGACACCTGGAAGGGGGCAAGATGAAACTTAACCATTTGAAATGTTGTTTACAAAAAAAAAATTAAGATTAAAAATGTCTATTTTTTAAAAAATCTGTTAAAGCTTAAAAGTGCACTAAGAATTTCAGGACATCCTGTTTAAAGGATTTGTGCTTAAGATAGAGACTGGGCTCGATCACTTCTGAGGTCCTATCCAACTCTAAAAATTCTATGAAAATCACCTTATACCTTTTTAAAAAATTAATGTCTATTCAATATTCTCACTAACTTGTTACCACTGATTTCTCTTAGATTGTCAGGGAGAAATTTTATCTTCTGAATCAACTGAGATACTACTTAGACTTTGAATTGAGGTTTCATAGGATTTGGACCTAGGAATAGCCTAATTCAACACCCACATTTTTCAGAGGAGGAAGCTGAGTCACAGCATTTAAATGACTTTCCAACTCACGGGAAAACTGAGCTTTAATAGCTTAAAATGGCACTAAGATTTTTGGGACAGCCCATCACTAACCACCCCTAACAAGCAGTTATCTGTGCTTGAAGAGTTCCATTTTATAGGGAAATCACCACCTCTCCATGGAGCCCATTTGTCTTTGGGACAGCTCTACTGAGTAAGAATAATGTCTTATATCAAACTGTAACATACCTCCTTGAAACTTACACACACTGGTCCTACTTCTATCCCCTAGGACCAAGAAAGATATGTGTAATCTCTCTTTCATGTGACAACCTTACAAATGATAAAAACAGCAACTATATCTTCCCTAAGACTTTCCTTATCTAGGTTAAACATCTCTAGTTCCTTTAAATAAGCCTCTTAGGACATGTTTCAATTCTACCTGCCATCTTGGGTTCCCTTTTCTATGTGTGTTCCAACTTGTTAATGCCCCTCTTAAAATGTGATATCCTGGGCTGACCATGGCAAAGCACACAGGGACTCTCACCTCCCTTTCTCTAATCACCGTGCTTCTACTAACGCAGCCTAAGTTTACATTAGCATTTTCAATTGCTATACCTCACTACAGAATCATATTAAGTTGGAAGTACACTAAACTACCTGGATATTTTTCACATTAACTGCACTTTAGCCTTGCTCCCTTTTTCCTGTACTTATTCAACTGCCTTTTTTAAGCCTAGGTGCAGGATTTTGCCTTTATTCCTTTAAGAAGCATGTAACCTTAGAATCTGAGAGAGTTAGAAGGCACCTCAGAGCTTACTACATCCATATCATACCTGAAAGAGAATCCTTGCTACAACACACTCAACAAATCATCCAACCTCTGTTTGAAGACCTGAATTAAGGGCAAATCCACTACTTCCCAAGGTACTTGGGACAGCTGTCACTATGGGCAACTAGGTGGCACAGTACATAGACCACCTAGTCTGGAATTAGGAAGACCCGAGTTCAAATCCTAGCTCACTTATTAACTGTGTGACTGTAACAGTGACCACAATGGCATACCCAGGATGGCTTCTAGTGCAGGTTCTTAGACCTGCTTTACTAAGGAAAGCAACTATAAAGGCAATCAGTGAATGGGAACATCTTTCCCAGCCATTCCTGCTCTCAGGGTCCTGGGGGGAGTGGCTAGGACTGGAGCCAATGACAGGCACCTGAGTTCTGGTCGCTCAGATGACATTCTGGTTGACGTGATGATGTCTGGCGACTGTGTAGGGGGAAGGAACACAGCTTGGAAATTGGGACGAGGCGGCGACGGTGGCAGGCGTTACAAAAAGCAGGACTGACCCTCATGCAGACCGGAGAGTGCTGAGCAGGGGCTTGAGGCCAGTGGGTGGTCTTCTTGCTGGAGGGCCCTGGCATTGGGTGGGAAGCACCAGTATGGCTTGGCTTGCTTCCATAATGTTTTTCTGTGGCCTCCTGGTCATTATTGTGAGATGAGCATACTGGTTTTGGAAGATTCTTGCCAGGATGTCAAATTGGGGACACTGGTCCGTGGGTATGCTAGTTTGGAGCTTCAATAAATGCTTTAACTCCTCTGCCTTCTACTTAGAGAATTCCTTATATCCTGTGATTCTGGACCATTCAGGCATTTTCATGGTTATCTTTGAAATCATGAATTCTGCCTTAATGTTATAGCAACTTAAAAGGGGTCAATGATCTTCTTTAATTACATAGAAAAAATACAAAGAGAAATAAAGACCAACAGACAGGGCTCTACTGCCAGAATCAAAGCTTTACATCCCCCACTGAATCAAGAGAGCCTTTACCTCTGAGGAGTCGGGGTTTCTGAACATACAGCCACTCAGAGCCTCGACCAGGGAATCACATCTTCTTCATAAGTGAGTCCCCAAAGCAAAAGCTCATCTCTCACAATATATTAGCTTACGAACAAAAGGTGTTCAAGCCTTCCTATAAGCGAGCTTCCCTCCACATGAGGCCTATTAATGGGTGAGGAAGATCTTACACACACCCCCATTAACATTACAGTGACCTTGGACAAGTCATTTAACCTCTGCATGTCTCAGTTTCCTCGCCTGTAAAATAGGGATAATAATATCATATACCTCACAGAGTTGTGAGGATCAAATAAAATAATCATTGTAAAATACTTAGCACAGTACCTGGCACATAGTAGGTAGGCATTATATACACATCAACTATTATTATTATTATGGTTAGGAAATTTTTTCTGACATTAAGCCTAAATTTACCTTGTTGCAACTTCTATTTACTGCTACTACCTCTGGGACCAAGGGGATAAGGCTAATTCCTTCTTACCTAAGCCAGCCTTGAAATACTTGGCTCTTGAAATATTATCACATCCTCCTTAAGTTTTCTCATTTGTTGGTTAAACAACTCCAGTTTATTCAACCAATTTGCATATGCCATAGTCTTGAAGCCTTTCCTCATTCCTCATCACGCTCCTCTGATCAAAGTCCTTAAAATGTGGTGCCCAGAGCTATACAACATGGTCCAAATATGGTCTGACTAGGGCAGAGTACAATGAACCTATTATCTTCTAGGTTGTGGATACTATGTCTCTCTTAATAAAGCATAAATTCACATTAGCCATATTGAGTCTGCAGTCCACTAAAGGGCTCAGATCTCTTTCAGATGAACTGCTGTCTAGCCATATCTTCCTCATCTTATACATAAGAAATTGATTTTTTTTGACCAAGAGTGTAAGACTTTACATTTATCCTCACTTAATTTCATGTTCTCAAACAGGTATGGGTGATCTCACCTCTAGCTCTCTCCCCCTACCCACTCAGTATTATAGATGCCAGCTGGCCCCAGCAACTCACATACTCTTTCTTCTTGGGTGGAATGTTGCCCATGGAGGCTCAGGTCTCTTTCAGAGAAGGTGACCTCCCAAAGCACAAACTCCACCATGAGGTCCCCACTTTCCCCAGTAGGTCCACACCTCCTGTTCTGTGAAGATGCTCTTCACTGGAATCTCCTCTGAGGCATCTTTCCCCCACAGCAGAGGGCAGAGACTATAGGTGCTGAATGGCACATACCATATCAAATGCAGTTAATACATTAGCTGCTTTTCTTTATTATGAAGGATATTTCTGGTAGGAGTGTTATTTTGAAGTAACGTATTTTACAAAACAAACAAAAAAAGCATTGGTAAAACATTTATTTAAAATGGGTGTATTAAAAAGAGATTTCATCTTCTTTCATTTGACCTAACATTCATGCCTGTGAAGGACTTATTGAATATTTATTCTGTCATTCATAGAATCCTTTCCAACTGTGAGTCATCTTCAAACTGGATAAGCATTCCACTTTTGCCTTTATCCACGTCATTGGTAAAATTGTTGAGGAGCACCTGACCAAACTCAGATTCTTGGGGCATTCCATTAGAGACATCTTTCTAAGCTAATATTGAACCATTAGGCACTACTTTCAAGTCTGGACATTCAACTAGGTCTGATTACACTTAATTGCATTGTCTCCTCTTCCATATCTCTCCATCTATTCCATAACGATAGCATCTGAGATTTTGTCAAATGTTTCACAGAAATTAAGGGAAATTATTATATATCATCCCCTCGATAATATGCTTAGTAACCCTGACAAAAAAGGAAATCATAACTTACTTATCTTACTAGATGCAGCCCATCACACCAGCCTGCTGAGCACCTTGTTAGATCCCTGTTTTGTCATCCAATTAATGTTTGTTAAATGATTGAAAGCAACATATTAGCTCTTTCTCCCACCCATTAGCTCTCTGTTCCTTGTTGGGGAAGACAGCCATAGCCAGGAAATTCTGTTGTAATTTTGTTCATAACAAACCCTGGAGAGTTGCCCTTTGTATTAAGAATTTCTTCCTCAAATTGTCTTTTGTGTGCATTTGTGTGGGTCAGAGTCTTGGACATTAGCATAAGGTATTAACATCATGTCTTTGTGTTTTGGGGGCATGAGTCCACTTTTGTTCAATTCAATTAACAGGATCATAGATTTAGAGGCAGAAGATAGATCCAGGTCATCTGATCCAACCCCCTAATTTTACAGATGAGGAAACTGAGTTTCAGAGAAGTTGAGTGGCTTGCATGAGGTCCAGTAGCAATGGTGGGATTTGAACCAGGTTTTCTCTGACTCCAAATCATTTCCCAACTCATCATGCTGCATCATCTCTGATTAAATTTGTGTCCTGTTTTCCATAATTTCCCTTCTCCAAATTAACAAAGAAATAAATACTGGTGGCTAGCATTCTTCAAAAATTATATAACATCAAGGAAAGCGACTTGAAAGCATCACTATCATCCTCAATGACTAGCTTTAACTAGGAACTAGACTAGTCATTTTGCTGCATTTAGAAGACAAGGATCCTTTGCTCCAAGGGCATTTAATTCAATTGAAAACATATACTAAGCACCTACTCTGTGCTGGACACTAGGGATAGTGAAACAAAAAATAAGTAATCTCTACCATGAAGCAGCTACATGTGGACCTGGGGTCAGGAAGACCCAAGTCCAAATATGACTGGGGGTATTTATCAGCTATGTGATCTTGGGCAAGTCAATTACCCTCTGTTGACTCAGTTTCCTTATCTGTAAAATGGAGATCATAATGGTATTTTCCCCTCAGGGTCATAGTTAAAGTAAAATAAGATAAGATTGGTAAAGTACTTTACAAACCATAAAGTGCTATCTAAATGTCAGTTAGTATTTAAGCAGCTTATATCATTACTCCTTTTTTACAGATGAGGAAATTGAGGTAGTCAGAAGTTAAATGGCTTGCCCAGAAATTATCTGAGGCACGATTTGAATTCCAAATACATCATTATTCACGATTCCACCTGGCTGCCTCCTCTTTTCTTTTACCAACCAGTCCCTGACTTTATTATTTAGTTCCCCTCCTTGTTGTTTATTCAACTCAAGAACTGAGCTTGAAAAGAAGCTGAAGGTGCTGGTACAGAGAAGATGAACAGGGAAGGGAGATGGAAGGACAGACCCTCCAGGGGCTCTCAAAGAGAAAGGTTAATGAACAAAGATCATTAGATCAAAGAGATGAATAAACAAGTCACTTGAGCTTGTTTGTGATTATAAACTCAAGGATAGGTCTCCTAGGGAACTGTCATCTGGGCAGCAGATGCCCTCTTTAGGGCAAACTGCCTCTCCCCATAGAATGTAAGTTTCTTGAGGACACGAATGATTTTAACCTTTCTTTGTATCCCTAGGTCTCAGCACGATGCTTGGTACATAATGATTGCCTAATAAATACTTGTTAACTTGATTACCATGTTGGCACCCACCCCTCCTCCATTCCTTCTTTTCCCCTTACCTCCCTCATGCCAAAGGCTCTGGTCTTGACAAAATTCTTCTTTTACACTGTTGTTCCTTATTAAGGGGAATACACTTTAACAGGATTTAACTTGCATTTTTCCCAGGCAAGAAAGGAACCCCCCTAGGAAGAAAGGAGGGCAGCTAGGTAGCTGCCTAGAGTCAGGAAGACCTGAGTTCAAATCCATCCTCAGACACTTACTAGCTGTGTGACCCTGGGCAAGTTTACCTCTGTTTCCTCATCTGTAAAATGAATTAGAGAAGGAAATGTCAAGCTACTCTAGTATCTTTGCCAAGAAAGCCCCAAATGGGGTCATGAAGAGTTGGACACAACAGAAAAACAACTGAATGGCAATAAAGGAATAAAGGAGAAATATTCCTTCAACCCCTACAGTATTCTGTCCAAACATGGCCCATGGGGAATGACTGTCACCATCACCTCACAGAATTACAAGACAATGAGCTCTTTAGTGGAGTGGAACCATGATTCTTGGCCAAGCACTACAAAGGCTCTTATTTTGACTGTTAATCGAACATATGCAAGATGAAGCTGGAATTAGAACTTTGAGTGTGACCTCGATTGAATGCTCTTAGCTAAAGTACCAGCATTCAGTGCCAAAAATAAATCCTGCTAATGATGGACTTTGACAATTATAAAAAGCAGGCCTTCCAAGATTGATTGCTGGAAAATAAATGTTGCCTTCTGTAGGGGGAAAAAGCCTCCCAGGGTCAGATATCCAGCCCAGGTCAATTTTCTTTGAAAAGGTTGACGCGATCTGCAATAAATGAGAAAAAGCACAATGATAGCCTTTTTCTTTATTTTCTTCAAGATAGAGAGTCACTGTGGTTTTATGAACACCAAGCCTCCTCACATCCTGGGTGTAAATTCCCTAGTTTTTTACAGAAAGGAATAACAAATTCATCAGAAATCCAGAAGGCTGGAAAGAATGGCTTTCTATCACCCAGCAGATAGCACAGAGAGTAACAGAGGCAGCCCAGAAAAGTAGAAAGACTGTGGAAGAAGAGCCCAAAGAAACCTCATTTTGAATCCTTCCTCCAACACTTCCTGGTCAAAGGATCCTTATCTTTGATGAACGTCAGCTCCCTCAAATGTAAAATGAGAGAAAGGCACCTGGAAGGCTGTAATAAGGATTAACTGAGACAATGGCTGCATGATATTTATATATATATATATGTGTTTGTGTGTGTATATATATATATATATATACATGCCAGCCGTTATTATTCAGTATTAGAAATTAGAAATTAGGGTCCCAGGACCCTGACTCCTATTTCAGTATTCCAACTTTCGCCTAATGTATATGCTGTTTCAAAGTAATCTCACAGATTAAGATTCTGCTGTGAAAATAATTCACTTCTGTGAGCACCATGAGGTGTGAAATGTAGGGTTATTTCAATCTCTCTCTTTTTTAGCCAAACTGATCTTGCTGCTGCTCACACATGACATTTCATCGCCCATCTTTCTTCCTTCCCAGAATGCCTTCCCTCCTCATGTCTACCAGCATCCTTCAAAGATCAGCTCAAACATGAGGCTTTTCCCAATTCCTCCAAAGTACTACTGCCACCTCCTTAAAAATCACCTTGTACTTTTTTTGGTTTATATTTCACATGTATTTCTGTGCAAGTATATACATCTTGGATCCTCTGACAGACTGTAAGCTCCTGGAGGGCAGAGACTGTTTTGTTTTGTCTTTGTATCCTTGATATCTAACAGTGGAGTGTGTAGGATATTCAGGGAGGACTAGCATTTCTGGTGTGAGGATTTGCTGGGCCCTTTTTAGGGCTGTTCATCCACCATTGGTGTCCAACTTTCACCCAACTCTCACCTGTGACTCCAAGGCCATACCCTGGCTAAACATCTTGGCAGACTGTCTAAACCAGGTTGAGGGTAACCTATGGACCTCAAGCTTATTGGTGAATTAGGACGTAAATGGGCAGATGAGAACAATTTGTTCAACAGTCATGAAGGCAGCTGAAGCAGGTGCTGTGGAGGTCTTGGAGCTAGCTAGGTTAGCCATTGAAGATGCCAAGGCCATTTACTTCATCCAGGCCATCACCCATTGTCCTGACTATTGTCTTGCTACTGGACTTCGATGACTCTTGAAGAGAGTGAAGCTATGACTTTGTGCAACTCTGCCTCACTTAAATCTAATTCAAGCACAAGTCAAGACATCACCCTGTGATGTCATTGGTTCTCTTTGAAAAAGAAGAATGAACAATGAACAACGTTACACAGTAAGTGCTTTAAAATGCTTATTTGTTGATAGATTGATTTCATATTGTCTCTTTAATCATGGTAGTAGAAGAAGACTTAAGTTCTTCCTTAAGAAGATGGGTTTTCTAAGAATATAAGTCATTCCCCAATTAATAAATGGTCAAATGATATGAACAGGTAGTTTTCAGACAAAGAAATAAAACTATTTATAGTCATATAAAAATGCTCTAAATCACTATTGATTAGAGAAATGTGAGGTACCACCTCCGACCTATCAGATTGGCTAATATGACAAAATAGGAAAATGATAAATATTGTGGGGGGGGGTGGGAAAATTGGGACACTAATGCATTGTTGGTGGAGTTGTAAACTCATCCAACCATTCGGAAGAGCAATTTGGTACTATGCCCAAAGGGCTATGAAACTGTGTATATCCTTTGATCCAACAATACCACTACTAGGTTTATATTCCAAAGAGATTCCCACCCCCCCAAAAGGAAAAGGATCTACTTATACAAAAAAAAATTGTAGCAGCTCTTTTTGTGGTGGCAAAGAATTAGAAATTGAACAGGATGTCCATCAATTGGGGAATGGCTAAGCAAGTTGTGGTATATGATTGTTATGGAATACTATTGTAACATAAGATATAAGGAGCAGAATGCTTTCAGAAAAATCTAGAAAAGACTTACACAAACTGATACAAAGTGAAGTGAGCAGAACCAGGAGAACATTGTATACAATAACAGCAATATTATATGATGATCAATTCTGAATGACTTAGCTACTCTCAGCAATACAATGATCCTAGATAATTCCAAAAACTCATGATGAAAAATTCTATCCACCTCCAAAGAAAGGACTGATGGAACCTGAATGCAGATCAAAGCATGCTATTTCTTACTTTATTTTTTTGTGATTTTTTTTTGGCTGTGTCTTCTTTCATAGCATGACTAAATATCCCCTTCTCAGCTGCCAAAATGATTTTCCTAAGGCACAGACCTGACCACGTCACTTCCCTACTCAGTAAACGACACTGGCTTCCTGTCCAGGACCAAATACAAAATCTTCTGTTTGGCAAGTAAAGTCTTTCACAACATGAGTCCTTCCTACCTCTCCATTCTTCTTTTAATTTACTCCCCTCCAGTCCAGTGACACCGGGCTCCTTTACTGTTCCCCACACTTAATATTCCCTCTCCTGACTCTATTCCTCTTCGTTGGCTAGCCCTCTTGCTTGGCACACTTTCCCTCCTTACCTTTGCCTGCTGTCATTCCTGGGCTCAGTTCTCATCTTGCCTTCTTTCTTACTGCCTCCCTCCAACACTCTATCTCACTGTGAGAGCCTTCCCTTTGAGGTCACCTCGATCTACTTTGAAGGTATGTTGTATATGGTCATTTGCTCAGTTTCCCTATTAGAATGGGAGCTCCTTGAAGGCAGGCACTAAGCTTTTTGCCTCTCTTTGAATTCCCAAAGTTTAGCCCAATGCCTGCCATATTGGTAGTAATTCTACCCACTTAATTCTACCCACTTCCCAGGAGGAGCGAGCAAAGCCCTCCCAACTGTTTGTGCCCTCGGCGGTTCAGCAGAACAAGTGGCATCCTTTTCTCACCTGACAACCCTTTGGTTGCTTGAAGGTCATTTATTTCTGAGAGCAGAAGCTGACACAGGAAGGATTCAAGCTAAGTCTTCTTGCTTCAGTGAGGAGCTGGGCTGCTTTCCAGAAAAATTCCTTCCTTCTCCACCCTATGGGAAAAGTGACATGGCTCTCTCAGAATGGAAATTTTCCCTTTCTCATGAGTGCTTCCCCAGAAGAAGGGTGACTAAAGACCTTGTGGGTTTGGCTCCACGTCTGGAAAACCGTGTGAGCAGAAGGATGATTCAAGAATGTATGTAGGACATGGAACCATCCTAGAAGAGGGACAGCCGAGCACTGGGGATGCTCAAATATACAGGCATCAGTCTGTGTTTGGCCATCTATTTCCATGCCCTCCTCTGTCTAGATTTGTGCCCATCCCTCAGGGCATAAAGAAAGCAATAACACAAATTAATTGTTGAGAAAATGTCCCAACCCCCAAGTCAAGCAAACTTCATCCCCTATGCAGCAAGAAAAAAACTCAATGTCATTTACACTATGCTCCTGGCATTATCCCTTGTGGTCAATAAAACTAATCTCGCTGAACTGGAAGAAGAAATAAGTGTGTGTTGGGGTGGGGGTGGAGTTTGCTAATAATTACTGTTTCCTGTATATAGTACTTTACAAAGGAAACGTTGGAGGATTGGTGTAGGGAGCCTCAAACCTCAGAAAAACCATGGTGTGGTGGACAGGATGTCAGACTTGGAGTCAGGAAGACCTGAGTTCAAATCTTGAATCTGATACTTACTAGTTTTGTGACCCTGAGCAAATCACACCTTCTCTGGGACTTTAGTTTTTCATCCATAAAATGAGGGGGTTGGTTTCTATGATTCCTAAGATCCCCTTCTAGCTCTAAATCTATGATTACCCTCAATCAATTTGATAAGTTCCTCCAATTAACTTATTGAGAATATAGGTCTTGGACCTATGTGGGAAGGGTCACCTTCCATGGAAGTATACACATACTCTAACCTCTTCTGAGAGAATAGAAGGAGCTTCTCTGATTGTTTTCCAGTGATTGGGGTTGCCTCCAAGAGGAATGGTAACTGAGAGGTGGGGATAGGAGGAGGCGCACACTTGTCAGAAGAGTTACCCCTCCTACATGGGCTATAAAAGTGATCTGTGAAATGGCACCTCCCTTCCTCCCTTCCTTGCCCTACCCACCCCATCGCCAAAGTGGTTTTCCTTAAGCCTAGATCTGACCTAGTCACTCTCTATGAAATCAATTCTAATGACTTAGTATTGACTCTAGGATAAAAGATATGTAACCTTTGGCTCAAAAGGCCAATAGCCTGGGACTATTCTCATTGATGGAGATGGATTATTCATGCCATGCCAGCATGAAGGAAGGAGTTGATGAGAGCTGGGGAAAGAAAAATATCCTGGTTTCCTGGTATCTAACTTCGAGAAAGAAGACACAGGATCTTGAACAGAGAGAAAAACTCTTGAAAGAAGCCAAAATGTAGAGGAGTCAGCACTTCGATCATATTCATATCCCCAACTTACTATACTAGAAATTTGGGGGGAATTTCTCCTCAAATTAGATCTGGGACCCTTTCTCTTAATTGAGCTGAATTTTCTCACTCCCACCTGGAGTTCATCACCATTTGTGCGTTGTCTGGTATACATTCTCATACATATACTTTCTCTGATTTCAGTTTGGCTATCTATTTGGATAAATGGGTTTATTCAATATTTGCTACATATGTTCATTGTGGAACTGTCATTTGGTGAGAAAGGAGGCAAGCCCTGGACATAAAGTTCAAGATCCTCCCTCCCTATCAATCAGCAGGCAACTTGAACCTAAAAATTACTTTCTCTACACTAAAAATATTTAAGGAAGCAGACGGATGTAATTCTAGCCTTGCCTCCCCTCATTCTGTGGAGAGAAGAGTGACCAGGCTCTGGCTCCAACCTCCTGCTTCCCCTCCTGGTAGAAATCAGTCTCCCTTGGAGAAGGATGGGGGGAGGAGACAATAGAGGTATCTACCTTTGCTTTTCTTTGAGTCACATCTAGACGGGGCAGTGTAGACAAATATAACCTACGTGGACAAAACTGTACATCTCTCGCAAATCCACCCCCCCCCATAACCTGGCCCTAACCTCTTCCCAGACTCAATGGATATTACTCCTTATTCCACCCCCTACAATCCAAACAAAATGCCTTTCTCTCTATTTCTTAGACATGACGCTCTACTTCCCACTTCCTTGACCATGCTCCACTCCGGGAATGCACTCTGTCATCAGCCCACCTCATAAAATCCCCCTCTTCCTTCAAGAAATAATTCAAGCTTTTTCTTCTGCATAAAGCCTTTCCTGCCTCTCCCACCTGCTATAAATAAAACTACTTTGCATTTATCATCATTATACTTATTCTGTATATTTCCTCTTGTGGGCTCCCCTGGTAGAATGTGAGCTCCTTGGGGTTGGGGATTGTTTCATTCATTGTTTCCTATCTGCAACATCTAGAACAATGCCAGGCGAATAATGGATGCTTAATAAATCTTCTTGACTCATTGATTAGAATCTTCCATTTCCCTCAGGTCAAGGACCACCAACTTAGGCAAGAAGCCTGCCTTGGTCCTTCTCTCCCTCCCCAGCTTCTAGTGCCTTCCCCCAAGGTTACTTTGTTTAAGTCTTGTATGTATTTTGTATAGTACTTCACTTAGCATGCGTTTTCTCCCCTATTAAAACGTAAGATTATTGGGGCCAGAGGTCATTTCATTTCTGAATTTGTATCCCCAGTGCCTGGCACACAGTAGTCACTCAATAAATGTTTGTTGATCAATTGATCTCCCTGTCCTAATTCTAGCTCTGCTTGCAACATAGGTAGTATCATCCTCTTTTACAGATGAAGAAACTAAGTCACAAAGAGATTAAATGACAAGATGATACAACTAGTCAGGAACAGATTTAGGAGTTGACCAAGGTCCCTGACTCCAAAATCTCGAGTTCTTTCCATGCATCCACAGTGGTAGAGATAACAGATGCTCTAAAGAGGTGTTAGAAACATACTTGCATTGTCTAGGAATAAATGATACTCGTTGGGAAGCCAGGAAAGTTTTAATTATATTTTACGTTTATTTGGTCTGAATAAATGTGTACATTCCCTGGACAGAGTACAGGAGAGTACAAAGGCTCAGTCAAAGGCCAGTCCTTTTATTGACCCCCACTTCGAATCTCCCGCCAGGCTCTTCACTGGCCAGATGCAACCCCCTGACTGCCTACGTCATGCCCTCCTCAAATGGCTCATTTAAGCATGCATACAAGCCTCTAACCTTTTGGCGGACCAGAGGCCTGGTCTCTGCTAGATCACAGCTTTGATTAGAACTAGTTCTAATCAGTCACCTGACTTGCATTCTTTTTTGTTAGTGATGGGTTTTTTTTTCATATTTTATTATTTAATATTGTAGTTTTCAACATTGATTTCCACAGGATTTTGAGTTACAAATTTTCTCCCCACATCTACCCTCCCCCCTACTCCAAGATGGCATACATTCTGATTGCCCCACTCTCAGCCAGCCCTCCCTTCTGTCATCCCACTCCCCCCCAACCCCTTTCTCCTTACTTTCTTGTAGGGCAGGATAGATTTCTATGCCCCATTCTCTATATATCTCCCCAGTTGCATGCAAAAATAACTTTTTTTTTGAGCATCTGCTTTTAAAACTTTGAGTTCCAAATTCTCTCCCCTCTTCCCTTCCCACCCACCCTCCCTAAGATTTAGGCAAGCAATTAAACATAAGCCAAACATGTCTCATTATGCAAAACACTTACACAATAATCATGTTGTAAAAGACTAACTATACTTCCCTCCATCCTATCCTGTCCCCCTTTATTCAATTTTCTCCCTTGACCCTGTCCCTTTTCAAAAGTGTTTGCATTTGATTACCTCCTCCCCCATCTGACCTCCCTTCTATCATCCCCCCTTTTTTATTCCCTTCCCCCTACTTTCCTGTGGGGTAAGATACCCAACTGAGTGTGTATGTTATTCCCTTCTCAAGTCAAATCCAATGAGGGCAAGAGTCACTCATTCCCCCTCACCTGCCCCCTCTTTCCTTCCAACAGAACTGCTTTTTCTTGCCACTTTTATGTGAGATAATTTACCCCCATTCTATCTCTCCCTTTCTCCCTCTCTCAATATATTCCTCTCTCACTCCTTAATTTAATTTTATTTTTTTTATATCATCCCTTCATATTCAACTCACCCTGTGCCCTCTGTCTATACATATGCATATTCCCTTCAACTACCCTAATACTGAGAAAGGTCTCAGGAATTACACACATCATCTTTCCATGTAGGAATGTAAACAAAACAGTTCAACTTTAGTGAGTCCCTTATGATTTCTCCTTCTTGTTTACCTTTTCATGCTTCTCTTGATTCTTGTATTTGAAAATCAAATTTTCTATTCAGCTCTGGTCTTTTCATTGAGAAATCTTGAAAGTCCTCTATTTTATTGAAAATCCATATTTTGCCTTGGAGCATGATACTCAGTTTTCCTGGGTAGGCGATTCTTGGTTTTAATCCTAGCTCCTTTGACCTCCAGAATATCATATTCCAAGGCCTTTGATCCCTCAATGTAGAAGCTGCTAGATCCTGTGTTATTCTGATTGCGTTTCCACAATACTCAAATTGTTTCTTTCTGGCTTCTTGCAGTATTTTCTCCTTGACCTGGGAACTCTGGAATTTGGTGATAATATTCCTAGGAGTTTTCTTTTTGGGATCTTCTTCAGGAGGCAATCTGTGGATTCTTTCAATTTCTATTTTACCCTCTGGTTCTAGAATCTCAGGGAAGTTTTCCTTGATAATTTCTTGAAAGATGATGTCTAGGCTCTTTTTATGATCATTGCTTTCAGGTAGTCCAGTAATTTTTAAATTATCTCTCCTGGATCTATTCTCCAGGTCAGTGGTTTTTCCAGTGAGATATTTCATGTTGTTTTCCATTTTTTCATTCCTTTGATTCTGTTTTGTGATATCTTGATTTTTCATAAAGTCAGTAGCTTCCACTTGCTCCAATCTAATTTTTAAGATGGTATTTTCTTCAGTGGTCTTTTGGACCTCCTTTTCCATTTGGCTCATTCTGCCTTTCAAGACATTCTTCTCCTCATCGGCTTTTTGGAGCTCTTTTGCCATTTGACCTAGTCTATTTTTTAAGGTGTTATTTTCTTCAGTATTTTTTTTGGATCTCCTTTAGCAAGTCATTGACTTGTTTTCATGGTTTTCCATATTACTCTCATTTCTCTTCCCAGTTTTTCCTCTACTTCTCTTACTTGCTTTTCCAAATCCCTTTTTGAGCTATTCCATGGTCTGAGACCAATTCATATTTTTCTTGGAGGTTTTTGATGTAGGCTCTTTGACTTTGTTGACTTCTTCTGACTGTATGTTTGGATCTTCTTTGTCACCAAAAAAAGATTCTAGAGTCTGAGTCTGAGTCCTTTTTCACTGCCTGTTCATGTTTCCAGCCAACCACTTGAACTTTGAGCTTTTTGTCAGGGTATGACTGCTTGTAGACTAGAGAGTACTTTGTCCAAAGCTTTAGGGGCTGTGCTGCTGTTTTCAGGGCTACTTCTACTCCACCGCCACTGCAAGCTCTGCCACAGAAGTGCTCCTTCGCCCCCAAGAACCACCAATCAGGACGGCAACCCAGATCCAAGCAGGGCACAGCAAGAGAACCTGCCTGTGTGCCAGCAAAGCTCTCCTTGCACTCCCGCTCTGATCCACTGCTTGATTCGTCCCACCGTGTGAGCCAGGGATTTGGGAAACAGCTGACACCAAAGCTCTGGAAGTAGCCGCAGGAGCTTCCTGTTGCTGCTGTCACCACTACTGAGCTACCTCTGCCACCCCCAGGGCTGGGGCTGGACCGCTCTCACCCCAATACACCAGTTTTCCCACTAACCTGCTCCATGGTCTTTGGTGTTTGTGGGTTTAGAAGTCTGGTAACTGCCACAGCTCAATGATTCATGGCTCTCAGGCCTGCTCCACTGGACTCCCACTTTGATTGGTCCTGGCAGGGCCCACACTGGGCTGCACTCTGCTCCCAGCACCATGCGATAGACCTTTCCCAGATACCACCCAGGCTGTCTTGGGCTGGAGACCTGCCTCCCTCTGCTATTTTGTGGGTTCCACAGCTCTAGAGTTTGTTCAGAGCCATTTTTTACAGGTGTTTGGAGGGATTTGGGGGAGAGCTGAAGCAACTCCCTGCTTTCCAGCCACCATCTTGGCTCTGCCTCCCACCTGACTTACATTCTACTAAAGCTGGGGGGGAGAGGGGGGAGAGGGATACTTTCAACTCTATGGAAACAAAACTGCTCCCCCATTTCTTACAGAGGCAGGTTTGATTTACTTTGAATGGTCAATAAAGATAGGAATGGTCTTTAATGGAACCAGAAGCCAAAGCAGTACTTAGGTCACAATAGGCCATTCAAGAAAGCTGGGGGTGACAAAACATTAAATCAACCAAAGCACCCAAAATTCAGAACAACTGCTATTTTTATGCTGTCCAGCTGATTGTTACAAATGCTAAATATTTCAGGTACAAAAGACCCTCAAATGCTTTTCCTTTAGTCCTTGAGGTTTAATGTATCTCTGAAGGTTTTTTAAACCTTCCAAGGTAACATCCTCTGCAGCCCTCATGCTTACTTTCCTGGCCAAGTGGCATTACCCTTAGCACCTCCTGTGGAAATAGCCAGCAAGGCTTATGGTCATAGGGGTGACTTATCTTTTCCTTCTAAATGGTTTACAGCCACTCACACATTTAGACTGCTTCTATCTTTGTGCCTACTTCTGTAGCCATGACTTCAGTTCCTCAGCTTGGCAGTCTGTGCCCAACTCAGTTTTTCCTTCATTATCTGCTGCCATTCCCCAAATAGCCAGGCATCATTCCTGCTGTCTTACAATTAGGTAATTCCTTCCAATTATTGTTAGTGATTCTGGTCTCTTTCTGTTCCTCCATCCCAACTATGTGCATTTGCAATGGACATAGGCCATGCCTAGTGTTCTCTCCCTACTCACCTGTCACCTGGCCTCTCTGACTCCCTTCAGATCTCACCTTCTGCAAGATGCCTTTCTTAGTGGCCCTTAATACAAATGCCTTCCATCTGATATGATCTACAGTTTGCCCTGTACACATCCTGTCTGTACACAGTTGTCTGCATGTTGTCTTCCCCATTAGACTGAAAGCTCATAGAGGGCAGAGACTGCTTATCACAGCGCTCAGCACATAGTAAGAGCTTAATAAATGCTTATTGATTGACTTGTCACACAATCAGAGAATTTTAGAATTGGAAGGAATCTCAGTGGTGATTTAGCCTGACCCAAGGTAATCCCTACTAAAACATCCCCAGCAAGTCATCATCCGGCCTCTTCTTGAAGATCTCCAAGGAAGAGGGTCTCCTATCTCTTGTATCTCTCATCAAAATCCTTACGGAAAGGATCAGGAGTCCCAAAAGACCATGGGAGGTCATCATTTTTTATTTCCTCTCTCTCTATCCATGTTGCAGTTTTCAGAACGCAATTTAATTTTCCTTACCTGGACAATAGGACTCCCAAGGAAGCTTCCCAATATGTGGCTAGATTGAGAGATGCCACAGCATAAAAGAACAAGATTCTCTTGGCATCCAAGAGAAAGATCTAGATTCAAATTCTGCTTCTGGTACTTACTACCTTGTGAGTTACGGAAAGTACATTATTCTCTGGCCTTCAGTTTCTTCATTTATAAAATGAGGGGATTGGTTAGATGGTGGTAGGGTCCCTTCCCTCTCCATATCTGTGCTTCAGTATGTCTTGATGAGTTGGACTCAATGACCTCTGTAAGCCCTTCCAGCTTTGCGAACCTGTGATGCAAGATTTCCTTGGTATAGACATCCCCTCCACTGGTATTGATTACAACCATCCAGGCCTTCTCACCCATGCAACTCTTGTTCAGGTCTATCTATAAATCCTCCATGATAGGTCCATCCAATCCACTGGAGACATACCTCTGTTTCCTTTCAATACTTCAGAAATGTCAATATGTCACTCAAGTTGCCTGTCTTTTTTAGTCAACTTTTGCTACATGACTTGCCCACCTCTTTTTCCAATCAATCAATCAAGAAAGCATTTAGGCGGTCAAGTGGATAGAACCCAAGACTTGGAGTCAGAAAGACCTGAGCTCGAAGTTATTTACTAACTGTACAGCCCTGGGCAAGTCACTTAACTTCTATCTTCATCATCTGTAAAATGGGGACAATGGTTACACCTTGCTCCCAGGATTGTTATGGGATCAAATGAGATATTGAATGTAAAGCATTTTGCAAACCTTAAGGTTCCATATAAAAGCTAGTTCATATCATCAAGCCCTCCTAGGTGCTAGATGCCAGGGATGAATGAATAAATGAGTGAATAAAGAACGAGGCAATCTCTACTGTCAAATAGCTTATAATCTAACAGTCATTACCTAGAAGCATCCTCATAGCCACTTACATACCCCAAGTCACACCCAAGGGAAAAGATACAAGGGAAGGAAAGGGGGGATTTTGAAGTAGCCGCTGACATTTCTACAGCTTCACTTTGAAGTTTCCGAGGCACTTTACATGAGTTTTGTGTCGTGTGAATCTCCCAAACTTCTGGGAGGTCAGTGTTACTGTTATTACCTCCATTTTCCAGATGAAAAAGTGGAAGCTCGGGCAGATTAAATGACTTGCCCATGGTTACCCAACTACTAAGTGTCAGCTTCAGCTGTGACGTGGGCAGGGGCCACACCCCAGCAAACAGTCTTGGCAGACAGTCTAACCCAGGTTGACGGTCACTGATGGGCCTCAAACCCATCAGGGAGCCAGGGAGGTGTCCACCCCAAGCATGCGAAGACTTCCCCAGATGGAAAGGGGAGACGAGAACAATTCATTCCAACGGCTGTGAAGGCGGCCAAAGCAGGTGCTAGGGAGCACTTAGAGCTTGGGCAGACATGGAAGATGCCAAGGTCATCCTCTGAGTCCTGGGTCATCACCAGTCATCCTGACCTTTGTCTTGCCACTGGAAGAGAGAGTGAGGTTAAGGACTTTGTGCATCTCTGCCTCACTTAAATCCAATTCACACGTCAGTCAAATCATCACCGTGTAATGTCATTGGTCATCTGTGAAAGGGAAGGACAAACAGCTAAAATGCCAGAGGTAAGTAAGGTTTGAACCCTGGGCTCCTCAGGCTCCAAGTCTTTCCACAACAAATACTAAGCAACTGTTTAGTGAAAAGGCCATTTAATAATATAGAGTACATCCAGTAACAATAACAATGAGCATTTCTATAGTTCTTTATGGTTTGCAAAGCCCTATGTATACGAAGATTTATACATATGCATATATATATATATATATATATATAAATCTATATGTATATACATTCTCATTTTATTCCCACAACCCTGGAAGGTAGGTGCTGTTATTATCCTCATTTTACAGTTGAGGAAGCTGAAACCCACAGAAGTTAAGTGATTTATTTGCCCAAAGTCACACAACTAGTGTCTGAAATCAGATTTGAACTCAAGTCTTCTGAACTCCAGGTCCAGCAATCTAATCATTGTTCCACCTAGCTGCAGACAGACTTTGGGCATCAAGGTAAATAACCTGAAACTATGTACAACGTATTTTTCATCTTTAACAGAGCTGTTCAACAAACATTTCAATTCATTAAGTATTTTAAGCACCTTCCGCATTACTGGTCTAGATCCTGGGGATTCAAAGACAAACCCAAAAATCAATGCCTGAGCTCGAGGAGTTTACATTCTATTGCATTCCATTAATTTCAAATCATTGAGCATTTATTATGTGCCTGCCGTGTGTGCCAGGCAGGGTACTAGGTGCTAAGGATTCAAAGACAAACCCAAAAAGCAGTGCCTGCCCTCAGGCATCTTCTATTCTCCTTGTTCCCCATCATGCCAAGATTGACAGAGTCATGGGGGATTTCAGCATGCATAGGAAACTAGCATCCGGGGACAGAAGGTGCCAGAAACAAACAGATTAAGCTTATCACTTAAGAGTTGAATTTTTCTTCTATCTTTGCAAAAGGCATCCTTTAGTTCTGGGGAGCTTTTGTTTCATCCAGGTGTTCAAATTAAAAAAAAATTTGTCCCTGGTATTTGTCATTCTTTATGGAATGATGTTACCCACTGATGTCTCCTTCTAATAGAGGATCTCCTGATCAAGAATGTAGCAATCAAGGAAATAACACCCACTGCTGGAAGCTTGCTCAATATAATTAGAAATTCTAACGTTCTTTCATTGTTTATCTTCCTGGTTCACAAACCCCAAAATAGCAAGGATCGAAGTTATTTGAATGTGTTTAATCTGTACAATAAAAACGGGGAGGGGGGCCAAATAGTACTGAGTGATATTGTTGGTAGACTCTAGGTGTTCAAACATAAAGATAAAGACAGATTTATGAGATGACTTCACTATTCAAACACTAGTCATTTTATTGGGACTGGTGCTCCCTTCCCTAACATATATGGCAGCCCCCCTACCATTTAGTGAAAGGATTTTTTTTTTTTGGTGTCACAGAATCTCTTGGCAATCTGATGAAGCCTGGAGGCCCCTTCTCGGAATCATGTTTTTAGAATCCATAGGATTCCAAAAGAAACCAATTATGATGAAATACAGCTATCAAAATGTTAAAAACAAACAAATGTGCACAGACTCTAGTCGAAGAGCCTTTGATCTGTGGGTGGTCTTTCAGAGCTACTACCACCAAAAATTCATCCCCCTGAGGCCAACCTCGAGCTGAGCTTCTCTGAATCTGGGCCTTGACAACAGAGATGAGATCCTCTGGGAAACCCCTATGCAACCTGGTGGGACCTGGTAGAGCTTACGCCTCACTGACCGAGCCTCTGTGAGCACATGGTCACTTCCATAATGCAGTGAATCAGCATAAGACTTTAGGAGGCAGCTTGGTCATGACAACAACAACAATATCATTATTATATGCATAATAATATATTATATACAATACACTATTATGTAATAAAATATAGTATATATAGCATAATAAAAACAGCAGCTAGCATTTACACATTTATATAAATATTATCTACAAAATGCTCAGTAAAATATATTTTAATTTATATGGATTTTATATATTATTACTTTATACTATAATACTATAATGCGTTCCATATTTTACATATTAATGTATATTTAATGTATAGTTTTAAATATTTATATTTTCAGGTTTCCAAAGTAATTTGCATATGTCATAGCCTTTGGTCCTCACAACAACCCAAGGAGGGAGGGGCTGTTACTATCTCCATCTTACAGATGGGGAAAATGAGTATGAGAAAGGGGAAGTGAATTACCTAGGGTTACACAGCTACTGAGTGTCCACGTTAGGATTTGAACTCAGGTCTTCCTGACACCAAATCCGATATTTCTGTCCATTATAACAGAAAGAGCCCTGGCTTTTTAGTGAGAGGATCAGGATTCAAACCTTACCTCTACTGCTTATTTCCTTTGGTAGACCTTCAACACTGATTCCTGGACTTCAGTTTCCTTACTGGTAAAATGAGGACATTAGACTAGAGATTTTTTGAGATTTCTCCCTGCTTTAGATCTATGATCATGTGAATCGTGAGAATATGAAAGTTAGACTCTGCCATGTATTCTGGGCTGTGCCCTTGTAAAAAGCCCAAACCAGCATTCCCGAAGCACCACACCTCCAATCTCAGACTCTTATAGAAATTAAATACCACCATCCTCCAAAGTCACTAAACATTTTGGGTTTTTCCCCATTAAGGTGCGTACCACCTCCACTGGCACCAGCCAATATCAGCCCTCACCTGGATCTTAGAAAGGGTAAGTGACTTTCGCCTGGTCACACAGAAAGCAGAGGGAGTTTCTAGTTGCTCAATGTGGTCGGGTGACTTTTCCCTCATTAGACAGCAGTACTAGAGAGCTGCCAGAGATTCAGAGGGATTTCACTGGCCTAAAAGTCAGAGGCAGACTTTAAAGGCAGGCAGGGATGTGCTGGTAAATGTTTAACAACCAGACTTCTTGGGGGAAAAAATACATGCACACACACTTAAGATTAATCTGCATTATTAGCACTCTCTTAAGTCTAGATAATCAACAAAACAAAAAATTAATTCTGATTTGTAGAAAAGTATAAATGCTCACACTGAAAATTAAGCCAATCTGGCTAGTGCTGGCTATAGCACTTCCCTGAATGCAGGTCTAATATCCACTATCTGTCACTGTCTCTCATTGCTTTTTCTTTAGAGAGAGGATAACAAGTGGAGACAATCACTGATTTGGAATCAGAGGAGCTGGGTTTGCATATTCTCTTCTGCTACTCATTATGGGAACTTCAGGCCTTTTTCCTCCTCAGCAAAGTGAGGAATTTAGCTTCACCTTTTAATAAATATAAATGGGGTTAAAAAATCCAGAGAGAGGTGTTTAAGTTATAGTTGTAGCAAAAGTTGAGCCTTTGAAGTACATGTCAAATGCTTTGCAAAATTCACATTCTAGGTTGTTGTTATTCAGTTGTGTCTGATTCTTTGTGACACCATTTGAGGTTTTCTTGGCAAAGATACTGGAGTGGTTTGCCATTGCCTTCTCCAGCTCATTTTACAAATGAGGAAACTGAGGCAAACAGGGTTAAATGACTTACCCAGGGTCACACAGCTAGTAAGGGCCTGAGGCTGGCTTTGGACTCACAAAGATGAATCTTCCACATTCCAAGCCTAGTGCTCTACCCACTGCACCACCTCACTGCACTAAGTTCTAGGTAAATGCCTGCTATTGATAATATTAAGGAGAACAGTAATCACTCCGGCTCATCTGTTGGGTGCTATGAGCATCCAAAACTGATGGGGATGCTCTAGAGACAAGAAAACCAATAATGCTTTCTGAATGCCATTGTTCCTGTGGTGAATACTCAACTGAGCTTTCTATTTGGGGCTGAGAAACCCTGGGGGGAGGAAGCTCCCAAGGTAATTGTGGTTTTCCTGAGGTGAGAGAGGGCACCATGGTGCAGGAGATGATGGTCTCATTTAAACAAAGCACTGGGTTTGTGGGTGGGCTTAATGATAGCATTTGAAGGAGGTCGGTTTCTTGAGAGTCTTGAGTGCTTTAGGAGAGCGCATGGGTGTTTTACTCAAGGATATAGACATGCGGTTAGTGAAGCTTATATGGCTGACCCAGGGGCACCCAGCTTTAAATAAAGGACTACCAGGGTTCATTCCTTGGCTCTGAGGAACGAAATTCATTCTGAAGACCTGGGTCCAAGTACTAGCCCTGCCACTAACTTTCTGTGTGACGTTGGGGGAGTCACTTCATGTCTCTGGGTCTCACATCCTCATCGGTGAGAAGATTGGAAGATAGAGATCTCCAGCTGGAAGGGGCCATCGAACCCAACAGCCTAATCAGGAAGTTGAAGAAATGGGGAATTGAAGGTACTTGTCCAAGGTCCTACAGGTATACTAAGAGGTAGCATCTGAACCCAAGCCCTGGAACGCCACAGCCAGCTAACTTCCTAGTGACACATTAAGTCATGTCATCATTCAGCTTTACCATTCTCTGAATTTACGAAAATCCCATACCATGAGGGCAGACTTCATCCCCCACCCCGACACTGGTAGGCTTTGGAGGGCTCAGGAAGTGCCTTTCTTTTCTTTTTTCTTTTTAAAAATTTTTCCTGAGCTGGACATATCCCCAAAGCCCCAGAAAAAAGTGGGGAAAAGTGGGAGCAACTCACGTGTCCCCCTGGTCACCAGGTTGTTGCTGCCCCCTCCTCAAGGGAGCCACCAGGGGGGCAGCCACTCTCTGAGATTCTGGGCAAAGCCGTCCTACGCTCAGGCTGGAGGCAGGACCCTGATTCCTCCCCCTCCCTCCCTTCCTGCTGCACTGTCTTGCCTCAAGCCGGGCTGCCAACCCGCCCACCAGCAGTGCTGGCAAACGAGGCAGCCCCTGAGCTCGCCCCTGCACTGGGGCATTGTGCCAACCCTACCGCCTACAGAGACCACCGAGGCGGGACGGGGGTTGGGGCTGGGGCCAGGGCAGCTGCAACAACCACCACCCAGGGAGTGCCGCCTCATCACCCTTTTCCCTGTTCTCAGCCCCCACCAAACCACTGGGCCAGAAAAGTCCAATCCTGCCTCCTTTCCCCTTCCCCCAACAAGGAAGGGGCTATTTACCTGAGAGCAGTTTAGAGAGCTAAATTCATCAGTTATTCAGTCGTATCTGACTCTGCGTGACCCTGTTTAGGGTTTTCTTGGCAAAGATACTGCAGTGGTTTGCCTTTTTCCTTCTCTGGCTCATTTTACAGATGAGGAAACTGAGGCAAACTTGGTTAAGTGAAGACTCATCGTCATGAGTTGAAATCTGGCTAAACTCATATAATATTAGAGAACAACCAGTACAGAGGAAGAAAGTGAAATTGGGAGATGTGCAGGAATTTGCTCAGCTCTTAGGTATCATTAAAATGTCCTAAGACTTCAAGCTGAAAGGGGCCCTGGAGAGCATATTTTGAACATATTCAAAAAGGAAATTGAGGCCCAAAGGGCAGAATCCATTTGCCTAGGGTTCTTTTGAAGTTTGAGGCAGAAATAGGACTAGAACTGAGATCTATTTCTTCTCCATTTCGATTCCAGGAGCTGTCCCACAATCCCACACCTTGCCTCATTCAGACAAGGAGCATTTGTCCCAGGGCTGGGTTGATTTAAACCTCCTCACCCTGACGCAGAGACATTCCACTTACAGCCTGGTCTGGAAAGCACCATTCAGGGAAGGAAGGGGCTAAGCTGGCTGGCAGAAAAGGCAGAAGCCTACCTGGAGAGTTCTGAGATGGCTTACACTCACATTTTCGGAACTCCCAGCATTAAGATCCATTTCTCTTGGATAAGTATTGATTCTCCAAGTCATCCTTTAACAAAATTTAGATGCTACTGAGGAAGAGACACATTAAGGCCTCAAACACCTTCTGTGGATCGGTGGTATTAAATGATTTCCTTCATGACAGGAGAGCCTAGAGACAGGATACACCCAAAATGGAATCAAATCCATCTAAAGGTTGTCCCTTGCGTAATAAGGAAACCTTGGCATTTAAAAGGCTCACAAGGTAATTGATCCATGGAACGTTAATCTGCACAGACTTCTTGAGAGACTGGGTCACTTGCCTGTTTATAAAATATCCCCAGAGAATTTAGGGTGCTGATGGTGGTTATGATAGCTATTTACCATAACTACTCATTTCCCATAGCTTTCTAATGAGCAGGTGGAGAGAATTGATGGACATCCAATTCAACAAATGCTGGGCAAAAGGACAGACTGCCCACCAGTTCTGCCAAAGGTTTCTGACCCAAATACAGGCTTTAAAGTGGTATTTCCAGTCAAGAGGATGATGTATACCAGGGCAGGGCAGCAGGACTGAGCCCAGAGGCCCTCTCATGGCTAGGACTGCTACAAAGACTCCTAGGGAGCTGATTCAACTTCTGGAGAATACACATATTTACTAATGATCCAGAGTTACCAACGGTCTCTTGGTTGCCAAATCCAACAGCCCTTTTCTCAGTCTTTATTCTCCTTGACCTCTCTGCAGCCTTTGACACTGCCGATCGCTCCCTTCTCCTCAATACTCTCTTCTCTCTAGATTTTTGGGACACCCTTCTTCTTTGCTTCTCCTACTATCTCTCTGACTGCTCCTTCTCAGCCTCCTTTGTTGGAGTCTCCAGCAAATTACCCCTCCAACTTCAGGTTCTGTCCTGAGCCCTCTTCTCTTCTGCCCCCATACTACTTCATTTAGTGGTCTCATCAGTTCCCATGGATTTAATTACCATCTCTATGTTAATGTTTGGCACTCAAAGCCCTTCATAAACTAGCCCCTTCCTATCTTTCTTATACTTAACTCCCCATTACATACTCTTCAATCTAGTGATGCTGACCACCTGGCTGTTCCATGAAGATACTTCATTTCTCAGCTCTAGGAATTTTCTCTGGCTGCCCCCCATGCCTGGAATGCTCTCCCTCCTCCACTCTGATTATTGACCTCCTTGGCTTCTTTTAAGTCCCAACTAAAACCCACCTTCTACAGGAAGCCTTCTTAATTCCGATGCCTTCCCTCTATTAGTCATTTCCCATTAATCCTGAGCGTAGTTTATTTTGTTTATATTTGTTTGCATGTTGTCCCCCCCCCATTGTATCGTAAGCTCCTTGAGGGCCAAGACTGTCTTTTGCCTTTTTTGTATCCCCAGCACTTAGCACAGTTCCTGGTCCATGGTAGGGACTTAATAAATGTTGATTGGTTGATTTTTAAAAAATAAGCGTACTGATAGCCAACTGCCCCTCTACCAGACCAAGTGTAGACCTACAAGTCTATAATGGTCCTAATGGTCAGCCCATAGCACCTACTAGGATAAGAACAGAGACATCAGTCAGGGACAAGGAAACTGGACCCATCAGACAAGTCACTCGACTAATTTATGATGTTGCGAGAAACCTGAAGAAATAGTTAAATGTGTATCTAGGCAGCAAAGCTAGAGATTGCCCAGGTGACGACTTGCCTGTTACTGTGTGTCTGAGTCTGTTTGTTTATCATGTTCATTTGACTGTTTTGTCTTATGTTTACATTATAGTAATGGCTTTGTTAGTAGTTAAGACTAATGCTTATAGTTAAGTGGTATTTTTTTATGGAGGCCTGTTGATGTAGCATTAATGTTACAGGTAGCTAGATTTGCTTTGTAGTATATATATGTGTATATATATATATATAATTAATTGCCCTGTACTACGGATATTCACATATTCTTGAACTGTGCACGTTTTATGTCTGGTATGTAACTTGCGGCATGCTGTCCCTGTAGGTGATGCTAGGCAGAGTGCAATGAATATTACACGAATCATGAATGTCAGGCAACAAGCCCGCAAATATCATTAATGTGCATTTGTTTTCTTTATTTCTGACAATATCATTGGTTGGTTCCCTGTAACACCAAGAAAATCATCCTTATTGCTTTAAAACACTGACATTTGTGTTAATTCTGCGAAGGTAGAAGATTCAAGCTTACCATTCACTGATTGTTTCAAGGGACTACAAGATGTTTTGGCCCAGGGAGGAACATCATCAGTCTCCCAACCAAGCCTTGGGCACTTGGCACACAGCTGCACGTACAGAAGGAAATGCGATTCCTGTTTGGCTGAGATTAGCCAAGACTATTCTGTATACCTCAGTAAGGGGCAGGGTTGGTGCCAGAACTTCTTGGGGAAAAGATACATATGGTTCCGGACACTCTTTGGGAGAAATACTTCACCAGAGGATTCTCCAGGGAGTAGAGGAAGAGGTTCCCTTTGGCTGGTTGTTGCCTTTTGGAAGCACCCCCGTCCCGGCTCAGCAGCCGTTCTAAAGTCTGTCTCTTCACCTTGTGGTTATCCTTCCAGACCCAGGTACAGAATCTTTGAGCCTCCTCTCAATGAGGAAGCAGGGATTTTCCATTATAAATCATCCTACCTTGTTGCACAAGCTTTTAAGGGCTGATCTTGACACATCCTCTATTGCTCTTATAACATTGAAGCCTCATTTTCACATCATCTCACGTTTTTCTTATTCATTCATTTTTTTTCAACAAACGTTTACATTCATTGTGTGTAGTGCTCCATGATAGTAACTAAAAGGAGATTCAGAGAAAAATAACATGGGATCTCGTCCTCAGGAAGTTATCAATATTGCTGATAATTAACCATCAGAAAGGAAGTTGAGGGTCATGTAGCTCCCCTCAAACTTTTTGTTCTCAGTTAGGTGGCAGAGTGGTTAGAGTGCTGGACATGGAGTCAGGAAGGCCTGAGTTCAAATCCTGTCTCAGATATGTACTAGCTGTGTGCTCCTGGGCCAAGTCACTTAACCTCCATCTGCCTCACTCAATTTCCTCAACTGTGAAATGGGGATAATAATTGTACATTCCTCCCAGGGTTGTTGTGTGGCTCAAATGAGACAGTAATTATAAAGCACTTAGCGCAGTGCCCAGCACACTTAATAAATGGTAATTAATAAATGTTTGTTTCCCTTACACTCTTGAAAATTGTTAAGAATCCTAAATATATTTTGTACTTCAGCTATCACGCTGCTACTACTATGTTGCTGCTGCTGCTGCTGCTCCTGCTACTGGTCCTGCTCCTGACGCATCTTCCTAAATGTTAGGCTAAAAAAAACCAACCCCAACAACACACAAAAAGTTGAGGTGTGACCTGACCACCTAAGGAATAATGTTACCTGGTTTATGCTTCCCAAGAAACTCCTTCAGAATCTAATGCTATGCTTCGAAAAAACTTCTTCTGAATAAAGGAACGCTTCAAAGAACAGCCCAGAAGTCTCTGGAGCTGGTGTGGAGCTGGTCTGATGACTCCATTTTTCCTGATTCACAAAACAGTTTCCAGTGCCTTCATGGCCAGCAGCTGTTAGTCATGGGGTACCCACTGTTGACAGAACATGGCCCTAGCCGCCAAACAAAACCCAACAGCCTCTTTTAATCACGAGGCTCAGAGTGAAGCGTTTCTGGTGGTGGAAGAAGCTTCCAGCCACAAAAGTTGTCCCTTTTCCCATGCAGGCATTTGGGAATTGGTGGTGGTTGCTACCTCTAGCTTCACCTAATGGACAAATAACACACATAATATTTTTTAAAAAGAAGACAAAGTTGGGAGTTCTGTGGTCATACTCTCCTGACATTAGCACGCTACCTCCTATACATTTATAATATTCTATTTTGTATTGTAGTTTCTTCTGTGACCCAAGGTCCCCAAAAGAACTCTGGGCCCACACAGACTGGGTTTAATCCTAGGGGCCTTGACTCCTAACAGGACCAGTTTCTCTCTTTGGCTATTATCCCCTCTAAGAAAAATGGCTAAAATAAAGCTTCTGTACAGCTGAAGTCTAGGTTTCCACAAAAGTCCCTACATCCAATGTAAGACTGTCAATGAACCATAGGGCTGCTTTTATGTCACTCACTGCATAAAATGCCCAAGCTGCAAAGGACTCATGGGCGCCATGAACAATAGAATCATAAGTCACAGAAGTAGTCCACTGGACTCTCTAGACTCCCTATGGAGCATACATTGGTGGACTTGCCTTTATCCTCATGGTTTCCCCCATTAGACTGTGAACTCTTTGAGAACAGGGACCATCTGTAGCTTTTCTTAGCATGCCTAGGGCTTAGTAGAGTGCCTGGCACCTGGTAGGTACTTAACAAAGACTTATCGACTCACAACTTTGGTTCTGTCTGAGCAACTCAGACATTGAATGGAAGATTGACAAGGTCCAAATGTGGTCACTTACGTCATGGCTTCTGTCCTTCAGCTACAGGGTCATCCTCCGGTGGGCTCCATTGCTAAGGAAGCCTTCTTCCCTTATGAGTTCCAGTGCCCTGATGCTTTGAACACAGGAACTTTCCAGCTTGGAAAATCTTGATTTGCATGGATAGTCTATTCTCTGACCTGTGCTCAGAAAAAGGAAATAGCAATAGATTCATAAATTTCCCCCTCAGTCAATCTGGGCAGGCCATGTGTTTCGAGGCAGCTAATTGTTGTAAGCTGATTTAGAACTAGGCAGATCTGAGTTCAAATCCAACCTCAGACCTTTACTAGTTGTGTGACTCTGGGGTTACACAAAATGGGGATAAGTATAGCATTTACCTTGGGTTGTTCTGAGGATCCAATAAGGAACTATATGGGAAGTGCTTTGCACACCACAAAGATCCACGCATTAGTGGTTGTTATCAGGTATCATAGGTTTCTCCTGAAAGTCAACATAGTTTATTCTTGGGGGCAGACAAGGCAAGGAATTCTCACTCTTTAGACTCCAGGCTGGATGTATAAGGGAGAAAATATGCAAAAAAAAAAAAGCAGAGGTGCTAGGCTATTTCCTAATTTGCTCTTAAAGATCCTGGAAGATCTTTGGTCACCATTCATATATGACCTTGACTGTGAACAGAAGCTACAGGATGAAGAAACAGGGTTTGGTTTTGATACACAGAGATACAGAAAGGACCAGCCTTTCTCCTGGCTGGGGGTGTAGCTAAACTAGGAAGAGTCATATGATTTTACTATATTAATTGGGGGTAAAATTCCCCAAAGCTAGAACTGAACAGGTTTTCCTTCTGATCCCCAAGCCAGGATGACTTAAGGTGCCATTTTGTCGTCTGAGACAAGACTGAACTCTTTCTTGGTTCCCTGAGGGCTGGCTCATTCAGTCAGTCATCCTCCCTGCCTCCATACACGTCCAAAGAGAACTCTAGAGGGATGAAATTACAGGTGATGACTGGGTAGCAGAAATTACCTAACCGGAGGAGAGGGGAGGAGATATGTCTGGTCCTGTCTGGCAACGCCTGCCTCGACACACAGGAGAAAAGAGTTCTTTACTCCTTTCCCCTTGCCTTTCAATTACACTCCAGAAAATAAATAAATAAAATTTACAAATAGGTTCAATATGAATGTATATTAGAGCCTATATCAAATTACATGCCATCCTGGGGGAAGGGAGGGGAGAGATGGGGAGAAAATTTAGAACTCAGAATCTTATGGAAGTGAATGGTGAAAACTAAAAATAAATAAATAGCCAATTTCACTCTTGATAGGTATGACAGTTACATTATTAATTATTTATGACCCGAAGCTGGATTAGTCAGGTTGGAATCTGGAAATTATGGAATATTGTGAGTGAACTCCCCTTTTTTTGTTTTTAGTAGGTTTGGATTTTTTTTAAGACTTGAAAGGCGGGGAAAGAGACATTCCAAAAGTTTCTGTCATAAAACATTTCGATGAGTTAAGTGTAAATGAATCAGAGACATAAGGATTTAATTTCTCTTCAAATAAAAACAGGCTTCGAAATTAAAGGGGGAGCTGGAAGGCTTGTTGGCAGAAATGTAACTTGTTTTTTGACAAAATGGGGAGGTGAGGTTAATTTGTGCTATTTAATAAACCCAAGATGTAAATGTACTCACCCTTCCCTTTGGGGTTTAAAACAGGCTTTCTTCAAGGACAACAATTGTTATTCCTCAATCTTTGACCCATGTAGAATTTGTTGCTGCCAGAAGCAGTTTCTGTTGATCAGCAGACCCATGACTATTCCCGTCTTTCTGGATTAAACAACCCTCTCAGGAGGGGAGTTGGACACTCTTAATTAGACTCTTCAGTTGAAAATTTCTAATGGAGTTGTTTCTAGTAATTGACATTTCATGAGATGGGCATGGCTGTCTAGTCGACTTCCCCAGCCACTCGGCTCCACCTCCTCATAATTCGTAAAGCGAGGGACTTTCCAAACATCCAGAATTGTCCCTGGGTGGAGATGGGGGAGAAGAACAGGAGTGGAAATCAAAGAAAATCAGCATCTCATGAAAAAAGTCTATTGAGGTAGGGTAGGGCAGTCTGAACTGGTGGCACTGGGAGGCGTGCAGATGAAATCATAGGTCCCTGAATTAATGAAGTAATGTTATAGATGAGTCAATCTCAGCTGGCCCAGGAGCTAGGCTGCCTCAAGAGGGGAGTGTCAGATGGAATGAAGCACACTGCATGAACTCCCCAAACCAGACACCTTGGCATAGATGAAATTAGTTTAAAATAAGCACTAAGTGCAGTTTTGAAATGGAAAGGAGGTCCCGAAGGGTCAGCATTCAGCTAAGTGTCAGAAGGGGTTTAGGGGCAACTCCACTGTATTAGCTTTGGAGACGATGGGAGATTTACAGTCCTATTGCACACACATACACACACACACACACACACACACACACACACACACACACCGACTACAATATAAGTGGAAAGAATTTTTAAAAAACCAAACCATGAAGTCAAACCCTGTATAATTATAATGACCAAGTTTGGCCCTGGGGAAAAGATGAGAAAATGCACCCATTGTACTTTCTTTGCAGAAGTGGGGAATTGTAGACAGAGAACATTACATATGTTGTCAGACACAATCGATGTGTTGCTGAGTTTTGTTGAAACGCTTTTTTTCTTTTCTTTTTTCTTCCCTCTTTCTAATTAATTGTTACAAGAGATTGCTTACTGGGGAGGAGAAGAGAATATAGAAATGTTGGTGATGCAAAAACAAAAGAAATCTAGAAAAATTTTTAAAAAATTCTGCTCCAAGTCCCTATTTGCCCCTCCCCCAATTTTTTTCTCCTACCATTAATCATGCTACCTGCAACATGGTGTTGAGAAAGAACGATTTCTTGAAATACAACGCTAAGTAAAGAGCAAAAAAGGAACAATAAATAACAAACGCTCCCAATATTCAAGGCTCAAGTCAAACCACCTCCCAACTAAATCGGTACAGATGTACCCCGCACTCATTGTAGGGAAGCAGGAAATAGTAGCTTAAGAGCCCTTCAAATGACTGCAAAAAAAAAAAATGTAATGTTTCTTGCTGCCTAGACTTGCTTATCCCTGGACCAATGAATCCCACAGCTTCCTGGTTCAGAAGGGGTCCAGTCTCCCAAGGCTGCCACAGTTTAAGTACGTTGGACAAAGACCAGCATCGACTAGAGAGGAGAAACTTCGGTGGGCTGCCACAATGCTAACGCACTGATGTCTGGAAGTCCAGTGTCGTGGTAATAGTCATGAAACATTGATTAAGAATTTACCATGTGCTAAACTCTGGGAATATAAATAAGAAAAAGAAACACAGACCCTGCCCTCAAAGAGTTTATAATCTAATGGGGAAGATAACACAAAAGGAGACTGAAAAGAGGAGAGCTGAGAGGCTGCCAGAGGGTACCTAGCTCAGACTCTATGACGCGGAGAGGAGATGATGGGAAAATAAAGACGTCAGTAGGGGGGGGTGGGGAAAGCTCAATGGATATGAACGCCAGCAGCATGAAGCAGAGCACGGGACGGGGGGAACAGGGGAGGAGCTTGATAGTCATTATTCCTAGACCTCATTCCCTCTTCTTCCTCCCCCCTTCCAGCTTCTTTTCTGACACACTGTCATGGTGTGTGCTCATGGACAGCAACCTGGCAAAGGCAGTTTAGGACCCTCTCTCTAATAGGTGAGTCTCTCTGGTCCCAAAGTACTCTGGGACTATGGGAGTCCTTTAGGGAGAGGCCCCTTATATGTGTATGTATGTGACACTTTGATGGATGCATTATCTCATTCCTATGGGTAATTTGTCCAAGAGTTCAGATTTCAGCGCATTCATACCTCCTCACCTTGTCCACTCTTAACAGTGCTAGAAACCTTCTAGCATGGTCTTTTTACGGTGCCTTCAACATTTACCACCCCATTTTTAACATACCAATACTGCACTGGCACCAGTGCAATGCTTGGACTGGCCACCTACTGTCTTATCCCTCAATCTGGCTTCAGGACCAGCCTGCCTCCTTCTGCCATCACACTTTTCCCAAATGAGTTCCTTTTTGCCACTTTTTGCAAGCAAGTGAGGTAACCAACGGTAGCAATTTTGCTTCCACTGTATGTCTCTCCATTTGCCTTCTGGGTGGCCTGCAATATTGACTCTTTGGAGATGACAGTGCCAGGATTCATGGCCATTGAGCGCTGATGGAAGACTGTTGGTGTTCAAAGGATGGGTTTGTGTGTCAGAGATGAGTGAGGGAATCCCAGGGGAGCATCTGGGGACCTTACTGCTTATAGGAAATCCCTCTTCCATTTAGACTGTGAACAACATGGACCCGGCTCTGTCTGTTATCTACTCTAAGTCATAACCCAGCTAACTCTAGAGAGGCTCATGGCCTGTATATAGTATGGTACAGAGGGGAGAGCACAGCTCTGAAGTCAAGGGACCTGGCTTCCATTCCCACTTCTGCTGGTTGCTATTTGTGTAATCATGCACCCATCACCCACCTCCTCTAGGCTTCTGTTTTTTTCCTCTGTAAAATGAGTGAGTTGGACTAGATGACCTTTTCAGCTCTAGATCGAAGATCAATGATCAATAAATGTTGGCTACTTGGTGATGGGTTATTTGACCATGGCAACCCATGAAACACACATAATGGCACTGAGGGTTGGGTGGCCTCCTTCCACTTAAGTCTGTGGTGAGAGTAAGAAAGGGGGAGAGGATACAGATGTTGATGATGCAGCCTTCTCACACTGGAAGGTGCCTTGGCCTTCTCTAAATGGTCATTCCCCCCAGAACCTCCATTTTAAGAAAAGACACCCCTACCCCTGACCCAGGCCATTGATGTTCATGCCTCCATTCCTCTCTGGGTTCTATTCTGAATTCTTCTGTATTTCTTTCTCTACCATTTCCCAGCAGCCTTCTCCCCCTGGATGACTCCTCAAGCTACGTGGTCCCTTCCTGTGATGGGCTGGCTTTTCCTAGGACCTCCATTTTAAGGAATGGACTCCAGGCCATCCAAGTTCACCCAGTTCTCTGGTCCCCGATCCCCACTGTCTAGACTTCTTTTCCCTCCATGTCCCTCCCCTCCCCACCCCGCTTTTCAGCTCTGTTTTAGGTGTTGTCTTCTCTCATTAGAATGTAAGCTCCTTGAGATCTTGGACTATCTTTCTTTCTGCCTGTATTCCTAGCATTTGGCACAGTACCCAGTACATGGTAAGCCCTTAATAAAATCTTCTTGTTGACTCGTTGAGGATCACACAGTTTTAGATGGTCTGTCATACATGGCGGCAGATGGAACAGCCTCTTTGTCTTGTTCTCCAGTGTCTCCTCTGGACTGTGACTCGTGGGGCAGAAACACACAGGCGCCTGGAGAACAGGAGGTGGAGGACAGTGGCCTGGAGGAGGAGTGAGTCACTATACTTTGATTGTTGTCAAATTAAGATGGTTGGTCTCTCAGCTTCAAATTCCTTGAACTGTGATCTTCAGCAATTAGAACCTGGCTAGGCTAGGTGGTGCAGCAGATAAAGCATCGAGCCAGGAGACAGGAAGACTTGAGTTCAAATGTGCCTTCGGATACTTCCTAGCTATGTGACCCTGAGCAACTTACTTAACCCCATTTGCCTCAGTTTCCTCATCTGTAAAATGAACTGGAGGAGGAAATGGCAAACCACTCCATTATCTTTACCAAGAAAACACTGAAATGGGGTCACAGAAAGTTGGATGTGACTAAAGAACAACAACAAGATGCCAGAGATTCAAGGAAATGCCAGGGCTATGGTGACCGCTGAATTCTTCTGGAGTTGTTCATTTTGTGTTTCGTGCAGGGCATTGCTTGGATAGTTCTCTTCTGGGGAGGTCTCTGGCTATGTCTGACCTCGTTAAGAGCTGTCTCTCCACATCCCCATTGGTTGAGCAGCTTGGTATTTTACGCATAGAGGATGCTAAGGAGCATGGGCCGGCGCAGATTTGTATCATGATGTGGTAGGATCCCGGGACTTAGGACCTTCAGGGATCACCTAGTCCAATCCTCTTATTTACAGATGAAGAAACCAAGGCTTGGAGAGAAGTGACTCTGCGAAAGCTGCTTTTCTAAAGAGTATATTCTAAGCCACCCTTCCATTTTCAGGTGTACCAGTAGGGCTAATAACAGAAGACTTTAGATGCAGCCATCTCTTTCTGGATGTACTTTTAGACATCCTGTATTTCAAACCCCATCATTTCCGAGAAAAGCTTATAATCTTGGATAGAGCATCCCAAGGAGGCAACAAGTCAACAAGCATTTATTAAGTACTTGCTGTGTGCCAGACACTGTGCTAAATGCTAGAAATGAATACAAAAACAGGCAGAGGGAAAGCCAGTTCCTGCCTTCAAGGAGCTCACATTCTAATGGGGGAGGACAACTCAGAAAAAGAAGCCAAAAAGAGGGTAGGGGTGGGAATGAAAGCATTGAAAGGGGGTGTGGTAGAGGAAGTCCAGAGAGCCAGAAAGGAGTCTGCAGAGGAAAACTCTGAAGCTCATTTGTAAAGGGATTTAAAGGAGCATGAGATAGGATCCCTTTACCCAAATATCAACTCCACTGCTTATCGTTGCATCATTAGAAATTCATTCCTTTAGACTTTAAAGGATGTTAAAATGAGCATACCCTAAGAAAATCATAGGATAAAAGAGCTAGAGACCCTAAAGGCTTTCTAGTAGAACCCGCTTTTCATTTTATTTTAGAAAACAGGAATCCCCATCTCAAACAGGCTGGAAGCGCGGCAGCCGCTCATACATAGGGCTAAGGCTCAGCAGAGAAGCTTTGGGACATGACCTGAGCCAGCTGAATGCCCCCCACACTACTGGGGGCTCGTATCGATCGTGCTGATGCTAGATTGAACACCAATACCTGATCCCTTTTACCTCTATACTAGCTCAGGAGATAGATCATGCTCAGCAGCAGGGATCATAGGCATCTACCACCAAGCCCAGCCAACGTCCTCTTTTTACAGATGAAGAAACTGAGGGTCAAAGAGATTGACCCATGGTCCTACAGCTAGTCAGTTTCACTAATCTAGATCCTCTTGACAGTGGGTCTACCAGTCTGTCCAATATGCTGTCTCGTAAAGCCATTATAAATTAACAGATTATGGAGATGAGCTGGTGGACAGTTGAGATAAAGAACCTCTGGTAATTCAACAGAGAACAGGTATATGAAAGGTGGAAAGGTGGGAAGGAGAGAAGGAGAAAGGAGGGCACTGAGAAGGGAGGTGGACTAAAGCCAGAGACAGAGTCTATTTCAGAATTTTGCCTCCAGCTGGCCCTGATGTTGGATTCCATTCTGCTAAATATTAAACAGAGCCCGAGTTAGAAGACCTGGGGAGCTCCTTCTGTTTTTATTTATTTCAAGCACTCATATCTTGTACACCTCGTGGGTAGGAATAAAAAAAAAATTAAGGTACAAACTTTTGGATACAAGTCAAAAAGAACAATCTAACAGTTAAGGACGTAAGATTATCTTAGAAAGATGGGGGAGTGGCTGCTCAATGAGGCCTAAACCAAGAGTACAGTCTGTATGTCAATAAACCAGATCAGTAACTAGGCCAGGGTGACTAGGGCTTTGTCCCAGAGTGCCAAAATTTAGAGTGCCATCAGCATCACGTCCACAGCATAGAAGCTCCTTAGTACCTAGTTAGGTATTAATTGAACCTAATTCCTGAGTTAGCAAGAATAGTTAAAAATAATAAATTATTAGAGACCACCTTCCTCTACTAGGTGAGCTCCTTCCCAGTCTAGTCTCATCTTGCTTCTCCTGTTCCTTTGGATCATCTCATTGTTTTCCTAGAATTGCCTTATTTTGCCAACCCCCAACTGAATTGAATGTGTATTTTCTGCTGGCTGCCCAGGTCACAACAATTGCTAGTTATGACTGTGATAACCTACGACCCTATTGCGCAGGGAGAATGACATTCCAGAGACAAAACTATCCCCTTCTGTAGGAAGAAAAAAAATCTGCCTAGTTTCCCAGGGGGCCTCTAATCAGAAGCATCAGGTCCATTTATCAGGGTCTGGCCGCGTTCCAGATGTTGTACTGAACAATTTGAGCCTGGCAGGCCCACAGTCTGAAATTTCTACTCAGTAAAGCAAAGACATTATAGTTGATGTATTTATTCCTTGGCATGAAGACCATTCTCTCCCACGGAGGCACCGTTGACCAGTTCTGAGATCATGACAGCTGCCTCATTATAGAGTGCTTGAAATGTTGCAAAGGGAATTACATACGTTATTTCATCTTGCTCTGGTTTCTCGTCCAAGTAAACACATGCCCCCGGTCTCTCAGACACAATACCAGCCAAATTCAAACCCCGGTAGGTCATAGTAACTTGGCTATAAATAAGCCTTCCCCGTCACCCAAGAATATCTTACCTAAACATGCCAAGGCTCGCCACCTAGTGGCCAGGTGATGAATTTATTCAGTCATAAAACAACAGAAGAAAAGTTTACATTTACATAGTACCTGAAGATTGCATACATTATCTCATTGATCTACCCCAAAACCCCGAAAGAGCCGTTAGGGCTATCTTCATTTTACTAGTAAGGGAACTGGGGCCCGGAGGGACTTGCCTCTGGACACATAGCTAAAAATGTCAGAATCAGGATTGAAACTCAGGTCCGTCTTGACTCTGAAATTAGCATTTTTCCTACTGTCTCTTATTTAGGACTAGCGATCAGTGGAAAGCCGGAGGAGCCCAGGTTAATGGTATTGGACTGTACCTTAGACTGTTGCTGAGGAGCCCAGTGTTTCGGAAGGAGAAACAGCAAGATTGTGCCCGGAGTCCTTTTTGGGGAAGAGCAGTGTGGCCCAGGGGAGTCTGGTTACCTGGGTAGCTTCCCCTGGGTGTCTCTCTTTCCTGTATGTCCCTGGGGAAAGGCTCATGCTTTGGCCTGTACCCTGAATTACTGGAAGTTTTAGGTACAGCATATACCAAAGGACTGGGCAGTAACGATTCTGTGTCACAGGTTAGTGACAGCCACATCTTCAGAAACCCAGGAGGAAGCCTGGTGTCTTGGAAAGAGGAGTGAATTTAGAGTCAAAGGAACTAGGTTTGGATCCTGATTCTGTTGCTAGGCCAAGAGTGTGGCCTGGGAGTATCAGACCAGAAATGGAACTAAGCCAAGGTGACCAGGACTTTGTTCCAGGGTGCTGAAATTTATTTCAATAACTTTTTGTTATACATACTATCTTTGTGACATTAAGCAAGTCCCTTCGCCTCTTTAGGACTCAGTTTCTTTTTCTATAAAATAAAAGGGTATGACTACATGATCCTAGGATGCCTTCCAGCTCTAAATCCTAGGATCCCATATGACCTAGTGACCTCTGTGCTGGAGGGCATTGTCTCTGTTAAGGATCTAGAACCCTGATACCAATTTACTAAGGCATAGAGGAGTTATAGTCTTCGTTGGTAGACGCACTCATTAAAAAAAAATTCAATCTCCTTGGAGTTTTAGGAGGTAGCACAGTACAGCAGAAAGTGCCCCAGTTCTAGAGGGTAAAGACCTGGATTTGAATCCTGCCTCTCTGGTGCTCACTACCTCTGTGACCTTGGGCAAATCACTAAACTTTCAGTTTCCTCATCTGTGAAATGGGAAGGCTGTGCTAGACGGTCTCTCAGGTCCCTTCTGGCTCTAGATGGATGACTTTGTTATTAGTATAATTGTTGTTCATGTATTATAATTACTATTATAATTTGTTATAATACCATGCCCTGCCACATGACCTGTGTCTCTGGCCTTACACAGATTAGATTCAGACTTAGAGGTTTCTCATACAAATCTCTTTGGCTTGGACTGACACCTAAGGTTTGTTTTTTGGTTTTGTTTTTTGTTGTTTTTTTTTTTCCTGGGAGTATCAGATTCTGGCTCCCCTGAATTCAAATCCAGCTTCAGACACTTAGCAAGTTTTGTGACCCCGGGCAAGTCATTGTAACTTCAGTTTGTCTGAGTTCCCTCAATTAAGATACGGAGATAATAACCACTCCCTCATAGGCTTGTGAAGATCAAAAAAGAAGATTTGTAAAGATCTTAACACAATGCCTGGTACACAGTAGGTGTGATATAAATGTTTATTTCCTTCCTCTTTCCTTTCCTTTCTATATAGGTCTGCATACACACACACACACACACACACACACACACACACACACACACGGAAACTTACTCAGCATTTATTCAAGCGGTCAGTGGTCAGGTTAACAAAGCATTTATTTATTCCCCCAAAACACACACAATATATTCACATCTGAGATCATAAACAGTCAAGACATCTCCCCTTCCCTTCTTGTGGGCCTCCACCTTTCCCCAGAGACTTTCGGACTCTAGTCCCTCAGACTTCCAGTACTGCCCTGGGTAGGTTTTTCCCGCAGAGAAGACATTATCTTTGTACCATGAGAGAATCAAATGGTCTTTTCCTCTTGTGAAATCTACCTCCCCAGGGACCTGTACCATGGCTCTAGACTTGAAGTGCCCCCATGAGGTTGAGCCCCAACCCCCTCCCCCAGAACTGCACAAGTCCGTACAACTTACAGAACCAGGGATGGGCAATGTTTGAGTTTGCTTCTCCTTGTCATGACCCTGGGGCTCATTGCTACTCATTTCTGGTTCACATCCCACTGCACTTCCCAGGGCCTGGTTTGGGTTAGAAACTCCCAGACACTGCTCAGTTACCTTCACCCATTGCCATCCCTGGGAGTTTGTGATCCCCTGTAGTCCAAATCCATGTGTACCCTTTTTCTCCTATCTGCCCTCTTAATCTCTGGGAGGAAAGAGTGAGGCTGGTGACTTTACACAGCCCTGCCTCACCTAAATCCAATTCATTTGAAAGTCATGACATCACTTTCCCCACGGTCCTCTTCGAGAAAGAACAAACAACAACTCTTAATCTCTAGCTCTCCCTGTCTGAACCCTCTTATGGGTCTAGTCAAGAGTGTGGCAGTCCTATGGAGGTCATCATCAATGTAGAGTCAACCAGAATCCAGGACAAAGCAAGTTCACATTTGTCAAGTAGTCATTCACACAATTGAGAAAGAAAGACCAAGACAAAGAGAGTCTAGACTTCATTAAGGAGACATCATCTTGGGAGCATGCCTGACCACACCTACATTACCATTACTAAGTGATTTGCCCAATAGCATGGAGGCTAAGGAATGGTGAAGCCGAGACTGGAACCCAAGTCCTCTGTCTATGTGATCAACTGAATTTTTAAAGGTATGGAGCAGGAGCCTTACACACCTTCACAGAGGCGGGGGAGTACGAGATGAGACAGAGCTTGGTTTGGCTGGAATATGGATTTCATGAAAGGGAAGCATTTTAAAAAATGTCCAAACCATTGTGGTGAACCTACATAATCCCTGGGCTCAAAGAATGTATGATCACACAGTTGGAAGATACTCATACAAATGTCACAAAATGATCTGAGAAGATTGGGGGAAAGAGAGAGATGGTGTTCACCTGAGAGGAAAGAGGAAAGATCTTGGGGAATGAGGTGAAATTTGAGCCGTCTTATAAAACAGCTTAGGATTCTGAGTAAGGTTTAAATATTGGCATCTTCTTGTTCCATCGTGTCTGATTCTCTGTGATTCCATTTGGGGTTTTCTTGGCAGAGATACTGGAGTGGTTTGCCATTTCCTTCTCCAGCTCATTTTACAGATGAGGAAACTGAGGCACATAGGTTTACATGATTTTCCCAGAGTCACACAGCTAGTAAGTGTCTGAGGCTGGACTTGAACTCAGGAACATATATCTTCCAACTATGACAGACTTAGCTTTTCTTGGAAATTCAATGATCTAAGACAATTCCAAAAGACCCATGATGGAAAATGTTATTCACATCCAGAGGAAGAACTATGGAGTCTGAATGTAGATCGAAGCATGCTATTTTGACTTTTTTTCCTTCCTCATGGCTTTTCCTTTTGTTCTGATTCTTCTTTCACAACATGACTCATGTGGAAACACAATTAATATGATTGTACGTGTATAACCTATATCAGATTGCTTGCTGTCTTGGGGAGGGGGGAGGGAGAAAAATTTAGAACTCAAAATCTTACAAAGCTGAATGTTGAAAACTAAAAAAAAAGAAAAAAGATTGTTTTTAATTGTTTTTAAAAAGGAAGATATAGCTTCCTGATTCCAAGCCCATCGCTCTATCCATTTGCCACCTAGCTGCCCAAAGTGCATTGCTGTTGCTCAGAAACGTCCACCTCTTTGTGACCCTGTATGGGGTTTTCTTGGCAAAGACACGAGAGTGTTTGCCATTTCTTTCTCCAGTGGCTTAAGGCAAACAGAGGTTGAGTGACTTGCCTAGGGTCACACAGCTAGTGAGTGACACCAGATCTGAGCTCAGGTCTTTCTTATTCCAAGCCCAGAGCACCGTCCAATGAGCCACCTAACTGCCTCCATTAGCATCTTACTCCATTGTAATAGTAGAAATAAGTTAAATTACATAATCTTGTTAATGTACTCTTTCAAATGTCATATTTTTAGTGTTTCTTTTTGGTATGTAAAAAGAAACTACCCACTCCATTCTCCTTTGGGGGAAATTCCTAGACTTGTTAGCCATAATTAATTAAGTTGAATTCCCAGGACAGCCAGCTAGGCGGAGTAGTGAATAGAGTACCAGATCTGGAGTTGGGAAGACTCATCTTCCTGAGTTCAAAGTCAGTCTCAGACACTTTCTGTGTGACCCTGGATAAGTCACTTCACCCTGTTTGCCTCAGTTTCCTCATCTGTAAAATAAGCTGCAGGAGGAAATGGCAAACTACTCCAGTATCTCTGCCAAGAAAACCCCAAATGGGGTCATGGAGAGTCAGACACAACTGAACAACAATCCCAGGAGTTAAACAGGGGACTTAGGAAATTGAAATCTGTGAGAATAAGGAGCCTAATTCCCCTAACTATTGGTGAGACTTCCTTAGATCTGAACCTTGTTAAACTATAAATTAGGGAGTGGTCAGGTACACTAGCCCTTTCGACAGCTATTGATTTCTCTACATTAGATATTTATTAGTATTCTCCAAGGTACCTGGTATATGGCCTTACTAACTAGTTAATAGTCTCACAAAAGGTGCCCACACACAATGTGTTGATCGACTGTCTTCTGTATCATGGTGTCTTTGAACCCATATGATTGAGTCCAGTAAGCTCCTGATGCTGTAAGGATTGTGAAGAGGGACCTTTTCGCTCCTCAAGAATCAGTATTTTGTACTGGAAAGAAAATTAGGTCTAGATTCAGAAAGCTTGGGTTCAAATTCTAGCTCTTAGTAGGCAGACTTGGGCAAGTCACAACTTCTTTGGGCTTGGGAGTCTAAACCTCTGTGTAAAGGGCTGCCCAAGAGAATTGTTGCAGTTCTCAAAATAAAGTCAGGACTTGAGAACAAAAGATTGATGTGGTTGGTGACATCTTAGAGAGACTCCATCTACTTTATTTATTCTCGCTTTTCTCTCTCCTTTTTATTCCATGAGGGATCTGAAAAATCTAGAGGAAGGGAAGGAATTTTTAAAATCCATTTTTTAAGACCTAGATTGACCTTTTGCCATTTATTGGAAGGTAGTCCTTGAAATTATTTTTGAAGGGATCAGAAATGAAAGAGTAATTACAAGGACTTCCTAACCCTAAGTCAAATGGAGTCCTAGAACAGAAACCCTGATCAACTGATGAGCAGGAGGAAGGATGTTCAAAGACACACAGAGCACCTCTAGGTTCCACTTTGATGGCCAGCAGATCCGTGGACCAAAAAACTCACCTCTGCAGACTCTGACTTTGTGTATTCACAGGTTCTTCTACTTAAGGAAAGAAAACAACTAATGTTGTCTGCCTTGTCTATCGACTGAGTGTGCAAACAGCCCGCCTTTCCCACTGAAGGAGCTGAAATGTAAGTGTTAAAGCTCTGAATTAAGTGAGATAACAGAGCCTCTTTTTCCTTTTATGGGGAAGAAAGAGCACCTCAGCTGAGGATTCTTGCTGCAGCCAGAAGCTACTAGCAGAGAAAAGTTCTGCAATTGTCAATCAATCAATCAACATTTATTAAGTTCCTACTATGTACCAGTCACTGTGCTTAGTGCTGAGTACAAAAGGAACTCACAAGCTAATCAAGTTTCTAGCAGGGATCACGAGATCAACAGGGCAACACCTAGCAGAGACTGCACACCCAGCATGAGCCACAATATCAGTGGAGCAATGAGATGCCATCACCAGCAGAAATAAGAGTTATATGACTCTCTACTTGTGTGCCCTGGCACCAATGCTCTCTCTGCCCCGTCATCATTGCCTCCATCTTTATCCACATCTACATTTAAGTAAACACATGTTTCCTATGGGTGTGATATCTCACTCATGGGTTCTGGTCAAACATGGTCTCCAAATGTGGGCTCCCTACATATGTTTGTACTCTCCCCACCAATTATGTGTGTATTTGTGAGACATTGTGCCCCCTGTTTATGGGAAAGTTGTCATATTGTTACTATGCTCTTTCATTAAATACCCTTGCTTCCAACAAATTGTTTCCTCTGTCTCACTAATAAAAGTAAACACAATGATGGTGGCTAATGAGCTGAGGTTTTGAGTTTACTCAGACCCACAAAATATCTTTAATATGTTGTCTCTTTTGAATCCAAAAATAATAAAAGTGATGGTGCCCCTAGGTGCTACATGGGGAGGTTGAACTAGATCATCTCTAAGGTCCATTCCCTATTAACCTCAAGCCCTAGGAGTCACTAAAATGTTCTCCATGCTGGAACTTCTATGGCCTTCTTCAACACAAAATTTCTTAGGTCATCTTATTGAAAGCCTGTTATACCAAATGGTTTATTTATAAAATGTTGCTACTTCCTCATTAGGCTTACAGGCCCTAGTGAACTCAACAGATTGACCATTCAAGTAAATGACAAACAAGAGGGGGTTAATTCCCTGCATAAACTCAGCCAGTTAGAATTTTCTAGCTCTCCAAAGCTGTCCTCACAAACTCTGAATTGTTATTCTAGCATCAAAGTCTTTAAATTAATTTCTCTAGCCCATGTAATGTGCTTCAATATACCAACACATTAAGGCTTTCTATACCAAAATAGAATAAAACATTTTCTCTGAAGGAAGTGAAATTTGGTTTTTTTTAAAATTCAGTCCTTGACTATGATCATAAGATCATAGATTTATTTAGAACAAAAAGGGGCCTAGGAGGGCATCAAATCCAGCCTCTCATTTTATAGACAAGGTGACTAAGATCCAAAGAGAAATAAGTGATTTACCTAAGGTCAAACAGTGTCTGTGGTAGGATTAGAACCCAGATCTTCCTGCCCCCAAGTCCAATGCTCTCTCTGCTACATCATCACCGCCTCCATCTTTATCCACTTCTACATTTAAGTAAAAATTTCATTAGCTTTCTGGGAATTAAAATTTATAAGACATTCTATACTAAATATAAATTGGAATAGACAAAGAAAGCACCAAATCCATCTAATACAAGCTATTCATTCGTAAAGCATTTTGCAGACTCTAAGGTGCTGTATGAATGGACGCTGCCATCATTATTATCATCAGCTGGCACATACAGGGTCTAAGGTTTCTAAAACACTGTTACAAATATCTTCTCATTTGGTCCTCTCAACAGCCCTATAAAGTAGGTCTCATAGCTGTTATTCTCCCCATGACACCAGGCTGCTTCCACTCACATTTCCATCTTTTAGAACAGACCCTATGAAAACCAAGAGAAAATCCCATCATGATTTATGGCTCCCAGGAGGATTTCTGTGCTCTATCTACCGCCTCCTTTTTCTCTCTTCTTCATGACCCCCTACCACAGCCAAAGTTGACTTATCACACTAATCTCCTAATAGTCTTATTCTCCAGGAATCTGTGCTGCATTAAGGAGTCACCATAAGGCAAAGTACAAAATTCCAAGTTAATCTCTTGACAGAAGATAAGGCAAGGTGTGCAGCTAAGCCAACAGCTTAGTTTTGCAGAACACGCCCTCATCCCTTTCCTTGAGACATAAAGGATAAAAACTTCTGTACTCAACCAGTCTGGGGCGTGGTCAGAATATTATCCACATGAGCTGTCACTCTGGACTCACCGAAGCTGAAGGATCTGAAGGATGTAGGAACCTCCCAGCCAGGATTGTGGCTGCTCCCTGGGCCAATGCTAAGTTTGTTTATAATGATAACATATTATATTATATATACATATGTTATATAATATATTATAACATATATTGTAATAATGTAAAACTAACGATGCATGGTGTGAGTGTCACAGGGCATGTGAGAAGCAGTGCCGTCATCAGTCAGTCAATAAGCATTTATTAAGAGGCTACTATGTGCCAGGCACTGCACTAAGTACTGATAATTCAAAGAAAGTAAAAGCTCCCAATGGAATGAAGGAAATAAAATGCAAATGACCGTGGACAAACAAGCTATATACAAGATAAATAGGAAATAATTGGCAAGGGAAGGCACTAGAACTCAGAGGGATTGGGAAAGGGGTCCCAGGTTAAAATCCCACCTCCATCACTTATCACCTTGGGCCTCTCTTCCACCTTTCTAGGCCCAGCTTCCTCAGCTGTAAAAAAAAAATTAGGCGTTGGATTAGGTGACCCCTAAGGTCCCTGGCCAGATCCATCCAAATCTATGATTCTATGTCAATAGAAGTGTTCTATCATCTTCTTTTCCTTCCCCCTCCCCTAGTCTGCCCTTATAGCAGGTCCTTCAGGCAAATGAATGAATGAAAAAAAAGCATGTATTAAATGCTTACTAAGTGCTAGAGATAGAGACAGAAATTTGTGTTGGTCCCTGCTCTCAAAGAGCGCAAATTCTAATCAGAAGAGACTAGGCATATAGAAGGGTTCAAGCGTAGGGTAGATGAGAAGGCCCAGGAGTCCTCAGAGTGTAGCCATGGGTCAGACAACAATACTCTCAGGTCTGGAGGGCATATCAGAAGGGTGGACGGCAAGAACCCAAGAGTCCTGTGTAGCAAAGCCAGGGAAGATAATAAGGAAAGCCTGGGTCAGGATTAGCCACCATCTTACTAGAAGGATTATAGCTGGTGACTCCCCGCTCATTGTTGTATCAGACCAGGACAAAAGAGTAGGCATTACCCATCCCTCCTGGGCACTGAAAGTTCAAGGCCAGCAGTATATGAGCGCTAGAGAGAGGACAGGCTGCCAGGATACATGGGAAATTCTGACATACACCAGGGATGGGGAACCTGTAGCATGAGACCCTGAAGCACAGGGCAGAGACAGGGATTCCAGGGACCAACCCTGAGAGGTAGGTGCTATTATTATCCCTTTTGCAGATGAGGAAGTGAAAGCAGACAGATGTTAAGTGCCATGCCCAGGGTCATACAGTTAATAAGTTAGTAAGTGTCTGAGGCAGGATATGAATTTGGCATCTTCTTGACTTGAGGTCCAGGGCTCATGTCCATCAGACTGGCCAAGATGACAAAAGACAAAGATGGCAAATATTGGAGGAGCTGTGGGAAAGCTGTGGATACGTTAGTGCTTCATTAGTGGAACTATGAATTGGACCAACTGTTCTGGAAACCAACTTAAACCATGCCCTAGAAGTCATGAAAATGAGCCTTTCTGAACCGGTGAAACCACTATTAGACCTATACTCCCCAAGAGATCAAAGAAAAAAAATGGCCCCTACACAAAAATCTTTATAGCATCTCTTTTTGACGTAGCAAAGAACTGGAAACTAGGAAGGTGCCCATCAAATGGAGAGTGGCCGAACAAATCATCACATATGAATGTGATGAAATACGAATTGTGACCTAATAACTCATGAAAGGGACAGCTTCAGAAAAACCCAGAAAAACTTGTAGGAAGATATACCGAATGAAGTGAGAAGAACCAGGAGGACAACTTATACAATAACAGTGATATTATAAGGACAAACAACTTTGAAAAACTTAACTCTGATCGATAAAATGACCGAAAGACTGGTGATGAAGCATGCAAACAGCCTCTCACCCAGAGAGGTCATGGGTCAAAGAGAAAAAAGGAGATGTTCATATTTTTTGATATGGACTGTCTGTTCATTCTGCTTGATGGTGCATATTTGCTACAAGGGTTTTGCCTTTCTTTATCTTTTCTTAGGAAAAATGGTGGTGGGAGGGAGAGGGAAATTAGGATACAGGATCAGAAACAAGGCTGGAGGAATTGCAGGCAGGTTAGATAGCTATGAAAGTGATAGGCTGCATTTCTTTAAAAGAAAAGCAATTTGTACCTAATAGAGATCTGCAATTTCATACAAAATCACCCCCTATTCTACAATGTATATGGAAATGCTTGTTTTATTTGGTGATTGCTAAGTTCAGATTTTTTTTGAAAAGAAAAAAACTGAATTAAAAAGTATTAGGGTTCCTTTGATCTTTTGGTTTGTACGACTGTAGTCATTGAGTACGTATATTGTTTCTCTGCTTCCTTCTCTCTGCATCATTTATCCGAATCTTCCCGAGTCTTTCTGAATTCCTCATATTCCTCAGGTGCAACAATATTTATCACATCTGTGCACTCCAGTTCCTCCTCTGCCCTGCTCTTTCAACAAGAATTCAATCGACCTAAAGACCTGCTGCTACCCATTACTAGCAGGGCTGTGGCCTGCCTTCTCAAGGCTGGTAGCAAGGTAGGAAAATCAAAGAACGTGTTGCCTTCTTGGGAAGCCTTCAGGAATCCTGGGGATTTCATCTTCATGGGTCAGCCTGGTTCACACCATCCCTGACAAGCCTTAGTAGGTAGGAAAGTCACTCCTCCCTATCGCTTCCTGGAAGGGGGGGTGGGGTTCCACTTTTTTTTCACTTCACAAAGTCAAAAGACTTCCCAAGAAGCTCCACTGTGAGGACTTTGGCAGTCACACTTTCTGTCTTTTTTCAAGGCTAGTGGTCTGAGTCAGGCTGCTGGTACAGCTCACAGACAGCCTGGTGGCTCTGGAACTGAGCTGCTGAGGTCAAATTTGGGAAGAAAGGGACCATCCAGGAAATGCATTCTCTCTTGGACAAGCCACTCTAAACGCATGCTTTTATCTCAGGAGCCGGGATAGGCATTTTTCAAGATCCTGAAACGACACTTGTTGAATTGCTAGCACATTTTAAGCTCATCCACAAGATGGAAGAAGGTAAGACACTTTCCTCTGCATGTTACAAAGAGAGAGACAGAAAGAGACAGAGACAGAGATAGAGAGCAACAGAAAGACAGAGACAGAATGATGGTTTCTGTGGGAGGAAAATTACAGATTAAAATACATTATTCTGATATTGTCTCATCAAAAAACTCATCTATTGAAAATCTAGCATTTTACTTCTGGAAAACAAAGCATACTAGCAGAAATGTTAGCTCTTTGGGTTTTTTAATGTTCTATTCATGCCTTTTGGTTTTAAAGTATGTGATTTCAACATTCTTCCTCCCCCGGGGCCACAACCATTGAACTTTCCCTTGGAACATTATTTGGGGAAATTGCTAGAACTGTGCTTGAGAATGTATGAGGCAATCTGCTCCCCTAGACCCCCACCTCTCTACATAGTGAAGCAATGTGTTTCATCATGTGTTCATAGCATCTGAGATTTAGAGCTGGAAGGTACCTTAGAAAGCTCAGAGTTTAATCTCCCTAATTTTACAGATTAATGAACTGAAGACCAAAGAAGGGAAGTAACCAGGTCACAGAACCCAGGTCCTCTGTAACTCCAAATCTCATGCTTTCTACCATGTGTTACCATGTGTCCTAAGACATTCTGCTGCTCTGCTTTCTTCACTTTGCACCAGTTCATATGACCTCTCATGCTCCATCATGATAATAACATGTACATTCATCTGCCACCATTTTTATAGCTGGGCTCTCACTTTGCGTTCAGTCTTACTACCACAAAAAAAAAGTTTCTGTCAGTCAGTCAACAAGCATTTATTAGACACTTAGTATGGGCCAGACAGTGTTAAGTTTTACAGATACAAAGAAAGGCAAAACCAAGGTCCCTGCCTTCAAGCAGGAGGAGGAGGAGACATTAAGGAGGTAACCAAGCACATACAAGATATAGACAGTCAGTTCTGGTGTAATGCTTGTTTTCAAAATGCAAAAATTGTTCCGATAAATTTGACATGTTAGAGAACAATTTGAGGATAACGTAAATTTTGCATTTGCTTATGCCCTGTTTCATCTGCAAAAAACACTAGCTCAGGGCAGAAAACAAACTGAGTCAAGTAGGATGTACACACATACCGCAAACATCTCCTGGCTAGTTCACCTTGTGTATTATCCTACAAGGTTGTATTTTTCCATTCTTTCACATTTGTGAGCTTCTCTATATAGAAAAAAAAAAAACCTATTTGACACCTAGCTAGGCGGTGCAGTAGATAAAGTACCAGGACAAAAGTCAGGAAGACTCATCTTCACAAGCCCAAATCTGGCTTCAGACACTTACTAACTGTGTGACCCTGGGCAAGTCACTTAATGCTATTTGCCTCAGTTTCCTCATCTGTAAAATGAGCTGGAGAAGGAAATGACAAAACATTCCAGTATCTTTGCCAAGAGAACCTCAAATGGGGTCATGAAGAGTCAGACACAACTGAACAAAACCAACACCAATGGAATATTCATACTGACCAATCATCCCATACTCATTCCTTCTGGCTGGCCCACTTTTTCTCAATCATATATTTCCTCAATAATATTCCCACTTCCACTTCTGCAAAATGGGGAAAATAATGCTGGTGACACCTAATTTATCTCTTCACAGTGCTTCTGCAAGTAAAAGTATTTTATAAGCTGTTAATACTTTAGAAATGCCTGTGATCGTTGTTTTCTAACGTTTCTAACATTTTCTTTGAGAAAGCATTTTTGTAAGTCCAGGTGCTTGATGGTCTATGCACCCCACCCCTTCCTAATTATGTAGGTTTAGGCAAAGTACTTGTTCTGTGTGCCTCAGTTTCTCTTTCTGTAAAATAACAAATGTTGAGCATTGGGGTGGAAGAACAAGTACATGGTGGACATTCCTGGAGAGCCAGAAGGGATATTACTGGATTATTATCCAGTCTCTCCTCCCGGTTTTATACGTGGAGAAATTGTGACACATTGATTGACTCCCTGATTAGGTCCCCTCCAGCTCAGAAATCCTGTGATGATTTCTTATCCAGCCTCTCAGATTCCTTTTTCTTCTTCATTCATCCTCCCATTATTATGAGCAGTCTTTCTTTTTTTTTTACCCCATTTTTCTTTTTCTTGCTCCCATCTTTGGCTGTTTCCTCACTTACCAATCCATGAGGTTGGGCCTGAGGATTTTTAAGCTTTAAATCCTCAGACTCCTTGGCTCCACCCCCATTCTACTCTATAATGAGGTCATGATTTACCTCTGGGTTTAGCCCTGGACCACAGGGTGGGTGGGTGTGGTTTCCCTTGTAAACAGGACCACATCCTGCTACACCTTTCATTTCCTTTTAACTCTTCCAAAGCTGAGTTTGTACTCAGAGACTTTTTTTTCTTCCATTTTTCTTTGTCATTTTTTAAAATAAAGGTTTTTGCAAGGCTTTCTCCAAGATTTTTTAAGGCTGGCCACTCTCCTTCCTCCCCCAATGTTTTTATCCAAATGAAATGAAATGAAAATAATGGTCCCAGTGCCCAGGCTCTTATTTCAAACCTAGTTAGCCCTTAAGAAATTACCTTTCATTTGATTCCTAACTAGGATCCTGGGTCTAGAGCTGGCAGGAACCATTGTCTAGCTCAACCTACTCACTTTAAAAATGAGGAAACTGAGGCCCAGAGAGGTGGGAGTAGGGGTCCAAGGAGTGCCTCTAAAAAGACTTAGAGACCTATGGTGCTTGCCCAGGTTAGGATCAGTGACAAGTGATGCAACATTAGGAATAAAGTGAAAAAGTGAAGTTTGCTTTAGATTTGGTCAAACCAGACCCAGGCTTGGTTCCCAGAGCTTGCCAATTACATCCTCATTTGCCTAGAACAACACAAGAGATAAGAATGAAGAGAGAAGAACACGGTGGGGGGGACTGACGCTTAGCTCTTGGGGGATGGACGACTTAAAGCTTTTGGACAGTGTCTTTATTTTTTTTCTCTCTCAGAATCCAAACAGGAGAAACCAGAAGGAGGCAGCTTGAGAAAATCCCCCTTTAACTTATTCATGAACCAGCTACAGAGGAAAAAATCCTCTGAGAAAGAGGGGAAGTCCCAGAGCTCCTTGGTCAGCAGATTGTTCAAGGGGTCTAAACCCAACCCTCTCAAAACTGACCTCCAGAAGGAGAGCATCAAGCTGGAAACAACAGACTCCCAACCTGATGAGGAGATGGAGTCTGAGGCTGAGACTGAAACCAAAATTGAGACTGACTCTGAGACACTAACCACCTCAAAAACAGGTAACCTCTGATGAATTTTACACTGTTGCTGTTTTTCTTAATGACAACTTAATTCTGAAAAATGTGAAAGGTTGTACTAAGGAGCCATCTTACAGCTGTGGATGATTTTTCTTTGTATCCTGTTGTATACAAGAACAGCATCCTGTTGTTCTTTTAAGCCATCTTGGTTTTGAAGCTGGAGTGAGGTGTCCCTTTCCAACAGAAGTCCTCAATCCTTTTGGTGTCGTGGATCCCTATGGCAGTGCTTGGTGAAGTCTATGGATCCCATATCTAAATAATATTCTTAAATAACTGAAGGTAATGATCAATTTCACTTAGCAAAAATAGAGGCGTAATTTTTTTTCTTATTTAAGATTACAGATCCTTTGCAATCTATCCATGGCCCCAGGCTACAGATCCTGGGTTGAGGACCCTTGATTTAAAAGAAGGCAGCCTGGTATTCAGTGAAATTCTGTTCTGTTTTTGGCAATTGAAAAGAGCGGATGCCATCTTGGGTTGCATTAAAGGAGGCATAGTTCCCATTGGACTTTGTCCTAGTCAGACCACATCTGCAGTTTTCTGTTAAGTTTGGAGCAGGACAGTGAAAACCTGGAGGGTATCCATAGGAGGGCAATCGGGATGGTGAGGGAACCATATGGGGATCATATTAGGAAACAACTGGGGATGTTTAGCCTAGATAAGGTCACCAGAGAGAGAAATGAAAAGAAGCCCAGGACAGAACCTTGGGGAACCAATATATGGCTGATGAACTAGCAAAGGAGTCTGAGGAGAATTGGTTGGACAGAAGAGGCTAATGTCACAGAACTCCAGAAAGGAGAGAGTGTATTCAAGGAAAAAGTGGTTAACAGTGTCAAATGCAGCTGGTGATGATAATTATAATAAAGGGGAAGAGGAGAAGGAGAAGAGGAGGAAGAAGAAGGGTGAGGAAGAGGAGGAAGAGAAGAAGAAGAAGAAAAGGAGGATGAAGAAGAGGAGGAGGAAGAGAAGAAAAGGAGAAGGAAGCAATACATATAAATATATATAAATATACATGCATATGTGTATATATATATATATATATATATGTATATATCACTTTAAGGTTTGTGAAGTACTGTTCATATATTACCACATTTGATTCTCACAGCAGCCCTGTGAGGTAGTTACGATCGCTATCCCCATTTTACAGATGAAGAAACCAAGGCTCAAAGACATTAGGTGACTTTTCCAGTGTCACACATCTATCATGTTTGAGGCTGAATTCAAACTCAGAACTTCCAAAATTGATTGAAAAACTTAAAGGCTGAAAAAATAGCATCAGATTTGGCCATGAAGAGATCACTGGTAACTTTGGAGACAGCAATTTAATTGAGTGAAGTTAAAAGTCAGATTGAAAAGGACTGAATAGTGACTGAGAAGAGAGGCAATATAGACAGCTTTTTGTGGATTTTAGGCTGAGAAAGGGAGGAAAGATGTAGTATGAATCCTTGAGCAGATGGTAGGGTCTAATGAAAGTCTTTTTTAAAATTGTATTTTATTTTTCCAATTACATGTAAAGACAATTTTTAACATTCATTTTTTTATAAAATTGAGTTCCAATTTTCTCCCCTCCTTAAGACAGAAAGCAATTTGATATAGGTTATATATGTGCAATTACGTAAAACATTTTTCCATGTTAGTCACGTTGTGAAAGAAGAAACAAAACAAAAGGGAAAAAACCACTAAAAAAAGTGAAAATAGTATGCTTCAGTCTGCATTCAGACTCCATTGGTTCCTTTTCTGGATATGGATAGAATTTTCCATCATGAGTCCTTTGGAACTGTCTTGGATCATTGTATTGCTGAGAAGAGCTAAATCAATCACAGTTGATCATGGCACAATGTTGCGGTTACTGTGTTGCTGTTAACGTTCTCCTAGTTCTGCTCACTTCACTTTGCATCAGTTCATGTAAGTCTTTTCAGATTTTTAACGAAGGGGAAAGACCCAGACATTTTTGAAGGAGGCAGGCAAACAAACACTAGTTAGAGAGAGGTTGAAGATTTGAGAAGAGTAAGATGTTTGAGGAAGCCACCTGCTGATAGAGATGGGAGAGGAGGCGATTAAGGGAGTATAAACAGGGGTTAGCATGGGCAAGAGGAAGGACTACATAATTGTCAAATACTGAAGTAAAGGAAGAAGTTAGGGCTGACCCTCCTCTAGCGCATCTGAAGAAGAGGATGTAGTGGGAGGTGTGGGGAGAAGTGGTCAGTGCTTGGCCAGGCTGTGGGAAGCCTTCACAAAACATGCTTGTTCTACTGATAAGATCATTATAACTAAATCACTATTAACTTCTAAATGGCACCATATCTTAATTTTAGGGTAAGTAGCCAGGACAAATAAATAACCTCCAGAGTCCTGGCCTTACAGATGTAAGTACAAATAACACCTGGAAATATCACAGAAGTGCTGATGAAATGTGAAGAACTCTAGGAAATAAAATCTCTATTTCAAGGAGAATATATGAAACGTTTCTTTTTTTGAGTCAATAGTATTTGTTCAGACAAATATAAAAAGTGGGTGGAGGGATGGTAGCTATATGTACCTACCAAGCCAGATACCATATAAAATAGCTACAAATATTTATTTAATATAATAATATTTCATAAAATATAGTGTTGATAAAATAATAGATATTTATTCATAAGAACTATGACCTTAAAAACACAAAATAAATGTAATAATAATTGTTACTGTTCATCCTTGTCCAACTCTCTGTGACCCCATGTGGGGTTTTCTTGGCAGAGATACTGGAGTGGTTCTCCATTCCCTTCTACACCTCAGATTTACACCTTGGACAGTTGGTTTGTGGATCATAGATTAAGAGCAGGAAGAGACTTCAGATACTATCTAGTCCATCCCACTCATTTTTTTAAAGATTAGTAAACTGAGGCCCAGAGAGGTTAAGTGAATTTTCTAAGGTCACACTATTAGCAAAGCCAAGAGTTGAACCCACATCCTCTGATTTTGTGCCTTAGTTGTCTTCCACCCCTGAAATACTCTCCCTCCTCTTCTCCACTTCCTAGCTTCAAGTCTCTGCTAAAACCTCATTTTCTGTAAGAAGATTTTTCCAATGCCCCTTAAGAGTGGTGCTTCCTCTCTGAAATCACCTCTGATGTATCTGGTATATGTCTGGTTGTTTTCATGTTGTCTCCCCCATTAGACTGTGACGCCCTTAAGGAAGGTCTTTTGCCTTTCTTGGCTTCATCAGTGCTTAGCCAGTGTCTGGCACACAGTAGGAGCTTTATAAATCCTCGTCAACTTGACTCAGACACCAAGTCTGGCATCCTTTCCACTCTACCATTCCGTCCCTCAGATGATGATGGCCAGTCTGAGCAATCCACAAACTTAGGGACAGGTGCCGGGACTCTTCAGCTGGTGACTAAGCTTACTTATGATGCTTCACAGAAAATGGAAAAGTGATTATGTGTGTAGCCATGGGATGTTCATTATTGGACTGCATGTAATATGTGCTTTGGAAAGAATATAACTTAATTATGTATTAAGTAAAAGTTATGATTTGCTATATATTATGTGCTACAATAGTTATATCAATGATATCGCCCATGATATCTTCTAAAATAAAGAAAGAAAAATAGCACAGTTACCATGCCTCTCTACATATGGCCTATGCATATATGTGCGCTATATATATATATATATATATATATATATATATATATATATACCTATATCCAGCAGATGTATGTATATATTGCATTATATATTACTTTATCACTACTGTGATAAAATGCAATGTTATATATGTGTTACTGATAATATATTCTAAGAATCATTTATTATATAAGCAGTGCTTTAGTTTAAATGTCTGTACTACTAACTGTATTTTTTTATTGTATTCTAAATATCCCACTGCCAAAAGAGCTCCTGTTTACTGCATGTCCTTATGACATGAGTAATTACGATACCTTGGAGAAAATTACCAGCAACCATATAATATATTAATTTCAATTATTCAAAATTCAAAATTATTCAAAAATTATTCAAAAAATTCAAAAATTCAATTCAGGATACTGATGATGTTTCGTTGTAGATGTTTAAACACAACCCTATGTAATTTTCTAAAACTGCAAACTAATTTACTTGAAGTAAAGAATTTAAAGAGAATAGAGGAAGACTAGGAGGTAATGGAGTAGTGGTGGTAGAAGACAGGATAAAAGGTTACTAGCCTTTTCAGTCTTTTCTAACTAATCAAGTAATTCATATAGAATGAAGGAGAATGATAGGTGGAAATCAAAAGTAATTTCCTCATCACAATTTAACTCAGCATCTTTCCTACTTTAAAAAGTAGAGCCATGGGGACATTTTCTCCAGTTTGAGTTACAGTAAGGAATGACAATTAAAATAGACTTCTGACAATAAGAAAGATGAAAGTTGAACTAAAGGAGGAAAAAGAAAAAGTAGATAAGAACAGAATTCATAGAGTAGATATGATCTTAGCTTGGCCATGTGCTACCTTCTGGTGCAATCTGAGGGGAAGAGATTCTTTGTCATTGGCTGTAAGAGCTGCAGCTTTCCCCTGTCATAGAGAGGCTTACTAAGCACAACATTCCCAGTGGATGGTAGACACGAGTATTAAACATCCCTGAACCCAACTGGAGACAAGCTGGAATGAAGAAGAGGTGCCCCACAGAGTACAGTGTTTAATGATGCTCATTTAGGAGCAGACCCAGCAGATGACAGTGCTATGACATCACCAAAGGACCCTGATGGTTCTACAGCACTGGATAGATAAATTGCCTTTGTACCTGGATGTCCTGGACACACATATCCCCATGTGTATATGTTCCACGTGTGATGCTTTGCACGTTCCCCTTTCCTATTAAAAAAACAATATATGGAAGGGTGAGCAACAAGTCCATAGACAAAGATAGGAGGAAGCTGTTCTGTTGTTACTTTTTTCCCTGCTGTTATTCTATTTCATTAAATGCCTTTGCTTTTGAACAAAGTGTATCTTCTAGCTTTCTTGTTAAACGTAAGCTCGTTGATAGGAGCTTCTGAGCTATAATTTAGAGGATTCTACTAGCAAAGTAGCTAGAACATGGCTACTTTGAGCATCTTCAAGTGAGAGGGATCCAAGATGCTACAAATTGCATCTTGCAATTTGTAATGCAATTTGCAAACTAATTTAAAGTACAATTACTATTGGTGTTACCCTCATACCTTGCACAGTATCTTGTACACCGTGAGACTGTGGTTTCCAATGGAGTGAAGGAATGAATCTTTCAATAACTACAAATCCCTCTTGATTTTTATGCCACAGTAGAGTCTCAGTCACTTGGTACAGAAACGGATTTAGAAGCCAATACAACTAAGATGGAACAGTTCCTGCAGAAGCTGGGAAAGAAGCCCAACAGCAGAAGCATCGATCTGAACAACTGTGGATTGACATCAACTGACGCCGCTGAACTCGGTGGGTATATACAAGAGAAATGGACTGAGAACAAACTCTTATTAGCCTGGGGACTACAGACAAGCAGCAAAACCTCTCAGAGCCTAGGCTTCCCTGTCTCCAAAATGAGAATAGTAATAATATTTGTGTTATTAACACATATCACATGTCATATGTTATATATTTATTCTAGATTCAAAGAGTTTACATTGAGTTTATAGGACAGTCTCCTTTGGTTCCTGTTCCCTCTTGGTGGTATCATCCAGCTCTTAATTGCCTTTTGCTCCATAGACAACATCTGTTGTTGCAGATTAAATGAGTCCTCAGAACACACTGATGAACTGGATCCCTGCCTCGGCCCCAGAAGGCATGCCATGTGTGGCTTTTTAATTACCCATGGAGTAAAAAGTCGCATTATCAGCAAGAAACATCTGCTTGGCCTAAATTTGAGCCTGGGTGGGAAGAGAGATGACCTTGGTTTCTCTCTCCAAGGATTATTCATCTAACTAAACTCTGTGTCTATCCTGATATGGAAATACCATGCACGTAGTATCTACAAATAAAAAAGCACGTATCTAGGTTTGTTTTGCAGAAGGGGGTTGTTTTCGTTGTTTTACCAAAGTGTCATGTCACTGCATAGGAAAAGGAGACTGTAGTAGGAGGCTGCCATAACTAGCCAAGATGGCACCTGTTATTGTGTATTGTGTATGTAGCCTTGGGCAAGTCATTTTCCCTTTTGGGGGCCTCACTTTTTTCATATGGGACAGGGATCCCTTCATGGTCTCATATGAGGCCACCTGTAGTCCCATAAAAAAGCAATTCTAAAATTCAAATATTATAAACTCCTCTATTATAGCTGGAATGAATTTACTTCAGCCTATTCATTTGATAGATGTGGAAGCCAAGGTCCAGAGAGGGGAAGCAATTTGCCTAAGTTGATACTGTTAATTAGTGGCCAAGTTGGGCTGGAATTCAAGTCTCCCAACTCCTAAGCTCTTTCTGTTGTAGCAAAGAACCAATAATTTTTCTCTGCCACTATGGCATGTGACACACTATTCCTGTTAAAGGAATCATTACATTGTTTTAGCCTTTTGGTTTTATTTGGAATTTTGGAGATCCTTTGTTATTTTATATCCATTTTTTCCTAATATAATCATCAGCTGCCTTCCCACCCACATTCATTGAAGCCTTCCTGGCAACAAAGAAAAGCAGTTCTGACAAAGTAACTGAAAGAGGCATAAGAGATGATGAAAGGGATGAATTCAGAGAAACCTATTAAGATTTCTATGAACTGATTCAGAGTGAAGTAAGCAAAACCAGAAATACAAGTTTTACAATAACAATACTGTTGTAAAGAAAAAGAACTTTGAAAAACTTGAGAACTCTGATCAATGCAACAATGACCAACCATGTCCCCAGAAGACCAACGATGAATCATGCTACCTACCTTTTGCCAGGGAAGTGATGGACTAGATCTAAGTGCTGAATGAGACCTACCTTTTCAGATATCCAATGTACGGGTCTGTTTTGCTTGACTATACTTATTTGTTACAAAGAAGGGCTTAGGGAGCAAGGAGTAGTTATAGGGAGGAGTAAGAATGATGCCAAAAAAAATAACTGATAAAACATTTTAAAAATACACGGGAGAGAAGAGAAGGAAGTTCAGAAGGGTAAATGGACAACAAGAGCAGTATTATTACTACCAGGTTAAATTTCATTTATTATACATATATGTGTGTGTAGTGTATGCATACATATGTATGTATTTGTGTATTACATGAATATGTAATCTTCATGATTTTATATTCAATCCTCTTTTATCCTTCTTTTATCTTCTTTTATCTTTTTATTTGTTCTTTTACTATTCTTTTTCTTCTTTAATTATCACTTTCTAATAGTGGGTTTATGTATTTATAACAGGCCTCTGAATGTATTGATAAACTGGAGCCCTACATAGGCCCCAAAGGTATGCCATATATGGCTTTTTAACTATCCATGGAGTAAAAAGTACCACCATCATCAGGAAACATCTCCTTGGCCTAAATTTGAGCCTTAATGGGAAGAGAGATTACTTTGGCTTTTCCCTCCAAGAATTATTCATTTAGCCAAACTCTGTGTCTATCTTGACATGGAAATAATGAGGAATAATATCTACAAATAAAAAGAACACAGCTTTCTTTTTTTTGTAGGGGGAAGGGGAAGAGCAATATTTGTAAACAAGAAAAGCGGTTACTCCCTTTGTCAGTGGCAGTCCTATCTGCCCTGTAGACTAGTCAAGATTACCCTTAAAAATTATTGAATCCATCCTTGAGATATAATTGACTCGAGTCCTTGATGTTACTTCCATTCCAAATCCAGCCCATGTGGAGGCCAGAGATGCCCTCCTTCAGCCCGAAATGGCCCCAGCATGGCAGCAGCTGAAGTAAGAAGTGGGGCAGCTGGGCTCTGAATCAATGCTAAATGTCTTTTCCATGCCACGGCTAAATCAGCCTCCCGTTGTTGAGTGTTAAGTGATCTATAAATGTCCCATTTCATTCCATTTCCAAACATGAAGTCTTGAATCAGGCCCAGATGACAGCACTCTCTATGGCTTGGTCCCCTGCCCCTCAAACTCTTCCAATCAACTGTTTCTTTTTAGCCAAAGTCTCAGTTCTTCCTCACCCTTCCTCTTCAGGGAAGTGGGAGGGGAGGAGGTCTTTAAATTTGTGTGGGGAGAGTAAAAGCACTGAAGATACCTTAAAGTTTATTGTTCAGTCATTTTCAATCATGTCTGACCTTTCACCACTTCTTCCTCCAGTTCATTTTACAGATGAGGAAACTGAGGCAAACAGGGTTATATTACACGCCCAAGGTCACACAGCTAGTAAGTGTCTGAAGTCATATTTGAAGTTAGGAAGACTCACCTTCCTGACTCCAGGACCTGTGCTGTATCCATTGAGCTACCTAGCTTCCCCAATACCTGAATTTAGAAGCTCTCACTCCAGCTCTTTCACCAACAAGGACTACCATAGGCTCAGTTTTCTCTAGGTCAGAATTGATTTGATTTTGCTTTGCTTTTGGGAAGCTATAAAAATATGAATCAATAAAACCTCATTTCTATCTAGCTCCAATCTTCATGTTCAGAATGTTCTTAGAAATTATGAAAATCTCTCTCTCTCCCTAGATATATTGCCACTCACCTGCCTCTCTCTCAGCTATATTTAAACCTGAAGGGTACACAAAAATCAGTACTGCAAGGGACAGCCATTGGTCTTAGCCGAACAAGTTTCTTTTAAAATAAGTGACAAAAGAGAACAGGAAATGGCAAAGTAAATTCAACTCTCCATAAAGAGAGGAGGCCGCAAAGTGTGGAAGTATAGAATTCATTGAGTTCTGTCTCCATCCCATAACGCTCTGGACGGCTCTATCCAGCTCAAGCTCAGCCCAAATAACAAACAGTTCTTTTGTGGGAGTTACAATGTCCTCCTCTCCTTACTTCCCAGATTGTCCCGACTAAAGCTGCTTGTTGGAGGAGGCTGTGACCTTGGGTGTTAAGCAGTCCCTGCCTTCTCACACCATCTCCTCTGCTTCTCTCTACAGTACTGCTAGACCTCATGTATCCTCCACAGTGCACTTGCTTACTGCTCACCTCTCCACATCCTTTAGGATAAAACACACAGTCATAGCTCCTTCAATTTGTGAGTCAGAGAACATGGGGCTTTCTGCCCTGATTCACCACCATAGTCTTTATTCATTCCCAATCTTTGGCCAAAGGGATCCTACATTTACATATGACAATGTCATGTTTGTTGATATTTGTCAAAATCTTAACTTTTAAAAATAATTTTTATTATTAATAATTAAATAATAAATTACTTTATAATGAATAATTATATATAACATTATATAATATATAATATAAATAAAATAATTAATAATTAAAAACCAACTAAAAAATGACCAAATATGACAGCATAATTGGGGACTGGCCAATGAATACAACCACATTTGAAATATTCCTCGCTCAGTCTTTTGCCTCCATACTTAGAGAAGGACAAATATGCTTCAACATCTGTTCTCTGGGACCAAAATTGGCCATTGTATTTTATTGAAGTTCAGCTGACTTTTAGTGTTATTTTCATTTACACTGTTGCAGTCACCGTGTATCTTGGTTTTGCTCTCTTCATTGTGCATACACATTTTCTGGAGGGATATCATACTATGCTTATTTACTCAAGGAATTAAATCCAGAGTAAACACACTGTTTGTACTGCAGGAAATAAAAGCACACCCCACCCTTCTTTCTTTATCGTGCATGACAAAATATGCAAAAAAAAAAAAAAAAGGTCAGTGAGCAATGAACAAGTAGTCTTTTTAATAAAATTTTTATCTTTTGTTCTTATATCACCTTCCCTTCCCAGTGTATCCTCCCCCTGCCCCATCTACAGTAACCCTGTATCAGAAAGAATAAAAAAAGAATGAAAGAAAGGCAGTTCAGTAAAAATAAGGAGGTAATCTAGCCCAGCATGTATACACAGTTGAACAATTACTGTCCAGCGACACCCAGGAATTTGATGCGCATGCCTGTTGCCTTCTATTTCCTCCTAGTTGCTTTATTGCCTCTTCTCCCAGACCTGGAAGAACTGGATATTTCCTGGAATGACTTCATAGGCGGAGCTCTCAAGCCAATCATGCTGCAAATTCATCATGTCAGCAAGTTAAAAGTCCTCCGACTGAGTAACTGTAGACTCACAACCGATGATGTCTTAGCATTGGGTATGATGCATGTTTTCTTGAAAGAGGAAATATGGAGAATTCTCAGTTAGGGACAGTGCAAACTGAAATCACAGAGGCCTCATGTCTATACACTCATCCCCAGACACGACCAGGAAACCATTTAGAATATCCGCCATGCTTTCACCAGAATTTCTCTCCCTTAATGACAATAACAAAAGTAATGAATGGAAATCAAGGAAAAATTCATTAAGCACCTACTTATTAGACAAGGCACCATTTGGGGCACTGGAAGAGAAATGAAAAAGACAGGGTCTCTGGCCTCAAAGAGCTTACCTTCTAACTGGGGACAGATGAAAGAAACACAAAGAACTTTAACACATATTTGAAGAAGATGATGACTGCATAGGAGAGAAGCCAATGAGGTGTCAGGGCTGAGGGAGAAGAAGGCGGCATCTGAGCAGGGCATCCAGCTCAATTCAATTCGACAAACACCTGCTCTGTGCCACTCATTGTGCTAAGTGCCAGGGATACAAATACAGAAATGAAACCATTCTTTCCCTGAGGGAGCTTACATTGTCTTAGTGGGTTACAATGTCAAGACAGATAAGTAAATACAGCGTATAAAAGAGGACAATACGCTATCTTCTATTTTCTTGATTTAGGGAACTCCCAGAAGAGGAACTTCCCTCTGCCAACCAGTTAGCATACTCTCTACAATCTAGAGTCTTAGCAGAACTGCCTAGAGCACTGAAAAGTTAAGTGACTTGCCCAGGGTCGCTCAGTCAGGATGCGTGTATCGATAAAGAAAGATCATTGTGTCCATGCTCTCCTTCTCTTTTTAGAGACAGGCTGAACCCAGATCTTTCTAGTTTTAAGACTTGCTGCCCCCAAACAAGTATATACAAAGGATTTTTAAGAGGTAATGATAATAACTAGCAATAGCAATAATAACTGGCTAGCATTCACATAATACCTACTATGTGTCAGGTAGAGAGTACATTGGTCCCACTAGTGGACCAATGGTGCAATTCCCGAAGCCTTCTTCTTGAATTAATCTATGAAGAAGGAGTTAATAGGTAAAGGGAAGAGTGCAAAAGGCCTTGGGTAGGAAGTGGTACTTGGGAAGGGAGAGCTTCTTAGTGACAGAACTAAAGAGAAAGTTCATGACAGACGGGGGAACCCACTTGGTTATTGCCACAGTCCAGAGATGGAACCTTGATAACAAAACACAGTGAGTGGACCACTTTAATTGAATATAATACGCACAGGATAAGATGGAATAAAAAGGCAATGATTTTAACAAGCAGAGCTGGGGATCAGGAATACTTTTGGCTTAAGGGAGAGCTTAACCAAAACTTGACAGAAGTGGGAAAGCACAGGATAACTTGGGAAATAATGAGGGACACAGTTTGGCTATTGTATGGAAAACATGAAAGGGAACTCGAAAGAGTAGGTTGTGGCCAAAGTGTGAAGAGCTTTGGGTGCCAAGTAAAGAATGTGGACTTTATTTGGAAGGCAATGGAGAGCCACTGAAGGTTTTTTAGTAGGAAAGTCCCATGATCAGTTATGGATTAGAATGGTTAATATAGAAGATGTGTGTAGGTTGATTAGAGAGAGGGGACACTGAAGGCAATGAGACCAGTTGGAAAGCTTCTGCATTCAATCAAGTGAGCCATGATGAAGTCTTGACCTAGCTTAGTGGTACTGGTAATATAAAGGACCCATAGGATTGAAAAATGGGGAGGTAGGATTTAGCAACTGACTGAATGTGAGGACTGAGGGAAAAGCTGGAAAGAGAGAAGACTCTCCTTTATGCCCTCTTATGGAGGCTCTGGACACTCAATGCCCCTTGGTTGTACCCACATAATTTGCACCTTGGTCCTGTCTGCCCTCCTCTGGTTAGGCCCCACACTTCAGACCTATCCTATTTACTCTTCTCCCTGTCAAAAACATAACTGTTCTATATTCTCCAGATCCCTCATAGACTTACACAGTTAGAGCTCCCTTGCTGAAATGACCTCTACTCAGCAAGGAAATACATTTGCCTGCCTGGTTGCTCCCTCTGCTCTTCCCTCCCTCCCTCAGCCCCGGCAGCCGAGAAGTTCTTTGGTTTCTTGTTCACCCAGGCCTAGGAATCCCTTTCCGTCACATTGCTTTCTCCATAGTTTGGTTCCCCAGGAACAGTCTAAGCATCCCGTCTCGACTTTCCCCCAACCACTACACCGTACTGCTCTCAGGCTACTCATTTCTAATACTCCATCATTCTGTCTCTGTTGGCTCAAATAAGCATGGTATCCATGGAGTCAAAGTGGGCTACGTCTCTCAGAGGGCCAGCAAAATGCCCTGTCTCACTTCTAATCCTGGCAACTCAAAGCCATACCCAGCTGAGTTCCTGGGGGCTTCTTTCCCCATTTGCCCACCAGGTTGTATAGAATCCTGAGTTGACTTGGATTCATGCCTAGTTTCTTACAGGAGAAGCCCTCAAAACTACCCCAGACCTAGAAGAACTCAATGTATCCTGGAACAATAAAGTGGGAGGAAACCTGAGCCGGATCCTCCAGGGAATCCAAGAGGGGAGCAAGGTCCAAATCCTAAAGCTGATGGACTGTGACCTCACAGCAGAAGATGCAGTATCTGTAGGTGAGTGGCCCTTGGGAAGAGTGAGCCAAAGGCCGAGGGTGGGAGAGCTCCCAGGATTAGGTAGCGCATCAAAAGCTGTTCAGCAGGTTTTTGTCCCTCCTCCCTGAATTAAAAAATACATCTTATCATTGCTTTATTCCAATTAATTTCATAATCTGTATTTTTCCCCTTTTTTTCCAGGTCAGGTGCTGCTCCGCATGCAGAATCTTGAAGTGTTTGATCTTTCCATAAATAGAAACATTGGCTGCAGGCTAACTAGTATTGTGCAGGGGCTGCAAAACACCCCAAGGTTGAAAGTATTAAAGTTACAGACCTGTGGATTAACTCAAGACAGCATCCAGATTTTAGGTGAATCCTTGGGATAAGTCATGACCTTTGACATTTGAGACCCCCGGCAACTGTTCCCAGATCTCAGATGTCTCCCTAAAGTCGGATGCATAGGCTATTTCCCATATGAGGAATACACTCCCTCCTCACCTCCACTTGACACACCTGGAGATGAGCCTCTCGGACCTTGGTAAAGCTGGTCCTTGGACAAGGACATGAAGGCCGTCTCTGGGTCCATACTTCCCAAACCTGCCAGAGCTCACACCCCAAGGTCATAGCTTTCAGCAATCAATAAGAATGTATTAAAAGCTTGCTGTGTACCAGTCAGGAACAGAGTGACCTCCACACCAGGGTAAGGCATCCCAAGATGTTAGTGAAAGGCTTGCAAGAAGAAGCCCCCATGGACAGAGCGAGCCTTGGAAACCAGAAGAGCTAGGGTCAGGTCTCACCTCTGACACATATGGGCCGAGGGGTGCCGGGCAAGGGCTGAAACTCTCAGGGCTTTAGGCCACTCTCTAGCACTCTGAGCTGTAGAGAAGATGCCAACCCGCATTGGCAGAGGGCATTTCTTCATCTGTGAGTCCTGTCCCTAGCCCTTGTAAGTCACACAACAAACAAATCTTTGGGGAAATTAGGTAAATGCCCACACGGACAATGTTATCGTCATCATTAAAGGAGACAAAGGCACTGAGCCTCTCCAAATTCACAGTTGCTTCAAAAACATTATATTCAAAAGTGTTATGTACCATGTGCCAGGCACTGTGCTAGTGCTTTACAAACACAACCTGGGACAGTTGAGGAAACTGAGACAAATACAGGTTTAACCACACAGCTAGTCAATGTCTGGTGCTGCATTTGAACTCAGGTCTTCCCAACTATAGGCCTACCACTTTTTATTTGGCTCCCTTGAATCCAATAACTAACCAAGAATCAGGGTTTATTCTCTGACTTCAGGTTTGCTCAAGCTGCCGGCCAGGGAGGGAGACAATCTGGGGAGCAGAGGGTATCACTTAGCCATAGAGAGGTGATCCGCCATCACCTCTGAAAACCGGCCTCAGAGCCAGAAGCTCAAAGATGGCTTCTGGCCCACGTGGACCGTGTGACCCTGGGCACGACATTCGATGCCTCAGTAGCAGAGTGGTGACCAGTCTGCATTGGGAGAAGTGGCCTCCTCCTCAGGAGCTCCCTGTACCACTGAAATCATTGTCCAGCATTGTTATTCAGTAGCAGGAGGGATGGGGTCAATTCTGAAACCAAAAAAAGGGGGGGTGGGTTTCTTGTCTTTTTGTTGTTCAGACGCTTCAATTGTGTCTGACTCTCCCTGCCCCCATCTGGGGTTTTCTTGGCAGAGATACTGGAGTGGTTTGCCATTTCCTTCTCCAGCTCGTTTTAAAGATGAGGAAACTGAGTTAAGTGACTTGCTGAGGGTCACAAAGCTAGTAAATGTCAGAAGCTGGATTTGAACCCAGGTCTACCTCAGGTTAAAATTCATCCTCTACCTAGAGCTGCTTGATGCTAAGTGACCTGTAGGAAATGAAGTGAACAAAATGTAAAACTAACTGGGGCCTTCGAGATTGTCAAGTCCATTCCCTTCCATTTGTCCGTGCCCCAGGTCACACAGGGGATCACTCCCCTTCCACTCCACCCTCACTTGCTTGCACGGGCTGGAGCCAGTAAAGCTCTACCCCAATCCCCACTGCTTCCTGCCCCAACATATTGTCTCCAGCCTGGGAAAGCTGGCAGCTTGAGCAAACCTGTAATCGGAGAATAAAAAGGCTGATCCTTGGGGAGGCTTTGGTGGGTCATAGGATTCAAAGGAGTTAAAGTGTCACTGCAGACACAGCACAGTGAGAAAGGAAGCTCTCAGTGAAGTCTTTTTTATTTTTTGAGGCAATCAGGGTTAAGTGACTTGCCCAGGATCACACAGCTGGTAAGTATCTGAGGCCAGATTCGAGTTCCTGACGCCATCAAGGAAGTTTTAAAAGCAAGAGGTTCCCAGCTACTTTTCTACCACAAGGAACAGCGTATACTTTTTCATTTTCTCACCATCTGCAGGATGTCAGAAAGGGATTCTTCTTTTCTTGGCAGGCGCAGCTTTTGGACATTTGCCCAAGTTAAGGACATTGGACCTGTCCGGCAATAAGGAGGTGGGGGGAGGATTTCAAGACTCTGTCACCCACTTGGCTCATCTGAAGCATCTCCATGTTTTGGATCTTCACCAGTGTTCCTTATCCGAAGAGGATGTAGCATCTCTGAGTAAGAGCTGAGGAGGAGATCCACAAGTGTAGGCCGCTGACCATTGACTGCCCAATTTCATTGCTACGTAGGAACTTCCTCCCTCCTCTGCCCTGAGCCCCGGCAGCAAAATGTGTGCGTGAAGGGTGGGCCCCCTAATTAAGCAAGAGCGTCCGGGATCCCGAGGCAAGGGTATTTACTTCGAGGGCATCTCAGGCGGAGGTGGGTTTGAATCCTGTTCTGCTATTAACTGGCTGTGTGACCTTGCACACTTGGCTTCCCCTCCATGTCCTCATCTGTAAGGTGAGGTGGACGGAAATGCTGGTTAGAAAACTCCTTCTGGTTTTAAATCCTACAGGAGCGAAGCTTGTGTTTGTGCCTTCAATCTCCTTTTTCTCTGCTTTGTCTCCATAGGCATTCTCTCTCCCCACCCAGCCTACCCTTCTTTCTTTTCCTCTTCCTCTCACGGCATAATTAATAATAATAACTATATAAGCTATCACTTATATAATGCTTTAAGGTTACAAATATTATCTCATTTGGTCCTCACAACCGTCCTGGGAAGGTAGGTATTAGCTCTATTTTACAGATGAGGAAACTGAGGCAGAGATTAAGTAACCTGCCCAGGATCACAAGGCTAGCAAGCGTCTGAGGCTGGATGGGAACTCAGGTCTTCAAGTCTAATGCCTATTTGAGAGGGGGAGGTAGTGCGAGTGGAAATTGTTTGTTTGTTTTAGCAAAGACACCTATTTTTTCCAATTTGACAGCCAATCAGAAATCAGAGGAGGTGTGCATGTGAGAACATATACCAGGCAATTTAAGGTACACACAGCACTTTTCATCCCTCACGACAGCACGGTGAGTTTGTTCCTGCAGGTATCGTCCCCATTTTAAAGTTTTAGAAACCAAAGCTTAGAGACACTAAGTAATTTGCTCATGGCCAAATAGCTAATAAATATCAGAGGCAGGATTTGAACCCAGGCCTTCATGATTCTAACAGTTGACCTCTACACAATGGTGCAGGGGATAGAGTACTGGGGCTTGGAATTGACCTCAGACTCTTACTAGCTGTGTGATCCTGGGCAAGTCACTTAACCCTGTTTGCCTCATTTCCTCATCTGTAAAATGGGGATAATAACACCTACCTCCCAGATCGTTGCAAGGATCAAGTGAGATAATGTTTGTAAAGGGCACTTGGCATAGCGCCGGGTACACTGTAGGTGCTCAATAAATGCATCCACCCTTTCCCTTTTCCCCCTCTACCTGACATTATGCCTGGGGTATCATAGGACGATAAGTTCAGATTTGGAAGCCTTATTTTATTGACGAGGCTATTGAATCCCAGAGAGGTTAAGAGACTTCATGGGATGACGGATCTAAGAGACCGCTGAGTCAAAACTCGTTTTACTAAGGAGGACACCAAGGCAAAGAACGAGACCTCAGGCACTCGGCCAGGGTCACAGCTAGAAGCGTCTGTAGATAAAGAAAGATCATCAGAGCCATTTCGTCTTCCAAAAGGATGATTTAAGAGATAGCGGAGCTCGGGTCTCAGCAGGATACTGAGAACTTTGTCCTAGCTATCTACCTCTCTCTGCACTATCACTAAAGAGGAGCCTTCCTGTCCCCTGACAAATAGTTGGGAAACAAAGAATTCTCTTAATCTCATTCTGTTACATTTCGACGAGATAAAAATGAATCAAGCTGTCTTCCCAACGCACAGGCCAGAGTTAATGGTGACTTCTTGGATCTGATCCTTTGGGAGGGCGCTAGAGAACGTCCAGTCTCAGGGCAGTAGTAGACCTTGCTGCTCTCCCATCGTCCACTCACGGACGTGTCACTCTGTCATGTTTTCAAAGCCCAGGTCATCCCTTTACTCTCCAGTCTTAAGGAGCTGGATCTGTCGGCCAACAAGAAGGTGGGAGGCTCTTCGGAAAATCTCCTCAGCAGGCTGCGGTTCTTACCAGAGTTGGCCACCTTAGCCATCAACGGCTGCGCCTTAGGGAAGGAAGCATTCACAGCTCTTGGTAAGGTAACTCTCCCGGCGCTGAGCTTGCCCTGTGGAGATGCCTAGGGGAGGGAATCTAACTTTTTTTGTAATGTGGGCATGCTCTTTCTCCTCATAAGCAGTATCACGTTGAAAATGGATACTTCCCTGCCACCACCATGGCTTTCCCCTCCTGCCACCACCCTTCCTCAACCCCATGCTCTCCTGGGCACTTGGGACTGGCTATCCCTCAGGTGTTGAGACTGTATTCTCTGAGGAAGGAAACATTCTTTTCCTGGTGCAATTGTACCTGAAGGGGCCAACTGTCTTCTGTGTCTCCTCCCTGCTCCCACCCGACCCACTGAGCTCAGTATCTTTCCCCCCTCCACCTTCTCTATGACTGCGGTGGGCAATACCATCTTCTTCAACCCTCGGGTTCACAGTCTTGGAGTCATCCTGGACTCTGAAATATCTTACAGCCCCCACCCCACCCATATCCACTTGGTTGCCAAGGGCTATCCATTGTACCTTTGCAACATCTCTCCAATATGCCCCCTTCTCTCCTCTGACACCGCCCCCACTCTGGTGAGGGCCCTCATCACCCCACTCCTGGACCATTGTAATGATCTGCCAGTGGGTCCACCTGCCTCAGTCTCTCCCCACTCCAATTCCTTCTCCATTCAGCTCTTAAGGTGCTGACCATGTCAAACCCCTCCCCCACCAATAGACTCCAGCAACTCCCTAACATCAACAGGAGCGACTATAAAATCCTTCGTCTGGCATTTTTATAACCTGCCTCCCCCTTCCGAGTCTTCTTACATCTCGCACCCCAACCTCCACATGCTCTTCAATCCTACAGCATCGTCCTCCTGGCTGTTCCTTACACAATACTCTCTATCTCCTGACTCCAGGCATTTTCTCTAGCTGTCCCTCAAGCCTGGAACACCCTCCCTCCTCATCTCTTCCTCCTGGCTTCCTTCAAGTTCCAGCTAAAATCCCACCCTCTACAGGAAGTCCTTCCCAATCCCTCTCAATTCTAGTACCTTCAAACTCTTAATTCTTTCCTATTTATCCTGTACATAGCCTGTTTATACAGTTATGTGCATGTTACCACAGATGAAAGTTGTGTTACCATACTCGAAGTAACTTTGTCCTTGCTTTTAGCAGTAGGGAGCAAATTACCTGAGAAGATTTGACTAAGGTGAACCTTAAGGAATAGCCTCTTCAAAAATATTTCTGATATAAATGTGTTATCTAGGTCTTTGTCTCCTCCACCCAAAAGAGGAGTAAAGAAAATAAATCCTGGGAAAGCAGTTACTTGAAACCTAAACTGTTATTTTCCTAACATGTCTAAATCAAAATAAATAACCTCGACTTAGAGTATTTACAGAAGAGGGAAAGCAGAGATTAAACAGCCGCGTTAACCTGTTAGATCCCAGCACATTTCTTTAACTCAAGCTCCATTTGTTTTTCCTTGGAACCAACTCATGGTGTTTTCTCCAAGAAAACAGAAGTTGTTCATGTTTATACCTTTTTCAGCTGAAGCCTCCATGTATCTCCCTGCTCTGAAGATACTTGACCTTTCTTGGAATAAGTATGTTGGAGGAAACCTAAATCTGCTTTTGGAGACTCTGAAACTTTCGGCTGCCCTCCGAGTGCTAAGACTGAGAAGCTGCTCCCTGGTCGCTGAAGATATGGCTCTCCTGGGTATGTATTTACCCATTACAATGAAGTCCTGGCATGTAGAGCCTACATTCCAATATTGTGGAAATTATGTGGAAATAGTATTAAGTGGGGAGTCGAAGGACAAAGGTGTGATTCCTGGCTCTGCAACTTACTGTCTGTGTGACCCTGGACAAGTCACTCAACTCTCCTTATCAGTAAAAGCTAGGGCTTATAGAAAAATACTTTAAAAGTCCCTTCTAGCTCTAAAACTGAGACGGTTTGTGTTTGTATATGTATGTATATACGTATGTATGCGTATGTATGCATATGTATATATTTATATATGTGTATGTATACATGTGGTCATTTAAAAGGGGACAACAATTTGGGTGTAGGAATTCAGGGCAAAAGTCACCAGCCCCATTTTGTAGCCTTCAGTATGGCTAAGTGAAAGTATACAATTATCTATGTGGTTCTTCCATAGTACCCAGGGCATACTGGGAGGAACTTAATCACTTCAACCCAAACATAGAGGTCTACTTTCTGCCAATACCTTCCGTGCTGCTACCGCCATCTGCTGCTTATTTGTTAAATTATAGCAAAGTGGCTTCTTCCCCAAAGGGGTTTATAGCTCTCTGGTGAGCTCCTCTTCTCAAAGCCTCTGAGCTATTCTTTTATGAGTCAGACCCACAACCCCATACAGTCAGCCCAGTAAGAATCCCTCAGATCTGTGCTTTTGGCTTCTTTGTTTCCCCCTCAGCAGGAGCTCTACCAGACCAGTTTGGGGCTAGGATGACAAATTCCTTTTAACTCCTCTCTTGTCCCTGGATGCATGCAGATCTCCCTAGAATTTCCCCTAATCACACTGGAAGGTCAGAGTGGGTCTGAATGTCTTTATCTTGCATTCCTAAATCCAAACTGCAGTTCTCACCACCCCTAACCCCTTACAAGCACTGGTTTCCAGGCTTATAAGATCAGAAAGGGAGGAAGGAAACAATTCTGTTGCAAAAGTACCTTCAGACCCCAAGATGAAGGTGTAATCTAAGAAGAAGGGGCAGCTAGGTGGTGCAGTGAGCCCTGGAGTCAGAAGGACCTGAGTTCAAATCTGGCCTCAGACACTTGACACTTACTAGCTGTGTGACCTTGGGCAAGTAACTTAACCCCAATTGCTCTGCCTTCCCCCCTGCAAAAAAAAAATAATCTAAGAAGAAACAACTGCATAATTCTTACTCAATACTAGGCCATCCATGCCTGGAATGATTGCCTCATCTCCACTTTCTACTGAAAATCCCTAGTTTCCTTCAAAGCTCGGCTGAAGAGGTAGCTAGACACAAAGCCTTTCCTGATCCCCCCTATCTTCAGCTGCTAGTGCCTCCCCTACACATCATCTTGCATTTTTGTATGGATTTTATATATGCACACATGTATATGTACACACATAAAACACACACACATATACATATGTGTGTGTTGTTGTTGTTCTGCAGGCATTTTTCAGTCATGTCTGACTCTTTGTGACCCCATTTGGGGTTTTCTTGGCAGAGATACTGGAGTGTTTTGCCATTTCCTTCTCCAGCTCATTTTACAGATGGGGAAACTGAGGCAAATAGGGTTAAGTGACTTTCGCAGGGTCACACAGCTAGTAAGTGTCTGAGGTCAAATTTGAACCTGAGTTCAAAATTCAGAAGATGAATTTTCCTAACTCCAAGCCCTGCACTCTATCCACTGTGCCACCTAACTGATACACACACACACACACACGTAAATAGACATGTACACACACATATGTTGTCTCCATTGATAGAATGTAAGCTTCCCATTATGTCCCCAAAGGTATTAAATTGTGCATACCCATTGACCCAGCAATACCGACACCATGCCTATACCCCCAAAGAGACCAAAGGAAGAAGAAAGGACTCATGTGTACAAAAATCTTTATAGCAGTTTTTTTATGGTAGCAAAGTACTGGCAACTAAAGGAGTTACCAACAATTAGGGAATAGCTAAAAAAAAAATTGGTATGTGAATATAATAGTTGTAAGAAATAATTATAGGAGTGGTTCCAGAGAAATCTGGGGAGATTCCTATGAACTGTTGGAGAGTGAAGTGAGAAGAGCCAAGAAAACAATTTATATAATAATATCGCAAAGAGAAACAGCTTTGAAAGACTTAAGAACCCTGATCCACGCAATGACCAGCCATGATTCCAGAGGACTGATGATGAAGCATGCTATTCAATCCTTGACAAAGAGGGGATAGACTCAGCATACAGAATGAGACATATTTTTCAGACATGGTTAATTTGGGAATTTATTTTGCTTGACTACACATATTTGTTAAAAGGATCTTGTTTCAATTTAATTTTTTCCCCCAATGGGAGGTGAAGAAGTAGGAAAGAGAGAAATTGATTTTTTTAATTAAAAAAGAAAAGAAAATTAGAAAGAAAAAAAAAGGAAGAGGATGTATGTTCCTTGAGCATAGGGACCCAGCACCAAGCATAAAGCCTGACATGGAGACTGGGACAGTGTATGCACCCGTGCTTTCATTAGGATAGACAATTCTCAAAGGAGGAAATTCCTCCTCCCAAAGCGAGCTGGCACATCCCAACTCAGTGTTGGAGTTTCCTGGAATCTTGGGAGATGAAGAGACTTGCTCAGTTTCATAATTTACGTGGGCCAGAGGCTAGATTGATGCCATGTCTTCCTAATGCCCCACTGCCGCTCCCCAAGTAAACAGTGCTTTCTGTTTGCTTTTTTCAGCATCTGTTATACAAACCGGTCATCTCACCAGCCTGCAACAGCTGGACCTGAGCTATAACGACAGCGTTTCAGATCAAGGCTGGGCTACATTTAGTCAAAATGTGCCGCTCTTGAAGGAGCTGACTGAGCTGGATATCAGCCTTCGGCCGGCCAACTTTCGGGAATGTGGACTGTGGTTTGGACATTTGCTGAATGGTTTGACCAAACTGCCCATGCTCTCTGAGCTAGGAATCCAAAGGTGGAGGATCCCAGAGCCTCAGATGGAAGACCTGGAGCATTTCAACCGCAATCACAAAAGAAGCCTCCACTTTGACTATGGTGGATTCTAGTGACATCTGTCATCCCAGGACTAAAAAGAAAAATCTGCCATTAATAATAATCCCTCACTGTCATTTCCGTGGCACTTGGAGGCTTACAAAGCATTTCCTCACACTGACTCTGGGAGGTACGCCCGCCCTGTGATTACTCTCCTGCCTGTTCACAGATGAGGGCCCTGAGGCTCGGAGGTTAAGCAACAGCCCGTGGCTAATAAGAGGTAGGGGCAGATCGAGGAAGACCTGACGCTAGACAATCCACTTTCAAACTGCCTCAGTCTTGCTTTCCTCATCGATAACACAGGGATAATGACAAAAGCACCCCCCTCCCAGGGCTGTCGTTAGCGGTAGTAACAGTGATAGTGAGTTATCACTTTAAGGTTTGCAAATGTTTGACACAGGTTACCTCATTCGATCCTCTCAACATTACTGGGAAGCAAGTGCTATTATTACCCATATTTTAGAGATGAGGAGACTGAGGCACAGATTGGTTAGTGAAGCCTGGCCCTCTGGCTCCAAATGGAATACTCTTTAAACAGTAGTGCACTGCTCACGGAAAAACTTTCAGATTTAATAAAAACATAACATACAGACCAGAAGGGTGATGGTCTTACCATGTACTCTACCCTCTTCAGACCAGACCTGGCATGTTGGGGTCGTAGGAAAAAATATTGACAAACTGGAGAGCATCCGAAGGTGGGCGACCATGATGGGAAGGGGGCTGGAAACCATCACAGTGAAAGCCATGGGAGATTTTAGCCTAGAGAAGAAAAGACCTTTAGGAAAGACATGATTGCTGACTTCAAAGATGATTGTGAGAGACTATCATGTGGATGGAGAATTACACTTTTACTTGGCCCCATAGGACAGAACTGAGAACAATAAAGATTCACTGAGGCAGATTTAGGTTGGAGATGATGAAAACTATCCACACAGAGAAAACAAAGTGGATGAGGAACCACTGCTGTCAGGATTATGACGTGCAGGTAGATGGGAAGCTGAGAGAACTCATCTAAGCAGTTCATACGGCTTGAATAGACACTGTAAGTGGAAAACAAATTGGGTCCAGAATTAAACAGGTGGAAGAGAGATGGCTTTCATAAATTGGAAATTTTCTTTAATGGCTCCAAACATCTTAAAGAAACAAAAGTCTATTTTGTAAAAATATACTTTTAGCCTTTATAATATTAAAAGATGTTAATATATCAATATATTTTGCTTTTGCATTACCTATATTTCCTGCATATTCCTCTTCTCTCTCCTCCCAGGGAGCCACCCTCTATAACATAGAATTGGTCCATGTTTCTAATAGCAACATCCTACTGATGTTGATTGTTGTTTTTGGTATGGTTGCGAATGATGGAAAAATATACTCTCTGAAGAATTAAAAATTAGTATTACTCAGAGAATTAAAAATGAGTATTATTCAGAGTGGGCAGCTAGATGGCTCAGTGGACAGTGCTGGGCCTAGAGTCAGGAAGACTTGAGTTCAAATCCAGCCTGCAGATACAAAGAAGAACATTAAATAATCCCTGCCCTCAAAGAGCGTACAGACTAACATGAGACGTTTACTAATTAAACATCTTGGAGACAACCACAAATAGGGTAGATATGAAAGCCTTTTAATGCTTACCACAGTGTTCAAGAGTCCAATGACGGGTAGCCTCATCTTCCTTTCTGCCGACCATGGTCAGGGCATCATCCATTTTTTAAAAGTCCATCAAGAAAAAAAGGGTTATTTCTTTTTGCCTTTGGCAGCTGCTTTTTCTTTTTCCCCTTTCTTTTTTTGCTTGTCTTTGGGAGATCCCTTTCCCTTCTTTTGCAGTTTTAATAGTTCTTCGTTTGACCCCAAGCCCTTCCTCACTCTTACTCCTCTGTACCAAGCCTGAATCTGAAAAGGAAATCAAGTCCGGTGTTATTCCGCATGATGACTGAGCAGACAAGTCACAGCCTAATCATATCTTACTTCTAATACACAGTCATCAAAACTAAGGGAAGAAAATTGGACCCCATAAGATCACATTCTATCTCCTGTCCCGATACCCCTCCATGAACTATTCTGCTAGGAATGTTTTCCTTCTTCATGGCTACCTCCTGGGATCAGTTCGTTAAGAAACATTTATTAAGTGCTTACTATGTGACAGGCTCTGTGCAAAGTGCTGGAAACACAAAGGCAAAAGATCATTCCTGCCCTCAAGATGCTTGCAACTTAATGGGGGAAGACAAGGGAAGCAGGAAACGTTCTTGGTATGGGATAAGAGGGCATTATGAAGAAATCCAGAGGTGTTTGGCCAGATATGAAATGAAGAGGTGACTAACCTGAGCACCCTCCTTAAATGGAAATCCTGTGAGGCATCCTCAATCCTCCAATGAGAGAGAGAGACAGAGAGAGAGACAGAGAGGGAGAAAGAGACAGAGACACAAAGAGAGACACAGTGAGAGAGAGCCCAAGGACAGAGGGGACTGAGAAGACGGGAATTCCAGGGCTGAAGTGATCTTGCAGAAAGAAGAAAGACAAATCTAGAGGGAAATATTTGCCCGTGTATAATAGCCAAGCTTTTCATAATTCAGCATAACTTTAAATCAAAACAGCTGAGGAAAAGGGCAATCAACAGGAGAAATCCTGAGCTCTCCAGAAGCACGGCTCTAGTCTAGATTGCCTACTTCAGAATGCTTTGTATTCTCTCCTAGAGCCTTGTTTCTGGGTGATGTCAGAGCTCCTCCCAATATTCTACCCCTCTGAGATGGGGAAGATGTTCTCGGGGCAGGGGAACAAATTTGAGAACAGGGCAATTGGGGGAATGGTCCAAAGCCAGATCCTGAGTCAGGGGAAAAGCTAAGTCCAGGACCTTAGATTTCAGATGCCTAGTCCATGGAATCCTTTCCAAATCATGTAATAGTATTAAGTTTATCCAGTGTTTGGTAAAGAGCTTGGCATAGTAGATGTTGTTGACTAACCAACCAAGTGGCCCCTATATTAAGCGAGTCTCGTTGGGTGAATCGCCTACAATTTTATATCTGAATATGTCTATGATTTTGTGAAGAACTCCCAGTATGAGAGCTCCCTCTACCTAGCAAGACAGCAAACTATTCATGACAATGTAAGTAAGTCCTAGAATAGGCAGGTTCTTCACCTTTTTTTGTCATGGCTCCTTTGGCAGTCTAGTGAAATCTATATGAGACCCCTTCTTAGGATAACGTTTTTAATTGCAGAAAATAGAATTCATAGGATTGCAAAGGAAACTCATGGCATGGAATACAATTTTTAAGAAAAGTTTGTGGACTCTAGCTTAAGAATCCCTGTTCTGAAGAGCTGCCTACAGCACCCAGGGGTTAAGTGACTTGCCCAGGGTGACATGACTCTTCCATGTACTAGGCCAGAACTCTAGCCACCAAGCACATGCTTCTGGAATTTATAGAATTTTGACCAGATGAGTTCTTTTTGTTTTGCATTTTTTGCTTCCAAATTCACAAGTGTGTCAGGTCAAGAGAAAAGAGAAGTAAAGGGAAGTGGGATAGAAGAAAGAGCCAGTAAAATACGGAATAAGATACTGGGACACACTCTTGGACATCTCACATCCTTCAAAGGAGAATGTCCACAAGCATCTCCCAATGTCTGATCCTCCTTAACAAATAAGACTATGTGATATCCCTAGACCAGACACACCTTACCGGGGGTCCATGAACTTTTAAAAAAATATCTTGAGGACTATATTTAATATAATTGATTTCCTTAGTAATTCTACATATCTTGTGTATTTAAAAGCATTACTTTCAGCAGGGGTCCATAAGCTTTGCCAGAAACATACAAACACACACACACACACACACACGTCTAGCATTGGGAGTGTTTACTGATTTTACCTTAGTGACTATAAAATTCTTGTATCTTTTTTCCCGTAAGTACTCCCATATTGCTGGAATGCCCATTCTACACACTTCTTCAGAAGGGTCTTCCATGGGATTTCCTTCGAGGTTGAGAACCTGGAGGCTCTCCAGACTATCCATTCTTTCTGGAAGTACAGACAATTGGTTGTTCTCAAGAATCAGCGTCTTCAAACCTAAAATACAAGAGAGGATTTACCTTTCCAAACCAAATGGCGATCTGTAGCCTAGTGCCAGCTACTTAAATATCACCTTCCTCTATTGTCACCTAATGAGTTCACTTCACATCTAGTAAGCACCTACTATGTGCCAGGCACTGTGCCAGGTGCTGAGAATCAAGGACAAAAAGGAGATAACCCCTACCCTCAGGAAGCTTATGTTCTTTAACAGATATGGAGGTGGGGGAGTGGAACCAAAGGCTTACTTTTCAGTACAACAGCATTCACCAGGCCTTGTAACAAGAGTAACCAAAGTCTTTCTATTGTACTGGCAGGGCTTGGAGGTGGGGGTAGAGAGTTTTATTTCCCTTTGCTTTGAATGGAGACACACAAACCTATCTTCTTTGTTCATTCCAGTGAAAGTTTCTAGGATCAGGATAAAGAAGTGTGTGTAATTAAGAAAATAGAATATGCAAAGATATTCAGATCAAGTCCTGGTCTGTCCATCTCTAAAAATAGGACAAGTAAAATACTTTGAGAATAAACTCATCAATATAATTACTTGAGTAGAACTTCAATGTCCGTAAGAATTTATTCCTTTCGTTTCCTGTGAGTGACTAGTTTATAAGATTTGGGGTAGAACCCACCATAATTGATCTAAACTTCTTCATAGAAGTGACTAACCTAAGGTGGCAACCACGGTTGAAGTGACTTGCCCAGGGTCACCCAGTTAGGAAGTGTCTGAGGCTGGATTTGAATTCAGGTCTTCCTAAGTCAAGGCCTGAAGCTCCCTTACCAAGTATTTACTGGATGTAAGATGTCCCCATGGTTTCACTAGAATATGCATGGCCTCTCGAAGGTAGAGACTATGCATTTAGTGCAGTGCCTGGGACACAGTAAGTGCTTAATAAAAACTTACTGACTTGACTAGGCAAGATTATAACAATGAATTTGAAGGAAGTGTTTGTAATGGAAAGTGGATAGGGCACTCAACTTGAAGACAGAAAGACCTAGGTTCAAATCCTACCATAATCCCATAAGCTGTGTTGACCAAGTCATCTGACCTCTCTGGGCCTCAGTCTCCTCACAGGTGAAGTGGGGGGAGGAGGGGGATGGTCTCAGTGGCCTCTAATTGCTGCCAGTTCAAAATCGGGGATCCTTTGATTTGGGTTCAGAAGACCTAGTGCTCTTACTTATTACCTGTGTGACCTCAAGCAAATCCCTGAACATTTCTGGGCCTCAGCTTCTTCATCTGCCAAATGAAAGGACTGGGCCCTGACATAGTGAAATATTTGGCCTTGGCCTCAGAATATGGAACACCTGGGTTCAAGCCCTGCTCTGACACACAGTTTGACCCTGGATAAGTGATCTGATCTTTCTTACATACAAAGTGCCATAGCCCTCCCTCGGGAGAAGTCATCTCCTCATTCCCCTAGACCAATGAAATCACAGGTTTAGTCCAATATGGCAGGGAGGGAGGGGGAAAAGGGGAGCCAGGAGGGAGGAAACTTATTACCTTTTAATTGACATATAGAGTCTGGAAGCTCCCTAATCTGATTGTTGTGAAGATCCAATAGTTGTAAGGTTCTCAGTGAACCTATGCCCACAGGTAAATACTCCAGGCTGTTGTTCTCAAAATATAGCTCTTTCAGATTCTGAAATATGATAAAACTTCAGTGTAAGAATTCTCAACTTGATAAATTAACCCCAGAATCATCTACAAGTCCTTTCCCCTTTGTATATTCTGATGAAGAACAACAAACAAATATTACTTCTGTCATCTGATTAGTGTGAAAGGCATGAATGTCTTTACCAGTGCCTGGCCCACCTTTTTCTGGTCATACATTTTTTTGATGATCTATCCTATGCTGTTTTTACTGTAGAACTGCTTGTCATGCGTTGCAAAACCTCTGCCCCTCTCCACTGACCTCTGAGTAATCATAAATTTTAATTCTTTGGAGAATGTAGTGTTCCAAGACTTACAGTCATATAATATTACTGCTGTTAATAAAGATGGTCCTTTGTTTTAGAGAGAAGCTTGGGGTCATTAAAAAAAATGTTGCAATTTCTCAAAGACTCTCCAGCCCCATCTCTGTTTCTGGCTCAATTATGGGTATAGATCATTCTCCATTTGTAGTATCTGTCATAGATAGATAGATAGATAGAAGATAGGTAAATAGATAAGATAGATAGATGATGGATAGATAGATAGAAGATAGGTAGATGATAGATAGAAGATAGGTAGATAAGAATGATGATAGATAGAAGATAGATAAATGATAGATAGATAGAAGATAGGTAGGTAGATAAGATAGAAGATAGGTAGATGGATAAGATAGATGATAGATAGATAGTAGATAGAAGATAGTTAGACAGATGAAGGATGGATAGATAGAAGGATGGATGAATAAATACAGATAGATATCCATATGTTACATAGATATATGTATATCTACATACACATATATGGATGAATTATATAGATTATCCTTCCAACTGCATACAATAATTTCTGGACAATAGACAATCTTCATCCACTTGGCTTTTCCTCTGTGGATGGTTAGGTCAAAATCTCTTGAGTGATTACAGATGTCATCCAGTAGGCTCTGTGCTATTTCAGGGTTTGATGCAAATGGCAAAATCTCATCCTCAGAGAAGGTAACAATAAGGTCTGAGATTTTTTTCTATATCTTTAATATCTTCCCTAAATTCCCTCAAAACTGAATCTTCTCTAGCATGGATTTCCTGGGAGTGGACCTGGTCTAGGAGTCACCTGCTCTCACCATCTTTGCTTTCTTCAGTGCTATTTCTACCTCCTCAAGAAGCTTATCTCAGAATGTGATTTTGGAATATAAGTACAGATTGTGGCTCCCTGGCCCTTGATGGTGGGAAAAATTTATCATAAAAAATATTTGCAGATCTTTCCCATCTTCTGGTCTTAGTTGTCCTATTTTTTTCTTTAAATATCCTTGGGTTGACTTTACAAAGTTGAATCTTTTACAAGTCTATCTTTATACTTGCTTTTTCATTGATCCCTGCCTTCCACTGCTTCTCACTGCTTTATGAGTCAATACTGTTCAAAATCGCCAATCATGCTTCCCTGTAAAATTTTAGTCATTATATTAGGGGCTGCTAGGTGGCAATGTGGAGAGAGCCTTGAGATTGGAGTCAGGAAGACCTGAACTCAAATGTACTCTCAGACACTTAGTAGCTGTGTGCCCCTGGGTAAGTCACTTAACCTCTGCCTGCCTTAGCTGCCTGAACTGTAAAATGGGGATAATACCATCATCTACATAGCAGGGTTGTTGTTAGGATCAAATGAGATAGTATTTGTAAAGCACATAGCACAGTGCCTAGCAAATGTTTATTCCCTTCCTCAATGTTTCACCCTTCAGCAAATTTGCAGGTCATAAGAGACAAGTTATAGAGAAAATAAGATAGGCCAAGTCATCTTTGATCATATTTTTGCCTTGTAGAGGGTGATCCTCTTTCAAATAGGGAGTGGATCATTTTAGACTTTGTAAAGACATACATTTTTGAATGGACTCATTTATGGGAAAGGATTCAGCCCCCAGACTCGAAAACTCTGATTTCCTGCCTCCCCTCTTGCAGGTGACAAGCCTCAGGTCTGAGGTCCTGAGGGAGCAGAATTAGAAAGGCTTCTGCCAGCCCTGAGATTCTCTGTTCTTTCTGGAAGAGCACAGCAGTACCACAAGCAAGAACTGCAGCTGAACCTGAAGCTACACCTGGTGGAGTCTTCAGCTGACCCTCAGGAAGCAAACTCAAGGAGTCTGGCAGATTAACCTATCCAGCAGAGACGTCATTACCTGGAAGAGAAAGTCGGGCTGAGCAAGTTGTCCAGCAAAGATGCCGTGGTCTGTAAGGAGCAAGCCCAGCCAAGTAACCTATCTCAAACAGATCCCATTTCCAGGGGTAAATGTTATGAAGAGAGAAAGCATATTGAGGTCCTGCAATTCCAGATTGTGAGCTGTCTTTGCTCCCTACACATATGCCCGACTCCCACTGTATTTGAAGTTTGTGATCACCCTTCTCCCACACATAGTATGTATTTGTAGGAGTATGGGTTTTAGGTTTGGGGGGGGGATGTTTTTTAACTACTGTTCTTCCTGTGCCTTTTGAGTAAATGCCTTTGCTAAGAGCTAATTGAGACAGCTGGCTAATCATTAATTGGAAGCATATCGGTGGGGGCTCATGAGCCATAGTTTTGAAATGATGGAGGCACAGGCTGCATATTTGAACCCTAGGCGTTCTCATATTTTTGGAGGCCCAATCTGTTTGAGCAGCCACTTCAGGGCCTGCTGTGATTACATTCACAGGTGAAATGGGATGCTGAATCCCATGCCCGCTCCATGTATCTTTCTAATTCACTCCATAACTGTCGGTTTCTTTCTTCACTTGATTCTCTATGTAACTGTGTAAGTCCATTTACTGCACTTCATTCAAACCTAAGCAGCATTGATTCACTTATGCATTCAGATTAATACATTCATCTCTTCAACAGAAATGTTCTCTCAGAGGTGCACTGTGGTTCTAAACTTTGGAACACCACAATCCCCAAGGAATTCAAGTTGTGAGTGACCCAGGGGTCAATGGAGGCAATGAATGGTGGGCAGACTATTTCCAACATTGACCTATACACAAGAAGTGGAAGTAGCGATATTATCCAGGAAATATATGCTTGAGGAAACAAGGTGGGCCAGCCCGAAGGAGTGAGTAGAGGATAACAGTTAGTCAGTGTGAATATTCCATTGTTTGTGGTGGTGTTCAGTCATTTTTCAGTCATGTCTAACTCTTTATGACCCCATTTGAGGTTTTCTTGGCAGAGATACTGGACTGGGTTGCCATTTCCTTCTCCAGCTCATTTTACAGATGAGGAAACTGAGGCAAACAGAGCTAAATGACTTGCTCAGGGTCATACAACCACTAAGTGTCTGAGACTAGATTTGAACTTAGGAAGATGAGTCTTCCTGACTCCAAACCCAGCACTCTATTGTGGCACCATCCCATTAGTACCATCAAAATGTAACAAGACCCAAAGAAAGGTTTCCAGCATGCTAGCTGGGCTCTCTGTTGTTGTTTGTCCTTCACCCTTGAAGAGGACTATAACATCATGGAGGTGATGCCATGACATGCAAATGAATCAGATTTAAGTGAGGGAGAGCTGTGCAAAGACACCAGCTTCACTTTCTCCTCCAGAGCCATCTGGGTCCAGTGGCCAGAAGAACTTTGGAAAGATATGAACAGGAATTACACAGGATGGGAAGACCTAGATATAGCATAAGTCTTCAGCAATGGGAAATGTGCCTGGATCAATGACATCACAGATCCATTGAGTTTTGAAGTCTACCAATAAAAATCGAATATTTTCTCCTTTCTTTCTTTCTTTTTGGAAGCAATCAGGGTTAAGTGACTTGCCCAGGGTCACACAGCTAGTAAGTGCCTGAGGCTGGACTTAAAGTCATGTCCTCCTGACTCCAGGGTCAGTGCTCTATCCACTGTACCACCTAGTTGCCCCAAAACTTGAGTATTTTTGGTGAATATTTCATTACATAAAGTTTTAATTCATACCGTTAGTTTCAGGATGTTTTCTGAGAGATAGGTCAGTTTGGTTCCTTGGTCCTGTCCCAGATATAGTTGTTCTAAAGATTCAATTAGCAAGATTTCCTCTGGAAATATAGTGAAATTATTTCCAGTTAGACCAAGGGCCTTCAGTTTGACAAGGTTGAACACCTCTGGAGGGACCTAGAGGCATTAAAAAAAGAGTGAAATTGTCAAAAATTGTTTGAACACAACAGGGCTTTGCTTTGGAAACAAACTATCACTAATCAACAGAATTCAGAGGCAATTCAGCCTCTGGATGAATCATGTTTGCAAACTCCATGGGATGAGTGGGGCCAGAGTTAGGAATGCATAGTTAACAGTCCTAAAAGTTGATTTATGGAGGTGTAAGAAAGTAACCTAGAAAGGTCAATCACTGTGAAAATTTTGTCCTAAAAAAAAGGGACTGCAAAAACACTTCTTAACCTCCATGCAAATGTATGAAACTTAACATGATCAAGGGCTTGAAGATCATGAAATGAAAAATGCTTTTTTTTAAAAAAAAAGCATATGCAGTAGTGAATTAGGGAACTATGCGTGTGGAATGTTGGGCATAGACTGTCAGACACAGACACTGTGGGTCAGCTGGTTTTTCTTGATTATCTTTCATTGTCCCAAGAGAGGGCATTTGTTGGTGGCAGTGGCATATGTCTCTGGATATGACTCTGCTGTAAAAACAAAAGGCATTGATAATAATTTTTTTTAAAAAAAAAGTATAGTGGTACAATAGTAGTAGTAGTAGTCAAGGAATAAATAAATAAGTGAATAGAGAGATATATGATAAGATGGATGGATGGATAGATAAAAAATGAATGAATGAATGAAGGATAGGTAGATGATTGATAGATGATAGGTAGGATAGATGGATGGATAGATGAATAAATGAAAGGATAAACACTGATGGATAGATAATAGGTAGCACATATATATGTATATACATATATGTATATATGTATGTATACATGGAGAGAGCGCACACTTTAAGGTTTGTGAGGTTTGTGCTATTTCCCACAAGAAGCCTGTGGTGTGTGGAGTGGCCATATTATTACCACCATTTTAACCGGGGCTCTAAGAGGGTTCATGACTTGCCCAAGGCCACACAGCTAGTGAATGCCTAAGGGTGTATTTGAATTCAAGCCTCCTAACTCCTTGGCAAGCATAGCATCACCACTTCTACCCTAGAAGATTTCCAACTCAGCTGTTGCTAAATGTGCTTGTGGCTTTTTTTAAAGAATAAGTAAAATTCAATTAAGAGACGTTTAAGCACACCCCTATTACATGCAGAGTGCTGTGCTTGCTGCTTAGGAGAAAGAAGATGAAAGATGATCCCAACCCTGTCCTTATTGAACTGAGGGGTAAAAGAGAACCAGAGCTGGGTTCAGGGCTGCTGCCTGCCCCATTTCAGCTTTGTCTGCCCAATCACTGGATTTCACAGGACCACAGAATTTCAGAGGTGGAAAGGACCTCAGTGGCCTTCATCTGGCCAATCTATACCTAACAAAGAACTCCCTCCACATTCTAGCCTTTGCTGGGTAGATTTACAAGAGCAAACAGACGGCATCCAGAGGAAGCCAATTCCACTTTGAGACAACTCTGATCATTGGGCATGTTTCCCTTTCTTCAGGTCTAAATTTGGCTCTTTACAACTGGCACTTAATGCTCCTCATTCTGCCCTCTGGGGACAAGCAGAACAAAGCTAATCCCTTTTTCCAGAGTCCTTTAAACTTGAACATAACTACCACATCTTCCTAGCTCCTCCAAGATAAACATCCCCTATTCCTGCAATCCATCCTACTACATAATGAACTCCATTTTCATGGAGAAACTTACAAACTAACTTGCTGTACTTAACTAACTTGTAGATGGCCCAACTACCTACTTCAAGACAGCTTGTAAAAGGCAAGCATCTTTGGCAGAGAATTTTATAATGAATGCTAAAAATTGTCTGGGAAATAGTGCTTGCAAGGTAAAAACACAGCAAGAAAAAAATCCATGGTGACTGCTAATTAGCCTTGGCCTGTTTTTCCATCTTCCTTTCTCTCCAGCTTTCCAGGCTCTTCCAGGAATGGGAACTGTGATGACAGCTGCCACCTGACTATTCAAGAACAATCCTGCCATACCTTCCGCATTGTCCTCAGCTCCCTGAAATTCACAAGATTTATAGCTACAAGACTCTAGAGATCATTTGGTCCAATTATTTCATCTTATAGGTAAAGGAACTGAGGCCCAGAGAGTGACTTTCCCAAGGTCACACAGCTTTCAAACAGCAGAGCTAGGATTCAACCCTAGATTCAAATTTTAGTGTTCTTTTCCAATCTCTATCCTGGCTAGAGTGTAGAAAATTCTTCTCTCTCAAATCAGTCGAGGAAAGCTTAGAATTTTTCAAGGGATCTTTATTAGGAAGTTTAGGAAAAAAGACCCCTTACAGAGTTTAGCCTAATTTAATTTGTAGATCCAATCACAGATCTGGGGAGGTGGCACAATCCATCCATCAATAAACACTGATCAAGCACCGTCTATATGCCAGGCACAACTTACAGGTATTGCCTTTTTCTTGCATTAACCCTACCCAAGTAAATATACCCCTCCTCCAAACCTGACACGGTTTGATCCTTGGATGCTTCCCCTATGCACTGGCTCATTTATCTCCCTCAAGCCCAATAGCTACACAAGTGGAAACAGAGAAGAAATACCCATTGCTATTCCTACCACCACCACAACCACGGAACAAGAAACCATTCTCAGGTGAACAGGATTTCAGAATTGGAAGGGATCATCCAAGGCCTAAACCCTTTTATGCACCCCTCTCCGGTGGCTATCCAGCCTTCCCTTCAAAGGTCTTTGGTGAAGGATGTCCTCAAACTCCCAGTGGTGGCCTGTCTACTTTGGGACAGCTGTAACTGGCAGGAAGTTTTCCCTTTTATCAAGACCAAACCTGCCCCACCTGTAACTTTCACCCAGCACTCCGCACTCCTCCCTCTAGAGGCAAGCAGAACAAATCTAATCCCTCTTCTATAAGTTAAGTACATGAAGTATAAGGACATGAAAATAGCTATTACACCACCCCAAATCTTTTCTTTTCCAAGATAAACATAGCTAGCTCCATCAACTGATAACAATACCTAACATTAATATAAGCTTTTAAGGTTTGCAAAGCACTTTACAAATAGTACCTCTTTTTCCTCTCCCCTACTAGTGAGGCGGGTGCTATTATGACTATCCACACTTCACAAATGAGGAGATTGGGACACTGAGAGAAGGAGTGACTTATCCAAGGTCACAAATCTAGTGAGTGTCTAACACCACATTTGAACTCAGGTCTTCCTGACTCCGGGTCCAGTGTATTGCCTAGCCACTTAATCCTCATACAGCATGATGTCCAGCCTCAGATCACCCCCTTACAGATGACCTTAGGCTTGCCAATGTCATGTCTAAAACGTGGCACCCACAATGGAACATGATGCTCTTGATATATTCTGCCTGGAGCAGAATACTCCCTCATGCCCAGCACCACCAGGTGTCTCTTGATATGAGCTGGCTAGGTCTGCCTTAGCTTTGGGAGGTGGACAGCCCGCATCGTTGACTCCCATTGACCTTACAATCCTCTAAACCCCCAGTTCTTTTCCCCAGGAGGTACAGTCCTACCATGGTTCTCTCACGGTGTACTTGTTAGAGTTGATTTTTTGAACCCAAGTGGCAGACCTTACATTGATCTGTATTAATTCATCAACTTGGTTGCTTTGTTCTAGCCAGCCAAAGTCTTTTTGAAACCTAACCCTGTGATCCTATGTTTACTTCCCTCAACTCTGTGCCATGTGCAGCTTTGATAAGCATGTCATGCAGGGCTGTGCTAGAGCCAGCTCCTGCCAGGTCCTACCAGCTCAGAATTTGTTGTTAAATTTTTGGGGTGAACATTTACACCTCAGAAATCAGCAAATGCTACAAAGCAGGGCTGGAATTATGGTTTTGTTTTATCTAGACTTAAGAGAGTGACACAGAAAATGTTGATGGAGAAAATGAAAATTAAACTGAAAAGTATACTATCTAGTATTTTTTTTGAGAGCTGGTTGTTAAAAATTTACCAGCGCACCCCTGATGCCATGCATGACACTGCTTAAAAAAATGTTAGTTGGTTAATAATATGGTGCTTCAGAAACTACTATGGACACTGAAAACTTTGCAGCTTTAAATACATCAATGGAACCAATGTAAATGCTTGTCTGGGAGCTTTAAGATTCCAGAAAACTTCTAATAGAAAGGGGGAAACTTCAAAGACAAAAAGAGAAATTAAAGCTATTTTCATCATTTAAAATTGCTTACCATAATCAGTATTCAATCAACAAACATACATTAAGTGCCTACTATGTACCGTGCACTATGCTAGGCACTTGGGGATATGTTCTTGCCCCCCAGGAGTTTACACTCTAATAGAGGAGCAGACAAGTACCTTGGGTCAGAAGGCATTGGCAGCTGCAGGACTAAGAAGGGCCTCATGCAAAGGGGGCCTTTGGGCTAAAGATGGAAGGAAAGCAGGGATGCTAAGAGGAAGTCCTAAGGAAGGTGTGTATTCCAGCCACAGCAGACCTCAAGTGAAGCAAAAGTGCAGAGATGGTAGATGAAGGGTCATACAGAAGGACAAGCAAGAAGACCGGTTTGGCTGCACTACAGAGGGCATGGAGAAGAGAATGTACAACAAAGCCGGAAAGAAAGGGTGGGGCTCAGCTGTGAAAAACTTTAAACAGAAAACAGAGGAGTTTCTGTGTGGTCCTAGAGGTAAAAGGGAAACGTTAGAGTTTCCTGAGGGAGGTCAGACCTGTGCTTCAGGAAAATCACCTGTATAGAAAGGATGGATTGAAGCGCAGAGAGACCCAAAAGGAGGACTCAAGCGAGAGGTGATGAGGGCCTGAACCAGGCTGGAAAGAAGGGAACACACCTTAAGGTTGTGGTGGAAGTAGAGACAAGATTTGGCATCTGATATGCATGTGGGAGAGAGGCATCAGAAGAAGATGGTGTTGAGGCTGTGAACCCCAGTGACCAGAAGGATTCTTGTAACCACAACAGGGGTGGGGAAGTTGGGGAAAGGCACAGGTTTGGAGGCAAAGAGAATGAGTGTTGTTTTAGACCTGAAGAGTGGGAGGTGCCTCCATGAGGTAGTTGATGATTCAGGACTGGAGGGCAAGAGAGAAACAGGAACTGATGCCAAGGCCTAAGAGGCATTTACAAAGAGAAGGTCATTGAATCCATCTGACAGTGACTCTGTCACCAAGACAGAGAGTTGTGGGGAGAGAAGAGGACCCGGGACAGAGCCTTTGAGGCAGACATCACTATCAAACTCTAAATTTAAATTTCATATTTAGTGTTTCAGCAATTCAATGCCTTGGATTTTTTTTTAAGCAAAGAATATAGTTCAGAACATATGATTTACAAACCAAACACCATGGACCATAACTGACCACTACAGCAAATGCTTAATAAACAGAATCCTTTAGTGGGGCAAGAATCTCCTTCATCTACCTCTTTTCTACATGTGAATTTTCATCTGTTCATTCTCAGTCTCATCAAGGAAGGCCAGACTGATGGTCCACAGTTAGCCTGGTGATGAAAGACCTGGAGATGAAGTATAGTGGAAGAAACTGAAAATCACAGAGCTCGGGTTTGAATCTGAACTCTGTCAGGGTTCAGGCCTCTCAGCGTCCTCCTCTGCAAAATGGGGGGGGGGGCGGTTCAGTGGTTCCCAAAGTGGGTGATACCGCCCCCAGGCGCTGGAACTATCTGGAGGGCAGTAATAGCCTCGGGTGCAGTTATACACTTTATCTGAGATTTCTTTCCTAGTTTGTATGATTTGGGGGGGGGAGCGCTGAGTAATTTTTTTAAAAGGTAAATAAGTTTGGGAACCTCTGAATGACCCCTGAGGGTCTCTTTCAGCCCTAGATTGATCATCCAATAGATCTGGCTGGCCATGGCGTCGTGAGCGCAGCCCCTTAGAGGTCCTAGGAAAGTGCGAAATGTGTACCTGACAAATGTGATTGTCATCCAGGGACAGCATCTCCAGGTTTTTCAGAGAGCAGACCTCGAGAGGGAAAAAATCAAAGTAATTCTGACTCAGATCTAAGAGCGTGACGTTCAGCAGGCGTTTGAAGGAGCGGCGCAGGGTTTTCAGACAGGTGTTCTTCATGTACAGGAGATGGAGGAGAGTCCACTTGCAGATCAGCCTGGGCACCTTCTCCAGGCAGTTCCCCGAAAGACCCAGCTCCGTAATTTCGGTCAGTTCTTTGAGGGTCGAGGGGAGGTTGTGCAGCAAGTTATAGGAGACATCCAAGACCGTTAGCTTGCTGCAGCTTCCCAGAGTGTCAGGGAGATACGACACACAATTCGAAGCGATGAAGAATTTCTCCAGCTTCGTGAGCGCGCTGATCTCGTCGGGGATGACAGCGATCTGGTTTTGCTCCAGGTCTACGATCTCCAGATTGTAAAGGACGCAGAGCTCCTGGGGAAAATCTTCGAATTTGTTGTCCTGCAGGTAGATCTCTCTCAGTTTAGTCTGGTTGACGATTTCTTTGGGCAGCTCCTTCAGCCTGTTGTGAGACAGTCCCAGCAATTCCAGGTGGTGCAGACACTTACACATCTGGATGGGGAAAGTCTCCATTTGGATTTTATAAAGCCGGAGCTGTCGAAGGGACCGTAGATGGGAGAGGACAGGCAACGTGCTGGGAACCAAGGGATTGTAGCTAAGGTCCAGACTTTGAAGATTAGTCAGTTCCCCGATATCTTTGCAAAGAAGTTTTATGTCGTTGTTATTCAGGTAGAGAATCTTCAGGTTGGTGAGATTACGAATGTCTTTAGAAATTCCCTCGAGCACGTTATTTTCCAAGTGCACTTCTTCCAGTTCCCAAAGTTCCAGGAGGGAAGATGGGATAAAGGTGAGATTTTTGTTAGAAGCATCCATGAAATATTTTTTGTCACCTACTCGTTCCGGTGGGGCTTCTGCAGGCTTTGTTACAGAAGCTTTTTGTTTCTGGGACAAAAGTTTGAAGACGTGGTCTGCAAACATCTTGGTAGCAAAATTGGAAAGCCCAAATATTCAGAATCTAAAGCATTGTAAGACAAGAAAAAGAAATAAACAAACGCAGAATTTAGCTTTCAGTAGACTCCCACTCTAGAAAACAGCCCTTCTACAATATTCCCCCAAAGTAGCTTTCTGCTCTCTTTATCCTTCCAGTGAGAGAGAATTCATTGGGTATGGAGTAGGGAATCAATAAAAACTGAGTTTGAATTCTGCCTCAGATATTTGTGAGTTGTGCGATGCTGCAAGTTAGTTACCCCTCTCTCTCAGCCTCAGTTTCTTTATCTGTAAAATCGGGATCATAATAGCACCTCACTCCCTCAGAACCAATTGAGACAACATGGAGAGTGCTTAGCCTACCTTAGAGCACTAAATATTATTGATAATAAATAATACATTTATTTATATTTATCATGTTATATGTTAATAATATCGTTAAATAACAATAATATTATTATTAACTTTATAAAGCAGTCCATTCCATTTTTGACAACTCTAATTATTAAACATTTCTCCCTTGTATTTATCCTTTCTGCACATTCTATTTGGCCAAAATCTGCAGCCTTTTGACTTGCACCCATCTGTCCCACTCCTGGCCACTGGAGCCACACTGAAAGATTCTGTCTCCTTATCTAAACATAAAAATAGTTTTCATGGCACTTCCCTCCACGTTTTCTATAGCGACAGGGACAGGACTTGTAATTTTATGTTTTGGCCAGACTGGCCACTTGCTGCTCCCCCCACATACCTGGAATGCTTTCCCTTTCCGTCTCCACATCTTTCAAGCCCTTTCAAGGCTCCCCTTAGTGCCACCTCTATCTAGATATCTTCCTGATAGTTGTTAAAACTCAACACCCCCCCCAAATAATTCTGTTGTATTCATTTTTTGCTTCCTCTGTATTTAATGATGCATGGACAGGTTATATCCAACTAATTCAATGTAAGCTCCTTAAGGGCTTTTGTCTTTTCCAGAATTTAGCACACTGCCTGGCATATAGTAGGTGCTTAATAAATGTTCCTTGAATTGCATTAACCTAAATGTTAGACAAAGTAAAATTAAAATTCAGCCCACTTGCTGGATTGTTAAAATCATAGTCAGTCACAGAATTTGATTTTGTGAGGTTAACTGTCAGAAAGATGATGGTCAATGAATCCAAATTCAACAAATATTTATTAAGGCATAATGATGTGCAAGGGCAGCCATGTGACACAGTGGATAGAGTCCCAGGTCTGGAGTCAAGAAGACTTATCTTTCTGAGTTCAAAGCTGGCCTTAGACACTCCTTAGCTGTATGACCCTGGGCAAGTCTCTTAACCCTGTTTGCTTCAGTTTCCTTATCTGCAAAATGAGCTGGAGAAGGAAATGGCAAACCACTCCAGTATTTTTGCTAAGAAAATCCCAAATGGGGTCACAAAGAGTCAGACAAGACGGAAAACGTCCTGAACAACGATATGCAAAGGACTGGGTGAGGTGTTGGGGATACAGGGATAACAACGATCCAACCCATCTCCAAAAACATTTTACTGGGGGTGGGGAATGACAGATGGTATGTATACCGATGAGTATAAAACAAGGAAGGAAGCAGAGAGTGCAAAGGAGACATGCAGACAAAATGAGCTAGGAGAATTTTAGGAGGGAAAATCCTTTCAGCCAAGCCAACAAAGAGGGATACGCAGTTTTGGTGGGGTCTTAAAGAGAAGGAAATAAACATTTCTATAGCACCTAGTGTGTGCTAAGCACTTGAGAAATATTATTTCATTTCACCCTCACAACAACCCTAGGAGGGAGGTATTGTTATCATCCCCATTCTACAGAAGAGAAAACAGAGGCAAACAGAGTGAGTTACCTCGGGTCACACAGCTAGCAAGCATCTGAGGCACTAGTTGAACTCTGGTCTCCCTGACTCCAGGGCTGGGTCACCAGTTGCTTAGAAAGACAAAGGTTTCAACAGGCAGAGATGAGGAGAGAAGGCATTCTAGGAGGAGCATGTCTGTGTACACACAGAAACATGGGAGAGGGAGTGTTGAGGAGGGAGAAGTGCTGTCTGGAAGTGTGGTCAGGCTGGAGAGGAGGATGAGAAGGTCAAAGGTGTGCAATGAGCATGCTGGAACAAGCTGGGGCCAGACTGTTGGTGACTTTCGAGGATGTGATTTATGCTGTGGACAACAGTGATCTACAGAAGATTCTGAGGTCTGCTTAATTCTCTCCTTTTTGATAGCACTTCAAGCACTTGAAAACAGTGACCACACTTGGGTGTTTCACCAGGACGGAGGAATGCAAAGGTTGGTTCTTTTCTATAATCAGTGGAGAAATGAGCCTTCCCACCTTCCCCTCATTAACACATATAGGAAGCAATTCCATTTTTGCAGGTCTCCTGATACTTGTTCCACTCGGACCACTGTCAGCACCACGCCTTCCCTCCACCAGCTCTGCCTCCACAACACTGCCTGGCCTCCCTGAGCAGGTATCCACCCATGCTCCCTCTTTCCAGAACTCCTTTGTATGTGGTCTTCCCCCCTTAAAATGGGAACTCCTTAAAAGTGTCTCGCTTTCTTGTATTGGTATCATGGGTGTTTAGTACAGTACTTGGCAAAGAGTAATTGCTTAATAATTGCTCCAACTCTCTATCCATCATCTCTCTAACTACTATACTATCTATCTCTATCACCCATCCTCTATCTGAATAACTATCTACCTAGGTATTCATCTGACAAGCTATCTATCTATATCTGCCTATCCATCCGCTCAACCTCCTATCTGAGTATCGGCGACTATCATATATCATCTATCTCTATTTTTTATCCATCTATCATCTACCTACCATTATCTATATCTATCCATCCATATCTACGTATCTATTGTCCATCTATACCTATCAATCATCTGTCTATATCCATCCATCCAACCATCCATCCATCTATCCCTCTGTCCAACCATCCCTCCATCCCTCCCTTCCTCCATCCATCCATCCATCTTTCATCTAGCTATCCATGTGGTTCTTCCCTTATCTAACCTGCTTCAAACCTTCAAGCCCATTTAAATGTTACAAATTGTAATCAGTCAACAAGCATTTATTAAGCCCCTGCTATGTGCCAGGCACTATGCTGGGGGATACAAAGACAAAAAAAAAAAGCCCCTTTCCTCAAGGCCTTTACATTTTCATGGAGGAGACAATATGTATGAAGATGATTAGATACAGAATATATACAAAATGAATTCAAAATAGTTTTGAAGTTGAGAGATGGAAAATTTATTGGCCCATTCATGGGGCTGCTGCTAGGGGGTGCAATACATAAAGCCTGGAATCTGGAGGACCTGAGTTCACATTTGACCTCAGACACTTAACTAGCTCTTGTATGACCCTGGGCAAGTCACTTAACCTCAGTTTGCCTCCGTTTCCTCATCTGTAAAATGGGAATAATAACAGCACCTCCCTCCCCATGTTGTGGTGAGGATTAAATAAGACAATATTTGTAAAACGTTCTGCAAAGTGCCTGGCGCATAGTAGGTGCTATGTAAATGTTAGCTCTTGTTGTTTTTGTTGCTTGTTATTGTTAGCTGTGTGGTCTTGGTCAAGTCACTTAACCCACTTGCCTCTGTTTCCTCATCTGTAAAATGGAGATAATATTGTTGTGAGGGTCAGAGGAGAAAATATTTGTACAGCACTCAGCATGGTACCTGGCATGTAGTAGGTGCTATGTTAATGTTAGTTGTGGTTATTATTATTAGTGTTAGCGATGTGACCTTAACCTGTTTGCCTCAATTTCTTCCTCGGTAAAATGGGGCTAAATGTGTAGCGAGGATTGAGATAAATACTTGTAAGACAGTGCCCGGCACACAGTAGGTGCTCGTATATCCATCACTGTCACACTGCATACATGAATCTCCATTACTTAATCACTGACTACTTGACATTTCCCAGAGGGCCAAGACCACTTGTCTTCCAAACCTCGGCCAATTTGCCCACACCGGCGGGGAGATTCGAACCCGTGCCCACGAGGTTGGGGGAGCGAGAGATGCGCGCTCTGCTCCACGTGGCCCTCCCACCCGCTGCGCCCCCTGCCGGTTGGTGGTGGCCAGGCGCCGTGCAGGACGCCCTCCCTTCTCCAGGGCCTCCGGGCCACAGACCCGGATGAGATGGAGGGGTAAGGCGGGGGCGGGGCACACGCCTCAACTCTACTCCTCATTCGCCCGCCCGCCCGCCAGTCCCGGGGCTCTAACCCAGCTGTGGCCGGTTGGTGCGCAGGCTCAGTGTTCAGGAGGAAGGCTGTCTCGTGGGAGGAGCCTCCGCAGCAGGCGGTGGGCGGGACACAAGGACGCTCCCGGCGGCCTTCGGCGAGACTCCCACGTGGTGCTTGCGGAAGCAGCTGGCCCTGGGGCCTTGGTAACCCCCGCTTCCGCTCCGGCCACGCTCATAGGCGCTCGCGGCTCCGCCCCTCTGTACGGTGCGGGGCTAAGGGAGAGAAGAGGGAGAGAGAGAGAAAGAGAGAGAGAGAGTGAAAGAGAGTGAGAGTGAGTGCGAGTGTTTGTATATGCAGCGGCTGGATTGCCATAACAACCGCCCGTTTTCATCGCGTCATCTCCGAAACGTGCGTAGCCACTCCCCTCCACAAGCTCCGAGGACCGGATTGGATAGTGGAGAGCCCGCCCTCCCCTGTGAGGGCGGGGCGGAGTTACCGCGTCGGTTGCCATGGTGCCCGGCTATGTCCGCCGCCCATGGCGGCCGGGGAAAGCAATGGAGACTTTTACCTTCACCCCACTGCCAGTAGCGGGTAGGTAGAGTGCGGGACCAGCCCTTGTCCTTCCCCGCAAGCCCAGGCCCGGGTCGTGGGGGGCAGAGGGGAGAACAGCTGGAGACCTTGACCTCGACCTTAGCTGAGCCCCTAAAGAGAGGGCGAGGGTGTGGAGGGGGAGACTTTGCATCTCCTCTGCCCGCCCTCGACTGAGCACCCCGCAGTTGCTTAATAAATGCAGGTGTGCTGGATGGAGTCGGGCCTTTGCAGATGAGCCCCGGGGTCCGAGCCCACCGTGTCCGCGGACAGCTCCTAACACCCTGGGATCCCAGGACTCTAGCGACCCCGACCTTGTGCCAAGGGCACCCACTCCTGCCCCGGGGGAGAGGGCAGAGAAGTTCTCTGTGATCTCAGTGTGAGGACACCCCCCCACCCTGGGCAGCGCCCCCCACGGAGCCCCGTCACCTTCCTTCCCTGCCCTGCTCCGTCCACCTCGGTCCTTCCTAATTTGCTGGATCTGGTTTCGTTTTTTGTATCCCCAGCACCAGCTGCGCCTGGCGCATAGAAAGTGCTTAGTCAACGTTTATTAAAGTTATTTAACTAAATGTTGTGTTATTGAAAAGAAGGCAAAGTTTATAATTGGGGGGAAAACTCTGGACGGGCAGCTTAGATTACAGGTGAAAACTGAAATTGTCCTTCCTTACACTCTTCAATCAGCAAGTCTCTATGATTTGCCCATTATGTGCCAGGCACTGTGCTAAGTAAGTTCTTACTTGAATGAAAAGGCTGCTTGTGGTGGTTAAAAAAACAAAACCTCCTGCTGTCAAGGCGCAGACAACATGTGTGCTTATGCCCTCCCCAAGGAGCCAGAGGTGGTGGATGTTCACACACACACACACACACACCCAGTAGCAGTTCTTAGAGGAGCTATGAGTCATAAGACACAGCCAACTCTTTAAAAGAATGGCGTGAAAACGGTTTGCCTTCATTCTCCATCTTAAGTCATGTTACTGTTAATGTGCTAACAAGCTTTTGTTCATCAGTGGTACAGAGGCAAACTAGTTTATCTTATGATAAATGTGCTCCTTAAAACTATCTTATTTTAAAAATTATGGAAGATTTACAGCCTTGGACTCCTTGACACTATCTATGCCAAACTTCACTTGACTGAGATGTCAGCACTCTGGTTTCTAACAGTTGTTTGTACCTTTTCAGGGTCCTGGACCCCTCTGGCAGTCTAGTGAAGCCTGCAGACCCCCTGCTTAGAATAATGTTTTCAAATACATAAAATAAATGAAATTATAAAGGAAACATTCTATCAAAGTGAAGATGTGATTTTTTTTCTCACCCAAGTGTACGTAACCCCTGAAATCTATCAATCAGTGGACCCTCTGTTACAAACCCCTGGCCTATCCTCTCATCAACGCAAGATTCAAAGATAGCTCCAAAAGATTCATGATAGAAAAAGCTGTGCACATCCAGAGAAAGAATTATAGAGTCTGAATGCAGATTGATGCAAACTATTTGCTGTCTTTTTCTCTCTTTTTTTTGGTTTTGTTTCTTCTTTCTTATGATTCATTCCATTGGTTATAATTCTTCTTTACAACTGGACTATTATGTAAATAAGTTCAATGTGAAGGTATAAGTAGAACCTACATTGGATTACATGTCATCTTGGGGGGAGGGGGGAGGAGAAAGAGAGAAAATTTGGAACCCAAAAACTTGCGGAACTGAGTGTTGTAAACTAAAAATAAAAAATAAATTTATAATTTAAAAAAAACCCTGGCCTAATCTCACCTCACATTTTCATTATTTTAGCTTCCATATTAGTGGAATTGTGTCTGTACTGGATTCCCAGTTCCCTAAAATAGTAATACATCGATATGTAGATGTCATTAGAGATATCTAATAGACCGGCCCTCCCATTGAAGAGCCACAGTTGCTCAGCATTCTTCTGAAAGGCCCTTATGCAAAAAAGTATCACTGGCTTTGTTTCTTTGTAGTTTCAGCAACATTCTTGGCTCTCCCACAACATTATTTGGATGTGTGTAAACGTTTCAATCGGAAATGCAACCCTTTTGTATATCAAACATTCCAGCTCCTAGAAAAAGAATATAGAAAAACTAAGAAAGGGTAAGAAAATAATACCATATTATGTCTCTGTTCTCTGAAAATCATCCCCCTAGAAACTAAGAACTACAGCTGCTTAAAAATTCATTAGAAATTGGCTACCTCTTTTGAGTATATGTCAATGACAGTTTTAAATTTTGGAGGCAGAGTACGTTGGCTTAGAACTTGGGTTCTAGTCCCTAGCTCATTCCTGTTTTTCTGACCTTGGGTAAATTGCTCAAGCTTTCTGAGACTCACTTTCTCCATCTGTAGGCCAGGAGTGCTGGCACCCTCTGTTGTAAACGCCAGATGAGAAAATGCCAGTAGTCCTGTTCTGAAAACTGCAGAGCACTGTACAGATGTTAGCTGTCACTGCTCTTATTTTATGTTTTACCCTGAAAGATTGACACCTCCCCTCATTGATGAGACTATTTACACTCACCTTTGTACATGAATAAAAACTATATTGATTTCTTTACTGAGCTGCTTCTTTGTATTTTAAAATATTTTCTATTACTCAGATTTGACAATGAAATCACAATAAAAATAGCTGGTAACAACCGCTTAATACCAGTCCAGAGACTCACAGATGAAGATTTTGAAATCCTTATCGATACCTTAAAACCACATAAAAACATTACAGGTATTTGTTTTAACTTAATCATGTCTGACTGTCTTCAGAATCTTCAGTATTATCAAGGTGGTCAGTCATGTATTAATTTGTGTCCCTTAGGTTTGGATGTTAGATATAACCTCTTAACTGATGATGGAGCGAATCATGTTGCAAGACTGCTTGAGGTATTGCATTATTTTTACTCTTAAAATGTTTGTTTTGTTTACAGTGACACCACTTAGTCTTAACAGACTGCCATATCTTTCCAGAATTCCAGGAATCTTGTCCCTTTTGGCCAGATCTACAATCTCAGATTGCATTTTGAGACTTTTTGAGTGTGTCTGGTCTCAGAGAGCATACATAGCTGCAGGGAGAATATCAGAATCGCCTATTGCAAGCTCCTTGTATGTCATAGCAACAACAAGGACAACAAAACACGACACAAGTGGCAAATCATTATTCAAACTATAACTGTCGTCTTCCTCTTTCAAATAGTAGTGGGGATTAGGTTTACATGAATGTGCTGGGCTTTTTACATCATTGGCGTTTTTCATGTAATTCACCTGAGCATTGTGCAGGCTGCATTTCTTTTCAGTTGTCAAGACTTTCTTGGGAAAAACTCCTTAAAAAATAAAATGGATGAACCTCTCTTTAAAAAGATGCCTTTCTGCTCAAACTCCCCCAATGCACCGGTGACAGCTCCTTTTCCCTCTTCGTTACAGGAAGTCCCAAGTCTCACTTACCTAAATCTCATGTTTAATGACATTAAGACAGATGGGGGAGAAGTGATAGCCAAAGTGCTCCATGTAAGTATCTACCTGTTAGTGCCCTTTGCACCTGATCAAAGCACAGAGAACCTTGGTCTCTTTTTAATGGGGTGCAAATTTCTATCTTGTGCATGCATTTCAGGGAATCATGGAGGCTCTTTAGTTCTTCAGGCCTTGCAGATTCCTTGAATACCTTGCATTTTCTTTGCAGTGAATCATTTATTTTTATGCACAGTAGTGTATAGCGGGGGGTGGAAGGCAAGGAGGTAGCTAAGACTGGACTGTTCATTTCATAGATATAAGGAGCATCTTCTCTGTGATTTGTGGCCTGGGACACAGAGGATGTGCCTAGGATCTCAAAGTCAGTCTCTGTCAGCCACCTCCAAGTCCACCTCTGTCCAGGACAGCATACCACTTTCAATTAATATACTTGTTAAAACTATAAAACATCTGGAGATAACCTTGCAAAATATTCATGAAAATAATAAAACACAAATTATATGGAATTCCCCAAAGTCAAGACATGAAATGTAAAAGTGATGAAGGTTTAATGATTTCTGACCACAGAAATGCCAGTGACAGCCTTCAAGTTTTGTGACCTCCTTCTAGGTTTAGTGGGGGTGACTTAGAGCTATGGGATCTAACACTGGCAGGGGCCTCGGAGAGGGTCCAACCCTTCATCTGACAGGGTGTCTAGTGGCTAGGGCTCTCCACTCGGGATCAGGAAAACCTGGATTTGGATCCTGCCATGTGGTCCTGAGCTTTTGGCCTCAATTCCCTCATCTGTAAAAGGAAGTTGTACTTGATGATCTCCAAGGGCCCTTCCAATTCTAAATCGATGCTCCTATGAACCTAAGGCTGAGAATGGTTTAACTGACTCACCCAAGACCACTTCACACAGCTGCTTTCTGATGAATAGAAACCGTCAGCTAAACAAGCTCCTTTTCATTTGGATGAATTTGCATATTCTTTATATTAAGGATTCCCATGTTTTTCAAATAATTAAGCCAAATCCTTTAAAGGGAATTCTGTAACTCAAAAAACTTAAATATTCAACTTTTCACGTTTTTTTTCCTGCTTAGAGAAATCAAACTCTTAAACACCTAAGACTAACTGGGAACAAGATTGATAATAAAGGTGGAATGTTTTTTGCCACGATGCTTCAAATTAATTCATCATTAGAGAAGTTAGATTTGGGAGACTGTGATCTGGTGAGTAAAACAGCACTAATTTATTAAAGAATAAATTACAACCACATCCTATCATTAGGAAAACTGGCATACGAATTAGTGGAAAATCTCTCAAAGAATAAAGAAACTTCTTTAAAGATAACTTTGCCAACTCCAAATTATTCAAGGGAAGACGGATTCCACAGTTGCCGGTTGTACCCAGTTCCCTGACAGCTCCTGTAGAAAGGAATACATTGGGAGTATCTGAGAGACTTCACCTGGCCCGAATTTGATAGCCCTTCCCTTACCTCATCCTCCTCCCATCCCTGGGCTGTGTCTCCAGGTGGTGTCTCAGTTGTCTGAGTCCCACTTGGCAATCAGCCTGAACCTGGGAAGTTCTCTCCAGTTCAGAGTGGTCCCAGGAGGGCAGACACTGCCGTTGGAAGGTGGAACAGCCAGTGGTAGGGTCTCCCTTGAGATAGGATTCATTCTGTGATAAGCATGACAGCAAGTATCCAGGGACCACCCCAGTTTGAATCAGGACCCTGATCCTGCTCTACCTACATCTTCTAGCTCAGCACATCTGAATATGAGAAGAGGTAGAAAAGTCAGCCCCCTGGGACCCAGAAAAGTGCTGCCCGTAAAGAGCCAGCTAAGCTTGAATAAGTGGGCCACTGGCTGGCCTTGACCTGGATACAGTCTTTTCCTTAAGCATCAGTTTTTTATTTGCCTTCATGTTTCACGTAATTAAAAAATTGTGTCTTTTTGCAACTCAGTAAGAATTTGCTTATTTTCAGGGGATGCAGAGTTTGATAGCAATAGCAACCGTACTAACTAAAAACCAATCAATTAAAGGGATAAACTTAAACCGCCCTATACTGAAAAGTGAAGAGGTATGTACTTGTTAAGTAGTTCATTAAAATAAAATTGTGTTAATAAAATATTGAAAGTTTTTTTTTAATTTCATAAACAGCTTGAAAAGCTTTGGGGGCTAGGTAAAAATTACCTTCTGTGAACTCCAGGCTACAAAGAAAAAGCTTTCTTTAAAATAAATATCCTACCTACATCAATCCTGGCTATAATTTTATATTGCATTTTGAAGTCAGCAAAGTGTTTCCCTCAAAACACCCCTATGAGGTCCACAGTGCAAGTGTTATCTCCATTTTGCAGATGAGAAATGAAGACTCAGAAGGGTTCAGTAATTTGCCCAGGTCTCTAGACCTCATGTCTGGTGCTGCTCCCCCCACCGAGGAGCTCTTCTCCTCAGAGGGGACTTTAGACTTCTGAAGACAGTTAGGTTTCTTTGCTTATTCAGGAACTGTCCCTATTTCTCAAACATTTCAGCTGAGTGGTAGAAATGTGATAGATGAAGAACATAGAAAACCTCAGTTTGTCAAGTGTGTGACGTTGCTCCTGGAGAGCCCATAGCTCTCTGAGATGAAGGTAGATTAAGAAATGACCACTCTTTACCAATTTCTCATAGGCTACCTCCTATATAGAAATCCATCTGGGATGGTCATCCTTGCTCCTTGTTACAGATGAGGAAAACAAGGTCCTGTGGACAGTAGAATCCCCTTGCCCACTGGAAGCCCAAGTCATGGAATCATGGTGATTTCAGACCATGTTCATCCAGACTACATCCCTGAATTACCACCTGGTGGGCACTGCTGGAACCTGTCATGAGTGGTGGATACATGTCGACTCGGCTTCCTCACTGGCCTTTACCTCCTTAATTCCCAGACACTAGGGGCTACTACTGTCACACCCTCCCCACCCCCCTAGAACTATCAGAAGTCACCAGGACCATCCTTGGTCTTGGCCTTCCCTAGGCCTTCCTACCTGTGGCTATCGTCCTTGATGATTTTAACACCAACGATAAAAACAACACATGTACAACATGGCACAAAGTAAGAGACTAATATTTGCTTGTTGACCTGATTTGCTGTAAAGAGTAGAAAGTACTTTCTTCACAACAACCTTCTCTTACCTTCTCACTAATAGAAGTGTTGACCCTCATTTCGCAGATGAGGAAATGGAGTTTCACTCACTTGCTTAGGTAACAGCACCATTAAGCAGGGAGTCCAGGCCACATTTCTCCTGAAACACTGAGCTGCGCCCTTTGTTATTAGACTGATTTCCTCTCTCACACCCACATCCAAGGGGAACTGGAAACAGGATTTCTAATGATCATTTCTGATCCTTTAAACACGTTAGGCACAGGTGGATCTGTTGAGGGAGAAAAAAACAGGAATTCAGGGATCCCAAAACTAAAGTTCTCAGATGGGGCCACTGAGGGGGAGTACCCCTCAAGGACCCCAGTACTAAAGAGGGTCAGGGCTATCTGGAATGAATTCATGATCTCAAGCATTCTTTAAAACAAGGTGGCAAAGATTTATTATGCTTTACAGTGGGCAAGAGTTCTTAGGGAACCTGCAGCCTTAGAGGGGTGCAGGGAGAGCTTTTATAAGAGATTAAGGGGTGTCAATTAGGTGTTCTGGGGTGGGATTAGGGAGTGGTTAAGGGGTGGTCAGTTCTTAAAGGAACATGTACTTTTTGTATCTACTGTACAGGCATATTACCCAGAGTTCACTGGGAAATAGCCCAAGGAGGGGCTACTAGGAGGAGTGTTTTTGACTGTGAAACATCAGAGTTAACTAGTGGTCAGGGCTGACTGGGAATATCTAGGTGGCTTTCATCAAATGTCTTGTTGGACAAAATAAATGTAAGAGAGTATACATTTAATTATATCTAGGATATATATCAGTAAGGTCAGTAAGTAGTGAATATGGTCATGACCCAGTGCACAGCCAATTATCACTACACAGGGCTGCCTACTGTGAAAGTAGTAGAGATAAGTGTGTTGCTGCCCTTGAGCTAGAGAGACAGTATTTTGAGGCTAGGGAGAGATGTGACTTTAGAACTGGATGTGGTTTTGGAACTGGGGTTCAGGCACAGGCACCCAAGCAGAGGCTGTTAGAATTAGGGTCCAAGCACAAGCACACAAGCACCCCATCAGATCTGACTGCTTCAGTAACATATGGCCAGTCAGACTATAAGCACTGGGCTGAGTGCCACGAAGGTGGGAGGAGAAGAGTACTACTAGGTGTCTATTTGGAAGATACTGTGAGAAATATGCTCACTCTAAACAAAGAACAACACTCATTGTGAAGCCAGGAAAGTTCTCATTTTATTTTAGCCAATTATTCTACATTCCTAGTGAATGGGTATCTCCCATATGGATAGTATGCTTACTCAGACAAATGCCAATCTTTTTATGCTGTTCCCAATTCAAACTGCCCCCCTTGCTCTCCATTAGCTAGACACAACTTCCTGAATTGCCCACATCATGCCCCCCTCAGACAGCTCCTTAAGCATGTGTACAAGCTTCTAACCTTTTACCTGATCAGGAGCCTGGTTCTGCTAGGTCACAGCTCTGATTAGAACCAGTCACCTCTGACTTACATTCTGCTATCACTCAAAGCTGGGAGGAGTATTTTTAATCCTGTGGAAACAGAATTCCTCCTATTGTTTCCCACAATACCATAAGAGGTGCTTAATCAATGTTTGTTGAATTAAAACAACTTAGTCTTTGTTTGGTAGATATTCTAGAGTTGGTGTTTTATAAGAATTTACAAATTAATATTTAGCCCTTGGTAGCTTTTGTGTCAAGTGGAGAACATGAATAAAACAAAGTCTCTTTTCAGGAAGAGTCAACCACCCATGTGAGCCACATGTTGCAAATTAACTCAACTCTTATTGAACTACACATGTGTAAGCACGGTATTAAAAATTTTGGTATGCAGCAGTTGTGTGAAGCCCTTTATACAAACACTGCTCTACGTTACCTGGATGTCAGCTGGTAAGAACAATGGTCTTTTTGAATGTTTTACAAAGATTTAATTTTTCTTAATCTTGGTTGAGGCATCAGAGAAAAAATTTCAACATATAAAGCATATGCTAATGACATTACATGGGTAATTTTTACTGTTAAATAAGATTATGTAATGGTTTCTTACAAGCTCTATAAATTGGGATAGAAGCTTTTTTTTTCTTGGAGGGGGGAAGGCAGGGCAATTAGGGTTAAGTGACTTGCCCAAGGTCACACAGCTAGTAAATGTGTCAAGTGTCTGAGGTCAGATTTGAACTCAGGTTCTCCTGACTCCAGGGCCAGGGCTCTACTCACTACACCACCTAGTTGCCCCTGGAAGCATTTTTTAAAGTCTAGTTTTAAGTAGCTTTCTCAAAAACTGGTTGATGAAAGGCATTCATTCATCTAATAATGTCCATTGCTACCTATTAAGTAAGTGTCCTTTTAAAGCACATTTTCTGCCTATTTAATAAGAAGCATTATGACCACACAGTTTCAAAAGCAACTCATTTTTTTTTCTTTCCTAGCAACAGAATAACTCGTGATGCAATGATATATTTGGGAGAGCTATTAAAAAGGAATAATGTCTTGGAAGTAATAGATCTTTCTTCAAACAGAATAGAAGATGAGGGTTCCATGTATGTGACCGAAGCCCTGGCTTTTTACAACACAAGTCTGAAAGCGTTAGTATAGATTTAAAAATTGTTAACATTTATATAATTTCACAAAAACCTGTTACCCATAGAAGACATTAACAGGACCCTAAGGTTGATGCCCATTTTAGGTTTGCATTTGAATTTTTTTGGTAGTACTTTTTTATTATCATTAAACGATGATGGTGACTGTTTTTATTTCAGGCTTTCATCTTTGTCCAGAAGTTTATCATATGGTTTTGAATACTTAGACACTCACCTGCACCTCATAAATTATGAAAATATATTCTGGTCTGTTCCTGGCTTTGAAAATTATTTAAAAATTAATCTTTATTTGATTCTAGTTATAGATCTTTCTCAAGAATTAAACCAGAAAATTCTTGTCGTAAGGATACTTTCTTTCCAGGAATGTCTTTTAGCATTATATAGGACCATGGTTAAACCAAATTGAAGGAAAATGCATTTGCAATGTCAGAAGGCACTGGCTCACTCTCCAGCCCCAACCCTTGGTGTTAATGACGCCTGGTCTTTCTAGGAGTCAGGTTTGTCGTCAATTTATCCAATCAGATTCTTGTCTTGCAGTGCCCCACCCACTGAACAGTACTCCTTCCCTCCATCTGTCCCTGCTGCATTTCAATTGAGGGACTTTAAATAGGTTTAACTGTATATAACTCTTCAATCTTAACACTCAAATAAAAAGGTCAAACATTTAAAAAATAATTTATTGTTTATTGAAAGAATACGTTAACAATCTAGACTCAAAACTATAGCTCAATTAAAAGGCAGCGTATTTTGAAGCATCCAGTTGTGAATAATTTTAAGTTCTAACATTTCTAGAAATAAATGGTAGATAATTATAAGCCACAAACTATAAAACACTTTAAAGAGTAGTGCTAAGATTTTATTAGATTGAGCAAATTGTTTTGGTGACAGATTTCACAAATCATGAATTGGTAATTCTTCACAGATCTTTGGCTTCTATGTACCTGATACATTATAATTTTCTCTTTAGGTTATCCATAGTGAGCAATAACATAACTGGAAAAGGACTTACTGCTTTTTCAGATTCAATGAAAACAAATACCACACTTACTAATATTTACATCTGGGGAAACAAATTTGATAGTGAAACATGTGTAGTAAGTATTTTCTTCCACTTTTTGCATTTTATGGTCCTCTTTTTCTACTAGAAGATACTCCTATCAAATGCATGTGTGTTCCCTACATCTTGTCAGAGTTTGATTCTGATTCCCTTTGTGAGATTTAAAAATTTTTGATAAAAAACTTGAAGTTCTAAAACCGACTTCTATTGGTGACTTCTGTGATTGAAATTTCAATAGATAAGATTTCTTTGATCCATACTTGTTGATGCATACTTTGTTATTTATATGTTCTCTCCCCTTGAGAGCAGGTATCCCCAGCACTTAGGACAATACGTCCCTCACATTTGGTTAATGCTTAGTCAATGACTATTTTGTTTACTTCAGCACATAAAGAATTTTAAGAAAAAAATAGAGATTAGAAATTTCAGACTTCTGCATGAATTGGTAATACGAAAGGTCTTCCCACTTGTGCTCCCTAAATGAGTCTGTCAGTGCACTCTGCACAACACAGCACAGCACATATAAGACATAGTAGAGGGCAGTGGAAAGAAATCAGGAAAACAAAAACAGAACCAAACAGGGCCTGACCAACCCCACTGAAGCATGCAGGAGAGAATGGAGCCTGGTCCTAGCTCTACACACTAGACCAGGAACTATGGGTAGAATTATGAGTAAAGAGAAGAAGATACCAAACACTATAAAGAAATATTATGAGCCCAGGTACACCTAAGAGACAAATCCAAAAGAAAAGAAGGACCTGACAACAGTGTTGTCAAACTCAGATAGGAATGGGGGCCATTAAACTGCACACAGACACTGTACATAGGGATCCCTGTGGGCCACGGATTGACTGAGAAAGTCACACATTAACATTATCTATGTTTTATTGTATCTTTGTTTATTTTGTTAAATATTTCCCATGACATTTTAATCTGATTTGGGCCATACTTTGGAGTGTTGTGAGCCCCATAAGGCCTGCAGACCACATATTTAACACCCCTGCACTACATCAAAGAACATCAAAAAAAATGGCTTGGCCACAAGAATTAGAAAAATCCCTGAGAGAAATGAAGGAAGAGATTTAGAAACAGAATTAAAAATGAGATGTGAGCTCTGTAGGAAAGAACTGGAAGGAGGAATAAATAGCTTGTAACAGAAGGTGGAAAACCCATGAAAATAGAATGGATCAAGCGGAACCCAATGATTCCATGAGACAAAAAGAAATATGAGGGCTTTTTGAGCGAGATGGTGGGCGACAAGTGTAACCAGAATGGCCTTTGTTTTCTTTGAATGACTCAGCTTACCTCATTGAGCTTCCCTGGACGCTGGGGCTTGCTCTTCCGGGGCAGGACCAGAACTTCCTGTGTGATGAGTCATGGGGCTGGCTGAGGGGAGGTGTTAATGTCTATGCTAGGGGGAGGGGCCAACTCAGGAACCAATCGGCCCTGGTCATTCGGGCGGAGCTTGATGATGTCAAAAACCCTATAAGAGGGGAGAGGACAGTTTGAAGAGCTCTTCTTTTCCTTTTCCGGTTGGAGCCAGCGACAGTTACGACAGTTACGTCAGTTACAGCGACCGTTACATCGTCAGTTTCAGTTGCAGCTTCAGTTACAGACACAGACACAGCTGAGGCAGGAGCTGCCAGTAGCAGAGCTGATCTACAGGAGGAAGCTGAACAAAGACTTCAGGCCAGTGGGTAATCTTATTACCATCGAGGGGGAAGCATGATTTTGCTTTACGCAATCATGCTTCTCTGTAGCCTCCTGGTTACTCTTGCAAGGCGTACTTATTGGGCCTGGAAGATTTTGATCAACATATCAAAATGGGGCTTCTGGTTCATGGGTTGGTTACTGTGGAGCCTAAATAAATGTTTTGATTCTTCTGCCTTCTACTTTGAGAGTTTCTTATATCCGGCGGTTCCGAACCTTTCAGACATGTTTATGATCCTCTTTGAGATTATAAACTCTGCCCTCCTCATACATTTGGCGTCACGAACAGGATCGCTAGGTATAAGATCTCTATTTAGAAGCAGAACAATTTCAGAGGAAGAGATGAATATCCCAGGATGGGAGGATCCATTTTATTCCTCCCTAGCAAAAGAATTGGCTAAAAAAGCTGGACCCTGTGAAAACTGGGAACCAAGGCTACGGAGAGGAGATCCTAGGGATTTGGAAAAGTGTTTACGAGAAGTTGGGATTCAGTCAGGGGCATCACTATCTAGGCAAAGCTGGATAGTGTTATCAGCCTACCGGCTAGTATACGAAAGATTGAGATTAAGTGAAAGACATGGGGGCACTCCTACCCCACAGGAAGAAGAGGAATCTCAGATAGCAGGAGACCAAACTGACTCAAATGAGAACTTTTCTATTAATGTGGCTAAGAGCAACAGGAGACCAAAAAAGCCCAGAGTGCATTTCAACCCAGCCCAGAAAGAGCCTGACTGCCTGCTTTGTCCTAGCCATGGTGGCAGAGGAAGTGAGTGGGGAGAGAATGAGACAATGTTAGGGGCTGAGGCACAAAACACTACTGGGGTTCAGGATGTGCCTCACACAGAGAATAGGAGATGGTTAAATGATCAGACAAGGGCTCGACCCATACAAAGGAGGAAGACAGAAACCCGAGGTGAAGATTCAGTTACAAGGGAAATTCAGGAAGATTTCTCACCGCAAGAGGTCACAGATATTTTGAGTAGATTCAGCCAAAGAATAGGAGAACCATTGATATCTTGGATGGTAAGACTCAGTGATCAAGGGGCCGGTGGAATATCAGTAGATGGGACAGACTGCATGAGATTCATAGGTATCAGCCATGATCCTCTAGTTCAACAAGCTTTTAGGGAACATCATCAGCAAGGAGATGGTGATAGCAGGACTACTCTGTTGGCATTAGCCGCTGTGGGATGCAATAAGAGATATGCTACTGATTCTATGTGGCCCACTGAGCACAGACCCTGGTATTCACTTAGAGATTGTATCATGAGACTAAAGGAGGAGGTAATGAAGACTGCCATTATGACAGGAACTGCAGACAAATATTACAATGATTCAATGGAACTGCCTCATAGGAATTTAATAATTAGGACAGCTCCCCCTGCTTATAAACAACTAATTTTGAATTTATTACTTGGAGAAGTAGGGAGCCGTCTTACAACAGTGATAAATAAGATTTTACAGTTATATGACTTAGGTGACTGGGGAAGGGATAGATCTCCTCAAGAGAGAAGGGTGAATAACCAGCAAACTTGGCGCCAAAGGAGAGTAACAAGGAAAGAAATGTTTACTGCTTTATTGAGAGCAGGAGTAGGTTTTGAAATGATAGATGGAATTCCAACCAATGAATTATATAGAATGTACAGAGATAAAGGCCTTGATAACAGGAGAGATAGGGAAATCAGAACTGCTCCTGCAAATGCTACAGATGTTGAACCTTCATACCCAAGTGAATCACATGAAAGGGAATACTAGGGAACAGGCCAGGCCCCAGCCCAAATTAAGGAAATACGTAGGCTGGATTGTAGACCTCACATTAACTTGACCATATATTGGAAAAATGGGTCAAGTAAGGTAACTGAGGCATTAATAGATACTGGGGCCGAGGCCACCCTTATTTATGGAAATCCAGACAAGTTCAGCCATGGAACTCCTATTACCATTACAGGACTAGGAGGGACTGAAATATCAGCCAGGCAAGTTAAATTAATGATGAAAATTGGACAGTTGCCCAAGAAAGAATATAGTGTGGTTATTGTGCCTATTCCCGAATACATCATTGGAATAGACATATTGAAGGGTATGACCTTAAATTTACCTGAAGGGAAATACCAATTTGCTGTGAGGAAAATAGGCATTAATGCAGTCTTAGTGGGGAAAATCAAGATGGATCCAATCACTTTGCCCGAACCTTCTGAAGTAATTACTTTGAGGCAATATCGTGTGCCAGGTGGGCAAGATGAAATTGCCAACACTATAAGAGAATGTGTTGAGGCAGGAGTGTTAGTCCCTACAACTACTCAATGGAACAACCCTGTCTGGCCAGTCCGAAAGTCAGATGGAACATGGAGGATGACAGTAGATTATAGACAGCTGAACAAAGTGACTCCTCCCTTGTATGCTGCTGTCCCAGACACGGTTACTTTAATAGAGAGAATACAAAAACATGAAGGGACTTGGTATGCAGTTATTGATTTGGCCAATGCCTTCTTTACAATCCCAATAGACCCCAAGCAATGGAATCAGTTTGCTTTTACTTGGCAAGGCCGACAGTATACATTTACACGCCTGCCGCAAGGATATATTCATAGCCCAACTATTTGCCACAGGATTGTAGCTGAACATTTGGATGAATTAAAGTTACCTGGTGTACAGCTTACACATTACATAGATGACATCATGATACAGGGAAAGAATATAAAGGAGGTGGAGGAGAGTTTAGCATTATTAATTGACCATATGAAAAGCAAAGGATGGGAAATCAACCCCGCAAAGATTCAAGGGCCAGCTCAAACTGTAAAATTCTTGGGGATACAGTGGAATAGAGGACTGCGAGAAATTCTCCCACAAGCTCGACAAAAAATCCAGGATTTTCCCACCCCTACCAATAAGAAAGAGGCCCAAAAGTTCATAGGGCTGTTTGGTTATTGGAGACACCACATCCCACATTTGGGACAGATTTTAAAACCCTTGTATAAAGTCACCAGAAAGAAATATGAATTTGACTGGGGACTTGAACAAAGTAGAGCTTTTGAGGAAGCAAAGGCTGCTATTCAATTAGCTCTAGACTTATGGCCTATGCAAAATGGGCCAGTGGAGTTACAAGTGACTGTACAAGATGACTATGCAAATTGGAGTCTGTGGCAAAAACAACAAAGCCGAAGTGTACCTTTAGGCTTTTGGTCAAGGAAACTGCCCTCATCTGGAGTGCAATATACACCTTTTGAGAAGCAGCTGTTAGCTGCATATTGGGCTTTAGTAGAAACTGAGCAACTAACTCTGGGTCATGAAGTGGTATTAAGGCCTGGAATTCCAATTATGACTTGGGTAATGAGTACCCCAGCTTCTCACAGAATTGGACATGCACAAGAGGCAAGCATAATCAAATGGAAGTGGTATATTCAGAATAGGTCCAGAGCAGGCAAAAATGGAGTTTCTGCTCTACATGAATCTGTGGCGAACATTGATACTGAGAGCAATGAAAAGCCCCTTGAATCTAAGCAACAGATGGTACCATCCTTAGTGAAATGGAATAATGGATATGACGGACTAAATGAAGAACAGAAGAAACATGCTTGGTTTACTGATGGGACAGCAAAATATTTGGGACAGAAGAGACATTGGAAAGCAGTAGCCTATAACCCCTGTACAAGGAGAACTCTGGAAAGTTCTGGGATAGGTGGAAGTAGCCAATATGCTGAACTGATGGCAGTGCATCAGGCCATCAGAGCAGAGAAAGGAGGACAATGTCATATATTTACTGACTCGTGGGCGGTAGCTAATGGATTAGCTACGTGGATGCCTATATGGAGGAATCAGAATTGGGAGATTCATGGCAAACAAGTTTGGGGTAAAGAGTTATGGGAAAATATATGGGACATGTCTTTGGTTACAGATCTGTCAGTTTTTCATGTTGATGCTCATGCAACCCTGACCACACCAGAACGTGAGTACAATGCACATGCGGATCGACTAGCAAAGATTGCTACTGAATGTATTGTCCCTACTCCGACTCCAACTGATGACCCAGCCTTAGCAAGATGGGTCCACCAGACTGCTGGCCATTTAGGGGTCCAGGCCACCCATCGATGGGCACAGGATCGAGGTATCAGTATTTCTCATGCGTTGTTAAAACAAATAACAGAGGAGTGTTGTATATGCCAATTAGAAAAAGAACGAACTCTTCCTAGGATAGTTACTGGAGAAATAGCAAGGGGAAAAGTTCCAGCCCAAATTTGGCAGATAGATTATATTGGCCCACTACCCCAGGATAAAGGATGTAAATATGTATGTACGTGTGTTGACACCTATTCAGGTGTACTAGTGGCTTGTCCTTATAAAGACGCAACTCAGAAAAACACCTGTAAAACTCTAGATATTGTAAGTTTATATTATGGAACCCCAATGCAGATTCAAAGTGACAATGGGTCACATTTCAAGGGCAAAGAAGTGAAAAGATATTGTGTGTTGAATAATATAGAATGGATATATCATATTCCATATTACCCACAAGCATCTGGGCTAATTGAAAGAATGAATGGATTGTTGAAAGAACAGCTGAGAAAATTAAGCTCAAATAATTCATATCGACATTGGAAGGATAATTTGTCTATTGCCTTACGTAATTTGAATAATAGGCCCTTAGGGGGAAGTACACCTCTAGCCAGAATGATGACCCCAAATCTGCAGATCAGAGAACAGCAAACATGTGAGATCCAAAACATTGAATTTTGGACTGTGAGGGAAGATGTCCCACTACCAAGTCCAGGAACACCTGGTTCAGCAGGATATGATTTACATTGTATAGAGAATTTTAGGTTAAATAGGAAAGAGATAAGAAAAACCCCTACTGGAGTATGTATGAGAATCCCCAAGAATCATCTTGGATGGATATTACCTAAACCAGGATTAGCGGCTCAAGGAATACATGTATTGGCTGGAGTGATAGATTCTAATTATCAAAAAGAAATTGTTGTGACACTCCAGAATATGGGTAAAAAACCTGTACAATTTTGTAGAAATGATAGGATGGTTCAAGTCATTATTATCCCCTGTGAAAAAATACCCTTTGTGAAAACTGACCCTCCTCCCAAAATAACTACTAGAGGGGCAAAAGGGTCTTGCTCCATTGATAGAATAAAGTCAGGAGCTAAGGTATGGGTAAAACGGAAGCCAGATGATATTCCAAAGGCTGCAGAAGTTATAGCCCATGGGAAGGACAACACTGTAACAGTTGTTTATTCAGGGGAAAATAATTACCAAATTGTACCCCTGAACCATATATTTTACCGTGAATAGGTTATAATAATAGATTCACAGACTATTCTTTTTGTCCTTTGTTTTGGCTAACCTTGTTGCTAGTTTTGTTTCCTTCAGGCTTAAGCACCCTGCACTTTCCGGTGACTGCCTAAGCATGTAGCATTCTTGGAATTCCTGCCAGCTCGTTAAAGAAATGACCTCTGGAATGGGACTTTTTGGGGGCAGGGCCATCTCTACATCCAATTTCAGCATGAAGAAGCTATGGAAAATGAGACCTTCACCCCTCACCCCAAGATTTTGAGCCCCAATCGTTCAAGGGGGGTGGAAATGATGATAGTGTTCTGTTTACTTATTTTGTGTTATCCTTGCTGTGTTGTTTTATTGTTATGATATTATTGATCCTATGTAATGGATACAAGGATTTAGGGGTGGACATTTGAATTATTAATAATTATTTTGGGGATGATTGATTGAAGAGATTATTTTGCTGGGATCTAGGGGTGGATCGCATTTGAATCGTTAACCAATGTTTGGGAATGTTACTGAATGATATGTTTTGCTTTATAATGAATGATATGTTTTAGTTTCCTTTGTAATTGGATCACAATGTATGTTCTAGGATACATGGCTGATTAGATTATGTATCCTATAACAAGGGGTGGAGTGTAACCAGAATGGCCTTTGTTTTCTTTGAATGACTCAGCTTACCTCATTGAGCTTCCCTGGACGCTGGGGCTTGCTCTTCCGGGGCAGGACCAGAACTTCCTGTGTGATGAGTCATGGGGCTGGCTGAGGGGAGGTGTTAATGTCTATGCTAGGGGGAGGGGCCAACTCAGGAACCAATCGGCCCTGGTCATTCGGGCGGAGCTTGATGATGTCAAAAACCCTATAAGAGGGGAGAGGACAGTTTGAAGAGCTCTTCTTTTCCTTTTCCGGTTGGAGCCAGCGACAGTTACGACAGTTACGTCAGTTACAGCGACCGTTACATCGTCAGTTTCAGTTGCAGCTTCAGTTACAGACACAGACACAGCTGAGGCAGGAGCTGCCAGTAGCAGAGCTGATCTACAGGAGGAAGCTGAACAAAGACTTCAGGCCAGTGGGTAATCTTATTACCATCGAGGGGGAAGCATGATTTTGCTTTACGCAATCATGCTTCTCTGTAGCCTCCTGGTTACTCTTGCAAGGCGTACTTATTGGGCCTGGAAGATTTTGATCAACATATCAAAATGGGGCTTCTGGTTCATGGGTTGGTTACTGTGGAGCCTAAATAAATGTTTTGATTCTTCTGCCTTCTACTTTGAGAGTTTCTTATATCCGGCGGTTCCGAACCTTTCAGACATGTTTATGATCCTCTTTGAGATTATAAACTCTGCCCTCCTGATACAACAAGCCAGGAAATGGAGCAGCCTCATCTGTCTCACCAGGATCTGACCGCCTTGGATATTACCAAGTTGACTCCACTTTCACATGAAGTTATCAGCAGACAAGCCACAATCAATATAAGTACAATTGGCCATGTAGCACATGGAAAGTCAACAGTAGTAAAAGCTATTTTGGGGGTTCACACTGTCTGATTCAAAAATGAGCCAGAAAGAAATATTACCATCAGGTTGGGTTATGCTAATGCTAAGATTTGATGCTAACAACTTGATGACCCAGGTTGTTCTCGGCCAGAATGTTACAGACCTTGTAGAAGTAGCACACCTGATGAATTTCCTGCAGACATTCTAGGAACTAAAGGAAACTTCAAATTAGTCACACATGTCTCTTTTGTGGATTGTCCTGGTCATGATATTTTGATGGCTACCATACTGAACAGTACAGCAGTCATGGATGCAGCTCTACTGTTAATAGATGGTAATGTCCTCACCCTCACACTTCTGAGCACTTGGCTGCCATAGAAATCATGAAATTGCAATACATTCTGATTCTACCGAATAAGATTGATTTGGTGAAAGAAAGTCAGGCTAAAGAATAATATGAACAGATCCTTGCATTTGTACAAGGTACAGTTGCAGAGGGAGCTCCTATTCCAATTTCTGCTCAGCTGAAGTATAATATTGAAGTTTTTTGTGAATACATAGTAAAGAAAACTCCAGGACCCCCACAAGACTTTACTTCAGAACCCACACTTATCATTATTCAGTCTTTTGATGTCAACAAGCCTGGCTGTGAATTTGATGACCTTAAGGGTGGTGTGGCCAGCAGTTTTCTCCAAGGAGTGTTAAAAATGGGCCAGGAGTTGGAGGTCAGGCCCGGCATTGTCTCTAAAGATAGTGAAGGGAAACTCATATGTAACAAAGTCTTTTCCAAAATCGTATCGATTTTTGTAGAACATAATGATCTTCAGTATGCTGCTCCTAGAGGCCTTATTGATGTTGGAACAAAAATGATCCAACTTTGTGCAAAGCTGACAGAATAGTGGGACAGGTTCTTGGTGCAGTTGGAGCACTGCCTGAAATCTTTACAGAGTTGGAAATTTCCTATTTCCTGCTTAGATGACTTTAAGGCGTATGTACTGAAGGAGACAAAAAAGCAGCAAAGGTGCAAAAACTTTCCAAGAAAGGGTTTAGGGGAGCAGGCATCACAGAGATATCTCTCATCTGAACTGGACAAAGAAGGATTGAACACACACACGCGCACACACACACACACACACACACACATATACAAAGAGATTGCTGCAGTAATACATCACACTTAATAGGGAAATGTGGTAAGAGCAGGAAAGACGAAGAGAAGGGGAAAGAAAGGAAATTATTAGAAACTACTTTTCCCAATTACATGAGAATAAAATTGTTAACAAATTAAATTGATAAACATTTGCAAAAATGTAAAATAGACTAATAAAATAAAGAATTTAAATAGCCCAATCTCAGGTCAGGAAATTTTATAAACATAAATGAGTTTCCAAAGGACCAAAAATAAAAACAAAAACCAGAAGCAAATGGATTTACAAGTGAATTTTATCAAACATTCAAGAAACAATTTCAGTATTGCATAAACTGCTTGACAAAATGAGAAAAAGGAAGCATACTACCACATTCTTTCTATGATACAAATATGATCTTAATACCTAAACCAAGGGGAGACAAAACAGAGAAAGAAAACCATAGACCAATGTCCCTCATTAATCTTGATGCAAAAATATTTAATAAAATTTTGAAAAAAGTCAATTATGGTACCAAGAATATATGGTTGGTCCAATTTAAGAAAACTATATAAGAATACAAGTCATTCCCCAATTGATAAATGGTCAAAAGATATGAACAGGCAGTGTTCAGATGAAGAAACTAAAGCTATCATCATATGAAAAAATGCTCTAAATCACTATTGATTAGAGAAATGCAAATTAAAACAACTCTGAGGTAGCACCTCATACCCATCAGATTGGCTGACATGACAGAAAAGGAAAATGATAAATGTTGGATATGTGGGAAAATTGGAACACTAATGCATTGTTGGTGGAGTTGTGAACTGATCCAACCATTCTGGAGAGCAATTTGGAACTATGCCCAAAGGGCTAAAAAACTGTGCATACCCTTTGATCCAGCAATACCACTACTAAATCTATATCCCAAAGAGATCATAAAAAAGGGAAAAGGACCTACATGTACAAAAATATTTATAGCAGCTCCTTTTATAGTGGCAAAGAATGGGAAATTGTGAGGATACCCATTAATTGGGGAATGTCTTAACAAGTTGTGGAATATGAATGCAATGGAATACTAATGTTCTATAAGAAATGATGAGCAGACAGATTTCAGAAAAACCTGGAAAGACATATATGAACTGATGCTGGGTGAAATGAGCAGAACTTGAATATTGTACAAAGTAAACACAACACTGTGCAATGATCAACCACGATAGACTTAGCTTTTCTCAGCAATACAATGGTCCGAGGCAATTCCAAAAGACTCAAGATGGAAAATGCTATCCACATCCAGAGAAAGAATTATGGAGTCTGAATGCAAATCAAAGCTTACTATTTTCACTTTTTTGTTGGTTTTTTTGTGGTTTTTCCCCCTTTTCTGATTCTTCTTTCAAAACAAGACTAATGTGGAAATATATTTAACATGATCGTATATATGTGACCTATATTAGATTCCTTGATGTCTTGGGAAGGAGTGAGGGAAGGGAGGAAGGGAAGAAAAATTCAGGACTCAAAATCTACAAAAAATGAATGTTGAAAACTATCTGTACAGGTAACTGGAAAAAATAAAATACTATTAAATGCAAAAAAAATAAAATTTATAGACAGGAAAAGAGTATTTGATCAAACAACTGAATTAATATGATCATAGAAGATAAATGTGGACAATTCTGATTATATAAAACTGAAAAGTTTTTGCACGAACCAAATGCAGTTCAAATTAACAGTGAAACAGTCTAGAAAAAGAAATCTTTGCCTCGAGTTTCTTTAAGGTCTGATTTCCAAGGTACTATAGGGTACTCATCAAAATATATAAAAGTAATTGTGCTTTTGGTATGGTTAAGCTGACTATCTTGCAAGGGGATTTAAGTTGCAGATCCTGAAAACTGTATTTCTTCCCAACATTTCAAGAGGGAGGAGAGAGGAAACATTCCTGCCTAACCCAAGGAGCAACAGTGCAACAAAAGCTGCAGAAGCATCTATGGTTTCCTTCCCCAAACTCCAGCCCCCAAGGTGACACCTAAGAGGGGAAAGCTAAGAGGACAAGTGGTGAGCAATAGGATGTATTGTTTTCTCATGTGGCTCAAGTCCTGAAGGAATCCTAAATGCTGTCACTGATGAAGGACAGGATACCTGCCCATCCACTAGAATGAACAATGCAAAGAATTGTGAACCAGCCCTGAAAATGATGGGGTTTCAAAGATAAAGAAGGAAAAATAATGTGTGCGACATTCAGAAATACCTTTTCCAGCATGAATTAAAGTGATTTATAACACTTTGATTGTATGATGCTAAGCAAGTAAAGGAATTATACCTAGAAAGCCTCCCACCCCATAAAACTTAAAGGCTTAATTTTTAAATTTTGACATAAAATGTCATTGAAATTAAAATATTTAAACTTGAATCACACTGTTAATCTCCTGCAAATCTTATTTGTTTGTTTAAAATCCTAGGCATTTTCAAACTTAATCACTTCTGGTCGTCTAAAGCTAGAGAATACCGACGTGGAGCCCTACGTAGTAGACGGCTGTGTGTATCTTGCTGAACTCTCTCACGGCATTAAAAAACACTATTACTGGACACCCTCTTACGGAGAAGTCGATGGCCCTGCAGCCAACGCGGGTCTTGCTATCGTGCCTGCAGCCAGAAATCTCTGAAAACAAGTTTCTAAGTAGGTCGTGTGTATGTTTTTTATTGTATTCCTGTCACAGGTTTGAGATGTTACTCAGGGTAGTTAGTTTGTTTCCTTTAATTGATTAATGCGTCATGCTTTAAAAGGCATGTTGTATAACTTTACACAAATATTGAGCAAAACGTGGCTAAAGCTTAAGTGTACTCTTAAGTACAAGAGTACACTTACTGGGAAAAGAGGGCCAGCCTCAGAAGCAGGAAGGCATGGCTTCCAGTTGCTCCTCTCACACTAGCTGATGAGTGGGGGCAGGTGTCCAAAAGGACACACTGAGATGGGAGTGCATAGCCACACGCATACAGACAATGCAGACCACAAAATCTTGACCTCTCCCCTTTGTAAACATACACACACACAGAGATACTGCAAACACAGATGGACTATATGCTGATCCCATAGTAAGAGACAAAAGGAGGTACATATTTCTGTTTATAACATAATCGAGAGGCAGAGAAGCAGGAGAGAGGTTACAGAAATCAGTGGTTAAGGTCAGAGTTTGGAAGCCTGGAGATGAGAAAAAATGGTGCTGCTACCCAACATGATTGACAGCCTGTGGGGAAACCACTGCTTCATACATACATTAATTTTATGTTTATACATTCATGCACATGCCCCCCCCCCCATGACACTGCCTGGCCAATGCAGTCGCATAACGTCATTAATCGATCATAACAAAAAATCCTTTCTAATGTGGCGACACTGAACTATAATTACCCTTGGATGATTACCCAAAGTAGACATTGAATGGTCAGCAGTAATTTGAGTTGTGTAATTCCCTACAGCACTGTGTCACTTAGGGTTATGTTATCACCAAGCCAAGGGGACACACAACACATTCATATACACAAACTTTACAAATAATGCTTTTAGTGAACCATGAGATAAGAAAGTATCGGGCTTCTTTCTTATTGGACTATGTCAGTAACAGTAACTATGATTAAGAAAAGCTTTGCTTTCGATTTCTGATCATCATAATTAGCTAAAGACAGCAAGTAAATTTGGCAGACATCTCACTAGGTCTTAGTATACTGGATGTAATCTGCAGCCCAACAGGAAATCTTTTTTTTTTTTATTTCAACCTTATTTTCAGTTCTGAATTCTCTTCCTCCCTCACCCATTAAGAAAGCAAAAAAACCAAAATCCATTAAAAATATTCATATTCATGCAAAATAAATTCCTATGCTATCCATGTCCTGCCCAAAAATATGTTTCATTTGTTACTCTGAGTCCATCCTCTCTTTCTGGAAGTAAATAATGTATTTCCTCAGGAGTCTTCTGAAATCTCGATTGGTCATTATATTGATTGGAGTTCCTAAGTCATTGTATTTACAATATTATTGTTACTGTATAAACTGTTCTCCTGGTTCTGCTTACTTAACTTTGCACCAGTTCATCAATGTCTAGATTTCTCTTAATCATTTCATTACTTCTTCCAGCACCATAGTATTCCATCACCTTCATATGCCTTAACTGGTTCAACCATTCCCCAAATGATGAACACCAACCATCACTTCCAGTTATTTGCCATCACAAAATATCAGCTATAAATATATTTATACGTATGAGCCCTCCACATTCTTTTATCTCCTCGGGTGTACAGAGTTAGTAGTGATATCAGTGGGTCAGAGTTGTTGTTCAGTCATTTTTCAGTCATGTCCAGTTCTTTCTGACCCCATTTGGGGTTTTCTTGGCAAAGATACTGGCATGGTTTGCCATTTCCTTTTCTAGCTCATTTAACAGATGAGAAACTGAGGCAAACAGGGCTATGTGACTTGCCCAGGGTCACATAGCTAGTAAGTATTTGAGGCTGGATTTGAAATTAAGAAAATGAGTCTTCCTGACTCCAGGCCCTACACTGTATACACTATGTCATTTAGCTGCCCAATTAAATAGTATGCACAGTTTAATGGCTTTCTAGAATGGCTGGACCAGTTCACAACTCTACCAACATAGCAACAAATACATTATTACCTTTATTTGTCATGTTCTTTTTTTGTCAACTTTACCAACCTCATAAGTATGAGGTGGTAACTCAGAGTGGTTTAATTTTCATATCTCTTAATTATTAGAACATTTTTTCATATGGCTATTGATAATCTGGATTTCATCTTTTGAAAACTCCTATTCATAGCCTTTTACCATTTGTCAACTGGGGAATGATGCTTACTTATTCTTATAAATTTGATTCAGTTTCCTTCATCTTAGAAATGAGACCTTTACCAGAGAAACTTGCTACAAAGATTCCTCCCCATTTCCTGCTTCTAATTTTAGCTGCATTAATTTTGTTTGTGGAAAACCTTTTTAATTTTATGTAATCAAAATTGCCCACTTTACCTCCTGTAAACTGTATCTCATCTCATCTTATCCGTGGATCCATACTTCTCTTAATTTGTCTGTGATGTTACCCTTTATGTCTGAATCATGTACCTATTTGATGATTGTCTTATCACACAGTGTGAGACATTGGTCTATACCTAGTTTCTGCCACACTGCTTTCAATTTCTTCTAAGTTTTTATTGAATAAGCTCTTGACCCACTTGCTGGGTCCTTTGTGTTTATCAAACATTAGGCTACTTTTCTTGTTTGTATCTGTATAATGTATACCTAATATATTCCACTAATCAACCTCCTTAGTTCTAAACCAGTACCAAATTGTTTTAATTATTATGGCTTTGTGGTGTAGTTTGGTGTCTGGGGCCACTAGATGCACCCCTATCCTCTTTCCTTTCCACTTTTGTCTTTAATTTTCTTGAAATTCTTGCTCTCTTGTTCCATCAGAAGAACTTTATTATTTTTTCTAAAAAGTAATCCTTTAGTAGTTTAATTCATATGGAACTGAATAAGTAAATTAATTCATGTAGTATTGTCACTATATTGGCTCAGCCTACTTATGAGCAATTAATGTTTGTCCAATTATTTAGACGTCTTTATTTGTATAAAGTGTTTTATAATTGTGTTCGTATAGTTCCTGTGTGTGTCTTGGCAGGTAGATGACAAAGATTTTGTACTGTAAGTAGTTATTTCTATTGGAATTTCTTTTTTTGTTGCTTCTTGCTGGATTTTGTCAGTAACATACAGAAATAGTGATGATTTATAGGTTTGTTTTCTATTTCACAACTTTGAGGAAGTTATTTCAATTAGTTTTCTAGTTGATTCTCTAGGGTTCTCGTAAGTAATATCATCTGCAAAAACGTGATAATTTTGTTTTATCTCTGCTTGTGCTTATTCCTTCAATTTCTTATTCTTATCTTATTACTGTAGCTAGTATTTTTAGCACTTTATTGAATAGTAGTACATTACTATTTAGTATAGTCTTTATATAATCTTACTGGAAAGACTAGATTATCTCCATTATAGATAATACTGACTCTCGGTTTTAGATCAATACTAATCATTTTAAGGAAAGCTCTGTTTGTTCTTGTGCTTTCTAATGCTTTTTTTAAACAGGAATGTGATTTGTATATTGTTAAAAGATGTTTTTTACTCTATCAATATGATTTTTGTTGTTTTTATTATTAATATAGACAGTTATATTTATAGTTTTCCTTATATTCAACCAATTCTGCATTCTTAGCATGAATCCAGCCTGGTCATAGTATATGATCTTTGTGATATCTTGCTGTAGTCTCCTTGCCAATATTATATTTAAAATTTTTGCATCAATACTCATTAGATATTGCTATACAGAGGATTCTGGGAAGATGGCAGCATAATACCAGCAGTAAATAGTAGGCTCTTGAAATTTCTCCCTCAAACAAAATAAAATGTTGCGTCAAAGTGAACTCTGAGTGGCAGAAATAGTTAAAATTCGGGGTGAAGCAGTTGTCGTCCTAAGACAGCTTGAGAGGACCTCAAGAAAGACCAGACCTCCAAGTGCAGAGTTTTGGCCCAGTTGAAGTGCAGACACCTCCAGGCAGACTCCTCTGCATCAACAAAAAACAAGCCCTAGGGACAACTGAGTAAGCAAAAGAGAAAGAACTCAACCAGAGATAGCTACTGTAGGGATAAAGAAGATCTGGGTTCATACTTAGAAGATAATGAAGTTTTAAAAAGCCACTGCTACTTCAAAGAAAAATGTCAAATCATCACAATCCCAAAAAAAGTTCTTAGAAGAGCTTAAAAAGGACTTTAAAAATCAAATAAGAGATTGAAGAAAAATTAGGAAAAAAATAAGAGCAATCTAAGAAAACTACAAAAAGACATCCAATTGGAAAAAGAGATCCAAAAACTTAGGAAGAAAATAACTACCTAAAAGCTAGAATTTGGCAAGGGGAAGCTAATGATGTTATAAGATACCAAGAAAAACAAAATCAAAAGAATGAAAAAATATAAGACAATATGAAACATCTCATTAGAAAAACAACTGATCTAGAGAACAGATCTAGGAGAGACAATATAAGAATTGCTGGACTACCTGAAAGTTATGATTTAAAAAATAAGAGTCTAGATATGATATTACAAGAAATCATTAAGGAAAATTGTCCTGAAGTTCTAGAATGAGAGAGTCAAATAAAAATAGAAAAAAAATCCATCGGGGCAGGTAGGTAGCACAGTGAGTAGAGCACCAGCCCTGGAGTCAGGAAGACCTGAATTCAAATCCAGCCTCAGACACTTGACTTAACCCCAACTGCCCTGCCTTCCCCCTCCAAAAAAAAAAAAAAGAAAGAAAGAAAGAAAAGGAAAAAAGTCCATCAGTCACCACCTGAAAGATATGCCAAGATGAAAACTCATAAGAACATCATGGCCAGCTTTCAAAGCTGCCAGGTTAAGGAAAAATTACTATAAGCAACAAGGGAAAACAATTTAATTACAGTCAGGATAACACAAGATCTAGTAGCTTCTACATTAAAAGATTAAAGAGGAAGGACTTTAAAAATTGTATTTCAAAGAGCAAAGGAGCTGGGTTTGCAACTGAGAATAACTTACCCAGCAAAGCTCAGTATAATCCTTACTTTTTTAAATGGACATTTAATGAATGAATTGAAAGACTTTCAGGCGTTTGTGACAAAAAGAGGAGAATTCAATGGGAAATATGACATATAAGATCCAAGAGAAACATAAGGTAAACATTAAAGACCAATTAGAAGGGACTCAATAAGGTCAAACTGTTTACTTATATGGGAAAATGTTATCTGTACTCTTAATAATGTAATCATTATAGGTAGTTTGAAAAAGCATACATAGATAGAAGGCTTGGGGTTGAGTTGAGTATGATGGGATGATTCTAAAAAATAAAATTAGGCAGGCAGAGGTAAAATGGAGCAATTATTTCATACAAATAAGATGTGAATGAAAGAACTGTTACAGTGGAAGTGGGTGGGAGTGGAAATCTGGTAGTTTTGGAACCTTATTCTTCTCAGAACTTGGTTAAAGAGAAAACAACATACATCTAAAAGAGTATAAAAGTCTTCTAAATTTATAAAGAAACAGGAGGGCATGAGAAGGACTGGAATAAGGGAGGCACTTTTAGAAGGGGGTGTAGATAAAGAAGTAGGAGGGTGGGGCAGAGGATAAGAGAGGGATTCTTTTTAAAAGAGTATGGATTAGGAAGGTAGTAGTTAGAAGTAAATCTGACCTATGGGGGGGGGGAAATGGGGTAAAAAGAGGGTGAGAAGGATAATAGAGATGAAAAACAGGGTGAAGGGAAACACACAACTAGTAATTATAACTTCGAATGGGAATGGGATGAACTCATCCATAAAACAGAAACAGATAACAGAGTGGATTAAAAATCAGAATCTGACAATATGTCATTTTGACTAAACACGTTTAAATATGAGAGATATACACAGTTAAAATAAAGGGCTGAAGTAGAATTTATTATGCTTTAGCCGAGGTTAAAAAAAAGTGAGGTAGCAGTCATGATCTCCAACAAAGTTAAAGCTAAAATATTTTAAAATAAGAGATAAATAGGGAAACTACATTATGATAAAAGGTACCAAAGATAATGAAGCAGTATCGATACTAAACCTATATGCACCAAGTGCTATAGTACCTAAATTTTTCAGGGAAAAGTTAAATGAATTACAAGGGGAAATAGTAATACTATAGCAGTGGGGGACTTTAACCTTCCCCTCTCAGAATAATAGCTAAATCTAACCAAAAAAAAAATTAAGGAGGTGCATAGAATCTAAGATAAGTCAGATACAATAAATATCTGGAGAGAACTGAATAGGAACAGAAAGGAATACACCTTTTTCTCAGCAGTACATGATACCTTTACAAAGACTGATCATATATTAGGGCATAAAAACTTTATGGTTAAATGCAGAAAAGCAGAAATGTTGAATGAATCCTTTTCAGATCACAATGCAATAAAAATTATATTCAATAAGGGACCATGGAAGAAACGCAGATTAAAAACTAATTCGAGACTAAACAACCTAATCCTAAAGAATATGTGGGTTAAAGAACAAATTATAGAAACAATAATTTCATTCAAGAGAATGACAATAATGAGACAACATATTAAAACCTGTGGGATGCAGCAAAAGTATTAAACAGAGGAAAATGTATGTCTCTAAATGTTTATATTAATAAAATAAAGAAAAAGTAGACCAGTGAATTGGGTGTGCAATTAAAAAAAGAACAAATTAAAAATCTTCAATTAAACACCTAAATGGAAATCCTAAAAACTAAAGGTAAGATAAATAAAATTGAGTGTAAGAAAACCATTGAATTAATAAATAAAACTAGGAATTGGTTTTACAAAAAAAATGATAAAATAGATAAACCATTGGCTAATATGATTTTATAAAAAGAAAGAAAACAAAACCACTAACATTAAAAATGAAAAGAGTGAATACACCACTAATGAAGATGAAATAAAAGCAATTACAAGGAGTTACTTTGCCCAATTACATTCCAATAAGTTTAACAATTTAAGTGAAATAGAAGAATACTTAGAAAAACATAAACTGCCTAGATGAACAAAAAAGGAAATAGAATATCTTAAAAAACCTATTTTAGAAAAAGAAATTGAACAGGTTGTAAATGAATTTCCTAAGAAAAAAGCATCAGGACCAGATGAATTTACAGGTGACTTTCACCAAACATTTAAAGATCAACTAATTCAATATTAAATTATTTGGAATAACATACAAAGGAGACTTACTAAACTACTTTTATGAAAGAAATATGGAACTGATAACCTAAATCAGAAAGAACAAAAACAGAAAAAGAAAATTATATATCAATTTCATTAATGAATATGGTAGCAAAAATCCCCAATAAAATACTAACTAGGAGACTACAACAATATCTTACAATGATTATACATTGTGACCAAGTGGGGTTTATACCAGGAATACAAAGATGGTTTAAAATAAGGAAAACTATTAACATAGTTGATTATATCAATAACAAAAGTAACAAAAATCATATGATTATATCAATAGATGCAGAAAAAGCTTTTGATAAAATATACTTGTTCCTATTAAAAATACTTGAAAGTATAGGTATAAAGGGATTCTTCCTTAAAATGATAAGAAGCATTAAAACCGCCAGCAAGAATTATTTGCAATGGGGATAAAAGCTATAAGCCTTCCCAGTAAGATCAGCAGTGAAACAAGAAATTGAGGGAATGCCCATTGTCACCAATATTATTCTTCAATATTGTATTAGAAATGCTAGCAATAACAATAAGAGAAGAAAAAGAAATTGAAAGAATCAGAATGGCCAATGAGGTAATAAAACTATCTTTTTTGAGGATGATATGATGATATACTTGGGAAGTCCTAAAGATTCAATTAAAAATGGAAACAGTAATTTTAACAAAGTAGCCAGTTATAAAATAAACCCACATAAATCATCAGCATTTTTTATATCTCCAGCAAAACCCTGAAAGAAGAAATAGTAAGAGATACCCCATTTAAAATAACTGTAGACAGTATTAAATACCTGGGAGTATACCTACAAAAACAAACCCAAGAACTACATGAAAATAATTATAAAACACTTTTTATAAAAGTAAAGTCAGATTTAAATAATTGGAGAAATATTAATTGTGCATGGGTAATCAGAGCCAATATAATAAAAATGACAGTTTTATCTAAATCTATTTATTCAATGCCATCCTGATTAAATTACCAAAAAACTATTTTACTAAGCAAGAAAAAATAATAAAATTCATTTGGAAGAATAAAAAGTCAAGAATATCAAAGGAATTAATTTTTAAAAAAGTAAAGGAAAGAGGTTTAGCAGTACCAAATCTTACACTATCTTATACGGCAGTAATTATCAAAACTATCTGATGCTGGCTAAGAAATAAAAAGATAGATCAGTGTAACAGAATACACAGAAAACATGGTAGCAAATGATTATAGTAACCTTGTGTTTGACAAATGTAAAGATTTAAGCTTTGGAGATAAGAATTCATTATTTGGTTAAAAAAATTTTTTTGAGAAAGCTGGAAAGCAGTCTAGCAGAAATTGGGCATAGATCAATATCTTACACCATTTACCAAGATAAGGTCAAAATGGAACATGGAACATATTACCTATCAGACTTATGGATAAGAAAACAATTTATGAATATACAAGAGACAGCATTGTGAGGTATAAAATGAATAATTTCTGTTACATTGAATTTAAGATGGTTTGTACAAATAAAACCAATGTAGCCAAGATTAGAAGGAAAACAGAAAACTGGAGAAAAATTTTAAAGGTTTAAAGGTTTCACATCTCAAATATATAAAAAAACTTTATAAGAATACTAGTTATAAAAAAGAATATTAGTTATTCTCCAATTGATAAATGGTCAAAGGATATGAAACAGTTTTTTGAGGAAGAAATCAAAACTATATATAATCATTTTTCAAAATGCTCTAAATCACTATTGATTAGAGAAATGCAAATTAAAACAACTTTGAGATATCCTCTTATACCTATCAGATTGGCTAAAACAATAGAAGGGGAAAGAGACAAATGGTGGATGGGATACAGAAAAATTGGGACACTAATTTGCTGCTGGTGGAACTGTGAACTGACCCAACCATTCTGGAGAGCAATCTGGAATTATGCCCAAAGTTATAAAACTGTGTATACTCTTTAACCCAGCAATACCACTATTAGGTCTGTTTCCCAAAGTGGGAAAAAGGAAAGAGAATCTATAAAATATTTATAGCAGCTTTGTGGTGGCAAAGAACTAGAAATTGAGGGAATGCCCATCAATTGGAGAATGGCTAAACAAGTTGTGGTATATGATTGTGATGGAATACTATACCCAGATCAAGTACAAAGGAACTATGAAGAAAGATGCTTTCCATATCCAGAGAAAGAACTGCTAAACAGAAGTAGGTATAGCATGATTTTACACATGTGTACATATATACACACATATTTGTATCTAGTGGTAGCCTTCTCTGGGGTGGGGAGAGGAGAAAAAAAGTGCACAGCAGAAAACAAAAGAAAACTTAAAAGGAAGCACCAAAAAAAAGCAGTGTAACTTTGAAAACAATGTAGTATTTATTGCATAGTTTTAAAAAAAGTAAATCGTGTAAAATGGAAATTCATGGTTTTATATAGAATCCTCTTTTTATGCTGTGCTGTGTATGTGGAAATGATCTCTTTTTTTGGTCTTTTTGTATTTAAGTTCAAAGTGAGTAAAAAAAAATTTTAAAGATATTGGTATAGTTTTCTTTCCATTTTGACTCTAGAGAGTCAAAGAAGAAAATTGGTAGGTACTCTTCTTTTCATATTTTTTGAAAAATGTACGTAGTACTGAAATTCTTTAAACATTTGGTAGAATTCACTTTTAAATCCATATGATCCAGGAGTGGTTTTTTCCCACCTGTGGGAGTTCATTCATGGAGTGTTCCAATTTCTTTTTCCAACACAGGGAAATTTAAGGACTCTTCCAGCTCTATTAATCTAGGTAATTCATATTTTTGTAAATATTTGTCCATTTCGTTTAGATTTTCAGTTCTATTGGCATATGATTGGGAAGAGTCCTAACAGTTTTTCATTGGTTGGGAATTCACCTTTTTCATTTTTGATGCTAGCAATTTGGTTTTCTCCTTTCTTTTCTTAAATAAGTTAGTTATAGCTTATCTACTTTATTGGTTTTCAACACCCCCCACCCCCCCCCCAAAAGCTCAAAGTTTTATTGATGTTTTTGTTTTCAGTTTAAATTGGCTTTGATTTTTTAAAGATTCCTATTTTGTTTAATTAAAGGTTTTTAATTTGTTGGTTTTCTAGCTTTTTTAGTTGCATATCCAATTTATTGATCTGCTCCCTTTTATTCTGAAGAAAATATTTAGGCATACAAATTTGGTTTTTAATCTTTCCTCCAATGGCCCTTTACTGAATGTAATTTTTATTGAATGAGTGGCAAATTGTGCATTTAATATTCCTAATTTTCTGCATTCATATGTGAGGCTTTTAAGCCCTACTGTATGGTTAATTTTTGTGAAGATGCCATTAACAGCTGCAAAATAGGTATAGTCCTTTCTTTTCTTATTCAGTATATTCCAGTGGGATATCATATCTAACTTTTCTAAAGTGCCACTTAGGTCCTCAAATTCTTTCTTGTTTTTTGTTGTTTTTAGATTTATCCAGGTCTCAGAGGAAGTAAAGTCCCCCACTATTACATTTTTATTGTATTTCCCCCTATAATTCATTTGACTTTTCCTTGAAGAACTTACATGCTATGCTATTGGCTATATGTGTCTAGTATTAATACTAATTTATCATCTGGTTCCTTTAAGCAAAAAGTAGTTTCTGCTTCTCTTTAGGTCATATCTATTTTTGCTGTTGCTTTGAGATCATGATTGCTACTCCTGGCTTTTTTATTTCAGCTGAAGTATAATAGATTCTGCTCTAGCCCCTTATTTTAACTGTATTTTTTCTGTTTCAAGTCATCTTCTTGTGAATATTATATTGTTGGATTCTAATCAGATGTTGTATGTTTTGTGGGAGAGTTCATCCTGTTAACACTCAGTTAAGATTGCCGTTTATTTTCCTCCATCCTATTTCTTATCCTTTTCCCTGCCCCCTAAGTTTATTTTGCTTCTGACTTAATCCCTTCCTCAGTTTATCCTCCTTATTCTACTTCCCTTAAATCTTTTCCCCCATTTCCCTGTTGGGTGAAGTCTATTTCTGCACCCAACTCTGTATGTGTGTATTCTTCAGAATTGTTTGCTCCCGCTCTACTCTTTCCGATTTGTCACATAGATTTCTGTACCCCATTTGAAATAAATCTCCCCATTCTTCCTCTTCCTTCCCCCCTCTCCTGATATTCCTCTTCCCCACCCTTTCCATTCTTTTTGAGATAATCAAAACATAACAGAAACCCTTTATTCAATTACTCCTTCTCTGATCCCTGCTGATAGAGTTCTCAAGGTATCCTCTCCCCACTAGAGAATGTAAACAGTTTATTATTACATAACATAAATATTGCTTAGTCCCTTATGATTGCTCATTCATGTTTAACTTTTTATATCTCTTGACTCCTCTGTTTGCATATAAAGTTTCTGCGAAGCTCTAATATTTTCATTAGGAATGCTGTTAAAAATCCATTTTTTCCTCCTGTAGGATTATATTGTTTTTCTAAGTTATTTTTGGTTGTGGGATAAGATAATTTCCCTTCTGGAATATCATATTCCAGGCCTTCCACTTCTTTAGTGGGTAGTGGCTGCTAAATCTGTGCTCCTTATGATGGTTTCATAAAACGTGAATTCTTTGTTTCTAGCTCCTTGCGGTATGTTTTTTTTGACTTGAAAGTCTTGGATTTTGACTATAATATTCCTGGTAGTTTCCTTTTTGGGGTTACTTCCAGGAAGTGACCACTGGATTTTTTCAATTCTTTGCCCTCTGGTTCTAAGAGATCTGGGCAGTTTTCTTTTGTGACTTCCTAAAATATGATGTCTAGGTCATGGCTTTGAGGTAGTCCAGTGAGTCTTAAATTCTCTCTCCTCAATCTGTCTTCCAGGTCAGTTTTGTTTTTTTTTTTTTTAAGATTCCTCACATTTTCTATTTTTTTCAGCCTTTTGACTTTGTTTTTATTTTTTTACTATCTCATGTTGTCAATAGCTTCTCTTTGTAATCTAGTTTTCAGGGAATATTTTCTTGGATAAGGTTTTGTACCTCTTATTCCAAGCTCTCTGCATCTATTTCTTCCATAGCTCTTATTTTTTTCATTTTTTCTTCAACTGTTCTCATTTGGCTCTTAAGATTTTTTTAGCTCCTTTTTTTAAACTTTTGCTTTAACTCTTTCTGGAATTCTTGAACTTGTTTCCAGGATGCACTTTTTTTGAGGCTTTGTTTGTAGATGTTTTTAAGTCATTCTCTTCTTTTGAGTTTGCTGTCACCATAATAGTTCTTTATGGTAGGATTTTTATTTTTTTATCCTATTTCTTGACTTTGAATGTCATGTCAGTGCTGGGCTATACACACTTATAGAGGGAGTGTCTGTCCATCCTGAGTTTTTTCCCTCTAAGCTCCTTTGCTTTTTTCACAGTGCAAGATTTGGGCCTGTTGTCAGTGCTCCCGTGGTGCTTTGATCTGGGGTAAAGTCTGCTCACTGCCTTCCTCTCCAAGCTCTGCAAGTTCCTGGCTTAGCTTTGGATCTGTTGCTTTGTCCCTGGCTGGTTGTTTCAGTAGATTGCTGCTGGAGACAGTCACTATAAGCCTGCTTAAGCTCTGCAGGTGAAATGTAGGCCCCCCTTTGGTTTGGGACACTACAGATTTCCACCCTAAACAATTACCACTTGTTTCTGAACTTATTCCTTGCCCACTACACAAGGGCACAGAGAATCACCAGATAACACCCATTCCTGCCTCCTGTGCTAGTTCAGGGATCCCCTGAGTTTTATTCCAGGGAGCTTCCTGCCCTGGTGCCCAGTCTTAGCTCTCTTTCCAACCCTATTCCATGTCACAGGCTTCTCCTTCTGTCACCTTAAGCTTTCTTAGGCTGGTAAAGTGACTCACTGTGACTTTTTCTCTGATTTCCCAATGAGATTTCAGTCTGTTGAACTTTCTAGATTTTTGTGGAGACTTCATGAGGAAGCTAGGCTGTATGTCTTCATATTGTTTTGCCATCTTGCATTTATTTAAACTAGGGAAACTACTAAGTGAAAATACAGAGGGTTTAGAGAACAGAATCTGGCTTAATGGAGTCCTTCAGAGGTTATTTGTCCATCTCCAGCAACAAATGAAAATCAAAAGTCAAAATAAGCACAGAAAGAAGCTGGACAATTTTTCAAATCATTCTGGACAGTCTTAATAGTGCAGGGTTTTATTACTTTGTTTGAAATGCTGTGAACTTCCAATTACTATGATGTTCAAGTGTGACTGCAAAAAAAATATGTCTTTGTATACAAATGTTACCAAAAATCCTTGCTCTTGCTTTCCATCTGACCATTTCCGCCCTGTGCCAATGAGTAACTCAACCTTTCCAGCTCCCCTTGAAGTGTTGTGTCCCCCCACCCCATTAGAATGTCACCTCTTTGGAGGGAAAGACTTTATTTTTTGTTTATATTTATATCCTCAGCACTTAACATGGTGCCTGACATGTAATAAGTACTTAATGTTTTACCTGTTTGTCTCACATCTCTGGTAATTACAATTAAATTCCCTCATCACAATTAAAAGTTCATGTCTCACTCACAGAACTGTTAGACTCCTCTCACTAGTTCTAATGCCACCATTCTCCTTCTCCTCCAAAATACACCCAGGCACATCCTCTCCAGAATCTAACCCAGGTAAATTAGTTGAAGCACAGTGTCTTCCTTTGATGCTTCCCTCCTTGGAACCAAGGTGATGGCAGTTTTCAAGAGCAATGCCAATGAAGTGTGAGCTCTCTAGCAAATGAGAAAGGATTTGAGCAGTGGATGGAGGAACGTGAAATGCGGAGGATTCGCCCCAGCAGCTATCCTAAATCTTCAGTGACTCATAAAATAGATAAGAGCAGAATCCCTGTGTAAGCCACTCCCATTTCTTCAGACTACAGTACAGTGGTAGACAAGTGGCAAAGGGTCCTTCAAGTCCTGTGATTTTAGAACTCCTACAGACATCAAACTGTTGGTACAAAGTACGTAAGATTCCTAGAGCCAGCTTAGAACTGGACCACAGGAGGAGCTGAATTTATGGTTACCAACACATTGATGTACTCTGTATGAGAAGAACTGAAGTACATTCCTGCTGATATTCATGCTCTAAGTCAAAGGAAAGAATGAAGAAATTGTATCGAAATGGAAGGAAGGCTCAGAGAAGAAGAGTTACAGTAGTGGATGGAGTTAGTTTCCTTGTGTGCCCAAAGACAACAAGGGGTAGTGTTTTATGGGGAACTTCAACATTTTTATTTGCAGGGCTCATGATAATAAACACAGGTAGTAAAACCACCAGAGAAACAATGGCAGCTTATGATACAACAGCGATCACTTATCTTTGCAACCAGAGATAAATGTGCTCCAGAATCCTTGAGTATCACTATCAAATGAGGCATAAAACAGGAAGACATGTTTGCTGAAGATATTTTCCAGCGTCAAGATAATAATCATAGATACTGACACAACACCTTCGTCTTTATGAGGACTTTACATGCTTGATTTCACTTTATCCTTCCAACCACTTTGTAAGTTAGGTAGTACAGGTGTTATTTTTATTTGAGAGTGTAGGTGACTTTCCTGCATGTCAGGGGTGGAATTGAAACAAGTCCACTACTCTTTTCACCACATTAGAATACCCCACAGAAAAAATACTACACAAAAATCAAGCAGAAGGCTGACTTACCTGTATGGTGCTATTCTCCAGATGCATCTCTTTAGGGATAGCATTATACTGCTTGTTTCAAGACCCTTAACACTTCAGCTCCATGGCCACAGAAAAAGTATCTCGGCACAGAGGAGAAAATGAGTGGACAAAAAATGATTGTTGTGCAACATGCATCAGATAAACATACTTTGAATGTGTCCAAAGTACACATCTTGGGTACACACTATGTACTGGCAGACCATTAGCTGGATCCAGAATTGAAAAGAAGGATGAGACCACAATACACTTCATTTAGAAAAATATACAGTACCTGCAATGATCCCAAGCTGCATCCTGTTTGCAAAAGCTCATCTTTTCAACACCAATAGTCCTTCCCTAGTGATACTATATGACTGTTGATTCATGGACTATCACCATCTTCAAAGAATCACAACCACAGTGACTCAAAGGGCAATGGAAAAACAAATGGCGGATAGACCCTTTCTCCTGATGTCTTTAGCATGTCGATCTTTCTTTGCTTGTTTGTTTTTGATCTTGTTGCATCACTTATTTTCATGACCTTCCTTTGCTGCTGAGATCTTTAAGGTTAGGCTGAAAGGCCTAAAACTCAGCTTTCTCATACTGACAAATACAGGGTTTAGTAGTCTGACTCTATGAAGGAGCCAGGCAATATTGGCTCATGAGGTTTCAGCACCCTTTCCTTCATCACATTCCATACTGGTACTGCATGTAATTCTCCTCTGCTGTTATTCATATACCTGGGCAGAAACAGTTCCTTCCTCTTCTCATAGAGTGCTCTTTAAGTTACTAGAGCTTTTCATTGGTAAAGAAACAGCACATTTTAACCTGTCTTGTCAAGGGATGGCTGGAGTGGGTAGTTTGGTTGTGAAGCAGAGTCTGGATGAGCCAGTCTAGGGCTGGTTGATATGGTACACTATGTGAGTTTGAGCTCACCAATCAAGATAGATGAACTCCAGGAAGAAGTCCCAAAGATAACTAGATCAAGACCCCCAGGCAAAGGTCTGATGGTCTAGAGGGGGCAGCAGCAGGACAGACAGCAAGAGGATGATCAAGGTGGACAGGACGTGAGGCATGGTCTGGATGGCTGGGCTTTGTGAGCTGATGCTGCTCACTCAATCACCAATCAGGATAGTTCAGCCCTGGGTTAGAAGCAGTGGATCATTGTTGTAAGGAGGTGAGGAAAAACTTCTTAAGAGAGCCACCCAGAAGCAGCATGGGCTGTCTCAGAAGGTATTAGACATCCCTCATCAGGAGTCTTCAAGTAAAAGCTGTTGATGACTTTGTGGTTCCATTTTAGAGAAGGTTCTTAACAGGCATGGATGGGGCCACACAGCTTCCAATTCTAAAATTCTGATTCTGTAACCAAAATCTTTCCTCTTCATAATCACATAATTGAGAAGTGTCAAAAATATAAGATTCCATGGTGTTTGTTCATGTTGTATATTGTACTTAGTCATGCAACTGCATCATTATTACAGTATTTCAGAGTAGAAAAATGGGGTGGAAGTGTGTACACCAAGTTTAACAAAGCAAAACTTAGTGATAGTTGGGCTCTAGTTTAAGGGAATGTAAAATGAGCCTTTGCCCCACCATAATCATTCTTTGGCTCATCCACCCCTATCCAGAGGAGAAGAAAATCCTGGTAGGTAGTCAAATAACTACGTGCTGGAATAATGGTGATCCTTGACGTTGGTGCCTCTGCTGATTTTGTCAGTTGACATTGCTCAAGATGGCACAGGTGGTGCCAGGGCAGAATATGAACATAGGTCCTTTGCCTCTAAAGCCAAGTGGTCTTCTATTCTTTATACCATGATATATGAGCTGTTAAAGTGTGTGCATGTGTGTGTACACATATATATACACACGCATATATATGCATATACACACACATCTATATTATCAATTGATGGCAACCTCTCAACATAATTTTTTTTAAACTGTTCCTTCATTATTGTTCTGTTAGGCATGATGTAACTTAGAGGCTGTCCCAGGTTTTCACTGTCTTTTGCAACTTTCATCCCCATGACCTTTCTGACTTTATTCCTATATTCATTTACCTTACTGAAATGCTAACCCTGTTTCTTCAAAGCCCAGCTCAAATGCCATGTCCACGAAACCTTTCCCCTTCCATTTCCAGCCCAAAAGGGATCTCTCCCTCCTAACTTTTACTACATTGACTCTCCTGTGCATCATTCTAATCTGTATGAGTATTCAGTATAATGCAGAGGGAAAGGCCCTGCATGGAATCAGAGCTTCAGCCACTTAATTAGCTTGTTAAGCCATTTAGCACCTCTAAACCTCAATTTATCTATAAAATAAGGGAGATGAACCAGATGACCATCCAGCTTCCTTGTAGGTCTAACGCTAAGATCCTCTTACTGAACACCTAGTGGTTGTCCTTCATTCTTTGAAGACATCACCATGTTAAGAGTCAAATCTGACTGTGGCTGATCAGGCCAATATGAGCTCAGAATGCTCTTCCACAGGTCAGGCACAAATAATCCGCATTGACATTTGGGGTGGATTCTCTAAATTTGCACACCTGGCATTTCTTTTGAACTACTTCAATTCTGCTTTGCTCAGAGCACAGCACCTTCTCCGATGAAGACTCGCCATGCTGGATGGTCCTGTGCAAGTGTCTTCCATGTCATGCAGTTAATTGCAAAGTTCTTAAGAGAGACCTGGGGTATAGGGTGTGTTCAGGGAAGACTAGTACCTCTGATGTGAGGGCTGCTGAGACTTTTTCAGGGCTGCTTTCCAAAACCTTTGGTGTCCACCTGATCCACCTCTCACGTGTGGCTCCAAGAAGCTGTAGCATGCACGGTGGCCACACCCTGGTAAACCACTTCGGTAGACAGGCTAAACCAGGTTGAAAGTAATGGAGGGGTTTCAGACTCATCAGTGAGTTAGGGGGATGTCTACCCCAATCATGGGAAGACTTCCCCTTGTGGAATGGGTGGATGAGAACTATTTGTTCTAATGGCCATGAAGGCAGCTGAAGCAGGAAGTGTGGAGTGCTTAGAGCTTGGTTAAACATTGAAGACACCAAGGTCATCCACTGCATTTTGAGCCATCACCAGTCATCCTTACTTTGTCCTGCCATTGGACTGTGATGACTCTGGAAGAGAGAATGAGGCTGATGACTTCACGCAACTCTGCTTCACTTAAATCCAATTTACACACAAATCAAAAGACATCACCCATACCATTTTACCATTTTTACCTATCTCAAAGTCCTGTGGCAAAAGACTAGTGATGAAGCAGCCCAGGCCACTGCAGGCCATTGGGTTGTTTCTCTCTGGAAGCAGCCATGGAATTCAGCAGCCCCCTGGGTGTCCGAGTGGCCTTTTAAGGATCACACTGCTCACGTCGTGGTGTGAGGAAGGGGCTAGAAAAGGTGCCCTAAAAATTGTCTGCTTACCCAACCCTGGCCTGATTACCATGGCAGGCAGGGATCCTATTCTTGGGTGAAACACAAAAAAATGTACAAAAACTAATGCAAAAATTATTCCACTCACCATTGGTACATGGAGTGTGTGCAGATTTATACACGACACAAAACCCAATAGACCTGAAAGATGAACAGCTCTTGCTGTAAGAGAAATCAGCAGGTATTGCATCAAAAGAGCCACCCTGAGTCAAACAAGGCTGATAAACAAAGGCCAGCTTGCTGAAGTTGGAGCTTAATTCACGTTTTTCTGGGGTGGCTGCAGTGAAGGGGAGCACCATGAAGCTGGAGTAGGTTTTGCAGTCAAAACTAATCGCCAAGCTTCTATGTCTACCAAAAGGAGTGAACGGCGGGCTCATGACAATGTGATCACTCACTGCAGGAAAATGTCACAGCACCATCATCAGTGCCTATGCTCTCACCAGGATGAATCTTGATGAGGTCAAAGAAAAATTTTATGAAGACCTGGAGACCTTTATCATCAATGTGCCAAAAGAGGTCAAGCTTCTAATTCTGGGTGACATTAATGCTGGAGTGAACACTTAGTACAGTGCCTTACACAGAACTAGTACTTCATCATTATTTACTGAAATCCCTAATTTCTTAGTACTCCTAGGAGGTATGGTAATAGACATTCACAAAGCCCTTTAAGGCTTTCAAAACCCTTTACACAAGTATCTCATTTGATCCCAACCTTGTGAGCTAAGCACTCCAAATCCTATTGGCTGCTGGCTCAGACTAGTGAAATGACTTGTCCAGCATGGAACGTCCCTTCTGACCCCAGATCTAGCTCTTGTCTCATAGCGTCTTCCCACTTGTATTTCAGCTCTTCCTGCAGTCTTGTGTTCGGACAACTCTTTATTTCCTACTGGCCCTTTCTGTCCATGTGAGACATACAGCTTCATTAAGAAATGCCCAGCCTTCAAGGCTCCTTTATCCCTTCCATCTTCAGCCTCACTGAAGCTTCTCATTTTCTTAGACCAGAATTTGTGAAAGTGTGGAAAATTTCCTCATATCCTCAACACTTCCCTTTTTTTGAAAGTAAAATTTAAAACATAGCTGGCTTCTCCACTTTCTATAGGCAGTGAAAAAAATTGTTTTATGTAGTCACAGAATGATATACCATGACTGTAAGGCTCATTTTGCTTTTCTTTTTTGGCTGTAGAACTCTCTATTGGGTCTTCTATATTGACTCCATCAAGTACACTATTTAAAGATTAACATGAAAGTTACAGCTGCAGGGGCACAGTACAGCTACAGATAAGTCAGAGCCATAGATGCCCCAAAGAAGTGTATGAAAAAGCACCTCCCCCTCTTCTTTGCAGAGGTTGGGGACCCAAGGGTATGGGACATCATACATAACATCAGAAACTTTGCAGTATGCTAGTCAGCTCCCTGGAAAGGTTGGGAGGAGAAATAGTGGAAATGTAGGTAATATGAAAACAAAGGCAAGTGAGAGGCAGCTGTGGTTGGGCAGAGACGTGGCCCTGAATCTGGGATGGCCTGCTTTGGTGACCTAGGGCAAGTCATTCCAACCTCTCTCAGTGCTCTAGGCAGTTCCCTAGATTACAAAGAAGGTGTACATCTTCATTTGCAGAAGGAACTTTCTCACCTGGAAGTTCCTATACCAATGAAATCATAGGTCTAATCCCTATCAAAATAAAAGATATAAAGAAATATTTATTTAAAAAAAACTAATGCAGGTTAAAAACAGACAACAAAAATATTTTTGGTCACATTCATAAAAAATAAAGCTTATAGTATTTTTGGTACTGATTTCAAATGTGGTTAACTGATTTCTTTGTCTGTTCCTATTTTCCCAGGAATCAGTTTTGTACTTTTAAAAACTGTTGCTAATTAAAATTGTGCTTAATTCACCTAGTCTGGCTGCTAGTGATTGTCAGTTGTACTTGCTGAGCACAGCATCCTACAGGGGCTGGCCAGCAGGCTGCAACTCCCCTCAGCCAACTGGCAGTACCTTAACAGAAGTGTTCCCCATGCCTAGGTCTTCCAGGAAGAAGTCTAAATGTGATGAAAAGAAATGAATCCTGAATTTCTGTTGGATCCCATCATTTTGTTAGCTTTTAGAAGCTCTGATAATTTCTTGATAACCTTCTGCCCCACACTTTTCCAGCCTCTGTACCATTTCAATCCACTGCCTGACAAATTTTTTTCATTGAACCAAATTTCATGTTCACTGGTGGTAAGAAAGCTTTTCCAGGCCTAATTAGTGGTTGGTTTACCATATTTTTCTTTCCATAATCAGTCCTTTTCTTCAAAGCCAGTGTACTTTTTAATGTGGTTTTTTCCCATCTTTTATCTGATTCAGAAATAAAGCAGCAACATACCCAGTTTCAATCCTGAGAAACAGAAATCATTTTCAATTTCACAGGGATGCCAAGGAAACTTTTTATCTTTAATGCTTCTCAAGAGAATATTCATGTTTTCAACATATTTTGGTGCCCTCTTGCAGGAGATTTCATCCTTAGTCTAGAAGCTAAAAGTTCAGTTTGACTGCTGGATCATAGATGATGTAATTTTGATCTGCTTGAGTTTCTAAAGGAGAATAGGAAATTATTTTACATGGAGGAATCACCCCAACCTTGCTGATTTCCTCCTTTGAAACTTCAAGATTATGATCAATCAACAGATTTATCTTCTGCATCCAAATTCCAAGTATCTGGTGAGTCAATATAGGTAGTTCTTCACTGTACAAAAGAGGTCTTAAAGCTAGTAGATCTGGATAATGAACACCATATTTTAACATGGGAAAAAATCCTTGATATAGTTGTTAAACAAAAATTGCAAATGATTAAATAGTATTTTTGTTGTCTTCAAATTATAGGAATTGTGAGCAGCATAACAACAAAATCTAGGCATCAAGTTCATTAATACGCTAATATTAGTGATATAATGTAAGTGAGAGGCCCAAGACCTACCCTTCTCCCAAGCACCTATTTCATGACTAAAATCTAGTTCCAATGCTTTCTTAACTAGATGAGTATGGTTTCATCTCTAGATTTACAACTTAGCCCAACACATAAATAAGGAAAAATGTTCAGAAGATGGATACACTAACAAAAGCTATTCAGATGACTGACAGACATGAGAATCTGTGTGATGCACATCAATATCTACAAAGTACCAACACCAAAGAAAACAAAACTAAAAATATTATTTTCCAAATGACACCTGGCACTCCGCTGACTAAACAGTCTGCTAAACATTAAGATTCAGTGCATTACTAAAAATGTACGAATGAGTAAAGACTCCCTTATTAATTAAGCACTTACTATGTGCCAGGCACCATGCTAACTGTTGAGGATGCAAGTGAATCTCTACCTGTCCTCAAGGAGCTCACATTCTCATAGGGAAAGGCAGCACAGGAGAGCCTGCCTCGCCAAACAGCACATGGGATGGGACTTCAAAGAGCATGTCCTAAGAGCAAGGCAACTGCCGACTTCTCATGACAGCCTCCCCATCTCTCTTCCTCAACCAAATCATTTTATCACCACCTCCTATTACATAATTTATGTAAAAAAATCACATCATATAATAATAATGGATGATAAGAAATTCATTTGCATTACTGAATTTAGCATACAAAAAATAAATATAAAACACCAAGAAATGTTCATGTGCCAAAATGTGTCAACACTAAAATGAATTTCAGCATGAAGTTAAACAGTACACAGGTAGCTTACCATTAAGAATTAAACAATCAATAAACACAAGGAATATAAACTAGATTATTGCTTGGCAGAAAAAGTCAGTTGTCATTTTTCACCAATGTCAGTCGTCTATTTATGGCATGATACGTAGACCTGAACTTAGAGTTCAACTCCACTGTTAACACTTACTAACCATGGGCAAATCACTTAACCACTCAGCCTCAGTTTCCTCATGTGCAAAGTGGGGATAATAACTGTATGACCAATTTCAAGAATTACTGTGACACAAAAAGATAATATATACAAATTGCTTTATAAACTTTGAAGTTTGATATAAATATCAATTATATATAATACATGCAAATATCCTCATTACTCTGTAGTAATCACAACAAGAATTCATATCATAAAGCATATTATCATGCTTTAAGGTCTGCCGAGTACCTTGACACACAATGGATTATAGATTTTGTGCTGGAAGAGAACTTATAGGTCATCTAGTCCAACCTCTTGATTTTACAAACAAGGAAACTTAGATCTAGAGCAATTCAGTGAATTTTCCAGGACCACCCAAATCTTAAGTGGCTCTCAGCCTAAAATGTTTTCCCTCACACTGCATGACCTTCTAGATTTTCCTCATAATAGTCCTTCGATGTATCTAGTACCATCTCTACCCACAGATGAGGAAACTGAATTCAAAGAAATTAAATGATTTGTTCTTAGTCCCAAAGCTGTTAAGCAACCAGGATGGGATCCATAGATCCAACAGGCTTTCCCTCCTTCATTTTAGATCAATGGGGACTTAACTACATAATTTCTATTAATTTATATAATAAAATACAGTTATATCTAAGAATTAGACACTGGATTGTGTCTACACAACATTTTCTATGCCGAGCTTTGTTTCTAAATTACACAAAGGAGACTGATTATGGCTTGAGTTTCAACTTTTCAACCTCATGAAGCTTTCATTTCAGCTTATCTATATGAGAGGTAAGGAAGAAGTAGACATTTCCCCACAGAATGGATTAACTTAACTACACTGATTATCTCCGCTTCTTATCCATCTTGGGTCACTCTCCCCCATTCTTTCCATGTATTCACTGCTCTTAAGACAAGATGACTCGGCCAGTTTAGTCTTTTCTCAAAGCCCTGCACGCACACTGCTCACTGACCCAGCCTCACTGCCAGGAACTTTCCCCTTGAAACTCAGTGAACATTCATCTTCCAGGTTTGGTTATTTTTAAAGCAACACTGTGGATCTGTATTTGGAATTGAAGTTTAAGACAGGTAGGATTACCTGTTCCCCCAGTGACCTGACTGGGCCAGGGATTAGAGAGTCACCCATCTGTCTACTTCTTTCCTTGAGCTCATCACTTCATTTTGAGCTGTGTGGACAAATAAAAAACAGCCATACAGCAGTATGGAAGACCACGCGAAAATCATTTTTGCAACTTTCTTATGTTCCAACTCTTGACAATCCGTTGGAAACCAAATGTTGCACCCTACGTTTAGTTCAAAAGCTATCAGGTAGGAATTAACAAATAAATCATCCCAGACGCTCACCAGGTATCATATTCAAAGGAATGACTATAGGCAATGCTATGTAAATCCCACATTTATCCTATATTCAAAAGCAGATAGTTATTAGAGAAACAGGTCACATAGTGTCCATTTTAGCAACTTTGTTCTTAAAATTAACAAAAATTTTCACTACTGCCCTATTTTTAGAAGAGTACTTTGTCTATACCATAATTTTTCTGATATGTTCTAAACTCCTTCAATTAACAACAAAATAAAAAGGAGGTATGAAGAATTACTCAAGCAGAAAAAAAGCACCTCTCACAGTGACTAAACTTTAGTAACATTTGAAAATTATTTTTAAAAGACATTAACTTAAATTGTGTAAAAACAGGTCTTTCTGCTACAAGGTACTTCTAGCCAGTATCCAGACACTTCTAAAAAATCTCATAGAAGTAGGTGGAAAGTTTACACAAAAATATCTCTTACTGGAGATAAGAAATGTGCAGAACAATGATTAAAAAGTTAGTACACATGACATTAATTTAGTGTAACACAGTTAATATATCAAGTGTATTCATTTTCATGAATTCTGTAAACAGCATATAGAAAGAAATTTGTAGGGTACACTATTTAATTATTGCTGCAATAGAATTGTATCAGACTCTGGAAAGGTTAAAATAATTTTCTAAAATCAGTATTAAAAATAATCTGTAAATAAAGACCACCAAACAAATGCTATTTACAAACATCTAAAATGACTGATATATAAATCTAAGCTTTTTTAGTTGGAAATCTAAGAATACAGTAGAAATAATCTAATATTACAAGTACAAAACAAATTCACATAGAAAGTACATTCCACCTCTCAGTGTGCTCTTCAGAATAAACTTGCTCAGTAATTCAATGTAAATAATAAATTCATTTAAAAAGAACAAGCAATCTCTTCCCACAACAGCACATCATAGATGTATTTAGTTTTAACACAAAGATGATATTGATCTGACACATGAGTTAAAATGTTCTTTTCTTTTTAGATTGGCAGGGCCTGCCATGAAACAGCACGCTAAATCAGTACACAGACCAAAAACAATGGTGTAGATTTGGTTAGAAAAAAACAATAAATGACCTAAGTAGGTTGAGCTATAAAAAGTGGGCCATATGTCACAAATTCACAGCCATCTCTGTTACAATGGACTTTTCAATTGCCAGTTGCCAAAAAAAAAAAAACCAAACCATAAAATGATATCAAAGAGGAAATTTAAGATCATTTCAATGTGGGTGTCACACAGAGCTTCCTTTAAGGCTGGTGTCTTATATGAGCACTAAACACCATCAGCTACAAGAAAAAATATACGCACATCACAAAAGAATCCAACTATTAAAAAACCATCCCCAGGAAGGCGCGGGATTTTGTTCTCTTTATATTGCTGTTTTGGAAAAGCAGGTAAGAACAGGCTCAGGCAATAATTTAAAAACTTATAATGACTAATAAAAATAAAATATTAAACAGTGAAGTAAATGACATCAAAAATGATCAAAAACATAACTGAACTGAAAAATTAACCAGCAATAAGGGGAAAAAAAGCACAGAACAAGACTATCTGCCACTTCATGCCATGACCCTTGATAAGGGATGATTGTTGCTCTAAGAAGATAGCCTAAAACGTGATGTTTGATTTAATGATGATCCATTAGAAATTCCAGGCTCTCTTTGGTGTTATTTTACAAGAACGGATCTGATTGTTTTATTTTCTTTATATACTCCTTTGAAATCCTGATGAATTTAAATCTGAATGGGCTAGTCATTTTACATTTTTTTCAGAAATATACTGATGAAATGTAGAGCAATCAATACATGTGATTAACAAAAATGTACGTTTCAGGTTTACTAATTAATTTTTCTTGTGCTCAAATGTTGCCTTTAATTTTTGTTCCTTAAAGGTACTTGTGCCAAAAAAAAATTACTAAGGTAATATTTTGACCTCAATATTCAGTCCACCAGGTCCCTGGCTTGAGGGATGTGGTGAGGTCAGTGATGATATTCTCACACCAGCTGCCAAGATTTACTAGACTATACTATACTATATAGTAAATACAAGGCTCTACTGTGACTTGGGCACCAAGCAGATAAGGACATAATTAGATAAATAGAAAATGCATTAGACTTATTACAGAAGCAATCTAAGAAAAGAAAAATATGTGATTGTGGCTTGTTTGGCACAAACAAGGAGTCAGAATGTGTTTAATCAGCGAGACACAAACTGCCTCTGTGGAACTGGAAATCCTGTTAACCATATGGTGCCAGAGAGCAGTTTAAAAAAAAAAAAACCACAAAAAAAAAAACATTTTGGTGACAGATGATCAGGATAAGAGCGATTTAGTGGAAAATGAATATGAAAATAATCTGCTTTTGCCTATCCAGGTTGACAAGGACTTTTAAAAAGCTACAAAAACAACCTATTGCCATGGTTTAGAGGAGTGAGAGAGAATTCTGAAAAGGAAAAGCTGCCTTATTGGTGAAGATGTATATTCATTTGTAGTGCTAAAAGACTGGGCTTTTAAAGTCTATTTTTCCTCTGAATATTGAAATCTGACATCTTACTATATGTAATCTCTAGTACCAGATTTCAGCAGTTATAGTTGTAGTCTGCTTTAAACTTGTAATTTTGGGGGCTTTTTCACTTTTTTCACTGTTAGGATTTAATTTTAATTTTTAAAGGTATGCGTGTAAAAGGTGAAAAATAAACAAAATTAATATATCTTCCTTTCAACCAGCATGCTTTCCTTACCAAAAATGTGCTTGATAATTTTTCCTTAGCTTATGTCAAAGCGGATCAAATTATGAAACTGCTTTTTGATATAAAAAAGGCATTAGCTATCTATTGATGGGTCACTTTTGAATGGAGCACTGACAAAGCAGTGTTCTGGTAGACACAGAAAAAGAAGAGCTTTGCAGCACTTGTGATAGACTTTTTCCCTCTTTATTTTTTCTTAGAGGCTTAAATATCGGTAGAGAAGAGAAATAAATCACACCTGGGCTCCTGGATTTTCTGGCCAGAAATGTGAACTCGATTCTAGGGGATGGCTAGAGCTGACTATTTTATTCTTTTAAATAATAGAGAAAAGGAGAATCTGGAAGACACCATTTTACTTGGTGAAGTGACTGATGCTGTCAGAACAATTAAGGGCTAATTCTAGAAAACAAAAATGTGTCTTCAGGACTGACTGATGGAAATGTTTTCCCCTTCTGTTTTAAAATACCATTCACTGTAATTCATCCTCCAAAAATGACATGCGTACATCTGACTTTTCAAGCAAAACAAAAATAAGAACCGAGCATTGCACAGAGGAGACGCAGGGCCAGCCGCCTTTACTTAGCTGAATGGGTGAAAAGTAATGATTACAGCCCAAATGACAGCGAATGAGGATGTTCGCCTTGCCAGGGAGGTTTACATTCACTACCAGAGCTGTTTATTTAGCAAATTCCATATTGCCCATAAAGTCAATATAATTGCTGCAGAAAAATAAACTGTGGTTCTGAATACCCATTTACAGTCGATCTCAACAATGTGTCCGATGATGGAGACTGACTGCCCGTTACAGGCAACAGCATCTGGTGGTCCTCCGTTCCAAGGGGCAGAGTTAACGGTAAAGTCATATCAGAAGGTTTCACATCTATAGGTTCTGACAAAGGACTTTTCTGCATGGGATCTTGTTCATTAAAAGTGTTATCCCCCATGGTGGAATCTAGAGTTTTCTCAGATCCTGAAAGGAAAAAACAAAGTAAACCTTAACTTCTCAAAGACACCAAACTGTTCTTCTCACTGCTCCCACAAGTATGCTTCCCAGTGGCCTTTTCATCTGAGTGCTCCCCCTTCTTGGAGTCAGGAAGAGCTTAATTCAAACCCAGTCCCAGACACTATTATCATCAGTTTCCTTATCCATAAAATGGGGATAATCATAGCACCTACTTCCCAAGGTTGTTTTAAGGATCAGAGGAGGTGACTTGTGTGAAGCACTCAGCAAACCTTAAAGCAGTCTATAACTGTTAGCTTATCATCAGTATTGTTGTTATACCGTAACCCCGCGGCATCCCTTTTAGTAATACCTACCATGCGTATTCAGTATTTATTTAGCTCTTAACTGTGTTTTTTACCAAACTTACGTGTTTTAAGGTCAGGGGCTATTCTCTTTCTTTCTCGGCACAGTGCGACGCTTCTACAAGAACCTGCAAGCTCACGGCCTAACAAGCCAAACTCCCCACATTAACAAGGTCTCTAAGCAGGCCCCGGAGTCAGGAAGACTCAACTTCCTAAGTTCAAATCCAGCCTCAGACACTTCCTAGCTGTGTGACCCTGGGCAAGTCACTTAACCCTGTTTACCTCAGTTTCCTCATCTACAAAATGAGCTGGAGAAGGAAATCACAAACCCCTCCAGGATCTCCACCAAGAAACCTCAAATGGGGCCACAAAAAGTCAGACACAACTGAAACAACTGAACAACAAAGCACTTTGGAAGTTACCCTCTTGTTCTTGGTGGTCCCACGGTGGCAGTTAATTTCACGGTACTTGGTAACTAACCAAACTGTAGGCTCACTGAGAGCAGAGACTGCTTTATTCATTTTTATTTCCCCAGGCAGCACGGTATTGCAAATAGAGCGCTGGTCTTGGGAAGACTTGCATTTAAATCCTGCTTAAGACACTCACAGTATATGACTATGAGGACCAATCCCAATCTCCCTGGGCCTTCGCTTCCTACTCTGTAAAAGGATAATAGCCTTGGCCTCACAGGGTTGTTGTAAAACTCAAATGAGATAATATATGCAAAGTACTCTGCCATAAAGAAATGAAGAATAATCATGGTTTATTATCTTTGTTATTGGTTTCTTTACAAGATTCTTACTTGTCTACATAGTGGTTTTTATGTCCAAGCTCTCTGGTTTCCAGTCCTAGGCTAGTGGATAGGAAGCATATGGACCGTCCTCTAAACGAGTTGGTGGATACATGGAATCCTAACTACCTTTTCTTTGAATCCCAGTCACTAACACTCGGGGGTTTCTCTACTGGCCTAGCCAGCGTACTTCATGCAAATGACTCAAGTGCTAACCTCTCGATCAAGCTTTGCCTTGGGGTTTTATACCTGACATTGATTTACAGTTGGCTTCCTTGATGGCAGGACAAATTCAGCCAGCCTAAAACCATCCAGAGCATCTCTCTCTCTCCAACCAAATTCTCTCAACTGACATTCCTGCTGCTCTTTCCCTTTACTGTCATGTGGTCACAGACAAGGGATTTCTCTGAGCCTCAGTTTTCCTATCTAAATTGAGTATTCTGGGTTACTGTTAGGAATGTATCTTAGAAACTTATATACATGTGAATAGTTATTAACATTTTCCCATATGCTTGCATATTGTTACAGACTTAGACCTTTTCATCACACTCAGTCATATCATCTAGTCTTCAAAGAATTGAAAAGGAATATCATAGGCCTAAATATTAAATATCATACCATTAAAAAATTAGAAAAGAATCAGATAAGGTGCCTTCACAGCTCTGGGTAAGGGGTGAATTCTTTTTTGGGGGGGGCGGGGGTAAAGAAAACCAGTTTTATTGAAATAGTTATAACATCATGGTTTGTCTATCAACTCCCTATTAACCATTTTTGGTCCATCCTTTCTGGTCCAAAGACTGTTCTCTTTGGAAGAGAAAATAGAAACAAAATGCAAATTGAGGGGTTCTGGCTTGTCCCAGTCATCCTCTCATCAATTTGCTCACTCCCAGGCAATGATCCAATTCTGTCTTTACCCCCCGACCTTTCCCCTAATACAGCTTAAAACAAAAGCCATTTTTACCCCCCTTAATTTTCTTTTGCCAGGCTTGGCTCCCTCTGAGTTTAAGGACTCCCAACCTGATTCTTACAAAACCACTTGCCTAGGGGGTGAATTCTTAACCAAAGGATACAGGCAATGATGGAATGTCAATTAGAGGAAACTGAAAAGCTTTTGCATCAGCAAAATGCAACTGGGACAGCAGAGGAAGCAGATAACGGGATGTCAAATATCTCTGATGTTTGTCTACACAGAAATAAATAGGACCAAAAGCCATTTCAATAGATATCAAAGGATATGAATAAACACTTCTGAAAAGAAGTACATACTATTTGCAACCATGTGAAAGAATACAAGTCATTAGTAATAAGAGATACATAAATCAAGATCAACACATCAAAAACAACTCAAACCAAATCAAAACAGCTCTGGAGTTTCATACTACACTTAGCAAACTGGCAAAGAGAACAAATTATGAGCATAGTCAATGCTGGGGATGTCATGAGTGACAAGCCCACTGATGCATTGTTGGTGTTCCTGGTTATATGAAAAAATGGACTCAGCTGTCCATACCCTCTGACCCAGAGATTCCACTGTGAAGCGTATGGCCCAAAAAAAGCTAATGACACAAAAGAAAGACCTGTTACACCCCAAAATATTTATAAGAGCACTCTGTAGTAGGAAACAAGTCACTGACTGGGGAACAGGCTAAACGAGTAACAGTAAAATCAACGTAATGGAATATCATAGTTCTATAAGAAGTCATGACTAGGACGAGATGGAGGTAAAGACCTGTATGAACTGACACAAAGTGAGGCTGAAAGGCCAGAAATGAAGGCAATCAAACTGAATTCTAACGACCACCCTTGGTCCCAAAGCACAGGGATGTTGCAGCACCTTCTTTCACGTCTTTGTAGAGCTGGAGGGGAAGGTTACAGAACAATGCATGAATGGGCAGACAGAGGCACGTTTATTTGTACCAAAACACAGAGAATCCAAATTAATGAGATCACACAAATCCATCTGAAAAGAAAAATGTTTTACTCATCAATGATACCTGCCAACAGGTGGTAAATGTTTTAGGAACAACACACAAAGACCAATTTCTTGTGGTCATCTATCTGTCCAGTCTAATCTGCCTCACTTAAACTTCTGTGGCCAAAAAGAGCAAGTCTGAGGCCTCTTTCCTATGCAGTTCCTTCAAATGCCTGAAGAGAATCATCAGGTCTTAGGCTAAATATGCCTAGTTGCTTCATCTAATTCTCATGTGGCATAACCTCCATGCCCTCCCACATCCTGGTAACACTCATCAGTACTCAAATCAATGAGTAATCCGCCAGTAATACAGATCACACATCTATGCCTAACAATTCTGTGCAACCTTTATCAATGTCTTCAAAAAAAGGCACAATAGGGAAGCCTTTCTTAACACTGACTTCCTGAGGATACCAATGGAAAGTGAGAAGGCAAGATTAGTCCTTGCTTTTACCTCATAACCAGGCCTTTATTTTGGGGGAAGGGGGCAATTGGGGTTAAGTGACTTGCCCAAGATCACACAGCTAGTAAGTGTCAAGTGTCTGAGGCCCCATTTGCACTCAGGTCCTCCTGAGTCCAAGACCAATGCTCTACTTACTGTGCCACCTAACTGCCTTTTTTTTTGGGGGGGGGGGGAGGGTGAGGCATTCAGGGTTAAGCGATTTGCCCAGGGTCACACAGCTCAGACCTTTATTTTTCAATCACATATTTCTCTGATGGCATCCTTCATTCAGCTTCTGCCATTATTCCTTTATTACAATATTATAAAAATCCCTGCAGATTTTTTCCATCTTTTGTCTCTCAGATGGCCTTAGGATGACTTTTATTACTTGAGGCACTCATCTAGTTTTCCTTAAATTGATTTTTCCTTCAACTGCTTTTCACTGTTTTATGAGACACTGATGATCATAATCTTCCATTTTTTTGTAATATTTTACAAACAAGCTTATTTACTAAATTGGTGGTGTCCTTGGCTAATCATCTCTTTTTCCATCTGGCAAATAATTCAACTTTTTGCTAAGGTGTCTCTAGGTTATTTTAGCATCTTTTTTCATGACAAATGTTTTATATCACTTAACTTTCTATGAGAAATTATAATTGGTACAGATGTCCTTTATATTTTCCCTGTCTTAACATCAATAACTTGGTTTAACTGTATGCCATATTACCTCATTTCTTTTTCTTCTACCTTTGTATTTTTATCTTTGCTCTAAGTCAGTGGTCTGACTGAACAAAAAGATAAATCAGGATTCACTCCCCACATCCGTGCTGTGACATTTCCTGTCAGCTAAAATATAATCAAGTTCATTGGGGGGGGGGGTCTATTATTTGGTGATTGTGCCCATCACTATCACTGTGCCAGATGGATGCTAACTTTTGTACTTGCCTGCCGATTTTTCTCAGAAATACAAGACACCCCATTCGTTACACAAACTATTAAAATAAGCCTTTTGTAATTTATTCTACATTGGTTTTAACTTTTCAACTCTGCTGACAAGTTGACTTCTACATTCCAGGTCACAAAAATAGATCCTAAGTTATTGAGTCAAGAAAAGCCTTTTCAAGAGGTCATTGCAGCTACACCCAAAATAAAGCCCTCCTCCCCATATTCTAGATCCATCTAGCCTAATCTACCGCAACCATTCATTTTCTTTAATAAAAGCACGGGTGGTAGCCTTTTCTATTCTTCCTTTCATATTTAATTTTCAGTAGCATAAGATAATGTAAAGGAATGGCTGACATTCAAACTTTAAGATAGACATCTGAGAAATGTTTATCAATAGTCTTTTCTGTCCTGTAAGAAAATCACTAGAGAAAGAGGTCACTTTATTTGAAAGCCTCAACAATTATGCAGAAAGAGATATACCAAGATTTACCTTCATTACCCTTTTACAAATCAGTAGCTGTGCCACCTGTATGCATAAATATATGTGTGTGTGTAAATGTGTATGTAATTTAACTTTGGTTCGAATGTATTTATTCTTTTCTCCACCCTTGCTGGTAAGTGTAAGATCAAGTCATGTCCCTTGGCAAAACAGTCTAAAAAAATCCCTATGCTTGCTCACTTTTGTTAAAGAAATTTTATTTTGTTTTCTGTTAAACTAGTCTAGATCTAAAATGTAAGGAAAAGTAGAAATGACATTCTTCTTGCTCAGAAATAATTTTTACTAAGTAGTTCCTAAAAGAAGATAAATTCGGCAGAGCCAAGATAAGGAGAGAAACCAGGAAGTTGCCTGAGCTCTCCCATTTCCCTCAGAAGCAATGTTAAATCAAGCCTCTAAACAAATTCTGGAGCGACAGAACCCACAAAAAATATGGAGTGAAACAATTTTCCGGCCTAAGATAACTTAAAAGGACTTCAGGAAAGGTTCTCACTTGGATAAAAGGGGAGCATAGCCCAGTGCAGATGGTGTCTGGGCAAGCTGGAGGGAGGCTCTTAGCCACAGCACAGATCAGCAATCCAGGCTCCCCTGTCCTAGCTCAGCAGGCCAGTGGTGAAGTCTCCAGCCTCTAGGCAGAAGGCAAATATAAGCCACCAAACGGCATAACAGGTGTGACTAGGCTGGGTCACCCCCAGTGCAGTGGCCAAGCCATCAGCATCTGAGGCCTTGGCATGGAAAGCTAGTGACCACGCTCCTGGCCCCCAGCATGAGAAGCTTGGGATAGTGCCGCCCCTGTGCCCCAGAAGCAGAGCTTGACTTTAAAAGTCATAAAATAGGCTGAAAAATGCAAGAAACAAAAGACAACCTTAACCATAGAAAACTATTATGGCAGTAGGGAAGATCAAAACACAAACTATGAAGAGAACAATCACATTGCACTGCCTACATGTAAAGCCTCAAAGGGAAATACGAATTCTTAAGCCGAAAAAATCCTCTTGGAAGAGCTCAAAAAGGATCTTAAAAATTCAGTAAGAGGTAGACGAAAAACTAGGAAAAGAAATGAGAGTTATGAAGGAAAATTATGAAAAAAGAGTCAACAGCTTGGAAAAGAAACACAAAAATTGACTGAAGAACTCCTTAAAAAATAGAATTGGCCAAATGGAAAAAAAAATCCACTGAAGGAAATAACTCCTTAACTATGTTATAAAACAGCAATCATCAAAAGTACTTGGTACTGCCTAAGAAATAGAGTGGTGGATCAGTGGAATAGGTTAGGTACACAAGACACAGTGGTCAATGACTATAATACACTACTGCTTGATAAACCCGAAGACTCCAACTTCCGGGATAAGAACTCACTATGTGACAAAAACTGCTGGGAAAATTGGAAAATAGTATGGCAGAAACTAGGCCTAGACTAACATCTTACACCCTATGCCAAAATAAAGTCAAAATGAGTACATAATTTAAATATAAAGGCTGACACTATAAGCAAACTGGGAGAGCAAGGAATAATTTACTTGTCAGATTTATGGAGAAGGGAAGAATTTATGACCAAACGAGAGAGAGAACATTATGAAATGCAAAGTGGATAATTTTGATTACATTAAATTGAAAAGTTTTTGCACAAAGCCAATGCAACCAAGATTAGAAAATTGGGAAAGAATTTTTACAACCAGTGTTTCTAATAAAGGCTTCATTTCTAAAATATATAGAGAACTGAGTTGAATTTATAAGCATTCAAGTCATCCCCAAATTCATAAATAGTCAAAGGATATGAACAGTTTTCAGAGAAATAAATTAAAGGTATCTATAGTCATATGAAAAAATGCTCTAAATTACTATTGACGAGAGAAACGCAAATCAAAACAACTCTGAGGTATCACATCATACCTGTAAGATTGGCAAAATGACGAAACAGGAAAATGGTAAATGCTGGAGAAGATGTGAGGAAAATTGGAACACTAATGCATTACTGGTGGAGTTGTAAACTCATTCAACCATTCTGTAGAGTAATTTGGAACTATGCCCAAAAGGACACAAAACTGTGCATACCCTTTGATCCAGCAATACCACTACTTGGTCTGTATGCCAAAGAGATCATAAAAAAGGGAAAAGGACCTACATGTACAAAAATATTTATAGAAGTTCTTTTTGTGGTGTCAAAGAATTGGAAACTGTGGGGATGCCCGTCAGTTGGGAAATGGCTGAACAAGTTGTGGTATATGAACGTAATGGAATACTATTGTGCTATAAGAAATGATGAGCAGGCAGACCACAGAAAAACCTGGAAAGATTCATATGAACTGATGCTGATTGAAGTGAACAGAACCAGGAGAACATTATACATTAGTAACAGCCATATTGTGAAATGACTTTGATAGACTTATCTCTTAGCAGTACAAGGCCCTAAGACAACTCCAAAGGACTCATGATGGAAAATGATATCCACATCCAGAGAAAGAACTTTGCAGTCTGAATGCAGATCAAAGCATATTCTTTGCTCTTTTTTTTTTTTGTTTCTTCTTTCTCATTTCTCCCACTGGGCCTAATTCTTCTTTACAACATGACTAATGTGAAAATAGGTTCAATACGAACATATATATAGAGCCTGTATCAAATTACACTTCATCTTGGGGTGGAGAGAGGGGAGAGACGGGGAGAAAATTTGGAACTCAAAATCTTATGGAAGTAAATGTTGAAAACTAAAAATAAATAAATTTTAAAAACACAAAAAGAAAACAACTCCTTTTAAAGCAGAATTGGCCAAATAGAAAAGGAGGTACAAGGGGGGGGGGGGGGGGGAGCCAAGATAGCAGCTGGAAAGCAGGGTCTTGCGTGAGCTCCCTACTGGTCCTTCCAAAAACCTATAAAAAATGGCTCTGAACAAATTCTAGAACTGCAGAACCCACAAAATAGCAGAGGGAAGCAGGGATCCGGCCCAGGATGGCCTGGATGGTTACTGGTTGAGGTATATCGCACACGGAGCGGAGGGGAGCGGAGCTCAGCGTAGATGGAGGCAGGACCAACCAGACCAGGAACCGGGCGGAACAGGCCCTAGCGCCCTGAATCAGTGAGCTGTGGCAGTTACCAGACTTCTCAACCCACAAACACCAAAGACAACAGAGAAGGTTAGTGGGAAAAGCTGTGGGGGACAGAGTTCCCAGTTCAGCCACTACCCCAGGGGCAGCAGGGGAGGTGCAGCTGCAGAACTACACCTGCAGTTACTTCCGGCCCCAGGCCCACCAGCTGGGAGGAATTAAGAGGCAGATCAGAGCAGGAGTGCAGAGCCTGCTTAAGATTTGCATCAGGTCCGGGTTGGCGGTTCTTGGGAAAGGAGGAGTGCTGGTGTGGCAGAGCTGGCTGTATAGAAATAGCTCTGAAATCAACGGTGCACCCCCTCAAGCTTGGAACAAAGTACTCTTTGCTCTACAAGCAGTCATACCCTGACAAGGGTCAAGTAAGTTGGCTGGGAACATGGCCAGGCAGCAAAAACGCACTCATATTCAGTCTCAGACTCTGGAATCTTTCTTTGGTGACAAAGAAGACCAAAACATACAGCCAGAAGAAGTCAACAAAGTCAAAGAGCCTACATCAAAAGCCTCCAAGAAAAACATCAACTGGTCTCAGGGGTTGGAAGAGCTCAAAAAGGAGATGGAAAAGCAAGTTAGAGAAGAAGAGGAAAAACTGTGAAGAGAAATGAGAATCATGCAAGAAAACCATGAAAAACAAGTCAATGACTTGCTAAAGGAGACCCAAAAAAATACTGAAAAAAACATTGAAGAAAACAACACCTTAAAAAATAGACTAACTCAAATGGCAAAAGAGCTCCAAAAAGCCAATGAGGAGAAGAATGTCTTGAAAGGCAGAATTACCCAAATGGAAAAGGAGGTCCAAAAGACCACTGAAGAAAATACTACCTAAAAAATTAGACTGGAGCAAGTTGAAGCTAGTGACTTTATGAGAAATCAAGATATTATAAAACAGAACCAAAGGAATGAAAAAGCGGAAGACAATGTGGAATATCTCATTGGAAAAACCACTGACCTGGAAAATAGATCCAGGAGAGATAATTTAAAAATTATTGGACTACCTGAAAGCCATGATCAAAAAACAGCCTAGATACCATCTTTCAAGAAATTATCAAGGAGAACTGCCCTGATATTCTAGAGCCAGAGGGTAAAATAGAAATTGAAAGAATCCACAGATCGCCTCCTCAAATAGATCCCAAAAAGAAAACTCCTAGGAACATTGTCGCCAAATTCCAGAGCTCCCAGGTCAAGGAGAAAATACTGTAAGCAGCCAGAAAGAAACAATTTGAGTATTGTGGAAAAACAATCAGGATAACACAGGATGTAGCAGCTTCTACATTAAGGAATCGAAGGGCTTGGAATATGATATTCCGGAGGTCAATGGAGCTAGGATTAAAACCTAGAATCACCTACCCAGCAAAACTGAGTATCATGCTCCAAGGCAAAACAGACTTTCAATAAAATAGAGGACTTTCAAGCTTTCTCAGTGAAAAGACCAGAGCTGAATAGAAAATCTGACTTTCAAACACAAGAATCAAGAGAAGCATGAAAAGGTAAACAAGAAAGAGAAATCATAAGGGACTTACTAAAGTTGAACTGTTTTGTTTGCATTCTTATGTGGAAAGATGATGTGTATGATTCATGAGACCTCAGTATCATAGTAGCTGAAAGGAATATGCATATATATACATATGTGTATGTCTATGTATGTGTATATATATATACACACATACACAGAGGGCACAGGGAGAGTTGAATATGAAGGGATGATATCTAAAAAAATAAAATCAAATTAAGGGATAAGAGAGGAATATATTGAGAGAGGGAGAAAGGGAGAGATAGAATGGGGTAAATTATCTTGCATAAAAGTGGCAAGAAAAAGTGGTTCTGTAGGAAGGGAAGAGGGGGCAGGTGAGGAAGAATGAGTAAATCTTGCTCTCATTGGATCTGACCTGAGGAGGGAATACCATACACACTCAATTGGGTATCTTACCCCACAGGAAAGAAGGAGGAAGAAGATAAAAAAGGGGGATGATAGAAGGGAGGGCAGACATGGGGAGGAGGTAATCAAAAACAAACCCTTTCGAAAAAGGACAGGGTCAAGGGAGAAAATTCAATAAAGGGGCATAGGTTAGGAAGGAGCAAAACATAGTTAATCTTTCACAACCTGAGTATTGTGGAAGGGTTTTACATAATGATATGCATGTGGCCTATGTTGAATTGCTTACCTTCTTAGGGAGGGTGGGTGGGGAGGGGAGAGAATCTGGAACTCAAAGTTTTAAAAACAGACGTTCAAAAACAACAACAAAAAAGTTTTTGCATGCAACTAGGAAATAAGATACACAGGCAATGGGGTGTAGAAATTTATCTTGCCTTACAAGAGAAGAAGGGAAAGGGGGATGGGAGGGGCATGGGGTGACAGATGGGAGGGCTGACTGGGGAACGGGGCAACCAGAATATACGCCATCTTGGAGTGGGAGGAGGGTAGAAATGGGGAGAAAATTTGTAATTCAAACTCTTGTGAAAATCAATGCTGAAAACTAAATATATTAAATAAATTAAATATAAAAAAAAGAAAAGGAGGTACAAAAGCTAACTGAAGAAAATAATTCCTTTAAATTGGGCAGGTGAGGGGGCAGAGCCAAGCCGGCAGACAGAAAATAGGGACTTCCTTAAGCTCTCCCCCAAATACCTCCAAACACCTGTAAAATATGACTCTAAATAAATTCTAGAGCTACAGAACCCACAAAATAACAGAGTGAAACAAGTCTCCAGCCCAAGATGGCCTAGATGGTCACTGGGAAGGGGTCTATCACACCATGCAGGGGGCAGAGCCTAACCCAGCGTGAGCTGCACCAGAACAGGCCAGAGCAAACCAGGCGAAGCAGGCCTCAGGGCCCTGAATCACTGAGCTTTGGCGGTTTCCAGACTTCTCAACCCACACATGCCAAAGACAATTTAGCAGGTCAGTGGGAAAACTCTGTTGGACCTAGGTGAGAGAAGGGTGCAGTCTGGCCCCAGCCTCAGGGCCATAGAGGTGGCTGTGGCAGCAGAGATGGCAGCAGCTGCTGCTTTCAAGCTCCAGGCCCACAGACAGTGGGAAGAAATCAAGCTGCTGATCAGAGCAGCAATGCAGGGATCTCTTGCTGGCACTGAGGCAGGATTCTCTTGCTTTGCCTTGCTTGGATCTGGGGTGCAGTCCTGGCTGGTGTTTCTGGGATGAGAAAGAGCGCTGGTGTGGCAGAGCTTGTAGTAGCTGTGGAGGGAGTCCTGGTAGTTACATGGCAGAAAAAAATGCTTGAGATCACTCACAGATTAAAGCACAGTCCAGGAGAGGACTAAACACAGCTCATTGGATCATACTACCTCGGAAGAACTAAAAATTTACAGGTGGCTAGAAGTAGCTCTGAAAAAAGCAGCACAAAACCCCTGAAGCTTGGGACAAAGCACTCTTCACTCCGGAAGCAGAGTGCTACCTTGGCAAAGAGCTAAAAAGCCAATTATTGGCTGCAAAAATGAGCAGATAGCATAAAAAACCTCAGACTATAGCATCTCACTTTGGTGACAAAGATCAAAATAGACAGCCACAAGAAGACAACAAAGTCAAAGATCCTACATCAAAAGCCTCCAAGAAAAATATGAATTTGTCTCAAGCCATGGAAGAGCTCAAAAAGGATTTGAAAAATCAAGTAAGAGAAGAAGAGGAAAAAGTGGGGAGAGAAATGAGAGTGATACAAGAAAATCATGAAAAACAAGTCAACAGCTTGCTAAAGGAGACCCAAAAAAAAATACTAAAGAAAATAACGCCTTAAAAAATAGACTAACCTAAATGGCAAAAGAGGTCCAAAAAGCCAATGAGGAGAAGAATGCCTTAAAAAGCAGACTTGGTCAAATGTAAAAGGAGGTCCAAAAAAATCATTGAAGAAAATAATTCCTTAAAAAATTAGAATGGAATGAGTGGAAGCTAATGACTTTATGAGAAATCAAGAAATTGTAAAAAAGAACCAAAACAATGGAAAAATAGAAGACAATGTGAAATATCTCATTGGAAAAACCCACTGACCTGGAAAATAGATCCAGGAGAGATAATTTAAAAATTACTGGACTACCTGAAAGCCATGATCAAAAAAGGAGCTTTAGACATCATCTTTCAAGAAATTATCAAGGAAAACTGCCCTGATATTCTAGAACCAGAGGATAAAATAGAAGTTTAAAGATTCTACCAACTGCCTCTTGAAAAAGATCCCAAAAGGAAAACTCCTAGGAATATTGTAGCCAAATTCCAGAGTTCCCAGGTCAAGGAGAAAACATTGTAAGCAGCCAGAAAGAAGCAATTCAAATATTGTGGAAACACAATCAAGATAACACAAGATGTAGCAGCTTTTACATTAAGGGATCAAAGGGCTAGGAATTTGATATTCTGGAAGGCAAAGGAGGTTGGATTACAACCAAAAATCAACTACCCAGCTAAACTGAGCATAATCTTTCAGGGGGAAAAGATGGATATTCAATGAAATAGGAGATTTTCATATTTCCTTGATGAAAAGCCCAGAGCAGAACAGAAAATTCAATCTTCAAATACAAGACTCAAGAGAAGGATAAAAAGAAAAACAAGGAAAGAAAAAAAATGTTATTCAATAAGATGTAAACTGTTTCCCTACATAGGAAGATACATTTCTATTAAGAAGGGGAGGTGAAACAAGGATGTCTATTATCACCAAGTTATTCAATGTGGTACTATAGAGGCAGCTAGGTGGCACAGTGAATAGAGTACTGGCCCTGGAGTCAGGAGGGCCTAAGTTAAAATCCAGCCTCAGATACTTGACACTTACTAGCTGTGTGACCTTGGGCAAGTCACTTAACCCCAATTGCCTTGCCTCCTCCCTCCAAAAAAAAAAAACGCACTAAAAATGTTAGCTATAGCAATAAGGGAATAAAAAGAATTTGAAGGAATTAGAAAAGGCAGTGAGTAAACAAAACTATCACTCTTTGCAAATGACATGCTGGTATACTTAGAGAATCCTAGGGAATCAAGTAAAAAACTACTTGAAATAATAGACAACTTTAGCAAAGTTGCAGAATATGAAATAAATCCACATCGTCAGCATTCCTATATATTACTAACAAAGCCTAGCAGCAAGAGATAGAGAAATTCCATTTAAAATAACTGTAGATAATATAAAATATTTGTGAGCTTACCTGCCAAGACAAACCCAGGAACTATATGAACATTAATTACAAAACACTTTTCACACAAAGTCAGATCTAAACAATTGGGAAAATATCAGCTGCTGATGGGTAGGCCAAGCTAATATAATAAAAATGACAATTCTACTTAATTTACTTATTCAGTGCCATACCAATCAAACTACTGAAAAATTACTTTATAGAGCAGGAAAAATTATTTAAAAATTCATCTGGAAGAACAAAAACGTTGTCTAATGTGGAAATATATTTAATATGATTGTACATGTATACCCTATATCAGATTACATGCTATCTTGGGAATGGGGAAAAATTTGGAAGTCAAAATCTTATAAAAGTGAATGTTGAAAACTAAAAATAAATTAATTAATTGTTTAAAAAGGTCAAGAATACCAAGGGAATTAATGAAAAAAATGTAAAGGAAGGTGGCCTAGCCATATAAGATCTAAAACTGTATTATAAAGCGGCATTTATCAAAACCAATTGGTACTGGCTAAGAACTGGTGGATCAGTGGAATAGGTTAGGTACACAAGACACAGTAGTCAACGACTATAGTAATCTACTGTTTTATACATCCAAAGACTCTACCTTCCTGGATAAGCACCCACTATTTGACAAAAACTGCTGGGAAAACTGAAAAATAGTTTGGCAGAAACTAGGCTTAGACCAACATCTCACACCCTATACCAAGATAAGTTCAAAATGGGTATATAATTTAGACATAAGGGATGATACCATAAGCAAAGTAGGAGAGCAAGGAATAGTTTACCTGTTAGATCTATGTAGAACAGAGGAATTTATAACCTAACAAGAGAGAACATAATGAAATGCAAAAATAATAATTCTGATCACATTAAAAAGGTTTTACACAAACAAAACCAATGTAACCAAGATTAAAAGGAAAGCAGAAAGTTGGGAAACAATTTTTACAATCAGTGTCTCTGATAAAGGTCTCATTTCTAAAATATGTAGAGAACTGAGCTGAATTTATAAGAATTCAAGTCACCAATTGCCAAATGGTCACAGGATATGAATAGGCAGTTTTCAGAGGAAGAAATTAAAGATATCTACAGTCATATGAAAAAATGCTCTAAATTACTATTGACAAGAGAAATGCAAATCAAAACAACTCTGAGGTATCACATCATACCTGTAAGATTGGCTAAATGACGAAACAGGAAAATGGTAAATGCTGGAGAAGATGTGAGGAAAATTGGAACACTAATGCATTATTGGTGGAGTTGTGGACTCATCCAACAATTCTGTAGAGTAATGTGGAACTATGCCCAAAAGGACATAAAACTGTGCATACCCTTTGATCCAGCAATACCACTACTTGGTCTGTATGCCAAAGAGATCATAAAAAAGGGAAAAGGACCTACATGTACAAAAATATTTATAGCACCTCTTTTTGTGGTGGCAAAGTACTAGAAATTGTGGTGACGCCCAATAATTGGGGAATGGCTGAACAAGTTGTGGTATATGAATGAAAGAAATGATGAGCAGGCAGACTTCAGAAAAACCTGAAAAGACTTATATGAATTGATGCTGAGTGAGGTGAGCAGAACCAGAAGAACACTGTACACAGCAACATTGTATGATGATCAACTATGATAGACTTATCTCTTCTTAGCAATACATTGATCCAAGGCAATTCCAAAAGACTCATGATGGAAAATACTAACCACATCCAGAGAAAGAACTATGGAGTCTGAATGGAGATTGAAGTATACTGTTTTCTCTTTTTTTTTCTTTCTTGTGGTTTTTCCCTTTCTGATTCTTCTTTTACAACATGACTAATGTGGAAATATGTTTAATATGACTGTACATGTATAGCCTATACAGATTGCATGCCATCTTGGGGAGGGGAAGAAAATTTAGAGCTCAAAATCCTATAGCAGTGAATATTAAAAAACTAAAAACAAATCATTTAAAAAATTACAAAGAAAAAACAAAAAAAAAAAAGGAAAAGTAAAAAAGTCTTAAATTTTGCAAGAAAAAAAAACTATCTTTACATGTAATTGGGAAAAAAAAATACTAAAATATTAAAAAAAAAAGACTTAGCTTAAACCCCACCTTCTAATGAGACCCTTCCAGGTTCCCCTTAATGCTTGTGCCTTCCCCAAAGTTTGTTTAGCTCCTACCCACTGAGCAGCTAATCTGTTTCTTTCTAGTTCTTTGTTACCACAAAAGTACAGACATAAATGTTTTGGTGTATTAAGCACCTTCTTTTTACCTTCTTGAAGTTATAAATGCCCAGCAGTGGAATCCCTGGTTCAAAAAGTATAAGCATTTTGGTGACAGATAGGTACAGATCGATCATGTGAATGATATATATGGGACCACTTCAGGGGATTCACTGTTTGCACTAACCCAGACCTAGCTTAATTTCAGATTCCAATTTCCAGCAATAGCCTATTTAAACAAACTGTGAATTCTGAAAAGTGGGAAATGGTTAGTCAGTCAATCAGCAAGCATTTATGAAGTGATTATTATGTGTCAGACACCATGATAAGCTCTGGGGACACAAAGCAAGGTAAAAACAAATTCTATAGGGGAAGCAAAATCCAAACAATTGTATCCATAAGAAAAAGATCTCCTTTCTCTAGACACACATATGTACACGTATGTATATGAATATACATACACATATCTTAACTAAAATGCCTATACTTTTTGAACCAGCGATTCCACTGTTGGGCATATAACAAGGTCAGTGGTAAAAAGAAGGGTCCCTAATACACCAAAATATCTGTGGCAATATTTCTGTGGTAGCAAAGAACTAGAAAGAAATAGTAGTTGCACATTGACTGGGTAGGAGCTAAACTGTGGTACACAAATGTAATGGAATTCTACCACACTATAATAGATGACAAACATAATGAATTCAGAGAAGCATGAGAAGACTTCCATGAACTGATGCAAAGTGAAATAAATGAACAGAACCTAGAAAACAACATACACAACTATAATGATATCAATGAAAAGAACAACAACCTGAGCAGAATACTATGAAATTTTAATGACCAAGTATGGCCCCAAAGGCATATGAAAAGATCCCTCTTCCTGCTTTTCTGCAGAGCTGGAGAGCCACAGGTATAGAATACTACATATAATCCCAGAATTTTTTAATTTATTACCTAGCTTTACAGAATTTTATTTCTTCTTTTAAAAAAAAGTTTTGTTATAAATGATGGCTCTCTGGGATGGTTTGAAAAGGGAAGTGGGAAACTACAGGAGTTACATATAAAAACGAGACAAAAATTTTCACTTTAAAAAAGTAGGTCAGGTAATGTTTTCTCAATTGGGTCCCATATTTTATATTTATTCTTTCTTCTAATTTAGGCTTGACTTAAAAACTAAAGACATTCAAGAACGAGACATTTTTGGACATGGCCAATATGGGAATTTATTTTATTTTGCTATTTGTTACAAGGGTATGTTAAAGAAGGGAGAGAAAAAAATAATTATTATTAATTGAAAAAAAAAAAACTTTAAACAATCAGAGACATAAAACAGTAGAGACAACAAGTTTTCTTCATTAGATGTCTCCAAGCTAATGCTGGTGACCCCTTGCTGATAGTTTCACTTAGGGATTCAGTGAGAGGTGGAAGCTGGCCTCTTCAATTTCAACTCTGAAATTTATAGCTGGTTGAAAAACTATGTGATCCATTCTCTATCACTGCCACACAGGATCAGAGGAGGATCGCAGCAGCCTCAGTGGGACACAGACCCTCAGGCTGGCACTGGATTTGCAGCCTCTGCAGTCCAGGAGAATGTACCCCAGCATGGGCCCTGCTAGCTCAGCCTGAGAGCCCAAGGTCAGCCTTACCCTACGAGGAAATGCTAGAACAGGGATGCCATATCTGCCAACCCTCCCAATTTCACAGGAAGGTGCACTGACTTCTCTACATTAAATCTCATGTCTTTTGCTCATCCACTTCATAAATCTCAGGTCTTCAAGGTGGGAGCAAACCTACAGAATAATGCAATTATTTCCTTTAGGCAAAAACAAAACATCTCATCATGGCATTCCTCACTTACCAGAATGGACTTTTGTTTTGTGCTTCTTTAAATTTTTTATATCTGTATAGGAATTTCCACATAATTCACAGATAAATGGTCTTTCCCCTGAGGTGAAAAAAAAGTTAAGTTTAAAAATCTCAACATTTCTATAGGTTGGTAGCTGAAGCAAAAATATATGTATCAACACATATATGCACTTAATATGCCTAAATATTATATTGTTCATAAATATAATCATAAATTTTATGTCCAATTCTAAAACAAAAAAGTTCCATAAAGTCTGATTTTAAAATATATAGGAACTCCTTTTTCTAAAAGGAAAATGATTTAATTCATTTTTTAAAGTACGACAAAGTTTCTCCTTGTTTTCCTTCCATAAATTTTGATTCAATAAAGTAATGGTGCTACAAGGTGGTAATTTTTTACTAGTTAGAAATTTTTCTTGCTTGCCATTATTGTACATAAGTTCTATTTAAATCAAGGAAGGGTGTTGGGGGTAGGCTTAATGTTAAAAACCAAACAAATGAGCAAATGGAGAATGTTTCAGGCACTTCCTAGACTTAGTACTAAGGAAGGAGACACTCTAAGGGGATAAAAACAGCAACCATCAAGGTTGTTTTCCTTGGTAAACAGCAGTAAACATTTTCTTCATTTTAATTTAATTTTAACTGCTTATGATAAGAGTATGTCTGTTTAAAAACTATTTTTACAACTCTTTGTACCAAAAGTTGAGTTAAGGCTTACATGAAAAGAAATTATAGAAAGAGAGAACACAGAATAATACATTCTCCCTAAACACAGACCTGTATGGGATCGAAAGTGTTTGTTGAGTTCTCCTGAGGAAATAAAACTTTTCCCACAAATACCACATATGTATGGTTTTTCACCTAGATGAAAAATAAAAGATAGCGAGGTGGTGTACTATACCAGTAAAATATTTTATCAATTACAGATTACCTCAAATAAACTATTCTAAAATAACATTTCAATTAAAACCTCTAATCTCATAAAAGATTTTAGAGGTGTACTAGTATTTTTAGTGATCCAACTTCATGAATGTTAGCAACTAGTATTTTGTACTTTTCATATAAGCTGATTATTTTCATATGAGGTCTCATTTCTATAAATATCTCTTCAGCAGAAACAAGTTTTTCCTAAGTTTGCTCTAAGTTTGATTTTTTATGTAATTTTAAAAGTTCAATCAACCATTAAAAGCAGCAGCCCTGAAAATAAGGTAACTAGTGTATCGATAGAAGAAAGTAAGAGTACATAATTAAGACTCTATTATAAACAGTCCTACAGAAAGCAAACCTGGAAAACATGTTTCTAATAAGATACTCTGATTTTGAAGGACATTCTTTGTAAAATTTGAAATTTTAAATTGAGTAAAAAAAATCAAGTTATCACTATTATAGATTTTTTTCAGTTGATAGATTGAATGACATATAGCTATTATTGAAATAATGGACCTAAAGAAGAATTTGGCTTTTATATTTAATTGGCTATAACTTTTATATTTAACTTATACAAAGCCTACTTGAATGAATACCCTTTGGACACCTATACACTCCACCCTCTTGTACGGACCAATCTCTGACTCAGCTCACAGCCACTCCCTTGATCTCTCTTCTCCCATCCCCCTCCTTCTCCTCCTCTGGTCCACAGCTCCCTCTCCTTCAAGCATCACCTTTTCACATCCAATTCTCACCTGTATGTTTTCGAGAGTGAGTTATGAGGGAACTAGACACTGCAAACGCTTTCCCACATGTATCACACACGTAAGGCTTTTCTCCGGTATGCCGACGAACATGGTAAGTCAGCGTGCTGGCCTGGGCAAATCTCTGTCCACACCTGTCACACACATATGGCTTTTCTCCACTATGCTTCCTGGCAACAGAGAAGTCTGTGGTTAGGGACCAGCATATGGACACTGGTCATACAGCCTGGTGAAGCTTTCATAGCAGCTTCAAAGGTCAAGAGTAGGTTTCCAAAATTGGCCTTCATTTGACTTATAAACATTTCTAAATAGAAGCCAATGTTCCAGTTGTCTCAGTTATTACTTGGGAGAAGAGATAAAAACTCTGCCCAACATTTTCATGACAGTTGAAATTTCCTCTTACCAGAAACTCACACCCCTCAAGTGGCTCCTTAGTGTAAAGGTACAAAAACCCACGTATGGAGTTAGCCTAGCAGAGCTCTTTCCTGGGTGTTTTGCTTGTTTAGTCTGTATACTTGATAAAGAAACCTGTTTTTCATTGCTTTCCATCTCTACGGATGTATGCATGACACACCTGTATATGTGTGGGTGCATAGGGAGGTCTAGACTAGGGATTCCATTATAATAGGGAACTCCCAGGCGAGGAAAATAACTTTTATCAATGAAGATTGGCACCTTCTCTGCAACTTGTAGGTTCCAGGAGCAGCCTACAACACTGGCACGTAAAGTGATTTCCCAGGGTCATGGAGACAGAATGGGTCAGAGGCAGGACTTGATTCCTGGTCTTCCAGGCACCAAGACTGGCTCTGTCAACTACACTATGTGATGCCGTGTGTGTGTGTGTGTGTGTAAAAATTAATTTTTAAAAATATATAAAATGTATGTCCCATCAGCTACTAACAAACATCCAAATGCCCCCTCTCATTTAGCAATTCTTAATACAATTTAATCTTCAGAGTAATATTTCCAATTATCTCACCCAACAGGACCTGGGAGTGCTGCCTAGTGACCAACTCAGGTATGAGGACAATTCAACTGAAGTGCCACTTTACCCTTCATGGTCTACTAGCTGATCTAAATTAATAGCAACAGAAAGTGGAGACCATTATCCTCCTTTCCAAAAACTCTACTTATGTGGAAGCTTTTCTATATAATGGCTAGGAAATATTCACACTGTGTCCTCTTACTCAGAAGTCCTCCTCTGTCAAAAGACATTTATTAAGCACCTACTTTGTTTCAGGCACTATGCTATGAACTAGAGTAGAGGAAGAAAAGGAAAAACAGGATGAATGAAAGACTCAGTTTGAATAGTCCATAAAAAATGTAATACCTTGTCTCAAAACGCTATCCAGATCTCTCTAACAAGAGCACCCTGAATTTACCTGTTCTTAAAATATCTCACATGTCTTCACAATGCCCTAGTGGAAGGGTATCAGGCACTGACTATTTGTATAGATGGAGACACTAGAGAAATCACCATGAGGTCAAAATGTCCCCCTGTACAGTACTATGTCCAATAACTGACTGACAGCCACAGATAAAACATGCCATATACCGATTTTTCTTACCTAGCATGAATCTTGAGATTGCTAGAAGTTGCAAATTGTAAATTGCAAACATCACACTTATAGGGCTTCTCTTCACCATGATGCATACGACTATGAAAAACTAGCTGGCACTTCTGAGCAAAACCTTTGTCGCAGAGCTCACATCTATATGGCTTCTCCCCTAAAAAATCCAAAGGAAAGCACTCAGATTTAAATGGAAATTTGTATGGTACTTAACAACAAAAAGGTAAACAAGTTCTTCACCATTTTTCTAGTTACCAGTACAAAGGACATGCCTAAAAAGCAGCTAAAGCAATCAGGAGAGCTTCCTCCAGACTCATTAAATGAGAAGATCAATGGGAAAAGAATAAGTTTGCTTCTCAGAATGACTGAGCTCAACATACATAAAAATAGCAATGTAAATATTCATTAGAACAAGCGACTACAGGATAAAGGCACCTAAAGAAAGGGAAGGCAAGCACTGGTTACAGCAATGGAAACTGTGGCAAAGACCTAGAAGCTGACAAGCTAAAGAGAGAAGTGGACAGAGAGGAGCTTCAGCAAATGAGAAATGTCAGGGAAAGTCACAGATGGCCTTTAACAGTTTTGTTCCTCTTAATGACTAGCAAGGTGAGCACCAAATTAAACAGCTTACTTTTAATTCTTAGAAATTATAGAATTAATGAATTACATGTGTCTTCTGGGCATTGGTACTAAATCGTGAATACCACAAAATGCACATTTAACAATATTTCAACAGCTTTATACTTTCACTTTTTTTCTGTATACAATATGCAGATTTCAAGCAGCAAGTAATCAGCACCGTACAGAAATGTTAACTTAAAAAAAGCCACACTCACCTGTGTGAGTTCTGACGTGGGTTTTCAGCTGGTTACACTGGGTGAATGCTTTTCCACAAAGTTGACAGACATAGGGCTTGACCCCCTTGTGTATTCTCATGTGTCGTCTTAAGCTGCTGGCTTCTGAAAACACTTTCCCACAAGTGTTACACATGGGCTTGGCCTTGGAGTACCTCGGATCTAGGTCTTCTCCAGAGGCTTCCAGCTGGTAAGTGTCTGGAACGACACTGGCTATGTTAGACATACAGTGCTCTTTCAATGCGCAGTTTGGCTGTGATTTTCCCCGCTTCTGTTTCACTGTTACTGTTTGTAAAATGATATCTTGTGTTGTAAAACTATCACTTCCCACAACTGAAGTCAGCTGGAGTTCCGAGGTATCATTTACTTGTGCAATTTGATCTGTTACTGGTGAAGGCAATTTATTTATATCTAGGAACATATCAACAGATGAATTCTCTAAAATGTCACTGGAATATTGCACTGGTTTATTCTGCACGTTTTTCTGGGAATTGAAAGTCTTCTTCTTCTTTTTGGTTTGAGGAGACTTCTTTTCTAAAGTCACCTTCTTAGCATGTGCCTGAACCAAATCAATACAGGTTTCTGATTTCTCCCGGTTAAAATCTCGAAGAGTGAGGAGGCAAGTCTGTTGGTTCAACTCAATGTTACCAGTAATACTAGATGTCTCTGCAGAAGAGGGATTAGCAAGAAAAGCAAAATCTTCCATCTTTATTTTACATTTAGTGACCACCTCCTCCACTTTGAGATAGTCTGCGGCCTGGTGAATTTCTTTAACATTCCAACTGCAAGGAAACAAGGCTAAATGACAATATTCTGGTCAAAGAAAACCTTTTATTGTTGATAATAGGCCAGGTAATTTATAGGGACATAGAACAAACACAGAGAGAGATCAATAAATATATCAGTAAATTAATTTAGGACAAGGTATGAATACAAAATTACAACCTCCATATTACAGGCAATGAAAACATAAATGACTAAGTAGTCAAAGTTAGGTATTCTCCACAACACAAATTAATATGGTATAATTAGCATTTTACTAGACAATTTTATAAAAGGAGTATATATACAGGCACTCCAGGTTAGGAACACTTGACCTCTCATTATCTGGTTCATACAGAAAAGTGTTGGTCCCAGAGTCACTGAGAGGGAAGGGTCATGGTAAATGCCATAACTGACCAAGAATCTCTAGTATAACACACCTGACAAGTCACCCAGCCTTTGCTTGAAGACCTCTGACAAGAGGAAACACACCACTTTCTGAGAAGCCTGTTCTATGCTTGGGCCGGCTCAATGAATCTAAATCTGCTGTTTTTGCCAACTCCACCCCTTGCTTCTAGTTCTATTCTTTGAAGCCAAGCAGAGAAATTTCCCTCTCTCATCCACCAGATCACCCTTCTCACCTTCCACCAAGGCTTACACTCACTGGAATCAGTCACTGGCTGCCACACCAAAAAGGATCTGGCCTCATGGGTCTTCCCGGCACTTAGTTCTCCCCTCTGGGGGGAAAGGGAGGGGAACAGAGGTGGAAAACAAACCTATCATGGGCTCCCCTTTTCTCTCTAATTGCTTACAAGGGGAATGGGCAATGTCCTGCAGGTCTGGTGCCCAGTTCACCAATTACTTATTGAATGGCACTGTGTGTAAAGCATTTTCAGGAGGTCCAAGACATGTTCACCACAAGCTTAGAACCTTGTAGTCCTTATTTTAATTAACTACTTCTATGATTTTGGTTGAGTCAGCCATTTAACATTCCTTAGTAAATGGGTTGAACTAGATAAGCTCTAAGTTCAGACAATCGCTTTCCCACAATATTTCCTAGAGTTTTCTGAGGTCCCCTCTCCCTTTTAACTCTCAAGAAAATCTCTCCCTTTTTGTTTCTCTATAAGCAGGAAGAAAATCTTAATGATGGCTAAGCTAAAACAATATTAATGATACACCTGCATTACAGAAAAATAAATTTAAGTTTGTTTTTTAAATAGGGACAATACTAAAGTACTTGAAATTACTGCCTTCCTCATCTTCCTCTAATTGACCCTACTTTCCCTTCAAGTATCAGCAATCAAAATAAACTGTCATTAAATATGTCCTTTTTGTTTAATCCCTGCTTTCTAAGATTTTTCATTATAAATACATTGTATTTCCACCCTAACACAAGTTAAATCTTGTATGGGCCAGCCTGAAAACCTTAATGCATCCTAACTTCCAAAGTTACCTCTGGAGTCAAGGGCAGGGGCTTTTATCTGCTCCAAATACTTACTAGCTACGGACTGTGGGCACGTCACTTCAGGCCTCTGTGCCTCATTTTCTCTATCTGTAAAACAAGGACCAGGGCTGGGCTCAGTGGCCTCTAAAATCCCCCCAGCTCTAAGGCTAGCATGTGGTAACGTTCAAATACATTTTGGTAGGTTGGAGATTTTGTGTGTAAGTAGAGATACAGTACATAAGGCAACTCATTTCTCCTTATGGACTACAGTTAGGACTCCGGAACTTAAAAATGAGAAATCATTGTATGTAAAGTTTAATTCTAAACTTTACAATCATATGGATACCAAAGAAAATTTTCAAATCATGTACTTTTAATATAAAATATCTTAAGGCTTACGCAGCCCTTTGTTAAGTAATACTTAGATTCACAAATAACCATAATCACTTTCACACTTACTTATAGCTGACCAATGAGAAAATAAGGGGTTCCTCTTGAGAAGCAAAGTTTAGGGACAGGGCTAAACTGTAACATAAGTTACTTGTCAGATTTTCTATGACAAACCAAATCTGACCTTAAAACCCCAAATTATAATTCTGCATGTTCTACCATAGCTAATTTGATCCCGTTAGCCCTGATGATCGATGTGAAGTGCCAGCATCCCTTTCAACTTGGGAATGGAAGTGGGAATCCACCTAGAAGCTTCAGCTATGCTGAAACCCATTTCACTAAGCTGCCACCTAAATATTTTTAATTTTAAATCTAAAAGCTCACATAATTCATTCATACCTTTATTATGGATCTTCTACTTTCATAGGTATTAGTATAATTAATTTCTTTGCTGGACAATCTTGTTTCCATTTTGGATGGTCACCCATACTGTCTAACTACAAAGAAAGGACTGTTGTGATTTTTTTTTTAAATTTCTTCTTACAGCTCCTGCTGAACCAAAATAAACAACTTACTCTGTGATCCTGGAAAGGCACAAAATGCTTAGCTAGAACAAAGTATATCTCTCTGCATTAATTTTTTAGTTTTTGAGGGCTGGCTTTTTTTTTAGTTGATTAGGGGTTTTTTTTGGAATAAACTACAATATTAACATCTACTACAAGATTGGAGAGGGAACCTGGGAGGAGGTGGGTGAAGGACAGCTAGGCCTTCAATGCTCTTTATGACTGAGCAGTGTGGTCTAGTGGGAAAGGTATAAGACTGAGGATCATGCCAGAAAAGCCTTGTGTTTGAGGCAGGACTTTAACCCAAATCTTCCTAACTCAGAGGCTAGTTGTCTAATCACTAGATCACACTGTCTTCCCTAATTAGAGCGAACTTTCATTGGTAATACCTTAAACTTTATAGAGAGGTTAGCTAAGGATCTTTTTTTTGAAGCTTTATCAATTCCTACATCAGAAGCATTTTTAATATCAAAAATTCTATATAAAATACTTTCTAAATCAAGTGTAAATTAGTTTTTATTTTCTATCATTTGGTTAGTATCCTTGCCATCACTCCTATCCAAAAACGGGATAAAACCTGTTTATAAGAATGAAGATTTACTTTACAAAAGGTTTTCCTTTGAACATGGCTAGTTCCTATAGAGATGAAATGCAGCACAGATCTGCTTTTCAGAAGAAAACAAAAGATATTTACCCTCCCCTCTGATCCTTTCTCTACCCAAAGACTCTACATGAGCACATAGATACAACTTTCCCAACAGGGTTAAAGAGATGAGGGAGTCAGTAGAGAAACCTTTTTAACATATTACTTTTAGCAAAACAACAACAACAAACTTTAGAAAACTTCCAAAGGTTTGTTTCAGGAATGGTAAAGAAGGGGAAAAAAATCCCCAAAACTCTATTCTTTCCTTCAATAAACCCTGGAAGGAAACTCTTTCAGAATCAACAGGTGGCAACAGGAGAAAGGGATAGCAGCAGCAACCAAGAGTGACTCTCTGAGTTCTCCGGGTCTGTACAGCAGCAGCCTGCTCCCCCCCACCCCCAGCACCCCTGCTCTCCAGCCCAGCACAGGCTGTACCTTCTTTCACACATAACCTCCCCAACCCCCACTGGTCTCAGAGGGGGCATCAGAATCCTCTTCCATCCTTTGTCCCTTCGCCTCCTTCATTCAATAACCCCTCCTCGTTAGAAGTCCACTCATTCCAGATTATGTCAGCTGTAGGATACTGACCTCCCTCCCTCCAGGACATTCTTCCTCTTTTCTCAAGGAGCTCCACCTTTGCCACCTTCTCCTCCCCAACTCCCGTCCTGGTACCGGGGGCATGTTCGTGGACACTCTCCCTCCAGCTCCCAAACTCCTGCCTCTCCTACGTCCTTAAGCCCCAAGTCTTAGCCCCATCAGTCCCACACTGGGCCCTGATCCTAACCTCCTTTTCCTGTGCTTCCCCCTTTCCATACCTGCTGCTCGCCACCATCAACATTCCCACACCTTCCACCCTTAGTCCTTCATTACCCCTGCTCTGTCCTCAAACCGACAATTAGACAGTCCAACTCTGCGTTGTCCTCAATCCCTGAGCCCCCAACATCTACTCCCCTCCTCATAAGGGCCTGCTGACAAAGCTGAAGGAGATGCCACAATCACACCGCTTGGGCACAGTATAAATTCAAGTTATCCAACTGCACTCAAGGCCTCCCTGTAGCAAGGCAGTCTTTTTATTCCTCCCAAGTTCACCGCCAGTCTCTTTCCCCCAAGAAGCCACCCCAAAGCTTTTCTTCTTCCCTAAAGTTCCCCGCATCTTGTCTAATTTCCTGAAAAAATGGAGACAATTCCTCTCCTTCCCTTCTCTTCATCCCCAACCCCTAAACATCATCTTCCACCAGCCTCCTTTCCCCCAGGTTCTGACAAAAAGAGGACTGCTCCTCTACCTGTGACTGGCTACCCCTCCCATCTTCTCCAGCAGATCGTATCCTCAATTGTAGGCCCTCCTCAAATCTCCAAGTCTACCCAACTGGTTCCTTCTCTACTGCCATCACATACATCCCAGTCTCCCCCCTCCTTAACATCTTTTAGTAGACTCTACCATCCCCTCAAGCTATGTCCCCTAGCTCTTCTCCTTTTCTCAGCTAAACGCCCTAAAAAAGCTGTCAACACACAGAACCCCTCCACCCCCTGCTCTACAGCCTTATCACTCAGTGAGGTTACCGGACCTCTAAATTGCCAAATCTTCTCCTTGGTCCTAAATCCTCCTACATCAGTCGCTGACACTGGGCACGTTCCCTCCTGGTTCAACTTCTCCCACCTGGCTGACAGCTCCTCCTTGGTCTCCACAGAGGATCCCCCGCCTGTGGGTGCTCCCCAGGTTCTGTCCCAGGCCCTCTTCTCTTCCAAACCCAGACTCACTCACTCACACTCTCTGAGGTCATCAGTTTCCCGTGGGTTTGATGGTAATTTCTATGCAGACTCTCCCAGCCCAGTCTCATTTCAAACAGGCTTTCTCAGAGAGATCATAAACTCAACATGTTTAAAATCCAATGAGATGATATTTGCAAAGCACTCGTCACAGGGCCTGGTATGCAGGAGACACTAGAGGAATGCTTCTGAATTGTTCTCTTTCCCCTAAACCATCCTGTCTTCTTCGGGAGGTCCTCCCCACCTCCCTTGTGCCTCAGGGCTGTAATATGGCCATCACCCCTGACTTCTCAGTCTCCCTCAGCCCTATGTCTAATTAGTGGCCAGATCTCACCATTTCTACCTTCACAGCATCTCTCTCAGCCGACTCCTGTTCTCCACTCATGCAGGTGCCATATTGGTTCAGGCCCTTACTACGGTACTCTTACCAAGATTATTCCAACAGCCTCCTAAAGGGTCTCCTTGCCTCCATCCGCCTCCCTCTCCAGTCCATCCTACATGCCTTTCCTGAAACACAGATCTGAACCTGTGCAACCAACTCCAAGGGCTCCCTAATGCACAAGAACAAAATACAAATTTCTGTTTAGCTCTTAAAGCCTTACAAGATCTGGTCTCAACCTACCTCCCCAGTCTCACTGGACATCACCACCACCCCCTTCCACCTCCACTGCAGCCAAACTGGCCTCCCCTTGGCTCCTCACTCACAACGCTCCCATTTCCAGTCTCCCAGGCAGAGAAGGCAAGGCCTCCTTAGCCCAGCCCCAGAGTCCCTCTCTTCCTCGGAGAGACTGTTCAGATTCCATGTTCTTCTGGAAGCCTTTCCTAATCACAATTTCAGTCACCCTGACTATCTTAAGCTACTTTGTATTTAACTTGGATACACACACACAAACATATACACATACACACACATTTATACTTGTTAACTTTATGTTTATGAGGCATAGATTTTTATACATACTTGTCTCCCCCAACAGAACATTAGTTAGTTTTGGATACAGATTGTTTCATTCTTTGTCCTAGTTTCAGACACATAACATTTGTCAGTGAACACAAAGGTGGCAGAAGGAGCTGGCATCAAGGGCAATCCGGTGCCAACCTCCAGAAAACCAAATACAGAAAGCATTTCCCTGCAGCACAGAGACAGGGAGCTTGGAAGAACACAAAACTACAACAGCACTAACCAATTCCCTACCAACGGGAGAAAAGGTAGAGAGAAACCTGGCACTCAGTTGGATTTTGTCTCTGTCTGCTCTTCTGTTACTTATGTTACAATTTACTTTGGTTTGTTTTGGTTAAGAGTCAGAATCAAACTCTTAATGCCACGGCTAAATCTCTTTGCTGTCTGGACTTGGGAGATATGCTGCATTTGCATTCCCTTGTACCAGCATGCTGCTGAACCCCATCTCTGTTCTGAGGGTCACGCTTATCAAATTTCCAGATGACAAGAATCTGGCAATACAAATTGGGATGAAAAAAGATTTCAAAAAGCTGGAAAAACAGGCCAAATTGAATGTGAAGAAATGTAACAGTGACAAATGTGGAGACCCCCTCCTGTGCGCAAGTACAGGAAGAGGTAACCCAGACAGACAGCGGTGCATAGGGCAGGGACCTGGGGACTTCATGGACTGTGGAGGCCACATCACCCCAAGGCCGAATGCTATCTCAGATGAGAACCTCGTTACTTTTTGCCCTTCTGTGGTGGCAAGGCGAGGTGGGGCCGGACGGTGAAAGGCTGGGATGCTAAGCCTGGGGAAGGGAGGGCTGGTGAAGATGACTTGACCCCAAAGGGAAACCTGGGACAGCAGGCGGAGACATTGCAGCCCAGCATCGGGGGAGAGGAAGCTCGGGAGGTCTCGGGGGGCTCCCCCAGCGCAGCCCTGCCCCTACCTGTCCAGGTGCAGCGTGCCCGTGTAAATGAACTCGAGTAGCTTCTGGAAGCCGTCCGCCTTCACCTGGCTTTGGTCCAGGAAGACATCGCTGTGCGGGGAGTCCCGGTACACGGCCCCGAAGTACTCGCTGAACGAGGCCAGCACGTTGCGGTGCGCTCGGAACTGCTGCTCGCCGATGACCACGGTGCAGTCACACAGAAAGCCCGCCTCGCGCTGCGCGTTCAGCCGCTCCAGGAGGTGCCCGCAGTGGTGCGACGGCCGCATCCTGGGGCTGGCCGGGGGTCCGAGAGCCGGGCCGCCTGGGGGAGGGGGGGGCGGAGAGGAGTGAGACCCATGGGACCGGCCCGAGGGATCCCGGGGGAGGGCAGAGGTGCAGGGGGACTGGAGGCTGCGAGCGGGGCCGCTGGGAAGCGAATGACACCCGTGGGACGGGGCCAGAAGAGCTCCGGGGGCGAGGGTCTGCAAGCTGGGCCAGTGGGGAGGGAGGGGAACACAGGCGTCAGACCCGCGGTACTCGGCCTGAGGGGTTCCGGGGGCGTGCACGGGGCCGGGGGGTGGGCGGTCTGCGAAAGGGGTCGCGGGGGCAGTGGGGGAGAAGCGGGTCAGACCCTTGGGACCCAGCCCGAGGAGCTCCAGTGACTGGGGTTTGCAAGCTGGGCCGGTGGGAGTGATGAGGGGAGGGGCTCCGGGGGCGGGCACAGGTGCAGAGGGCTGGGGTCTGCGAGCCGGACCGCCTGGAGGGCGGGTAGGGACCACCGGGGTCAGACCCATGGGACGGGGCCTGAGGGACTCCGGGGGCGGGCTCCAGAACGGGAGAGGCCGACCCTTCCCACCCCGGGCCGCCGCTACCACCTCCTCCATCCCCAGAGCCCTAAGGGAGAAACAACTCTGGGCCCCGACAGGCCGAAGGACGCGTCTACACCCTCCAGGGCCCGACTTTAAAGGGCCGGCACGCTGAGGAGCTCCAGCGGAGAGAGAAACTGAGGCCCGCCCGGGCCCGCGGGCCCCGCCCCGTCCCTCCCCGCGGGCAAGCCGGGCGCGGGACTTGGGGCGGGTCGCGAGGGCACTCGCTCACCTGGCGGCACCCACCCGGGAGGCACTTTCTTCAGTCGCTCGACGCCATGTCGGGGGACGTCACCGCGCCCGCCGCGCTCCGGCGCCCCGGCCCCGGCCTCCGCGCTCGCCGCGCTCACTTCCGGTCTGCGGGCGTTCCCTAGCAACGCCCCGGGCCCCCTGCGGGCCGGGCCCTGGCCGGGCCCAGGCCGCGGGGCCTTGGAGCCTGCCTAGCCAGCGCGCCCGCCCGCGAGACTACGGATCCCAGCATGCCCTGCGCCCGGCGGCCCTTCGCCCCCTCCCCCGGCCCCTCTGCCTGCTGGGAATTGTAGTCCGGCCGCAGCCAGTACCGGCCTCTAGCGCGGCCTCTCCTGTTCTAGGACACGCGGCTCCTTTCCGGGCATGAGGGTCCCGGACGCAGACCTGGCTTCCTCTACGAAGCAGGTGGCACGGCGTTGTGCGGGGGCCGGAAGGTCAGGGTCCTCAGGTAGAGCAGTGTATGCTGGGATTTGTAGTCCACACCTTCTACCCGGGAGGAGACCACCTACACCTTTATGGATGCGGGAAGGTACTAAGTGATATTGGGGGGATTCATGGCCCATCGCAGCAACCCATTTACGGAAACAAAAAGAAAAAAATCTCTTCAGTTGCCACTGTCCTTACTCCCCAAAACTTCATATATAGAGGGTGTCCTGTATGTAGGTATGCATGGATAGATGGATAGATAAATGACTCTTAGGACACCGTCTATTTTTTACTTATAATACTTACATACACATATCTAATTTGAGCCTTGCAAAAGCTCTGGGAGGTAGGTGGTATTATCTCTAATTTAGAAATGAGGAAACTAAGGCAAAGAGTAACTTGCCTATGGACACACAGCTAATCTGAGGCTAGATCTGAATTCGGATCTATCTTGACTCCAAGTCTGGGGCTCTGTCCACTGAGCCACAAACTCAACTGTGCCCTCTAAAATTTCTCATCCCCCCTCAAAATTCCCGTGGCTGCCCCTCCCCCACCCCCAGTCAGCTGAAATTCTTGCCTTATACTTTACCAAAAAAAAAATTGAGGTGATTCACTATGTCCCTCTTTTCTCCCCTCTTCCTCATCTCCTATCACTCAGGTGTCTTCTGACAGCACCTCCTCTTTCACCCCTGTCTGACGTGATGACGAATCAGTCTTACTGCTTACTAAGGCTAATCCTTCTACCTGCTTAAGCGATCTCACCTCCTCCAAAAGATTGCCGCCTCTATCATCCCCACTCTTTCACTTAACTTCAGTCTCTCCCTGTCTAACTAGTACCTTCCCTACTGCCTACAAACATGCCCATGCCTCCCTCACCCTCAAAAAATTTTCACTTAATCCTTCCATCGCCACTGTATCTTTTCTGCCTTTTGTAGCTAGACTCCTTGAAAAGGCCCATCTACAACAGGTGCCTCCACTTTATCTCACCTCACTCTCTTCTTAACCTCTAACAATCCAGCTTCCAACCTCATCCTTCCAGTGAAACAGCTCTCTTCAAAGTTATCAGGGATCTACCAATGGATTTTTTTTTCAATCCTTATTCTCCTCAATCTATCGATTTTAACACTGTTGGTCACTCTCTCCTCCTTGATATTGTCTTCTTTCTAGGTATTCTGGACTTCACTCTCTCCTGATTCTTCTTCTAACTGACAGCTCCTTCTTTCTTCTTTGCTAGATCCTCTTCTAGATCATGCCCTGTAACTGTAGGTGTCTCTCAGAGTTCTCTAGAGGGCCCTCTTCTCTTCTTCCCCTATGCTACTTCAGTTCCCATGGATTAATATCTATGTTGATGATTCTCACATCTTCCTATATCTGGTTCTAACCTTTCTGCTGACCTCCAGTCTCCTGATTCCAATTGTCTTTCAGACATCTCAAACTCAACATGTCCCACTTATACACTATTGGTAGAGTTGTGAACTGATCCAACCATTCTGGAGAGCAATTTGGAACTATCTCCAAAGGGTAATCAAACTGTGTGCCCTCTTTGACCCAGCAATATCACTATTAGGTCTGTATTCCAAAGAGATCATAAAAAGGGGGAAAGGACCTACATGTACAAAAATATTTATAGCAGCACTTTTTGTGGTAGCAAAGAATTGGAAATTAAGGGGACACCTATCAATTAGGGAATGGCTAAACAAGTTACAGTATATGAAAGTAATGGAACACTATTGTGCTATGAGAAATGATGAGCAGGTAGATTTCAGAAAAACCTGGAAAGACTTACATGAACTGATACAAAGTGAAGTGAGCAGAACCAGAAGAACATTGTATGAAGTAACAGCAACATTGTGCCATGATCAACTATGATTGACAGCTCATCTCAGCAATACAATGATCCAAGACAATTCCAAAAGACTCATGATGAAAAATACTATCCACATCCAGAGAAAGAACTTTGGAGTCTGAATGCAGATCAAAGCATACCATTTTCACTTTACTTTTTTGTGTTTTTTCCCTTTTATTCTGTTTCTTTTTCACAACATGACTAATGTGGAAATGTGTTTTACATGATTGCATATATATAACCTATACCAAATTGCTTACTGTCATAGGGAGGAGAGAGAGGAGGGAAGGAGGGAGAAATTTTGGAATTAAAAATTTTATATAAAAATGAATGTTAAAAATTATCTTTATATTAATTGGAAAAAATAAAATACTATTTAAAGGGAGAAAAAAAGAAATTTAAAAATAAGGAAAAAAGTCAACATGTCCCAAACTGAACTCATTATCTTTTCCCCTAACCCTCCCCCTCTCCCACCTTCCCTGTTATTGTAGAGGGCAACACCATCCTCCTAGTCCCTCAAACTCATAATCTTTACTCCTCAGTATTTCTCCCCACCCCCTATCCAATCTGTGGCCAAGGTTTGCCAACTTCACCTTTGTAAAGTTTCTCATATAATCCCCCTCCTCTCCTGTGACACTTTCCCTAGCCTGGTCCATACTCTCACCTCCTCATACCTGTACTATTAAAATAACCAGCCTGTCCCGTCTCCATCCTCAATTCAGCCACCAAAGTGATTTTCGTAATTAGGTATAAGCATGTCGCACTCCCCACCCCCCAAATCCTGGAACTCAATAAACTCCAGACTCCCTATTGCCTCCACGAAGAAATGCAAAATGCTTAGTTTGGCGTTCAAAGCCGGTCATAACTTAGCCCCTTCCTACCTTCCCAGTTTTCTTTCACGTACTTCCCAACCCATATTCTTTAAGCCTACGACACTGGCCTCCTGGCTATTCTATGAACAATATACTCCATCTCTTGGCTCCAAGCGTTTCCTCAGTCTGTCCCCCGTGCCTGGAATACTCTCCCTCCTCATTACTGCCTACTGCCTTTCCGGTTCTTTAAACCCCAACTAAAATACCATCTACAGAAAACCTTTCCGAACCTCTCTGAATTCCAGTGCCTTCCCTCTCTTAACTGTTTTCTATTTATCTGGCATGTAGTTTATACATATTTGTTTGCTTACTTTCTCCCCGATTTGATTGTGAGCTCCTTGGGGGCAGAGACCGTCTTTTCCTCCTTTGTGTAACCTCAGAGCTTTGCATAATGCCTTGCTTCTAGTGGATGCTTAATTAATGTTTCGTGACTGATCATCTGTTTTTTGTTGCGACAATTGTAATGCCAAACATTGATAGAGCACTTTAAGCTGTGCAAAGCATCAATCTAATTTGAGCCTCACAAAAACCCTAGAAGGCTAGTACAGTTATACCATTTTATAGATGAAGAAACTGAGACTGAGAGGTTAAATAGATTTCCCCGGCTGGTCCTCACCAGGACACATCAATCAATCAAAAACTACGTGCAAAGCAAAGAAAAAGTTTGCTTTCCTGAGTCACTGCTCTCCCTTCTTTCCTTTCGCCGTCCCTGTTCAAAGTAATATTTGTGTGCTAAACAAAAAGAGCCTGTAGATTTCTTTTATTTTAGCTCTCCTTCAAGGGACTTTAAAATAAACATTTTAATTTACCAAGCATTTATTTTCTCTTCCACATTCCCCCTCACCCACTGAAAACAACAAAACCCCTGTAGCAAATACGCACATACCAAACAAATTCCCACATTAGCCTTCTCCAAACATACATATTTCATCCTGCATCGGGAGCCCCTCACCTCCACATCAGAGAGCGGGGTAGCATCCTTTATCGTCAGTGCGTGGGCTGGTCACTGCATTTGTCAAAGGGTTGAAGACTCTCAAAGTAGTTAACAATGTTGCTGTTAGCGTATACATCGTTTCCTGGTACCTAAAAGAAGCTTTGGAGGCTCTCCCTTGCCTGTTTTTCCCTCTCTTGACTCCACTGATCCTGGGCTGGTCCCTTGCCTCGCCTTCCACCCTGAGCCCCCCAGGTGAGCAAAGGAGGTACCAGAGACGTCAGCAACCCGTGTTCTAGCGCAGCATTGCTGCCATCAGAGCTACTGCGCTGGGTAGCGCAAAGGCAAGCAATATTACGCGACAGGCTTTCTAACCCTACTGTGAACTTTTAAGAGTCAATTTTAAAACTGCCTTGAGCATCTAGAGCCAAAGATCTTAACCCAAAAGCAAAAATACACTCACTGAAAGAGGGTGAAGATATTTTTCAAAAAGTTGTAAAACATATGCATGCGTGAATAGCCCTCTTCTATGAAGCAGAAAGAGCGAATGGGGGAAAGAGAAAGAAAAGAAATGTTTCCGCCCGGTTTCGAACCGGGGACCTTTCGCGTGTTAGGCGAACGTGATAACCACTACACTACGGAAACTTGCTTGTCGCGAGTTTTGGGAAAGTCCCTGATAACAAAGTCTTAAGGCTTTCCTCAGCGAGGATTTCTCTTTGCTTCTCTTCAAAGGCAGCCAATCGGAATGAAACTGATTTATCCTTCCGGGCTTCTCACAGGTCAGGGAGAGAGAGAAAAGCTGGGACGGATTCTGGGAAGACGGGAAGGGACTCTATCAAAAGCATACTGAACGAGACATTTTTGGACATGGCCAAAGAAGGAATTTTTTTTTTTTAATTAAGCATGTTTATTACAAGGGCGTTGCATTTCTTTCTCTTTTTTACCTGTGGTTGAAGGCTGGAAGAGGGAGAGAAATGTTTGTTAATTTTTTTAAAAATAATTTTAAATAGGTTTAATATGAATATATATATATAGAACCAGTATCAGATTGCACGCCGACTTGGGGCGGGAAGAGGGGAAGGATGGGGACAAAATGTGGAACTCAAAATCTTATGGAAGTGAATGGTGAAAACTGAAAATAAATTAATAAATATTTTTTAAAAAATAATTTTAAAAATTAAAAGGCTACATCTGAGCCCAGCCGATGCAGAGATAATGGAGTGGAGACCTAGGAGCCTCCTCCCTCCTCCTTCTCCGTCCCCAATTCTCTTTCTTCTCTTCCCCAGTCCTCTGCCCTTCCCCAACTCCTCCTCCTTCGCCTCTCCCCCACTCCTCATCCTTTCTCCTCTCCTCCATCCCTTTCCCCTCTCTTCCTCCCCCCATTCCTCCTCCTTCTCCTCTTCCTCCTCCATCTGGTCCCCTTTCTTCTCCATCCCCTCTTTTCCCTCCGCCCTCGGTTCCTTTTCTCTCCTCCCTCCGCCCCCCCCCCGTTTCCTCCTCCATGGCCCCCAATACAATCTATGCCATCTGCTGATGGATGGGAAGCCCATTAGGAATTCAGGCCAGCTTGGTCTACATCCAAGCTAGCGGACCCCCAGAAGGAGCAGAGTGTCAGCCTGCCTACATGGGAAGGCTTGTACCCATAACCTGCACTTTGAAAAGATACACAGCATCTCAGGGCATTTAAACGAACAGCTGAGGCCATTTCTTTTCGCGTTTAGCCTCGGTGGTGGCCGGGAAAGAGTGGGGAACACAAGTGACCCGATGCAGTTCTGCCACAGGTACGACCACTACTTCCTGGATGACCCTGGGCAAGCTGCTTCCCTGGCCAGCATCTTATCTTAATATGAAAACGAACTGCAAAATCGAAGTGCATAGTGGCTGCAGAAGGGGGGTGGATTATACTGTGATTTCCTTCCTATATAGGAACTTTCTATATAAGGAAGGCAGCACCTTCAGGTCACAGTCAGGGGTGTCAAAGGTAAAACTTGAACTCAGCTCTTTGTGGCTCCAAACCTCCTCATCTAATAAGCTATAACTGCAACTAACATCACCAATGTGATAAAGGGAAATCCCTTCAATTTTCATTTATTGTTGCATTTCCCCTTCCTTTCCTACAACCAATAGGAATTTTAAAAGCCTCAAACGTTTCCCCATAAGTCCTTTTTCTTGATTTATTCCTGGGAGCAACTTTTTGTGAGTGGCATCTTTTTAGCTTTTCATCACAAAGTGCCTAAGAGAGTGATGTGGTAACTGGACTTATGATTTCATTGAAATAGGGAATTCTCAGACGGAGAAAATCCCTCTATGAATGTAGTTGGGCACCCTACTGACTCACACTGGGAATGGCAAATTGAAGACCCAGAGCTCACCTATTTGTACCCTCAGAGTCCAAAACTTGTCCCGAGGGGTTTCAGGAATGTTTGTCTAGTGCTATATATAGCTCATGAGCCCTGTTGATATTCTGCTTCCTGCCATGATTGTAACTTTATTATCAATTAGTCAGGCAAGCTTAATTAGCTTTTTAGAAAGGAGTATTTCCCACAGTTGCATTTTTGGTGCAAAACATCACCCCACTCCATCTATGACATATTCTTCTATAAATATTTACAGAATCCAGAAAAAGTGGACTTAAACTTGAACAGCACATATAGCAAAGGATTAATATAACCCTTGGTTACTGGCAGTCTTTTCCCTTCTTGGTGAGATGCTGAAGAAATTCCCCTTTGACATTATATAATTTCTTTGCTGAGTCCTTTGTGGAGTGTTCCTGTGTTGTATCTAGTTTATTCTTGACTTTCACTGAAAACGCTGCTGCAAGCCAATGATGTTCTGGGTGATGATGGGAAGATGGAAAGTCCAAAATCTTCTGGATTCTTTAAGGATCAGAAAAGTACTCCTTAAGGCAAAGAGGGAAGGGAGGATGGGAAGGAACCGAATAAACCTGAGAGTTGCCCCTAGCCCCAAAATGGTTTTGTTAGAATATTCTTTCTTGGCTCCAGCTCATTGCACTTTCTCTGCCCAAACTTGATATTTTCCAGGCAACCACAAATTTCTTCAGTCACTATGAATAGGTTCTTTCCCAATGTCACTTCCCAAACATGGTCTAAAGTCCTTCATTTATTGATTGATAGATTGGTTGAAATATGTTCCCATCTCATTAACATATCCGTTAATTTAAATAGGGTGGGGTGATTGATTGATTTACTAAATTGGGCCCTACCTTTACCAATAAATAGTCTTAGAACATGGATTCTTCACCTAGGGTCCCTGAACTTGGTTTTTAAAAACATCCTAATAAATATTCAAAATGATTGACTTCCTATCTATTTCTATGTATTTTGTTTTATGTGTTCATTAACAACATTATTCTGAGAAGGGATCCAAAGGCTTCGCTGGACTATAAGGCCAAGAACCCCTATCTTAGAGAAAATGACCAAATACCATTGAGATATCTTGCTAGGCTTTCTTTTTTTTTAATTTTTTTTTTATTTTTAGTTTATAACACTCAGTTCCACAAGTTTTTGAGTTACAAATTTTCTTCCCCTCCCTCTCCTCCCCTCTACCCCCCTAGACAACATGTAATCCGATATAGGTTCTACATATACCTTTGCATTAAACTTATTTACACAATAGTCAAGTTGCACAGAAGAATTATATACAATGCAATGGACCATGAGAAAGAAGAAACAAAACAAAATAAAAAAAGAGAGCAGATAGTTTGCCTCAGTCTGCATTCAGACTCCGTAATTCTTTCTCTGGATGTGGACAGCTTTTTCCATCAAGAGTCTTTTGGAGCTAGCTGTCTTTGAACCTTGCATTGCTGGGAAGAGCCAAGTCTATCGAAGTTAGTCATCGGAGATACGGTATATCTGTAATCGTGTATAATGTTCTCCTGGTTCTGCTCCCCTCACTCAGCATCAGATCACATAAGTCTTTACAGGTTGTTATGAAGTCCGTCTGTTCCTCATTTCTTATAGCACAATAGTATTCTAGGCTTTCTTTAGAATGGTTTGGCCTTCCACTTCCAATGGTTTTATAGGGTGAAACTGCTCATAATTATCTCTCTGCTCACGTTCGTGGTCTTTGAATTTTCTTCTCCCTGACATCTTTGGTAATTTCACTGTCCCACCCCCATACTCCTACCATCCTCCTTTATTCACTTTCTGACTCTGTGGCTCTGGTGGTGGTTTCTTTGAGGGCTGGATCTCAGAGCATCTCAGCCTCCTCTCTCACTAGGTAATTCATGGTTCATCAGTCTAGATTTCTGCCCCAAGTGACTTTTGGGTGATCACAACAGGCCCTAGCTAAATGCTACGCCCTTTCCTTCAGCCTTAGTATCACAGCATTAACCTCCCCCCACCCCACCCCCAAGAAGGTGTGTGGACCTGCTGTCCTGTCCCACTCCCATCCCTACTCCATTCTCTGGTCCGGCATCAGCAATTCAGAGCTCTATGACGTTGCTGCTACAGGGTTGTGGCTCCCAGCATGCTTTTCCTCCTGAAGGGCTGACATCTGCCTCGCTGGCTGGCTGTCCAAATTTCCACAGCCTGGAGTTGGAGGCTCCACTGGACTAGAAAAGTGGGGAGGGGCACGGATGTATGGGATTGGATTGGGTTTTGTGGCATACCTGTGTGTCTGGTTCTCGGGTCTGCTCCTGCAGCTTTGATGCCCGTAGCAGAGGAGGTGGGGAAGGAGTACTAAGTGAGCTCATGGTCAGTGAAAGTCAGTTCCTAGATCTTTGTTTTGAGGGGCTTTTGTTTTTGTATTTTTTAACCTTCTTTTGGATTCTGTGTATCCTAGACCACAAAGACAGCTTAAGTAACTTTAACTTTGGTGCATAACTTCCATTTTGGAAAGGTTTGAGAGTTCCTGGGGATCAGAGAAAATGTCTAGTCCTCTATCTTGTTGCTCATGTGACCTGAAATTTTCTTAATCCTTTGAAAGATTTTCAAACAAGTTTACATTCTAACCCAGGATTGTTTTTGAAAGCTGTCACTCCCATTTGACAATTAATTTACATGTTTGCTAATTAAAATCCTTCGGGGCTTTTAAAAAAATCTTTTTGTTGTAGCAATTCATTTATATTTAACTTCCCATCAAAATTATAGTCAGCACTGATACCATTTTCCCATTTTTTTATTTTCAATAATTAATGATTCAGGGTTAAATTCTTAATCTTATGCTATTCTTTTTTTTCTTATTACTACTCTTCTTTGTTTATTATAAATTCTGATCTTAAGTCTTACAAGTCAGGAGCCTATGTACTCATGAGGACTCAGGATAAATCCTATAGTCCTATCAAAGTTTTGATTATCTGTTAAAATGGAGTCACTTTCATTCTTCATGATGTGTGATATTTGCAACACCCAATACTTACCAATTTTTTTTTTTGAAGAAAGAGTTCCAATAAGAATCAAGGGAGTGTAATAGGGGTGGACTGACCAATGGGGACCAATTCTTGAATTGTGCAGATATGCCCTGCCTAGATCCAGTCCCAAATGACCACACAGAAATTTTAGGGTGAGCCTATTTCTGGCCATGATGACTCATGGTTTGATTGCTGAACAGAACAGAGAATATATTAAAAGGCCACCTCCATCCTCTGCACGTTCCTAGCCCTCTTTCCTCCTGGTGAGCCAGAGATGAAAGACTACTTTAAGCTGCCTGGTGGGGGAGGGGACACTGACCAAATTCCTCTCCTCCCTCTCCCCACCCCAAGTCCCCCACAGGCTGTAAATCCTCTACTAGGATGTGACACTTGTTGCTTATGTATTTGTTCTTTGGTAATCCTAGACAAATGAATATCTGGAGATGAAATTGCCTAGCGGGGAGCAGCTGAGGTAGTCATCAGAGCGGCAGTGGCTAATAGTAATGGTAATAGTAGAATTAGAAAGACAGTCATCCCAAGGAGGGCATCAGCTATTTTTCGTTGAAATTGTGAACTTAAATGTCAAATAAAATGGGCATTTGTACAACACGGTAAACCAGGAAAAGATTATACAGGAAACTATGAGTCTCAATTATGTACAGCTTGCTTTATTATTAAATATAAATATATGTAAAATATATAAAACTATAGAAATGTTTTCTCTAGATGTTAAACATAATCTATTTCTATATTATGCATTTTATATGTAATTGTATATATTATGATGTTAAATGCATATTAAATACATAAATGTTACATTAAAATGACAAATGTATGCTAATCTATTTCTATATTATGCATTAATATAATATGTAACTATACATAACATAAAGATAGTGCTAAATACATATTAAATATATAAATGTTATATAAAAATGACAAATGTATGCTAAATTCAACAAGTAACTTTCAGAGCTGTCCTGATTGCCTGTCATTTCTTCCTGGCCTTCCTTCTATTCTCATCTACTTGTTTTTAAAAATAGCTTCATATCCAATTTATAGTAATGCTCAAAGGATATGGACAAGCAGTTCTCAAGAGAAGAAATCCAAGCTATCTATAAGCATATTTGAAAATGCCCAGAATCACTAATAATTAGAGAAATGCAAATCAGAGCATTTGAGGTTCTACCTTACAGCTGTCAGATTGGCGTAATTGACCCCCCCAAAATGACAAATGTTGGTGGGGCTATGGAATGTTAGGCACATGACTATACTATTGGTAGAGCTGATGGGGATAGGATCTGAACCCCCAAAGGAAAAGACCGTGTCTTTGGGATCTGGACCCCCAAAAGGAAAAGCCCCTGGACTTTCCCACATGGCTCAAGTCCCTGGCGTTCACCTGGGGCAATGGGCTCTTCCCAGTTAATTAACCACCCTTTCATTGTCCACACCTGGCATTTCATTGCTTCCTTTTGTTATTGTTTTCATACTGTGACTTTTAAGAATTGGACATTATTCTAAGGAAACGTGTGAGAGTTGTAGCTCTTAAACATCACACTTCAATGACTATTAGAGATGCTGTGGTAGCTGTTCAAGTCAAGCACGTCAGAGATCTTTCAGACGCCAAATAAAATTAGACCAATGTCACTGAATAACAAAGGAAAGTTTGGTGGGGAAAAAACACCAAGAACTGACAAATTATTTTTTCAAAGTACCCCAATTAATCCTTAAAAAACAAGCAGAGACCTTCAGAAGAACTGGTATCTGGAAGGATTGTTATTGATTCTTCTGTAGTGTGTTTATAGATTTCTTGAAATGGGAAAAACTTTAAGAAAAATCCATTTTGAGGAAAAAATTTTATAGCAAGTTTCTCTGATAAAGGCCTCATTTCTCAAACATATAGAGGATGAGTCAAATTTATAAGAATACAAGTCATTCCCCAATTGATAAATGGTTAAAGGATATGGACAGGCAGTTTTCAGACAAAGAAATCAAAGCTATCAATAGTTATATGAAAAAATGTTGTAAATCACTATTAATTAGAGAAATGCAAATTAAAACAACTCTGAGGTACCACCTCACACCTATCTAATTGGCTAGTATGATACAAAAGAAAATAATGAATTTTGGAAGAGATGTAAGAAAATTGGGACACTAATGTTGGTAGAGTTGTGAACTGATCCAACCATTCTGGAGAGTAATTTGGAACTATGCCCAAAGGGCTATAAAAGTGTGTATACCCTTTGACCCAGCAACACTACTACTAGGCCTGTATCCCAGAGAAATTTTTTAAAAGGGGAGAGAACCTTTATGTACAGAATATTCATAGTAGTTCTTTTCACGGAGGCAAAGAGTTAGAAATTGAGGGTATGTCCATCAGTTGGATAAAGGCCTAACAAGTTGTAGTCTATGATTGTGATGGAATACTATTGTGGTGCTATAAGAAATGGCAAGAAAAACCTGAAAAGACTTACAGGAAGTTATGCAGAGTGAAGTGAGCAGAACCAAGAGAACACTGAACACAGTAACAGCAATATTGTGCTATGATCAGATTTAGCTATTCTCAGCAACAATCATCTAAGACAGTTCTGAAGGACTAAAAATGAAAAATGCTGTCCCATCCCCAGAGAAAGAACTGATGGTATCTGAATACAGATTGAAACATACTTTTTTTTTTTTACTTTATTTTTCTTGAGGGTTTTTTTTTCTTTTGGTCTTATGTCTTCTTTCACAACATGATTAATATGGAAATGTTTTCCGTGACTATGATGTATAATCTATATCAAACTACTTGCCTTCTCAATGGGGGAGGAGGTTGAAGGGGGAAAGGAGAGAATGTGGAACTCAAAATTTTAAGAAAGAATGTTAAAAATTGTTTTTACACGTAACTGGGGGAAAATAAAATACTAAATGAAAAAAAAGAAAAGAAAAATGCTATCTACTTCCAGAGAACTGATGGAATCTGAATGCATTCATTCTTTATTTTTCTTGTTTTTTTTTAATCTGTTTTCTTTCACAATATAACTAATATGGAAATATGTTTTGCATGACTGCACATGTATATAACCCATATCAAATTGCTTGCTTTCAATGAGGGGAGAAGAAAGGGAAGGATGGAGAGAATTTAGAACTCAAAATTTTTTTAAAAGAATGTTAAAAAAATTTTACATGTAACTGGGAAAAAAACATATACAAAAGAAGAAAAACCAGTTTTTAAAATTTGTTGCTATTAAGAAAAATGTTTTTCATGGTCAAGACAATATAAAGACTAGAGGACTGAAGTCTGGAAAAGGAGATTTTCACTGATGAAACTCGCTTTTTTGTTCAAGGCTCTACCAAAGATATTGTCAGAAGAAATTTAGGTGAGTCGATAAAATCTGGGCTTCTTCATGACATGTAAGATTTCACCCCCAAAATATGTTTGAAGAATTTTTGAAGGCTCAGAAGTCATGTCCCCATGGAGGGAATGATGAACTCTGATCCATATATTTATGTTCTGAGAAACAGAATTATTCCAGAATGCCCAAGTGGAGATGGAGTACTGTAACGCAACCTTGTGAACCTTATGAAAGGTTAAGAAATGTATTTGACAGATAGAGGCAAATATGCCTGAATGGCCTGGGAACCTGCCTGATTTAAACCCCACTGAAAACCTACAGGCTATAATCAGGGCTAGAAAAATGGATTGTTGAGCAAAGGTACAAGTAACATACAATGTGTTATGTGGTTTCATGATGAAGAATTGAGCAATATGTGTGTCAGAGTTTTGGGAATTCAATGCCAAATCATGTGAAACAAAATCATGGAATGCATATTAATTTTTTTAAAACTGTAAGAAGTCTTGAGGTTTCTTGTAAGTAATAAATATAATTGTTTTATTTTGTCCCAGTTTATTTGCATTGGGTGTTCAGGCTACATCCACAGGAAGGGTGGAGGGGCTTTAACCAGACACTTCAGGTGACTTCATAGTGCCTGCATTGTTACACACACTTTAGAGGGCCTTGGCCTAGTGGGGAGATCTTAAAGGGGACGGGGAAGTGAAGGAAGAATTGACTGGCACCAAAGAGAAACTGGCGGGGGCTAGGGAGCATGCTGGTGGCCCCATCATTGACAAGGAAGATGTAGGCACCAAGAGGATGAACTATGGCACTGCTGTGGTGATAGACAATGGGTCTGCAGTGCTGAAGGTGGGCTTGGCGGGGAACAGGGAGCCCCAGTTCATTTATGCCAACATAACAGGCCGAGCCAAGGGCAAAGCTGGGGCTTCAGAAAACTCACAGAGGGATCTGTTTGTGGGTGAGGAAGCCCAGGCCAGGAGATGTGCCCTCTCCATCAGGTAAACTCCTTTTCCTGTTTCAGGGGAAGGGGGTCAGGGTGTAAAAAGAAAAGAAGATGATTGGAGATAGAAGGGAAAGGAATGGAGCTGAGGCTTATTTCAAGTTTGTGCACTTAGGTCCAAATCCCAGCATGTGACCTGAGTTCAGATTCCAACCTTGCTGTTACTACTACCCAGGGTGACTTTGACCCGGCCAACCTCTTTGGACCTCAGTGTACTCAGCCATAAAAGGAACAGCCCGGAACTTTTATAGTTGTTCAGTAGGGTCTGACTGCTCCTGGCAAAGATACTGGAGAGGTTTGTCATTTACTCCTCCAGCTCATTTTATAGATGAGGAACTGCGGTAAACAGGGTTAAGTGACTTGGCCAGGGTCACACAGCTAGTAAGTTTCTGAAGCTGAATTTGAACTCAGCAAGATGAGTCTCCCTGACTTCAGGCCCAACATTATTCACTGCACCACCAGGCCCTGTCTTAAACTACATGATCTCTAAGGTCTACCTCTGAATCCTATAAGCTTAGGAAATGATAAATGAGAAAGAAACCGTCAGGAGAGAAATCAGAAATGGTAGTAGGTAAGGAGATTGTTTCCTTACTTTTTGGAGGGGGGAGGAATAAAGGTAGTGGAATTAAGCAAAATAAAGGAGTAAGGAAATGAACAAAAAAACAAAAAAAAACCCCATGGAATTAATAGAGCGTTCATCTTTTATAAAGCATTTTCTTTTTTACAATTAATTTAATTTTTTAATTAACAATTTTCTCTCCTTCCTATTTCCTCTCCCCATTGAAAAGAAAAAAAGGGGGAAAAACCCTTGTAACAAATGTGCATAGTTAAATTAAAGAAATTCCTGCATTGGACTTGTCCAAAAACATATTTCATCCTATGCTGAGTCCATCATGGCCTCTTTGGGGTGGGCAGCATACTTCATCACCAAATGGAGGGAGGTTGGCCATTGTGTTGATCAGAATTCTTAAGTGTTTCAAGGTTGTTTGTTACTCAAAAAGTGGTTCTGATATGGCTACTCATTTTAGCCTTTATCAATTCATACAAGTCTTTATTACAGCACAATATTACATATCATCATTTGTTCAGCCATCCCCCGTTGATGGGTACTCCTTAGTCGCCAACTCTTTAAAGACATAAAACTTGCATTACATATGCATCCTTTTGCTCTTTCTTTGATCTCTTTTGGGTATAGCCCTAGTAGGGGTATTGCTGGATCAAAGGGTATGCATAGCTTTTTGGGCGTAGTTCCAAATTGCTTTCTAGAATAGCCAGACTAATTCACAGCTCTACCAACATAGCATCGGTATGTCCCTTTTCCTGTAGCTCTTCTGTTATCATCTTTGATAATCTGACGGATGTGAAATTGTTGTTCAGTTGTGTTCCAACTCTTAATGACCCCGTTTGGGGTTTTCTTTACAAAGCTACTGGAGCGGTTTGTCACTTCTTTCTCCAGTTCATTTTACAGATAATGAAACTGAGGCAAACAAGGTCAAGTGACTTGCCTAGTGTCACATAGCTACTAAGTATCTGAAGTCAGATTTAAACTCAGGTCTTCCTGATACTCTCCCACTGCCATGCTGGGCCACCTCCAGTTGTCCTGGTCTATATCTGGCCACTAGACCCAGATGGCCCGGAGGAGAAAGTGAGGCTGGTGACTTTGCACAGCCCTCCCTGACTTAAATCCAATTCACTTGCATGTCATGGCATCACCTCCCTGATGTCATGGTTCTCTTTGAGAACAAAGCACAAACACTGGCAACCACCGTACCATTGGCATGAAATAAAAACTCATATAAAACCCTTTAACACATCTCATTTGTTGATGAAAGTAGGCGCCAAATATCAGACAGCTTGGGGGGGGTAGTAGGCAAATCAGGAAGACCTGAGGTCAAATTGTGCTTCAGATATTTATTAGCTGTGGCCCTGGGCAGATTATCAAACTTCTCCCAGCCTCAGTTTCCTCATTAGTGAAAGAGCAGTATTTGACTCAGCAGCGCCTAAGTTCCCTCCTAGCTCCTAATCCCTGATTCACTTTGCAGATGAGGACACTGTATGCACAGTGCTTGTTGGACCTGCAGTCAGGATATCTGGGTCCAAGTTCTCTTAACCCATTGCCTCATATACCTTTAGTCTTCTACTGTCCACTTCTTAAGGTCAGTTAGACTGTATGTTTACCTGTCCCTCCTCAGCACATTGCAGACTGACTTCTGATCTCACCACTCCACAGAAAGTACTCTAAAGGTTCACCAGGTTGATTTCACATATATAATTGACACCATATTACTGGCTTTCTTCTTGGGTAGGGGGTGGGGTAGGAGGGAGAGAGAATTTGGAACTCAAAATTTAAAAGGAAAAAAATGTTTAAAAAATAAATTAATTTAAAAAAAAAAGACATTCACCTGGGCTCTTTTCCTCACTAAATCCTATGGCCTTTCCTTAGTCTTCATCCTACTTGACCTTTCTGACACATATTCCTTAATTCTTCCTCACAAAACCAGACTTATCTCATTGTGGATGAAGCATACCTTCTCTGACGTCCATTTATCTATTCCTAGCCTTGATGATAGCCTATGGTGTTAAATGAGATTTAACTCTCTGAAGCTCTAGACTCAGAAGACTGACCCTCCGGCTCCTGGTTCCTTTTCCTTCCTTTGGCATCCATGACTCCTGGCTCTCTTCTTGGACAAACCCTTCTTTGGTCTCCTTTGCTTGATCACCATCCATCTACTGCCCCCTTACTGCAGGTATTCCCCAACGTTCTTTTCTGGTCCCTTCTCGCTCTATACTCTTTTCCTAGGTCATCTCATCAGCTTCCCTGGGTTCAAATATGATTTCTACCGTGCAGATGTTTCCCAAGGTTTTCATGCAGCCCTCGGTGTGACCTCCAGGTCCACCTCACCAACTACTTGCTGGAGAACTCCTCCTGGATTCCTCCATCAGTATCTCAAATTCAACGTGTCATCCAGATCCATTACCTTGGAGTCTTTCTGAGATCTTCCCTGTCCCAATCATATTGCCTACCGAGTCCTGCGGATTTTGCCTTGATAATATCACTAGCATTTTTGTTGCCGTTGGATTGTTTCAGTTGCATCCGACTCTTCTTTCTTGGCAGAGATACTGGAGTGATTTGCCATTTCCTTCTTCTCTAACTTACTTTACAGATGAGGAAACAGAGGATAAATGACTCGCCCACGGTCGTGAAGCTAGTAAGTGTCTGAGGTCAAATTTGAATTCAGGTCTTCCCGACTCCAGGTCCAGCACTCTTATATACTGAGCCATCTAACTGTCCTGTATCATTAGCATCTATTGCCTCTCATATCACGTGGCTATCTCCCTAATTTGGGACCTCCCCATCTCTTCCATGGGAATAGCCTTCTAGTGGATCTCCCTTCTTCAATCCATACTCCCTACAGCTGCCAAAGCAAAGATCTTCCTTCATTTCACATCACTCCACCGCCTGCCTTCCATCTTCCAGTCACACTGGAAGGACTACTGGCTGGTCCCAGAGCTTGGCATTCCACCCAGGTTCTCTTTGAAGCATTTGTACCAGCCGACCTCAGGCCTTGGAATGTATGTGACCTTCTACTTTCCTCTGAAGATTCCTCCTCTACCAAGATTCCATGATCCCCTCAATTTTTCTCCTTCTATTCCCCAGGATCTTGTGTTGGGTTTCGGATATAACAGGCACTCAATTGGTTGAATGGCACTGAATTGATTCCTAGTCTTGTGGTTTGCTGTCTGCGTGACTTTGGGCAAGTGTGAGCATTTATTACTCCATGCCAGGGACTGGGCTAGGCACTGGAAATACAAAATACGGTCTCTGCCTCACAGGGAGCTTTCTGCACTACATCTTGTCAGGAGAATTGGTGCGGAAGGCAGGAAGTGCTTTACAAATCTTTGGGGGCAGCGAGGTGGTACAGTGGATGAAGTGATAGACGTGGAGTCAGGAAGATCTGAGTTCAAATCCAGCCCCCACTTACTAGCTGTGTGACCCTGGGGCAAGTCACTTAACCTGTTTGCCTCAATTTTCTCATCCATTAAATGGGAACGTTAATAGCAGCTACCAACCCAGGGTTGTTATGAGAACCCAATATTTGTAAAGTGCTGAAAGTACTATATCAATCCTAGCTACTGTTAGCATTATCACGAATGTTTTAACAAATGAGATAATAATTACAAAGGACTTAGCACAGTGCCTGGCACAGCATAGGGCCTTTATCAATGTAAGCTATTTATTATTATTATTAATTATAAATGATTCCTTCCTCTCCTTGCCTAAGGTCACACAGATGATAGCAAGTGGTTCCTTCTACCTCACTACTATCCTCTCAAAGGGATAGAAGAAAATCCAAAAGCTGGGGAAAAATAAGGAGGAAAATGGGAAGGGCCAAAGAGAAGAGACATCAGGGTAACAGAGGTCCTTGGGGGGATGTAGCAGTCCCTACATGGGATCCTAGTGCCTTCCAGTTGTATTTGTTTTCCTGGGGAAAGGTGAAATCTTGGGGGGAGGGGAGGGAAAGGAAATGAGGGCTACTCTTTACTGTACTCTCTGCAGCTATCCAGTGGAACGGGGCGTTGTCACCTCCTGGGCAGACATGGAGGCAATGTGGAGGAATGTTTACGAACATAACTTGAAAATGAAGGCTCACGAGAGCCCAGTGATGCTCACAGAGCCAGCACTCAACCCTCTGGCTAATAGGGAAAGGATGACCGAGTTATTCTTTGAGAGTTTTGAGGTACCAGCTCTTTATGTCTCTATCCAGTCTGTCCTGGCTCTCTTTGCCTCGGGCTATACAACAGGGTATGTGCTGGATTCAGGCGCTGGTATATCCCAATGTGTGCCCATCTTTGAAGGTTACTGCCTACCTCATGGTGTCCTTCGGTTGGAACTGGCTGGACGAGATCTCACCGAGTACCTTATTAAACTCCTCCAAGACCATGGCATCTTGCTGCTCAGCCCATCAGACAAAAAGGTTGTCAATCACATCAAAGAGAACTACTGTTATGTGGCTGCCAACTTTGATGAGGAACTGACTAAGAATCCCGCCATATTGGAGAAAGCTTACAAGCTGCCTGATGGGAAGACCATCAAACTCCATGATGAAATGTTCCGATGCCCAGAGAGCCTTTTTCTTCCAGGGCACCTGAATTTGGAGGCTCCTGGCATTGATAAGCTCTGCTTCAATAGTATAATGAAGTGTGACACAGATTTAAGAAACACCTTCTTCTCCAATATTGTCCTTGCAGGGGGATCAACCTGTTTCTCTGGTTTAGACAAGAGACTAGTAAAAGAGCTGGCCCTCATGGTGCCTGCCAACACTTCTGTGAGGGTTTCTGCCCCACCAGACAGGAAAATATCTGTGTGGATGGGAGGCTCTATTCTTGCCTCCCTCTCAGCCTTTCAAGATATGTGGATCACTGCTGCAGAATTTAAAGAGGTCGGAGCCAACATAGTACATCAGCGATGCTTCTGAAAATTCATTACTGATAAGATGCTAAGGAAAAAAATGTGTGTGCATGAAACAAAGAATATGTGAAAAAGAAAGAAAGACAGAGAGACAGAGAGAGAGAGAGAGAGAGAGAGAGGAAGAGGAGAGAATTTGAAGAGATTTTACCTAATTTTTTTCTGGGAGAGTAGAAGACATTTTAGCTATACCTTTGCTCCAATTCCAAAATAAAACACGGAAGGGAAAAAATAATGACTATTTATTGGATAATTAAGCAGCAAATAGTTATCAGGTACCTGCTCTGCAAATATGAGTTGAACATCTAATTGACAGCACTCCAAGCTCTGGGTTTACACAGTTGTATAGTTTCAAACTTGGGGAACAGCCCCCAAGTTACTTTTTTTTAGCCAAGAAACCCATTTATCCAAATTATAACAAAACAAAAATCAGAGAAAGTGTACATGGGAAAATACATACCATACAACACAGAATCAAGGAGCTCTCCCATTGGGAATGAGGTAATTCAGCTCAAACAAAAGTCTTAGATCTCTCTCAAGCAGAAATTCCTAGAGCCTAGTGTAGTAAGTTGGGGATACAGACATGATGAAGACCACTGGCACTTTCTTTTATTGGCTTCTCCCCAGTCTTTTCTTGCTGAATGTCAACAGTGCCTGAAGCCTGAAGAATCCTGAAAAGACTCTTGAGCTCAAAGACAGCGAGCCTCTCCTCTTTCCCAGTCTAGACAGTGGTGCTCACACAGGTGCAGGGTGTTGATCTCCACCAGGGAGGAGAGTGTCCTATACCAGCCGGATTTGGGACTCCCCAAGTTACTTTCTGGTTCATTTTCCTCCATCCCAGGTTTCCCTGAGAACCGCAGTTTAGCTTAAATCTAGGTCTCCCCAGTGACCATTAAAAGTGCCCTCAGCTGTTATGCATGTACCCAAATCACAATGTATTTGGGAAAGAGAACAGCTTTGATTTTACCCCAGAGACTATTATACAATACAAAGGGCTCATAGTAACCTTTTAACCACTAAAACTAAAAAAAGAAAACAATTCTCATTTCCCCTTCTATGAGTCTCTCTTTCTCCCTAAGGACAAATACAATTTAGACTCACAGTCCTACCCTAAGAGTTAAGAGTTCCTTGGAAGTCATATACACAGCCTGAAAAAAGAAAAAGTAAAAAAAAAAAACCTTCCATCCCTAAGGAGTGCACATTCTCAGGGGCTGGTCTGTGTTCAGCTTGATTTGGATCTCTCCCTGAATCTCTGGTAGATCTCTGTGCCTCCTTCCCCAACACTCTTGTAAATTCACTTACATGCAGCTAGCAATTGTCCAAAGCCAGATTGGCACTCAAATCTTCCTGTCTCCAGGTCCAGGACATTATCAGATGAACCAGCCAGCTGCCTCTAATGTATTAAATTCTGCAATAACTTATTATCTAATAAATATGGAGTATGCCCAAAGTCTTAGTGCAGTTCTAGGCTATTAATGCTCAGAACTCCACTAAGATTTTGGGACCCCTTGTAATAAACTGTTATAATAATGTAATAAAAGCCACAAGAAGAAGCTGGGGGTGGGGAGCAGTGGAAGGTACTATAAACCTGGAGTTAGGAAGACCTGAATTCAAATCCAGCCTTAATTACTTACTGAGTGAGCAAGGCAAGTCACTTAACCACTGTCTGCCTTAGTTTCCTCATCTCTAGAAAATGAGGATAATGATAGCACCTATTCCCAAAGTGGTTGTGAGGACCAAATGAGATGATATTTGTGAAATGCTTAAATTCAGGCTACTATTAGTATTACTGACAAAGTTTTACCCTTTGCTGGGCAACCAATTCCCTTTCATCATAACCCTCTCTCTTTCTTCTCTTTCCCCTCCTCCCTGTTTTGCTGGCTGACTTTCAGGGGAGCCTCAGAAGTGAGCAAAAAACATTGCCTCAGCCCAGGTGGCCCTGCTTGTAGCCTGAACCCCCTGGGGAGACCTCCCTAGCCTTGACCTCACTGCCAGCTAGGGGCCTCAGTGTGACAGTGTCATGGTGCCTGGGTACGGGCAGAAGATTTGGAGAAGCTCATTGTTGATAAAGACCTATGGGATGACTCAGAGGTCACCTAAGTCAGCATCTACCTGGCTGAACATCCCCCTCCCTTTTAAAAAAAATTTATTTAGTATTTTATTTTTCCCCAGTTACATATAAAAACAATTTTAAACATTCATTTTCTAAACCTTTGAGTTCCAAATTCTTTCTCTCCCTTCCCTCCCTATTGAGCAGGTAAGCAATTCGATATAAGTTACACATGTGAACATCCCTTCTTAAATGTCCCTGACAAAGCGGTCTCTTAGCCTCTGCATGAATACCTCCAAATGAATGGGGAAACCACACTCCCTTCAGAGACAACCGATCCAACTTCTAAGGAATGCTCATTTAAAAGAAATCAAATCCAAAAAACAATTTTTGCTCCCTTTTGTTCTGATGTCACTTTCATTTGCCAATACATCCCTCCTCCCTCCTTCACTCAAAAGAACAAAAGTAAAAGGAGGGTAAAATGACAGATAAAATTAAAATCAATAAAATAACAATATAATCTGTGTTCCACATCCATAGATAGCTAGGTGGTGGAGTGGATAGAGCCCAGGATTTCAAGTCTAGAAAGTCTGTATTCAGATCCTACCCTACCCACTTAATCAGCTGAGTGACCCTGGGTAGGATAAGTCACTTTGTCTGAAAAAAATGGGAATAATAGCCCCTACCTTAAGAGGCTGTTGCCAAGATCAAATGAGAGAACAAGTGAGCACTTGGAAAATCTTAATGAGCTGCATAATGCTTTTATTATAATTACAGCATTAATTCCCAATTGTCTTTTTTTACATTTACATTCAAGTGGTAGGGTATATAAGTTTTTCCCCTCCTTTAGCCTATTGGCATCAATTCATATAAATTTTCCCATATTTCTCTATAACTCCTCTTGAGTTAAAAATCAGCTAGCTTTGGCATTGTACATGATTAAAAATGTTTAAGTTATAATTTTTTATCTTCATTTCTGAATTCTTTCTCTCTCTTGCTCCTCTCCCCACCCATAGAGAAGGCAATAAATACGAGATCTCCAAATGGACACATAATTCAAAGGGAAAACCTTGAATTTCCATTGACTTAGCAACCTGTTATTTGATTGTTACATTGTACAACTTTCAATAAAACTCACTTATAAAACAACAACCAACAAAAAGGCTAGGCAAGCTACATTGATTATATTTAATGAATTAACAACGAACAACTATTACTTACAAATTTTCCCTATTACTCAGGCCTTCCACCAGGAATTTTAAAGAAAAGCATTATTAATTGACTAGAGCATAAAAACCTCACAATCCAATGCAGAAAGGCAGAAATATTAAATGTATCATTTTCAGATCATGATGCAATAAAAATTACATGTAATAAAAAGCCATGGAAAGATAGACCAAAATTTAATTGGAAACTAAATAACCTAATCCTAAAAAATGAATGGGTCAAACAACAAATCATAGAGAATGACAATAATGAGACAACACACCAAAACTTATGGGATGCAGTGAAAGTGGTTCTTGGGGGAAGTTTTATATCTCTAAATGCTTACATGAACAAAATAGAGAAAGAGATCAATGAATTGGGCATGGAACTAAAAAAGCTAGAAGAAGAACAAATTAAAAATCCCCAATTAAATACCAAATTACAGATAATGAAAACCAAAAGAGAGAGCAATACAATTGAAATTAAGAGGACTATTGAACTAATAAATAAAACTAAGAGCTGGTTTTATGAAAAAAAAACAATAAAATGGATAAGCCTTTGGTTAATTTGATTTAAAAAAAGAAGAAAACCAAATTACCAGTATCAAAAACGAAAAGGGTGAATTCACCACCAATGAAGAGGAAATTAAAACAATAATTAGGAACTATTTTGCCCAACTGTATGACAATAAATTTGACAATCTTAGTGAAATGGATGAATATTTACAAAAATATAAATTGCCCAGATTAACACAAAAAAAAATACTTAAATAACCCCATTTCAGAAAAAGAAATTGAACAAGCCATCAATGAACTCCCTCCCTAGGAAAAAATATCCAGGGCCAGATGGATTTACAAGTGAATTCTATCAAACATTTAAAGTACAATTAATTCCAATATTATATAGACTATTTGGGAAAATAGGCAAAGAAGGAGTCGTACCAAATTCTTTTCATGATACAAATATGGTACTGAAACCTAAACTGGGAAGAGCCAAAACAGAGAAAGAAAATTATAGACCAATTTCCCTAATGAATATCGATGCAAAAATAAAATAATAGCAAAAACATTACGGCAACTTATCATGAAAATAATATACTATGACCAGGTAGGATTTATACCAGGAATGCAGGGCTGGTTTACTATTAGGAAAACTATCAGCATAACTGATCATATCAACAACAAAACTAACAGAAACCATGATTATCTCAATAGATGCAGGAAAAAGCTTTTGACAAAATGCAACACCCATTCCTATTAAAAATACTAGAAGGAAAAAAACCACTGAAGAGAATAGGAATAAATGGAGTCTTTCTTAAAATGATAAGAAACATCTACCTAAAACCATCAGCAAGTATTATATGTAATGGGAATAAGCTACAAACATTTCCAACAAGATCAGGGGTGAAACAAGGATGTCCATTATCACCACTGTTATTCAATATGGTACTAGAAATGTTAGCTTTAGCAATAAGAGAGGAAAAAGAAATTGAAGAAATTAGAAAAGGCAATGAGGAAACAAAACTATCACTCTCTGCAAATGATATGATGGTATACTTAGAGAATCCTTGAGAATGAAGTAAAAAACTACTTGAAATAATCAAGAACTTTAGCAAAGTTGCAGGATATAAAATAAACCCACATAAATCATCCGCATTTCTATATATTACTAATAAAGCCCAACAGCAAGAGACAGAAGGAAATTACACTTAAAGTTACTGTAGACATTATAAAATATTTGGGAGTCTACCTGCCAAAACAAACCCAGGAACTCTATGAACACAATTACAAAATACTTTTCAAACAAATAAAGTCAGATCTTAATAACTGGAAAAACATCAATAGCTCCTACCTAAATTAATTTACTTATTCAGTGCCATACCAAACTACCAAAAATTATTTTGTAGAGCTAGAAAAAATAATAACAAAATTTCATCTGGAAGAATGAAAAGTCCAGAATATCAAGGGAATTAATGAAAAGAAATGTGAGGGAAGGTGGCCTAGTTAACAAGATGTTAACTTGTATCATAAAGCAGCAATCATCAAAACCACTTGGTATTGGTTAAGAAATGGAGTAATGGATCAGTGGAATAGGTTAGATACACAAGGCAGTGTTTAAAGTTCTTGAGCTGGAGTGGTATCTGAAGAAAGTGCTGGAAGGTCGGTCCGTTACCAGCAAAGATGGTAAGTGATGCAAATCAATGAGTTCCGGATTCCAGAATCAAAGAGTTATTATAGGAGGGGAACCTCTCTGAGAGATGGGTTTTTGCTTTCACTTCCGTTATTTTTTGTATTTTCCATTCCACTCTTGGATGAGAAGCCCTGACTTCTTGATCCTGGGTGAAATGTATCATAGACCGAAGGATGTGGGGCTGGAAAGAACGTGAGAGGTCACTTAGTCCAACCCTGTCATTTTACAGATAAGGAAACTGAGGTGGAGGGCTTCGAGCCTTCCTAGTATCAGAGGGCTCCATGTAACACTCCAGGACTTTCCTAGTAAACGAGAAGCTCAGCAGACACTCTTCCAATCTCTCTCAAATTGTACGCTTTGCAACAAGATGCTTCCCAGCAATAACTTGGGGTAGGCGTAGTTAGAACTCAGAGCATCCTTCCAGGGAACTTTGGGTTGCGCGTGGAAAGCCCAGTACCCTTGCCCTACGTGTCACGCCTCCCTTCCCCCCGCCCCCCAGGCCCAGCAGCTGGGCGAGCCTGCAGCCAATAGGCCGGACGAACGGCGGTGATATAAGGTGGGAGGGTACCAGCCCTCTAGTGGACCGGGCTGGCGAGCGGGACCTGCTGGTTTGCGATTGATTCCTAACATAGCCAACGTCGCGGCTGCCCCCGTTCGCTGTTTTTGTGGCTGATTTTCAGCGGGCAGGAGGAGGCAGGGGCCGAGCCGCAGGAGCGGGCAAAAAACGTCAGCCGCGGCAGAAACCCCAGCTCGTGGCCCGTCCGTCCCGTCCGAGCCTAGCCCCGGCCCGAACCCCCTGGGGGTGCCCTCCGCGGGTCCTGCGCTCGCCCGCGGAGCCCCGGCTGCCCACTAGCAGAGGCGTCGGCCATCTCGGGGCCCTTGCGTGCGGGGGCGCTCAATGCGGCCGCCAAGAGTTCGGCTCTGTCAGCCTTGAAATGCGTGGGGAACTGTGGGGTGAGCCCCAAGGCCGGGCGGAGGGCGGGGGCCACAGGGAGAGTAACCATGAGGTGCACTCAGTCGCCGGGGTGCCCCTTCGAGCAGTGGGAGGTGACCGCAGGGCGCCCCTCACACACAAGGTAGAGGAGGCAAATGCGCACCTTCCCCAGGGACCTTTTACGTCTTTTGGTGGCGAGGTCAGGAAGGGGCGTGACTGTCCGCAGGCCCTCGTGGGGCCACTCTCCCAAAGTCGAAGAACTAGGAAATCGCCTCCGCCCAGGTGTATGTGGCATGGTTGGGCCAGCTGGCACTGGGATCATTGGAGAGCTAGGGCCTTGGGCCGAGGACTGGAGACCCAAGAACCCCTATGGAGAGTGCGTCAAGTGTAGGGAGGAGCTGGAGGGCGCCAGTGTGTTTGCTGAGAAGGATAAATGGCCACGAGAATCCCCATTTTGCGTGGGCGGCATCACTATTAAGTGCCCACTACTGGGTGAGTTCTGGGATACCAGGCTATCTCTGCCTTCTAGGAGCTTACGTTCTATAGCGTAGAAAACTTCTTGGCATATACAGCGGCATAGGGTAATTATTTGGGGAGAGGAGGGAAGGGGGCTCCAGCAGCTGTGGGGCTTAGGAAAGACTACTTGTAAAAGATGGAATTTGGAGTTGAGCTTTGAAGGAAAACCTGGAGTTTCTAAGAGTCCCTGGTGAAAAGGAAAGTATTTTAAGGGGGTGAGGAGCGGAATATCCTGAAGGCTAGTTCGACAAATGTAATAATCCTGTAAAGTAAGTGGCAAGTGGCTTACTTTGTCGAGGGCGTGCAAGGCCAGACAGAAGTTTGTTTTTGTACAGGCTTGGGAAGCTGAGAACCTGGTTTCAGAGCCCTGTTAGGAAGCTATTGCAGTACACCTTTCCTAGCTTCACCATGAAGTCTGTAAGACTGAGTGAACAGATAGAATGAGGAACATTTATGAGCATCCTAAGGAAAATTACTTCGGCTGGTGGGTTCATCTTCTTGGGATATGATAATTTGGGTCCTTATAAATTTTTAGGATCTCTGAAGAGTACATAGTCGGTTGCTAAGGAGCTGGTTTTTTCCTGTTGGGAAAATACCTCTCCGCTGATAGTTTATCAGAATAGCCTGTGTTGGTAATAAATGATGGTGGAGACCTTTTTCAAGATAGACTGGACATAGGGGCATCGAGGTCACAGGCCCTGGAATCAAATGTGGCCTCAGACTACCTGTGTGACCCTGGGCAAGTCACTTAACTCTGCATGCCACCCCCCCTCCCAAAAAAACCCAGCAACAACAAACAATTGTCAGGTTCATCCTGATGTTGCCAATAAGAAGTCTCTATTTATACAACCCCATAGTTCTCTCTTTGATTTCTTGTTATTTTCTCTAGGGAAGGGGAGAAAATGCTTTCCTTCAAACTCACAGTACTCACATAGTATCCTTTGTCATCTTGGAAAAGGTGCGATCACTAGGTGGTACACTTAAATAGCACACTGGGTCTGGAGTCTGCTAGGCTAGAGTTTGAATTTGACCTCAGGCACTTGCTAGCTGTGTGACCCTGGGCAAGTCACTTAACTTCTGTCTGCTTCGGCTTTCTCCACTGCAAAAGAGGATAGCACCTACCTCCCAGAGTTGGTGACCGATGGATATGTTGTGTGCAGGTTATAAGGAAGGTCTATAGAGTTGGATTGGGAGCGAGGGAGAGAAAATTTTAGTTTGTGTTACATAATTGTACATAGTCTTTGATGGAGCAATACCACTATTAGGCCCAGTCCTAAATAGATCCATGTGTCCAGATGCGTAATAGCTATTTTTGTAGTGGCCCAAAATTGGAAATTAAGGGAGTATCTTCCTATTGGGGAATGGCTAAATAAATTACAGGTGAATATAATGGAATACATTGCCATAAGAAATGGCAAAATGTACAGTTCAAAGGAAAATGGGCAAAACCTCCAAAATAAGTGAGCAAAACAGAATAATTTAGATGCTAAAGTTACAGAGAAAATTTTGATAGACACAAGAACTCTGATCAAGGCAGAGAGGCTTATCCAGTAACATTTGGACACATCCAGAAGACTGGAGATGATGCCCATTAATTACATCCTGCCAAATAAATGGCAGAACTGACCGCCTGTGGTGCAAAGGGACCCAGATAAATGGCTGCTGAGCCAGGCAATAGTGATTGGTCTGTGAGGGGGCCCTGACTCTCTCCCCCCACCAAAAAAAAAATCTGAGTCAAGGAGGAGGCCTTTTCTTTCCCTCCTGGCTGCACTAGAGATTCAGGGATGAGGAAGGACTTTGAGCCCTCCACATCAGGAGGCAACATGTGGACAGGCCTCTATCCTTTGCTTTTTATTTGTTCACTCCTGCATTTAGCAGAAGGAATATAGGAGACAGCCTCTACTGATAGGAGCTGTACCTTAACTATTCTATGTGTACAGTTGAAGATTTTTTCCTTATGAGACTAAGACATTCTTCACATCTTAGTGGGATCAGGGGACAAACTGTTGACATCCCTTCCTCTTTCAGGAAAGTAGCAAGCCAACCTGGGGGTGGGGGTGGGGGTACAGAGGTCTGGTTGGTGGAACAAAAGGGGTAAAGTGGGCTAGGGTTAGCTCGGCTGATGAATGTGAGGGGTCTTCATTGGCTAGCGCAGCTGAATGCCTTCCTGCTGTGGCTAAGTAAGCCTCCTTTTGTTAACTGTTGAATAGACTGGCCAGTCTCGTTTTGTTCCCACATCAAACCTAAACTTCTCAAACCCTGGACTGTCAAACGCAGCTTATAAAAGTCTGATTTGAAAAAGAGGGAACAGTGAGCTTTCACAACCTTCCAGTCAATTTGGTGGGGAGAATGCTCTAAGCTATGCTCAGAGAGATGTTTAAAAAGAAAAAGCTTCGAATTTGCACCTACACTTCCCAAGGATGGAAGCAGTCCAGGAAAGAGTCTGCATTCTCCTGACCAAGACTACTTCTTGTCCCTGGACTGTACTGGGTTCTGGCCTAGTAGCAAACCCCAGCCAGAATCTCACAATTGTACCTGTAGAACCTCACCAATGTACCCATTGTTCCTGTTGCCTCCTCTTCAAAGCTGACTTTATGAGCTGGCCTGACAGTTGGGGAAACGCACATACTTCTTATATCTTCTTAGTAAATATTTGTTTAAAAAAAAAAAAGCTAAATGATACTGAGGTGCTAATCACTGACACCAAATAGTGGGAAGACCACTCTGGAATGGGGTCTACATCCTATAGCATTAGAGCAGGGCTGTCCAGCCTTAGGTTTTTATTGAAACAATAGACAATATATTTTGATGTGCCATTTTGTTGAGAGCTCTGTGGTAGCCCGCTTCGTTTACTAAAGCATTTATGTAAATTTCTATGCTTGTAGGCAGGCTGCACAGATCAAACTGCAGCCGAGTTTTGGACAGCCCTGGCATCGGAGAAAGATACCCCAGAACCTTTCTCTCTGATTTGACTGGCCAGTGGAAGCTCTGATCAGGCTCCTCAGAGCTTAAAAAGTTACAATTCTATGTTCAATTATTGGATAACTGCCTTGTATTTTTTTTTTTTACTAAGTCTTGTTCTCCCAGCCCCACACCACTCAGACTCCTTGAGGTGAGAGGTGATATTTGATACACCTTTGTATCTTAGGAATACATTTTGGCTCCCCCGAGGAATTATGGACTTGAGCAGGGGCCATTTCTCTTTGCCCTTCTCTGTATCTAGTACTTAATGCCTGGTGAATAGTAGGTGTTTAATGCTACATGGTTAAGGACAGGTCTTTGCTTGGAACTTTTATTACATCTGCCTATGAAAGGTTTACTGATGCACCCTTTCTCAGGAAACTGAGATCTTAGGATCATAGATCCAGAGGTGTAAGGGTCTTTAGTGCTGTGCTTCTTAAACTTTTTTCACTCTCGACCCCTAATTATCTCTTAAACTGTGGGTTGCAATTCCCCCAGTGGACACCTAGTTCAACCCTGTCTTTTAAATAAGAAACAAAGGAAATTATGGCCAATTTTCCTTGGGAATGTCCTTTGCCATAGTACTTATGATTCATTCAAGATGAATGATGAAGGGGCAGCTAGGTGGCGCAGTGAGTACAGCACCAGACCTGAGTTCAAATTTAGCCTCAGATACTTGACACTTACTAGCTGTGTGACCTTGGGAAAGTCACTTAACCCCAATTGCCCTGCCCAAAAAACAAAAAAAAAGATGATGAAGTCTTACCATTGGGGGGCTGGGTCAGCTCATCATACGACTGAGGTTTGGAGGTGAGCTAGTTTCACACAGATCCACCATCTTCTTCATAAAGAAAGGTTAACTTAATGCAGACCAGAGACCCGTTAGAAAACATAGTACCCACCTCCAGACAAGAGGGTGATAGAAACAAGTCACTTAACCTCTCAGGATACTTCTTTGTAAAATTTGGGGGCTGGACCTATGGTCTTATAGTCCAACCCATACTTGATATGAAATTGAGCAACCATTTTTAGGTACGCTATTAAGCACATGTCCCTCAAGGATTTGACTTCATTCTACTGAATTCCCACTGACATAATAATAGCCAATATTTGTACAGTACTATGTGCCAGCATTTTACAATGATCTCATCCGATCCTCACAACAGCCCTGGAGGTAGGTGTTATAATCTTCATTTTTACAGACAAGGAAACTGAGGCAGAGGTTAAGTGTCTTGCCTTAACCATCTTTCACTTCTTACTCTCCTTTCTGGCCACTCACAGGAAAAAATAATAGCCATATCCTGGTATTTATTCAGTCCGTAGGTTTCAAAGATCTCCATCCCTGTAACTTCCCAGGTTGGTGTCCCTCCCTAACCTCTACAATCCTGTCTGTACCTTCTCCCATTATAAGTTCCTGGGAGGCAAGAACCCTCTCTGGTTTTGTAGCCCAAGATCTTAGCATTAATGCAAGTATTGAATACTTAATGGTTTTTCATCCATTCACAACTGTTTTTGTTTTATGCTTTATGTTGACATTCCACCCATCTGCTCCTATTTCATAGAATTTTGAAATGGAAGGGTCTTCTGGAGCTATCTACTTTACCCCATATAGAAAAGAAATTTTACAGTAAGTGGCCCAGTGGATAGGGTACAAACTCAGGAGTCAGAAGACCCAAGTTCAAATCTAGCCTCACTTTGTAGCTGTGACCCCAAGCAAGTCACTAAACCTGTCTGCCTCAGTTTCCTCAGGTATAGTACCTACCTCACTCATGCAGGCATGAGGATCACATGAGATATTTGCCAAGTGCTTGGCACACAGCCACTATGTAAATGCTGGATGACAAGTGGTCACCCAGGTGCCATTTGGAGGCTTTTTAAATGGAAGGAACTTACAAGCCCATCTCAAATTTGGATAGCTCCAATAATTTTTCTTGTTCTCAAGCCTATCAGCCTCTCTGCAATTTTTTTCCATCCTGTATGTGCTGCCATCTTAGGGCCAAATGGAAGAGGTCTAATCCTTTCTTTTACAGCTATCATTTCCCCTTGTTTTTCAGTCATGTCTGACTCTTTGTGACCCCATTTGGGGTTTTCTTGGCAAAGCTACTGGAGTGGTTTGCTGTTTCCTTCTCCAGCTCATTTTACAAACTGGAAAACTGAAGCAAACAAGGTTAAGTAACTTGCCCAGGCTCACACAGATAGCATCTGAACTCTAGTGTCCTTGACTCCACGCCTGGCGCTGTATCCACTGCACCACCTAGCTGCCCCAATCATTTCCTCTACTTGTATTTTTTTTCTTTAATTTTTGTCTCAACACATCATGTCACAACACCCCCCATACTCCCATGTGTAGTGGCATCAACTCCAAAAATACTCAAGATTTATATGTAACCTTATACTTTAATAGTTTTCCATTCCATAAAAAAAAGGCAATGTCACGTTTCCTAACTTAATAGGACAATGATGTCCATGCCTATCAATCTTCATTTAGTTATCATTTAAGTAGCCATAGGGCTACATTGAGGACCTATTTTCTTTTCTCAATAGGCAATCTAATCAGGTCATGTGTGTTTAATTATGACGTCCACAGTGGCAAAATGCTTTAGAACAGCTTGTTGACAGATGATTCTCAATACCTGCAGTCCCCATCTAGACCTTTCAGAGATCTTAGGATCCTTCAAGACTCTACCCAACATGAAGCTCTCGATAGCCCTAGGGACTAAGGACCCCTCCCCATTATCTTGTACCTAAAGCTGCAGAATGTGTGTATAGTTAAGTATTTATGTTGCTCCTAGTGCAGTGAAGCACATTTAATAGATGTGTGACCCTACTCAAGTCACTTAACCTTTGCCTCAGTTTCCTTCTCTCCAAAATGAAGATATTAATAGCACTTAGCTCCCAAGGTTGGTGTAAGGATAAAATATTTGTAAAGCACTGTGCAAATCTGAAAGCATTTTTACAAATGCTGACTTTTATTATGTATACATGGTAATATGTACGCATGTAATATACAAATATTACACATCCATGTATATACGTATTATCTAGCATAATGAAAAAGCAGTTCTTTGAGGAAGGGAACTGTTTTATTTTTGTTTTGCCCAGAGATTAGCACAAGGCTGATACCTGCCTGCCCCATAATAAATGCTGATTAATCGATATTTTTTGTTTAGTATCCCTGATTTCATACAGCTTGCCTCCTTCCCTCCTCCCAGCCTGTTTCTTCTGCTGCCCTTTCTCATCCAGGATAAACATCTCATACTACAAAAGAAAACACAGTAAAACCATTTTGCGAGAAGCCAAGCCTCCTTTTTACCCTTTTTCCATTTTAGAAAGTTTCACTGATCTAAAACACATGCCCCATTGAAACAAAAGATTCCCACCAGTTCTAGGACCCTGTGTCTTCATAAAGCAGTTAAAGAGAGGTATGGAGGTATTTTTGCCTGAAGTAAGTCAAATATAGGCCAAGGAAGCCTGGACTATATATATGTCAAAGGCCTCTGATAACCAAGTGAACAGAAGAGAAGCTGGAACAGTAGGGCCTACAAGGCCATCACCCAGATTTCCAGGAATTCTTTTCCACCCACCTGGCTTTTTGGGGAATTGTCCTCTTCCCCCACCCCTTGACCCCTAATCTCAAACCCTCCAGTCCCAGAAGCAGCCCAGTGCCTCCCAGTATCAAAATCCAGGGCCTACCCAGCTCTCTCTGTCTTCTGGTCACTCAGACCTACCACCCTAGGATTATTTTCTAACCTTCTAGCTCAAGGAGCACCATCTCTTCCCTCCCCCCCTTTTTCTACACCTAAACAATCTGGGGTGATTTCCTAACCCTCCTGATCTAGGCCTGCCACCCTCCAACACTAGAAAAGCCTTTAGTCTCCCAAGCCCCCCTTAACCCACCTCTCTTCAAACTCCTTTAATTCTATGGAGGGCACCACCATGCTTCGAGGCACCCAGGCTCCCAAACTCTGACCCCTCCTTCATTCCTCATCCTCCCAGTCCAACAGAACCAAGAACTTGCAGATAGTTGGGGAAGCAAAACATATAGGCATCCTCCAAGAAAGTAAGTCGTTAAGTCTTTCTGATCCAAGTTATCTCTAGGTCTTAGCAGGGGCTGGCACCAGTGGGCTCTAAATAAGTATTGGGTTTGTTAACAAATGCCTCCCACTGAACATGTGCCAACCTCCCAATGTCCTAGGACTCTCCAATTCTCCACTACGAAACGAGACACATAAAGATGTTGTCGTCCCACTAGGTCTAGGGGTGAGCCTCTCTCCCTAAGTTTCACCATCCCTAGCCTGTTGTAACTTTCTGATCCCCAGCTCTAGGAGGCCCTCCCCCACCCCAAACCATAGGACCCTCCGGATCTCAGAAATCCCCCATGCCGGCAAGACAGAAATGTGTGTGCATCTTGCACGAGACGGTTTCCTAACCTCATAATCTGCAATAGGTAAGACCAACATCCCCAACGTTCCCCTCTGCTCCACTTCCTTGCAAGGGACGGGAGAGGGGTCACTGTGGCGTTTCCTCCCTCCGAGGTGGGTGTCTGAGCCGTGCCCGGGGGCAGCTCCCATGGCTCGAGGGAGCGCCCTAAAGTCTGGGCGCCGCTCACGGTTACTCTCCCTGTAGCCCCCGCCCCCCGCCCGGCCTTGGGGCTCGCCCACGCACCCACGCGCACCCCAAGGCTGACAGAGCCGAACTCTTGGCGGCCGCAGTGAGCGCCCCCGTACGCAGGGGCCCCGAGACGGCCGCCGCCTCTGCTTGTGGGCACCCGGGGCTCCGCGGGCGAGCGCAGGCCACGCGGGAGGCGTCTCCAGGGGGTTCGGGCCGGGGCCGGGCCCGTACGGGGCGGACGGGCCACGAGCGGGGCCGCCCGGCCTCGGCCGACGTTTTTTGCTCCCCCCTCCGGCTCCGCTCCCGGCTCCTCCTGCCCGCAGAAAGCCAGCCACAAAAACAGCGAGCGGTGACCGAGGAGGAGCCGCTTCAACCAGAGCGCATTTAGGGTTAGAAGAACAAGGACGGGAAGACCCGCCGCTGCAGCCTGTCCGCGCCGGCCCGGGGCGCCTGCCAGCCCCACTTATACGACCCTCCAAGGCCCGCCCCTGGCCGCGCGCCCGCCCGCCTCATTGGCCACCGCAGCCGCCAGGAGATGCGCCAAAAGACACAAATGGATACTTGGCGTGCCACCGCCTGACCCAGCCTCTGAGCGCGCTTCCCTGGCCCCGGGAACAATGAGCTCGCTGGCCGGGTCGTGCTTTCTGGCTGCAAAGCGCGCCAAAGGGGAAAGCTGGGGGAGTTGGAAGGGAACCTATGGGGGTTAAGGCGGGGCGCCCACCGGGCTTGGGAAAGCTTGGATGCTGTTAGATCTCAAAGCCAAGCTCAGAGCTTCTCTCACCAGCAGGCAGAGGGGCCTTCGCTGACCACAGGTGGCATATGTCAGGAGATGAAAGTGAAACCAAAAATCTGCTCGCCGAAATCCCCTCCCCTCCCCGATCTAAGATCATGTATTTAATTAGGCCCTCCTGAACTCTACACAGCCTTTCCTGGCCGGGTTGCTGTACCAGTGTAGACACTGGTAGATACTTTTCTCTGGGCCTGTTTCCTTACCTGTAAAATCTCGGGCCTGAACCAGGTGACCACTGAAATCTCCCCTATTGGAATGCAAGCCTGTTAGACAATACACAGGAAGCACTGGAGGTTTGGACTCCAACTTCTAACAGGTTCACTCTTGATCTGGTCGGACAGGAAAGACAGCTTCAAAGGGGTTAATAATAAGCTTTATTCTAGTCTAGTCTTCTCTAACACAGTATTGCTGATAAGGGAAGCACCACAAACTCCTAGAGTATTCCCTAATCACCCTTCTGGCAGGGGCCATCGAGAAGGGGGCGGGGCAACTACTCCTATGTCTTGTTGGGCTCAATGGAGATAGGCACGACTTGTGCATTCAACCCTAAAGGGTTCCCCTGAATCCCCTCAAGCCTCAGTGGGGGCCGTTTGAGGCAAACACAGAATCCTCCCTGCCAAGCCTTGATGGGGGCCAATCAAGGCCCCCAGGCCCCAAGGTACACAGTATTCCAGCTTGTGCATTCAACCATAAAGATTCCCCAACTCACTGACCAATGCCCACTTGTTTTTATAGGGCATCAGACAAATAAGGCATATTGCTAGAATTAGCATCAGGAGTTTACATCACCTCATCCCTGTATCTCACTGTGCAGTCTCAGTGAATGTTTACCGTTTCAGCACACATGTTTATATTATTTATCCTTATATGATGCTGCACAAGTGTGAAGATGTTTTGAGCCGTGAACTTCGGGGACTCATATCTAATACTTGGAAAACCGAGATTGTTATGGCCATGGATCCTGGGAAACTGAAGTCTAAGAAATAATAACAAATCCACTCTACACACAGTAAAATCCACCTTACACAAAAATTCACTTTACTGACAAAGACTCATGAGAACAAGGACTGGTTCTCCATCTGCACCTCCAGAGCTCCACAAGTGTCTAACAGGCATAGCATAATAGCATAGCTTAATATGGTTACTGATTGATTCATTACATACTCTGGTTTCTCTTGTGAATTCTGATTAATATATGGCTAATTTATGTGAATGTATACACATTTCTCCTGCTTTAACCTCCCCAAAAGTGTTTCCTCGTCTGTGAAAAGAAAAAAAAGGGCCAAGAACAGATGACCTCCCAGTTTTCTGCAACTCTAAATCTATGATCACATAATCCTGAATCATGTCCCTTCCCTAAAACTCAGTTTCCTGAACGATTAAAAAAAAAAAAAGTATCTTTCCCAGATCAAGAAGACCATAAATGGAATACGGATTTTACTTTTAAAGCAGACTGCCTTAATTGTAGTTCAAAACTCTAATCATGATAAAAAGCAGTCTGATGGCTTTATTGCCTCAAAGGAAAGCCCCTCAATCATTTGTTTTAGCACTAGAAAATAAAAGAATGTATCCAGCTAAAAGGTAAGAGAAAAGAAACTGACATGAATTGCCAATTATAATTAGAGAAGTTATTACTATTGAAATTACCTCACTTATAAATAGACCCAGTTGCTAATGAAACACTGAGTCCCAGTAAGTGAAGTGAGCTAAAATTCACTTAAAATTCCCCAAATTTTTACTTGTGAGAAACTGGAAAAGCAGAGGCAATTAAGTAGATATTTGGCAAGAGATAATACCCTAAAATACAGGGGGAAAAATATAATATTGATGATAGAGATGTTCGTGGTCAAAGATACTAAATACTTTTGCAAACCCTTATCAGCTTCCATTTTGGAAATGGACAAAAAAGATCATCTCACAGGGCCTTGCATTTGTCTGGACCATCCTTAGGTATCAAAAAAAAAAAACCCAAAATCTCCCAGTGAGGAAGCAGCTTCCAACCAGGCAAAGATTAGTACGAGCTTTACAATTTATAGTCTTAGCTGCTCAGAGTACAGAGTGAACAGCTAAGAAATATTTGTGGGAAAAATGTAGAAGGAGATAAAGAGAGAGGGAATCAGTATCAATCAATCTACCCAAAAGGCACCAAACTGGGGGCCTAAGTACCAAAACCTAAGGCAAAAACAGCAACAACAAAAAAAAAAAATTCCTCACCTAACTCAGGGATTATGTGTCACTACAAAGGACAAGAAACAGCTTTGAAGTACTTAAGATCTCTGATCAAAGCAATGAGCAAGTCTGACGAGAAGCTAGGAAGAAGCTTGTTACCTGCCTTCTGTGAGAGAGGTGGGGACTCTAGGCATAGGAACACGTGCATTTTTTGACATGGCAACTACTCACTTATGGTTTCATCCTGGCTGGCTATTTCATTTGATACAACTGTTTATTTTGTTTTTAAAATTCTCAGTTTTTAATAGTAGAGGTTTGAGGAGCAGTTAGGTGGTGCAGTGGCTAGAGTACCAGCTCTAGAGTCAGGAGGACCTGAGTTCTACTCTGGCCTCAGATACTTAATAGCAGTGTGACACTGGGCAAGTTACTTAATCCCAACTGGCCAAAAAAAATAGTAGGAATTTGAGAGAAGACAAAAATCTAGTAATAGTGATGCCCCACCCCCCCCCAAAAGAGAAGGTAATTGTGATATTTTTCAGTGTGCACAGAAGAAAAGAAACGGATGTTGGATGAAAAGCACAGACAAGCAGGACAATTTTGAAAGCATTGTCTTCAGTTTTCTTACATACTTTTTCCCCCAAAAAGTAGAACTTCCAGGTCATATGATCAACAAGCTGGAGGGCTAGACATTTGATTCCCATGACTCCTCAAATCCCTCCAAAACAGAAATTATATACCAAAGGGAAAGCAACTCGAGCTGTCACCATGGTCAAGGGCAGAGATGCCAAACTCTCCGACCACAAAACTCCCCAGGAAAGTGAACCCAATTAACATGTATTTAGGAAATGTTGAATAAAATAAATAATAATATTAAATGGATGATGTTAATTTGAGGTTTTCTAAGTCAGTATCCTGCCCCAGGGATCCTTTCTATTTAAGTTTGGTACCGTTGGTCTAAAACATCCAAAAACCAAAAGAAGGTTAAACACACACACGCACTGGCACACTCACACGCACAAGCGCATGTACTCTGTACTCACCAGCGCCCCCTCCCCCACTGCCCATTATCTACCATCAGCAAAGTCTGCAATAGCCAACCAAAGAACAGGCCCCAGAGCCTTGCAACTAAATCCAATTCCACCACCCAGTTCTCCTTCCCTCTTTCCAAAACCCTGGTGCTCCAACGTTTGCTGTGATTGTAATAGACAGCCAGTACCTTGAGGGAAGCATTTTATGCTTCAAAAGATCTCTGAAAACCTCAGAGGTTCAACCTACATAAGTCAACAATGGAGCAACATTGTGGCAGTAACGTGAACCACCAGTGCCAGGTGAGACAACTTAGGAACAGAGGGAACAGGGCAGAATAGCTGGACATGACACTATGTGTGCAGGAGGGCTATGGGGCACTTCTCTAAACTTGAGAGAGAACCCAGCATCCAACTGGGGACAGTTCTTTCCCCTCAAAAGTCACTTGGGGCAAAAGCCTAGGGTAGTGAACCATGAATTTCCCAACATGGGAGGAGACTGAGATGCTCCAAGATCCAGCCCCCAATGTAACCACCATCAGAGACGACAGAGTCAGAAAGTAAGCAATAGGGTAAAAGAGAGAAACCAAAAAGACTGAAATTATGAAAGATCTCAGGAAGAAGAAACTCAAAGATAAATTGATAGGGAAAACATTAACGGCAAAAGGAAATATGGTCTCCAGACCTAGTAAACAAGTACAGGCATTTTCAAATAAGTATTACAAAACAAAGGGAACCAATCTAACATGATGAGACAGAGGACCCTGTGGAATTTAAGGAGAACATGGAACCACAGCCCATAGTTCCTGAGTGGTTTAAAAGAGAATTACAAGAGTAAAATTTATGGCCTGCATAGTAAAAAATATGGGCAGATTAGAAACACTGGTATGTGCTTATAGCTAGCCTCACCAAAGAAGCAAAAGAGAAAACAATAGATTGGAAATTCAAATACACAGAAGTGAAAGACAGTCTAGAAGAAAAGAAACAAGAAGCAATAACATGAAAAGAAAAATATGCTCATTATCCAAGACAAATGGATCTCAAAGACAGGATGCATAAAGAACAACCTAAGGACCATGGGTCTCCCAGAAGAACATAAGACAAAAAACTTGAACCCCATAATGCAAGAGAGAATACAAGAGAGCTGCCCAGAACTTATGAACACAGAAAATGAAATACCAATTGAAAGAATTCATAGATCACCTCTAGAAAAAGGGGGGGGGGAATCCCGAGTCTGCAAACTCTAAGTGGTTAAAAACTCTATAGTGGTTAAATTTAATAGTTCAATCCAGAAACAAGAAGTTCTGCCAGAGATCAGGAGACTTTCAAATAGAAAGGAAAGGAAATTCAAGTAATACAAGACTATTCTACAACCACCAGAAAATACTGGAGGGAAAGGAGTGTGTTCCAAAGAGCAGTGGAGGTTACGATACAGCCCAGGGTGACTTATACCTAAAAATCTGAGCCTGGTCCTAAATGAAAAAAGATGAAGTTCAATTACAAATAAGCATTTGAAGCATTCTGGGGGGAGGGGAGGGAACCAGACCAGAAGAAATTATTTGCTCTTGAAAGCCCTATACAACAGAAATGCATAAAGGGTGAGCAAACATAGTAGACAAAGACAGTAACATCAACAGAGTGACAGCAAAAAGACTGTAAGAGACTTATTTCTAAATGTCCCCAAGGAGAGAGTGATGAAAGTGAAGTGGAGGTAAAAGTGAAGAGGCTGGCCTGCAACATTATGGACAAAACCTGGCAACACCTGCCTACAGGTGAATCAGTGTTTTTTGTGGGACTATATTACAAAATGGGAGAGTGAAAGAAACGGGGAGGGGAGCAAAGAGATAGAAGGAAGTGTGTGATGTATTTGGTCAAATCGAGGGTCAACAAGGAGAGGAAGGTGACCCCTGTGCTCACTCTTTCTCTCTCTGTTTCTGTCTCTCTCTGTCTCTCAGTCTCTGTCTCTCTCTGTATTTTTGTCTCTCAGAGAAGAGCCTACAGCAGAGTGGGTGAGGGGGAGGGTGGAAAGGACCTGGAGAGTGGGAGGGCATGGACCCAGAGAGGAGATTTTGAGGCATATGGGGAAAAGAAGGTAACCAGGGCTTGGGTGTAGATCAGTGATAGGATGAATAATCAGGGACATGTGGGGAGGAGGGAGGTCCCTACCATGTGACTGTGTCCTCTTTACCACCCGCAGGAATTAGCATTATTTTGGGATTGAGGCACAATGGAAATGGAAGATCCATGGGGCAAGCTCTAGAAGTCAGTGGCAGAAAGTGCCTAGTGGACAGAACCCAGAATGGAGACCTCAGAAGCTTTGATTCCAAGAGGAACCTAAAGGATAGAGAGATTAAATAAGTACAGGGGTCATGAACCAGAGAATTAGGGTCTACAGAGCCCTGAAGAAACTAGCAGAAATCTTCCATGGAAAGAGGTGCCAAAAATGAAATTTAAAAAAGTAGTCAACAGGACTAGTTGAAGGAGAGGAGAAAGGGGAATCTATTTGACTGACTGAAAGGGGAAAAAAAGAGAAAAAAGAATGTAAAAAAAATAGACAAAAGCAGGAAAGAAAAAGGAGTTAAGTAAAACTCCAAAAAGAAAAGGAAAATTTTGGGGTGAGAGAGTGAGTGGGGATATTGCTACCATAAAAAAGATTAGGTTAAAGTAACTGAAGAAACCCAGTGTTGTGGTTACAGCAGATGAAGAGGGGAAACCATAACTTGACCATATTAGAGGAAATTGGAGGAAAAGATAAGCCTAATTCTCACAATTTTGAATTTGAATAATCTAGTAAAATAGAAAAGTGACAGATTGAGTTTAAAAAAAACCCAAAAATTTACAATGTGTTGCTTACAAGAAACATATTAATAACTAGACATACCCAAATAAAATAGAGAGGGTAGAAAAAAATGTACCAAGTATCAAATTAATCCAAAAAAGCAGGAGTTACAATCATGCCATCTAATAAAGCAATATTCAGGATATTAAAAAGGGACAAACGAGGGAACTACGTTATGCTAGAAGGAACCATAGACAACAAACTAATATCAATAATAAGCTTATATGTTCCAAATTTGCAACCAAATTTATAAGAGAAGCATTAACTAAGCTACAAGAAGACATAGACAGTAACCTAACAGTGACAGTGGACTTCAATAATAATAACCCTCAGTTTTGGAGAAGTCCAACAGAAAGAAAAAAGGAAAAATATGGAATTGAACAAATTGCTGGAGAAACTAGATCTAAACGATATGGCATTTTCTAAACCAGACTGCAGAAGGATATGTTTTCTCTGTACCAAATGGAACTTTTACAAAAACTGAGGGCACAGAGATATTACAACAATTAAAAAAAAACAAAACCAAAAAATGGTAAATACATCCTTTACAGACATAATGCATTGAATATAGAAATTGGTTCAGGGACCACAAATAAAAGAGGTCCAAATGGAAACTTAACAATGAAATTCTAAATAATGAATGGGTCCAAGAACAAATCATGACAATTGAAAGAAAGTGACAACAATGAAACAACATAAAATTTTTGGGATGGAGGTAAAACAGTCTAAAGGGGGGAAATTATATCCCTACAAATAAATATTAGCTAAATAGAAAAAAATTAATGAACTGAATATGCATTTTAAAAATTTAAATAACAAATAAAACCCACCTAAAATAAGTACAAAAGAGGAGGTATTAAAAATTAGAGGAGAAATTAGAAACAAAAAATAGAAATAATAAATAAAACAAAAAGATGGCTCTTTGAGAAGATTAATGAAATTGATTAACCTTTAGCTAATATGGTTAAAAAGAAGAGGGCAGAAAATCAAATAAGTAAAATCACAAATGAGCAAGTTGAAATCACAACAAAAACTAGGAGAAATAAAAAGAATAATTAGAACATTTCCATAAACAGTTACATGTTAACAAAACTGAGGACACAAAAGAAATAGAGGAATGCCTTCACAAATCTAAAATATTTATATGAGAAGACTACATAGAGATCTTAAATAACCCAACATCAGTAAAGGAAATAGACCTTGCTATAAAGGAATTATGCAAGAAAAAACTTCTGGTCCTGATAAATTCACAGGAGAATTCTATCAAACTTTTAAAGAACAATAGTGTCTATACTTCACCAACTATTCTCAAGAAATGAGGAAGAACCCTACCAGAATCCTTTTATGACACAAATATAGTCCTGATATCTAAACCAGGGAAAGATGAAACAGAAGGAAGAGTATAGGTCAGCATCATTAATGAATTTTGTTTCGAATTTTTTTTAGAATGTTGTCAAATAGACTATAGCAATTTATCCAAGAAATCATTCATTATGACCAAGTAGAATGACCAGAGATGCAAGTTATGGTTCAACATTAGAAAAACCAATCACTATAATTAATCATATTAAAAACCAAAATATCCAGAGTTAAATGATTGTCTCAATAAATGCAGAGAAAGTCTTTGACAAGGTACAGCATTTTTAAATCTTTTTTAATATCAAAGAAAGCATTTGGGTAAAACAAAATTAAGAATCATAACCAAGAGGGATACACTAAAATCTTTCCTATAAATATGGGAGTAAAGCAAGGATGTCCACTCTCCCCACTGTTATTTGATATAGTTCTGGAAATGCTAACAACAAAGTAAGACAAGAGAAAGAAATTAAAGGCATAAAGATAGATAAAGAGATAAAATAATTTCTATTTTCTGATGAGATTATGACATACTTGAAAATTCCTATGGAATCAGCAAAGATATTTTTGAGACAATAGCTTCAACAAAGTTGAAGGCTACAAAATTAACCCTTAAAGAACAATAACATTTTTATGTAATAATAATAACAAAATCCAAGAATCAATAATAGAAAAGCAAACATTTCAAATTATTATAAAATGCAGAAAATATCTGGGAATTGACCTACCAAAACATACAAAAGACTTGTATAGATTCAATTACAGTGTGCTCCTTAAAGAAATAAGAACTTAAATAGCTGGAGAAATAGTCAGTGCTCATGGCTAGGCCATGCCAGCATAATAAAAATTACAATACTATCAACATCAATTTTTTTAGCACTATACTAATCAAACAACCAAAGGTATACTTTATCAAACTCGATAAAATAATAACAAAGTTCATTTGGAAAAACAAAAGATCTAGAATATTAAAGGATATGACCTCATTATATATGCTATTATATATACTGCATATATCAAAATATATTATGAAGTTGAAGTCCTCAAAACCACTGGTATTGGTTAAAAAAGAGAGAAAGATCAATGCAATGGAACAGAGTAGAGAAAGGAGAAGCAGAAACAATGGAACTAAATAACTCAGTGTTTGATAACATGGAAAACATAAATTGCCTAATAAAAAAAAGCTTATTTGATTAAAAAAACTGGAAAGTAGTCTTGTAGAAATTAGGCTCAGACCAACAATTTACACCATCTTTCACAATACATTCTAATGGGTAAGTGACAATATTAAAGATCACGCTAGAAAAAAAATAGAAGAGAAACAGATCAAATATTTTCACAGCTATGGATAGGAGATATATTCTTAACCAAACAAGAGATAGAACAATTACAAAAGATAAACTTTGATTACATGAAAACAAAAAGCTTCTCTACTGACAAAGTTAATGCACCTAGTTTAAGAAGAGAAGTGGTCAAATGAGAAAAAATTGTTTTATCAAATTTCTCTGATAAGGGTTTGGTATCCAAGATACATACATATATTCATATACACATATATATGTATGTATATACATACACATATACACATACACACATTTACATATATATTTGTGTGTGTTTCTATGCATATTTGAATGAATGATTTCATTTAACATTTCTATTTGTTGATATGTATATTTATATATAGCATATATTTATTACCAATCACTGTTCCCTAATATTTAAGTGGTCACAGAGTATGAACAAAGAATTCTCAAAAGAAGAAATGGAAAGTATTCACAACCACATCAATGAATGTTCCAAATCATTAATAAGAGAAATGCACATCATAACAACCCTGAGGTTTCACCATGTTCTCTGCAAATTGGCAAACATAGCTAAAAATGACAGTGGTCAATGTTGAAAGGATTGTGGAATATTAGGCACATAGGTACATTGTTAGTGGAGTGATTGAAAGTTATGCTGACTCATTGATCTATTATTCTCAGACCTGCTTGTCAGTCAGTGATGGGGGGTGGGGTGGGGAGACAGCCTCCAGTCCCCAGATATTTGTCATGTAGTCAAGTCATCCCCTACCTCTATGTACCTGGAAATTGTCACAGACTTGCTACCATCGGGAGGAACTGAAATGCAACCCCTTTTACTGATGTGGACCTATCTGAATTGTCTTTATCTCATTATGAAAGTTACCAATAAAAGCTGGTCCCACCTTGAAGCCGTTTCTGATCTCCAGTGATGAGCCCATCAATGTGTTGCTACCTTTTAAACTTCTTTTAATTCTCTTTGTCCTGAGTTTTGCCTCAGTTCATCAGAGTAAAAGCCCAAAGGTTTTTCCTTTTAACAGATCTGTGAAATGTTACAACAATTTTGGAAAACAATTTGGAACTATGCAAATAAAGCGACTAAAATGTCCATGCCTTTTGAACCAGAGACTTCATTGCTGGGCTTATACCCTAAGGAGGCCATCAGTAAGAAAGTCCCCATATACACCAAAATATTTACAGCAACACTTTTGTGACAGCTAAGAATTGGAAATTAAGCAGAAGCCCATATATTGGGGCACAGCTTAACAAATTGTGGTACATGAACGTAACGGAATATTACTGTACTGCAGGAAATGATATATATAAAGAACACAAAGAAGTATGGAAAGATCTGTGTGAACTAGTACAGAGTGAAATTAAGCAGAGGTAAGAAAACAATATACAAGATGACTATACCAATGTAGATGAAAAGAACAAATACATACAAAAAAAAATACAAAGTGAATGTAACAAAATTTATCAAGGTCAAGCTTGAGAGGACAGCCACAATCTACCCTTTTGTGGAGGTGGCAGATCCCCTGGTGTTACATATTGAAGATATTTCAGATTTCTTTCAATGTATCCATCAGGTATGCTGATTATTTTTTTTATAACTCAATGATGTTAAAACAGTAATGGAAAGAGGGGAGGAAGAATACACCAGTGGGGAAAGGGACAGATGATTAGGGAAATGAATCTTACATAATTGGGGTGCGAAGGTAGAAATCTACACAAAAAAGGAGGTAGTGGAGGTCTTTCTTATCTGAGTTGGCCAAAGAAGAGGAGAAAAAATATACACATACAGAAATACATTTTACTCAACAGGGAGATGGGGAGGAAGAGGGAATTAGAAAGAAAGTAGCATAAAGGAGGAAGGAAGGAAGGAAATACTTATTTAATTGGTGCCTTTAATGTTCTAATCAATTTACAAATATTATCTCACTTGAACCTCACAACTCTACGAAATAGGACATGTTGTCATTCTCATTATAGCTTAGGAAACTGAGGCAAAGATTAAATGACATGACTGGGGTCACATTTGAATTCATGTCTTCCTGACTCTAAGCCCAGTCAATAAATTATCATCTATCCTGGTATGATGGATCAACAAATCAAACTCTAAGGATATACAAAAATATAAATAACTCTTTTTTAAGTTGGCAAAGAGTGGGAATCTGAGGGGTACCCATGCACTGGGGAATGGTTTAGCAGATTACTATGTAGAAATCAGATGAAATACTACTGTGCTGTGGGAAATGATGAGGGGCATGGTTTCAGAGAAAACCTGGAAAGACTTGTATGAACTGATGCAGAATGAAGTGAGTGGAATCAAGAGAAAAATTTGTATAGTGACAACAGTATTATATAGACAGGCAACTTAGTTAGGAAGGAACTTTGGTCAGAGGAGTGAGCAACCAGCATTTCAGAGGACTGATGATAAATCATTCTGTCTACCTCCTGATGGAGAGGTGAGGGAATCAGAGTAATTTTATATGTGTGTCTGTCTGTCTATCTATCTAGTTGTGCATGACTCTCCATGACCCCATTTGGGGTTTTCTAGGCAGAGGTACTGGAGTGGTTTGCCATTTCCTTCTCCAGCTCAGTGACAGATGAGGAAAATGAGGCAAACAGGGTTAAGTGACTTGACCAGGGTCACACGGCTAGTAAGTGTCTGAGGCCAAATTTGAACTCGGGAAGATGAATCTGGCATTCCATCCACCTAGCTGTCTCATCACAAATTAGTAGAGCTTTTTAAAGTTTGCAAAGTATACTGTCTGTGCTATCTGTTGCATATATATTGGAGCTGTCCTATGTATATACTCACACACAAACCCACATATACATCATATATATTACACACAATATATGTACATCTTTCTAGATACACACAAATGTGTATATATATAATGGTATATGTGTGAGTGTATATACATACATACATACATATATATATATGTATATGTATATATATACACATATTTTTCTTTTGGACATGACCAATGTGGAAATTTGTTTTGCTTGTCCACATGTTTTACCAAGGGTTTTGTTTTTCCTTTATTCTCAATTGGGGGGTGGGAAAGAGACATGACAAATTTTTGCCGATTCCAAAAAAAATTTAATTTTAAAAATAAATCAACTTAAGGCTGGCTAACTAAATTGGTTTCTTTGGGGAAAACACATTGGTGAAGGCTTCAGACAATGGCATTACAGAATTACTTCTGGCCCCACTAGGGAAATCTGTATAACTCTGAGGGGAAATGGAGCCAAGCTCTGAGATCTGTAAAATGGGTTTCTTGGTCACATGACCTTATCTAAGGGAATTTCCAGACTGGAAAAACATGGTATAAGTTTCTTTGAAATTACTAAAGCAGTAGCTGTTCTACATGGAAAGGGCTCCAACATTCCTGAGAGTTAAAAACAATTACTAAGACATACTCAAAGCCTGAAGAGTTCTAGTTTTCTTTTTTAACTCTTGGATCCAGTTCCAGTGGTTTACTTACTCTTCCTTGAACACTTTTACTGGTGGATTGGCTGTTTCCTATACATATGCTATCCTACTTTCATCATTTTCAGTTGTCTGTCTAGGATTTAGGGTAAATATCGAAACCACCCACTTGAACAAAGGCCTCTATTAGGCTTCAGCTGACTCTGGTGGGTAGCAGAGTCCCTAAAATGACATATAAGCCATCTACAAATTCATAGCAAAATTAAATGAGATATTGCTTAGCTTGGTGCCTGGCACATAGAAGGTGCTTAATAAATGCTTATTCTCTCCCCACCCATAACAGTAGGGCTACAAATAGCAGGGCTTTCTACTCCATGTATCCCCATCACTGTGTGTGCAAGGAAGCCTGATGAAGGTCAAAGTGGCTCATTATAAGTCATTTGCAGTCTTTTGACTGTGGTCCAGGAAATTTGCTATTAAAGAAGGAGGAGGAAGAAGAAGGGGGGGAGGGGTATGGTCTCTACATCAAAACTCTTCTGTCAGGCTTGGACCTGAAAGTCACAGACTGACCTATTATAGCTGTCAAAGGATAGAATTTCCTCAGCACTCTTGGACTTCAGGTGGATATTAAAAAACCTTTTGGAACAGCCAGTGCATGCTGCCTCCCATTCATGTCTTCTAGTCTTTGTGAAAGGGCTCTTGGAGAACCAGGAAAGGCCCATTGTCTTCACCTTCCTGGGCAAGGGGGCAGCAGGCTATTGGCTACCAATAGAGTTTAGGCAAAAAGAAGAGCCGATTAGTATCACTGGAAAAGAAACTTTTTTCAGATATTTCAGTGAGAATTGAATATTAGTGTCTCAAACAATTGTGACCTATTTAATGCCTAAAAAAGAGACAAAAGACAGCCTCTTCCCTCAAGGAGCTTACAATCTAATGATTCTCTCTTTATTGGAAATAAACTACCCATTCTAGGCAAGATTCATGTTTGTATTCTGTATACTCTTTTTTTCCACCTGAAAAAAAAACCCACCCCGTTTGAGAGAGAGAGAGAGAGAGAGGGAGGGAGAGAGAGGCTAGGGCCTTCAGAGATGTGTGGAACCAGCCAGGTTCCTGCATGTCCAAGGTAAACAGAGTATGAACAGAAGAGGTCTAGGAAGAAGGGATGGATGTTAATGATACAGGGTGTACCTAAGGTCTGGACATACAGGAAAATTGATGGCAATGTGGAGTTATTGCATCAAGTTCCCATCAATCTTGCAAAGTGCATCAACCTTTGCATCACAAAGGATGATATTGAAGATGTTATTTGTTAATATTACAATTAAATAAAATGTGGTTGAAAATTTCATTCATTTCTTGAAAATATGCATTTTTGCCTATGTATCCAGACTTTTAGGAACACCCTCTAGAATGAGGTTCCAGAGTACACCATCAAAAGGGAGAACAGAATGGGACTGGGATGGGGGAGGGCTAAGGTAGATGCTAAAGAAAGGTTTTCACCTTGGACTCTGGATTACAAGCACATGATTCTTCCTGGCATGGCATCCACCCCCCTCTCAGTCTCTGGGCTTTCTTACCCCCTAACCTGACCTCACATATCTCTATATTTATGAGAGTATCCACATAATTCTCCAAATTTTCTTTTTACAATTCCTCGAAAATGGTACTAGATCCCACATAGTCATTCAGTATTCCTAGAGCTGGAGGGGACTTCTAATGGTTGTGATGAGGTTCTTGGGTGCCTGTGCTTGGACTCCAGTTCCAAAACCACATCTCTCCCTAGCCTTAAAACACTGTCCCTAGCAGTTTCTCTCTAGCAAAACAGGACAGCCATGCCCTAGCAAAACATTTATCTCTCTTCCTGTTACATTGGCCAGCTGTACCTATAGAATTCATTGGTTTGACCAGTTGTGTACATGTTGAACTGGCTGTGTACTGGGTCATAAAGATATTTACTACTCACTGACCTATCATATGCATACTAGACGTAGACATATGTATACTCCCTTACATTTATCTTGTCTAACAAGACATTGATGGACGCAGCTTGGGTATTTCCCAGTCAGCCCTGACCATTAGTTGACTTAGTGATGTTTCAGGCCTAAAAACACACCTCCATGTAGCCTGCCTTGGGCTATTTCCCAGTGAACTCTGGGTAAGATACGTTTGAAGTAGATACTAAAAGTACATACTCCTTTAAGAACTGATCCCCCCGTAACCACTCCCTGATCCCACCCCAAAACACCTAATTAGCATATTTGGCACATGTTTCACCCCAAAATATCCTATATAAACTTTACCTGCACCCCTGTAAGATTGCAGGTTCCCTAAGAACTCTTGCCTCCTGAAAAGTGTAATAAATCTTTCCCACCTTGACTTATGGAATGCTTGAGTCCTCGAATTCATTCCAGATGGCCCTGACCCTCTCCAGTACTCGGGTCCTTGAGGGGTACCCCACCTCAACTACCCTGTCTGGGAACTCCAGTCTTGGGGTTCCTGGACCTCATCTCCCCAAACCCTCAACAGTCATCCGGTCCAATCCCCTAATTTTACATATGGAGAAATAAATCCAGTACCTTATTAAGTCTTGTTTATTTAGTTAATTTTTAAAATTTTATTTTATATAATTATTCAATTTATTTATTTAATCAGTTCGTATATTGCATCTAATTCATCCAATTGCATCCAAGTGCTGAGGTTAGGAAGGCAAAAACTAAGTAATCAACACGTTAAAACACATTAAAATAATTCATGACCACTTTAAAAATTTTAAGCTCATGCTCATAAGTTTAACCCATGGAGAAGGGATACAAAAATTTCCCAGAAGTTTAAGGAAATGCTCTCTTCAGAATACAGCTCCAGTGACGGGCATCAAGGGAGTGTTCCTGAAGGGCACTAAGTACAGCCAAAAGAAGCTTGGGCTCCATGAAGGGCCTCAGATCAGGGAGCATTAAGGCCTGTTCCTATCACCCAGATTTCCCGGTATTCTTTTTCGCCAAACCAGCTTTTCTGGAGTTGCCTCCCTACCCCCTTTATCCCAGCCTGGATCCCTCTGGCTACCTTTTCAGAATAATTACATATTACTCCCTTACACACACTTTTTGGTTCAGCCAAACTGGCCTTTGTGCTGTTTCCCCTGCCTAGGTCCTTCCATCTCAGTATAAGTTGTATAGACTGGCAAAAGCCCTCTCTCCTCGTCTCAGACTCTTAGATCCCCTAATTTCATAACGTTTTTAAAAACACAGAAAAGAACAGAAGGAGTTTTTGGTTCAGTTATGAATTAGTACAACCATTTTGGAAAACAATTCACAATTATGCAAATATGGTGGCTTGCAAACATCTAGTACAAGGTAGTCATTGAGTTAAAATAACAAATAAACAACAAGGCAGTCCCCAGAGACCCCAAAACATTAGCAAATTATTTTGTGGTTATAAAGAACTGAAAACAAAGCAGATGCCCATGGAGACAGCAATGGTTAAGCAAATTGTGGTGAATGAATATGATGGAATATTACAATGCTGTAAGAAACAACTGACATAAAGACTACTGAGAAGTATGGAAAGAACTATGTGAACTGATGAAAAGTGAAATAATCAGAACCAGGAACACAGTATACGTGGTGACTACAACAATTGTAATGTCAAGAACTACCACAAAGCAATGGAAAATGAATGTTGCAAAATGTTAAAGCAGGCTGGTCTAAACAAGAGATATGAAAAGACACCTACCCCTGTTCCTTTGCAATAGGAAGAGGGTGTTGCAAATGTGGAACATTGCTTATGCTGTTGGAAATTTTCAGTGTCCTGACTGGTTTGACTGATTTTTTTCTTCTTTTAAAACAAATTCTTTGTCCATGGGATAGCTCTCTGGGAGAGAAGGGTAAGGGGGAAGAAGAGGGGTATTTAGGCAACACGAAAACAAAAGATAACAATTCAAATTACTTTAAAAGGGTATTTTGGACATATTGCAACAATGCATTAAAGTTTCATCAGTAGAATGAGAAAGTCACTTGTAAAATGTCATAAATTTATACATTTTTTTCAAATCTTTTTTAAAATTTAATTTATTTAATATATATTTAGTTTTCAGCATTGATTTTCACAAGGGTTTGAATTACAAATTTTCTCCCCATTTCTACCCTCCTGCCGACTCCAAGATGGCGTATATTCTGGTTGCCCCGTTCCCCAGTCAGCCCTCCCATCTGTCACCCCAATTCCCCTCCCATCCCCCTTTCCCTTCTTCTCTTGTAGAGCAAGATAAATTTCTATGCCCCATTGCCTGTGTATCTTATTTCCTAGTTGCATGCAAAAACTTTTTTTTTGTTTGTTTTTGAACGTCTGTCTTTAAAACTTTGAGTTCCAAATTCTCTCCCCTCTTCCCTCCCCACCAACCCTCCCTAAGAAGGCAAGCAATTCAACATAGGCCACATGCGTATCATTATGTAAAACCCTTCCACAATACTCATGTTGTGGAAGATTAACTATGTTTTGCTCCTTCCTAACCTATCCCCCTTTATTGAGTTTTCTCCCTTGACCCTGTCCCTTTTTGAAAGTGTTTATTTTTGATTACCTTCTCCCCCTGTCTGCCCTCCCTTCTATTGTCCCCCTTTTTTGATCTTCTTCCTCCTTCTTTCCTGTGGGGTAAGATACCGAATTGAGTGTGTATGGTATTCCCTCCTCAGGTCAAATCCAATGAGAGCAAGATTTACTCATTCTTCCTCACCTGCCCCCTCTTCCCTTCCTGCAGAACCACTTTTTCTTGCCACTTTTATGTGAGATAATTTACCCCATTCTATCTCTCCCTTTCTCCCTCTCTCAATATATTCCTCTCTTATCCCTTATCCCTTAATTTGATTTTTTTTAGATATCATCCCTTCATATTCAACTCACCCTATGCCCTCTGTGTGTGTATATATATGTGTGTATATATATATATGTATATATATATTCCTACATATATACATACATTGACACACACATAGGTATATATATATATACATATACATATATGCATATTCCTTTCAGCTACTATGATACTGAGGTCTAAGGAATCATATACATCATCTTTCCATGTAGGAATGTAAACAAAACAGTTCAACTTTAGTAAGTCCCTTATGATTTCTCTTTCTTGTTTACCTTTTCATGCTTCTCTTGATTCTTGTGTTTAAAAGTCAAATTTTCTATTCAGTTCTGGTCTTTTCACTGAGAAAGCTTGAAAGTCCTCTGTTCTGTTGAAATTCCATATTTTGCCTTGGAGCATGGGTTTTGCTGGGTAGGTGATTCTAGGTTTTAATCCTAGCTCCATTGACCTCCGGAATATCGCATTCCAAGCTCTTCGATCTCTTAATGTAGAAGCTGCCAGATCTTAGGTTATTCTGATTGAGTTTCCACAATACCCAAATTGTTTCTTTCTGGCTGCTTGCAGTATTTTCTCCTTGATCTGGGAGCTCTGGAATTTGGCGACAACATTCCTAGGAGATTTCTTTTTGGGATCTATTTGAGGAGGTGATCGATGGATTCTTTCAATTTCTATTTTGCCCTTTGGCTCTAGAATATCAGGGCAGTTCTGCTTGATAATTTCTTGAAAGATGGTATCTAGGCTCTTTTTTTGATCATGGCTTTCAGGTAGTCCAATAATTTTTAAATTATCTCTCCTGGATCTATTTTCCAGGTCAGTGGTTTTTCCAATGAGATATTTCACATTGTCTTCTACTTTTTCATTCCTTTGGTTCTGTTTGATAATATCTTGATTTCTCATAAAGTCACTAGCTTTCACTTGCTTCAATCTAATTTTTAAGGTAGTATTTTCTTCAGTGGTCTTTTGGACCTCCTTTTCCATTTGGCTAATTCTGCCTTTCAAGGCATTCTTCTCCTCATTGGCTTTTTGGAGCTCTTTTGTCATTTGAGTTAGTCTATTTTTAAGGTGTTGTTTTCTTCAGTGTTTTTTTCAGTATTTTTTTGGGTCTCCTTTAGCAAGTCATTGACTTGTTTTTCATGGTTTTCTCGCATCGTTCTTATTTCTCTTCCCAATTTTTCCTCTACTTCTCTAACTTGCTTTTCCAACTCCTTTTTGAGCTCTTCTATGGCCTGAGACCAGTTGATGTTTTTCTTGGAGGCTTTTGATGTAGGCTCCTTGACTTTGTTGACTTCTTGCTGCATGTTTTGGTCTTCTTTGTCACGAAAGAAAGATTCCAAAGTCTGAGACTGAATCTGATTGCATTTTCACTGCCTGGCCATGTTCCCAGCCAACTTACTTGACCCTTGAGTTTTTCAGCAGGGTATGACTCCTTGTAGAGTAAAGAGTACTTTTCTCCAAGCTTAAGGGGATGCGCCATTGATTTCAGTGCTTTTTCTATACAGCCCCCTCTGCCACACCAGCACTCCTCCTTCCTCAAGAGCTGCCAACCCGGACCTAACGCACATCTTAAGCAGGCTCAATTTATACATTTTTAAAAGCAAGAAGTATGAAATGGATTCATGGTTTCATATAGGTGACATGGTATTCTGCTCTGTGTATATGGATATACTCATTTTTGGTGATTAAATTCAGAATAAAAAAGCCTCTTATTTTCAAAAACCTTCTGTTTCCTTCAAAGCTTAACTCAAATTACAACTTAAACAAGCAACTTTTTCAAGATTCCCATTGTCCAAAGTGCCTGCCTCTCGTTCCATAATTACCTGGTTTTTGTTCTTTATAAGCTTATATATCTACAGATTGGCTACTAGAGAGTAGTCTCAAGGGCAGAGATGGCTTCTTTATCTTTATATCCCAATGATTGCAAGAGTATGGATTTTAGAGGCTGGAAACCTGGGTTAAAATCACTTTAACCTATTGTCCCATCTAGGAGTTGCCTCCTCAGTCAGTCAGTAAGCATTTATTAAGCACCTACTATGTGCCTGGCATTGTGTTAAGAAGTTGTGAGAAATAATCGTCTTACCAAAAAGCTCCACATGGCCATCCATGAATTAAGGAAAGATTTTATTTATTACTATCTTGCCAGAGGCCACAAGAGACCAGGTGACCCATATGTCTATCAGGATTTGCATTTCCCTCCCTTATATCCCATTGGCTGGGATACAACTTCCTGAACCACCTATTCCATGTTCTTCTCCTAGATGTGTTCTCCCTCCCTTGTCATGCATCACCTGTGCATTTAATTAGTTTGAGTCACCCTAGGGGTGTGTGGGTTAATATTAAACAACTCATTAAGCATGCTTACAAGTTTCTGACCCTTTATTTGATCAGAAGCCTGGTTCTGCTAGGTCACAGCTTGGGTTGGAACTAGTTATTTCTGACTTAACATTATGTTATCTTTCTTGCAAAGCTGCAAGTGTGTATGTGTAGGTGTCACTATTATGGCAACAAAACTTCTGTTTCTCACAGATTGGGAACAAGAAGAAAGATATACAAGGACTGCCAATTTCTGCCATCCAGGAGCATAAGACAGCATACAAATCACTACATACAAACAGGTTATCTACAATAATCAACAGAGGGTAGGCACTAGGAGTGAGTCATCTGGAAGTTTCCTGTGGAAGGTGGGGTTTTAGCTAGGAACTGAAGGAATCAGAGAAGCCAAGAGATGGAGATAAGGAGGGAGAATGTTCCATTCATGGGGGACAGCCAGTGAAAATTCTCAAATTGGGAGTTTAAAGAACAGCAAAAATGCCAGTGTAACGGGAACCTGGGTACATGGTGGGGTAGGGGTGGGGATGGAGAGAAGGGTAAGAAGATTGGAAAGGTGCACATATGAGAGAGAGAGAGTGTTTGTGTGTGTAGGGACAGGTTACAAACAACTTTGACACCAAATAGAGGATTTTACATTTGATCCTGGAGGTAAAAGGAAGTCCTTGGAGTTTACTTGAGGGGAGGGAAGGGTGACATGGTCAGATCTGCTCTTTAGGAAGACCACTGACATCTGAGCAGAGGATGGTACCGGAGTGGGGAAAAGACTTGAGGCAGGCAGACCAGCAGGCTATTGTAGTAATGAAAGCGTGAGATGAAGAGGACCTTCCCTGGAGTGGTGGCAGTGTCAGAACAATTGGAAAGATGATGCAAAGGCAAAAGCAATAGGCCTTGGTGTGAGAGATGGGTAAAAGTTAGGCAAAGTTAGGTTTCCACAGAAGAGTTAATTGAGTTCCACAGAATAATTAATGAAGTGTCAGCTTGAACAAAGGAGTAAAAATTAACCGGGATGAAAGTCCTCAACCAATCCAAATCGACCTTGTGGTTTTGGTGGATGGCTCAGACCCAGGATGTAGGAGAACTGGTCTAAACTGGCCAGATAATGGTCAGGGTTGAAGAGAAAACTGGGTCAAATGGCTACCATGTATGCTTAATTGACTAATTGAATATTACCTCACTGTGTTGGTAAGCAAAATGGGCTCTTAGTACAACGTTCAACCAAGTACCCTTGAAGAGTTTGGCTTTTGTTTCCTTTGAGTAATTCAGTATATTTCATTGAGTCTTACTAGGTGCTAAGCCCTAGGCCCAAATCCCTATTTGGTGTAAAACCTATGTGGCTGTGGATTGGTAACTAAGGTGGGGCCCAAGGTGGAGCTAACTCAGAGGAGGGCCTAGTTCACACATGAGTTTGAGTGACATGTCTGGGACAGCAGAGGCTTTTAGACCATGTGGGTTTAAGTCGCCTCTTTGTGATGATTCTAGGTCACGTGGGTGAGTCGCATGTGTGACTCACCCCTGACCCTGAAACAGATATAAAACCAGGGGTTGGAGCTCTTACCCACAGCAGTGGTGGCTCGAGTGACTCTGGGCCAGCCCTTGTTCTGAGCTCCCAGGCTGAACCTAGATGTTGGTAACTGTGAATCTGTATTTGGTCTGTCAATGTTTATGATTTGTTTAGAGCTCTCACTCTTGATGGTGCTGATGTGGAGACTCCGGGCACCTGTAACTAAGAGCCCTCCCAGATGCTGAGACTTTGTTAAACTCTGGTAACTATGTATTGGGATTTAAATCAGACAAGGTCTGTCTGTCAATGTTTGTACTTTGTATTTTGCTCTGAAGTTCAGGGTGCTGTTTTTTCCCCCTGAACTAAGTGAATGATATTTGTATGCTGAATTAAAGTAAGCTTGTCAACCCCTTCATGTTGCTTTCCTTAGTGAAGCAGATCAAAAGAACCTGGGCTTTGCAGTGTGCTGGTAGCGTTCTTGTTGTTGGGCTTGTGTTGGTCTTTCACCCCCACAACAGTGGCTAGCTGGATTGTTGAAACACTCACACACCCACAGGGAGGAGTTTTCCACCATTTTTGAACATGGGACGTGTTCATGAGGAGGGAGGAACATACCAAGGAGTTGCATGTTGGGGGCGTATAGGGAAGATTGTGACCTAGAAGGGAGCGGACCAATTCGTTCTTTGAAGGGAGGTACTGAGCTGATGGTGCATCAATCTATGTCAGTCTAACAGAATTAAGTTGGTTTCATTCCTGTACTCTCCACTCCCTGTTCCCAGAGAAGGGTGGAGTCAGCTCCTGGACAGGAACATTTACCAATTCCTTTGAATTCCTCAATAATAATAAATTGCCCTTGAATCCTGAATTTCAGTGTCAAGCGTATTTCTAACATTGGCAACATTGGTGTTATGGGGGATGAGAGAGAGTGAGGAGATGAGGATGATATCTAACTTGTTAGTGATACATCTCATGTACCCATATGAATCTTTCACAGTAAGGTATTCATCAGGAATTAATGTACAGTCTCTTTGCATCCTGGAGATGATAGGGTTGGGATCTGAACCCCTAAAAGGAAAAGACCATATCTTTGGGATCTGGCCCCCAAAAAGGAAAAGCTCTGGACATTCCCATGTGGCCCAGGACCCTGGTGTTTGCCTGGGGCAATTGGCCCTTCCCAGTTAATTAACTGCCCTTTCATTGTCTTACCTGGCCCCACCCTAGACTGCCACTCCTTAATTCCATTCCCTTCTATTCCCACAGTCTTCTGTATAAAAGATCCCTCTGGCCTCCATTAAAGTCCTCAGATTCCTTAAGAGTCTAGCCAATGGCTCACATTCTGGCCAGCCAATATTTTGGATTTTTAGAATCACTCACACCTGCCTGGTGTTCTAATAAACCTTGTCTGGCTGAAAGAAGGCTTGGGTCAAATTCATTTGAAGTAGGACCAGGTGTATGGAACCTGGGTACATAGTGGGGTAGGAGTGGGGATGGAGAGAAGGGTAAGAGGATTGGAAAGGTGCACATATGAGAGAGAGAGAGAGAGAGAGACAGAGAGACAGAGAGACAGAGAGACAGAGAGAGAGAGAGTTTATGTGTGTAAGGCCAGGTCCCAGCACTCCTAAACCTCAACTGAGATGGTAAACCCAACTATCACAAAATATTATCTCTTAGCTTGCCAGTGGCGTATCATCACCGGGTTGGGTAGAGGTTACTAGTACAATGACCCTGGCCTGCTTCCAGCTCTCAAGAAGCAAAACTTAATTTAGGGTGGAATATGTGAAAAAACCCAGCCAGCATGGAAGGTCTTGGCTTTCAGTATCTGGTAATCTGGGCACTAAGTGGGACCATACTACACAGGGTGCCAGTCCTGGAGTCAGGAAGACTCATCTTCTTGAGTTTGTCAACCTGGAAGTTTGGTTAAAGGAGGCAAACAGGCTAGGTGATATGTAAATTTGAAGAGGTTAGGGAACAATATGAAGAGGTCAGGGAACCATGTGTTTTTAGAGGTGCTCAAGACCCCAAAATACCAGCATGCCAAGTCCTGCTTGAAAATATTCGACTCAAGCCTTCTCACAGCCAAAGAGAGACAAAGTTTATTACAGGTTCACCATAATGTGTTGTCTTAAGAAATCTTGCCCTTTGTGATGCTCATTTTCATAAGCAGGCTAGGTTAAGAGTAACCTAGCCTAGAGATTTGGGCCTAGCAATAATGAAAGGCTTATGGCCTCAGACAAATGCCTCATCCAGTGGGAAGATTCAAGGGGAGTTCAAGGGGGCTCCCACAATCTAAACCTCATCAAATTAGTATTGTTTATTCCCTTAAAGCTAGCAGATACATACATGTATGGAGCCAGATGAAATCTGACTGTCTGAACAAAAGAATGAGAAGGCTTAAATGCATTTCAGGACAGTCCCAACCCAGCATGTCTGTGTCACTCAAAATTTATGATCTCCATGTATATTTAATCACAGTATAAGAAAGGAAATTCTTAATTGGATAGGTTGTGTGTGGCACAGATTTACCAATTAAAGAATTAAAGCAGAGGCATCTCAGGTAAAAAGTAGAAAGGAAATTTTATTACAATCCCGTGGGAAAGGTCAACTCAGGCACCAAGAGCACCCCAAGGGTCCTCTCAGTGTCAGAGAGCACTGAGCACAGAAAATTCAGGTATTTTTATAGGTCCCCAAATGCAATTCCCCTCCCAACCTCCTTCCTCTCCGCTTGAAGATGCAAGCTTTGAGGGTACAATCTGGACACAATAAATCTACCCCAGTGACAATGGCAAAGAACAAATGATATGGTTATTTTTGACAAGCAGGTGACGCACCATTCTTACATCTTAACTGATAAATCTACCTCAGTGATAATGACAATGAACAAATGGTTTGGTTATCTGTGACAAGAAGAAGCCAGTAGTTGGTTACCTCATCTTCACATCTGTGGCAAACTAGCTTTTCCCACCACCCTTGCTTCTGCAACAGATGCTGTCCATCACCCTTACATCTGTGACGGATATCCCCCAGCACCCTTACATTTGTCTCCCATCATTCTTACACCTAACTGGTCTTTTTGACCAGGTCTTACACAGCTACATTGCACCTGGCTTTCCGGCTTTTCATCCATTCTTCTGAGCTGAGGGTCCCTTATCCTGGGGTCAATACACAGGAGGTGAGCATCCTGTGTCCTATCCTTATTCTCAGAGGATTTTATGGTTGCCGACTTATTCACCTCTATCCTTCTTTCTTTCAGGCCTCTCGCCGTTAGGTAAATACACAGAATGGGAATATTCTGTGTCCTACTTTTATTCTCGGGGGATCCTATGGTTACTAACTCATCTTCCCACGGTCACTAACTTGTCCTACAGAGTAGAAAGCTGAAGTTTAGATTTCATGAGAGGCCTTACTATCTTACTTATTCCTATTTATTCAATTTGTCCTTTTTACTAGAGGTCTTCACTCGTTCCACTCAGTTGTAAATACAATAAGATAAGAGAGTTGACAAAATGTCAAATTGAAATTATGATCCAGGACATCTGTATTTTCTTTGTCATTAGCATACCATAACATAGTATATGTCCATAAAATATTAAGATAAGGCAAAGTCCCATTATTGAAGATAGTGTTTTGGATTAAGGCCCTCATCCTTAATGGCCATAGATGGAGGATAGAATGCTCTTAAGTCAGACCCATCTGGGCTTGTTGACATAAGAAGAGGTAATCTCTGAGTTTACTCAGAGAACAAAGAGGCTGTTAGGTCCAGGCTTTTCTTCTGGTTGATTCCTTCAGGCTCTGGCCCTTATTGAAGTTACTAAATTGATATTAAATGATTATCAAGTTCAAATCTGGCCTCAGACACTTACTAGCTGTGTGATCCTGGGCAAGTCACTTAAGCCAGTTTGCCTCAGTTTCCTCATTTGTAAAATGAGATGGAGAAGGAAATAGCAAACCACTGCAGGATCTTTGCCAAGAAAATTCCAAACCGGGTCAGGAAGAGTTGGACATGCTTGAAAAAATGACTGAACAACAAAAATCTGGGCACAAAAGTCTTTTAGCAATTTCAGTTGGGAATGCTTTGGAGTTTATTGTAGTCATGGCGTAAACTTTAATTCAAGCTAAAACATATACATAACCAAAGTGTGTCTATCATTGCAGAATTTAGTCATTTGGATAGAATCAACTTGCATGATAACAATAGAGGAAGAACTCTTAGGCAAACAAGTAGCTTCCTTTGTCTTAATAACTATTTATTAGGTCACAAGGATCTAAGGAAGTCAACTGTCACCACTCAGAAGGACCAGATGAACTGAGAGCAATTAAACCACTTGACCTGGGTTTCCTAGCTGTGTTCTGAACAGGATTTGAACTCGGGTCTCCCTGACCAGTGTTTTATCCATTGAACTACCAGCTGCCTCTCTTACTTGGGACTTGTTTCCCAGTATTATGTACCTGCCTCTGCCTCATGGATAAAGCACATATGATGACATTACAAGTATCATGACATCATTGGGCTGTTTAAAGGCAAATATCTTTTGAAAAAAAAACACAATCTTTTTGAACAAAAATTTAGTACTGCAGCAGCATTATCAAAGATCAACAGTATCAAATTAACACCAACTCCCTCCTTTGCTCAAGTGCAGGGCAGCACAGGTAAGCAAGGGTTATGTTATATCTACAAAAATCAGCCTAATAGAAGATCAGGGGGCAGCTAGAGGGTGCAATTATAGTGTGCCAGTCTTGGAGTCAGAAAGACTCGTGTTCATGGGTTCAAATCTAGCCCCAGAATCTTACTAGCTGTGAGACGCTGTTCAAATCACTTAGCCCTTTTTGCCTTAGTTTCCATATCTGACAAATGAGCTGGAGAAGTGGCAAACCACTCCAGTATCTTTGCCAAGAAAATGCCAAATGCCATCTAGAAGAGTTGGACTAGTCACTAGATAGAACAACAAAGAAGACTGAGGTCTTTTAGTCTGGCTAATTGCATTTGAAAAGAATTATTTTGCCAGAGGCAGCAAAAAAAAAAAATCTTAGCTCAGTAGTCAGCCTGGATTTCCTTTTTTCTAAATTTTGGGCCATTCCCTGGATGACCTTGGTTTGTCCTGAAAAAGTCCTCTGGACTAGGCTTCAAGTAGCCTAAAAAAAATGAATGCAAAAGTTTGTTCAAGGCCTAAGTTTCCATTTAACCTTTCTGTCTCTGCTTCCTGTGAGGTAAGCAGGTCACCTGGCCTATTAATGAGTGGGAAAGATCTTCAAATCTGTGTGAAATGGATAGTGAGTGAAGTCTCCTCAAGAGTTAATAGCTATCTGAACAGTTTTAAGCAGTTAGATTAGGAGACCAGCGCTAGGGTGGGGGTATGGAAATATTGCTACATGACCTCCAGGCATGCCTGACCAGTTTGACCACAGATATCCTGTTTTTCTTGAAGACCTTTGTCCTTTAAGGAATTTGCACAGAGTTTATCTGCATTTAGATTGTGCACCTTAAATCCCAGCCAATGGGTGGAAGGGGGAGAAGTGGGGAGGGGGTTTACATTAGGACCACAAGTATAGGCCTTTTCCTTGGCTTGGCATGCCCCCAATCTCTGCTGCTTGGGTGTAGTTCTTTAATAAACACCTTTTCTGATTTCTGGCTTGGACTTCAGACTCTTCATTGTGCTGTTATACACAAATCTAATTGCTACTACACTCTGCGCCTCTCTCTCTCTCTCTCTCTCTCTCTCTCTCTCTCTCTCTCTCTCCCCGCCCCCCTCCCTCGGAAAAGGTTGACTTTCATTTCAGGAGGACTGTTCCAGTTCTTTGAGGACTGGAAAGGTTTTTTCACTTTGGGGAGGAGGGGGGTCTGTCTGGCAGACAATTGTCAGCATTTCCAACTTCTCTAGGCAGCATGATTTACCAAATAAAAATTGACTCTTTGACAGACCAAACTGTTGTGTAAACTTTTGAACACCTTGTCATTTCCTCCTTTTGGTCAAAGGTGAGTGAAAGCAACACCTATAGACCAAGAAAGGTATGACTCTTCTTCAGGGAATGGGAAAGAAAGTTCTAAAGAAAATTCTTCCTTTGCTGATCAAGGAGATGAGCTAATCTCTGTGTCTGGAGTGGGCCCCCCAGACCAAGGGAAAACAACCATGGACAGCATTATTTTGTTCACTAAGGAGGTGGAACATTTGTGGACCAAAGTCAGCCCTAGTGTGACTCTTAGTAAGAGGAGACCAAGTACAGTAAGCACCCCCGCAGCAAAAAGTCGAGGAATCTGAGCACGCTGCCTACTCCCCGCACCCCCCACCCCCAGGAAAGGCAACAAATGAGGAGGGAGCATTGCTTCAGGCAGGCCTGGTCCGGATTCTTGGGAAAGCTGTCTACATCTGATGTCATCTTTTTCAGACCCCTTGGTAACCGGAGGGCAAGTTCTCCTATGGGCTCAGATATCCAGTTGGGAGCAGGGGCAATCTTTAGATATGACAGATCTAACAGGGGGTTCTGGAAGACATATGATTTGATAATTGAGAGGAAACTGCACAACGTAAGGCAACATGGCCTTACTATCTTACTTATTCCTATTTATTCAATTTGTCCTTTTTATGAGAGGTCTTCACTCAATCCACTCAATCTGATGATAAATAAACATTATTTATTTTCCTTAGATCACATAAAGGAGAAATAATTTCACTTCTACCACTATCTCATACAATTTTTTGTGCAAAAATCCAAATTTAAGACAGTCCTGACTGAAGGATATTTATTTGCTATTTAAGACTTTATGGTGTAATGTACTATTGTTTTAAGCTCTGATTACAGGGATAGGTGTCATAAAGCCAATAGTAGAATGGCTTGTGCTACAGGCTGGGAACAGCTAAAGGTGGATGTCTGTGCCTGGGAAAGGTTTTGAAGATGACCTTGGACATGGCCTAGATAGGCTCTTCCTATTTCCCAATTGTGCTATTTCCTTTCTGAAAAAGGAAAATTCCCCACCTGATTACTCCTAAGTCTTGCTTTCAGCATCTAGTGACTACATGATTGGCTGTCAGATATGACTCATGCCTGAAATCAAACAGAGCTAAGGAAGTTATTTCCTTCTGTTAAGATATATGACATTGTCCCTCTTTTCTTTTATAGCAAATTTATATTATCAAGAAGTTTCATAAGCACAGTGCTAAATCTATTAGGTAATAGATGAATATTGGAACATCTCTGAGTTACTATAATGGGATACAAGAATGGATAGCTTACGATTTTGACCAATATTCCCAAATAGATATAATATACAGATAACATCCTCTGAAAGGAGGAAATGATTAGACAAAGTAATAAGACAAAGATGTAATGTGATAAATGTCTAATTAAATAGGAAAGCAAAATTTTGAGTAAAGTAACAGGATCAGATTAATTCCTCTAAGAATTATATACAGATGCATAAGATTGACTTCCAAAACTTATTATGCTTTGGTAAATGCATCTTAAATTTGGATTCTTGCACAAAAAATTGTATGAGATAGTGGTATAAGTGAAATTATTTCTCCTTTATCTGATCTAAGGAATATAAATAATGTTTATCATCAGATTGAGTGGAATGAGTGAAGACCTCTCATAAAAAGGACAAATTGAATAAATAGGAATAAGTAAGATAGTAAGGCCTCTCATGAAATCTAAACTTCAGCTTTCTATTTAAGTTGTCCTGTAAGACAAGTTAGTGACCATGGGAAGACGAGTTAATAACCATAAGATCCCCCGAGAATAAAAACAGGACACAGGATGCTCACATCCTGTGTATTTACCTAAGGGCAAGGGGCTCCTGGAAGAGAAATGGATGAAAAGCCGGAAAGCCAGGTGCAATGTAGCTGTGTAAGACCTGGTCAAAAAGACCAGTTAGGTGTAAGAATGATGGGAGACAAATGTAAGGGTGCTGGGGGATATCCGTCACAGATGTAAGGGTGATGGACAGCATCTGTTGCAGAAGCAAGGGTGGTGGGAAAAGCTAGTTTGCCACAGATGTGAAGATGAGGTAACCAACTACTGGCTTCTTCTTGTCACAGATAACCAAACCATTTGTTCATTGTCATTGTCACTGAGATAGATTTATCACTTAAGATGTAAGAATGGTGCGTCACCTGCCTGTCAAAAATGACCATACCATTTGCTCTTTGCCATTGTCACTGGGGTAGATTTATTGTGTCCAGATTGTACCCTCAAGGCTTGTGTCTTCAAGCGGAGAGGAAGGAAGTTGGGAGAGGGAATTGCGGTTAGGGACATATATAAACACCTGAATTTTCTGTGTCCAGTGCTCTCTGACACTGAGAGGATCCTTGGTGCTACTGGTGCCTGAGTTGCCCTTTCCCATGGGTTCGTAATAAAATTTCCTTTCTACTTTCTACCTGAGATGCCTCAGCTTTAATTCTTTAATTCGTAAATCTGTTCCACACAAGATAAATCTTCATCAGATGTTTAGCTTCAGACTTTAAACTACAAAACTTTTTTTCCTCTACGTTCACCGAGGAAAAACTTTTAAACAGGCTTCATTTCTTTTCTTTACTCAAAACCCTACTAAAAAGCCTCAGTGTTTTCAGTCTCTGTATTAAATAAGTAAATGATTTGGAGGGCAAAGTATGATTTTGAGGGCCAGAATGGCCTTTGTTTTCTTTGAGTGACTCAGCTTACCTCATTGAGCCTCGCTGGGTGCTGGGGCTTCTCTTTCAGAGCAGGAAGCCCAGAAACCATGCCAGGAAGAAGAGAACTTCCTGTGTGATGAGTCATGGGGCTGGCTGAGGGGAGGTGTTAACTCCAGAGCCATGCCCTATTGGGTGTTAACCTAGTCTACGCTAGGGGGAGGGGCCAACTCAAGAACCAATCGGCCCTGGTCATTCAGGCAGCGCTTGATGATGTCAAAAACTCTATAAGAGGGGAGAAGACGGCTTGAAGCTTCCTCTCTTTCCTCTTCCGGTTGGTGTGGGAGCAGCGGCAAGCATGACTCTGGGCCAGCCCTTGCTCTTGGGCCGAGCCCAGATGTTGGTAACTATGAATTGTATTGGGTCTGTCTGTTGATGTTTGTAATTTGTTTGTATTTTGGTTTTGAGGTTAGGGGTGCTGGTTCCTTTCCCCTGAACTAAATGAATGTTCTGAACCCCTGAACTAACTGAATGCTAACTGAATGCTGGCATTTCCCCCTGAACTAAATGAATGTTGTTTGTATGCTAACTGAATGCTGGATTAAAGTAAGCTGGTCAACCCCTTCACCGTGCTTTCCTTGTTTAAGCAGATAAAAAGAACCTGTGCTTTCCCAGCATGCCAGAAGCCTCCTGGGCGCTGACTGTGGGGGGATCTTACGCCCCCAAAGGAGCTGCTAGCTGGATTGTTAAAACAAGGGCAAAGTACCTTAAGTAGCTTAACTTTGTGGAATTCCACATTTATTTTTTGATTGCTCTCGGGTGAGCAGACTGTTTTTTGATTGGTCGATGGGATTGCACCTGATTAACAGGAAATCACAGGAGGTTGGCTGAAGCAAGGACAATTCTGGCATGGCCTCAGGCTATGGTCAAGTCCCATCAATCAATAGAGTTAGTTGTCTATTCTTCATCAATAATTCCCTTGGCATAGTGACTAGATTGCTAATATAGAATCTGGAAGGAATGAGTCAAACATACGTGTAACTTCTCCCACCTAGAATTTCCTCATCCAAGTAAAATTGGGATAATAATGGCACCAGATAATACATGTAAAATACTTTGAAAACCTTATGGCATTTTATAAATGTCAGCTATTATAATGATTCTGGAGGGAACATTCTTTTATTTTCTTAGTTCCAAGCAAAAGGTCCAGGTGCCTTAGATTCAAACTAAGGTTTTTTACTCCTACTAATAAGGCTTTCAGACTACTTTAAAAAACAAAAACCTCATACATTCTCAATCTTTGGGTGATTTCTTTTGTTTTTAATTAGCAGGAAAACAGTTTTAGCTAGGGGGAGCCATCTGGGGTTATAGGCTATGGGCTATAGATTATTGGGTTTAAAGCTGGAAAGACTTTGAAGGTCTACTGTCTCTACTCCAACCTCATTATTTATAAATGAGGAGACCAACTCTCAAGGAAGTTAAGGGGTTTACCCAATATTACACAGGTTGTAAATGAGCTGGGATTAGGACCTCAGACCTTCTGTCTCCAAATCCAGTCCTCTCCACTACACCAAGTGCTTAGCCCAATGCCTGGCACATAGCAAGTGCTACATAAATGCTCATTCTGTTCCTCCTTCTCTTCCTCTGTCAACCTCCTGTGATAGTGTTAAATAGGATATCTACAACCCCATCAACTGACCAATAAATGTATTTCACTACACATCAGGGAATGATCATATTAACCAATCAAAAAGAACATTTCTGGTGTAAAAGGCACAGTGATGAAATAACGTGAGGGACAAAAATCATCTGATAGTCACTGTCCTCTAGAAACCTAATCTCAATGGAGGGTAATAATAATAACAATAATAAATGTAATATTGATAATATAAACATATCATGATATAATATATAATAAAATATAATTAATATAAAAATAATAAGTAATATTATAAGTAATAACAATAGCTGGCATTAATATGAGGCTTTGAGGTTTGCAAAACAAAGATACTATTGATGAGGTTTGGGGTTAAAGGGTACTCGAGACCCCAAAGTACCAACATGCCGGGTCCTGCCAAACGAATTCGACTCAAGCCTTCTCAGCCAAGGAAAATGAGCATTTATGACACTGCCAGTGGCCCAGATTAACCTGAACGGAGCTAGATTGAATCTGAGAGCCTTCATGGAGGCAAGATGAGATTTATACACAGAAAGATTATGGGAGCGACTGAGGGGTGGTCTTGAGTAGTCTGGGATGACTAGAGGAGGGGTGTAGGGAGGGTCTTGAGGAGGAGTCTAAGGAGGATCTTGATGGGATGGGGTGACTAGAGGTCAGACTCCAGGGTGGGAAATAGCTGAAGGCTACCTGGAGATGACCCACAATAAAAGAGCTAGGGTATAGATATTTTGATTGGGTTCTAGGGTGGAAAACAGCCAGAAGGCAATCCAGAAGTAACCAGATAATGGAAGGCTAGGCTAGGCTATTTGGGCATGAAAACCCAGATCAAGTGGGAAGATTCAGGGCGGGGTTCAAGAGGGTTCCCACAGTCCAAACCCCATCAACTATCTCACTAGAACCCTGGGAGGTAGGTGCTTTTATTATCCCCATTTAGATATAAGGAAATTGAGGCAGAAAGAAATTAAGTAATTTGCCCTCGTTCACTTTTGCTAGTAACTGTGTGAGGCTGCATTTGAATTCAGATCTTCCTGAACCCAGGCCCAGGACCTTCTCCACTGCAGCATCTAGATGCCCTGAAAATGAAACAGAAGTAAAATGCACTCTGTACTGTGTGCTGAATGAACTAATTCAGTAAGCATTTACCAGATTCTTTCTCTTTAAGGATTCAACAGCATAGGAGAGTTTAAGGCTGAGGATGTGTATCTCTCTGTGTGTGATTGGATGTGGGGGTGAACACCATCAATTTCTTATGAGTCATTTATGTGTGGGATGAAAGACCCTCACCAATTAAAAGCTAATAAGGAGCCATCTCAGGGTGGGAACAGAAATAAATTTTATTCAGTTCTCGAGAATTGGGCGTCCTCTGCTAGCACAGAGCAGAACCAGCAAAGGAGGCGCTTTACAAGGAGCAAAGCACCAATAATTATACCTAACACCAGAGAATTCCTGCCCACCTCTGACCCTTCTCACCATTGGCTGGGAGGTGGGCTTATAATCTGAGCACGAAAGCTAGACAAAGAACCGGGAAATCGAGGCACAGAAACCCCAATTCCCATTCCCTCAGTTAATGATTACAACTGAGGTGACATCTATAAATCTAAAGAAGGAGAATAGGATAAGGGGAGAGGGAGACCCTCTCCCTTCTCTTACAGTACTTTTACAGTAAAGGAAAGCAGGTCACAGTGGCCCTATTCTTACTGAGCAAATCTTTAAACCAGAACCAGAAGAAAGAACAAAAAGTTTCAGGGTAAACTTTCCCAGAGTCTGAGCCATCAGACTCTCATAGTCTCAGAATTTTTTTCACTTCCCTATTTCTTGATTTTTAAACACTTCTTAGTGTATATATATATATATATATATATATATATATATATGTACTGTGGAACATTTTATACCATTTTATATCATTTTTAACTTCAACCAGACCCAGAGCCTGAATTAATGAGTAACTGGAAGAAGATCCAGGACCTGGGCTTCTTTGTTCTCTCAAGTTTGCTCAGACAATACCCTTACCACTGTCAACAAGGCCAGATCAGACTTTCCCCTGTTAGCCATTAAGAAGATCACCTCATTTAATATTCTACGGGTATATACTTTAACTGACCTTTGTCAACTCTCTTGTCTGCACAAACCTATTCCATTAAGGAAAATCCTCTTCTTGTATCATGGTTAAGCATACATGGGGGTCATAAAAGTGAGGTAATACAGGCTTGCTGGGTCTGCTAAAATAACGTATATGAGTTTTCTCATTCCTTTGTTCAGAGAGCCAGAGCTTATGCTCTGACTCATTGTACGTACAAGTAAGCTAGCTTAGCTATGCTTTAAGGGAAAATAATAAACAACATAGATTTTTCTATCACCTCAGGTTTAACAATACATATACATATCTTCTCTGTGAAATCTTCACATTTTATTTACCTCACACAATTTATTAATCAGAATTCTTGTGGAACCAAAGAGTAGTAGGAGTGGAATCAGTCAGCAAACAGGTATTTCTTAAGCAATTGCTATGTGTCAGACAGGAGCCCTGGGTATACAGAGAAAGGCAAAATTGGTCCTGCTGTTGTGAAGCATATATCCTATTCGAGGAGACCTTAGAGCCTAAACTGGTCTTTTACAGATGAGGAATCTGCACAAAATGTGTGTGTGGGAGGATAATCAAGGTCTCTCAGCCAGCCAGGGGTTCAGTCGCCAAAAACAGTTTCTGATTTCAAATGGAACTATCTTAGTAGGTGATCCTGGATACAATGCCGAAAAGCAACTCTTGGAGTCTTTGAAAACCTCCATTTTCATTTCTTTGGAAACCTACGTGGGTAGTGCCACTCTGCTTGCTAGGCTTCTGCCTTGGCCCTTGGCCCTGTTGAGTTGGATGCCTCCAAAGCCAACCTAGAAATGGAGGACTCCTTATAAGCCTGCCTGAATCTTGAAATTTGCATGCTTTGCAACAAGATGCCTTGCTGTGGGGTGTGAGTAGGAGAGCATCTTTCCTATTGGAAATGTATTTGAAAATTCGGGCCGTAATCTCCTATGAGTCAATGGGTGTGTGGGGGTGGGGGTTCTGGTAGCAAATAGGCTGGGAAAGCAGCTGTGCTGTAAGGTAGGAGGTGCTGTCTCAGCCCTGCAGTAGGATAGGCTTTCTGGAAGTGTCTCCAATCTTTAAGTCCCATTGGACACATAATTCCAAGATTAGGGTCATCCCAAACTGTTCTTCTGGCTGATTTTCTGCAAGAAAATAAACAAATAAACCAACAAAAAACCAAAACATCAGCCAAGGATGTGAGGCCCCTCTCCTAAGGGCCATTCTCCAAGGGGGCCCCTCCCTTGGGGCCTGAGATCTCCAACAAAGCCCTGGCTGCCTGAGGGCTAGGGAGGCACACTCTTCTCGGGCCACTTAGGGCAGTGAAGAAAGCAAACATCATTCATCAATCCAAGCATCAAGCAGCAATGTCTCCTTTGGGGGAGGAGGGCATGCAAAGACTAAAAAGAAACTGTTGCAGCCTTCTAGGAGTTTACATTAAATGGGGGTGGGGGTGGGGTGATTTGTACACATACACCATAATTACAAAGTAATTGTTTTGAGTGGGAGCCTTAGGTTGTGGAAAGGCTAGTTAAAAAAGGTGTTTTTTGAGATGAGGTTTGGAAAAAATCATGAATTGCTGACTTGGGTGAGAAAGGAGAACATTTCAGGCTTGGAGTTGGGTGGAGGCAACTTGGGGCAAGGTATTCCAAGATGGAATGGCCAGAATTGGGAGGATCAAGGTCACCGCAGCTGCACCAAAGTGTGATTGAAATGTGTGTATGGAATGTGTAATAAGCTTGGAAAAGGTGTTTGGAGCCACTTTGTCCAGAGCATTAGATGCAAACAGAGGAGTTTGTAGTTGTTTTAAGAAGGCTTTGGGATTCAGGAAGAAGAGTCCTAGCTCAGAAGTCCGACGACTTACGTTCAAACAGCACCTCTGAATCTTGTTAGCTCGTGTGGCTTTTGGTGGATTACTCTCCTGGAGTCTCAGAGATGTGGAAAGGGGTACAGAGAAATGCTGAATGGGACAGCAAAGATGCTTGGAAACCCATGGTGTGGGTTCTTTAGGTCTTAACCCCTGCACTCTGATATCTTCGATTGGATTCATCTGGTTGGACATCGGAGGACTCGGATTGAGGCCAGACTCCCTTCAGGGTGGCTTTGTCACTATCATTGATGCAGGTCATTGCAGCTGTGTTCCAAGGACAACTACTGCTTGAACTTTCCTCTCTTTCAGTCGATGGATTAAACATATGGGCTTAAAACTTTAAAAGTGGGCATAAATTGTTTTAGTGTGTGAATCCTAGGAAGTGGCTTGGTATTGGTTACCTTTTGGCCTTCCTTACCTTGGCACTAGGTTAGATAACCTTAAAGTAGCAGAATGTGTTGGTATTGGATACAAGGCATGAAATGTTGAAAGATGAGCCTCTTGCAAACTGTTAGCCCCCTTTTTTTTCTTTTTTGTTTTGTTTTTGGTTTCGTTTCTTCTTTCTCATGATTCATTCCATTGGTCATAATTCTATTGTGTAAATAAGTTCATTGCGAAGTTCTATGTAGAAGTTATATCGGATTCCATGCCGTCTTTGAGTGGGGCGGGAAAGAAAATCTGGAACTCAAAATCATGCGGAACTGAGTATTGTAAACCAAAAATAAAAAAAATCTTAATAAAAAAAGGTGGATAATAAAAAAAAAGAAAGATGAGCCTCTTTCCTGATCTGTAAAAATGAAGGAGTTGGATTTGGTGACCTCTAACTTCCCTCCATCTCTAGATCCTACGGTGATTCTACGATACAGATTAGGGTAAATGAGATAGAGCCATTGCAAAGTATGTCTGGGAGCTAGTCCCATTGGAAACGTGCCCTTGCAAAATAGGAAGTCTGGGCGGAGGAAAACACTATCCCGTAAATACAAGTCGTATGGTCCTATCCCCTTAAATTTCAAGTTTTGTTTTCTTAAAAAATAAATGTACCTTTTTCTTCTATGATGTGAATTGTTTTCTTCGTGGGATGTTTAGACAGGAGGAGAAGCCCTGGGAAAGAATTCTATGAAATCTGTGACCATTTGTGTTTTTTGTCCAGGTTATGCGAATGGTTTTAAATGACGAAAAAAATCGGGTCAAAAATATTGGACAATAATGGACCATAATTTAGGCAGCCTGCCAGTCGCAAGCGCAATCTGTAGAAATCTTACATTTTAATTTTCTTGGGATTGTCTTTCACTGCACATATTCGATTCTGCTAAATGAGACATCGTGGCTCTTGGACCTGATGAGAAACGTCTCTAAAGCCATCGAGACGGCTTTTTAAGTGGTATCTTTTGCCACAAGGCACGTCCCAGCGAGACGGTAGGGTTGCGTAGAGAGAGCGTCTTTTCCGCGGAAAAAGGGTTCTGAAGTTTTGGCCGGCAAAGGAACGCAAAGTATCCTTTTCGCCTAGTCTCGGCCCCAGGGGGGCGAACTGGCAGCCAATGGGCGAGCTGGCGGCAGCGCTATAAGGAGGGACGAAGCCACTTTAGCTTTAGAATGGGACGGGCTTAGGAGCGGAGTGAGCTTGGCCTCTTCTGCATCCCGGCTCTATCATGTCCAAGGTTGCGGCTGCCCCGGCTCGCTGTTTTTGTGGCTGACTTTCTGCGGGCGGGAGCCAGGAGAGGAGCAGAAGGAGCGAGAGAAAAACGACAGCCAAGGCCAGGCGGCCCCACTCGTGGCCCGTCCGCCCCGTCCGGGCCCGTCCCCGGCCCGAACCCCCTGGGGGCGCCCCCCGCGGGACCTGCGCTCGCCCGCGGAGCCTCGGCTGCCCACGAGCAGAGGCGGCGGCCGTCTCGGGGCCCCTGCGTGCGGGGGCGTCCACTGCGGCCGCCAAGAGTTCGGCTCTGTTAGCCTCCGGGTGCGCCACGGACCGCAGGGTGAGTTCCAAGGTTGGGCGGGGGGCGGGGGCCACAGGGAGAGTAACCGTGAGCGACGCCCCGGAGGCTGGGCGTTCCCTAGAGTGGTGGGAACTGCCCTCGGGGAGCCGCTCAGACACCCCAAGCGGAGGCAGAAAAACACCCTACCTTCCGCGCCCCCATTCCGCCTGCTGGAGTCAAGGGGTGGGGAGGGAGGTCGCGTTCTCAGAGGTGGTAACTAATTTTGCTTGGACACCTGCTGCCTCTGAGAGAGCTTTAGTTCCTGGAGTTGGGGGTCCTGCTGAGAAGGGTCATGAAATCACTTCCAGCATCTCTTGAATATGTGGAGTGTGGGGGACACAGAGGGCGCTAAAGACCACCGAGAAGTTTGGGGATATGAGGTAGAGCCCCAAATCTGGAGAGTCAAGAAAGTTCCAGGAGGATGTGTTCGTAGTAGCTGGGGAGAGGGAATGAATGTGGAAGACAACGAGAGACGAAATGAGAAAGAGCATACGGGGAGCCATCTATTTTTCGGGTCCATGCTACTTTGCAGACTAGAAGGGATCCAAACTAAAAAGAGAAGAAAAAACATTTCCCTACCCTCAAGAAGCTTATTTTCTATTGGAGGAGGGTTTTTTTGGGGGGGGAGGTGAAGGTATCAATAACAATGGGGTTCGTGAAGGCTACAATTGGTAAATGGAGTTTGAGCTGAGCTCTGAAGGAAACCGAGGCATCTAAGAATCCGAGGTGAGCAGGAAGAGCTTTCCAGCCATGGGGATGAACCTGCATGGGAAAGGCCGTGCGACCCAGAGTATAGGAAGCATAGAATTCGTCTGGAACGGTAGGTTGGAGTCAGTTTGTCAAGAAACTGAAATGAATGCCACAGGAAGAGAAGAGTAGTACGTATGTATTTGATCTTAGAGATGCTGAGTCTCCAGGGGAGATTCTTGAGCCGGGACGGGGTGTGACATGGCCAGACCTGGGCTTTTGTAAAGTAGTGGCAGCAGTGGGAAGGCTAGATTGGAGAGGAGTGGAGGCTGTTAGTAACATAGGGCAGGCCAGGAGTGCTGAGGGCTGTCACTAGGGTGGCAGCTGTGTGAAGAGAGAAGGGGTTGAACTGGAGAGAAGTCACAAGTTGTATAAGTGGGAGGGAGGGGCTGACAATGACACCGAGGTTGTGAGTGAGTCCTGGTGACTTGGTCAGAAATACGGAAGTTGTATAGCGAGGGCAGTGGCAGTGGCGAGAGGTGGCTGGAGGGGGTTGTGGCAGAGAATGCAGATGAACATGAAGAGATGAGGCAGAAAAGTTAGGAACTCACCATAGTGGGCTACGTGTGTATGGTGGTGGGGAATGTCTCAGAACTGGAGGGTTCCGGGGTCTTTTGAGTGAGAACTCCCCCGCCACCACAGAGCTGATTGTTCCAGAACGGGGGTTTATATTCACAGAGATGTTGGAGAGCTGGAGTGGCCCTAAGGTATGCCCGTTCTTGGGGCATCCGGTTTGGGACTGGGACTGAGCTGCATCTAGGGCCAAAGAGATTTAGGAGGAAGGTGTAGAGAAAAGAGAGCAATACCCCAAAAGCTTACTGGATGGAGCAGAATGAATGGGAATCCGGGTGATTTGTCCTTGCACAGCTGTGCCCTGGTATTTCCTGACATCTTTTTTTCTTTTCCCCCCTTTAAATGGTATTTTATTTTCCCATTTACATGTAAAGACCATTTTAAACATTCATTGTTTTATAAAATTTTGAGTTTCAAATTTTCTTCCTCTGTCCTCTGTCCTCTCTCCTTCCTAAGACGGTAAGCAATCTGTCATAGGTCATATATGGGCAGTCATGTAAAATATTTCCATATTGGTCATGCTGTGAAAGAAAACAGACCTCCCCAGACCCCCCCCCCCAAATAAAGTGAAAATAGTATCTTTTGATTTGCATTCAGACTACTTCAGTTCTTTCACTGGATGTGGATAGCATTTTCCATCATAAGTCTTTTGGAATTACCTGACATCCTTTTTCAAAAAATCAATTAAATTTTATTTTCAGGTCTGCATTCTCTCTCTCCCATTTCCCTGTGTACTCTTCTCTCCCCTCCCCCCGTTGAGAAAGCAAGAAAAACAAAAAACAAAATTTGTATAGTCAAACAAAACAAATTTCTGCATTGGCCATATAGAAAAAATATGCCTTAATCTGTACTCTGAATCCATCACCGCTCTGTGGAGGTGGCTAGCATGCTTCATCATGCATCATCTGTAATTGTGGTGGGTCATTGTTTTGATTAAAGTTCCTAAGCCTTTCAAAGTTGTTTGTCTTTACAATATTGTCGAAGTTGTTCTGTGGTATTATCTGCCTGGTTCTGCTCACCTCTCTTATCATTGGTTCATACAAGTTTTCCCAGGTTTCTTTGAAACTCTACCTTTCATTATTTCATATATACCATAACTTGTTCAGCTGTTCCTCAATTGACACACTACCCTTCAATTGCCAACTCTTTGCCATCATAAAAAAGCTATTATTTTATACATGTGGATCTTTTTTCTCTATAATTTCTTCCAGATATAGACCTAGTATTGATATTGCTGGGTCAAAGGGTATGCACAGTTTAATTGCTTTTTGGACATAGTTCCAAATTGTTTTCCAGAATGGCAGAACCAGTTCATATTTCCACCAGCAGTGTATTAATTTAACCTGTTTTCTCACATTCCCTCCAGCAATTTTTGTTTTCCTCTTTTTTTGGTCAATTTTTCCAATCTGATGGATTTGAAGTGGTACCTTAGAATTGTTTGAATTGAAATTTCTTTAATTATTAGTGATTTATGGCATTTTTACATTATGGTTTTTGATAGCTTGGATTTCTTCCTCTAAAAACTACCTATTCATATCCTTTGATGATTTATCAATTAGAGAATAGCTTATTCTTTATAAATTTATTTTTTAGTTTTCAACATTCACTTTCGTAAGATTTTTGAGTTCCAAATTTTTTTCTCCCTCTCCAAGATGGCAAGCAATCTGATACAGGTTATACATGTACAATCATACTGAACATATTTCCACATTAGTCATGTTATTAAAGAAGATTCAGAACAAAAGGGAAAAACCACGAGGAAGAAAAAACAAAGTGAAAATAGAATACTTTGATCTTCAGAGAATGGTTTATTCCTATAATTTTAAATCAGTTCTATACATACCTTAGAAATTAGATCTTTATCAGAAAAAACTTGCTACAAATCCCACCTCCTTCTTTCTTTTTTTTCTGATTTTTTTTTTCTGAGTTGATTTTGCTTATACATAAACTTTTAAATTTCATGTAATCAGAATTGTCCATTTTTTACCTCTTGTGAACCTTTCTTTCTTATTGGGTCATGAACTTGTCCCTCATCCACAGATCTGACTGGTATACTCTTTCACACTTCTCAGATTTGCTTATAATATTACCCTTTATGTAGAAATCATGTATCCATTTGCAACTTATCTTGGTATACAATGTGAGACGTTGGTCTGTGCCTAGTTTCCAGTTTTCCTAAACATTTTTTGTCTAAAAGTCAGATCTTTCCCTAGTAGTCCAGTAGTCTTTGGATTTATTTCTATATATAGAATTGTATACATAATCTCTCACTCATTGACCTTTTTTTTCTTAACCATTACAAGATTGTTTTGATGATCACAGCTTTGTGGTATAGTTTGAAGTTTCATACTACTTTCCCACTCTTTTTCATGAATTCTCTTGATGTTTTTGATTATTTATTCCTCCAGATGAATCTTATTATTTTTTTCCAGTTCCATAAAGTAATCCTTTGGCAGTTGGATTGGTATAGAATGGAATAAATTGATTAATTTTGGTAGTACTGTCATTTTTATTATATTGGTTTGGCTTACGCATTAACAATTACTATTTCTCTCATTTATATTGATCTATCTTTATTTGTGTAAAGAGTGTTTTATAATTGTGCTCATGTAGTTCCTGCATATGTCTTGGCAGGTAGAATCTCAAGTGTTTTATTTTGTCTACAGTTATTTTCTACAGCAAGGTTTTGTGCCTCATTTACTAAACTGCAAATTTTTTTCTTATCTTTAATAGTTTTCATTGGGTTTTTAAAAGCATGTTTTAGCTTCTTATGCTCTTCTAGAAATTCTCATTGGGCTTGTGTCCAATCTGTATTTTCTTTTTCTTTGAGGCTTTGCTTGTAGCTGTTTTCAAGCCATTGTCTTCCTCTGTACTTGTGTCTTGAGCTTCCCTGTCATCATAGTAGCTCTTTACGGTCAGTTTTTTTTTTTTTTTGGCTCATTCTTCCAGCCTACTTCTTGACTTTGAACTTTGTAGTATTAGACTCTGCTGACTTCTGGAGGGGATATCTGGCTTGAGCTTCAGTTTTTTGTTTTTTTTTTTTTTTTAACATCCTGCTCCTTTCACAGCTTAGTCTGGTAATCTTCAAATTTTCAGTGCTTTAAAGTGTTGTGATCTGGGTAGAGGCCTTTCTATTCACTGCCCTCCTGATCTGAGCTCTGCAAGTTAGGTCTATTGGCTTATGATGTATAGTTGAATTTTCAGTAGATTGCTGCTGGACTCAGTCATTGTTAACTGCTGGAAGGTATTACAAGTTCAGAAGGACTGAACTTCTGGTCCCCTTTTAGTCTTGGTTTTCTGTCTTGGTTATTCCATTGCAGGCTTATATTCTGGGCTAAAGGGTTAGAACTGGGTAACTACTCTGCTCCTGGGCTCAGAGTAACATGACTAAGGCCTCACGTTTGCTTGTGACAGCTCTTTTTTATGCCGGATGTGTGGCCCAGCACTGGATAGTAGGCAACAGATCTTCCAGATGGCACCAGCGCTAGTTCTAGTGTCCCCTGGGCCCGTTTTCTGCCTGCCTGCCTCTGCTCTATCTTGGCTCCATTTCCATCCTGGGTGCTGGACTGCTCTATTCACTGTGCTTCTTGCTAGCCCCTGCTCCTGTGTCCACAGACCTCTTCATCTTCATAAGAAGAGGAAAAATGACTCACTGTTAGTTTTTCTTGATTTTCCTGATCAGCATTCAGTCTAGCTCCTTTTCTAGGTTGTTATGGAGGAGGTGTGTTAGTTAAGGCAAAAATATTGACTCATTCTGCCATTTTGACTTCATCTCCTTTAGTTATTTTAACTGTAATTTCTCTCTTGATTGATTTTGTTGGTAACAGATGAGTGGAATGAATGAAAGTCTCTCATTTAAGGAAAAAGATACTTAATATTTTAGCTTCCATAACCCCTGAACTATATCTTTAAGTTTAAGAATTAAACCACCCCTTCCCCTGCTTAAACTTGCACATACACCACACATGTCCACATCCTGCACGCACATAGGGTGAGCATGCCTGTAACAGCTGTCTGTTAGTTTGAGGTTAAGGTGTTAGATTAAGAATCTTTACTTGTTTCAAGAATGTGAGGCCAACTACTCCCCCCCTCCCCACGGATGGGGATAGAGGTCCAGGGGGTTTTTGGAGCTTCTTAGAATTGTTTTTGTAAGGGGGTTTTGGGGGGGACCCTTTAAGGGGTATATAAACTGTCTGCCTTCTGAAACTTGCCTCCCCACCCCAGACCATTCTGGAGTGGGTTGTGCCCAGTACTCGCTGGAGACTTGCAAATAAAGCCTCTGTCTTTACCTTGAGAAACCTCTGATTGTTATTTCATTTTGGGGGATTATTGTCCCACACACAGAGAAATGATTTATGATTCAAGTGGGTTTATTTTCTTTTTAAAAAATTTGTAGTTTACAACACTCAGTTCCACAAGTTTTTGAGTTCCAAATTTTCTCCCTCTTCCTCTCCTCTCCCCTCACCCCCAAGATGGTAAGCAATCCAATATAGGTTCTACATATACCTTCATATTAAACTCATTTACACAATAGACAAGTTGTAAAGAAGAATTATAATCAATGGAATGAACCACGAGAAAGAAGAAACAAAACCAAAAAAGAAGGGAAAAAAAGAGAGCAAACAGTTTGCCTCAATCTGCATTCAGACTCTGTAATTCTTTCTCTGGATGTGGATAGCTTTTTCCATCACTAGTCTTTTGGAGCTGTCCTTGAACCTTGTATTGCTGAGAAGAGCCAAGTCTCTCAGTTAGTCATCACAGATACCATGTGTCTGTAATCGTGTATAATGTTTTCCTGGTACTGCTCCCCTTACTCAGCATCAGATCACGGAAGTCTTTCCAGGTTATTATGAAGTCTGTCTGTATCTCATTTCTTATAGCACAATAGTATTCTATTACATTTATGTACCACAACTTGTTTAGCCATTCCCCAATTGTTGGGTATCCCCTTGATTTCCAGTTTTTTGCCACCACAAAAAGAGCTGCTATAAATATTTTTGTATACAGTGGATTTATTTTCTATCCTGCACCTTTGCTAATGTTGTTAATTATTTCCATTGGTTTTTTAGTTGATTTTCGTCTTCTGTATCATCGTAAAAAAGTGATAATTTTGTTTCTTCTTTGCCTATATGTTTTCCTTTTTATTCTTTTATTGCTACAGCTAGCATTTCTAGCCCTGTATTGAAAAGTAATAGTGATCATGGACAATCTTGCTTTACTTCTGATGCTATTAGAAAGGTCTGTAGTTTATCTGCATTATAGACAGTCCTAGCTCTTGGTTTTAAATTGGTACTACTTAGGATTTTAAGGAAAGCTTTGTTTTTTAACAGGAATGGGGGTTGTATCTTGTCTAAAGTCTTTTCTGCTTCTATTGGTATAATAAGGTTTTTGTATAAGCATATGTTTTTATTACTAGTATGCTCAATTACCTTAATAGTTTTTTTATTGAATGACCTCTGCATTCCTGGTAAAAATCCTGGTCATTGTGTATAATCTTTGTTACATGTTGCTGTAGTCGCATTGCTAATATTTTCTTTAAAATTTTTGTATTGATATTCATTGGGAATCTTGATCTATAGTTTTTCTTCTCTATTTTGACTCTCCCTGGTTTAGTAATCAAGGCTACATTTGTGTCATAGAAGGAAAATTTGGTGGGTCACTTCTTATTTAAAAAAAAACAACCAGTTTATGTGGTGTTGGAATTAATTATTTATGCCGTGTTCAATTTCTTTTTCTAAGATTTTTTTTGTATTTTATCTATTTTCTATCAATTTCTATCTATTATCTATTTCCCGATGTGTTAATCTGGCAATTTGTATTTTTGTAAATGCTCATCGATTTTATTTATATTATCGGTTTTATTGGCACATAGTTGGTCAAAATAATTCCTAACAATTTCTTTTGTATTGTCATTTAATTGTGAATTTACCTACTTAATTTTTGATACTGGCAATGTGGTTAGCTAATGATTTATCTTATTAGCTTAGTGAGGTTTTTTTTTTTCTTATCTTCAGTTTTCTTAATCTCTTATTTTATTTTCTGGATTTTTATTTTGGTCTTTTAATTGGGGGTTTTTAGTTTTTTGGTTTTATATTTTTTTTAAATTTAGGTACATGCTCAAGTCGTTATCTTTTCTTTCTCTCTGTTGTTGTATCTTTGGAGATATACACTTTCCCTAAAGTACTACTTAGGCTATGTCTCAAAAACTTTGGTATGTTTCAGTTTTGTCATCTTTAATGAAATGATTGATGGTTTCTATGATTTGGTTATTTGATTAGATTATTTGACCTACCTATTCTTTAGGATGAAGTCATTAAGTTTCTGATTTATTTTTAATCTTTCCTTCTAGCAACCTGTATTGAGTAGAATTTTCTTTTACATTATGATTTTAAAAACATGTGATGAATATTTCTATTTTTCTGGATTTGTTGGTCAGGAGGTTTTTATGCCCTAGTACATGGTCAGTTTTTGTAAAGGTACCATGCATGGACAGCTGAGAAAAAGATATTCCTTTCTATTTTCTTTCAGCATTATTCAGAGGCCTATCATATCTAACTTTTCTAAAATTCCATCCAGGTCCTTAATTTATTTATTTTTTAAAAATTAAGATTTTTTTATTTTTAGTTTACAACACTCAGTTCCGCATGTTTTTGAGTTCCAGATTTTCTTCCCCTCCCCTACTCCCTCCCCCCAAGACAGGATGGCATGGAATCCCATAGAGATTCACATTAAACTTATTTACACAATAGTCAAGTTGTAAAGAAGAATTATGATCAATGGAATGGAATCATGAGAAAGAAGAAACAAAGCCCCCCAAAAAAGAGAGGAAAAAAACGGAGAGCAAATAGTTTGCCTCAATCTCCATTCAGACTCCATAGTTCTTACTCTGGATGTAGCTAGCTCTCTCCCTCAGGAGTCCTTTGGAGTTTTCTTTGAACCTTGTATTGCTAAGAAGAGCCAAGTCTATCAAAATGAGTCATCACAGAATCACTGTATCTGTGGCTGTGTGCAGTGTTCTCCTGGTTCTGCTCCTGTCACTCCGAATCATATCATGTAGTTCTTTCCAGTTTATTATGAAGTCCGTATCTTCCCCATTTCTTATAGCATGATAGTCTTCTATTACAGTCATATACCACAACTTGTTTAGCCATTCCCCAATTGATAGGTGCACTCTTGATTTCTAATTCTTTGCTACCACAAAGCTGCTATAAATACTTTTGTACATATGGGTCCCCTTTCCCACTTATATGATCTCTTTGGGAAACAGCCTTAGGAGTGGTATTGCTGGGTCAAAGGGTATGCACATTTTTATAGCCCTTTGGACATAGTTCCAAATTGCTTTCCAGAATGGCTGGATCAGTTCACAACTCTACCAACAATGTAACAGTGTTCCAATTTTCCCACATTCTCTCCAGCATTTATCATTTTCCTGTTTTGTCGTGTTAGCCAATCTGACAGGAGAGATGTGGTACCTAAGAGTTATTTTGATTTGCATTTCTCTAATCAATAGTGATTTAGAGCATTTTTTTTCATGTGCTTATAGCTATCTTTAATTTCTTCCTCCTTAATTTATTTTTAATTTGGATTTATCTAGTTCTGAGAGTGGTAAACTCTAGTTCTCCTGCCAGTATAGTGTTACTCTGTTTCTTCCTGATGCTATGCCTTTTAGTACATATATGTTTGCTATTGATATTAATTCATTGTCTATTGTACCTTTCAGCAAAATGTAGTTTTCCTGTTTATCACTTTTAAGTCTATTTTTGTGGTTGCCTTGTCTGAGATCATGGTTGCTATCCCTACTTTTCTTTATATGAAGCATAATACACTCTGCTCTAGCCCCTTCTTTTAACTCTGTATCTTTTCTTTTCAAATGTGTTTACTGTTGGATTTTGGTTCTAATCCATATTGGTATCTTCTTACATTTTATGGGTAAGTCCATCCCATTTATACTCAGAGTCATGATTGTTAATTGTTCATTTTCTCTTATTGCTTTTCCTTCTCTTTATTTCCTGCACCCCCTTTAAAAGTTTGTTTTGCTTCTTACTAATCTCTACCCTTCATATTTCTCACTTTTCTGTAGCCCCTTTCCATCCTGTTTTTCTGTTTGGAGAAATGTATTCCTATGCCCAAATATGTGTGTGTGTGTGTGTGTGTGTGTGTGTGTGTGTGTGTGTATTCCTCTCTTTGATCAGTTCAGGTGAGAGTGAGGTTCATGTTTTGTCCACTGCCTCTGCTTTTTCTCCTTGTTGTATAGATTAATACTTGCATATACTGTTTATGTGAGATAATTTTTACCCATTGTTCCTCTTCTATCCCCTTCCCCCCTTGCATTCCTGTTCTCTATCCTTTCCATTCTTCTTTTAAGATTATCAGAACATAACAGAGCCACTCCCAGCTTTCTGATTTTTAATGATGATTAAAATCTGAAAGCATACAGTTATCTTCCCCATATAAGAAGGTAATTTGTTCTTGTATAGTCTCTTAAGATTGCTCACTTGTGTTTACATTGGTGATGTTTCTTTTGCCTTCTGTCTTTCTTTGTCCATGTTTCTGTGCAGCTCTGGTCTTTTCATCAGGAATGCTTGGAAACCTTTTTCATTAAGTTTACATTTCCCTCTACCCTGCAGGACTATACTTAATTTTGCTTGGTAAGTTATATTTGGCTTACCTCTTTTGCCTTCTGGAATATCATATTCCAAGCTCCCTGTTTTTTTAGAGTGGTGCCTGCTAAATCTAATGTGATCATGATTGTGGCTCCTTAGTACTTGAATTCTTTGTTTCTGGCTGCTTGCAGTGTTTTTTTCTTTAACCTCAGAGTTCTAGAATTTTGGCTGTAATATTACTGGGAGTTTTTAAATTTCTTTCAGGCAACTGGTGGACTCTTTGAATTTCTACTTTGCCCTCTTGTTCTAAGGGATCTGGGCAGTGTTCATTTGTGGTTTCTTGAAATTGATCTCTAGGTCCTTTTTTTGGTCATGGCTTTCAGGTTGTTCAGTGATTCCAATTGATCTCTCACTATTTTTCCAAGTCAGTTTTTGTCTATGAGATACCTTATTTTTTTTTCAGTCTTTTGACTTTGTTTTAATATATCTTTATGTCTCGTGGAGTTATTTGCTTCTATTTGGTCAGTTCTAGTTTTCAGGGAGTCATTTTCTTGGGTAAGGCTTTGTACTTCCTTTTCCAAGCTATAAAAAGTGCTTGAAGGCCGGTCATGTGGCAGGGTCATTAAATATGTACTATTTGGCCCCATTGGACAGAACCTGAAAGTCGCAGAGAGACAGATTTTAAGCTAGAGGCTGGGAAATGCTTTAAAAATAGGGGGATGACAGGGAAAGGAAGAGCAGTTTGACAGATGAATGGTGGAGGACAGATTGGATGGGAGAGAGGTTTGAGACTGGGGGACCACTAACCAGTAGGTTATTGTTGTAGTCCAGGAGTTAGGTGATGAGGTCCTGCATCAGTGTGGTGGCAGCATCAGAGGGGAGAAGGATGAATATTCTAGATATGTTATGAAGGTGGAAATCACAGATCTTTGGCAATTTTTTGCACATGGGTGAGAGAGTGAGGAGTTGAAGATGACACTTAGGTTGTGAATCTGTATAATTGGGAACATGGTGATGCTCTCAGCTGTAATAAAGAAATTTGGGAGGTGGAAAGAATTAGGGAGCAGGCAGAGGGAGAGAAAATGAGTTCAGTTTGGACCATGAAAAGTTTAAGATTTCTATGGGGTGTCCATTTTGACATGCCCAGTAGACAGTTAGAGATAGGAGACTTGGAGGAGGGAGGACAGAGGTTGATTTGCATAAATAAATCTGAGAATCATCTGTATAAAGATGATAGCTGAATTCATGGGAGCTGAAAAGATCACCAGGTGAAATAGTATAGACAGAGAAGAGAAGAGACACACACAGACTAGATCAGGGTTGGGGAACCTTGGTCTCAAGGCCATAAGTGGCTGTCTAGGTTCTTGGGTGTGGCCTTTTGACTGAATCCAAGTTTTACAGAACAAATCCTTTTATTAAGGACATTTGTTCTGTGAAGTCTGGATTTAGTCAAAAAGCAGCACTTGAGGACCTAGAGGGCCAGATGTGGCCTTGAGGACACAGGTTCCCCACCCTTGGACTAGATTGTTGGGTGCCATCCAAAGTTAAAAAGTATGACTTGGATGAATATCCAGCAGTGGATACTGAGGAGCAGTCAGAGAGGAGAACTAGGAGAGAGTGTTGTCACAAAAACCTAGAAAAAAGAGAATATCCAGGAAAAGAGAGTGGTAGTGTCAGAAACTGCAGAGAGGTCAAGAAGGGTGATGATGAATAAGAGGCCATTGCATTGGGCAATTAAGAGATCACTGGTAACTTTGGAGAGAGCTGTTTCAGTGGAATGATGAGGTCAGAAGCCAGACTACAGAGACGAAGAGGAAGGGAAGTAGAGTCATTGATTGTAGAAGACCTTCTCAAGGAATTTGACCAGAAAAGGAAGATGAAAGCTAGTGGGGATAGAGGCATCAGTGAATGGAGGGTTTTTTGAGGAGGAGAGAAACATGGGGCATATTTGTAGGCAATAGTAGACAAGGAGAGCCTAAAGATAAGTGAGAGTGGGGGATGATAGAGGGGATAAATGTGCTGGAGGAAATGGAATGGGATGGGTTCACTTGTGCATGTAGGGACGTTTGCTTTAGCAAGGAGCTCGTTTTTTATGTGAGACAAGGGAGAGAAGAAGGAGAAAGTGGTGGAAAACATTTTAATGATGTTAGAATAGGAGGAGGGCAGAAGAATTTAATGAAATCTTAATGAAAGCTCAGTTTTTTCAGTGGAATAAGAGGCAGTTTTCAGCTGAGTGGGTGGGGGCATGTGAGCCACTGGTATTTTGAAGAGGGATAAAAGGATTTGGAATAGGCGTTGTGGTGATTGTGACTTCCCTCTCTCTCTTTGTTTTCCCCCCAGAGGCAGTCGAGGTTAAGTGACTTGCCCATGGTCACACAGCTAGTAAGTGTCAAGTATCTAAGGCCAGATTTGAACTCACGTTCTCCTGACTCCAGGGCAAGTGCTCTATCTACAGAGCCACCTAGCTGCCCCTTCCTAAGTCTCTTGCTTGGTTAGTATAATAGCTAAATAGACAAATTAGAGTCAGTGGTCAATAAACATTTACCAAGTACTTACTGTGTAAGGCACTATGCGAAACACTGGAGATACAAATACAGTAAAAGAAAGATGGTCCCTGCCCACAAGGAACCTATATTCTAATGGGGGAAGGTGTAACACATAGAGAAGGGAGTTGGAAAAGGTACCCAGCACTAGTCAGAAAAATCCCAAAGTGCAGTCAGGTGACAAATGAGGAGATGCCTGTGCCAAGTTCACTCCTTAAATTGGGGTTTCGGAGTTCATGGCGCCACCCTCCAATATAGAGGGACAGAGGGTAGTGATGGGGTACAGGAGTACCAGGGCTGATGGGATCTGGAAGAATGACAAGGTTTGCTCAAATAATGAGCTTACAGCATGGTAAAGTGCATCAGTTAAGTCCCCGAGGACTGCAGCCAGGTGAGAATGCTGTTTAGAGGCGAGAAAAATGAACCCAACAGCCACAAAGCATAGTCTTCAGTGCACTTCAATCAGCTGGTGGATATGCTTTGTTACTTCTCCATCTAGTGGCTGCTTTATTCCATATTCAAGGTATGTGCGTGACTGTATGGGGAAACAAACCCATCCACAGTAGTTTTAAGTAGGCCACTACTAACTACTAGGAGTCTTTCCTCTTGCATTGGATGTATTGGAATTGGGGAAAAGAGTTCTGGATTTGAAGAAGCGAATTGTTGGGAGGATCCTCAGATGTTACAGAAGCCAACTCATACCTTGCTGAAAATAACCACCTAAAACTTTCTAAACTGGTGGTCCTCTAGCCTCTGCTTGAAGACCTCTAAGGGTTACCTCAGTGATTGAATATTCAACTTTTGAATAATTTAAAAAATTTGATTCCTTTTGTCTTCATGTTACTTTTATCCATTCTCCTTCTACCAAATTGAAAGTCATCCCTGATAAGAAAGAATAAAAAAGAGAGAAAAGACAATTCTATTGTTGTTCATTCTATTTTTTCAATCCCCATATAGTCTCAGATTCCTGCCTGCTCAGGAGAGGAGTCCAGTCCCCCATTACATATGTACTTAGTACAGTAGCACCTGCCAAAATGCTACCGTAGCCTTTGCCTCTTCAGCAGCCTAAGTTATTGAAGGCCCAGAAAAGGAAGTTCCTAACATCAAATCTTACCACTTTTACTACGTGGCTCAACCTCAGAAATGGATGGATTTTTTTTAATGAGTGGCAGTGATACTGAAGAAGGGGCCTTACCATTTCCCCCCTAACCACCCAGGGCCCTTCCATCTGAAACCTCCTTTCTGTGCTGTCTCCCTCATTTGAATATAAGCTCCTTTAGAGTAGGGACTGTCTTTTCTCTTTGTATCACCTTTGCTTATAATTAGCCCAGAGCTTTACATGTGGTGATTGCTTTTTCTTTCACCCAGAATGAGAAAATCTGTGTAAACTTTAGAGCACTGTGTCTATGACAACTATTTTTAAAAAATGTATTGATGTATTTTTATTTTACAAACTCTTTTTCATCTCATGTTTCCATGCTTTGTCTCCTTGTCTCTTTTTCATCTCCAGGGAACTATCTCTTATAATGAAAAAGAAAAAAGTTGCAAAACAAGCAACACATTGAAAACATCCGTGTAATGTCAGCTATTTTTATTCATTCCTTCATTCCTACATTTATTTATTTGTTTATTTTTAATTTTTTTTTATTCCTAAATCATGAACACATTTTGTCTTTATTTTGGTATACGGTGTAAGATATTGGTCTATGCCCGGTTTCTTTTGTGAAATAGTGAATTCTTAGCCCAGAAGCTGGATTCTTTGAGTTTTTATCAAAGAGTAGAAAGCTATAGTCACTGACTACTGCATCTGGTGTACCTAACCGATTCCACTGATCTACCACTATGTTTCTTAGCCAGTACCAAGTAGTTTTGATTAGTAAATATCAGCTATTTTAAAAAAATTATTTATTTGTAGTTTTCAACATTCACTTCCATAAGATTTTGAGTTTTAAATTTCCCCCCCTCTCCCCTCCCCTCTCCTGAAGACAGCATGCAACCTGATATGGGTTCTACATATACATTAATATTAAGCATTTTCACACTAGTCATGTTGTAAAGAAGAATTAGAACCAATGGCAGGAGCCCCAAGAAAGAAGACAAAACAAAACAACCAAAAAAGAGAGCAAATAGTATGCTTCCATCTACATTCAGACTCCAAAGTTCTTTCTCTGGATGTGGCTAGCGTTTTCCATCATGAGTCTTCTGAAATTTTCTTGGATCCTTGTATTGCTGAGAAGAGCTAAGTCTATCAAAGTTAGTCATTGCACAATGTGGCTGTTACTGTGTAAAATGCTCTCCTGGTTCTGCTCACTTCACTCAGCATCAGTTCTATAAGTCTCCAGGTTTTTCTGAAATCTGCCTGCTCATCATTATAGCACAATAGTATTCCATTACATTTATACACCACAACTTGTTCAGCCATTCCCCAATTGATGGACATCCCCTCAATTTCCAATTCTTTGCCACCACAAAAAGAGCTGCTAAATATATTTTTCTACATGTGGGTTCTTTCCCCTTTTTTATGATCTCATTGGGATACAGACCTAGAAGGGGTATTGCTAGGTTCAAAGGGTGTGCATATTTTTATAGCCCTTTGGACATAGTTCCAAATTGCTCTCCAGAATGGTTGGATCAGTTCACAACTCCACCAGCAACGCATCAATGTTCCAATTTTCCCACATGTCCAACATTTATCATTTTCCTGTTTTGTTATGTTAGCCAATTTGGTAGGTGTGATGTGATACCTGGGAGTTGTTTTGATTTGTATTTCTCTAATCAATAGTGATTTAGAGCAATTTATCATATGACTATAGATAGCTTTACTTTCTTCATCTGAAAACTGCCTGTTCATATCCTTTCAATGTCAGCTATTTTTACTGCTATTATCAGAAATCAGGAACCAGTCATTCTTATTTCATAATGACCCTTGAAAAAAGACCATCCCTTAATAACATCTATATTTTAGTTATTTATTATACTATGTTTTGTTTTTTTTTTTGGAGGGGGAAAGGCAAGGCAGTTGGGGTTAAGTGACTTGCCCAGAGTCCCACAGCTAGTAAGTGTGTCAAGTGTCTGAGGCTGGATTTGAATTCAGTTCCTCCTGACTTCAAGGCTGGTGCTCGACTCACTGCACCATCTAACTGCCCCTATTATACTATGTTTTAAGAAAATCTAGGTTCAAATCCTGACTCTGACATTAGTTCTATGACCTTTGGGTAAGTCACTTAACCTCCCAGTGCCTCAGGCAACAACTTGGGACTTCAATAATGTCACTGGCAGATCAGCAGATCATCTCTGCTGCTAAAAGATTAGTGACTGGCTGGCCTACCTCCTGGCTGTTTTCAAACAGCCTCTTCTCTGCATTTTCACATCAGAATTAGGGCTGGTTTTTTTCCTTCTCAGCTCTATCCTGGTTTTCCTGGTTTTGTTCAAGTCTCAGTTAATTCCTTCTGTGAAGAGCCTGTCCCTTTGCTAGTTAATTCTAGTGCCTTCCCTGCGAGATAATTTCTAATTCATCCTGTATATATCTTGCTTGTACTTAGTTGTTTGCATGTTTTCTCTCCCATTAGGTTATAAACTCCATGAGGGCAGGGACTTTTTTTTTAATATCTCCAGTGCTTAGTACAGTGTCTGGCACACGTTATTCAGTCTGTTCCAAGTCTTGGTGACCTCCTGGACCATAGTGTCCGTGGAGTTTTCTTGGCAAAGATACTGGAGTTGATGGGGTGATGGGACCTGGACCTCTAAAAGGAAAAAGACCATGTTTTTGAAAGCAACTCAGTCTCTGAATTTTGCCATACATTTCAGTAGTCACCCCAGACTACTTACAACTCTTTAATCCTATCCAGATCCTTTTACTGTCGTTTTTGTATGTAATTATAAGTCTCATCCCCGTTAAGTTTCAGATTCCCTAAGAATCTTGCCTACCCTATCGGCCTTACAACAAACCTTGCTACTTGGACTGGAAGAGGGTTTGAGTTTGACTTCATTCTAGGGGGATGCTGCCCTGTACCCTGACATTTAGGGGTTCCCAGCAACCCCAAACTACATCAGAGTGGTTTGCCATTTCCTTCTCCAGTGGATTAAGGCAAACAGAGGTTAAGTGATTTTCCCAGGATGATAGCAGCTGATAAGTATCTGAGGCTGCATTTCAACTTAGGTCTTCCTGACTCCAGGCCCAGCTGGAGCCATTTAACTGCCTTCTACCTGGCATATAGTAATCCATTAATAAGTGCTTGTTGGCTTTTTGACTTAGAGGGAATTCCCTACTAGGAAGAGAAGGAAAGGAAGAGGTATTTATTAACCATCTACTACTGTATTTCCCCATGTATAAGATGCACCCCTTTTTGAAAAATTTGTGGTCTAAAAGCTGGGTGCGTCTTATACAGTGGTTGTAGATTTTTTTTACTTGCATTTCCTGCTTTTTCGCACTTGTTGTCTTTGTACTCATTGTTTCGCATTTGTTACCGGTATGTTAGGTTATGTTTTGCCATGTTCTGCCCAGAAATGGCTCAGAAAAGATTTTCATACAGTGCTGAATTCAAGTTAAAAGTGATCCAGTTTGCAAAAGTGAATGGAAACTGTGCTGCTGAACATAAGTTTGGTCTTCCTCTAACTGAGAAAACAACCCGAGACTGGCTTCGGGAAGAAGAAACCCTACTGAAAACACGAGGGCAGAAGAAGGCCATGAGAGGCAAGTCAGCAAAATGGCCTGATTTAGAGAGGAAATTGAAAATATGGATTGAAGAGCAAAGGGCAATTGGAACTCCTGTGTCCACAAAGATGGTTCACCATGAGGCAAGAAGAATTGCTGATGAAAAAGAAGTTACTGATTTCAAAGGAAGACACAATTGGTGCTTCAGGTTCATGAAACGGAATGGATTAAGCATGTGTACACGCACCAGACTTGCCCAAAAGATGCCTGAAAGCTATAAGCAGATGAATAAAACTTAAGTTCAATAACTTTATGTAATACATTTTTTTTTTCAAATTTCGGGCCCCAAAATTAAGGTGTGTCTTCTACATAGGGAAATATGGTATGTTCTAGGTATATCTCATGTAATCCTTTCGGGGAATTCTTTTGACCTTTTGGAAAAGGCATATCCCCAAACCAGCAAGCTAGAGTCTGATGACTGTGGGTCCAAGATAGGAGGCTAAAGTGAAAGGAAAATAAAATTTGAAGTATACTGAGGAAGACAGCTTGGGCTAGGAGCGGCTTAAATTGCTCAAGAGTCCGGTTGGGGATTTAATAGCTTCTTAATTGGGGGCTAAATGGAATTAGGGAGGACCTTGGGGAATCAGGAGTTGCCAAAGATCAGGTTTGTTCCAGTGAGATAATGTTTCTTTTGTAGGTCATCTTATCAGAATCCCCTATATTGGCATGCAATCTGTAAGATAGTGGAGGCTTCCTTCAGATAGAATCCTCCAGGTCACACAAGTTTATCCAACTTGAGGGCTTGGGACTGCTTTTGTCTTTCTTTGTTCCCCCAGGGCCTGGTACTGCACAAATGCTTGATAAATGTCAGTTGACTTGATGACTTAGAGAGAATTTCCCCCTAGGAAGGAGAGGAAGGGAAGGCAAGAGAACTAGGAGTATCACAAAAACTCTGGGAAGTGGGTGCTATTATAGTCTCCTTTTTACAGTTAAGGAAATTGAGGCAGACAGGCGTTAAGTGCTTGCTCAGTCGCACAGTATTTGAACCTCAGAACTTACTGATTCCCAGTCCATCTCTGTCCGCTGGGACACCCAGCTGCTTTGGAAGAAATCATGAATCCATTGGGAAAGGGCCCTTGGAGATGACACAGTCCAACCCCCCTTCCCTGTTTTATGGATGAGGAAATTGAAAAGGGAAATATCTTGCCGTTATTACAAAGTTAGTCTAGACCACATGGCCTTGATTAGAGAACCCAGGTTCCCCTACTTCAGAGAGCAAAGCACAGAAGGAAAAAACCATGGCAGGCAAAGCGATTTATTTTCTGCAGGCAGTTTGGACAGGCGATCTCAATGATTGCCAGACTACCTCATTAGGAATAATTTGAAAACTATAACAAAATGCTTTATGCTTTGTCAAAGATGTGTCCCACAGATGCATAATCCCCGAATATATCATTTGAGTTTGCTGTGAAGTGTCTGAGAGCTACTGTACTGTCTTAGGGTGGGCTGCTCAAGTTCCTTCGTATCCAACAACTCATATGAATACCCTCCCACCTATCCTTTCCCTTTAGCATTTATACAGGGTGTTCCTCAAGTTTGGACACATAGGCAAAAATGCATATTTTCAAGAAATGAAATGAATGAAATTTTCAACATTTTATTTAATTGGAATATTAACAGATAACATCTTCAATATGATTTCCATCATTTGTGATGCAAAGGTTGATGCGCTTTGCAAGATTCACGTGAACTCGATGCAGTAACTCCACATTGCTGTCAATTTTAGCACATTCACTCTTTATGTGTTCAATCGAATATGTTGCATCTGTGATTTTCACTGAGTACACCTTCTCCTTTAGCATACCCCAGAAAAAGAAGTCACTGAACAACACAGAGTCTTCGGTGAAACGGTTAGTGAGATGTTAATGAGATTTCCTGTGTGTCCAGACTTGAGGGACACCCTGTAGATCTCCTCATAGGTGCCAGGCATTGTGTTAACTCAGCATTTTTACAATATCTCATTTGATCTTCATAAACAACCATTCAAGGAGCGTGTTGTCATCCCCATTTTAAAGATGAAGAAATTGAGGCAAACAGGTTAAAGACTTGCCCAAGGTCACAAGATTTGAACTCGTTTTTCTGACTCCAGACCCATTGCTGTTCTCTACTTGGCAACCTAGCAACCTTTAAATAAATATTAAGGGCTTACTCTGCTTCCACTAAGAAAACAAATTCTGGAGCTGGTTCTCACGTGCCTCGGTGGAGAGGGTTTCTTCATTATGAATTCTCTTTCTCAATGAAATCATAGGTTCACTTCAAAAACTTAGTGCAGGGTACTGTGGGGTGCTTTTTTGTGGGGCAGATCTCTAGAATAAAAGCTGATGAGTGTTTGCCAAAGGGATTTGATCTTTTACCAGGAAAATCCCTATCACTCCTGTTAAGTATCTTTCTCTCTTATAAAATTTTTTTTCTTTTGTCAAATGTATGTAATTATGGTTTTAGAATCTCTCAGTAGGGAATTGTAGCTTGGTAGCCCAGTGGATAAATCATCCAGCCAGGAGTCACGAAGACCTAATTTGAAATATGGTCTCAGACATTTAGTAGATGTGTGATCCTGGGCAAGTCACTCAGCCCCCTTTGCCTCAATTTCTTCATTTGTAGAATGAGCCCAAAAAGGAAGTGGCAAATCACTCCAGTACCTTTGCCAAGAAAACCCCAAATAGAGTCACAAAAAGGATTGAACAACAACCAGCATGGTTTACTAGAACATTTGGGAAACTTGAGTAAGAGCAATTCAGTAATCTTAACTCGCCTGACTTACTGGGGCTCATCATTTAATCAAAAACTTCAGCCTGAACTGGGACCAATTATTGGTGAAATTCCAGCAAGAATGTGATGCCTTCTAATTAACATCTATAATTAATCTATGGCAGATTTCTTTTTAAGAGGGAACATTCTATTTCTAAGAAAGTGCATGAAGGCCTTTCATTTTGAATTCATACTTTTTCAGGTTGGTTACAAATTTGAACTACAATTAATACAGCCTGCCTACTTAAAAGTACAGCAGCAGCAACAAAAACCAGACCTTATTTGCGTTCTGCCCAATTGGCCGGAGATAGACCTTCTGTTTTATCGACAGGAATACTGTGTATTAGATGGGGAAAGTGATCTATGAAAGGATCATAGCGTTGTATGGAAGGGACCCTGGAGCTTCATCTAGTTCAACTGCTTTACAGATGAGGAAACTGAGTCTCTGAGAAGTGAAGGGGCTTGCCTTGGGTTAGGCAGATAGTTAAGAGCCGAAGAGATTATAATAGAACCCGGATCTTCTGCCTCCTCACCAGTAGCACTCAGATACTGTTAGGCAGGACATAGTTCCATCAAACCGTCAATGAATTGGACTTCATTGTGATGAGGGTTTGGGGTGAGGGGTGCTCGACACCCCAAAGTACCAACACACCGGGTCCTGCCGAAAGAATTCGACTCAAGCTTTCTCAGCCAAGGGAAAAGATAAAGCTTATTAAGAGTTAGCCAAATAGGCCTGCCCCAAGAGATCCCACCCCTTGTGAGGCCTGTAAGGAAAGCAGGCCAGATCAATCTGAGCTAGATTGGATCTGACCAACCTCATGGAGGCAAGATGGAGATTATATACACAAAGATTGTGGGAAGGATTGAGGGGTGGTCTGGGGTGACCAGAGGAGGGGTCTAGGGTAACAGAGCTAGGGTATAGATATTTTGATCAGGATTAAAGATGGGAAAGAGGATTAAGGGTGGGAAGCAGCTGGACAATAGAGGGCTGGGCAAGGTAGGCCTTTGGGCCTAATGGTTATAGCCTCAGGCCAAGGTCAGGTCTAGTGGGAGGATCAAGGTAGGCCATTGGGCCTAATGGTTATAGTCTCAGGCCAAGGCCAGATCAAGTGGGAAGATTCAAGGAGAGTTCAAGGGTTCAAGGGGTTCCCAGAGACTGTGCCCTCATCATTCCCCCCTCAAACAAATGGGACCCAAATTCTTTTGGGGTCAGGGATGAAGGTCTCAGCTTCTGAAATTGCTTCCTGCTGGCAAGGGGCGTAGAGTTTGTCCCTGCCTGGGTGGGTCCTGGTCTGAGCAGTCATCTGGAAGTTGATGGCTTGGAGCCTGGAGGAGATAAACTTGGCAAAGAGATTAAGCAAACAAGCAGCAAACAGGCAGTAAAGGAGTATTGAGAAAAGACAATTTCCCCAGAGGGAATTAAAGATGACTATTTCATACCTAGCTCCCCTAACCACTTGTTCTGTGTACCACACTGCTTCGGGGTTCATGAGTGTGTAGCACATCCAAATTAGATTGGGGGTATCTAAGAGCAAGGTTTGATGTTTGGTGAGCCTGTGGTTAGCCAGGTACTGGTGGCCCTCTGCTTCCAGGGTACTCTGGCAAGTCAGAGCTTCTAGGGGCTGGTCTGCTAGAGGCTTAGAAGTTTCCTCAATTGGAATGGCTTTGGCAGCCAGAGAATCTAATTGTTTTGGAAAACAGGGGTCAGATCCTAAGGACTGGGTTAGGATTCCCAAAGCCTGTCCTCTCCTTCCATCGACATACTGAGTGAAGGGTTTTTCTAATTTAGGTAAAGCTAAGGCTGGAGTGGTGGTCACTTTTTTCCAAACCTCAAAAACTTTAGCCTGGTAGGGGCCCCATTCTACAGGGAGCAAGTCAGGGCCTTGAGTGGAGTCACAAAGAGGTTTAGCAATGAGACCAAAATTAGGGATCCAGAATCTACAAAATCTAGCCATGCCTAGAAAAGTTTGGAGTTGCTTAATGGGCCGTATTGTCCTCTTCTTTTCCGAGGTTAAGGATTGAAAGGTAGGCATTAGTTCGTGGCCCAGATACTTTACAGATTGGCATGCTATCTGGACTTTGTTCAAGGAGGCCCTATAGCCTCGAGTAACTAAGAAGTTCAGGGTTTCTGGGGCCACAGCCAAAGAAGCCTTCCAGGTGGGGCTACAATTAAGAATATCATCCACATACTGAATTAAGCTACTGTCAGTTAATTTCAGGTCCCTTAAATCTTTTCCCAAAGCCTGGCCAAATAAATGAGGGCTATCTCGGAAACCTTGGGGCAAAACTGTACATATTAGCTGACATGAACTTGATTCCCCTAGAAGTATCCATTCAAGGACAAAAATAAATTGTGAGTCTGTATGCCAAGGTATACAGAAAAAGGCGTCTTTGAGGTCCAGGGTGGAAAACCATTGGGTACCCCAATATGGGTTGTGGCAATGCAGAGCAATAACAGCTTCATTAACAGCCGTGAGATCTAGAACCATTCTGTATTCTCCATTAGGCTTCCTTGTGGGAAGGATTGGAATGTTGCAAGGAGATTGACAAGGGACAAGGATTTTATGCGTAAGGGGTCTTTCAATTAATGGTTGCAGTCCCTCCAAGGCCTTGGGCTTAATTGGATATTGACAGCAATTGGGGAACACATTAGACTCTCTGAGGCAACTAGGGACAGGGGTGGCCTGAGCAGCTTTGCCAGGAATTCTCTGATCCCAAACAACTGGCTTGACTGTCTCCCACACTTCTGGGGGAGGTCTGGTGAGCAGAGGGAAAAGAGACCTGCAAGGTTTAACTAGAGAAAATTGGCTCCCCAATTTCACTATCAGGTCCCTTCCCAACAATGGGGCAGGGCCAGAGAAGGAGTGTTCAAACAACAGATCCTTGATGCCCATGACCCGATGGGTCAAGGGGCATGTAGGGCCAGAGCAACTAGTTAAAACAAGAGAACATAGCCGTGATAAAGTGGGTAACCTTACCTTCAGCCTCAATTTCGCCCAGGGCTCTGCGAGAGAGGTGGAGAAAGTGGGAGCACTGCCAAGTGCCAGGCTTTCCCCTCCTTCCAAGTCTTGAGAAGACTGGAGGACAGGGTACTGGGAGGAGGCTCTACCACTTTTCCAACCTCGGGGACAATCCTTCCTCCAATGTTCCTCCTGGTTACATGCTGGGCAGAGTCCTGGAGGCGTGGATCCTGGGGGCTTCCTCCAGGGGGGCACCCTAGAGGGGCACTCCTTGGACCAGTGACCCTCCTTGTGGCATCGAAGGCAGGTTTCCCCACTGCCCAAGCCAATGGGCTTTCAAGGGGACTCCCTGGAGGGGCGCTCCTTGGGTCTTTTCCTGGCCATGGCAGCAGCCAAGAATAGAGCATGTTCTCTGTCTCTAGCCCTTTTCCTGCTTTTTCTTTCCTCTGCTGCAACCAGGTCTCTATTGTTGAAAACTCCAAAGGCCGTCTCCAGCAATTGGACCTGAGGTGTTTGGGGTCCCGTTGCCAATTTCTGCAGTTTCCTCCTAATATCTGGGGCAGACTGATTAATGAAATACATGCTAAGGATTGCTGCCCCTTCACATTGTAGGGACAGATCCCTAAAATCCTCAGTAAACTTAGTGGGGTCTTCTGAGTATCTCCCCAGCTTCTCCTTAACCTGAATGATCTCTGAAATGGAGAATGGAACGTGTACCCTGATCGTCCCCGTAGAGGAAGCAGGCACTTTCCTCAGGGAAAAAAGCCTTGAAGTTGCTGTGGAGACTGAGGCTTGGGGAGGGATATAGGAAGTCCCACTTCTTGTGAGGTAGGGACTGGGCAGTGCTGGCTGAACTAAATTGGACTGCAAGGCCAGGGGATCAGGCTGACAAGGGAGAAAATCAGTTGATACCTGAGGAGGGATAGAGGTCAGAGGGGAAGATACCCCAGAGACCCAAGTGGGTGCTACCTCAGAGAGAGGGGCTAGGGGAGGAGATATTGCTGTGGGGGCAGGGCCCGAGGCTGGAACCTGAGTAGGGATTGCCTTGGGGGTAGGGCCCATGGTGATAGATATTGCAGGGCCTGCAGTGGAGGCAGGCCATGAGGCCAAAACCTGAGTAGGGGTCCCTTCAGCTGGAAATTCCTTCCTCCTTAGTAAAGGAGAAGTTAGGAGTAATTGTCGGGAGACAAACAAAATAAAACAAGAAAACAAAATATACAAAAGGTACCTGAAATTTTCCCAAATTCCCAGCGCCGAAACAATTGAAAGGATCTGGCACATGCTTCTGGATGGGGCATCCGTCCATGTCCTTCATGCCTCAGAAGCCATGCTTAGGTTCATGGTTTCCGACATGACCACTGGACCTAGAACCACCTGATAGCGTCAGGATGAACAGGACAGGCTCCTAGCTGTCCGACCCACTGGGACCACTGGACCGAGAACCACCTGATAGCGTCAGGCTGAACGGGACAGGTTCCTAGCTGTCCGACCCACTGGGACCTACTGAGGTCAGGCCTGAGAAGCACATCCAAAATGCTTGGAGAGCGAGGAGGGGGATTGGGAGAGGGGGAGGGTCACATACCTTCAGTCTTGGCTGGAGAAGAACTTGAGATTAGCAGTTCTTCCTGGTTTAGGGAACCATAAATGATGAGGGTTTGGGGTGAGGGGTGCTCGACACCCCAAAGTACCAACACACTGGGTCCTGTCGAAAGAATTCGACTCAAGCTTTCTCAGCCAAGGGAAAAGATAAAGTTTATTAAGAGTTAGCCAAATAGGCCTGCCCCAAGAGATCCCACCCCTTGCGATGCCTGTAAGGAAAGTGGGCCAGATCAATCTGAGCTAGATTGGATCTGACCAACCTCATGGAGGCAAGATGGAGATTATATACACAAAGATTGTGGGAGGGATTGAGGGGTGGTCTGGGGTGACCAGAGGAGGGGTCTAGGGTAACAGAGCTAGGGTATAGATATTTTGATCAGGATTAAAGATGGGAAAGAGGATTAAGGGTGGGAAGCAGCTGGACAATAGAGGGCTGGGCAAGGTAGGCCTTTGGGCCTAATGGTTATAGCCTCAGGCCAAGGCCAGATCAAGTGGGAAGATTCAAGGAGAGTTCAAGGGTTCAAGGGGTTCCCGGAGACTGTACCCTCGTCAATTGGACTCATCACAAAACCCCCATATTGTTAAGATGTCAATGAACAGTAAGGACTAAATCAATATAAGAAATCTTTCCGGGTCTCTGATGAAACTGCCCCTCCCCTTAAGAATCCAAAGGAGTTATGTTTGTACGAGCAGGGCTTTTTGTGGAGGTGAATTCCATCAATTTATTACAAGTCAATAATTAGAATTCAGAGAGAAGCTAATAGTAGTAAGGACGGAATCCATCAATTAATCATTTATCAAGAGATTATTATTTCACGGTGGAGTTCTGGAGTTACAAAGAGGAAAAGAAACCATTTCCTTCACGGAGCTTGCCTCCATAAGTGCGTCCAGATTTTACAGGTAAGGAAATTGAGGCCCAGAGCAGTGAAGTATAATTCTACACTGGTAGACAGCAACCTGGCCAGGAAAGGCTGTGTAGAGTTCAGGAGGGCCTAATTGAAAACGTCATCTTAGATCGGGGAGGGGAGGGGATTTCGGCGAGCAGATTTTTGGTTTCACTTTCATCTCCTGACATATGCCACCTGTGGTCAGCGAAGGCCCCTCTGCCTGCTGGTGTGACAAGCTCTGAGCTTGGCTTTGAGATCTAACAGCTTCCAGGCTTTCCTAGGCTCGGAGGTCCCCCACCTAAACCCCGTAGGTCCCCTCCAACCCCCCCGGAACGTTCCCCTTTGGCGCGCTTTGCAGCCAGAGGGACCGCAGGCAGAAAGCGCGGCCCGGCCGCCGAGCTCATTGTTCCCGGGGCCAGGGAAGCGCGCTCAGAAGCTGGGTCAGGCCGTGGAACGCCAAGTATCCATTTGTGTCTTTTGGCGCATCTCCTGGCGGCTGCGGCGGCCAATGAGCGGGGCGGGCGTGCGGCCGGGGGTGGGGCTTGGAGGGTCGTATAAGAGGGGCTGGCAGGCGCCCCGGGCCGGCGCGGACAGGCTGCAGCGGCGGGTCTTCCCGTCCTTGTTGTTCTAACCCTAAATGCGCTCTGGTTGAAGCGGCTCCTCCTCGGTCACCGCTCGCTGTTTTTGTGGCTGGCTTTCTGCGGGCAGGAGGAGCCGGGAGCGGAGCCGGAGGCGGGAGCAAAAAACGTCAGCCGAGGCCGGGCGGCCCCGCTCGTGGCCCGTCCGCCCCGTCCGGGCCCAGCCCCGGCCCGAACCCCCTGGGGACGCCTCCCGCGTGGCCTGCGCTCGCCCGTGGAGCCCCGGGTGCCCACAAGCATAGGCGGCGGCCGTCTCGGGGCCCCTGCGTGCGGGGGCGCCCACTGCGGCCGCCAAGAGTTCGGCTCTGTCAGCCTTGGGGCGCGCGTGGGTGCGTGGGCGAGCCCCAAGGCCGGGCGGGGGGCGGGGGCTACAGGGAGAGTAACCGTGAGCGGCGCCCAGACTTTAGGGCGCTCCCTGGAGCCATGGGAGCTGCCCCCGGGCACGGCTCAGACACCCACCTCGGAGGGAGGAAACGCCGCAGTGAGCCCTCTCCCGTCTTTTGCTAGGAAGTGGGGTAGAGGGGCCCAGTCTTCCAGCTCGTTGGGGGTGTGGGTCGGGCCTATTGCAGTTTTAGAGGTTTGGAAACCCACCCGTGCAAGATGCACACACCTCATTTTTGTCTTAAATTCATGGGGGATTTTTAAGCTCTGGAGGGTCCTAAGGTGTGGGGAAGGGAGGTGAGGCGGGGGTACCATCTTCGAGCCAGGAGGGAGGGGATCAGAAACTACCACTAGGCTAGAGATGGGGAGATTTGGAGAACTGGAGGATGTTTGTGGATGGAGGGTCCCCTTTGTTCTGCGTCCGTAAATTGGAGTGGAGGATTGGAGGGTTTTTAGTTGTTAGATGGACCGCCATATTTAGCGAGAGACATCAAATGCTTATCAGACATTGTCTTAGGTGTGCCGGGTACTGTGTTGGGATAGGCCAGAAAGAAACAGCCTGCTCTCCAAGAAGCTTACTTTCTATGGAGAGGCGAGATGCGGGTTGGGGTAGGTATTTATATGTATTTTTGGGAACGTTGCCCTAGCAACTGGTGGGAATTTCGGAGGCTCATAAGAGCCCAGCTTTAATGGCAACTAGGGATTCCAAAGGCCAGAACTGAGGAGGGAGCTGAGCCCATCCTTGGAAAAGTATGATGGGGGGATGAAGCAAATAAAGTGTGAAAAACAACAGAAAGGCCAGTTCTTCTGCACCAAAGAGTGATGGAGAGGAGAGTATGCAACCTCTATCAAGGTCATTTGGGGGGTGCCAGGTGGGGAGGGGTTTTCAGTGGCATACAGGAGCTTGTTTTTGATTCCAGAGGTAATAGGGAGTCACTGGAATTTATTGAGGTGAGGTCAGCATTGTGTTTAGGGAAATATTTTGGCAGTTGTGGAAGATGAGTTGGAGAAATTTAGAAGACTATTGAATTCCTCCCAGAGAGTGGATCTGAGACTGAGTTAGGGTAATGGAGAGGAGGGGTCTGATTGGAGAGGTGGTAAGTCAGTTCAATAAGATTTAGTACCAATTGTGTATGCCACACCTAGCTGAACCCTGAAAATACAAAAAGGCTGAAGACTGGCTTAAACCCAAGGAGCTCACCTCATGGGGGAGACATCTAATAAACTGTATACAGGATAAATAAGAAATAATTAATAGAGGGAAGGCCCAGGAATCAAGGAGGGTTGGGGAAGGCTTCCTGTAGAAGGTGGGATTTTAGTTGGGGTATAAAGGGAGCCAGGGAAAGCTGTAGGCAGGGTTGAGGAGAGGGAGCATTCCAGTCTTGGGAGATAGGGAAAATGCCTGGAGCTGAGAGATGGAGTGTTCAGTGGCACTGAATCAAAGAACAGAGGGCAGGAGAAGACTGGAAAGGTAGGAGGGCTAGTTCTTGAAGGGCTTTGAATGCTAAACAGAATTTTTTATTGGCCCCTGGAGGTAATAGGGAGCCACCAATTTGCTAGGTGGGTAATGACATGATTGGACATTAGAAAACTCACTTTAGTGACTGAATGGAGGATGAAGTGGAGTGGGGGAGAGAGGTAAGGCAGGCAGAGACACCAGGAGCCCATTGTAGTCATAAAGGTGTGAGGTGATAAGGGTCTGTACCAGGGTAGGGCCCATGTTTAGGGAGGGAAGGGCATGAATCGGAGAGTCTATGCAGCAAAGGTGAAATTAACAGGCCTTGGCAACAGGTTGAAGATGTTCGATGAGAGTGAGGTGGCCAGGATTTGTTTCAAGTCTGGAGGCAAAGGATAGTGTCTGTGTGGTGTCCTGCCCCCCCCCCCCCCCCCCCCCCCAGGCAGGGAGGAAAGATGATGAGTTGTTTTTAAGACATTGAGTTTTAGGTGTCTACTGATCATCCAAGTTGGAGATGTCTGAAAGGCAGTTGGATATATGAGGTTTGGGGCAGGAAAGGTAGGTTTGAGTTTAGAGTTTAGGTTATGGTAATTAAGGGGTAATTAGAGATGTTGGATATGGGTAATTAAATCCATGGGATCTGATGAGATCTTCAAGTGAGGTAGCTTACAGGGTGAAGAGAAGAGGGCCAGGGCAGAGCCCCAAGGGACACCTTGGGTGAGAAGGAGCCATCTGGGGGGAGGATTCAGCAAAGCAGACTGGGAGGGAACAGAGAGCGGAGAGACAGTGTCTTGAAAACCTTGAGAGGAGGGGGTGGTCAACAGTGCTACAGGCAGCAGGGAGATTAAGGAGAATAGGGATTGACAAAAGGCCATGGATTTGGGTCTCTTTTGACTCCGCATCTTTTGGAAACTTCCTGTATCTGTTGGATGAGGGAAAATGAAGAATGGAGCTTAAATGTGCCCGGAAGCTTGCTACTTGGGAGTGTCATGGTGTAGAAATGGAGAAGTTTAGAGAGGGATAGGTTAGAGGGGGAGTGTTGAGTCTTTAGAATGCTTGAGTGGGTAGAAGGGAGGGGGGCAGGCTTAGATCTGGAGAGTGGAGAGTTAGGAAATTACTTCAGGTTATATGTAGGTAGAGGGAAAATCATGGGAGGTGGTGTTCCATGAGCTGGATCTGGTGGTATGAGTGTGTGCACACATGTGGTCTCAGCATAAGCACTGAGTTGGAGAGGCCTTGAGGTATTGGTGCTTGAAGAGACACTGGGAAGGCTGCATTTGGGGCTGGGGGCTTTGGGGTAAGAGGAAAGGATAATCTCAGAAAACTTCATTGATGGAAAAGAAAATTGGGTTGATGGGGTTACCTTGTAGGTCTTGACCTGCTGCTTCTGACTTCTATTCTATTTGCCTGGTTGGATACGAGTCCCTTGATAGATTGGTTTTCTTTACACTGTACTTGGCTCATTTCAGACCTTGAAGTCTCATGTCTTCAGTGTTCCAAGGGCATGATATCCTTAAACTGATGAGAATCACCTCATTCTCTCCCCTCATTAAATGATCTAATTAACTGGGCTGGACTCAGAACAATACAACTCAGGAGGTGTGAGTATGGTATGTCAGTGGCTGGTACTGGTTTCAACATTTTTTTGCCTTTCTTACCTGGACATTGACCTTAAAGCAGGCTTCCTTTACCTTTTCTGTCATGCACCCTTTTGGAAGCCTGGTGAAGTCTCCCATCCCTGCTCCAAATAATGTTGATGAATTAATATATGTAAAATGCTTTGCAAACCTTAAAATTCCTTATAAGTGCTAGTTATAGTTACATGCATAAAGTAAAACACAGAGGCTTACAAAGGAAATTAATTATATTTAAATAGTTGTCAAAAATACTTAAAGACATTCTGGGATCCCAGGTGAAGCAGAACCCCATTCTAAAGTATGAAAGATCAGAAATGATGAGACTAAAGGTGCTGAACCTCAGTTTACAAACCTGTGAAATGAGTGGGTGGGCCCTCTTTCTTCCTCTGTACTTGATTTCATCAGCTCCCACAGATTTAATTTCTATATGCTGATGATTCTCAAGTCTGCCTTTCCTACCCCTGTTTCTGCTTATCTCCAACTGCTTTTTAGACATCTTGAATTGAATGTCCAGTAGATGTTTTAAACTCAATATGTCAAAAAAGAACTCAGTTATCTTTCCCCCTAAACTCTGGATAGTCTGCTGCCGCAAGTTGCTCTCCACTAATCCATTCTCCATTTGTAAAAGTGATTTTCTTAAAGTTTGATCATGCCATTCATTCCACTGCTCAGTAAACTCCAGTGGCTTCCTGTTTCCTCTAGGTGCAAATAAAAAAAAATGTTCCATTTGACATTCAAAGCCCTCCATAAACAAGCCCTCTTCTACCTTTTTCAGTTGGCTTATACTTTTCTCAACACATACTCTTCAGTCCAGTGACACTGACTTCCTTGCTGTTCTTGGAACAAGACATTCCATTTCTTGGCTCTGGTCGTTTTCTCTGGCTAATCCTCAGGCCTGGAACCTTCTCGCTGTGCTCCAACTACTGCCTTCCCTGGCTTCCTTTAAGTCTCAGCTAAAATCTTGCCTACAGGAAACGGTCCCCAAACCTTCCAATGCCTTCCTCTGTTAATTATTTTCTACTTATCCCGAATATAGCTTGCTTTGTATATTTTTGTGTGCATGTCCTCTCCCCCATTAGACTGTAAGCTTCTTAAGGGCGGGGACTATCTGCCTCTTTTTGTATTCTCGTGCTTTGTACTTGTTGTCCAGTCTTGTCTGACTCCGACCCTGTGGACCATACCTTGCTGTTTCTTTCTTCAGTGGATTAAGGCAAACGCAAGATAAGTCACTTGCCCAGAACCACACAGCTAGTGCGTGTTTAAAGCCCAGAAGGAAACTCAGGTCTCCATGGAGATGAGGATGTGCTGCTTAGGCACATGGGGATAGCCAGGAAGGTAGAGTCAGGAGTCAGTTAACCAATAGCATTTAGTGTCAACTAAATTAGTATTTGCCACCAGAGAGGTGTTACATTCATAGGGTCTCAAGGTCACCAAGAGATTGTAGAGTAAGAACAGGAAGTAGAAGGGGACCTAGGATCGAGCCTGGGGGTAGACAGTTGTGAAAGTCCAGATAGCTTTAAATTTGAGCAAAACTTGAAGAGCACTGGCCAGCGTGGGTAGTGATTTCAGAAACCTGTAATGGAACGGGAAATGGCCAAAGTGTAGGTAGGACTGTGTGCACAATTGGTGAAAATCTGAAAACTTTAGGGATGAGGCATTGTCTGGATCCACTTAGTTCTGTATGGGGTTGTATGTTATGTTAGAACAAAAGAGAAACTGTAAAAGACGACAGGGAAGAAATAATAGTTATGTCCAAATTTTTGAAGGTCTTTACGTGGAAAAGGGATCAGACTTTTGTTTTTGGCCTTTGGGAGCAGTGGGTGGAAAGAAGTTAGAATTATTCTTGATGAAGAAAAAGTTCTTAACAATTATAACTACCCAAAAGTGGAATGCACTTACTGCCTTAGAAAGTGGTAAGCTCACCCTTGTTAGAGGCCTCCACACAGACACTGGATGACTGCTTGTCAGGTATCTTATAGTGGGAATTCCTTTCTGGGTATGGGTAAGGTTAGAGGCTAGGTGGCTCAGTGGATAGAGTGACTTGTCTGGAGTCCGGAAGACCTGAGTTCAAATATGGCCTCAGACAATAGCCTTGTGACCCTGAACAAGTCACTTAGCCCTCTTTGCCTCAGTTTCCTCATCTGTAAAATGAGCTGGAGAAGGAAATTGGAAACCACTCCAGTAGTTTTGCCAAGAAGATCCCAAAAGGGGTCTTAAAGAGTCAGTGACTTAAAAACAAAAGATTAGGAAGCTTCTGAAATCTCTTCCAATTCTTAAAAATCATTTGATCTAGGAGAAATGGGCATGAGACCAGTTAAGACTGTAAAGCAAAAATTGCTAACAATTGTGCGTGAAAAAGCATTTATTAAACATTTACTAGGGACCTAATACTGTGTTCAGCACAGGGGATATAAAAGATACAAAAGGAAAGACAATTTCTGTCCACAGAGGGCTGCCATTCTTATGGGGGAGACTACAGATACAGGGGAGAATGGTAGCCAGGGAGGGGCATTTTGGTTTGCAAAGTTACTGGGATAGCTACGCAAATCTTAGGGGAGTAGACATTGACACATTCTTCCGAGAGTTGATGGCAAAGTTATTTTCATGGTTACAGAAGTAGAGGGAGAAAGGGAGAAGGGAGATTGGTGATAGGTGCACCGAGGCCATGGTTGTCTAGGAGGCATCCAAAGAGGACTGAATAAGCAAAGCAGTGGTGACATTGGTGAGTTGGTCCAGCAGTTGAGAAGAGCATTTAGAATTCTGTTCTTACTCAACTGTCCTTTGACTCAGTGATACACATAATAAGCACAGATGTTTACTGGACCTATGACCCAAAGAGATCAGAGAAAGAAGAAAAGGATCCATGTATGTAATAACATTCCTATCAGCTTTTTGTGGTAGCAAAATCCTGTAACCTAAAGGGCTGGCTACCTATTGGGTAATAATAACCAATTAGGGTATGGGAATATACTACAGTATTACTGCACCCCAAGAAAATGATGAAATGAGCAATTTCAGAGAAACCAGGAAGACGTGTATGAACTGACATTGAAGTGAACAGAACTAAAACAATTTCTACAATGAAATTATAAGGAGAAACCGAAAGACTTTAGAATCTGATCACTATAGTGCTCGCTGCAATTCCAGAGGACCAAAGAAAAGCATACTACAAACCTACTGGAGTGATGGACTTGAAATTCAAAATGCGGATTTTTTTGGACATGAATAGTGTCTGACAAAGCAGAGGGAGAGAGGAAAATGTTATTAATTAGATTAAAAAAAAAGGAAAAAAAGGTTAATTAAAAAGTGTTTCAGGAAGAGTCTTCAGGGAAGCAGAGTTGGCTGCTTCAGGAAATAGTGAGTCTTTTAAGAAGAAGATGGGAGACTGCTTTGGTTTGTTGTAGAGAGAATTCTAGTGCAAAGTACAGTCCTCAAGGGGGCAGTAATGCTTTGGGCTTGGTAGCTTAATATACCTGCTTGCTGAATTAAATTTTTATCAAGTATGTGTTAGATTAAATGGTTCATGGGGTCATCGTGTAAAGGTGGAAGGCACTGTAGGGACCATCGAGCCCAGTCCTGTTTTTAATAGAAGAAACAGGCTGAACTTGAGGTTAAATGACTCTCCTAAGGTCCCACAGTAAGTGCCTGGGGTAGAATTTCTGACTCGGTTCACCTTCCTTCCAAGCCCAGCAGTATCCACTGTGCCCTGAGTTGCTTCTGAGGTTCCTCCCACCTGTGAGCTTCTATGATTTAAGAAGTCATTCCTCTGCTGGTACAATCAGGAAATGGAAGAATTAGAGGGAAGGACTGTTTAAAGTAAAAGAAAAACAGACTTTTTTTTGTACCATTACACTTCGCTTTTGTTGAGGGGAAATTTTGTAACCTGGAGGGGGCCTATATGGCAAAGTCCTGCCCCGACACTTCCTGAGTATGTTACCCTGGGCAACCACTCTGTGCTTTAGGCAAATTTCTAAGACTATATAAGTTGTAGCTATTCTTAGCTGTACAGTGATCCAAGACAATTCTAAAGGACCTAAGGTGAAAAAAATGCTATTCATCCCCAGAGAAAGAACTGTTAGAGTCTCAATACAGATCAAAGCATACCTTTTTACTTTATTTTCTTGGGTTTTTTTATTTTGATCTGTTTTCTTTTATAACATGACTAATATGGAAATATGTTTTGCATGACTACGCCTGTATAACCCAGATCAGATTGTCGGCCTTAGTGAGGGGGATGGGGAAGGGAGGGAGAGAATTTGGAACTCAATTTTAAAAGCAAATTTTGAAAATTGTTTTTATATGTAATTGGAAAAAAATAAACTATTAAAAAATAAAGGTAGTTTGCTGAAGCAAGAAAAAAAGACAATGTAAATTGCAGAGTTGGTGCTTACTTTCATTGATGTTTTCTCATCAGGAAATTGACCTATAGTAGTGAAATATACATAGGCTAGTCCTAGTCCCTGGGAATATCAAATGATAGATATGTGTTGTTCGTGCGCCATCTAGTGGCTCTCGCTTCATCTTTCTCAGAGGTGCTTGTCTGGGCACATGAGATGTTCTATTTTCTAATCTCTTTAGAAAATACTTAGAATCAACAGAAGTCCATAATAGAACACTTCTAGGAATCTTCCTCTCAATTAGACATAATTGTGTTTGGATGAGAGACGCTCATTGTGAGAACCTCAAAGATCATCCAAGCTGATACATACCTGGCTGAAAATGCCTTCTTAAACATCCCTGACAAGTGGTCTAGCTACCGCTTTCAAGACTACTTCCACTTTTGGATAACTAAGTTTTTCTTTCTATGAAAACTGGCTTCTCTGCAGCTCCCCTTCTGATGTTAGATCTGTCCTCTGGGACCGAGTACAACCAATCTATATGAAGACTCTTTGGATTCTTGAAGATACCTATTCTTCTTCCTGTAAATTTTCCTTAGGTTAAAAATTCCCAGCCCCTTCAACTGAGCATCCTATGGCATAGTCTCAAGTTCCTTTACTGCCCTGGTGATTGATTATCCAGCTTGTCAATGTCCAACCTAAATTATGGCTTTTAAAATTGAACACGTTACTACAAGTGGGATTTTACAAGGGTCTGGCTTTTCAAATCTTTCTGCCACTAATGAACTGTGTGAACTTAATTTCTCTGGCCCTTAATTACCTGTAAAATGAAGGGCTTGGACTCGGTGACATCTAAGGTCCTTTATAATTCTAAATCCAGTAATTCTATGAACATGTCCATTACAAACACCCTAGAATAATCTAAAATGCATAAAATACATAGGATTACAAAAGAAACCAAGGGTTCGTGGGGAAAAAAAGAAAGATATGCTTTCTTCTCATCTAAGTTCATGGACCCACTGAATCTGTGGATCTTTGCCCTAAAACAACAATCCGTGAGCCTTGATATTGTGAATTATCCTCTTGGTACTACGTGTTGGTAAGCAAAATGGGCTGTTAGCACTCAGTTCCACCAAGTGCCCTTGAAGAGTTTGGCTTTTGTTTCCTTTGATTAATTCAGTGTATTTCATTGAGTCTTACTAGGTGCTAAGCCCCAGGCCCAAACCCCTATTAGGTGCTAAGCCTATGTGGGTGTGAAGCTCCCAGGGTACTAAGGTGAGGTGCTAATTCAAGAGCCAATCATAGCAGCCTAAGTTCTGGCCATTCTGGTGACAGTTGATGACATCTGAAATGGTATAAGAAGAGAAGACAGCTATTTGCGCAGGGCTCTCACTCTTGGTGGCGCTCGCTGATGCGGAGACTCTGGGCAGCTGTAGCTAAGAGCCCTCCAGCTCGTAACCTGGATGTTGGAACTTTGTTAAACTCTGGTAACTATGAATTGGGATTTGAATCAGACAAGGTCTGTCTGTCGATGTTTGTAAATTTGTTTTGAAGTTCAGGGTGCTAGCTTTTTCCCCTGAACTAAGTGAATGGTAATTGTATGCTGAATTAAAGTAAGCTTGTCAACCCCTTAACATTGCTTTCCTTAGTGAAGCAGATGAAAAGAACCTGGGCTTTTGAAGCGTGCTGGTAGCGTGCTTGTTTTTGGGCTTGTGTTGGTCTTTCACCCCCACAACAGCTGCTAGCTGTTGAAACATACTGTTGATTCCTTGGATGATTATGATACTTTGAACTGGAAGTGACCTTGGAGGACACATAAATCTTATATAAAAAATGTACTCCTTTTTACTGATGGGGTAAGCTTAGGTAAAAGTACAGGGTGTCTAGAGTCTGGACACATAGGAAATGTGGAGTTATTGTATTGAGTTCACACGAATCTTGCAAAGCACATCAACCTTTGTGTCACAAATGATGGAAATCATATTGAAGATGTTATTTTTAATATTCCAATTAAATAAAATGTTGAAAATTTCATTCATTTCATTTCTTGAAAATATTTATTTTTGTCTATGTGTCGAGACTTTAGGAACACCTTGTATTTGTTCAGTCACACAGTGAGTGGCAAATCTAGTGCGGGATAGACCATACTTGGTCAGATCTGGATTCTAATGTTACCTCTGCCACTCTCTAGCTATAATTTTGAATCTTTTCTCCTCAGTTTCCTAATTTGTAAAATGAGAAGGTAGGATTGTAGTCTCTCAGGTCCATTTCAGCTCTAAAGCTATGATCCTGTAAACCATTTATTCTAATTCATGCCTGACAACAATTTGATTCAACTTAGCAGGCATTTATTAAGCTACATTGATGTCTGAGGGCTCCATGCCTTAGGACAACTCAACTGCCTTAGGATAAGGAAAATGTAATGTAGCCAAGAGTTGAGTCCAGCCCTGGGGAACCAATCTTAAGTTCAGTTACTTGACTTGTTCTCCCTGGAGAGACATCAGCATGATGTCATCCACTGGTGAACAGAGCTAGACTCGGGAGTCAGAAATACCTGGATTGATTTCCGGTCAATGACATTTACTAGCTGTGTGGGCACAGACAGATCACTTAGCCTTTCTCAGGCTTGGCTTTCTCATCTGTAAAGTTGGAATAATGCTACCTCGAATAGTCACTGTGAGGCTTAGATCCTAGGATATGAGTACTGGTGCCTTTTGGGCTTTAAGGCACTATTATATGTCAGATATTTTCATCATAGGACCATGGAGGATGTGTAACCCATTGAACACCATGGTACCCCTCTCCCTGCCAACCTAGGGCTGGGGGACTCCCACACTCTGTAATCCAGAGTCCTAGGCAAAAACTCATTGACTGTTAGAACTCCCCACCTTCATTCCTGTGGAACTTGACCCTCCCTCTCTTCCCAGGCTTTTTTCTGTTCTGCCTGTCCAAGTCTCATGAACTGTGGAGTTCTATTCTATTGTGAATACTTCACCCTAGACTTTTTTCTCATACTTTCCCCAGCTTCTTGCACACGGAAGAGTCTAGCTCCCTCCATGTGTCACTGAAGCAGTAGCCACCCTCTCCAATGCAGAGTGTTTCAGAAACTCTAACACATCAGGCCAAGAATAGGAATTCTCAGGGCATTTTCAGGCCATTCGTTACTTGGTTCATCATTTCCTAGCCATCTCCCTTGCCCAGGCACGTTCTTCTCCATCATACTGTGGGTGCTACACTTTTGCAAGCACGTCTCAAATCTCACTTCATCGTCAGTTGCTTTCTGTATACTCTCCTCTCCTGACATCTGTGACACTGATTTTCCTTCTGACCCATTTCTGACCTTCACTTTCTCCTTGCTTTAGTCATCATCCTTTTGCCTGGGTAAGTGTGGTGGCCCCAGCGGGCTGGACTGATCTTGCTGGTGTGACTTCAGCTCACATCCTTTCTCCCTGAAACCCATTGTTTCTACTGTACCAGGTGGAACAGGCTTAGAATATAACCTTCCATCCCCTCTCCTACTTCCAAAGTGCCTGGAATGTGCCTCTTCCTTATCCTCCTTATCTTCATCCAGTGAAGGATGATAGCTAATAATAACATTTATATAGTGCTTTATCTCCTTTCATATTATTTGCATTTTACAGATGGGAAAATTGAGGCTGAGAGAAATCAGGTGACTTTCCTAAGGTCATGCCACTAGTAAATGTCTGAAACAGAATTTGAACTCAGGTCTTCCTGACTTCAAGCCCAGCATTATCTACTTTGCCATCTAGCTGCCTCAGGCTCATCTGGCTCTCTACTTACCCCCCTTCCAAGAAAATTTTAATACTTTCTCCCACCTCATTGCCTTATATGCTTATCTGTGTCCATATTATTTACCTCAGATCTCTGCTTTCTCTAGTCTGTTCTTAAAGTACATATTACAGGGTTCCTCTCCCATTTCAGCGGCTTCCTAGTGCTTCTAGGATAACATGAATTCCTGTTTGTCTCTAGAAGCCTGTTAGAAATGGGTACAGTCTGTCTCTCTCGCCTCATCATGGTATCCCTGTCCTGCATTCTACCAGTGCAGCCTTATCAGTTCCTCACACACAGCAGGACCTCTCCACCTCTGTCTTTGTGCCACCCATACCAGGTTGCACTTCCTCATGGATGCTTCACAGAATTTCTTCCAGGTACAGTTCAAACTCCACCTTCTACATGAAACCATATCTGATTTCCCACAACTGCTAATACCTTCCTTCCCTAAATAACTTATATTTTTATTTATTTCTTATTTAGTCTGCATATACTTACAGTTACGTGTTGTCTCTCCTGATAGACTGTAAGCTCCATGAGAGCAGGGACTGTTTCATTTTTTTATTTTTGTATCCCCCAGAACTGATGCTTGTTAATTGCTTGATGTCTTAATCCTCAGTAGTGTGTAAAATCCTGGAAAGCAGAGACATTTTTGTTTTTATCTTTGTGTTCCTAGGTAAAGTCAATAAGCATTTGTTTTCAAGTCAGCCAGCATCCAATAAGTGCTTTTTTGTTAGTTAATGTATTTATTTTTAGTTTCCAACATTCACTTCTGTAAGTTTTAAATTTTCTCTCCCTCCCTCCCCAAGACGACCTGCAATCTGATATGGGTTCTGTATATACATTCCTATTTAATAAGTGCTTTGTTGTTGAGTTGTGTCCCACTCTTTGTGACCCCATTTAAGGTTTTCTTGGCACAGATACTGGAGTGGTTTGCCATTTTCTTCTCTAGCTCGTTTTATGACGAGGAAATGGGACAGCAAGGTTAAGTGACTTGCTTGAGGTCACTAAGTATCCGAGGCTAGATTTGAACTCACAAAGCTAAGTCTTCCAAACCAGGCCCAGTGCTCTATTCCACTGTGCCCCCTAGTTTCCCCTAAGAGTGCTTATTATATGCCAGTCACACTCCTTAGTCACTACTAAGCATTATGGGAAGTGGATTAAGATAAGAAACGTGTGGGAAAAAATCTTAAACTAAATAAATGACCTAGAGAACATTGGTAATCACTGACCTATGTGCTTTCTCTCCCATTTATAGAACGTCTTTGTGAGAGTCATCTAAATCACTGGTGTCAGACTCAAATAGAAACTGATCCCTACAGCCACATATTGACTTAGAAAACAAAAAATTAACATTATCTATGTTGTATTTTATTTTTATTTATTTTGTTAAACATCTTCCAATTACATTTTAATTTGGTTAGGTATCATTTGGGAGTTTTGCTTGTAGAATGGGGCCCATAGTCCTCTGACACCGAAGACCTAAGTCACTTTTCCTAAATCTGCCCTTAAATTTTTTTCTAGTAACAATTATTTTAAGATTAAATCTGCCCATCATATCATCCCCTGCCTCCATTAAGCAAATTAACACCCCTCTCCCAAATCCCTCAATATATATCTATGTAGCCTAGCAAAACAAGTCCCCACATTAACTGTGTCCAAAAATATGTCTCTTTTTGCATTCGAAGTTCATCCTCTCTCAAGGCGGTGAGTGGCATATTTCATTTTCATTCTTTTCAAATCGTGGTTTGTAGGTTCCTTCCATATGGTTCTGTAATATAAAAGAGGGCTGGGAAAAGCTGAAAGTGAGACTCTGAGAGAAAGTGGTAATAGTCATGTCTAATTCCTATCCGGTGGCAGGAGTGGCAGTATCGCAAAGGTGGGGGTAGGCTCCTCTTCCAGGAGGCCTCATGGACCTCTATGGTCGAAGTAAGGAAAACTGAGGCACAAGGTTCTGCACTCGGTCAATTTATTAGTAAAGCGTGAATTCACCAAGAAATAGGCTCTCAGCTTCCTTAGCAAAGCTACGACCCCAAGTGAGGGGGAAAGCTCTCTTTTTATAGTTTTGGGGAACACACAACAAAGAACAGGACTTCGTAGGTGGGGAACGAGTTATGATTGGTTACAAGACAGCAATATCACGAATGGCAAAATTAGTGTGATTGGTTACAGCTGAAGTGTGGGGGACAGCATGATTGGTTGGAATTGGGAATGGGGCCAGCAGCAGTCACCAACGTCCCTCCTGTGCCTAGGAAATGTCATTGTTTGAGTCCACCTGCCAGGTTAGAGACAGTGCACCAGACTTTGGATAACAAACCAGACATCCTTGAAGGATAGCTTGGTGGTGTACCAGGCTGTTTGGTGTCTACCTGTATCCCTCAAGGATAACAACTTTCCCTGAGGCAAAAATAGAACAGTGATTAGCAGGAGTACCAGATTTCTAAACCTAACCCATTACAGGCCAGCTGAATTCTGAATTAACTTCAGAGACAAAGAACTGTGACTTAGGCAGTTACAGGACAAAATCAATTAACCATAAATAGGGTAAATTAAAAAAAAAAGACTCGGGACAGCTAGGTGGCGCAGTGAGTATAGCACTGGCCCTGGAGACAGCAGGACCTGAGTTCAAATGTGGCCTCAGACACTTGACACATTTACTAGCTGTGTGACCTTGGGCAAGTCACTTAACCCCAATTGCCCTGCATTCCCCCCTCCAAAAAAAAAGACTCAATCTAATCATTTCAGGACCATAGACCATGGTGTTTCAGTGCATGCCTCAGAGAAGGAACAGCAGAAAACTTTCTCCTCTGGGAAGCTTTCCTCTTTAACTGTTGTCCCCATCCAGAAAAGTTATATTGCAAATTCTACAAGGCCCATACCCCCAAAAGATCAAAAGAACAGGAAAAGGACCCATAGGTCCAGAAATATTTGTAGCAGCTTTTTTACTAGTGACAAAGACCTGGAAACTAAGGGAGTACGTATCACTCAGCAGTTGAATAAATTGTGGTATATGAATGTAATGGATCAATGTTGTGCTCTAGGAAGTGATGAAATGGACAGTTTTAGAGAAGCCTGGGGAGACTTCTATGATCTGGGGCAGATGAATTAGGCAGAACCAGGAGAACAATTTATACAGTGAGAACAAAATGGTGGAGGCAAACAACTTTGAATGACTTGACAACCTCAACCAGTGGGATGACCAACCACAATTCTGGAGGATTTATGGTGAAGAATGCTACCCATCTCCAGACAGCTGATGATTTCCGGATACAGATTGAGAAGCATTTTTACATGAAGCCAATGTGGAAAATTGACTATGTATATTTGTCACAAAGTTTCTCTCTCTGTCTTTATCTCTCTCTCTCTCTGTCTCTCTGTCTCTTTTCTGTCTCTCTGTCTCTGTCTCCCTCTGGCCCTGTCTGTCTGTCTGTCTCTCTGTCTGGTTGAAAGGGCAAAGGTAGGGATAGGGATAAAGTAGCAGAAAAGAAAAAAATGGGTAAATTAATCATCTTTTAAAAAAGAATTGCAGAGAAAAGAATAGGAGGAGTGTCAGAAGCACAGACAAACTGCACAGCTTTGAAAACTATAAGTTGATCTTATTACATACTTAAAAAATTTATAAAAAGCTGTACATAACAGAGACCTGCAGATTCATGTACAACCCTCTTTTTCTGTTTTACTATGTATATGCAAATAAGTGCCCATTCTATCTGGCATTTGTCAAGTTAAGAATATTAAAAATAAAAGAAAACCAGTGTCCTTTGGTTCTGGGCAAAGATTTCCAAAATGTCCCTAAGAGCTATAGCACAATTTTCTACCATCTCCCAGGAGATATAGTGCTGTGTAGAGACCAAAGAGTTATTGAGGAATGGGTAAAATTACTCTGAAAACTTCCTGGGTTGGTCCCTTTCCTCTGTAAATTGAAACCAATAATGGAGAGGGACTGTATTTGAAAACTAGAGACTGGGGGCAGGGCTTGCTGGCAGGGATGTAGAATGTTTCCTGTTAAGGGATTTCCCCAATTTTAGCCTACATTTCTGTTAGAACTAAGCTGTCCCCCTTTTTTTTTAAACCACTTCAACGCGATGTCATATGATTAATACAGGGTGTTCCTAAAGTCTGGATACATAGGCAAAAATGCATATTTTCAAGAAATGAAATGAATGAAATTTTCAACAACTTTTTATTTAATTGGAATATTAACAAGTAACATCTTCAGTATGATTTCCATCATTTGTGATGCAAAGGTCGATGCACTTTGCAAGATCCACATTGCCATCAATTTTAGCACATTCGCTCTTTATTTGTTCAATCAAGTGTGCTGCATCTGTGATTTTCATTGAGTGTGCCTTCTCCTTTAGCATACCCTAGAAAAAAGTCAAGGGGGCTAAGGTCTGTTAATATTCCAAACATTTCAAAATATGCATTTTTGTCCGTGTGTCCAGACTTTAGAGACACCCCGTATACACATGTATCACTGCAAGATTTACAAAGTGTTTTTACAGATATCTCAGTCGATCCTTGCAGCCATCATGGGGGTAGGTGGTATTCTCTCCATTTTATAGATGAGGAAACTGAGGCAGACAGAGTTGAGGTGACCTATCTAGGGCCACATAGCTAATGCCGCCTAGCTGACTCCATGGAGATGATAGAATTAATTTCTTATCTTTGTCCCTAAACCCATGTGTTCTAGAACAGTGGTGTCAAACTCAAATAGAAAAGGGTCTACCAATCCATAGTAAGGATCCCTGTGGACTACATTTTAATTTAGAAAACTACATATTAATATTTGTTTTGTTGAATTTTTATTTATTTTATTAAATCTTTCCCAATTACGTTTTAATCTGGCTCCAGAGCACTGGGGAATGTTGTCGCTAGTGTGTTTGATACCTCTCTTCCAGAAGCCTGTTCTAGCTTCTAATATTTGCCTGATGATCGTTCTTATAGATGCTTGACACGCTAAGGCCTGGACAAAAGCCCTGAGTGAATGTTTGATGCGCCTATGTAGCATATTCTATCATTTGAGATTGGTTCAAGAACAGAGGTATTAAATCTGCAGCAGGCCCTGACGTGCCAGAATTCTGCCTGAATCAGATTAAAATATAATTGGGAGGGGGCAGCGAGGTGGGGAAGTGAGTAAAGCACTGGCCCTGGAATCAAGAGGACCTGAGTTCAAATACGACCTTCATACACTTACTAGCTGTGTGGACAAGTCACCTAACCCCGATTGCCCTGCCTTCCACCCTGCAAAATATACATATATATATGCATATATATATGTGTATGTATATAATTGGGAAATATTTAACAAAATAAACAAAAATGCCATAAAACATAGATCATGTTAACGTGATTTTTTTTAGAAGTCAAAATGCAGTGCAGGAATTCTTATGTATGACTTACTGGCTTTCCAGGGGAGTTTGACACCACTGCTCTGGTGTGTTGTAACAGACATGGAGGCCAGAAAGGTGCAGGAGGCTGGCTGTCCCAACACATGATGAGCTATAGCTCAATGGATAATAGCCATCTGTGTGGAGGCGTGAGCCCCTTGGCTCTGGGCATACATTTTATAGATGTGGCCAAGTCCATAAGAGCAAGCCACTATCTCTAGGTCAGGAGTTCCCAACCTTTTTAGATCCCTGAACTCCTTGTCTTCCAGAAAACTTTCCTGTACCCCCTTTTTAATGTGAAAGGAAATAAATTCTAGAATTTGCCATATATATGCACTTAAGAAGTAATATAAAGAGATTAATTTTTCATAAACAAAAGAAAGAATGGGTTATAATTCTTTGAGGCTGTGTAAAAAATTCTGATTGGAAATCAATTCAAATTGACAATAACAAGCTCGTAACCCCTGGGGGTGTCCATGCTCCAGGTTTGGTACCCAGCCCTTTGTTGATAATATATTTGCAGTCAGTCAAAGAGCGTCAGATTATCTCTTTCCCATCAACCCCCTTTGCCCCTCTAAAACAATTACAGCGCTCAAAGATACTAAAGCATAGATTTAGTAGTGGAAGCAATGAGCATCATCTTGCTTCCCCACTAGTCATAGCCATGTAACTTCTGGGAAGCAAGGGAAAACTCCTAGAATGTAGAGGAAATGCATCAGGAATTTGGCTTTTCCTCTCAATAAAGGAGAAATTAGGAAAATATCTTTGTGTTATTTAAGCTAATGGACCTGACCTACAGACCTGAAATAGCATGTTTTCCCTAGAATATTCTGAAATAAAACCAGAAGTGACCATGTTTATGGCTTCTGATCCATTGCTATAAAAAATATTCTTCAGTAAATCTTACTAGGTCACATAGGTTTTGTATTTGGGCTGCCTTTCATTTCTCTGGGCAATAGCTTATCACAAAATCACCAATTTGGAGGGTATCAGATAGTCGGGAAAGTGAAGATTCTGATTACCTCTTCTCTTTCCCAAAGCCCTCCTCTATAGTTCCCCAAACTAAGTCATCCCCCATCTCTAAACTTCCTTATTTCTGTTGAGGGTACCTTAAAAAGAATATGCAATCCATTTTCCAGGCTTATTGTGCTTTATTCCCCTTCACAAAGTCTTCTGTTTAAGCCAAACTATTCTATTTTCTGTTCTCCACATTTAACACTTCCTCCTGCTTCTATTTCTTTGCTCCAACTTTAACCCTAACCCTAACTCTAAATACCTAAACTCTAACCGTAACCCTGTGCCTGGAATGTTCACTCTCCTCACCTCTATCTCTTAGAATCCTTAGATCTCTTCAAGAATTCGTTCATGGGCCACATCCTTTCTGATGCCCTATTTCTTTTACTGAATACTGTTTCTATTTATTTTTTAAACATTTTACAAGTTTATTTTTTCCAATTATATGCAAAAACAATTTTTAACATTTGTTTTTTTTAAAAAATGAGTCCCTAATTCTCTCCCTGCCTTTCCTTCCCTCTCCCTGAGAAGGCAAGCAATTTGATATTGACTATACATGTACATCACACAAAGTATATCTCCATATTAGTCAGGTTGCAAGAGAAAACAGACTTCTCAAATCCATCCTCCCCCCAAACTCAAGAATAGTAAAGTAAGAAAAAGTATGCTTCAATCTGCTTTCAGGCTGCATCAATTCTTTCTCTGGGTGTGGACAGCATTTTTCATCATAAATCCTTTGGAATTCTTGGATCCTTGTATTGATGAGAAGAGCTGAGTCCTTCCACAGTTGATCACTGTATGATATTACTATTACTGTGTACAATGTTCTCCTGGTTCTGCTCGCTTCACTTTTTTTTAGTCTCTTTTAAAAAATTTTATTTATTTGTTTTTAGTTTTCAACATTCACTTCTATAAGATTTTGAATTCCAAATTTTCTCCCCTTCCCTCTGCTACCCCCTCCCTAAAATGGTGTGCAATCTGATATTGGCTATACATATACAATCATATTAAACATATTTACACATTAGTCATGCTGTAAAGAATTAGAACCAAAGGGAAAAGCCGTGCTGCTTACTTCACTTTGCATTAGTTCCTGGAAGCGATTCTCTTTGAATAATATTTTTATTTTTTCCCAATTACATGTAAAAATCATTTTTAACATTCATTTTTAAAAATTTCGAGTTCCAAATTCTCTCCTTTCCTCCCTCCCTTTCCCCTCTCCCTGAGATGATGAGCAATTCGATATAGGTTATACATGTGCAATCATGCAAAACATTTTTTGTGGAAGAAGACACATACTCATAAAAAGAAAACCCAAGTCAAGAAAGTAAAAAGAAAATAGTTTGCTTTGATCTGCATTGACTCCATCAATTCTTTCTCTGGAGATGGATAGCATGTTTTTTCATAAGTCCTTCAAAATTGTCTTGGGGCTAAGTACTTTACAGTTGACTGTTGTATAATATTGCTGTTACTGTGTACAATGTTATTCTGGTTCTGCTCACTTCACTTTGCATCAGTTAATAGGAGTCTTCCAGGTTTTTCTGAAACGCTCCTACCTGTTATTTCTTATAGTACCATACTATTCCATCACAATCATATACCACAACTTGTTCAGCCGTTCCCCAAATGATGGGCAGCTGATGCCCCTTTGCTTAGAGCTTGTTTCTTTCTCCTAAAATGATCATGTGTAAACTTAGGTGCCTATATATTGTGTCCCTTTAGTACAGGGGTTCTTAACCTGTGGTCTGTGAACTTAACTTTTTTATAATTTCAGTATAATTGGTTTCCTTTGTAAATCTATGAATTTTATTTTATGCATTTAAAAATATCCCTTTAAGGAGTCTATGACACAAAAAATTGAAGGACACGTTCTAGTAGAATGTTTCATCTTGTTTTTTAACCTCTAGTGCCAAACAAAATGCCTTGCACATAATTGGTGTTTGATGAATGTTTCTTGAATTGAACTGTATTGACTTGGGGGCTCAGAGTATTAATTTGAGTAGATGTTACCCTGCCTATTGATATAAAGGCCTTGAAGTAACAGAAGGGACTTGTCACTTAGTTAAAGACTTTGCTTATGATGCATCTTGACTGTCCTTACTTTAAGCACATGACTATTTTCATTTTAGTCTGTCATCTCACAGGCACTTATTAAGCTCTTTCTTTGTTCCAGGCACCGTCCTGAGTGTTGGGAATACAAAAATAAGCAAAAAGAAAGAAGATCCTTTCATTCAAGTAGGTTACCTTCCAATAGGGACGACCACACATTAAAGAAACCTGAAAAGGGGAGGTAGGGAAATGAAAGTAACATGCTTGGGAGTATGATGGAGGCAGAAATATGATGGAGTTGAGAGGAGTGTAGCCGTGAGAAATGAAGAGGAGGATAGCTTTGGTGCCCTCCTTAAATAAAGGTTCTGGGAGAAGTCCACTGCTCTCCAATCAGATCAAAGGGTCCTGGGAACAGAGAATATTTCCGAGGTGTGTGAGTTCCAAGGCTGGAGCCATCTTCTAGGATAAAGAACTTTCTGGGCCATGATGGGGAAGTACAGAGGAGCGCAACCTGGTGGGAAGTGAAGAGGCTGGTGGTTACCCAACACACTGGGAGTAATGGGAAATGTTAAATAGAAACATTCTTGCTTTTGTACTCAGTGAGGAGTGTGATTTCATCAGTGGGAGGATCCTCTTAACACTCAGGCATTTAAATCATAATCCCTCAGCTTGATAGATGGCTTTCTCAAATTTGCCAATCTGGTGATGAGCTACCTTGGTTGGTCCTTGGATATTTGACATAATCCATAATCAGGACTATACTAAAACCTTTTTAGTTTGCTCTCCTCCCTCCCCATTTTTGGGGTATCATATAAACTCATCAAATGCAGGGACTGCTCTTTATTGGTCTTTGTATTCCCAGCACCAGCACAATGCTTAGTACGTACTAGGTGCTTAATAAATTCTTTCTGATTGATTAATAGGATCTGCTCTCCACTGTGGTAACCTCCAAGATTCAAGGGTCACCCCTACCCCACAGTGAGGCTGGTCTTTGGTGGAGGTTCATCTTCTATACGAAAAGTCACATGTGGACTCTTCTCACTCAGGAAACACATCCCCGCATGGAGAGGTTTTAAAACATCCATTGCTTATTTAAGAAGTTTATGGGAGGGAAGTAACAATGAAAATATAGGACCCCCTCAGGATATACTTTTTAGGGGGTGGATGGGAAGATGGTATATTCATGTCTCCAGAGTAAATTTTCCTTTAAAGTCTTTTTTTTCCAGCTTGCTAAAGTGGAGCGAACAGAATTTATTCCACCTTGTAAGAAAACCCCAATTAGAGTTACAACTGAACTGTAAGAGCACCAAGTTCAACTTGTCGTCATGTGTCAGATGATAATAATCTTTCCAGTGTCCTAACAAGGAGCCAGTCATCAAAGACCAAAGACTGTATTTATTCAAAGACCATTTACTGCTTTAACAAGAGGTGAAAGCTGGCCAGAAATTTATAAACACCTCACTCCGGTGCCATTTCAGGGCTTCACCAGTTCAAAAGCTTTGGGGGCAATTAAAACGGATCTTTGAAGTTGGGGGTATTCATCATCGTAACTAATAACATTTGCTTTCTAGAACCTATCTCCAAAGAGTGCAAAGCACTTTGTCTGACTGAAGTTTCCTGCCATCCCTGTGAGATGAGGGGGCTGACAGTATCTTGGGTTTCCAAATAGGGGGATTGAAACACTGAGAGGTGAGCAAGGTCAGACCCAGGAATGATGATGATGATGATGATGATGATGGGGATGATGCTAACAGCAATAATAACAATAATACCCCAGCAACCCAGGTCTTCTGACTAGTTTGAGTGCAACTATGGAAAGCCAAACAGAAAAGGAAGAGATAAAAGGATAATCTTTCCACGATCTCTGGCACCAAGCACACCAGTATTTCTCTGCTTCACTGCCTGTCCTTTCTTTTTCCTTCATGTATAGTGTGACCTGAAGGGTAGCCTGACAGGTTGTTGGATCCTAAACAAAAAGATTTGTTAGCTATTCTGGTGACACCTTCATTTAAAGAGTCCCTTACCCCACCTGCAGTGGGCTGGCAGAAAGCTTTCCTGTGGTTTCTGCTCCCTCTCCATTGAGAGAATTTGGGGCCTTTTTACATTTGTCCTTTTTTAAGTTTAAAGTTTTTTTTTAAATTAACCTTTTTTAAGTGAAAACTTTATTTTCTTACATCATTTTAAAAATTTAATATTTTATTTAAGGTGTTTCCTTCCCAATGCCAACTACTCCACTGTGTACTGCTTTCCTTCTAAGGCCTCAAATAAAACAACCACCCCTAGACTGATAATGAGTGTTGCTTTCTTGGTGTTCCTCATCCATGACACACTACCTTCCAACTCCATGCCTAGGTGCTGGAATATACTCCTTCCTCACCTTTCCCCCTTGGAATCCTTTAAGACTTAGCTGAAATGCCATTTTCTATGTAAAGTCTTTCTTGATCCATGGCTCTTCCCCAAGCCCCTAAGATTGCCCTGAATTCCTATTGTATTTCTAAATTGGTAAATATTGTATTTGCCCCACAAATACAAAATTTCACATTGTATTTGCCTTGTGCGCTCCCAGCTCTGCCTGTAAAAGTTGCCTTGTGCTTTTATTGTTTATCCTTTGCTTACTTACAGATGTATATATTCTTTCCCCCAGTACAATGTCCTTGAGGACAGAGGGTGTTTCATTTTTTATTTAGCACCCAGAACAGTGCGACTCCTAGCAGGCCCCTGCTAAATGCTTATTGATGGATTGATTACTTCTTTACCCATTTATTCAAAGTCTGCCACAGGAAGGAGAACTTTGGAGTCAGGCTTGACAATCACCAGTCACTGGCAGGACCCAACAAAGTGCAAGCTGGTGAGCTGGCTGCTTCAAGGCTGGTCTCTGCTACACAGATTTATCCCAGCCAAGTGATCCTGTGTCTGTTATGTCAGATTTGTTAATGAGGAAGAATCGTCCTGACCTGTAGCCTGTGGTGTAGTGGAAAGTACATTTATTTTAGTTAGGGAATGTTGGTTCAAATCCCATCTTTAATTGTTACCAGTTCTGTGGTCTTGGGCAAGTCACTTAATCTCTGGGCCTCAGTTTCCTCAGCTGTAAAATAAAGGGACTGGATCAGATGTTCTCTAAGGTCCTTTCCAGCTCTAAATCTATGATCCCATGATCCCTAGTAACCCATGACATTGGCCTTTTTATAGAAAACTTCCTAGAGTCGGATTTTTCTGGTTTATCATGCGTGGCATCCCTATTGTTTCAGATCACCAGAGTGGTGAGAACCAAGAATTTAGGCACATGTGGGGAGGTGGAATAGAATTTTCATACCTCTCCCAAAGCCTGTACCAGGAAGTGAAGTGGAAAGAGCCTTGCATCTGGAGGCAGATGGGTCTCTGTTACTCCCAGTATGATGGTGGGCGAGTCACTTAATCATACTAGGCCTCAGTTTCCTCGTTGAGGCATTTAGACTAGATAATCTTTCTTTAAAAATATTTCATTTTTAACCTAAACATCAAAAGAGAGCATTTACATACTGATAGCAGAACACAAAAAGATGGTGTTTAAGACTTTGAATCTCCATTTTGTTGTTTGGTGGATTAGTTGTGTCCAACTCTTCGTGACCCCACTTGAGGTTTTCTTGGCAAAGATTATGGAGTGGTTTGCCATTTCCTTCTCCAGCTCATTTTTACAGATGAGAAAACTGAGGCAAACAGGGTGAAGTGACTTGGCCAGGGTCACATAGCTAGTAAGTGCCTGAGGTCAGATTTAAACTCTTGTTCTCCTGCGTCTGGGGCCAGGACTCTATCCACTGCACCACCTAGCTGTCCACTACTGCTCACTTTTAAAAAGAAGTATGTCATAAATTCTACACATTTCACTTGAAACTTCTGTGCTTCTTTCTGGAACTAGATGACTTTGAGAATCCTTGGCAATTCTGCATCTGTGATCCTGTGAAATGGGTATGTGCACCACTGGACCTTGCCTTTTTTTCCCTCCGGTACATTCTTTCATGCCAACCCTCTTCATGACACACGAGGATCATTTGAGTCAAGAAAATTCTGCAGCCTTAGCTTAGAGCACTTAGCTCCTAGTTCTAGAGCACAGAGGACAGGATAATTAATCTATTGACCAGTAGCTAAGATCAGTTAAATGGAAAGATTACCCTGGGGGACATCCTGGAAAGAAAAGTATGGGATGAAGAGGAGGAACACGATGTCTCAGGCTATGGTAACTCTTTCTTTTTACCTTTTGTTTTTGTATCTTCATTTCTGAATATGCTATCTACCACCCACACATTGAGAGCCTCCCCTTGTAACAAAGCAGAGCAGTTAAGGGCAGTAACCATGTCTGACATTGTGTATACAATGTTGGGAGCAACATGGGGCCATAGATCTAGAAAAAGAAAGGACTTTGGAGATTCTGTAGCCCAACCCCCTAGTTTTTCAGAAAAGGAAATGGAAGTCCATGGAGGTTAAAAGCTTTGCTTAATTTCTCACAGACAGCAAGAAGCATCACAGGCAAGATTTGAATCCAGATCCTCTGACTCCTTTTTGCTTGTGCCACCTCCCAGGAGGGAAGAAAAGGATTATTTCCATCAAAGCTACGTGTGGATACACCATCCCTACATCTTGTAAGACACCCCATCTCCCGTCAGGCAACAGCACAGTACATGACTGCCAATGAGTGTAAATAAACTATTCCTGAAGGTGGAAAAATACTTTTTTATATGGAAAAGGAACTGACTTCCTTCTCAATAGCAGCCACTGCCCGAATAAAGGCAGGCCATTCTTCATGGCGATAGATCTGGAGGCAAAAAGTTCTGTCTTCCATTACCAATGTTTGTGTTTGAACATTTCTACATTCTACGGCTCAGATTTATTGCGTATGGGGCTGCTCTTTGTTCTAACATGATTTTTCATAAATTTGTAACTTAAGCATGTGTTATTAGAGACGTAGAAAAGAATAAGTGGAAACCTAAATATTTTTCCTGAAAGAAAATTGATTTTTAGCTAAAATGAATTTAATTGAAAAATGATTGAGTTTTCACGTACTTTTGGTGTTTTTTCCCAGAAGCAGAGATTTTGATCTCTGTTTTAAGTTATGTTTGGAAATGAAGTGAAGATAAGTAAAATCATGAAGCAGAGCATGCCAAATAATTTTCCTGTCTCCTCCTGTTCCCTTTGTGTTATTAGAGGCAAAAGGGAATCCAGACATGTTACAACATTGATATGTTCTTTAATATAAAGCCGGTCAGTTACAGTTGATAAGTGTGAATTTTAAGGGACAGAAAACGTCCTGGTGATGTGTTTCATGGCAATTTATCATTTGTCCTTAGATCTCAAACTACTTTATGCACACATGTAAGAAAGTGGAAACTCTGATGAGCGTGGTTAAACGATTTCTGTGAAGTTGTCATTTTATTTTAAACAAATGTTCCATCAGGACCTCTGGTAACGTTGGTGAGTTTCGACGGAGCCTTCATATTATTTTTCAACAGTAGATGGCAACCTCCGTTCACCTGTAGAAAAGAAAATCCCAGCTCTGCTCTTAGCCTCATGATCCTGACTAAGGCTTTCAGTGTTCCTAGCCTGCATGGTAGAGTCATTCCTCTGAATAAGAATTCTGGATTGTGGATGGATGGCAGAGACAATCCTGCAGCTTCCACACAATTGGGATATTTTTCTTTCAGTGAAGAGGGCCCCAGGCGAGAGTGAACTGGTGAAAAGAAAATGCCACTAACTTTCACTTTCAAGAGTAAAATTCTGTTTTCAACAAAGACAGCTCGTCATTTGATACTTTGATGGTTATATGATGGTAGTAGTGAATGATGAGCTAACCTTGTTGAAAACTTAGACTTTGCTTGTCCTTGAGGCTGAAAAATTATTTTTTAATGGAAATTCTAAGTTTGAAATTCCTTTATTCATATTTTTTGAATTTTAAATTTTATTTTAATTTTCAGTTCTAAATTCTCTTTTCCCTTATGCTTGAGGTTGAAAAATTCTTTTTTAATGGTAATTCTAAGTTTGAAATTATTTTTTTCATGTTTTTTGAATTTTAAATTTTATTTTAATTTTCAGTTCTAAATTCTTTCCTTTCCTGCAGTCCCTTCCTCACCCATTGAGAAAGCAAGAAATACAATACTCATTATACATATGAAGTTAGGCAAAACATATTTACAATTAGCCATGTTCTAGAAAAAAAAAGAAAAATGAAGAAAGAGTAAAAAAACATCTCAATATGTACTCCGTCTGGTGGTGGATAGTATTTTTTCATCATGAGTTTTTTGGAATTGTCATGGATTATTGTATTGATTAGTTATTAAGTCTTTCACAGTTGATTATTTTTACAGTATTACTGTTACCATGTACATTGTATTCTTGGTTCTCACTTCATTTTGCATCAGTTTATGTAAGTCTTCCCATTTTTTTTTCTGAAATCATCTTCATCATTTCTTAATTTTTGTCGGGGGAGGGGATGGAGGAGGCAAGGTAATCAGGGTTAAGTGACATGCCCAAAGTCACACAGCTAGTATGTCTCAGTTGTCTGAGGTTAGATTTGAACTCAGGTCGTCCTGACTCCAGGGTTGGACCTCTATTCACTACGCCACCTAGCTGCCCCCTCCTTCATCATTTCTTACAGCACAACAGTATTCCATCACATTCATTTATCCTAACTTGTTAAGCCATTCCTCAATTGATGGATAATTCCCTCAGTTTCCAATTCTTTGCTACCACAAAAAGAGCTGTTATAAATATATTTGTACATAGGAGTCCTTTTCCTCTTTCTTTGATCTCTTTGTGGCATGGGCCTAGTAGCAGTATTCTGGGTCAAAGGGCATGTACAGTTTTATAGCCCTTTGGGCCTAGTTCCAAATTATTCTCTAGAATGACTGGACTAGTTCACAGCATCACCAACAGTGCATTAATATACCTATTTTTCCTCCTTTAATATACCTATCCCCTCCAGCATTTTTTTTCCTTTTTCTGTCATCTTAGCCAGTCTAATGGGTATGAGGTGGTGCCTCAGAATTGTTTTAATTGGCAATTCTCTAATTAGTGATTTGGAGCATTTTATATGACTATTGATAACTTTGATTTCTTCCTCTGAGAGCTGCTGTTTTTATCCTTTCATGATTTATCAATTGCACAATAGCTCTTTTTAAAAAAAAATTGGCTCAGTTCCCTATATCTGAGAAATGAGACCTTTATCAAAGAAACTTGTTATAAAATCTACCCCTCCTCCCATTTTGCTGCTTTTCTACTAATTTTGGCTGCATTGGGTTTTTTTACAAGATCTTTTTAATGTAATCAACATTACCCATTTTGCCTTTTGTGAATCTCTCTATTTCTTGTTTGGTTATAAACTCCTCCCCCTAGCCATAGATCTAACAGGTAATTTTTTTCTGTGCTCCCCTAATTTGTTTATGATAACATCTTTTATGTTTAAATCATATACCCATTTTGATTTTATCTTTGTTTATAGCATGAGATGTTGATCTATTCTTTGTTCCTTCCAGACTGCTTTTCAGTTTTCCCAGCATTTTTTTCAAATAAGTGAGTTCTCACCCCTGTAGGTGGGATCTTTCTGTTTATCAAACACTAGGTTATTGTGTTCATTTAGTTCTATATATTGTATGCCTAATTTATTCCATTGATCAACCACTCTATTTCTTATCCAGAACCAGATTGACATCATGATTACCACTTTTTAGTATACTTTGAGATCTGTTTGCTAGGCTTCCTTCACATTTTTTTTCATTGATTCTCTTGATACTCCTGAACTTTTCTTTCTCTAGATGAATTTTATTATTTTTTTTAGCTCTACAAAGCCATTCTTTGATAGTTTGATTGGTATGGTGCTGAATAAATAAATTACTTTAGGTAGTATTGTCATTTTTATTATATTGGCTTGGCCTACTTATGAGTAGCTAATATTTCTCCAGTCCTATAGATCTGTCTTGATTTGTGTGAAGAGTGTTCTAGATGTTGTATTCATACAGCTAACTCTGTGTCTTTTCAGGTAGACTTCCAAGTATTTTATATACTATCTGCAGTTATTTTAAATTAATTTTCTTTTATCTCCTCTTGATGGGTTTTGTTGATAATATAGAAATGCTGATGATTTATGTTGGTTTATTTTATATCCTTCTGCTTTGCCAAGGTTGTAAGTTGTTTCACCTATTTTTTAGTTGACTCTCTAGGGTTCTCTAAGTAAACCATTGCATTATCTGAAAAAGTGATAATCTTGTTTCCTCGTTGATTGTACTTATTCCTTCAATTTCTCTTTCTTGTCTTATTGCTATAACTAGCATTTCTAGTACAATATTAAATAATAATGGTGATGATGGATATCCTTGCTTCACCCCTGATCTTATTGGAAAAGCTTCTAGTTTTATTTCCATTTCAGATAATTTTTGCTCTTGGTTTTAGATAGATACTATGTATCATTTTAAGAAAAACACCACTTATTCCTATGCTTTCTAGTATTTTTTAAAAAATAAGATATTAGGTATTGTATTTTGTCTGCATCTATTAATATAATCCCAAGTTCTTTGTTCTTTTTGTTATAGATGTGATCAGTTATACTTATAGTTTTTTGAACCAGTCCTATATTTCTGGTATAAATCCCACCTGGTTGTAGTGTTTTATCTTTGTAATACATTGTTGTAATCTTCTTACTAGTATTTTATTTAAAATTTGTGCATCAATATTCAATAGGGAAATTGGTCTATAGTTTTCTTTCTCTGTTTTTGCTGTCATTAGTTATGTTATCAAAGTCATATTTTGTGTCATAGGAGAAATTTAGTAGGACTCTTTTGCTTATTTTTCAAGCAGTTTATATAGTATTGGAATTAATTGTTCTTTAAATGTTTGGTAGAATTCTTTTATAAATCCATATGGTCTTGCTTTTTTTTCCCTTAGGGAGCTCATTTATGGCTTGTTCAATTTGTTTTTGTAAGATAGAGTTACTTAAGTATTCTATTTCCTCTTCTGGGCAATTTGTAGTTTTGTAAATATCCATCCATTTCATTTAGATTGCTAGTTTTATTGGCATATTTGGGGAAAATAGCTTCTAATAATTGCTTTGATTTTGTATTCATTGGTACATTTACCCTTTCCATTTTTAATACTGATAATTTGGTTTTCTTCTTTCCTAAAAATCAATTTTTTTTCATAAAACCAGCTCCTAGTTTTATTTATTAATTCAATAGTTTTTTACATCTAATTTTATTAATCTTTTCCTTTGTTTTTCAGGATTTCTATTTTAGTGTTTAATTGGGGATTTTTAATGTGTTGTTTTTCTAGTTTTTCTAGTTGAATGCCCAATTTGTTGATCTGCTTTTTTCTGTTTTATTGATCTAAGTGTTAAGAAATATAAAATTTCCCCTCAGTACTACTTTGGCTGCGTCCCACATATTTTGGTATGTTGTCTCATTATTGTCATTACTTTTAATGAAATTATTGATTGTATGATTTGTTCTTTGATCCACTCATTTTTTAGGATTAGATTATTTAGTTTCCAATTAATTTTATTCTGTACTTCCAAGGCCCTTTATTGAATGTGTTTTTTATTGCATTATGGCCTGAACTAGATTCATTTAATATTCTACCTTTCTGCATTTGTTTGTGAAGTTTTTATGCCCCAATACATGGCAGTTTTTGTGAAGGTGCCATGCATGCATAGTGGAGAAATAAGTATACATCTTTCTATTTCCATTCAGTATTTTCCGGAGGTCTAGCATATCTTAAGTTTTCTAAAATTTTATTCATATCCTCAAATTTTTCTTGATTATTTTATGATTAGATTATCTAGCTCTGAGAGGAGTAAATCGAGGGGACTAGTACAGTTTTACTTTCTGTTTCCTCCTGTATCTCATTTAACATCCTTCAGAAGTTTGAATGCTATGCGATTTGATGCATATATGTTCAGTATTGACATTAATTTGTTTATGGTACCTTTTAGCAAAATGTAATTTCCCCAATTATTTCTTTTAATTAGGTCTCCTTATGCTTTTGTTCTTTTTTTTTTCTCTGAGATCATGATTGCTGCTCTTTTATTTTTTTTACTTCGACTGAAGCATAATAGATTCTGTTTCAGCCTTTATCTGAACTTTGTGTGTATTTTTCTGTTTCAAGTGTATCTTTTGTAAACAACATATTGTTGGATTCTGGTTTCTAATGTGTTCTGCTATCTGCCATTTTATGGGTGACTTCATTTCTTTCACATTCATAGTTATGATTGCTAACTATATATTTCTCTCCATTCTATTCTCTCATGTTTATACTTCTCTTTTTGGCTCTGTTCCTCCTCAAAAGTCTGTTTTGCCTTTGACCACTGCCTCCTTTAAGCTACTTATTTTCTCACCACCCCCATCCCCTTTAGCCCCCTCCCTTCCTTGTTGGGTAAGATGAATTTCTATACCCCACCATGTTTATATAAATATTCTTTCCTCCTTGAACCAGTTGAGATGAAAGTGAGATTCAAGTGTTGCCCAGTCTTCCCCTGCCTCCCTCCCTGTTTCCCCCTCCATGTATAAACTCTTCTTTGCATGCTTCTTTTTTGTGAGATAATTTTCCCTGTTCTTCCTCTCCCTTCCTCCTCCCAATGTATCCTTTTTCATCCTTCCATTTTTTTGAGACGATCCCAATATAATAGCCATACCCTTGCCCTTTAAGTAAATTCCTTCTGACTGCCCTAATGATGACACAGTTCTTAGGGGTTACACATATCATCCTATATAGGAATGTAAACACTTTAACCTTGTTTCATCCCTTATGACTTCTCACTTGTGTTTACCTTTTTATGCTTTACTTGATTCTAGTGTTTGAATGTGAGATTTTCCATTCAGCTCTGGTCTTTTCACCAGGAAGGCTTGAAAGTCCTCTATTTAATTAAATGTCAATCCCCCACCCCCCCAATTATTTTCACTTTTGCTGGTTAGGTTATTCTTGCTTGTAATCCTCTCTCCTTTACCTTCCCAAATATCACACTCAAGCTCCCTGCTACTGTTAAATCCTGTGTGATCCTGACTCGATGGCATTTGAGCTCTTTCTTTCTGCTTGCAGAAAGCTCTGCAAGGTAGCTCTGGTTTTGGGCTATAATATTCCTGGGAGTTTTCATTTTGGGATTTTTTTTCAAGAAATGACTGTTAGGTTCTTCCAATTTTTCATTTACCTTTTGTTCTTAGACATCTGGACAGTTTTCCTTTATAATTTTTTGAAATATGATGTCATGGCTCTTTTCTTCATTCATGACTTTCAGGTATAGCAACAGATCTTAAATTGTCTCTTCTTAATCAGTTTTTCCAAGTCAGTGTTTTTCCTATGAGATATTTTACATTTTCTTCTATTTTTCAATCTTTTGACTTTGTTTTATTGTTTCTTGATATCTCATGGAGTCATTAACTTTCACTTGCCCCGTTCTAATTTTTAATGAGTTCTTTTCTTTGGCGAGGTTTTACATTTTTTAAAAATGATTTTTAACCAGTTATTTTCTTCAGTATTTTTGTGTCTTTTTTACAAAGCTCTTTTCATATTTTTTTGCGTAGTTCTCATTTCTCTTCCATTTTTTCCTCTATTACTCTTATTTGGCTTAAAAATCTTTTTTAAAATTCTCCTTTAGCTATGTGTCCTGTTGCTTTCTCAGCTTAGTTTGTGGTTTGTAAATTTTCAGTACTTCCAATGTGGTGTGATCTGGATGTTCACTGACCTGCACTCTAGTTTTTACACAGGTAGGGCTCCTGTTTCGTAGTGACCATGACCAACTGCACTTTTGTGCTCTTGAATTGTGACCCAGAACTGGGTGATGTGAGGCAGAGTTGCCAAAAGGCCCCTGATCTTGCACCCAGTGCTAGTTCAGAGGTCCCTTGGGATCCCTTTCTGCTCAGGTTTTTAGTCCTCTTATGGTCCTTGGGCACTGGGCTGCTCTCAGCTGCTACTGCTGCCACCACCACCATAGCTCAGTGCTGCCACTATTGCCGGGTGCTGCTTCTGCTGTGCTGAACTGTGCTCCTAATCAGCCTCTACCCCAGCATCTGTAGTCCACTCTTTCTGTCTTCTTGAGATGCTCTGGGCTGGAAAAATGACTCACTGTGACTTTTTCTTGGCTCTCCTGGTTGGAATTTAGATTGCTGTGTTTTCTGTGGTCATTGTAGAAGAGTTTTGGGAGGAGGTTTAGCAATTGAGATCTTTCACTCTGCCATCTTAAACTGCCTCCAGTTTGAAATTATTTTCTCTTGATTTTTTTTGGTCCAGACCTGTGATTTTTTGGTTAGTCAGTGAGTCAATTAAATGCTTACTATGTGCTGGACCCTGTGCTAAGTGTTAGGGATACAAAGAAAGGTAAAAGATATTCCTTGCTCTCAATAAATCCACAGGTTAATGGAAGAGACGGTATGCAAACAACTATAGTCAGTCCTCAACTTTCAGGGCGGTAACACTCTTAGAAAATGGTGAGAAAGTAAAAAATGTGAATGTTGATACATTGAACCTGTAGGAAATAAGGGTAGGTTCCTGGAACCACTAAAAACTGTAATCTTTTGCTAGAGATCTCTGAGACCACACTTTTCTGCATACAGTTCTTTGTAACAAAACATTAACTCTGATGATATGCATGTTTCCTAACACAGTAACCATGAAATAACCCATACAATGCAGAGGAGAGGAGGGACAGCTCTGTCTGGACTGGGAGGAGCTAGGGCAATGAGGGGAGAAGAACCTAGAGGAAAAAGGGAAAGGGGCAACACCTGCCATCTCTTATCTCCCTTTGGCTTTGTGGTTGAACTCTTCCCTTTTGAAAAGCACTTGTATTGGGGGTGCTAGGACTCTTGCCGTGGGGTCTTAGCCCCAGACCCAGAGGGCTGCTTGGGCGTGGGCTGTGCTGCTCCCCTGCTTCATGTGGCCAGGATGCTTGAAAGCCCAGCAGCCCAGGACAGGGCTGGAGCTACAACAAGGTGGTGGGCATGACCACCATCTCATTTACTCCCAAATTTAGCTGCTTTTCCATTTTTTTCCAATTTCCTTATGTGCTTGAAAGGTTATGTTAGCACTTTCTGGAGCACATTCACCCGCAGTCGATTTGTTAACACCAAACTGGTGGCTGCAGACATTCCAGCAAGAAGTTTATCTGACACCTTTATTTTCTCACTAAGCTGCATCACTGAATTTGACATTCAGGTTTAGAGCTTAAAGCATTTGCACTCTGCTTTAGGGGGCATAATCACAATGTAAAACTTGAATTTTAAAGGAAAAAAAAGGAAATATGCAGTGAGTGCACAGGGAGATTTTTACAATGGTAGGGTGAACAAGCACCTAGTAGGTACCAGCCATTCTACAAATTTCCTGCATTGTGACTTTCATTTTTTTTCTCTACTGTACATAGCCACTAATGTTCCCAGTTACCAACTCAAAAGTGAAAATGAGGTTACTAATAAAATTGCTTACTATCACTTAACTAGCTGTGTGACCCTGGGCAAGTCACTTAATTCTGTTTGCCTCAGTTTCCTCATCTGTAAAATGAGCTGGAGAAGGAAATGGCAAACCACTCCAGTATGTTTGCCAAGGAAACCCCACATGGGGTCATGTAGAATTAGACACAACTGAAAAACATCATCATCATCATCATCGAGAGATAAAATCATAGGAATGCCTGAAGTGCTGAAAGTTAAACAAACAAATGTTGAGGATTGACTATATCTAAAAACAAGCTATATACAGACAAGATAATTTGAAAATAATAGAGGGAAGGCACTAGTATTAATGGGGTTTGAGAAAGGTTTGCTTTGTAAGGTGAAATTTTAGCTGGGATTCTAAAGAAGCCAGGGGAGCCAGTGGTGAGAAGGACTTCTTATAGAAACTCTTTTGTAACTTAGAATGTTGCCAGGGGCAAGAGAAGAAAGTGACATGTACAGGATCATGTAGCCCATACCTTTCGGGGGGCAGGATTTGAATGCAAATCATTCTGACTCTAGGAGGCAGTCCTCACACCGTTATACCTGTGTATAATTGAACTCCTCGGTTCTATTTGAATGTAGTAATAACAACGCAATGAGATTTTCCTTCTTTTCTTCTCTACGGGGATCCTAGACATATGAATTCCATTGGCTGATGATTTTTTTAATATTTAAAAATTTTGTTTTCCTTTTATTTTTTCAATTCAAAAAAATTCTATTCATTCCACTTGTTGTTACACCACATTCATTTCTGAGCACACCCCTTCTCCCTCCCCAAGTGTCCTGGTGAAAAAAGATTAAAAAAAAGACAGCATAACACGACAGCTTGTTTTCTTTAGAAAGGCATATGGTATAGCAGAGAACACTGTTCGAGTTGGAAACACTGAGTCGGTATTGTAGCTCTGACACTTACTAGCTCCGAGGCCATGGGCAAAGGTCATAACCACCTTGGGTTTCTATTTCTTTAGCTATAAAATTTGCAATATAATACAGTGAAAAGAGAACTGGGTTTGGGGGTTAGAGAGCCTTGGCTCAGATTTCACCTCTAATATACGTATGATTTCTGTGATTGTGGCCAAGGCAGTTAGCCTTTATATGCCTTAGTTTTCTCCAGGGATGTGTTGGTAAATGTTTAACAACCAGCTCTCCAAAATGGCCCCACAATATACTTTTTAAGTTTAATCCATGCTATTAATGTTCTCTCAGTGACAATCTTAAGCCTTGATAGTCAACAAAACAATAAATCAAACCCCAGTTTCTGAGGTGTAAATGCTTGGCACGGCCAATTTAACAACTGGCTTTTCCAAGTTGGTTTGAACAAGCTCTAGCACACTCCTGTTTTCATCTGTAAATGACCCTAAAGTCCCTTCCAGTTCTCAATCTATGATCCTTTGGTCAGTCTTGTCTAACAGTAAATGTAATATTCCATATCCATCACCTCCTAGCTGATCTACCTCAGGAAGAATTTTATCTTCTCAGCTTGCCTCTGGGGTCAAGCTTGGTCATCCTCATAAAACAGTGTTTAATCTTTCCCTTCGCATTGTTGTGCTGAATTGTATATAGTGTTTTTCTGATTCTGCTTGATTCACTCTAAATTTATTCATAATTTATTTATTTTTTTATAATTTGTTCATAGTTATTGTTCACAAAATCTTCCTATGCTTTTCTAAATTCTTCATATCCATTTCTTGTTATGGTACAATAACGTTCCATTGCTTTATTTAAATTCATCCTTTGCAGCAATCCAAACATACCAGATTCAGGGAGCCACTATCTTCTGTGGTAACTAAAATTTAAAGGGAAAGCACTCTGGATTTTGACCATCTTTTAGCTCTATTTGTATCCCCGGTGTTTAGCTTAATAGACGTTTATTGAATGAATGACTGATTGGTTGGCTTTGGAATCTAAGTACCTAGGTTCGAATCCTGGATCTGTCACTTACTACTGGTTAGACCTTGCATAATGGTCAAGAAGCATTTATCAAAAGCTTACTGTATGTCAGTGATGACACTAAGTGTTGGAGATGCAGAGAAGTGAGTATGGCAGACATAGGCTCAAGGCTCTTCATCTCTCTTGGCCTTGGTTTCCTCACTTGAAAAATAAGGGGATGATGTCTGAGATCCTTTCCAGCTGTGATTTGTGCTGCTGGGTTTCCTCCAAGGACCCACAGAATGATGGAAAATGGATGGAAACAACGTGGACACATTTGTCGTTGTGATCATTTGCTGCAAATCTGTGGGCTCATTGAAAATGAAAATCCCTAAAAGAATTTTAAAGAAGGAATGCTTCAGGGAACTCCTGGCAAAGGCATTTGGTGATGGTGGTCAAGAAAAGAATTGGAGGTGGCTGTTGGGCCCAGAACATTAAAGTCAACATTTGTGGTGCTTGTTGGAGGGGCAATGTCCTTGAGAGGACCTTTCAGTTAATATTTATACTTGGTTGAATACACAATGTTTTGAAGTGCCTTTTCTTCCCCTAGAATGTGTATTTCTTTCTTTTTTTAAAATAGCCTATCTAATTTTGTTTACTACCAATTCCGCAATGATAACAGGACACACTGGATTTTCAGAGATTCTGGTTTAGTTCTTTGCCTGAGGAAAGTCTTTAGAAGGGGTTTTGGATTAGGGCTTAGAAGGGAAGGTTTGCTGTGGATTAAATGACCCCAGTGGGGCTCTGTGGTTGAAGCACTTATCAGTGCTATTTCACGGCTTCAAAGAGTGGAGCCATATTTCCCTTTGGCTAAGGCCTCCATATTTGAGAATTCAAAGGTGCGTGGTCTTCTGTAGGGTGGTCAGAGAAATACACCGGTAGGCCTGAACTAGCCTACTTCTAGTTTCAAGCTGTGCCTTCATGGGCGTTAGTTTTCAGAAGGATTTCTATTGAACAGGGTAACCCTCGCGTTATTGGTTGGGACTATTATTTCTGTTTCTTACATTAGATTAAAGAAAAAAAAAAGAATTCTTGAGTTCCTCAAAGTATTTCCTCTTACAATTTGCCCCCCAGAAGCTCATCAGAGGGGAAAGACAGATCTTTTCAGAAGAAACTGCTGGGGAGGTTGTCAGGCATGTGGTAGCACTTTAGAGAGCCCTGGGGCCCGCAGACTACAGTCAAGAAGAAAGACGATTATAATATCCAATCCTGAGCTGTCACAGAGTTAGTGACTTTCACCGAGCATTAATAAAGGAAGGAAATGTTTGCAAAGTTCATGTGCTCAGGTTGGTTTTTTAAAATTGAGATCTACTGTTTTTATATTACCTTCATTCCCAAATATTACCCCTTCTTCTCTATCTGGAGAGCAGTGCCTTGTAACTAAGAATAAAAAAAAAGGGAGAAAGAAAAGAAGAAAGCCATTTCGCAAAACTCACCAACCCATCAGCTAGTCTTAGTTGTAGAGCTGCAAAGGATCTCAGAAACCATTGAACCCGACCCCTTAGTTTTGCAGATGGGGAAACAGCTGCAGAGAGGTCAAGGTTGAGTGACTTAGTGTCATGTGGCTAATAAGTATTGGATGCAGAATCCGATTCCAGTTCCTGACCCAAGTCTAGTAGCTACATCCTGCTCTTTCCCAGCCGAGTCTCTAATACAGGGCATCCCAAAAGTCTTACTGTAGTTTTACGTGTTTTAATAGCTTAAAGCAGCACTAAGACTTTTTTTGAACCCTGTGTATGCGATATTTATCACCCATAGTTCCCCGCCTCTCCAATGAAAGGAGAAGGGTGCCTTTTCCTATCTTTTCTTCAGGGTCAAGCTTACTCATTATTACTAAATAATGTCTGGTTTCTTTTTTGCTGTTCTTTCCACTTATTTGTTGTCATTAGGCACATTCTTTAGGGCATCTAGGTGGTGTGGTGGATAGAGCACCAACCCTGGAGTCAGGAAGACCTGAGTTCAAATGTGACGTCAAGACACTGCTTAGCTGTGTGACCCTGGGCAAGTCACTTCACCCCGTTTGCCTCAGTTTCCTCATCTGTAAAATGAGTTGGAGAAGGAAATGGCAAACCACTCTAGTATCTCTACCAATAAAACCCCAAATGGAGTCACGAAGAGTCAGACGTGACTGAACAATGACAAAACATTCTTTTCCTGGCTTTACTGGCTTCACTTTGTACCAGCTCATCTAAATTTTTCTATGTATTCCTTCTGTATTTTTCATAATTATTGTTTCTTAGGTTGCAGTAGTATTCCGTTTCATTCCTTTGCCGCTGTTTGTTTAGCCATTCCCCATGGGGGGTGGTGGTGGTGGTGGTGATGGTGCTTTTTTTTTAAATTTATTTTTTATTTTTAGTTTATAACACTCTGTTCCACAAGTTTCTGAGTTCCAAATTTTCTCTCCCTCCCCCCGCCCCGAAGATCGCATGTAATCCGATGTAGGTTCTACATATACCTTCGCATTAAACTTATTTACGTAATAGTCAAGTTGTAAAGAAGAATCATAACCAATGGAATGGTGATGCTTTTAATGACAAGAATTGGAAACACTGTCCACTTTTCAGTGCTATAGAAATGCTAGCCATCATTGTTATCCGCCCGAGCAGCTGGCGCTGGCCTCTCGCAAGTGGCATCTGGCTGGGTCGCCTGTGATACTATCTGTTGCGTCTAGCTGACTTTAAGGTTGAATTTTGGGAGTGAGTGTGTTGTGGAGGGAAGAAGAATCCACATGTGGTACTCCAAATGGTCAAGTATTTATTAAGCACCTTAATAGGGTCCCTTTGGCATGGGACCAGAAGCAGCGGGTAGAAGTTGAAAAGAAGTAGATTGAGGCTTGGTGTCAGGAAACAAACCGTTGTAACAATTAGAGCCCTCCCTAGAGTGGATTGGGTTCTTTAGGAGTGAATAGTTGGCCCCTCCCTCACTGAATGTCTGTAAGCAGAGGTCAGATGGCCATTTATTGGGGATCCCTTTCTGGGTACATCTGTGGACTAAATAGTTGCTGAGAACACTTCTGGAATATGTGTATTCTTGTACTGTTGTCTCCCCTGGTAAGATGTAAACTCCTTGAGGGTAGGGAGTGTGTCATATTTTGCATTTGTATCCCACAGTGCCCGGTATATAATAAGCACTTAACAAATGCTTGTTGATTGATTTACCGATTCCCCCTTCCTCCCTGTGCTGTAGTCCTGTGATTTTTCTGGCATAAGGGATTCAGACAAAACCAGAACAATTTTTGACCCCTGAGGGGTTTATATTCTACAGGAATGAATGTAGGCCCACTTTAGATACCCCTGTTTTGGTCCTGGCCTGTATGGAAATTTCCTCCCCCAATACCTGAGGCGCTGAGAGGTTAAGTAAATTTTCCAAGTTCACAAAACTAGTATATATGTCTGAGGCAGGACTGGAACCCAATTTGTCCTGTCTTCAAGGAGGATACCTGATTATCTAGGCCATGATACCTTCACCAAGCTAAGTTAAAAGGGATGGCTTTATAACTTTCTGTGGTGGTGAAGAACTGGACATTAAAGGGGTCCCCCTCAGAAGGGGAATGACTGAACAAATTCTGGTATATGAATGGGGTGGAACGTTATTGTACAATAAAAAATGATGAAGGGGATGGTTTCAGAGAAACCTGGGAAGACTTGTATGACCTGGCACACAGTGAAGTGAGCAGAGGTGGGAGATCAATTTACATAATCATGACAACATTGCAAAGATGAACGACCTTGAAAGACTGAGGCTCTCTGATCAGTGCAGTCACCACCCCCTAATTCCTGAGCAGCAATGATAAAGGCTGCTATCCACTTCCTGACAGGGAGGTGATGGATTCAAGATGTTCAGTGAGACAGACATTTCTTGACATGGACGAAGTAGGGATTTGTTTTGCTTGATTATGCGTATTTGTTACAAGGTTTTCTTTTTTTCTTTTAAACTGAGTAGGTTGGGGAGGAATGAAATAAATTCTTGTTAATTGAAGAATAAAATTTTTTAAAAAAGGAAAGAAAAGGGATTATGGCTTTAGGGAAAAGATTCTCAGACATTCTAGGGCTTTGATTTGGCACTCGAGGTCCTAGTCAGAAAGCCGACCTCAGAGCTATGCCATTTAAAGTACAGCCACCGCATGTGTGTATGTTTAACAGGATGCATGTACTGCATATATAAAGTTATTGCATTCCATCCAATTTTAATGTGTTTATGTGTGAAGCAGAAGGCGTCATTGGGCATTTCTTCACAGACATAACCTATATATTGCAAGTGCTGCGGTCTCTAGTTATTTTCTGAAAGGTGATGAGTTTCCCAGTGTGAACCTACCCATTTCTAGGCTCACAATACGCCCGGCTGGTTTGGCTATTCACCCGTTATTGTTTCCTCCAGGCGAAGAACAAAATTCCATCATTTCTTTCATCACACTAATATCCCTTTAAACAACTGCATCGTGGGATCTACGGTACTTAGCAAGGCTGGCATACCTACTGTACAGGCAGTGTTTTTCATCACAGGAAGCAGTCGGAGCTTACGGATGGAATACTCATTCATCTTGTTTTGTGGCAGTCTGGTGCTTAGCCATTCAGCCGACTTTATGGTCCCTCCTACCTACAAAGATAAGTCCATGCCTGAGTTGGGGCTTTTAGAGAGTCAGCTCCACCAAGGCAAAGGTGGACATTCAAAGGGACAGTTTCATGTTACTTGCTTAGAGACAGCTTTGAACAAATATCACATGATGATTAAGGGAGTGGGCCGGCCGGCCTCCTCATTTCCTCTCCTCCTTTCCTTTTACACTTATCTCAAATTCTTCAAGGTATGACTTCTTTAGCTGCATGTTTCCGAGAAGGTGTTCAATCAATAACTCGAAAGAATTATGGCCGTGATTTTTTTTTGTGTGTGTATATGTACTGATTTAACCCCTTTTGAGCAGAAGGCAAGGAAGAGAACCCTGTAGCATGTCTATCCCTTTTCTCTATTTGTTCTAGTAGGTTTTTTTTAAAGGATATTTAAATCTTGAGTTATGGTTCTGTGAATTTGCCTCCAGTAAATTAGGGGGAGGGGGAAAGAAGGGAGGTTTGAGGAAGGGGTCAACCAAAGCTTTCCTTTAAAGCTGGGACCTAATCCTTGGACTGTACAGCATTCACGCAGATTCCTAGGGTTAGAAATTTAGAGTGAGTACAGTTCAGTTCTTTTTACAACTGAGCCCCAGAGAAGTGAAATGATTTTCCTTCTAAGTGAATAAAAAATGAGCTGAAAAGTCAAATTCAGAAACAGATGACCTTTTGCCTCTTTCCCGACTTTCAGGGCCTCTCTTCTTTCCGGTGTGCCCTAAATGAATTCACCAAACATTTATTAAGGACTCATTATGAGTTCAGCACCGTGCTAGGTGCTGTGGATAAAACTTGGTCAAGATCCAAAACAAAGCTTGGATAAGGTCCAGTTCCTGCCTTCCTGGAGCTCATAGAACTTCCGCTAACCTCATCTTTACTTTATAATTATAAGAAATGACATTAAACTAGCCCTCTGAGGTGTACACAATGCTTTAGATGCCTTATCTGATCCTCACAATGGTCCTGTGAAGCAGGGTCACCGGCAGTAATCAGACTATTTTACAGATGAGTAAAAAGTGACTCAGAGAGGTTAGGTGACTTGCCCAGGGTCAGATAGCAGTGTTAGCAGTGGGATTTGAACCCAGGTCTCGAAGGATGGCATACTTTCCACCACTCCAGTTGATATTTCCCTTCCCATTTGATCTATATCAAAATGTCCTTGGCTTAGTTCCCATTCCCTAGGGCCCTACTCTAGCTTTTGTTGGACAACAAATTAGTTATCTAATTAACTAAATTAACTAATTAACTAGCTAGTCAATAATGAGTTATCCTACCTCTTGATAATTTGCAGTTAAATGGAGATATAGTTTATGTAGGTATGATGCCTTTTAAAAATTCACTTTTATCTTATGATAGTACCTTAACACAAAGAAATACATTTCTAACATCTCCATCATTTAGCATAGTGCCTAGCATATAGTAGAAGTTTAATAAATGCTTGTCAGTAAGGGTGGGTAGATGGAAGAATTTTAGTCCGAAGAGGCAGTATGGTGGGAAGAGTGTTGGATTTGGAGTCAGAGAACCTAACTGGCCCTGCCACTTTGGGCAAGTTAATTTAACTTCTCTATGCCTCAGTTTTCTCATCTGTAAAATGAGAGGGTTAAAATGGCTAGTCCCTTCAGGTTTACTCGAGCTCAGGATCTATGGAACTATGAGCTCCTCCTTTCACCATCACCTTTCTCCTTTCACTACAAGATCTTTTGTGAAAATTTTAAATCCATAAAGAGAAAATGCCAGCCAGGTTTTCCAGTTGATATAAGGAATGGAGAAAAGACATTCTTTAGTCACATGAGCAGATTTTTTCCCTTCTAATAGTATTTTATTTTTTTCCAGTTACGTATAAAGATAGTTTCAACATTAGTTTTTTTTAAAAATTTCAAGTTTCAAATTATTCTTCCTCCCCAAGACATCTAGCAATCTGATATAGGTTATACATGTACAATCATGTTAAACATATTTCCACATTAGTCATGTTGTGAAAGAAGAATCAGAAGAAAATGGAAAAACCACAAGAAAGAAAAAACAAAAAACAGTGAAAATAGTCTGCTTCGATCTACAGTCAGACTCTGTAGTTCTTTCTCTGGATGTGGGTAGCATTTTCCATCATCAGTCTTTTGGAACTTTCTTGGATCCTTGCATTTTTGAGAAGAGCTAAGTCTATCAAAATTAGTCATTGAACAATGTTGCTGTTACTGTGTACAATGTTTTCCTGGTTCTGCTCGCTTCACTCGACATCAATTCATGTAAGTCTTTTCAGGTTTTTCTGAAATCTGCCTGTTCATCCTTTCTTGGAGCACAATAATATTCAATCACAATCTCATGTCACAATTCATCGAGCCGTTCCCCAATTGATGGGCATCCCTTCAGTTTCCAGTTCTTCACTACTGCAAAAAGAACTGCTACAAATATTTTTGTGCATGTGAGTCTTTTTCTCTTTTTTCACACGAGCAGATTTGAGGGTTTAGAGATAAGTGCATCTGTCTCTGGGGCTTCCTCAGGTTGTAGGTTCCGTCAAGGGTAACTGCCTTTAGGTTTGATGGTACTGTAGGTGCTCTGAACGCTATCGCTCGCAGATCCTCCCTGGTCCACTTCTCAGATAGCCATTTGATACCATTAGTTCAAAGCAGAGTACTTAGGGAAGTGACAGCACCAGGAACAGTAGATGTAAAACATCTTCTCTGTAGACTCTCCCACAAATATACCCAGCATTCATGCTGAGAGTGAGCACACACATGGAGTGCACAGGTGGCCAAGGTGACTCATGGCTGCACTGTAGGAAGGCCCTGATGACCTTTGTCTTCTCAGGGAGGGACCTCCCTCTCTCCCCTGGGCTCAGTGTCTCTGCCAGGCAGGTGACTTATTTGGCCTCCCTGAGAGATTCTGCGGAAATGGAGGCTGATGAGGCGTGCTTTGAGATAGATGAATCCCCCTGGGCTACCTCAGCAAGGTGGGCTGGGAAAAGCAACGGTTTTTAAGTCAGAGGACCTATGTTCAAATCCTCCTACCTGAGAGCAGCCTAGAAAAGGCCACGGTGAGGGGCTGCCTCCCCACAAGGCATCGTCGTACCTAAGCCAGGCGTTTTACTATTGTTTGCTTTTCTTGCCTGCTCATTTTGCTGAGGCGGAAACTGAGTCCAGGAGATAGTAAGGGACTTGGTTCAGTTCATACAATCCATCACTTCACAAAGAAAACCTGTGTGAAACCGCATGTGCAATCCTGGCCTCTGGGAGGAGCGCTTCTGCTGGTTGCTTTGGAAACATACTTTTCCTGTAAGGGGAAGGTCTGCCTTGGGAAGGATGTCATCTGCCCACATCACAATGTGGTAAGTGGTTTTACAAGTTCTCAGATGGAAAGTGTTCTCTGGGGCAGTGAGGGCTGGTGTCATTTCTCAGATTAGAAGACAGGGAGGGAAGCATTGTGGTCGAGAGACCCCAGGTGGGAAGGCAGAGCTCCCAGGGAGCCTCTGCAGGGAAGGACTGCGAGACAGCATCCCTTAGGATGTGCTTCAAGGACCAAATTAAAGCACTTCCACGGGGTGGAGCATCAATGGACGGAAGGTTCTCATACACCAAGTACTGTAGACAAGGGCTTTCCAGTGATCTCAGCACCCGGGCCAACTCTGGGCCTGCCAGAGCCACCACACAGGGAGTGAAGCCTCAGACAGTGGCCTGGAGCCAAGAGGTAGACACATCACTGATGCCTTATTCAAAGCAGATCCCTCCCGGACGACGCAAGCAAGTCAAATGGAATCTGACAATGCTATTAGGAGTATAGATTTTATATGCAGATAGAGCACATGTTATATATGTGTGCATGTGTATGTACGCATAGACATATATGTGCACATATTTCAGCACACAAATATATATATACACATACCTATACATATACATACTTTACATACATAAGCATATACTTATATAGACATATTTTATGTATAAATGTGTATATAACTTTATATGCATATATATACACTTATACATACACATATCTCTTATCTATCTATTACAGCATAGTGTTGCGGTCAGAGGGACAGAAGCCAGAAAGACCTGACCTGCCTATGTGATCTTGGATGAGCCATTTCACCTCCAAGTATTCTAGGAAGCTCCCAAAGACTAAAAGTTGCAGAAAAGTGCTGGCTTACATCTATCAATTAATTAATTAAATTTCCTCACCTAATAATTCCCTTTACTAATAAACCATAGCTACAGTCTCTCTCTTTTTCTCTCCTCTGTCATTGTCTCTGTCTCTCTTCTGTCTCTGTCTCTCTCTCTCCTTTCTCTTTGTCTTTCTCCCTCTTCTCTCTTCCACAGACACATAAATACATCTGTGTGTATTATACACACAGATGTATTTACACCACTGAAAATATAGACAGATGAATATAACTACACACACATATATATTTAAACATATGGTTTTATTTCTTCCCTCCCTCATAACGTATCAAATACATACATAACTTGAACTGTCTTTTAGGTGGGTGTAACTTGTAGACATTACCATCATAGGATTTTAGTGTTGGAAAAGACCAAAGTGAACAGTAGGCATAAACCACTTATTTTAAAAAGAAGAAAATTCAGCTCTGGAGAGACAAATCACAAATCAATCACTTAAAAAGCATTAATTAAGTATTTCTTGTGTGCCAACCATAGGGATATACGCTGGGGATACTGAGATAAAAGCCAAGCAATCTCTCCCCTCAGGGAATTTATATTCTAGGTTTGAGTCAGGCCAATCTTATGTTTACCAGTAGGGACTGGAATGAAATAGGCCATCTAATATTTTATAAAAAGAAGCTTACTTAGCAACAACATGGAAAGGATTTTCAGCAAAGATACAGTATTGATTCAATTGGGCTTAGGCTATCTTACCCACACATTGACTGTGGGTCAGCAGTGTGTATTGGGTCCAGGGAGCCCCCAACTCCTCCTTCACTTAGCTCTTATTCTTAGGTGACCAGAAAGGTACCTTAATGGTTTAGATTTTATTCCCCGGGACCTATTAAGTCTTCAGACAGTTTCACTGAATTTTAGGGGGAAAATAGATTAGCTGTGTGGAGAAGATATTTCTACTACCACTGTTTGTAAATATATACAAAATAGATACAAGGGTTTTTTGTTTTGTTTCGTTTCATTTTTGGTGTGAGAGGCACTGGCAGCTGGGGGAAGGGAGAAATCAGGAAGGGCCTCATGTAGGGGATAGTGTTTAAGTGGAACTTTGAAAGGTGCTGAGGATTCCAAAAGGCAGAGGTGAAAAGGGAGTGCATTCCAGACCTCTGCAAAAGCATAGAGATAGGCGGTAGAATGCCATGTGTGAAGAACAGTGAGAAGACCAGTTTAGTGAATCCTAGACTCTAACTCAGAGCCAGGGCTCTTTCAATAACATCTGTGGATTGTCTGCCCTAGAACTTTCAGGAAGTTAGCAGCTGGTAGGATAGCTTCTGTAAATCTTTTTTATTTCAATACATATGGAGATTTAATCTTTATTGGTTCATGGTATTTAGAGCTGGAAGGGACCCTAGAGATCATCTAGCCCAAATTCCTAATTTTTCAGATGAGAAAACTAAGTCCACAAAGAGTTGCCTTGCTAAGATCAGATAGCTTAGCAACTTATAAGCAGAGCTAGGTTTGAAAGCCATGCCATTCCTTCTGTTTTTGGGTCCAGTGTTTCTCTGTGCTATCCCATACTGCCTTTCTGTGGTTTTGATAAAGGCATATTTTAATAATACCTAAGAGGAAAACATTGGAACTCCTCGATTTTGCTTTGCCAGTTTGGCTCAGTGTGTATTTTCTCAGCCATCTGGCCAGCAACAGAACAGATAGGACTCATTGGAACATTGGAATCATGCCCTCAAAGCCTCAAGTTTCCCAGACTCCTCTCTTCAGGATGACTGTGGTCAAGTTTGTGGCCAGAGGTCTCTCTTCAGAACTTGGAGGCAGTGGGACGTTGGAGGTGATGAAAAGCAAAAATGAAAGGGGACATACATCATTGTAATCATGTTGTTGCCCAGTTGTAGGCAGCAATGAGTGGTATAATGGATAGACTCCTAGCTTAGAGTCAAGAAGATCTGGGTTCAAATCCAGCCTCTGATGCTTACTACCAATGTAATCCTACGTGTTTCTGTTCCTCAAGCAATTCTCTAAGACATAAACTAGCAGAATATCAAAACTGAAAGACAAGGTGGAAGCTTTAGGGGGCATTCCTTTCTCACCTCTGAGCTATGGGAACTAGCTAGGATTTCTCTTTTAGGCTGTGAATTTCTTTGTCAGTATCTCCTTCTTGTGCTGCCTTTGAGTGTTTGCTGAATTTGAATCAGAAAAGCAGGTGATACCGTATTATTCGTTCTATAGCCATAACCAATCTTGCATTTAGTGATCTGGGGCAGATGGACATGTCAAAAACTGTATGAAAGGTATCTTATTCATAAATTGTTCCATCCAGTGTCAACCACTCTAATTGACAGTTCTTTCTTGTATCTGGTCTAAACACATCCCACCTCAATTCAGACTGTTTCAGAGTTTCTGTTAAGGTGCTCTGGGCATCACCATTTTAAGGAACTGATAGACATGGGTAGCGTGGGCAGTCCCTCTATCGTCATGGGTTGTCATTGAAAGTTGCCTGAAGCTCAGAGAAGTTATGCAACTTTTTAGGGAAACAGCTAATAAATGTGACTGGTAAAATTTGAAATCGAGTCTTCCTTATTCCAAGCCCAACGTTCTAGCCAATATATGCCAAGCTGCCTCTTGGACACCATCTAAATAATCCTTACTCTGTCACTGGGTTACTGAGTCATTTTATGGAGTCTCTTCTCTTTGGGTCTCCATTTCCTCATTTGTAAAATGGAGGGGCTGGACTCAATGGCTCTGAAGCTTCCTCCCTTCTCAAGGATCTGTGGTCTGGCTCTCTCTCTGTCTATATGATAGAGCCTCATCTAGGCTGACACCCGCATCTTACAGGGGAGGAAACAGGACTAGGGTGGTTAATGATTTGCTAAAGGTCACACAGGTCCTGAGCATCAGAGATGGTATCTGAGCCAAGATTCTCTAAGACCTGAGCCCCTGTCCTTTCCACTATATCATACTGGCTCCTGCTGACCATGTGGAGCAGCGGGTCTGGCATTTGAAGAGAAATTCAGTTAAGTAAAGAAAAGCTTTCTGAGGAAAGGGCACTGAATATATTTGGATTGAGTAGTGGTTTCAGAAAGTTTCATACTTTCTAATCTTATGGATTTCTTTTCCCTCTGTTGGCCTCCCTCTCTTTCTTTTCCTTCCTTCCTTCCTTCCTTCCTTCCTTCCTTCCTTCCTTCCTTCCTTCCTTCCTTCCTTCCTATTTCTTCCTTCCTTCCTTCCTTCCTTCCTTCCTTCCTTCCTTCCTTCCTTCCTATTTCTTCCTTCCTTCCTTCCTTCCTTCCTTCCTTCCTTCCTTCCTTCCTTCCTTCCTTCCTTCCTTCCTTCCTTCCTTCCTTCCTTCCTTCCTTCCTTCCTTCCTTCTTTCCTTTCCCTCACCTTGCCTCGCCTTCTCCTCCTTTTCCTATCTTGCCCAGCCCTGAAGTGCCATGACTACTCATGGGCCCAATCAGATTACTGATAGGCACAGAAGTTTTGACCTGTTCTATTTCTGACCTGGTCTGGTTTACCCCTCTTTGGTCAGCCTAGTGGCTTCTGCTCCTTGGGGCTCACAATATTGATACCAGACTTCATGCAGACATCTAATTATCTTTAGGCTTATACTGCAGCTCAAAATTCTTGAGCTCAAGCAGCCCACCAGCCTCAGCCTCCCCAAAAGCAGGGAATACATGCATGTGCCACTAAATTGGGCCCATGCTTTTCCATAAATACCTCAAGGAGAATATACTTAATATGTTGCATGCATTTTCCTGGTATTTACTATTTAACAAAATGCTGTTCCATTAACAAAAGAGCAGAAAATTCTAAGTTCTGTAGCTGAGATTGTAACAAATCAACTGAAGTGATAGGGAAGACAAAATTCCTGACACTATTGGCCATTGCCTGATGAATTTGGCGACTGTCCATATTAATATAATTCATTTGTAGAGGCGAATACAATGGTGGCAGTGAAATATCAGTGAGCAAAAGTGAGAAGGACAATTCCTTTGAATAGGAAGCAGCCAGCTCTTGGGCTGCTAAATCTAGTGCAGAAACAGACTGCCCTGCTTTTAATGTCTTCTTCCTGTTATGGAGGGAGAGGCCACACTTGAAGGAGTTGGTCAGCTAAGGGGATTTGCTCCCTTCCTTGGCACAAAGAAGCCAGTGTTTCATAGAAGCACTTGCCTTATAGTATTGACTATCACTCCTGGCAGTCTCTCAGGCCCTTCTCTCTCTGTCCATCTGTCCAGCACAGCCACAGGAACGTCAGGAGAGTGTTATCTGTAGTCAGTTCAAGTCTCAGAAGGAAAGAGCATGCCTAGATATCTGGTGTTCTGTTTAATTCTGACCTGCCTAAATGGCCTGGAGATGGAGAACAAACTGTCAAATGCACCCTTTCTGGCTCCTTTCTCCCAGATGTCTCCAAAATTACTGTCCAAGAGGTTTGAGTTTCAGAACTAGCTCAAATGGGAAAGCCTAGGAAACAATCTGTGTGAGTTTCTCATGAAGTCTGTCAGTAGCCTCTCAAGTCCTTTTTAGTCTAGATCTGTGGGCCTCGGAACCTGCACAAACTGCTCCTTCAGAGCTTATCCCCTGCATTTTACAGATGAGGAAACTGAGGCACAGAGATGTTAAATGACCTGTTTGTACTGGCAACGCGACAGATGTGGGAATTCATCTGAACTCTTCTGACTCCTGAGCCATTGCTTTTTCTCTTGTACCAAGTCTTCTTGCGAAGATTCTCCAGCCTTTGCTGACACTAAAAATGATCATCCCTAATGAGCACTAGGCCTATACATCTACCCTGCAGTTGAATGTCCTGTATGTCGTGTCTCCCCAGCTATTAGAACATCAGCTCCTTGACAGCAGGGACTTCCTGCTCGTCTGTTTGTCCCCCCAGCTCTTGTCACATAGTCAACGCTTAATAAATGCTTATCCATTCATTCGTCCATCCATCCCAGAAATAAATAGGCGAAGACCAGCTTTTCTCACTCAAGGTATCTGACCTCGCAGGAGGTGGCTCATTATGTTATCTCATGGGCTTTATAACTAAACTTCTGAATAAATTTTTCTTTATCTCTTCGCCCTATCCTTTTCTTAAGTTCCGTTCTCCAGTTGCTTTGACTGCTTCTGATATTCTGTCCATTCAAGAGGAATGATGGAAGGAGTAGCTGCTACCCCTGGGAGAGTACAATCCACACCCCCTCAGTCTCACTCCCAGCACCTATGATCTCGGAGACCCAATGGCTTATAAAATACCATCGGAATTGGAAATTGAGGGGATGCTCATCAATTGGGAAATAGCTGAATAAGTTGTGGTATATGATTGTGATGGAGTATTATTGTGCTGTGGGAAATTATGAGGTGGGGTGTGGTTTCAGAAAAATATGGGAAGACCCATATGAACTGATGCAAAGTGAAGTGAGAAGAACCGGGACATCATTGTGCACAGAAACAGCAATGTTGTAATGATGATCAACTATGAAAGACTTAGCTACTCTGATCAATACAAGGATTCAAGACAATAGCAAAGGACTCAGGATGAAGAAATTCTGTCCACTTCCAGGGAGAGAACTGATGAACTCTGAGTGCAAATTGAAGCATCATTTTCTCCCTTCTCTTTTCTTACTCTTTTTGGAAATATGGCTAATATAGAAATATGTTTTGCATGATTTCACATGTATAATTGATATATAGCTTGCCTTGTCAGTGGGTGGGGAAGAATTTGGAACTTAAAATTTAAAAAGAAAAGAATATTAAAAAATAAATACATATTAAATGAAAAAAAATGGAACACCATCAGATTCTGGGCTGTGTGAGCAGCAAACAACAACCTCCTTCACAAAGAACAGGATGTCCTGGCTGCCGAAGGGAGAAACAGAGAGTACAAAGATGAGATCTGAGAGTCCCTGCTGAGGAATCTGGGGCAGAGGACAGAGAAGGGATAGGAACTATGTCACAGAGGAAATGTCTTCTCCATCTTTTCAGGAAGAAGCCTCCCATGCCCCCTCTCCAGCCTAGCCTCACAAAGTTCTCCATAAAGAAAGCACAAACAATTGTAAACGTAATTGTTTTTAGAAGGCTCTCTGAGTGACATTGCTTCTGAAGTGCTTGGTGGGCAACATGCTTTTGGCAAATGTCAGTTTATTTAGGACGCTGGATGGAGCCTTATGACTTGCACAGCACATCGACAAGGGAGAAGCCAGAATGCCAATGGGCACAAGTTTCAGAGTAGAGAATTACTTTCTGGGGTTGCAGGAAGGGCATTTCTGAAGGCAGGAAGGGATAAGTTAACTGGCCTTTCTGAGGCTATTTAAAGCCCTGAGATTCTATGATTTTTCAGAAAGGCTTCAGGATCAAGTATTTATTAGAAACAGTGAATAAATGATTAAACTTATTTTAGTGACTACATTAAAATTAATTCTTATGTGTAAAATATGACTCTCTGACTACCCAAGTAAATTTTTTATCTCTTCATCTTCATTTATTTTTATTTATATTGTAGCCCTCCACCCTTATCTAGCTTCTCCTCCAACTCTCATTCTTGTCGGTAGACCAGATCCCTAGAGGCAGCTTCCACTATTAATCTTCTTAGAGTTCCAGATGTAACTCTTAGGGACTAGAGTCAATGTCAATCATAAGCCCCCACCAGTGTGCTTCCCATTTCAATGAGCCAGTAGACATCAATTAACTTTTTAGTCAAGAGTATTTACTGAGGTGGTTTAGTAAGAACAATTTGTGCTAAACACCACCCCAAAGCCCTAAGTATAATTTACCACAAATATATATATGTGTGTGTGTGTGTATATATATATATATATATATAATATATGTATATATATATGTATATATAGGACAATGGGAAGAGTGGGTCCAAACATAAAATATGATGGTGGCAAGATACACAGGTAGGATATATCTATGAAAAAGGGTTAACTCACAACTCCTGGTTCATAGAAGTCTCTTCTTGAATCCATAACTGGCATTCTTCTCTTGTGCACAGGATTATGATCCTTTGGGTAGTTATCTTTCTGTATCTAGATGTGTCTGTGATTGTTCTTGGTGTGTCTGTCTTCTCTCAAATGGTTGCATTACTTCCTTCTGATCTAGTCTCTGATGAAATGATTAAGGGAGGAGTGAGAAAAGGAGAAGCTCTCTTCTCCTCTAAAGAAGATTCCAATCTCTTAGAGGAATGGTTCCCAGACTTGGGGTTCTCCATAGCTAGACTGAACCCCTTGTAAATCTAATGGGGAATAAGATCTTGCCTGCCAATCAATAGGCCTCTTGTGGAGCCCATTAGGGGAAGCTTGCTTTCTTGTGGGCAGATTTACACACCTTTTGTTAATTTCTGATTAGGCGCTGAGCCTGAAGAGTATGTATTCTGAGAGGTGAGCTTTTGCTTGAGGGGCTCGCTTATGAGAAAGATGATGTGATTCCTTGGTCAAGACTCTGAGTGACTGTGTGTTCAGAGCTCCCCGGCTCCTCAGAGGTAAAGGCTCTCTTGATTCAGTGGTGGATGTAAAGCTTTGATTCAGGCAGTAGAGCCCTGTCTGTTGGTCTTTATTTCTCTTCTCTGTATCTTTTCTGTTTAATTAAAGAAAATCATTGATACCTTTTAAGTTGCTTTCCTTAGTAAAGCAGATAAAAGAACCTGCACCAGCAGCCATCCCGAGTATGCCAGGGTGGTTGCTGTTACACCTGTCTAGAGGCAGCTGGTGGTGTAGTGGATAGAGTGCTGGGTCTGGAATCAGGAAGACTTAAATTCAGATTCAGCCTCAGGCACTTACCGGCAGTGTGACCCTGAGCAGGTCACTTAACCCTTGTTTGCCTGTTTCCTCAACTATAAAATGTAATAGCACTTGTGGCACCCTTGTGAGGGTCAAATGAGATAATATTTGTGAAACAGAAATACTTAGCACCCAGCATATAATTAATAGGTATAACACAAATGCTTGTTCCCTTCCCCCTTTGGACTGAGTCAATTGCTGAAATCCCTCTGCTTCTTGAAGCCAAGTGGGACTTACCTGGTCAGCTGATCTTTCTGTTCTCTTCCTGACCACTCAGAGGAGTTGACATCCATAATCTTGGGGAGTTTTCTGGGAGCACTTAAAAGGTTAAGTGACTTGTCTAGGGTTATACAACCGGCATGTTAAAGATATACTGATTGACACCTGCTGATTGTGTGATCCCATGCAAATACTTTTTACTTTTGGAACTCCCAGGTGGCTAAGACCCTAAGTTGCTGAGAAAGTGCTGATCTGCATTGGTAAAGGAATTGCCCATACTGGGAGTCCCCTATAGCAAAGAAATCATAGGATTCATCCCTATCTTTATAATCATAGTGAGTGTGTTCTCTGCCCTTCTAGTCTTGCCCTTTTCACTTTGTGATGTTTCTTAAAGATCTTTCTAAATTTCTTTATATTCCACATTCTTGTTAGTCTTAATAGTATTATATGATACATACTACATCATCAGATCATATATTGCAACTTGCAGTCTCAGGGAGTTGCTTGGGAACGCTGAAAAGTTAAATGATTTTGCCCAGGGTCACGCAGTCAGTATGCATCAGACAGAAGTGGATCTTGAACCTTGGTCTTCCTGACCGACGCTGACTTCAAGTGAAGCTGCTTTGCTTCTTTATGTTAATGCACCACAGTTTAATGATCTACTCCCCTATTATTGGTTATTTAGACTGCTTTCAGCTTTTTGCAATGACTTGCAATCTTGGAACAAAAAACTCTTTTTTAAAAGTTTTTGATAATGCTTTGAAGTATAGTCTCTAAATGTATCACTTTGTAATAGGCATGTTTCCTGGAAAGTTACATGTGTGCTTAATTTTTCTTAATCATATTGTATTTGAAATGAACCAGGGGAGCGTAAAATGTAAGGGACTGGGTCCTTTGGATAGGATCAAAGATTCCTTTGTGAAGTAAATCAGTGAAAAGTGAAAGACCTTACAGCCTGTTGCATCTCCCACACACTCACTTTCCCTTAGGTCTGGAATGCTCTGCCTCCTCCCCATACCCATCTTGGTTTCCCTGGGTCCCTTTGAGACTCAGCTCAGGTTTCCATCTTTGTCAGGAAGCCTTTCCCAGTTCCCCCAGCTGCTGGTACCTTTGCCCCTAGGTTACTTTCCATCCATTCTGTATGTATCTTGTATATGTCTGGTTATTTCCCTGTTATCCCATCATTAGAAGGTGAGCTCTTTAGGAGAAGAAACTTCCCCTTCCCTTTTTAACCTTTCCTTGTGTTCTCAGGTCTTAACACAGTGCTTGGCTCATAATAGGTACTTAATAAATGATTGTTGACTGACCATATAAAAGTGACGATGATCATAAATTTCCTAGTATGTGTCTTTTGCAAATTGAGCTTTCTATATATAGAGTATGGTGCATAGAGGGTCTCTCAAAGTGAAATTTATACTTGTAGCAACTATTGGCATTATTAGCATCCAGCCAAATTGATCTAACAGTCAGTAGCTTCTCCACTTGGTTTACTGTTCATGGTCATTTAGCATCTTATATTTTTATTTGAAGTCAGACATTGGAAATGGAACAACTCTAAAGTGGGGTTTGATCTTTATGACATCAGGATTTCATAATATCGAGTTCCAAGAATGGTTATAAATTAGTGGTGCTGCATGACAGACCTTAGGGGTATGAATGTGATAGTAGAGTACTATTGTGCTCTAAGAGTTGACGAAGGGAGTAGTTTCAAAGAAACCTGAGAAGACTTGTATGAACTGATGCAAAGTAAAGTGAGCAGAACCAGGAAAACACTGTATATTAGCAATAATATTGTAAAGACAAACAACTCTGAAAGATTTAGGAACTCTCATCAGCATAGTGACCTACCACAATTCTCTGGAAGACTCCTGATGAAACATACTACCCAAATCCAAATGGAGAGGTGATAGATTCACAATGCAGTTTGGGGCCTGTGTTTTGTTCTTTTTTTTTGGACGTGCATGGCCAGTTGGGGGAATTTGTTTTGTTTGACTTTGTAATTTTTTTTGTTTGTTTGTTTTTTCCCTTCTCAATGGGGATGATCAAGTGTGGGGGTGGGGATGGGAGAGAGAGAATTCAGAATCGAAAATAAAATAAAATTGAATTAAAAAACAACTTTAGCATTTAGTTTATTCTTATTTTTTATTCTTTTAAAAATTCAAGTCAACAAGCATTTATTATTCCTTTGCTTATACTAGGTTCTGAGCTAAGTGTTAGGGATACAAAAAAAAAACACAAAGCATAGTGTCTGTGCTCAAGGAGCTTATATTCCAATCAATGCATTTACAATCTAAAATTAAATCTAAATAGCAAACCAACACTAGGGTACTCCATTTTTTTTGGTTGTTATTATTTTGAGACTGGGTCTCCTTCCCAGGCTGGAAGTGCACTCACAGTGTGAGTGATCCCACTTCTCATCCACACAGAAGTTTTGATATGCTCTGTTTCCAACCTGGGCTGGTCCGCCCCTCCTTGGTGAGCTGGCCTTCCCCCACTCCTCTCTCCCATGGACTAACCACTCTGGTCCTGGAACTTTCTGCAGATATCCAATGCCTTTAGACTTAAGGGAAGCTCAGAATTCCTGAGCCTAAGTGAGCCAGCCTCCCCTTTAGCAGGGACTGTAGACATGGACCAACCCTCCTGGTAACTAGCTTATTTTTCAAGTTTTTTAAAAAAAACATAGTTTCAAAAGAAACTCTCTTAAAGACAAACAAAAAACAAGTATGTGCATGATGTGGCCAGATCATCTTGAAAATATTCCTCATGGGGAAAAAAATCTCTTTATTTTTAACTCTTGCTATGGTTAGAATTGATCTTATCACAACTCCTTAAAAATTCTGTTGAGTGCTTGTGGCTCTTATGGTTTTTTGAATGAAGTTGATGTTTCCATCCTGTTCAAAATACCATAATTTACTAAAAGGAAATATTTGGAGATTTCAGCAATAGAATTCCAGCTCTACATTAAGAACTCCTATGCTTTTTCTCTTTGATCTGGAAGGATCCCATGTCCTTATCATCAGACCATAGGTTTAGAGCTGGGCTGCATTGCTTTTTTATGCCACGAACTCTGGCAGTTTAGTAAGCTTATGGATCCATTCTCAGAATGAGGTTTAAAAAAATTCATAATTAAAGGAAATGTTCCAATTCAGACAGAGGTTAGTGAAAATAAGGATGCATTTCCCCTCCCCCCATCCAAGTTAATTAACTCCCTGAAATCTATTAGGAAACCTTAGGGGTTCTGTAGACCCTAGGTTAGGAACCCTGAGCCAAAAAGAGACCTCAGAGGATGTCTAGTTCAAGCCTCCTCTTACAAGAGAAGAGGCAGAAGCTGAGAAAAGTTAAATGATTTGTGAAAGGTCATGCAGAGTTGACTCAGCAGTTTTTTCTTCATGAGTTATAGTTTAATGAAGCCTTAAAACTAGGTTCAAAAGTCCTTCCAACCTAAAAGCATTCCATTGGTTCTATCTGATTGACACCATAGTAATATTGTAATGGGCCCTGAATAAGCTTAGGGATATTAGATGGGGAGTCAGGAGATTGGGGGCAGAGTCTCAACCCTACTAAGTACTGACTGTGTGACCTTAGACAAGTCACTATGTTCCCATTCTCTTGGGTTTCCTCTTTTGCAAAATAAAGAGGTGGTACTAGATGATCCCCAAGGTCCATTTCAGCTGTGCTGTTCCGAGATGTGAAGAATATTTCCAGTTTGTAAGGAGATACGTTTTTGTTTCTCCTGACTGACTTCTGTTCAGAATCAGACTGGTTTTCTTTGGGGCCCATGAACCTGCAATAATTAGAGTGGCCAGGACCCTGGCATCCTGAATGGGAGAAATGTGCCTGGGCCACTTTGCTCTGTCACATTCCTTGAGGGGCTGCCAGTGACAAATGGAAAGTTTTCTTTCCTCTCCTCATCAGCAGGCCCTTTGTTAATGGGCTGCTAGCTTGCCAACAGTTTGTAATCCTGTTTGTGTCCAGTGAGTTGTCTCCCCAAGGAGATCAAGGGAATTCCGGGGGTGGAGGGGAGTGGAACACCTGGAGTGTGTTGGGGGGGGTGACATGCTCTATCCTGTGTCCCAGGAGTGGGGAGGACCGTGTGTGTGTGTGTGTGTGTGTGTGTGTGTGTGTGTGTGTGGACACAGAGCTGAGGACTTGGCACTTGCCAAATTCCAAATGATCCTTCCTTCTCCAGCAAGTGAGACCTGTGAAGCTATCCCAGCAACCCCATGGCTGTCTCCAACAGGGGCTCTTGAAGCCCTGTGTCTTTGGCTACAGGCACTGCCCCACTGGTAGCCAAGAAAAGCAAAGTCCATGCCAGGCTCTCCAGCTGCACTGACTGGAAATGAGCACACAGCAAACAACCATGGGGACTGCTTAGCTCTTCGCTGTTAATTCCTTGCCCCCCTCCCACTCCCCCTGGCCACCATGCCAGAAAAGAAAAGAAATGCATCCTGGGAAGACGTAGGGGAAACAACACAGAGTAATGGAGAGGACAAAGACCTGGCCCGCGGTGACTTTGGACAAGTCACGGCTCCGACTCTGGGCCTTGGTTTCTCCATCTATAAAATCAGACATTTGCGGCTCTGACATTCTGTGTGATTTTATGAAATTTTTAAGTAGAGCTAAGTCCAATTTAAAGTTTCCTTTGAGAGATTCTGACTTCAGAAGTGACTCTCTAATTACCTCCCCCCGCCCCCACTTCATTACCCATCCTCAGCCCCATGACCTTTCTCTTTTCTCCAGAGGCAGGAGGATGCTTAACATAGAGGCTGCCAATCTGGAAGAGCCTCAGAGATCTGGATTCCTGGCCTGGGATGAGTCTAAGTGTCCTCATCGTCCCATCCAGGGACATGGCTGGGCCTGAAGGATGGGCTAGACCAAGGCCTTTGGGGTGGAGCAGCAGGAAGGAGAACCGGATTTGGGATCCAAGGACCCAACTTAGGCTCTGTGGGACCGTGGATGAGCACTTATCCCCTCCGGAATCTCAGTTTTCTCATCTGTAAAATGGGGGATTTGGATGAGATGACCTCAAAGGAACCTTCCAGCTCTCGATCTAGGATCTTGCTTTCTGCTGCTGCGAGGGAAGAGGAGAAAGACATTGATAGGAATAGCTGAAAATGATATAGGGCTTTAAAGTTTGCAAAGCAGTCTGCATTCCATTCTTTCACAGAGGCAGCTGGTGGTGCAGAAGGCCTGAATTCAAATCCAGCCTTGGACACTTCTTAGCCTTATGACCCTGGGTAAATCACTTATCTTCTGCCTGCCTCAGTTTTTTGTACGCAAAATGGGAATGATAACATCCCCTGCCTTCCGGGATTGTTGTGAGGACCGAAAGAGACAATATTCATAAAAGCGCTTAGCACAGTGCTAGAAGACAGTAGGGGCTTAATAAATGCTTATTCCCTTTGGAACATTAAGGTTTACAAAGCACTTTACACATAAAATAGGGTTTGGTCCTCTCAAAACCTTCGCGAAGGAGATGCTGTCGTTATTTTCATCTTACCTGTGGGAAAGCTGAGGCGGATAGGGCCTGGGGTTCTGTAGCTAACAAAAGCTGGGGTGAGGTCTTCCTGATTGCAGGGCCGATCCACTCTCCGCTAGGTATTGCAGACTCCAATCTCTAGGAGGCGCTCAGCCTGCGAGCAAAAGGGCATGATGATCCCAAGACTTGGGAAGGGCATGAGGAAAGGAGCATCTGACCCAAGAGGCACCAACTCAGAGAGAGCCAGGACTGGTTCCCAGAGTATTTCTAAGTCGCGCCAGGATTTCCTGCTGGGCCGCCGATACTCTTTACGTTTTCCTTTGGTTGTGACTGTATTTTCCTGAAGTTCCTGATGGTAAACCCTTTTAAAGCAAAAGCCTGGGAAGGGTCTCAGCCTGGTTTCAGGGAGCGAGGAGGCTAGACGGCAGTGGAGCACTTAACAAATTTTAGAGAAGGTGGTGGCAGTTTTAAACGTGAAGGGGGCGGCACCGAAGGGAGATTTGAGTTTAGTAAGAAGCAAGATGGAGGGGGAAGTTTGGGTCTCTGCCCAGCCTTTGGTAGCATGGCTGTGTACCCATCTCAGAGTTGAGAATGCATTCCTTCCTGTTGTTAAAAGTAGGGTAAAACATTGATAGAATTTCCCAGGAGAAAGGAAAAGGAACGGCTTTCAAAGATTGTTGACCAATTGGTCAATGAATCAGTCAACAAGCATGCGATGCTTCTTATGTGCCAGGTGTTGGGCTGGGTGCTGGCCATACAGAGCAAAAATGAAACAGTCCCTGCCCTCAAGGAGCTTATATTCCAATTTGGAAGAGTGGACACTTGTAAGGGATATGCATAGAGAGGTGCGCACAGAAAGAACATGTGGGGCCAGGGCACAGGTGTGGAGGAGCAATTCACACCTTTCACTTTTCAAGCCTGCTGTCTTCTAGCAACTCCACTGCAATGCACCCAATTGGCCTGTTCCCTCCTTGTCTCTACTGGATGAGCAGTCTGCTGCCCTAAGTAGAGGCCAGATCCTACTGTGCTGGACACCGTTCTGTTGGATGTCTTCCAGATGGAGATGAAGGCTCTACAGGATGCTTCTCCATTGTCAGCTTCTCTGCTGGACATGTCTCTACCAGCAGCTGCTAGGAAGAGCCCCATTGGGCGGTGGCTGTAGAGCTTATCTCTCCTTGAAGTCCAGGGCCATAGGGCTGTCTCATCCTTATGAGAAGAGTGAGCTCTGCCATGCTCTTCTTTTAAATAGATCTTTCAGAAAAGCATCCACCCTTGACATATTATAAGACTTTGAAAAAAAAAGTGAAAAGTTCTACTTAACATTTTTTCTTTATACCATTGCAAAACTTGTGCTTATGCTTGGAATGCCCTCCCTCCTCTTTTGAACTTTTCAAAATCTTTAGGTTTTTCTTCAAAGCTCAGCTTAAGCATCATTCTACATGAAGCCTTTTCTGATTCTCTCTCTCTCTCTCTCTCTCTCTCTCTCTCTCTCTCTCTCTCATGCATAATAGAAAGTACCCTTTTTTGTAGATTTTGTTTCATTTTTATTTTTATGCTGTTCTTGGAACATACCATTTAATAAAGACTAACTAAATGGTCTCTCTGTTCTTTTCTGAAGTCTTTGCTGCCCAGTCCCCCCGTCCCATTTTAAAAAATTACTAGCAGGAGTCTGCCCCACTGAGCTCTAAACCACAGAGCTGTGTCCTCTCCTAGCTAATGTCTTTAGGCTTAATCTTTACTTTAGACTGAAATTCCTAGTCACTGGGCTTGGGTCTCCACGGATTGCCTCACTCTAGTGTATGATGAGCATTTCCTATGCCTGCCCTACACCTGGTCATTATCCAGGTAAACGCTACTTTCCTGGTAGCTGCCAAGCAAGTATGGAATTCAGGGTTCCCAAGGTTTTAAAATTTCCACCCATTCCTACTCTGGCCATGTAGATAAGTGGGCAAGAGAAAGCATGGAGACAAAGGTAGGAGCCAAGGACATTATCTCTGCTACTTGTGCTGCCATAATTCGTGGACTTTCACATACAAATACAGCCAGAAAAGTCTGGAACTTTGAACTCCTCTTCCTGCTCACGAACAAACGACTATTTAGCATTGACTTGCTGCAGGGCACCATCTTACATGGCCCATAAACTACCCTCTCCCACCATCGGTAGGGCAAAACAGATATGTCTTCCCCTCCTCATCTTTCCAACAGTCCTTTTGTGGTCTCTTTTTCTTTCAGAAGATACTAAATTTCGTGAATGTGGGGGCTGTTTTACCTTTTGTTTTTGGATCCCAGTTCCTGACGCATATAAATACTCAATAAACGCTTGTCAGGTTGAATTGAATTATCATTGAAATGCATTTCAGCACCATCCTTGGTGTTCAACGGATCTCGATGGTACCTGTGTAAAGGCGGCAAGAGGGCACTCCTTGATCACATTAGGGCTTTCCTAAACAACCTAATAACAAAGTGCTCATGCTGCTTCCTACACAACATGATAACATAATAGAGCATTAGAGAAAGGCAGCTAATGGGACACAGTCTAATGATTGTCAGATGGAGGATCAGCCAGCCCCTGGTAGCCTTTAAAAAACAAGCTGGTCCCACGCTGATGTCAGCTCCAGAGGACTGAGCTCTTGTGGAAATTCTAAGCTCCTGAGGGCTCACTCTCTTGCAGAGCATAAGGAGTAGGGGAAGACTTCTCTTTCTCCTCCACCTCCCATCAGCTGTGTTGCCTTGAAACACAGAAGTAAATGACCAGAGGGCACATGTGTTTGCAGGAAGCCAGAAAAGGGAATTGAAGGACATTGAAGCTCACCCTCGTATGTCGAGGAGAGGAGATGCCGAATTCCCTGAATGGCAGAATCTAGCCTTGGAACAGAGAAAGAAATTTGCTTCTGTGGGCAACTCCAAATTTAAGTGTTCTTCAGTTCAAGAGTCCCAGGTGCTGGAGCTTTTATGGAGAGAACATTTTCTGATGCTTCCTGCCGTGCGATTTGCTCTTCTTCATAAACGACATGCTGCCTTCTGCCTCTTTGTCTTTGTACAAGCTGTCCCCAAACCTTGGAATTCACTTTCTCCTCATCTCCACCTCTATGTCTAGTCTCCTTCAAAGCTTATCTCAAGGACCACCTCCCCTCTTGCTCCCCTGCTTGCACCTCCTTCTTCCCAAGTTACTTTGTATTTACTGTGTTAAAATTTGGAAGTATTTATATGTCAATGTCATTTTCTTTGAAAGAGTGTAAGCTCCTTGAGGGCAGGCACTTTTTTTATTTTTGTCTCCCTACTTTGTACCCCCACTGTGTGCCAAAGTCCCTAACTCATATTAGACACTTAAAAACACTTGCTGATCAGTTGGTTTATCAAGTATTCTTTGTTGATTTCTCTATAACCAGGAGTTTCAACACACTCCAAAATATTATTTCCTAAGATTTGTCCATTGAGACCTCGGGAAATATATCTTCATTGCCCTGTGCTAGTTTCCCAGCAGTGCTTTCCCTGAGAAGATAAAGCTCCCCCTTCCCTTCTGCCTTTGCATGCCTGTGTTCATCATGTCCCTATCAGAGTGCAGTGTGTCCTTCTTCTGCATTCATACTTCTATGTGTGACTGTGCTCTGTGAATGGGTGTTAAGATTTATTAGATGCAAAGTAATTCTCTGATTAAGCTCAATCCTGCCCCCCCTCCCACTGCCATTTTTGATGAATAATAGTTTATATATTTGTCTTGGAGAGAAAATGTCCCCATAGTAATTAACATATATTTTAATTCTATATGCTCAATAAATTTACTCCCCTATTTTCAGGGAAATACCTGTGTGAGCTGTTGGATGTAATCTAGCAAGAAGCTATTTGCCAAGGTCCAGACATACTAAATTCATGAGATTCTCGGAATGTATATAGGCAAAGCATATGTCTGTGGCAGGAGGTTCAGTTAATACCATGCTTTCCTCAGCCCCACCCATATATAAAAAGAAAATAGCTGTACTTTCTGCAGTAGCAAAGAATTGGATAGAGAGTAGGTAGTCATAGAATGGGCAATGGCTGAACAATCTGTGATATGTGAATGGAAGGGAATATTATTGTACCATAGAAAGTGATGAATCTGAAGAAGCCAACTGATGCAGAGTAAAGTGAGTAGAACCAGGAGAACAGTTTCTACTAGAAACATTTTATCCTTTAAACAACAACATTGTAAAAGTGAACAAATTTGAAAGGCTTAAGAACTGATCAATGTAATAATCAACCATGATTCTAGAGGGCTTATGAATGCTACTCACCTTCTGACAGAGGAATGGCCTGGATGGGAATCTGTGTTGATTGATAATTCATATTTGTTATAATGATTTTGTTTTTCTTTTTTCCCCCTAACTGGGGGGGGGTGGAGAGGGAAAAATTTAAATGTTCAATAACTGAAAAAATTTAATAAAAAATGAAAAAAAATCAAGATATTGAGAAAATTTATTGATGGAGATCAAAGTAAGCAGAATCATGAGAGTAATTTACACAATGATCACAATGATGTAAAGGAAAACAATTTTTAAGGACTTTAGAACTCTGATCAATCCAGTGACCACTTGTAACTTTGGAGCCCTGATGGTGAAGCTGGCTTCCTGCCTCTTGGCTAAAAGGTATTGGACAACACGGACAGAATAAAGCATATCTTTTCAGATTTGGCTAATTTGTGGATTTGTTTTGTTTAATTATACTTGTATTGAGGGGAGTGGGAATGGTGGTGGAAGGTGGTCATTGAGACATGCTAGCAGACTGTCAACGTATGGATATTCTTCAGCTTAACCTGGTCTGTCTGAATGGTCATCGTGTATCATGGCCAATCACTTACTAGTACCTTTTCATATCTTCTATTTAACTTGTCACAGTATCTAGCCTCCTAGCTTGTCTCATGCTAGCAGACTGACTTAGGGATTGTATTACTTTGAGCAGAGTGGCATTCTGTGGAGTTTGCATGCGGGACTGGTTTCTTCCTTCTTCCTTCTTCCCTGACCTACATCTTCTCTCTGGGTACCTTGTACCTCTGGGCCCCACCCAGGAGTAAAGCCTAGGACAGGCCCTTGACTGAAAGCCTTCCATGGCACAGCTTGCAATGCTGGCAGTGGAGCCTGATCTGGATGGCATTGCCTTTCACAATAATGCTATAATGTTGGAGGCGGGGCAGAGGCAAGAAGAAGGCCATAATATAAGAAAAAAAACTGGTTATCATCCAATGGTCTGAGTAAGGAGGCATGCCTGTTGTCTGGAAATACAAATAGCTCTGAAGGGTGGAAGAGACAAAAGGTGTGAGGTTAGGTGAAAATCATAGCATTTGAGAATTGGAAGGGACCTCAGTGACCATCTCTTCCAACCCATCATTGAAAAGAATCCCCGGGGGGGTGGAGCCAAGATGGCGGCTGGAAAGCAGGGACTTGCTTAAGCTCCCCCCCAGGGCCCTCCAAATACCTATAAAAATGGCTCTGAACAAATTCTAGAGCTGTAGAAACCACAAAATAGCAAAGGGAAGCAGGGCTCCAGCCCAGAACAGCCTGAATGGTCGCTGGGAAGGGTCTATCTCATGGAGCTGGGAGCAGAGCCCAGCATGGGACACACCAGGACCAACCAGACCGGAAGCCAGGCGGGACAGGCATAAGGCCCTGAATCAGTGAACTGTGGCAGTTACCAGACTTGTCAACCCACAAATGCCAAAGACAACAGAGAAGGTTAGTGGGAAAAGCTGCTGGGACAGAGTGAAAGGAGTTCATGGTTGGCCACCACTCTGGGGGCAGTGGAGGTGGTGCAGCTCTGAGGCTCCTTCCAGAGCTATAGCTGCAGTTGCTTCCGGCCCCAGGCCCACCTGGTGGGAGGAGTTAAGTGGTGGATTAGAGTGGGAGTGCAAAGCCTGATTTGCCCTGCCTGTATGTGGGGCGCAATCCTGGTTGGCGGTTCTTGGGGAAGAAGGAATGCTGGTGTGGCAGAGCTTGCTGTGTATAAATAGCTCTGAAAATAGCAGCGCAACCCCTCAAGCTTGGGACAAAGTACTCTCTACTCTACAAGCAATCATACCCCGATGAAAACTCAAGGGTCAAGTAGTTGGCTGGGAATATGAACAGGCAGCAAAAATGAACTCAGATTCAGACTCAGACTGTGGAATCTTTTTTTTTTTTGGTGACAAAGAAGACCAACACATACAGCCAGAAGAAGTCAACAAAGTCAAAGAGCCTACATCAAAAGCTTCCAGGAAAAATAGGAATTGGTCTCAGGCCATGGAAGAGCTTGAAAAGGATTTGGAAAAGCAAGTAAGAGAAGTAGAGGAAAAATTGGGAAGAGAAATGAGAGTGATGCAAGAAAACCATGAAAAACAAGTCAAGGACTTGCTAAAGGAGACGCAAAAAATACTGAAGAAAATAACACCTTAAAAATAGACTAACTCAAACGGCAAAAGAGCTCCAAACAACCGATGAGGAGAATGCCTTGAAAGGCAGAATTAGCCAAATGGAAAAGGAGGTCCAAAAGACCTCTGAAGAAAATACTACCTTAAAAATTAGATTGGAGCAAGTGGAAGCTAGTGACTTTATGAGAAATCAAGATATTATGAAACAGAACCAAAGGAATGAAAAAATGGAAGACAATGTGAAATATCTCATTGGAAAAACCACTGACCTGGAAAATAGATCCAGGAGAGATAATTTAAAAATTATTGGACTACCTGAAAGCCATGATCAAAAAAAGAGCCTAGATATCATCTTTCAAGGAATTATCAAGGAGAACTGCCCTGATATTCTAGAGCCAGGGGGTAAAGTAGAAATTTAAAGAATCCACCAATCGCCTTCTGAAAAAGATCCCAAAAGGAAAATTCCTAGGAATATTGTTGCCAAATTCCAGAGCTCCCAGATCAAGGAGAAAATACTGTAAGCAGCCAGAAAGAAACAATTTGAGTATTGTGGAAACACAATCGGGATAATACAAGATCTAGCAGCTTCTACATTAAGGGATCGAAGGGCTTGGAATATGATATTCTGGAGGTCAATGGAGCTAGGATTAAAACCAAGAATCATCTACCCAGCAAAACTGAGTATAATGTTCCAAGGCAAAATATGGATTTTCAATAAAATAGAGGACTTTCAAGCTTTCTCAGTGAAAAGACCAGAGCTGAATAGAAAATTTGACTTTCAAACACAAGAATCAAGAGAAGCATGAAAAGGTAAACAAGAAAGAGAAATCATAAGGGACTTATTAAAGTTGAACTGTTTTGTTTACATTCCTACATGGAAAGATGATGTGTGTAATTCATGAGGTCTCAGGATTAGGGTAGCTGAAGGAAATATACATATACATATACATATATATACATATATATATATATATATATATATATATATATATATATATATATATATATATAGACAGAGGGCACAGGGTGAGTTGAATATGAAGGGATGATATCTAAAAAATAAAATCAAATTAAGGGATGAGAGAGGAATATATTGAGAGAGGGAGAAAGGGAGAGATAGAATGGGGTAAATTATCTCACATAAAAGTGGCAATAAAAAGCAGTTCATTGGAAGGGAAGAGGGGGCAGGTGAGGGGGAATGAGTGAATCTTGCTCTCATCGGATTTAACTTGAGGAGGGAATATCATACACACTCAATTGGGTATCTTACCCCACAGGAAAGAAGGAGGAAGGGGATAAAAAAGCAGGTACGATAGAAGGGAGGGCAGATGGGGGAGGAGGTAATCAAAAGCAAACACTTTCAAAAAGGAACAGGGTCAAGGGAGAAAACTGAATAAAGGGGGACAGGATAGGAGGGAGCAAAATAAGTCTTTCACAACATGAGTATTGTGGAAGGGTTTTACATAATGATACACATGTGGCCTATGTTGAATTGCTTGCCTTCTTAGGGAGGGTGGGTGGGGAGGCAAGAGGGGAGAGAATTTGGAACTCAGTTTTAAAAGCAGCTGTTCAAAAAAAAGTTGTTTTTGCATGCAACTAGGAAATAAGATATACAGGCAATGGGGCATAGAAATCTATCTTGCCCTACAAGAAAGTAAGGGAAAAGAGGATGGGAGGAGTGGGGTGACAGAAGGGAGGGCTGACTGGGGAACGGGGCAATCGGAATATATGCCATCTTGGAGTGGGGGGGAGGGTAGAAATGGGGAGAAAATTTGTAATTCAAAATCTTGTGAAAATCAATGCTGAAAACTAAAAATATTAAATAATAAAAAATTAAAAAAAAGAAAAGAATCCCCACCATAACATAACCCTGCAAGTAGCTGTCCTGCATCTGACTATAGACCTCCACGGAAGGGGGACCAGCCAAGTTCACTTTTGTATAGCTGGAATTGTTAGAAAGCCATTCCTGATACCAAGCCTGCTGTAAGGAAGTAGGCATTTCAATGGACTTCAGCCCATACAAGTGGCATATTTACCAGTTTGGCTTACTCCATGAAAAGATTGTGAGGCATAATCTGGTAGAAAAGATGCTAGATTTAGGGGCAGTTAGGTGGTGCAGTGGATAGAGCCTTGGAATCAGGAGGATCTGAATTCAAATCCAGCCTCAGACACTTGCTAGCTGTGTGATCCTGGGAAAGTCACTTAACCTCCATTGCCTCTAAAAGAAAAAAAAGAAAAAAATGTTATATTTGGACTAAGAGGACCTGAAGGAAAATTGGCAGCAGGAGTGAGTTTGATTGGTTCTTAGCTCTGCTTATAGGCTATGTGACTTTGGATAAGTCACTTGTCATAGCTCTTGGTTTTCCTTCTTTGGCATGGACTAGGTGAACTAGGGATCATGGGATCATAGATGTAGGTTTGTGAGCAGGGGTAGGCTAATAAATGTTTTCTCTGTAAAGGCGTGGCATGCTTTTAAGTTTAATCTGATTTATTAACATTTTCTTTGTCTCTTTCTTAAGACTAGACAATCAACAAAATGATTGAGTCCTGCTTGGTAGTGTTGATTTTTGAGGTGTAAATGCTTACATTTGAAAATTTAACAGTTGGTTCCATTGAGCCAGTTGGAGCTGGCTCTAACCCAGCCCTTGTTGTGAAGGACCTCAGAAGCTTTAATTTTAATCACAGTTTTACAGATGAGGAAAACTGAGGCCGAAGGAAGTTAAGTGACTTGCCCAAGGTTTCACAGATGTTAAGCATTTGCATCTCTGAGTCTAAGTTAGACCTATGATCCCATCGATGGCTGGAAATGGATTCCAGAATTTCTGTAGCCAAAAACAGCCATTAGTATCATACGGGAAATGAAGTGATTCCACAGGAAATGTACATGCTTAACTCCCATTAGCAGTAATGGAGAATTACCCACATATATTTCTCATTCATCAGTAGGAGAACAGACCTCAAATTGTGCATGCCCACATTAGCACTGCGAATGTGAGAGCAGAAGTGGCATTAGTGCTCTAAAGGAAATACGATTAATTATACGCTTTTATAAAAGGCAATCTGATTGCAAAAAGTCATCCTGCTAAATCAACCATCGATATGATACCTGCCATGTAAAGGTAATGAGTGCCAGGCAAGCTTGTAATGTAACCTTTGAGGCAGAAAATAAAAGATGAAGGAAGAAAATGTCTGTGTGTGTCTGGATTAACTTAAGTACAAACAAAGCTCTTTGGCTCAGGAACATCAGTGGGAGTGCCATTTTGTGGTGTGTTATGCACATACTTAATTCAATGAGAATGTGTTAAAGGCACTGTGCTAGGTACTGGGGATATAAGACAGATATGAGAAGGAGTTTCTGCCTTGAGGAAGCTTACTTTCTGCTGGGAAAATAAACATGCACACAAATAAGTAGAATAATTGTGGTTATCAGGGATGGTTTCATGGAGGAGGTGACATCTGAACTTAGTTTAGGGCACAACATTTTAGGAAGGACATTGACAAACTGGGAAGAGTCCAGAGAAGTGCAACCAGGATGGCAACATCTATATTGTATGAAGAGTGGTGGAAAGACTGTGGATGTTTAGCTCCAAGAAGACAGTTTTGGGCATATTTATTATGCTTTGGTATTTGAAGATGAATTAGGTCTGCTCTGTTTGAATTCAGAGCATAGAACCCCAAGCAAAGGGTGGATGTTGCAAAGAGTCATTAGAAGTATCCACCAGTGAGGGGAGTTTGACATACAGCTATCGCAAGTAGAATGGACTGACTAGGGAGGGAATGATTTTCCTCCCACTGGAGGTCTTTAAGCAAAGGCTCGATTGTTGTGGGGATCCTTGGTCAGATATGGTTGTACTTCATGGTCACTGAGGTCCCTTCCCTCTCCAATGTTCTCTGATTCTGTGATTTTGAGTTGAGTGTTGAAGGAAGAGAAAGACTTTGAGAAGCAGAGAGGTTAAGAGAGTTCATCTAGGCATGAGAAACAGCATATATCAATGCACAGTTATGGGCAATACTCAACAGAAAGGAGGAGGGAAAGGAGATAAGAGAAGATGGAGGGGTCTGATAGAAGGGAGGGTGGATCGAGGGAGGTGGTAGTTAGAAGCAAAACACTTTTGAGGGTGGGCAGGGTGAAAGGAGAGGAGAGTAAGATAAGCAGGGGGAAATAGGGTGGAGGAGAATACAAAGTAATCATAACTGTGGAAAAATTTTTACAGCAAATTTCTCTGATAAAGGTATCATTTCTCATATATATGTATCTATATACATATATGTATGTATATAAAACTGAGTCAAATTTGTAAAAATAAGAACCATTCCCCTATTGATAAATGGGCAAAGGATATAAACAGGCAGTTTTCAAATGAAGAAATCAAAGCTATTTATAGTCATATGGAAAAAATGCTCTAAATCACTATTGATTAGAGAAATGCAAATTAAGACACCTCTGAGAAACCATATCATACCTACCAGATTGGCTAATATGACAGAAAAGGAAAATGACAAATGATGGTGGGGATGTGGGAAAATTGGGACACTAATGCTTTATTAGTCAAGTTGTGAATTGATTCAACCATTCTTGAGAACAATTTGGAACTATGCCCCAAAGCATAAACTGTGCCTACCCTTTGACCCAACAGTCTACTAGATTTGTATCCCAAAGAGATTAACAAAAAAGGAAAAGGACTTTTATGTAGAAAGTATTTATAGCAGCTCTTTTTGTAGTGGCAAAGAATTGGAAATTGAAGGGACTCTCAACTGGAGAATGGATGAACAAATTGTGGTTTATGATTTGGAAGGAATACTATTGTGCTATAAGAAATGACAGGTATGATAATTTCAGAAAAACCTGGAAAGACTTACATGAACTGATGCATAGTGAATTGAGTAAAACCAGGAGAACATTCTACACAGTAACAGCAGTATTGTATGATTACAGGCCGTGAATGACTTAGCTATTCTGATCAATACAATGATCCAAGACAATTACAAAGAACTCATGATGAAAAATGCTATGCACATCCAGAGAAAGAATGGATGAACTCTGAATGTAGATTAAAGCATGCCATTTTCCACTTTATTTTTTCATGTTTTTTTTTTTGGTCTGTGTTTTCTTTAACAACGTAACTAATATGGAAATATATTTTTCATGATTACACATATATAACCTATATCAAATTGCCTACCATATCAGGGAGGGAGGAGGGAAGGGAGCAAAGGAGAGAATTTGGAACTCAAATTTTTTTAACTCAAAATTTTAAAAAATGAATGATAAAATGGTTTTTATATGTAATTAGGAAAAATAAAATATTATTAAAAAAATAACTAGGCTCAAGTGCTGCCTCTAAAACCTACTGGCTGTATGACCCTGGAAAAGTCATTGAACTCTTTGCTTTAGGCAGCTCTCTAAGATTATAAATTGCAGAGACAATAACAGTGGGCATTGATAGAGGGAATTTTCTCATTTGGGAATTTCTAATATCAATGAAATAACAGGTTCAGTCTCTCTTCTTATCTTTGTTCCTAGAAATATATAATTAAAGATATTATCTGTTTCCTGAACTGTGTGACCTCAGTAATGAAAGAACTGTCTCTAACTGATCCACACCTTTTCCTGTATACCTCTTATCCATATCCTCCTAGAAATCTCCCAGAGGTTCCACTCAATGTATTGGAGGTTTTCCTCTCCATCACTTGACATTGAGTAGATAGTATTGGAATATATGGGTGCTCAATCATTCTACAATCTTAATATGATCAGCCCTTTATTTTTTCCATTTGTGCATCTCTGTGATGACACCTGTGACTCTGCTTTCCATCTGGAATTCTTTTAGGTAATATTTTTCTCATGCCCATCATGCACTCCTCTGTTGCCTTTGGGATGACTCACAACTTCAGAGATTACATCATTTCAAGACTTGTAGTCCTAGAAGAGCATCAGAAGAACATTGGTAAAAATATGAACCTTTGTATCAGGGAGATATTTAGGAGTCATTAAAAATATTGTATCATTTGCCAAAGGAAATAAGCTTACTTCTGCTTCTGCTACTCCCATTCTGGGCCTAGTTAATTGTCCATTTGAAAAGTCTAAGACATGTATTGACAGAGTAGTTTTTTGGGTTTTCTATCCAACTATGTGTCATAGGCATGAATAATGAACATTCTTCATCCTTTCAGTTTTTCCTGCCTGGATATTTAAGCTAAATTGGTTTTAGCTTGTGTCCAATGGCAATAGGAAATATAATTTCACGGGACACCTTCACATCTTATCTTGCTGTGCTCTTGGATAAGCATTTGCCAGAAGACCACCATGAAGATACTGGAAGCTTCTGTGTAAATATCTGTTGCCCAAGATAAAGAGGTAGAAACAATTTATGAAGAACTCGGTAAGAGCCTCCAAATTAAACCAACATCTCTTTTAGTATTTGGTGATGTCAATGAGAAAGTGGGAATATAAGAAGATGGTGAAAAATGTTGGGAAACATGGTTCAAGGAAAAGGGATGAGGAAGGGGAAAAGACCTTGGGGGGACCATAGTCATGGGAATCTCACAGATAGGAATTTCCTCTGTCAATGCAGATCAACTAGATGGTACAATGGATAGAACATAGGACTCGGAGTCAGGAAATCCTGAGTTCAAATCCAGCCTCAGATACTAGCTGTGTGACTGTGAGAAACTCACTCATTCTGTCTGCCTCAGTTTCCTCATCCGTAAAATGGGGATGATACTAGCACCCACCTCACAGGATTATTGTGAGTGTTGACTGAGTTAACATAGGTAAAGCACCGTACAAATACTGGCTATTATTATTATTATTTTCATCATGGGGGCCTTCTCTGCAACTTGTCGTCTTAGAGAATTGCCTGGAGCATTAAAAAGTTAAGTGACTTGCTTGCGATTACACAGCCAGCATATGTCAGTGGTAGGACTTGAACCCAGATCTCCATCACTCCAAGGCCAGCTCCCTAACCACCACACCCTGCGACTTCTAGATCTTAAAAATACCAAAAAGATGACCCAGCCACGTCACAACTGTATTTAAGAACAAAGATACGTCATAGAATTGTTGATTTAAAGTGGGAGGAGATCTCAGAGGCCATCTAGTTCAGCTCCTTCATTTTATGGATCTGGAAACTAAGCCCCAGAGAGGTCTGGTGACTTGCCTGAGGTCGCACAGCCAATGAGGGATTGAACCAGGATTTTTGAACTCAGGTCGCATGACTTCCAGTTCAATAATCTTTGCACTATACCTTATTATCTCCCCAATAGATGTGTTGGAGGATTCCTAGGTTATTCAATTCAATTGACATTTAGTAAGCCTCAACTGAATGTAAAGCACAGTGCATATGTGTGGGGAGACAAGAATAAAAATGTCAACAAGCATTTAGGAAGCACCTATGTGCCAGGACTTGTGTTAAGCAAAGGAAAGAGTAGAGAGAGGGACAACTTTGTTTTATCCATCTATTTATCAGGGATGCCCAGAATACTCATGTTTTCCTTCCTCTCCATGCTACACTCCTGACTCTCCTCCAAGACTTTTTCTACATCCCCTCAAATGCCAGTATCTTCATTGTTCCTCCTCTCCCAATCTCTCTTTCTTCCCTGCTTCCTTTTTTTTTTGTGTTGTCTTCCTCAACTAGATTGTAAGCTCCTTGAGGTCAAGGACTGTCTTTCTTTCTGTTTGTATTTGTACTCAGTGCTTAGCACAGAGTCTGGCCATAAGAAAAACTTAAATGTTTGTTGATTTGTTGACGTGACTTGTTTCTCTGTTGCAAACATTGTCAGTTTTTATCTTCAGATATGTGTTTTCATATTGAAAAATATCTGTTCTAATGCCTATACTCTTGAGAGTTTTTAATATATCTGAGTGGAAATTTGAGAGAAAAATTCTGTGCATAAATTCAACAATTTAGTTCCTGCCTTCAAGAAGTTTACATTCTACTGAGTTGGAATGGGAAGAATATATGACATGTATATAAGTAAATTTAGTAATACCGGATCGACAGTGAGGGGAGCAAGGGAGAGATCTGGAAACAATACTTGAGGACTGTTTGAAGTGGGAAAGGATTCTTTTTGTTTGTTGGGGGAAATTAGAAGAAAGCTACAAGGAAGAAATGGACAGATCTAGTTTCCTGTCCCTTCTCAAGGAGATCAAGGAGGACAACTCTGGCCACTCACACCTTCAGTAGGGACATCTCTGCTCAGAAACATTCACTTCAGATAAGAGACAATGTCTTATCAAATGCAGAGAGGTTTAGGACCAGGGTGGGTACATCCTTGGACTTCTATGGTATTTATCCTAAAGCTGGAGAGTTCAGGTGAATTTTAGGTGGATTAGAGGTAATTCAATGCTATTATTAAATCTGATGAGAGGCAGAGAACGTGTTGACCTGCATTGGTAAAGAAAATTTCCCATGTCAATGAAACCACAGATCTACTCCATATCTTTTTTTCTTTTTGCTTGATGAACATTGCAATTGGATGATATCTTGGGTGGATGATTTATGAGAGATCCCAGGGTTTGGGTCTATTAAAATTATTTCTGCCATAGATTTATGGAAGGATTATTAGTGGGTGGAGTCAGCCCTTGAGGCTAGGCCATAGACTACTTTCATGATCCTACATAATGTGGAGGAATTTATAATTCTTTTCTTTGGATTAAGGAGCACTCCAGACTTTTCTCAGTACTTAAAAACGAATCTATCAATGTGCATCCATCACATGAGAAAGAAGGAAGCACGACATTATAAAAAGAACACCAAATTGGACGTTATTTGGATGCATAGGGAATTTTGTGCTTATTATGTGTCAGACATCGTGGTAAGAGCTAGGATGCAGACACAAGAAACAAGACATTCCTAAGTCCTATTGTGGCCTCCAAATTCTGAACTCATATAGACCAGGTCAGATTTTGAAGGCTGACCTCCAAAGAATAATATTCTCTTCAGCTTGTATGCCCCCAGCTGGAGTTTAATGTGGGAAACTCCAAATATGCTCATGTATAGGTTTCCACAAATGTGCTGAAGAGGGTCACCAGCTCTGTACAAGCACTCAAGGTAACAGGTGTATAAGGTAGAGTAGCAGCATCAAACTCAAATAGAAACAGGGCCCAGTAAACCATATAGAAGGATCCCTGTGGGCCACATATAGACTTAGAAAACCATATATTAACATTATCTATCTTCCATTGTATTTTTATTTATTTTGTTTCCCAATTATATTTTAATATGGTGTGCAAGAGGTAGTGTGAGTTTGATACCTCTGAAGTAGTCTTTATTGTACTTTACATAAAACACATAAGGTTCATGGTGGTTCATAAGCGGGTATTTGTCTATCTATATCATAAACTATTCATAGTAGCTTGCATAGGCTGATGTTGCCTAAGAAATCTTCTTTCTCTGGCTAGATGGCTAGATTCTGAGATTACACTGACTAGACAATCAATATGCGTCTTTCTTTTTACAGGAAATGTGGGTTAAAGTCACATGGACAAGTATGCCTCCTATACTTGTATTTCTACCTATCTATCTATCTTTCAATTTAGCTAACTTTTCCTTTGTGAATTCTGGTGCTATGCCATTTAGTATATTTATTTTTTAATAATGACATTATTTCATTATCTATGGTACTATAAGATAATTTCCCAGTTGATCTCTCTTGAAATTTTGATTTTTTAACCCTGATAACATAATTTCAACTTCCACTTCTTTGAAATCATCGCATGCATAGTCAGTTTTGTTCCGGTCTCTCATTTTCATTCTGTATGTGCCTTTATTTTTAGATATTTCATGTATGCAACAAATTGTTGGGTATTGTTTTCTTATGCGTTCTAGAATTTTCATAATTTGCATTTTCATTCATTTTATTTTTCTATTGTGAATGGTTATATTTGTTATTTTTCATGGTACTGTGGATTTCACCAAGAAGACTATCATGTTTTGATTTTTGATAAAGTTAATAATAACAACAGATTTCATTTGCATGGAGCTTTACGTACATTATTGCATATAAATTTCAAAACAACACCATGAGGTAGGTACAACAGGTATTATTATCCCTATTATAGAGATAAAGGGAACAAAGATTCATAGAATGACTTCCCTCAGTGAGTGTCAGAGGTGGGAGTGGAATTTAGGTCTCTCAGACTACAAGTCCATGTTGCTTCTCAGTACAATATCAATTGTGAGTAAGATCATGTGGAGAAACTCACCATCACTAAGGAAGCATTTTCTTTTGTTTGTGCCTTAGGCAGGATATCTTCTATAACATTGGATTTTCAGTTTTTCCTATAATCATACATGTTCAGAACCTGTGCTATTTTGATGCATGGGTAGGAGTCATCTGAGAAGAGCCTACAGAGTTACATTTTGCTCTACTGAGTTAAATGCTTAAAATCAGTGATTAACATAGTAGGATTTCATATTCTCCACACTTCTAAGATGGTAGTTTAACTTTAAATATGGGAATTCACTCTATGACCAAAAGAAAGTGATGACGATGTCTGTCTTGACTCTTTAGCCTGCTTAGAAAGCACTAAAGGAATTGGATGGAGCAGAAAAAGGGCGAACCCAGGATGGATGGATTTAGGACTTCATGTGAGTTTTGTACCTCTTTCCACATGGACAAATTCTCCCAAGCATTAAAGAGATAGTTTCCTTTTTGATAAGGCATGTGATGCTAGCAGAAGCAGCCCTTTAATTTATGGATGTATCTTATATCCTGCCATGTTATTGAAACTATTGTCTCAATTATTTTTGGTTGATTTTCTGCAGTTTTCTAAGTAAATGTCTCCTCTTCCCAAAGTCTTAATCTGTACTCTGAGGCCATCATCTCTCCACCAAGAGATGGCCTGCTCATATTATTGAATAGGACAGCTAGCCAGACAGATGGACAGGAAGACTGCTATCCTTGCTCTTTCTACTACAACAGGATACCTCTTCAGAAGGACCCACATCTATTGATATTTCCATTTCCACATGATCCATTTCTCCTATTAATTCAGTCCCTTGAAGAAACCTTAAAAAGAGGCCCTGCTACAACCTGTGATCTCAGCTAGAATACAAATAAGCTTATATTCAAAGTATAATACAAATTAATAATAATAAATACAAATAGAATGCATGCAAAAAGTTAGAATAAATACAAATATAAAGGAGATAGGTTCAGGGGCTACTTTAGATTTATACTGGCTGGATAAGCCACTTAACTCTTCTGTGCGTTAAGCAGCTTTCTAAGACGATAAAATACAGATAAGGTGCTGACCTGTATTTGCAGAGAGATTTTCTTTATTCAGGCAGTTTCTTATATTAATGAAATCACAGGTCCAGTCTCTGTCCTTAAGTATGATGTATGTGTGTTGCACACATAAGATGTAGATGTGTACATGGGTTGTCTAAATGCAGCTTGGGGGAAGGCATTGATAGATATCCCTGCAATCTTACCTAGTCCTCTCCAAGGGAGATTGATTCCTGCCTGGATGAGAGCTGGAGAAGGGACCACAAGGCTAGCTGCTCTGTTCTGCCAGAATAGAGAGGATCCTAGACTAGAATTATATCTATAACTACCTCCCAAGAGATTGCTGGTCCAGGGGCACAATTTTTATATTCAAGACATTATCCTGGTTGCTATGCCTTAAAGGGGAAGGGGTAGCCCTAGCTTAGACTCACAGACTTACCTTCTTCCCACCAATTGCTAGTTATGAAAAAGATCATGATATGGAAAATGCTATCCACATCCAGAGAAAGAACTAGGAGTCTGAAGCATACTATTTTCACTTTTTTGTTTTTTCTTTATCATGGTTTTTTCCTTTTGTTCTAATTCTTCTTTCAAAACATGACTTATGTGGAAATATGTTTAACATGATTGTGCATGTATAGCCTATAGCAGATTGCTTGCTGTCTTGGGGAGTAGGAAGGGAAGGGAGGGAAAAAAATTTGGAACTCAAAATCTTACAAAAATGAATGTTGAAAACCATCTTTACATGTAATTAAAAAATATTAAGTGAGAAAAGGAAAGAATCATCATAAACAGTGTATAGTGAGTAAGCCCATTTATCCGAACAGATGGGAATTTGAGAAGTTTAGATGGTTTACAATATGCCAGGAAGTACATAAAGTCAATGCAATATTTAGATGAGAGTGAGAGGGAGAGAGACAGAAAGAGAGGGGGAGAGAGAGAGAGAGAGAGAGAGAGAGAGAGAGAGAGAGAGAGAGAGAGCTTGATCTCACCAAGGGATAATTCCCCTTAGTCTTAGAATACAATCTGAAAACTGGGGACATGTTGATGCACCAGATTCCCCTACATTTTTGAAGTTTCCAAAATTTTTTTTTCCTCTCTCTTTCCTGGAATCAGTGCTGAAGAATGTCTGGAAACTGTATCTGTCCTCTCTCAGAGCAGGAATAGAAAATATCTCTCCTTTCTCCCAAGCTTTTGCACTAAATTCACTTCTCAAGAATTAATACAGCATTAAGTCAGCATTCCCCCCTCCAACTGGGAATGACTCTAAAGCAGCATCCAAGGTTATAGCCATAAGTATAACATTTTATGTCTCTCTTTTCCCCTTCTACTTCTCAGAAACCTTCTCTTCTTCCTCCTCCTCCTGCTCCTCCTCCATCTTCTCCTTCTGCTTCATCTTCATCTTCATCTTTGTCTACCTATCTCACACAGGCTTGAAGTGCAAAGGCTACTGACAGGTCAGAACCTACTGCTCTATTTCCAACAGGGTCACTGGTTCTTCCCTCCTTAGGCAGCCTGTTGGAACCTTGCTCTCCAGGGTTGGGGAGCTTACCATATTGATGCCAGACTTAGTGTTGACGCCCGGTTGGCTTCATCCCTCCTGCAGCTCAGAACCCTTGAACTCAAGGGATCTACCAGCTTCAGTCTCCCCTAGTTGCTGGGACTGCAGGTGCAGCCTACCATGTTAAGTACTCAGATGAGTTTCCCACCTGGACACCTAAAGTAGAAACTGAATTCTAAGCCAAATCAAAGAAAACCACAACCTAAGCACCTTTGCCGAAGGCTGGGCTTCAGATTTGGGACCACCTCCAGGTGAGTCCAGTTGAGATCAAAGAATCCACAGAAGTTTGTTTTGCTTTTTCTCTTTTCCACTGCTTGGACCCATAGCTATGAGAAACCCTGCACCCTCCCCCTCCCTAAAACAAAACAAAATGAAGACCCAAACTTTTAAAAAGGGAATTAAGCAGCAACATTGTTCTTAAGACAGTATTAAGGGAGGCCCTTTGTTGGTTTCCACTCCAAGTGGAATTTATCAAAAAAGAAAATAAGCAAGGGAGGCCCGGAAGGTTACATTTGAATGTGATGACAATAAGGGTGAAATGCAATGATAATCCTAACCGCTAACATGAGTCAGTTTCCATTGTAACAAACATTTGGTTTAAATTAATCTCCAGAATTTATTACTGCCAAAAGGAATCTCATTGACAAGATCTAATGTATAAAAATCTCCTTTTAACTGTTACTTTGCTGGCAGTGTTTGCCTTGGAGAAGGCTACTTTTATTACCATTGTCATCAATCTCAGTGAAATCCAAATCTGTTTGCTTGTATACATGGCTGATTGTTCCCGGGATTAAAAAAAGACACATGTGTGAACAAGAGGTCAGGGGTTCGAGTGATGCCACATTTCCAACAGGCTACAATGGGGCTGAAGTTGGTTTAGATTCGCCTGCGGTTCCCAGCCGAATTCTTTAGACTCTAGCCGATGGGTTGAAAGGAGGGAAAGTGGTTGATGTGCTGGTATTTCAGCACCCTGCCTGGGGAGAGCTCAGCGGGAGGCTCAAATGCCTCCCAACTTCATTCTGTACTAAGCATTTTTGTACCTGGACACGTGTTGCAAATCATACCTTGGGGAAGAATGTCTTCAGTTGAGTGTAAGGGACATCCTGTGCCTAGTATGGGGAGACAGAGATCTTGGGGCATCAGCATTAAACTCAACCATTTTTATTTACTTATTTTTTGTTGCACTTTTGAAAATTTACATTAAATTTATTTAATCCTTTAAAGTAATATAGACTGTGATATATCTCTGGAGATGAGACAGCCAGGTGGGGGTAATGAATAGAGCCGTGCACTTAGGGTTAGGAAGTCCTGAATTCAAATCCTACCTTCAGATACTATTATGATTATTCTCCTCTCTCTTTACTTTCCCAAGTTCCTTCTCTAAGAACAGGAGCAGTTTTCTACCAGAATGGTGAAGGATTTTGAGTAAATGCAGTAAATTTTGAGTAAATTAGAATCAAGCTCAAGGCTCTTGGGATGTTAAGTCGAGAGAAGGGAAGATGCAAGTGAAATGTGACTGTCTTCAAATATTTGAAAGATTGTCATGTAGAAGAGGGATTAGATAAATTCAGTGTGGCCTCAGAGGGCAGAATCAGGGGCAAGAGGTGGAAGATGCAAAAAGACAGAGCTAGGGCTTAGTGTTGGTAAAAACTTCTTAACTACAACAGCGGAGTAAAAATAGAATGGACTGATTTTGGAAGGAGACTCTCTCAATTGATGTCTCCAGGAAAAAGTTGGATGGCTACAAATTTGGCATCTATTTTATAGAGTGTGGGCAGCAAGGTGGCACAATGGATAGCATACCAGGTCTGGAGTCAGGAAGACCTGAGTTCAAATCCAGCCTCAGAAACTTATTAGCTGTGAGACCCTGGGCAAGTCATTTAACCCTGTTTGCCTTACTTTCCTCATCTATAAAAAGAGCTGGAGAAGGAAATGGCAGACTGCTTCTGTATTCTTGCCAAGAAGACTCCATGGATAGTATGATCCATGGGGTCACAAAGAGTTGGATATGACTGAAAATGATAAACAAAACAAAATCTTGCAGAGGGTATATTTTTCATATACAAATTGGACTTGATGGCCCCTGTGGTTCCCTGTAACTCTGAACATTTCCAATTTTGTGATACACCCCTAGTAGAACTGATGAGAGTGAGGCTTGATCCCCATTCCCCCATTTTTTACCATAGCAGGAGAGTGCAGGAAAATTGCTGGGGATGTAATCTGATAAATGGCAAACCTTATTCCAGTGGACACTGATAATGGCTATGGGGGTGTATAAAACGTATTTTGGAGGTAGAGAATATGCTGTTACCAGAGTGGAAATAATCTGATGAATTATTATTGACAGGTCCCTTTCCAAGGAGATAAGGGACAGGTAGGTGGCATAGGGGCCAACGTGCCAGACTTGGAATCAGCTTAGTTACTTATCAGTTGTATGATTACAGGTTACACTGAGTTTCCTTTTCTGTAATTTAACTTCTTTTAGCTTCAGTGTCCTCATCTGTAAAATGAAGTTGTATTAAAGGTACTTTAAGGTTATTTTCAGATCTAATGTGAGGGCTGGTGAATATCTTTTCCCTCTCTACCTTGTAAAAACCAATTCCTTTTTCTCCCTGGACACTGTGCCTCCTCCATACACTTGTTAGTGTATTTATATATTTCCTTTGGTTTCTGTTTTGGTTCTATCATCAAATTAGCTTTTGACCTTGGGTAAATCATTTAATCTCTGTCAGTTTTAGTTTCCTCCTCTGTAAAATGGGGATAATAATAGCCCCTACTTCACAGGATTGTGAGGATCAGAGAGGAGGGCATATATGATGCTTTGTGAACTAGAAAGCTAGAGATGATAGCTATTAAGAACTAAGGTGATAGACCTCTGGTCCAAGATGGCAGAGTGAGGAAGAAGCCTTCTGAAGTCCTCCCAAATTCCCTTCCAAACAACTAGAAAACTAACTCAGAATTGATCTAGGAGCAGAAAAACAGCTTACCAGTCTGGCAGGAAAGATCTGTCTCACTGGGGTGGGAGGGGAGTGAGGTCCAAGAGTAGTCCCAGTAGCCAGCCTCATAGCAGGGGGACTGAAACAAGGCTCCAAGCCTGAGGCCCCACCCTCCTACAAACCTTCAGACCCCTAGGCAAGTGAACAGTCTGTGCAGCACAGCAAGGACCCACTCTAGGACCATACCCTCAGTACAAGCCACCAGCAAGGCCCTGACCCCATTGCTGATCAGTTGTGAAGCCCTGCCCTGGGGCTGGCCAACCACATGATTGACCATATCAGTAACAAAACCAATTGAAATCATATGTTTATCTCAATAGATGCAGAAAAAGCCTTTGACAAAATATAGTACCCATTCCTATTAAAACACTATAGAGCATAGGAATAAATGGAGCTTACCGTAAAATGATAAGTAATATTTATCTAAAACCATCAGCAAGCATTATTTGTAATGGGGATAAGCCTTCCCAATACAAGAGAGGTGAAGCAAGGATGCCCATCATCACCTCTATTAATTCATATTATACTAGAAATGTCAACTTTAGCAACAAGAGATGAAAAAGAAATAAAAGGAATTAGAATAGGCAACGAGGAAACAAAACTATCATTCTTTGATGTTATACTTAGAAAATCCTAGAGAATCAACTAAAAAACTACTTGAAATTATTAATAACTTTAGCAAAGTTACAGGATACAAAAGAAACCCACATAAATCACTAGCATTTCTATATCATACCAACAAAGTCCAGCAGAAAAAGGTAGAAAGAGAAATTCCAATTAAAATAACTGTAGACAGTACTTGGGAGTCTGCCTGCTAAGACAAATCCAGGAACTATATGAACACAACTGTAAAACACTTTTTACACAAATAGAGTCAGATCTAAACAATTGGAAAAATCTTAATTGCTCATGTGTAGGCTGAGCCAATATAATAAAAATGACAATTCTACCTAAATTAATCTATTTATTCAGTGCCAGGTTATATGGAAACACCGAGACATTAATGTTGGTAGAGTTGTGAATTGATCCAACCATTCTGGGGAGCAATTTCAAACTATGTACAAAGGGATATACAACTGTGCATACCCTTTGATTCAGCAATACCACTGCTAGGTCTATATCCTAAAGACATAAAAAAGGGAAAAGGACCTATTTGTACAAAAATAGCAACTCTTTTTGTGGTGGCTAAGAACTGGAAATCAAAGGAGTACCCATCAATTGGGGAATGGCTAAACAAGCTGTGGCATATGATTGTAATGGAATATTATTGTGCTATAAGAAATGACAAGCAGGATGATTTCAGAAAAACCTGGAAAGACTTACATGAACTGATGCATAATGTGAGCAGAACCAGGAGAATGCTGTACACAGTAACAGCAATATTATTTGGTGAAGAACTGTGAATACCTTAGCTGTTCTCAGCAATACAATGATCCAAGACAATCCCAAAGGACTAATGATGGAGCATACTATCCACCTCCGAAGAACTGATATTGATTGAATACAGACTGAAGAATGCTATTTTCACTTTCTTTCTTTCGTTTTTTCTTTTATTCTAGTTTTCTTGTACAAAATGACAAATATGGAAATGTCTTATATAGCTGCACATGTATAACCTATATCTGATTGCTTACCTTCTCAGGGAAGAGGGAGGGGAGGGAGTGAATGAGTGATAGAATATGGAACTCAAAACTTTAAACAAAAATGTTAAAATAAGAAAAAAACAAGGTGATGACAGGTTTTGTGCATGGGGAGCCTTCGTGCCGTCACTCTGAAGGGCATGAGAGGCATCTAACTGCCCACCTATGATGACAGCAACAAGATGAGTGATTTATTACACTGTGAGCATTTTGGATATGAAACAAGGAAAGCTCTCTTTAAATGCCAACTACACTTGTACCAGTTACACCAGTAAATGATTTGATCTCTCAGCCTTGAAGCTTGAAGTGGAGTCACAGATGAAGTGGTCTCTCAGGACTTGTAAGAAAGAGATGTAATGGCAAGTTGGTTTAACAAATGCTATCAAAGTCCCCTAGCCATCCCGAGAAATCCACGTTCACTTTTTGTTTCCCATTGAAACAGACCCTACTGAATGCAAATCATTAGTTAGACTCATAGGTTCATAGATATAGAGCTGGATGGGACTGCAGAGGTCATGTAGCCCAACTCCTTCATTCTTCAGATGAGAAAACTGAATCCTAGAGAGATTAAGTGACTTGACTAAGGTAACACAGCCAGCAGGATCATAGATTTAGAGCTGGAAGAGAACTCAAGAAGCCATGTGGTCTAATTCCCCTCATTTTATAGATGAGGAAGGTAAGACCTAATTGGTGGGGTGGTGGTGCCCTCCTTGAGGGCAGTTTGTATTCCTGGCACTTCACAGAGTTCCCAGAACATAGTAGGTGCTTAATAAATGTTGATTGATTGAAAAGACCTATCCAAGGCAGCATCAGAGTAGCATCAGAGGCAGGATTGGAGCCCAGGCTCTGACTTCAGACCTAATCCTCTTTCCATTGTATCTCAGTATCTTGGTTTTACTGAACAAAATACAGTTGTCATTGATGATCCTGCCTGGGGCAAGCAGTTAAGAATGAGAAAGATCTTGGGACCCCATCCTAGCAGAGAGGAGACTGACTGTGGGGCAGGGACCCTTCTGGAGCTAAGGAGGCCTCCTTTGGGGAAAGGAACCAGTCACGCCTGAGTCAGGAGGAGGTCCCTTGAGTCTCTATCCGTGGGGGATGGGGATAGTTTCTGGAGGAGTTAGAAAGAGGGAGGAAGGGGAGGGAGGAATCATCATCTAGTAGCTTCCTATTTCAAGTAATTATTCTTGCAGATGAGGCACTATGTTCAGTTATTTCTGGAAGAGTATGAATGTTGTCAGTACCCTCTACATTTTGACACCCTGGGTCAAGGCCTCAGCTGTCCTATCTTAGTTATGCCTCTGGAACAAAGGTGAGTGAAAATATCAATATATGTTTTATCACAACGTGTGGGACTCTGTTACATTATCTTTAAGTGAACACATAAATTGGAGCTGTCCTTCCATCTCCCTTTCCAATAAAAATATCTCTTCTGGCCCTGAACAATGTTTTTTAAAAAAGTAATGAGTTGATTGAGATAATTTAATATTAAGATCAAATAAACTGTTTATTTGCTGAGCTCATTAAAGTCCCAAGCTTGCCACATGTTGGGCTTCTATATTATATCTGAAAGAATTCATAAAGTAGAAAAATAGATTTTTTCTTTCTGTTCTTTCTTTCTACAAAATAAAAAAGCCACTTCCCCCAGGTCAGTCTCTTGCTCAGACCATTTCTCTATACTAGGCTTAATACTCTTCTTCTCTCTTCCCCCAGGTCCCTGGAAACCATTTGATGATAAACAGGTTGCTATAGGACATTTATCCAAAAGTGAGTAGTCCATCAATGGATGGATTCCTGAAAAACTTGTGGTAACAATTGAATTGAATAAAGCCAAATCATATTTTCAATACCCTAGGGGGCCTCACTATTTAATAAAACCCTGTGGTGCAAATAATCCCATACTGTGAGTTTTCTTAAACCAGGACATACCTGTAATAGATTGGAACCTTGTTATGACAGTTCACTCTAGAGGAGAATTTGATCTGAGGCAGATCTAGCCAATCCAATCCAAGGGGGTTAAATCAATGAAGAGCTCAAAAGATCTTGTTACAAGGTAGTCACATTCATATGGTGTCCCAGCATGTATACTAAGAGCAGTGTTATAGTGGTATCATCTACACATATGTACATACATAGAATACTTATTATGTCCATAAACTTGACAGCCCTATAGGTAACGTCATTCATTAGAGCAGCATTTATATTGGTAATTTTTAATTGGTTTGTTTAAAAGAAACTTGTTTGAATTCATTACAGTCAAAGACATACCTGGTAATGTTTTTAAAAGTGTTGGGGAATTTCAGGTATTTGCCTAGAAGGAACTCAACTTCTACTCAATGTTTTCACATAATGACAATTGTAATCAAGACATGGGGTCTTACTTCAGCTAACAAATTATTTTCTTTACCTGTATGTCAATAAATAAGATGCCGATTAATGATTGTGGTGATTGCATTTGCTTCTTTAGGGATATTGACTACTCTTGGGTCAGATAGTCCAATATGTATATTTATACATGCTATTTATACCAATTGAATGTAAGCTTCTTGAAGGCACCGACTGTTTTCTTTTTTTCTTCGATCCCTGGTACCTAGCACAGAACGGGGGCTTAATAAATGCTTGTTGATGAATTGTTTCAGTTTTTTGTCTATACTCCTAGCACCTAGAACAGTGCCTAGTATATGGGTACTTAATAAATGCTGATTGATTTGAAGCTCGGATGGAGCTGTAATTTCATTGATGTGGGTGTTTCCCCTCCTTCTATGGTTTGTAATCCATTCATACTTTCTCATCCTATGAGATTCTTGTTTCAGTCTTTTCATAGAGGATCTACCCACTTCACTTGGGTTTTAACAATATTTTCTGGAGCTCAGCCCGGCTCACAGGCTGCAGTCTGTTGTCTCATGCTATCTCAGCATACCCAGATCCTGTCCTTTTCTGATCAGCCATATCCTCACTGATGTCTTTTTTTATCATTAATTCACTTCAGTTCTTCCCCCCGGCATCCATCTTTTCATGACCTTTCTAGCTGTAGCTATTTTGATTTTGATAAGATTGCAGAGTTCCACCATGAATCATAGTCACATAGCTTCAATGGAGAATACTGGTGTTGAAACAATGTGGTTCTGATATATGTGACTATATACACGTGTGTGTGTGCCCCCCCCCCAAACAAATACACATGATATATGCAGAGGAAGCTAGGGAGCACAGTATGTAGAGTGCTGGATCTGGAGAGAGGAAGACCCGAGTTCAAATCTGGCCTCAGACACTTCCTGGCTGTGTGATCCCGGGCAAGTCATTTAACCTCGATCTGAGTCAGTTTCTTCCTCCATTAAATTAGGATAGCAATAGCACCAATCTTCCAGTTGTTATGAAGATACAATGAGATAATATTTGGAAAGTGCTCTGCCAGCCCTAAAGTGCTATTAAATGCTAGCTGTTACTACATGATATATGCTAGAAATATACTTCATGGATCTGTGATATCATTGGTGAAATATTCCCTCCAACAGCACAGATTGCAACTCTTCAATGAATAAATGCATCAATCAACCAGTGTGCATTTATTCAATGGCTACCATGTCCTAGGTGCTGAGGTTACAAAAACGAAGGTGATAAAGTTTTTGCCCTCCAGAAGCTAACATTCTAAAAGGGGAGACTGCATCCACACATACACAAGGAATCTGAGCATTGGAAGGGCCAACCGACACACCTGCACTAACATCCTATCTGCAGTACCTCTAACAAGTGGTCATCCAGCTTGACTTGAAGATGTCCAGGGACGGGGAATCTCCAGCAGCCATTCCATTTTGGGACACTGGGGTTCTTTACGTGGGGTCCACAAACTTATTTTTTGGAAGAATTACCAAAGAATATATTCAATAGAAGGCAAAAGCATGCATAATCATAACATTTGCTCAACAGAAAGCTAGATAATTGATGTTTACTCAATGAAAGGGGGAGTAGAAATGATCATAATGTAGCAGCACACCCATAAACCTGGGTCACACCTTCCCACCAAAGCATAGTTCTAGTTGGAGAAAATGAGTACATACAAAAACTTTAACAGGAGGTGTATGAGTAGTGAGACTTGCTTAGGGAAATGCACGACTCTGGGAGGCAAGCATTGATGCAGGAACTTTTTTAAAAATCTTGACAGCAGTATTTAAATATGATTAGTTTCCTTGGTATTTCATGTCTTCCATATTTGGAGATGGAGTCTATAGGCTTCATCAGATTCCCAGAGAGGTCCACAACACAAAAAGATCAAGAACCCCTGCTTGAAATGTTAAGGAAATTTTTCTCAAATTAAAGCTATAATTTGCCTCTTGGATCCAACATTGATTACTCCTTGTGTCTCTCCATGTAACTAGTTCTGAATTCACCTAATTGTGCCATCACATGGATAGATAGAAAGATAGATAGATAGATAGACAATGTTGGGGTCAGTCAGTCAACAAACTTTTTTTCGTTTTTCATTAAAATTTTTTTAACCCCTGGAATCCCTGTTTTCTCTTTTTGTTCTTTTATTTTTCTCAATTACATATAATTTTTAACATTTGTTTTTAAAGTTTTGAGTTCTAAAATCTCTCTCCCTCACCTCTCCCCTCCAGAAGGCAAGTAATTTGATATAGATTATATATGTGAAGTCATACAAAATATTTTTCCATATTAGTCATTCAACAAGCACCTATGAAGTGCTTACTGTATGCCCTGCACTTTGCTGAGTGCTGAAGATACAATACAAACAAAAAGTAAGTGCTTGCTTCCAAGGAGCTTACTCTAGTAGGGGAAGATGATACACAAGTAAGGAACTGAAAAGAGGGCTCTGAAGGCCGGAGGTCTAAGTCTGGAGAATGAAGGATGGATGGCCTGAGGCCTTGTCCAAAATGGAGGATAAGGTAAGAATCTGACAATGGGAGAAAGGTGATGGTGTAGCTTCACTTTGTTCACAAAGACAATATGAAGGACCTCTCTGAAGTTACAATGACAGCGCCTCTTTGTTCTCCACATGTAACCTGAAGAGCATCATGCCCAGGATCCTTGTAGCCCCCTGACTCTAGCCTGCTCTCATCATCCCTATTCCCCGCCATGCTCCTGTTTTAGACCCTGAACATCCCCTCAAGTGAATTAAACCATTCTGTGAGAAAAGGCCTGGTGAAGGAATTGGGGATAGCCTTCTGCATTCACTGGTCCATATGATTCTTTTGTGAAACCCCTTCCAAGGCTTGGGTCAGGTCCTTGGACATCATTTGATGCCTTTTACTTGAAATTTGGGACAACATTTGCCTTTCTTATGTCCCATGCTACTTCTCCCATTTGATATGAGCTTTGAAAGATCATTGAAAAGATCTGGCTCACTAAAATGAAAACAACAATTCTACCTAAATTAACCTATTCATTCAGTGCCATAGTAATCAAACTATCAGAAATTATTTTATAGAGCTGGAAAAAATAATAAAAAAATCAATATGTAAGAACAAAAGCTCAAGGATATCAAGGGAATAAAAAGTGAAAGAATACAGTCTAGCCATACCAGATCTCAAACTCTATTATAAAATGGTAATTAATTATTAAAACAATCTGGTACTGGCTAAGAAATAGAGTAGTGATCAGTGAAATAGACTAAGTACAAATTATGTTATGTTATAGTTATAAATATAGTTATAATATAAATTATATTATAGTTAATGACCACAGTAACCTAGTATAGGATAAACCCAAGGATCCAAGCTTTTGGAACAAAAACTCATTGTTTGACAAAAACTGCTGGGAAAACCAGAAAACAGCATGGCAGAAACTAGGTACAGGCCAACGTCTCACACCATATACCAAGATAAGGTCAAAATGGGTACATGATTTACACATAAAGGGTGATACCATAAGCAAATTAAGAGAGCATGGAATAGTTTATCTGTCAGATTTATGGATAAGCGAAGAATCTATGACCAAAGAAGATGTTGAGAGCATTACAAAATGTAAAATAATTTTGATTATATAAAATTAAAAAGTTTTTGTACAAACAAAACCAATGCAACCAAAATTATAAGGAAAGCAGAAAATGGAAAATTTTTTTCCACAAGTATCTCTGACAAAGGCCTCATTTCTCAAATATATAGACAACTGAGTCAAATTTATAAAAATACAAATCATTTCCTAAATGATAAATGGTCAAAGGAGATGAACAGGCAGTTTTCAGACAAAGAAATCAAAGCTATCTATAGTCATGTGAAAAAATGCTCTAAATCACTATTGATTAGAGAAATGCAAATTAAAACTACTCCGAGGCACCACCTCAGACCTGTCAAGGGGGCTAATATGACAAAAACGGATAATATTGGATGCTGGAGGGGATGTGGGAAAACTGGGACATTAATGCACTGTTGGTGAAGTGAACTGATCCAACCATTCTGGAGAGCAATTTGTAACTATGCCCAAAGGGATATACAACTGTGCATACCCTTTGATTCAGCAATACCACTGCTAGGTCTATATCCCAAAGACATAAAAAAAGGGAAAAGGACCTATTTGTACAAAAATAGCAACTCTTTTTGTGGTGGCTAAGAACTGGAAATCAAAGGAGTACCCATCAATTGGGGAATGGGTAAACAAGCTGTGGCATATGATTGTAATGAAATATTATTGTGCTATAAGAAATGACAATTTCAGAAAAACCTGGAAAGACTTACATGAGCTGATGCATAGTGAAGTGAACAGAACCAGGAGAATGTTGTACTCAGTAACAGCAACATTGTTTGCTGAAGAACTGTGAATAACCTAGCTGTTCTCAGCAATACAATGACCCATAACAATTCCAAAGGACTAATGATGAAGCATACTATGTGCCTCCAGGAAAAGAACTGATATTGATTAAATACAAACTGAAGCAAGCTACTTTTGATTTTCTTTCATTTTGTCTTTTATTCAAGTCTTGTACAAAATGACAAATATGGAGATGTCTTACATAATTGCACATGTATAACCTATGTCTGATTGCTTACCATCTCAGGGAAGGGGAAGAGGTAGGAGGGAGTGATTGAATTTGGAACTCAAAACTTTAAATAAAAATGTTAAAAATTTAAGAAAAAAAGAGAGTGTGGCTGTGGGTCCATCTTTTTCCCATTTGCCTGAATTCCAGTGAATGAGACAATGCTGTAAGATTAGAGATCTGGGGCCTTCTCATCTGATGGTCTCTCTTTGCATCTGCACTGATTCTTTCCTATGTTAGGTGAAAGACATTGGTGATGGTTATGACCTTGTGAGCTTCCGATGGTCAAGAAAGCAAATCACCAGAAATCTGGGAGTGAAGTCCATGTTGAATTTGCCAGACACAAGACAATAAGCAGAGAAGTCCAAACTGACCAGCAGGTCAAGTTCAGCAGTAGCAGAGATGCAGATTTATCCATCCATTGACTATGCCACTATGCTGCATTTGGAAGTGAAACTGGTATGGTGAACACTATGTAGAAACTTTGATAAATTTGAACCTACTTTCTCTAGGGACCAGAGGGGGTATAGGGAAGAGAGTGACCCCAGGGACTGAGAGAAGCTTCTATTTTTTTGAGCTATTATATTTTTGAGTTTCTATTTTTGTTTCATCTGTGAAATAAATATCTCTTGGGGAGAGAGCGTGCATGTGTGCATGCCAGAGAAAGAGAGACAGAGAGACAGAGACAGAGAGAGACAGAGAAAGACAGAGAGACAGAGAGATTACTGACAGTGATTGAGCAATCACTTCTGCCAGTCTGGTCAGTACTGTGGGATTATCTGTCCTAGCAAACGGTCTTCAAGAGTTGCCATGGCAAATTAATAACACTGTGGCACTTGTGCCCTGTTGCACATTCTCTTTTCTCCTTAGGGAGTCCCTCACATTCATAAAATCACAAGTCAATTTTCCCCTCCCCCATATACATATGTAATTACATAATTCATATATACTGTGTATGTATTTATGTACATGCACACACTCATTATGGTAAGCTATCTAGACACAGAGGAAATTCTATGCTTCCTGTTGACCTCTCTTCCCTGGCATTCTCTAAACAAATACTTTACTGATACCTCTGAGTCCAAATTATGCCATAAATCCAGAATGTAGGAATTGTGAGTATATTTTTTTCTGAACACATACAAAGTTGTTGGATGGCAATTAGGATAGTAATCCACCTGATTATTTAATCCATGAGTCACAGGTAATATTGTCAAAAATCCGGAGGGAAAAATCTGCCTGTTTATATTGGGCCAGTAACCCCCTCAACTCCCAACCAAATGGGAAGCGGATACTTGAAGGTGCTGAGTGAGGGGTAGAGCCAGCCTGATGAATCAGGTTGAATAATGGTAATAATTTTTACTTGGTTTTGTCACTACACAAGATTGTTTTCAGGTGAAAAACAAAATAAAACAAAACAAAATAGATACACAGAAACTAAAACAAAAGATACTGGGTTTAGTTCTCTGATTCTGATATTCATATATGTAATTATTTTCATTTATTCTAAACTCGGTTTCAACAAAACCAGATATTAATTGAATATGTAAAGAATTTTTAAAAATGGGAAATCATAAACTCCGTTATTTATAGTTTGTTAAAAATCAAATGCAAATTAACTTTAAATAATAAAAATGTCTTGTCACCCTTGGGGCTCTTTTCCTTCTGTGTATTTTCTCAGATTTCGTTGTTTTTTATATAGTTGTGGTACACTGTCCCTGGCACTTAGGAAGCACTTAGTAAATGCTTGTTGTCTTGTCATCTCTGTGTATGTGAGGGTTTTAATTTTGCTTCCTTTGCTCTCCTTCATCTCATAGGAATCTTCCTTTATTTTTTTGTATTCTTCATATTTGTCATTTCCTATGATGAATAACATTAGGGCCTTATTCAAATCTCACCTCTTCTGCTTACTGCCTTTGAGACCTTGAGCCAATCACTTAACACCCCTGGGCTTGAATTTCCTCATCTGTTAAATGGTGGGGGTGGTGGAGTTAGACTGGATGACCTTTGAGATCTTTTCTAGCTCTCAAGGTATGATTTTTTAAAATCTATGATCCTATAGAGAACAAGTTGTTTAGGTTTCTGGATACTTAGTCACTGAACCTATGGGTTGTTTCCAATTTTTTTGCCATTACCAATAACGGTTCTGTGAACATTTTCATGCAAATCTTTTCTCCTCTCCCCATCCCATTTAATAACACCTTTAGAGAATAATCCTAGTAGTGTAATTCCTGGATCAAAGGTAGGAACCATTTTGTAACTCTATTGCCATTTTGCTTTCTAAAAAGATTGCTTTAATTTATGTCCATCCATCTATCTATCTATCTACTCATCCATCTATTTCTATCTATCCATCTCTATCTGTCCATCCATCCACCTATCTATATCTATCTTAATTGGTGCAATAGGAAAAAATATACACATACATGAATACACAGACACATAACACTTCTTCCCCCCATACATGTGGTCTGGCATGGATTATAGGATCATATAAGAAGAAGTCATAGAGTTAAAGCTGGAAGAAATGTTAGAAGTAATCAAGTCCAACTCCAATGGAAGAAATTGAAGCCTGTGTCTAGGGTCACACAGCTATTGCCTGAAGCAGCATTTATTGAACACCTACTATATACCAAAAAAGCACAGGGGATAGAAATACAAAAACAAGAAACAGTGCCTGCCCTCAAGGAGTTTATATTTTATGTGTGTCTGGAGGGGGAGGAGATACATGATACATATGCACATAAACAGATACAAAATATATACAAAGTTAATACAAGGTAATTTGAAGAGAGGGACATTAGGAACTGAGGAGCTCAGGAAAGGCCTCAAGGGTCTACATAATTCACTTTAAGAGGTTTGGTTCCTGGTCATTTGAAGAGGGTAACTTTACTTCTTTCAATTCAAACCACTGGATAATACTTGAAACTGAATTTCTAGTTTAGACCTGTAATGAAGGCAGAAGAAAGATAGTCCATGAAGGATAGGAAAGCCTGGTTCCAGGAAAGAAAGAGACTTACAGGAAAATTAAAAAAAAACCCAAACGTATCTCTTGTCTTCCTTAGAATTCAGTGACTTGGCCTCAGTACTTCAGGAAAATGCTGGATCCCCTTAGTTGCTCATGCTCCCCAGTTACTTTGTGTGTTTTTCATATTTACTTATCTTTGTGGATATTGTAGAATGTAAGCTCCTGAAGAGCAGGGTCCCATCCCCTGGCCCCTCTCCTAGTGTATAGTCGGTGCTCAGTAAATGCTTACTGAATGCAGATGGCTGGAACTTGTAGAAGACCTACATTCCAGCGCTGGTTTTGCCACTTAACTAGTGGGGTGGCCTGAGGCAGGTCACTTCCATTCTCCCAGCCTCAGTTTCCTTATCTTCCTGTCTTATCTCACAAAGGAAAGTGATCTGTAAACAATAAAACACTCAGTAAAGGTAAACCTGCTTATAGTCTCCAACTTGTTTAAAATGTGCAGCAAATGCAGACAAGCTCATGGAAATGCCCCAGGAACTGACCCTTAGAACTTATAACTCCCGTCCAAAGGGGGGGGGGGGTGCCGAGATTCTCATTGCACAGACTTAAAGGATGTGGGATCAGAGGATTCAGATTGTGAAGGAATCTGATGGATGAAGAGACCTCCTAGTGCAATCCTTTCGATTTTGCAAAGGAACAAACCAAGGACTAGAAAGAGGCAGAGACTTTTCCTAGGACTCTAATTAGGAGTAGGGCAGGGGTGTCGGGTACCACTGACTCCTACGCCGTCCTCTCTTCACCCCATCAGAACTGAGGTTGACTGAGGATAGAAAGACAGACTCAGAAGCTTGGATGATAGATTTAGAGTTGAAAGAAACCGTGGAAGCCATGTGGTCCAACCCTCTCGTTTTACAGATGAGGAAACAGTCCCAGAGAGATTATTTGTCTGACTCATGCAGATTGTAAATGCTAGGGGTGGGATCAGAATCCAGGTCCTTCCATTTCAGCTTCATCCCCCTTGAGACCACAATAGTGGGGAAAGGAGATCAAACTGACTGGGTTCTCTGGCAAAAAACTGGTCTGGCCAAGGAGGTCAAGGTCATCCAGGGCGGAGGAGGAAGGTGCCAGCGTTTCTGGAAATCCCTAGGCAGCAAGTAGGCAGAGTGCAGAGCGAGAAATACTCGCTTTTTTCTTGCGTTCTTCTGGGTCTGGGGACGCAGCAGCTTGAGACCCTCCTTAGGATCCTCCTTTTTTTTTTTTCCCTCCCGATCTTACAGCTCCGAATGCTGTTTTCCTTCTATTCGATCTTCCTTTCCTCTCCCTGCCCGGACCGACGCCGCCCGAGTTTCCCCCGGGGCCCTCCAGCTGTTTCCCCCTGACTCGCAGCTACTGTTCACAGCTGGAGCCCGAGCGCGGCTTGAGAGCCTGACGCTGCAGTCGCCCCTCGTGGCCAGCAGGGGGCGGCGCAGACTAACCCGTCCGGCCCAGAGCGGAGCAGGCGGCAGCTAGGCGCGGGCGGGGCTGGGGGAAGGCAGGCTGGGGACCCAGGGCAGGCCGGCGGGATCCGCGTCTGGCGCAGCCCTGAGCGCCCTGGCACTGTCCCACGTTCCCACACCGCAGGAGAGCCGTCTCGCTAGCTGGGAGGCGATCTTCGCCACCCTCACGTAAACTACAGAAATCCACCCAGAAGTGGTTTTTGCACCACGAACCCACCCGCTTCTTGGGTCTTTGGGGCTGCGCTCGGAGATCAGCTCCAAGTGGTCTCCAAAGATGGGCTGGTGACTAATAACCAGCTAGAAGGAAGGCCTTGGGTTGCTTTGGTCTTAAGCAGTCTGTTGTTGTAGTTGTTAGGAGCTAGCCTGCCCTACCCCTCACCACGCGCCCCATTTAAACCACACTAGATGAATGAGAGGGGGCTGAGCATGGGGGGTAGGCGTAGAGCAGAGAGGAAGAAGGGAGTAGGCTTGAAAAGAAAGCATCATGATTTGCTACGAAATACGGCCCCCGCCATGAAAAAAATCCAGGGCTTGGGGCTTAAAGAGAGAAATGTTTTACGAGGTAGAATGAAACTAGGCAGAAAATGGGTTTGCGCTGTTCCTGATTCTTTCCCTGCTCTCGCCTGGATTCCGGTAGCTCTGAGCAAGCATCAGAGAGTAGGGCTCCCTCCGGCAGCTGCGACAGGATTTTGCAGAAGAGAAGGAGGCGTTCTCTTCCCCCCCCCCACTTAGGGGTCCCCATTCCAAGGGGGTAATATATAGAGGCAGAGAGACGACCCCCCCACCATGTGGCTGAGAGACGCCCCGTTCTTTTCTACCTTGCCACTTCTTGGCACAATCTGTGCTGTAGCTCATTTCGGATTTGGATTTTTAAAGCTCATCTTTCATTGTGAGATTTTTTAACATCGCAAAGAGAAGTGGACAACTTACATTTAACACCCTAAAGCAGGACGCATTTCTGCTGGGAAATAGGCGCTCCTGCTAGTCTCTTTACTCTCCTTTTCTGTCCCCTTTCCCTTTTCTCCTTTTTTTCCTCTCCTCCCCTCCCCTCTCCTTCTTCTCTCCTTTCTTTTACCTTCTTTTTTTTCTTCCTCCTCCCCCTTCTCTTTCCCCCTCCTTCGATCTCAGACAACAGACAATCCTAACATTTATTAAAGTTTCTGCATCAGTCTTTAGGTTTATGGGATAACCAAACTTGTGTGTGTGTGTGTGTGTGTGTGTGTGTGTGTGTGCGTGTGCGCGCGCGCGCGCGCCCCTCCCCCCTCTCTGTGCACGAGCGGAGTAGCCTATAGAGCAATGATAAATATCCCTGTTGATCACTTGATTGATTACCTCTCGGAAAGGTCACGCGGGCTTGCAGTAATTTCCTTTTGCCTCGGGCTCCCTTTTCACTTTTACTCCAGCCCGACAGCTCCAAGTACACAGGATCTTTATTTTTATTTTAACCCCTAAATGCAATCCCCCTCCCCCGAAAACAATGCAGGCGAGAAAAATCGGATAAAATAAACTCAGCCCTCCTCTTGGCCAGTTCTCTGGCCCCCTTCCCCCCCACCCCCTCCTCTCCCTCCTCGGCTCCTTCTCCCGCCTCGCCTCCCCTCCCCTCTTCAAATGTATTCTGGATACTGCTTAATAGACGAATGTCTTGCAAGTAAACTCCGTCGTCCCTGGGGTCTGCCTTTCATGTCTGTTACTCTCCCCCTCTCCCCCCCCCCACCCCCTTTCTCTCCTGTGGACTGAAAATTCGGATTTAAACCACCAGACAAGCTATTAATTTACCCATGCTACCCAGGGTCCTGAACCCAATTAATTTCTAATAATTATAGCCCAAGGGGGCTAGATAGATCTCCTGGCCTCTTTCGAGCATCGCCACTTTTCGCCACTGAGGTCAGCCTATAATAATAAAGTGTGCATTTTGCAAGCGATCTCCAAGAGCAGCGAGTGAGTTATGGCAATGAATGGAAATTGTGTCCATTTGGACTAATTGAGCGGGGGGCCGAAAGCTGGAGGAGCCAGTAGACTAAATGAAGAGAAACTGTTTCATTTCAACGCGAAGAAACCCCTGCTTGGCTCTGGTCACCCAGAGAGAGCTTAATTTCTTAACAGCCAACCTGAAAGGCAGCGTCGGGTAAACAGCGTTAATCATTGCAGCCACAATGATGAAGTTAATCGAACCCGAGGCCCAGAAAATGAACGTGGAGGTTGGCTAACACAAGGTGAAGTTCACCGCACAAAGACAATAGCGCGACACATACCTCGGTACCGAATTCCCTCTTCCCCTACCAAAGACTGCGCAGCTACTGGTCCCATTCTCCTGGGAGGAAGGGAAAAATGCCCTGTGCTACGAAATGCATGGAAACCCGGCTCCTTGCATTTCCATTATTAATCTTTTAAAAATAGTTGGGTGGGGGAGAAAAAGTCTGACTTTTCACCTTCTCAATTCTCACCTTCCTAAAAGTTCCTCTTCCATCACTCTAATGTCCTGGTTCTACTGGGGGAAATAAAAATAAAAATTTTAAAATTAATTCTTAAAAAAGGAACAACCCATCACAGTAAGCCTATAGGCTGGAACGAAATTGGACTCTCAGAAGGTCTATTTGCTAGGAAGACTCTCGTGACACGGCCTGAAACGCACAAGTCCCTCAGACTGAACGAATTTGGGGCACTCTGAAGTAGGAGGGGGCTCCTTTAGAGGGGAGGTGGTGGGTAGAAGAGGTGGTAAGTCGGCACACTTGTGGAAGCCTTTCTTTCTTTTTTCCGGGCGGAGGGGTAGGGAATCACCAGAAAAGCGGGTGGCTGGAGTTCCCAGGAAGACAGGAACACCTGCTCCAGCTCCCACTGCTGGGACTACAGACAGGTGAAATTGACAAGGGGCCCCCAAGAACTGGGAAGGGAACTGGGCCCCAGTTCCCTGGACAGTTGGGCCAAAAGTTCTAACTGCGTGGAGGAGGTATTGCTCTCAGGCTCTAGATATTTATTTCATCTCGTAAAACTCGCCCAAAGCACCTTAACCCTCCTATTCATACGCATACACACACATTCAGGACAGGATGCAAATTTTTTAAAAAGAAAGAAAAGACAGATAACCAACAACCAACGAGCACTGACTAAGCGATGATTATACGCTATTATCTACCAGACTCTGTGCTAGCCTCTGGAATTACAAAGACAAAAGTAAGGTAAACCCTGCCTTCAAGAAGCTAACCTTCTACTGAGGGGAAATACTATATATGCACAGAGAAGTAAATGCAGCATATATGCAAAATAAATGCAAAGGAGTTTTTTTTTGGGGGGGGGAGATAGAAGGAAGAAAAAAGAAAAAGAAAGGAGAGAAAAAGGAAGGAAGAAAGGCAAAAAGAAAGAAGCTATTTTAGGTTCAAAGGCATTCAGACTTGGAGTTTTTGTTCATACTTAGCATTTAAAAGGGGAAATGAATTACCTCCTCTTTTCCCAATGCCTTAGCTGAGAACGTAGAAAAGTTTATTTTGCCTATGCGTTTAAGTTCTAAGGCGTCTGTATTCACTGGCCAGAGCTAGCCTTCCTGCTTGGTACTGCAATTTTTGTGTGACCTGAAACTGTTAATCAACAAGGCAAGGGAGACCAGTGATCCCTAGACAAGATAGCCATCCGAACGCTCAGCGGTGAGAAGCGAGAACCTACCCCTCCCTAACTGTCTCTCTCCAAAGTTTGGGGAAGGAAGAGATGGGTTTACTTCTCACTGTTTTGATCCCTCTCACTCTGCTCTCTTCTCACCTGGATTTTTTTTCTCCCCATGTCACTTTTCCATTCTGAACCCCACCCATGTGTTTTATTTATTTACTAGAAACAATGTCCCCAACCTAACTCCCCTAGTTTCCATTTATTCAGATGTTTCGAATCAGTTTGCCCTTAGGAGGTTAACCCCTTTTCAGCTGCTTACTTGGCTCTCCACTCTCCATCCCTCTTTCAAAGGGAACCCCCCAATTGTAACTAACCATCACTAAGGAGAGGAGAGGGAAGATAATGATATGGGGGAACAACTCTTTCCCAAAAAGTCCCCACCCATTTGGGAGCCAAAGCATTGAGTGCTTTTACTTTCTTGAATTCAGATAAGATCTTCTCTATGCAGAGAGAGCCCAGCGGCCCTGGGCACATACATTGGTGACCGATTCTCTGATTCTTGTTCACCTTGTTTCAGGCAGCAATTAGCGGTGATAAAGTAAGGGGTTTACCCGGTCCTCACTAGCCTTCCCCACCGGTTGGACTCAAGGGCAGAACCCCTGCAGAAGATCTGCAGAAGAGAGAGGGCACAAAGAAGGCACAATGAAATCGATCAGCTATCAACTTCTCCGGAATTCCACTTGGGGGCCATCCAGTGCGGTGGCTACGGCTTTTCAATTCCGGAAGGTTTTATTTAGACATTCCAGGAAATCTCCCAACTCTACTCTTCCCTTTATTTCTTTCTTTGAGGACCTTTACTGAGTCTGAGGAAGACATTCTAGCGCTAAAAGCAACTTGTCTGATCCCATTTTTGGAGAGACAAACGTAGCATAAGCTGTAGGTATATTTATGCATAGACTCCGTGGAAAGGTACAGTACCTGTGGGAATATCTACCCACTTATCCACCAGTATTCTGCACGTCTCAGTCATAACAGAGGAGGAGCTAGGAATTCAGGATTTGGCAAATTTGATGTGACCCTTGCAAGCTGGGAGAGGACAATGTTTCTCAGACTCCGAGTGGATTGTTAGGGCAGTCTTCCTTTTTGGGGGAAGGTTTCTTCTGTGAGTCTCTTTTCCTCCTCTGTTTTCCTTTCTTTCCGTTACTCCTTTTCAATTTGTGTCCCTTGGGATCTGCACCTGACGGGTCCCGGGGGAACTTGGAGTTGGAGAAAAGGGTGAACATCTTTGACATGACACCAGGCAAAGAGAGTGGTCAGTACGTTTCTACACTTCTGAAAATATAGGGACATGAACCGTTAGGATCCTTAGGAGTGTGAGGGTTTCTCTCTACCCACACCCCAGCCTGGCCTAAGCTCTGACAATAAATAGCAACAGGTACGATTGGCTAAACAGCCTCCCCCATCACTCTTCTTCTCCGGGGCTGCCCTCCCTCTCCCCAAAAAATGATGGTTAGGATTTGATTAATTTTTGTAAACGTGAACGCTATGGATGTATTGGCACACCACAGGGACTGAGAAGATTGTAATTTTCTTTTATAGTGTCTGGCAGGATTTGCAACAGATATTAATGGAGACATAAATAGCACATGGAAGGTATTGAACAAAACTGTTTAATTCAAGAAGGTTGTACCAGGAGAAAAAAATCTATACGTAGCTGGGATTGATTCATACCTCTAACAGGGCCAGCCCCTTCAGGAGTTCCCAACTTCAGCGTGTCCGCTTTGATTGGCAAATCCCGTAATTAAAGCAGATCTCCACCATGGATTTTTTTGGGGGGTGGGAGTAGATGGAGGAATGGAGCAGGAGAGGGTTTGGGGCGTACATATGCATGCGTGTCTGTTTTCTGTGTATCTGGGTGTGTGTGAAAAAGGAAGGCAAGGCCAGGCTGATCTCCAGCGGAGCGGCGGGAGTGAGGAAGCTGGGCGTGTGTGTGTGTGTGTGGGGGGCGTTAGGGGAGAGATAGGAAAGGTGAAACCGGACCTCTCTGGTCAGGCACAAGCTATATGCCCTGTCAAGCGCTGGGGCAGCCAGCATGTTCTCAGACAGGAAAACGCAGATCCAGGCGACCAAGCAACGCAACCAGGGGGGACAGGTTGGGGGTGTGTGTGTATGTGCTGAGATGAACTATGGAAATGTGGCCCAGATGACAGCGCCATTAATATTAGATTAAAAATCCAGAAGGAAGGAGTCATTGATTCTGCGCCCCACTAGGAGAGGGAGCAGCAGCGGCGGTCGCAGCAGCGACAACAGGCGCAGCAGCAGCAGCAGCAGCAGCAGTCGGCTGATTTCTTGGTCTGGGGATGCAGTTGCTGCTTCTCTTCGGTCCCTCTTGGAGTATCCATCCCCTCTCCCAGCTCGGCAGCTCGGGAAAGAAAAAACAAAACAAAACCCTTCCCTTGTCCTGCTCTCTTCTCCCTCGGTCGGTGTGAAACATTTTCCGTAGGCGATGGAGGGACCAGGATGGTAATAACAAAAATAACAAGAACCCAGAAGCTTCTTGGGGTTTCCAACTTGAACTCTACAGCCAGGGCTCTCCACTCCCCCCTCTTCCCTCGCTCCCCCCCCTTGGGCGAGGTATCTGCTCCCCTCTCCCCCGCTGGCTCTCCCCCGCCCCCCCCTCGTCGCCCGCCCCGCGTCCCCCTTTCTCCGCCTCCTCCCCGATTGCCATCTGACAAGATCTCCAAATCAAAGTGATAAATCGCTCCAAACTTTTTTTGGCGGCGCTGAGATGTTGGAGGGGCGTCTAGCGCGCATGTGCGAAGGTGTCTGTCCAAACTGACAATGCTGGAGAGATAGCGAGTGTGGATTGAGAGAAAGGGAGAGAAGGAGAGAGAGAGAGAGAGAGGAGAGAGAGAGAGAGAGAGAGAGAGAGAGAGAGAGAGAGAGAGAGAGAGAGAGAGAGAGAGAGAGAAGGAGAGGGAGAGAGAGAGTGTGAAAGAGAGAAAGACATCGAGTGAGTGTGTGTGTGTGTGTGTGTGTGTGTGTGTGTGAGAGAGAGAGAGAGAGAGAGAGAGAGAGAGAGAGAGAGAGAGAGAGAGAGAGAGAGAGAGAGAGATTGAAAAAGGAGGAAAAGATCCAAGAAAAAAAGCACCCCCCAACCACAGCAGCGGCTGCAGGACTGGGCACAACATGAGATCGAAAGGCAGGGCAAGGAAACTGGCCACAAGTAGGTGCAATATCGCTTTTCTATTGGCTTTTCACCCTCCTCTGCCATCTTGCATATGTCGAGTGTGCCGGGTATCTGGAGCTGCCCCCAGACACTGGGGGCTGGGGAGGGTGGGGGCGAACCCCCAGCTGCAGCTGCAGCAACCTGCCCCAGCCTCTTATTCTGCCCCGCGTCTCTCTGATGACTGGGGTGGGCAATGGAGCAAACGCAGCCGGCCCTCATCCCTTCGAGTAGGGCAGCTGCATCAGCTTGGGGATGAGGGGGGTGGAGGAGGGGAGTGGGGAGTGGGGGGTGGGGGGGAAAGGGAGAAGAACCATGACAAGGCAGAGGAGGGGAGGGAGGGAGAGGAAAGGAGGGGAGAGAGAGAGAGAGAGAGAGAGAGAGAGAGAGAGAGAGAGAGAGAGAGAGAGAGAGAGAGAGAGTGCTTTACCTCCCCCCTCCCCTCAGGCGGAGGAGAGATGCCTTCGGCCAACCAGCTAGACCAGGGTCTGAGAGGAGGAGGGGAAACGTGGGGAGGGGGTGGGGGCGGGGAGGGGGGGTGGCAGGCGGTGTGGGGGAGGCCGAGGGGGAACGAAGACTTGTAAGGACTGTGTTTGTTTCTGGGGCTTGGGGTTCAAGAGAGAAGGGCAGAACGACAGGGTAGACAGTCACCCCTCTGTGGAAGGTAGCGGCCGGGGGCGGTAGTCTCGGAGCCGGAGTTTAGAAAAGTTCCAGGGTTGGTTTTGGAAGTTAAGCCGAGGCCGGGGAGGCTGCGAGGAGCCGCGGTTGCTATAGTGGGCGCTGTCGGCTCTCTTCTCAAAGGCTCACTGGCGAGAAGGGAAGGAAGGAGAGAGGCGGCGGCCAGAGCCGAGGGGAGGCAGGCAGGCAGGCAGGCTGGAGGCAGGGCAGCTACCGCTGCGGCCGCGTCTGTCGGGGCTGAAGGGCAGTAGCTCGGCCGAGCATCTCTCTGAACCGAGGGCAGGTGGGAAAGGAGGAGGAGGAGGCGGCGAACTAGGGGAGCATGGGATGGAGGTGGAGGGAATGGACAAGCAGAGAACGGGATAGGTAGGAAGGGAGAAAGCGTGGCAGCTTGCAAAACCAGCCCCTGGCGGGCCCAGGGCCCAGGGAGGGAGCGCACCGAGCCCGGGAGCCCGGAGCTGTCTAACCATCTCGTGTGTCTGTCCTAAGAGTGAAGGCGGGCGCACTTCGTCTCAGGCTTGGGTCGCTCGGGCGGGCGGCGGCCAAGGCATTGGTACTGAGAGCCGGGGAAAGGAGCGCAGAGCAGGGCTGGTGTGTATGCGTATGTGAAGAGGTGGGGGGATCCGAAGCCGCGCGCTTGCACCCCCCCACATTAAGTTGGCTGAGCTAGTGGAGGGCGGGGAGCAGTGCTTTTGGAGAGCTACTGATCCGCGGGGATGTGAACTCTCACCCACATATACCACCTTTGATATACAGAGGTTCCTTCCTAAAATATTCACACACACACACACACACCCACGGGGAGAAGGGAGAGGAGAAGAGGTGGGTGAACTAGTCAGAAAATTGCCTGAGCAAACTCTGCTCTTCCAATGTGACCCGTAACCCAGAATTACTGTTGAGAAAACAGCATTTTGAAAAGAGATTTCATTTTTATCTTTGGTTAAATCCAATCCACGGTACATTGCAACTTAATTTTGTATAATTTGGAAGGTATGCATTCATAGACTTGCAGTGTACGCAGACCACTGTTTACACACATACACAATTTGCTAAGCACCTCTGGTAATGGGGCTCTTAAAATGTCATAAATCTATACATTAAAAACAATCCCAGTGGATAAGGAAAATGCTAAATGCTTTTCAGAGCTTCCTAATAAGACTCTTCTCCTGTCCTCTATCTTTCCTTCGCTCCCTCTTCCTCTCCCCTCTTCCCAACAACTCCTGATCCTTCCATAGTCTAGGAGCTTTAACACCCCCCCCCATAGTCACATTATGGTCTACCTCCCTCGCCTCTTGGGGTTCAGGAGTTACGGTGAGGGAGGGAGCCAGCCAGGCAGAGGAGCCCAGAGTCCCTGAGCCAACCAGCGCGGAGGCAGGTTCGGCTCTCACCCTCCTTTTCCTCAGGCTTCGGGAACCCGGCTCTCAAGTCGGTTTCAGTGTTGTCATTTCCAGGCGCCTTTCCAGGAGTTGGTACAGTTTGGCTCCTACACGCAGCCTGCTCACACAGACAGACTCACACACTCACGCATAAATTTCTTTTCGCCTGGATTTTAGCGATCGACATAAAGACTGGGGGGGGGGGGGTTTCGGTAATCGGTCCATCTGTTTCTTCTTTGGATACTGTTCATTTCATTTAGCAGCAACAGTGTCAAAATTCGCTGCTTCCTGCCTTTCTTATTTGCTTTCGAATGCGGTTGATGGCTTGATTTTCGTCTGAAATACACACACATACGTACAAGTATACACATACACACATCTAGACGCATACACAGACCTACACATATAAATACAGATTCACATTCACATATACTTTCAGGCGTACAGCTTTCAATCCACAATGAAAGCATTGGGGAAGATGGCAGATGAAAGCTTTCCAAGTTGTGCTGGATAGAAGAGGAAACTTAACTTCTTGTCTTATTACTCAGTTTGCTCAGAAATGAAAGGGACCTATTTTTATTTCCTTAAATTTAAATTTTCTTTGAAACTTTAAAAACGATTTGTATTTAACTGTATGTACAAGATCCGAGTCAATGCTAAGTGTTTTTCTTCCCCAAACACAACCTAGCACCCATAAAATATAAATAAATGTACAGAGAATTCTTTCTGATCTGATAGTAATTGCATTGCATCCGGTGGGAGATCATTTGTTTTATTCACTGTGGTCAAAGGTACTGCTGTTGATTTCTTGATAACTGGATCCCAACATTTAAAAACTTTGTTCCTGGGTTTCATGTCTCCTCTTTCGTTCTGGCTGCCTCCTCCCGCGGTCTTTCCCAGACAGATGCGCCACTGCATTCTATAATCCTTGAGTTACAATATGGGTAATAAAGGAAATCATATTAAAACTTCGGATTTTTGTATTTTTAAACACCATTTCCTTTTCCTTCAATAGCGTGTCAGCTTCATGGCTAAACCGAGGAGATTGTGAGAGACCCCTGTAATTCAATCCTTCTAACAAGAAAACTTTGTAGCTATTATTTCAGCCCAGGCGTTCCCCCACCCCCTTACCTTCTTTTGCTACGTTCAGAAAAAAGAGAATAAAGCAATTTATTCTATCCAATAGAACCAACTCTCCTCCCAGTCTTTTTTTTTTTTTTTTGGTTTGTTTTTAAAGTTTCACTGGAAACAAATCACATCGAAATACAATATTTTGCCCACGGCAGCACTGCTCCCAACAAGGGTGAAATGTACTAGTTGTCGAACACTCACTAACTCCTACTTGTATTATCTGAAGTTACCAGGACTCAGCCGAGTTCTTGTTAGTCAAAGGACATAATTCCGAGAACGAGTTGATCTTCCTTTTTTTCAGAAAGAAAGAACCAACCACTCAGGTACTAACTGGAGGGCTTGATTTTTTTTTTTTTAGACAAGATTATCCGAAATACAATAGCTTAAACAAAGCCACGTTGGAATTTGTTTAGGGGGATTTCAAACCTTAGTTTGAAAATAAGTAAAGGGGATCTCAAGACGCCTGACTATCTTGAAGGCACAGCCTAAACACTTGGCACTTAACCTAACATTTGAGAAAAGAAAAAGAAATGTCAAACGAGGGAGGGATGCCGCAGCTCCCAGAGCCCCGTTCTAGTGCCTCAGAACGAGACAAGTATTTCAGTCTGATTCCAAGTTTCTAAACAATTCGGATAGGGGGTGGGCACCTGTATCGAGTCAGAAATGCCAATGGGAGATTATTCTTTCAGTCGAGCAAAAGGAGGGGGTTGGGGTCAGGTCTGACCGAGGTTTTTAGATTTCCTTCCACCTATATATCTAAGAAAAAAAGCCCAAAGCAATCCCTCCTCAATTTACCGACAGTGACACTCCCCAGGATCTCAATTTCAGCAATTTACAGTCTATAGAGCAACCTACTTGGAGTTCTCAGGGCGTCCCCCCTCTCACCCCCCACCCAGTAGCCTCGTAAAGAGACAGAAGGCGATCAGATTAGCAGGACACACGTGGGGGGAGGGGCACTTGTTACTTTTACACTTTATCGCTTTTTTTAAAACAGTCAGTCTAGTCGTCAAGGTAGGTCCCGAACTCTCTAAAGTTCCCCCCTCCCATCCCCAACATCTGAGATAATAAAATAACACGCGCCCAGGTTTCAGCAGGATTTTTTTTTTCTTTCCCTGAGCCTATAATTTGCCTTCCTCTAGTCCTTAAAAGCCCCTGATTGAAAAACAGAGCTGCCAAGTTTATTTGCCTGTTTAAGACTCTGTCCTGGAATTTGTTTTTCAAAGAGGGGAGCGCCAGCCCTGTCCAGGCGGAGAGTCCCCCTTCTAGGAAGGCTGTTTATTTGCCATTTCTTTACCATTACCCGGGGCTTAGTGCTTCTTTATTGCATTTGGCACTTGCTGTAAATAGTCTCCTGCAACATTTGTGTGTGTGTGTGTGTGTGTGTGTGCGCATTTAGCCAAAAAAGTCTCTGAGTTTAGGGAAAGGTTAATAAAGCGTTTCACTCCCCTCCCCCCCACATAAATCGGGAAGAGAGACGGTTCATTAGCAGGAGAGGAGAGAAGGCAGGAAGGCCCTGTTTTTTTTTAAATGTTCATTTGTTTGGGATATAAATTCTCAGCCTTCTCTGGACAGTTATGTGTGTGTGTGTGTGAGAGAGAGAGAGAGAGAAAGAGGTGTGTATGTGTTTGTGTGTGTGTGTGTTCGAGAGAGAGAGAGAGAGAGAGAGGGAGAGAGAGAGAGAGAGAGGAGAATGAGAATGAGAATGGTGAGAATGTGTTTGTTCTTCAGGTTCCTTTCCAAGCACACTCTCCACAGTTTGAGAACTTTCCCCATTTCCTTCACCTTAATGCTCTTGATACTGTGAGAACCAAAATACATTCAACATGAAGGGGCCTATTGCACATATACAATAAGCATATGTGTGTATCTATATCTGTGTGTTTATATATGTATCTATAGATACTCACACATATACATATATGTATATAAAAAGAGGTGTTTTTTTTTCTTCAGGGAAACTTTTTAATAAGATTGAGGAGTTTGACTTACAAGTCTTTTCTTTCTGAATAGCTTGCCCCCCAGAGGGTTTCCAGAAGACAATATCAGGTTAGCCAAGGTTCCTATGTGGCCTGGTATGGAAGGCCCAGGAGATGCAGGTATTTAGGGCTCACTGACCCCATTCTTGGGGGGTGGGAAGAGACGGGAATGATGGCTACTCTCCTTTGTCAGGCCAACTTCCCACTCCATGTCTTCTCCATTTGAGTGCATTGAGGGAGATCACAGGAGATGATTTGGGTCTCTTCCCACACACTGCCTTTTATTCCAGTTTCCCAAGGATTCAGAGTCTCTGAAAGCTTTTCCCCAAGGACTGGGACCCTTCTTCCTCCTTTTTTCCTTGAAGACAGGATACATCTAGGCCCTCACCACGCCATCCCTCAATTCTCCCAGGATTTAGACTGGTCCCAAGTGTGATGAAGAATGGGAGTGGTATGGTTGTGATGTGGAGGATGAATTTTAGGGCTGAGGAAAGGGGCCTCAAAGGCAGGAGAGGACACTGGTGGTGATTTAGGCCTTCTGCTCCATAGCCCCTGACTTGGTCCTGCAGACAGGAAGCTCTTGGCCCCAAACAGCTTGAGAAAGAAAATAATTCTGTCCCCTTCCATTCTGAGAAGTGCTATGGTGTCTGGACAGCTCTTCCCCTGGGATATATGCCTGCACTGTGCCATTCCTCTATGTCTGGGCACACAGCCCCTTCCTTGTCTTGGCCCTCAGATGCCTCCTTTGCAACTCAGGGAACCCTGAGGGAAGCTAGCACTCAGAGGTAGGGGGTGGTGGTGAGGGTGGTCCATGGGACAATCCTATTATGAAGATACCAAGCACATTTTTACTGAGCAGTGGATTAACCATTTGACTACTCCAAGTAGCTGGAGTTAGCTTCTGCTCACCACATTTTGTGAGTGTGTGTGTGTGTGTGTGTGTGTGTGTGTGTGTGTGTGGTTTGCTCGAGGGCTTGAGCATGCATCAGGCACTCAAGCTTTCTCAGTGCGCCCACGTGAGCATGTTCTTTGGGATGGTCTAAATAGGAATCTTCCCTTCCCCCCATTGCTTAGAAGGATGCTATTGCTAAAATTAGGTCTTAGCCTGTCCTACTCTTCTGGTCTTCCACTTGCTTCCATCAGTGAATTCCCAAAGAAACTTGGCTGTATAGTGAGAACAAGTGTGTGTGGGTGGGGGGAGAGGAGGAAACAAATAAATAAAGCAGAGAGAACTTGAGGGGGAGAACTACCCTCCCCCCTCCTCTTCCCTCCCTCCAAGCTCACCCCATAGTTTGCAAACACAGATTGGCATTCTTCCCCTCCCCCAATGAAAAATGTAATCCTTGTTAATTAACATTGCTTACAGGGCCTACAAGAAACTTAAGAAATGTTTCTACAAAGGGAAGGAACTGTTTACAAAACTCTTTCAAAAGTGTGACATATTGCCACAGCTTCGGGACTAAAAAGCTAAACACACTTACTTGCCTTTGAAGTTTCCCTGGCTGGGCCTGCTAATTTGACTGAGATTCAGATATTGCTGTGGGTATAACTAATGACTTTTACCTATTTAGACTCAAGTGGGAGGAGACAAAATCCTGGATTCCTTGTCCAATGGGTCCCTCTAGAGACTGGGCTTCTGGCTTTCAGCCAGTTCTGTACAATGTCAACACTGAATATTTGAATTCCCAGACTCTATTTAACAAGTTTCTAAATAAATAAACTCATTGTGTGTCTGTGTTTAAAATTATTTCACCTCTTTCATAAAAGCTACAGCATCTTATTACATTGGCCTCTGAGGCTGATTTTTTTTACCCCTTTCTTTATAAATAAACACAAACAGAATTCAATGCAATTTTCCTGGCCAGCCTTCTCTTTCCTATAGTGCAGAGAAAGGGCATGGGCTTATGGATATTTGGGCAGGGATATTAAAATAAAGCCCTCCTTTCTTTGGTGGCACTGTTCAAACTCATCTCAAATCATAGTTAAGAGTAAAGCTAAGTTCAGAAAATCAGTTAAATATTAATCATTTCTAAAAGGAGGCTCAAATCGGGCCATTCCCTTATAGATCCTTAATCATTTTGGCCACAGAACCACAATTAGGCTCAAGTGAAAGTTTTGTTGTTGTTGCTGTAAATGGGCCCTTGTGCTCCTGCTTCCCCATACAAGTGAGCTTGTGGGTACTGTGCACCCAGATATCTTAAGCAGGCTGATGTATGTTTTTGCATCTACGGTCTTGAATGGGGCCTCCTTATACATCTTCAAGGGAGGGAAGGAAAAATAGTGGCTAGAGTGCCATACAGTGAATCAAAAAGACTCGGGTTCTGATACCACTTCTGACCCTTAATAGTTCTGTGACTCTCTGGTCAGAGTACCTTTCTGAGCTCCGGTTTTTCTCACCTGTATAGTGGGCACCTACCTCGAAGGATTGTTGCGAGGCTTGGGTAATGTTATGGAAAGGACTTTGAATCACCCTGTGCAAGTCAGCAATTGGCAAAACATAATCATGAGGCTATGGCTTGTTGTTTTCATGTGTCTGTGCGCATGCTCACGTAGATATGGGATTTCTATGGAGAAATATTTGTTTGAAAATCCATGGTTTTAAAAACAAGTACTCTCTAGACCTCTTGAGATGTGGGTCCTCATCTGGAGCTGTTAGAAAAAGAAAGCGGAATTTGCTCTATGTGTTCAAAGTACTTTTTTTAAAAGGATTTGAAATGGCACATAGCAAAACCCATAAACATTTGGCTGGTAATGTGGGGAGCTCCGAGCCAAGACAAAATAATCCCACCAACCCGCAAAAACCTTAAAATAGATTACAATGATCTTGGCCATTTTCAATTTACAAAAATAATAGCCATGATTAAAATGGAGGAGTATTTTTCTTGGAGCTGTATTCTTTTGCATTATTGGTAGAACGTTTTTGTGGGTAAAGAACAGTTTCATTATGTGTGTGTGTGTGGGGGGGGGTGAGGAACAAAACAAAGTTTTAGTCAGATTCCAGATTTTTCAAAAGCTACCTTTCTGGAATAACTTATTGTTTCAACTGCTCTCATCCTGTTTATTAAGAAATATGCTTTTGGTTAACATAATCAGTTAGGTCCTTGGTTACCCACTTTTGCAAAAATTTCCCTAGAGGCAATGTGGTAGTATAGATAGCATTCTGGACTTAGCATCATGAAGGTATAGATTGAAATCTCACCTAAGATACTTATTAGCTACATGACGATCTTGTTCTGGGAGCACAAAAAAGGGACACCTTTTTTTTTTAAATGATATACTTAGGAAGCTTGTCTTCTTCTTCTTCTTCTTCTTCTTCTTCTTCTTCTTCTTCTTCTTCTTCTTCTTCTTCTTCTTCTTCTCCTCCTCCTCCTCCTCCTCCTCTTCCTCTTCCTCCTCTTCTCCTCCTCCTCCTCCTTCTCCTCCTCCTCCTCCTCCTCCTCCTCTTCTTCTTCTCTTCTTCTTCTTCGAAGGTTTCCATTGGTCCCCATCTCCCCCACCTCCCTGCAAGGCAGAATTCTGTGGGGGAGGAGAGAGTATTCATTTATCTACTATGGAGGAAGAGACAGAAGGGTTCTCAGTTCTTTCCCCATCTTCTCCTGGATGCCATGTTGTGCTCTGCAAGCATGCAAATAGAAAACCAGGCCAGAGAAAGAGAGTTTTGGATTTGGAGCCAGAGAACCTAGGTTTGAATCCTGGCTTTGGGTGACCCTGGCCAAGTCATTTATTATCTCTGGGTCTCAGTTTCCTCATTTGTAAAATCTGCATTTTATATGTAGGTGTGAATTCAGCTTTGGAATAATTAGGAATCTAAAGATACCATATAATAGCTCCAAATTCAAGATCCATAATTTAGATCCCATGATTTTATTGTTTTGGAGAATGAAGGATGAATGCATAAATTAATTCAGTATGCCCAGAGTAAAGCAGACTATATGGGCATATGGGTCATTTCAACCTAGAACTTCTTCACTCATGACCAATACAAATTCTGTTTTCAGGAGATGTGGTTTCTGAGTGTCAGGCATGTCTAGAATCTTAGTGTAGGGTTCCTTTACTTGGAGCCTGTGAACTCAAAACAATTTTTATGACTGTGTATTTCGATATAATTGGTTTCCTTTGTAATCCTATAGATTTTATTTTGTGCATTTAAAAATATTTGGAGAAAATGTTGGTAGGCTTGCCCAGATTGCCAAAGGGATTCTTGACACAAAAAGTCTCTATCTTTAAGGGATTGCTGAATGGATTAGATGTTTGCTTTATTTACCCATTTGTTCATTCATTTATTTGCAATCGATTTATTGATTTTTAGCATTCATTTTAAAACATTTTGAGTTCCAAATTCTCTCCCTTCTTCCAGTGCCTCTCCCATCCATTGAGAAGGCAACAATATGATACCCATTATAAATGTGATAGACCAGGTATTTGAAACAAAGTCTACAAGGGACTCAACCCTGATCATGACATCATGAATTTCATTCATTAACATTGAGCCTGAAATAACACAATAGAGAAAGGTGGCACATTTCCAAGTGTGGTCTAGTAAACACAGACACAGACACAGACACAGACACACACACACACACACACACACACACACACACACACAGATCTGCAAGAGTCCTCAGAAGTTATTTAGTCTCACCCCCTCATTTTTTTGTTGTTGATGTTTCAGGCATGTCTGACTCTTCATGACCCCATTTGGGGTTTTCTTGGCAAAAGTACTGGAGTGGTTTGCCATTCCCTTCTCCAGCTCATTTAACAGATGAAGAAACTGAGGCAAATAGGGTTCAGTGACTCACCCAGGGTCACACAGCTAATAACGGTCTGAGGCCAGATTTGAACTCAAGAAGCTAAGTCTTCCTGACTCTAGGCCCAGCACTCTATCCACTTTGTCACCTAGCTGCCCCCTCATTCTATGGATCAGTCAATCTGAAAGCATTTATTAAGCACCTTCTATGTGCTAGTTACTGTGCTGGGTGCTGGGAAGCCAAAGGCAAAACTCCAACGTCCTGAAGAAGACTTCATTGAGGGAGTTAATGCCCAGCGGCATTAAGTGACTTGTCTGATGTCCCACAAGTAGTGAATGGCAGAGTCAGGATTCAAAACCCACTTCTTTTGAGTCCAAATCCAGTTCTCTTTCCACTGTTGTTATGATAGTAGATTTTGAGTGGCTGAGCTGCTTTTTATTTGCATCTGTACTATTGATGTCTCAGGCTGGCATTCTAGTCCTCAACAATCTGGCCCCAAGCTACTTCTCCAGTTGTGTATCCCACCCAACAAACTCTGCTCAGTCCACATTGGCCCTCAGGCCTAATACTATCTTGCCTCTTGGCTTGGGATATCATCCTTTGTCTCTGCCTTTTGAAACCCCCCAATTTCCAGCTCAAATCCCAGCCCAGCTGAGAAGCCCTTCCTGATTAACCCAGTCAGTCAGACGTGATCAGAAGATCATTGATTGAGAGCTGGAAGGAATCTCAGAAGCCATCCAACTCAACTCTTTCAACTTACAGTTGAGGAAACCAAAGCCTAGTAAGTAGAGGAGCTGGGATTTGATTTCTGCTACCTTGTTAGGGATTTGAACTCAGGTCCTTGGACTCTGTCCAACATTCTTCCTACTCCTCTGTACTCCTATAATGCTGAGGGACAGAATAGGGGTGTGGTGTGGTGGGAAGGGAGAGAAGGAATAAGCATTCATTTAGTGCCTACTGTGTGCCAAGAACTGTGCTAAGCACTTTACTAATATTGAATCTTACACAACCCTGTGAGGTAGGTGCTGTTTTTATCTCCATGGTGCAGTTGAGGAGCCTGAGCCAAAGAGAGACTAAATGACCTGCCCAGGGTCACTAAGCTTATAAGCGTCTGAGACTGGATTTGAACTCAGGTCTTTCTGACTTTAAATCCAGCACTCTATGCATTATGGCACCACCTAGCTGCCTTGAGTGACATCAATTTGACACTTACTATACACTGCTTCATATATTTATATTGCCCATATCTTATCTCCTCTCCTAAACTGAAAGCAACACTTTTCATATCCTGCAGTTCTGTACTCACAGCAGATACTCATGACCTACCAGCTATCGCTGATAATCACCTTAAATAAGTTATATACCTCTGAGTTTCTCTGCCTATAAAAGCTTCTTGATGTCATGATTAAGGTTCTTGGAATTTCTCATACTTTAGCTATATACTTAAGCCACATTTGGTTTATTTCTATATTGAAAAAGTGATGCTGAATGTGTGGTTTTGTTATACAAAGTAAATACAAAGTTATTTCAAATAGTAGTCTTTCTTGATCTTTCCCCTCCCTACTATTTGAAATGACTTTCTATTTACTTTGTATATGCTTTGTATACACTTTGTGTCAGCTTATTTGTATATATTTTGTTCTTCCCAATAAAATTTAAATTCTTTGAGGGTAGGTATTGTTCATTTTTTTTCTTTGTATCCTCTGTACCTAATAAAGTGCCTGGCATACAGTAACTACTTAGTCAATGCTTATTAACCAATTGGTAAGAAAATCTAGAAGACACAGTATTTTGTAGATTTGGGTCAGTTAATGCTCTTCTCATGACCAGTGTACTTATGACCTCACTTAAAATGCTTGGGGTTCATTTGATTTGCGTTTAGTACTGAGGCTTATTTATACCCAGTTATGGGCCTTTCTGCTGGAAGCATCTTGATTTATTGAAGGTCTTGATCTTGATGGTCTCACTAAGTTCCTAGTAACTTGGGGTCTTCTTTAGTTCCCAGTGACTTGGAGTGGTCAGCTTCACAAACCTCAGGGAAACCCAGAGTAAGAATTTCACCTCTGCTTTTCCTGCAGTGACAAGATGTGTTAGGAGAGAATGGAAGTATATGAACAGGGTCACCAATTTAGGGTGCACTTCTGTCTTAGTCAGGCAGTTATGGAGTCATGGAAAGACCTCTAATCTTAAGATACCATGGCATAGTTCAAGCAAGCATTGCTTCTAATACTTAACCAGATGACACCAAGGCTAAGTCATTTAGACTTTTTGAGCCTTGGTTTCCCCAACTAGATAGTTTTTACACTATATATCACAGGACTCTTCAATGCAGCAAATATTTCCTCATCCGTGCCATGAGGGGTACTATTAGATGATTGCTAACTCATGTTCCTTTCCATTTTTTTCATCCTACCATTGTAAATCATGCTATTTGTAATGGCATATTGTAATTATAAGGCAATTGTAACGGTAAAGAATTTCATAAGCGTAGGCAATTATATTTATGCTTCAAATATTTTTTAAAAAAGAACAAACAACTAGAGTTGATAGATCATAACACTATGTTAGGACTTTGGGGAAAGCAGCAAAGTACATACAGCATTAAGAACATTGTCTCTGAAGTCAGAAGACCTGGGTTCAAATCCCACCTTGGAGTCTCTGCCACATGTGAGATGTAGGTGAGATACTTAATTTCCATGTACCTCAGTTCCTTCATCTGTAAAATGAGGGCTTTGGACTCAGTAGCCTAACCTCTTAAATTTTTCTCATTCTCAAACCCTTTTCCCATTTCTGCAGCATTCATGGGCATTGCATGGCCTGAGGGCATGCACAGTACAAAGTGCGAAAGCTTTGTGTTCAGGATCAAGACTGCAGTGAAGTTTCTCTATGTAACCTGGGCAAGTGCTGCCAGAAACACCTCAGATTCATTATGCGTTTGATTTTTAATTAATTTTTGGTCATTGTGTGTTCAGAAACCTTTTACTGCTGCCAAATTTTTTTCGACCTCATACGGGAATCATCTTATGAATTTCATTTTTTTATTGAGTCAGAGTGTTGCAAAGGCAAAGGTGAAAGCTATAAACATTTTGTTGCCCTGGCAAGCAGCATGAGAAAATGGGCCACAATTTAACCTTCTAATTAATTATTTGAAAATAATGCAATAAGGGGCAGCTAGGTGGCGCAGTGAGTAGAGCACGGGCCCTGGAGTCAGGAGGACCTGAGTTCAAATCCAGCCTGAGACACTTGACACACTTACTAGCTGTGTGACCTTGGACAAGTCACTTAACCCCAATTGCCTGCCCTCCCCTTGCACAAACAAACAAACAAAAAAGAAAATAATGCAACGATAGTCTTAGGATGGTGGATTAGGTTTTGTAGAGATGCCTCAGCTGCTGAAGGAGCATCTGTCAAATTTTTGTGCCTCTAATTTTTGGTGTCTCCAAGCCTCAGTTACTCTGCCCTATTAATGACTGAAAGAACAATGAATACATTTGGAGCCACAGGTTCTGGGTTCTAATCCTGACTCTGTACCTTGCTACATGTATGTATAAAATGAGATATATGTAAAGTGCTTTGCAAACCTTAAAGCACTTTATATATGCTGGTTTTTGTTATTAACCTGGAGCAAATCATTGGATCCTCCTGGATCTTTAATTTCCTTTTCTATAAAAATGAGGGGGTTGGATTAGAAGGCCCTCCCAGCTCTTGGTCTATGATGCTATGTCTCTTGCTCCCTCTCTCTTACACACACACACACACACACACACACACACACACACACACGCCTATTTCCCAAACCCACATAATAAAGAATTAAATAGAATGTCTTTGCTTAGAGCAACAATATGGTATGATGGTGAGAACACTAGCCTTGAAGTCAGAGGACCTCTGGTTAAATGCCACCTCTGAGACTTGCCATCTTTGTGACCTTGAACAACATTCCTTAACTTCGCTGGGCCTAAATTTCCTCCTCTGTTTAAAATAAGGAGTTGGACTTCCTGGCCTCTGCGGGTGCTTCTAGCTCCAGATCTAGAACCCTTCCTCATTTTTCAGGACTTGCTTGAATTCTCAACATGGACTTATGAGGCCAGGTGATAGATTTTTGAAAGTCTATGTACAAGTTGGGAGGCAGTGTGGAGCAGTGGTCAGAGTTCTAGCTCTGGAGCTTAGAGGATTTAGGTTCAAATCCTGCCTTGACCATTTCCTCCCTATGTGACCGCAGAATGTCAGATAGCCTCTTTAGGCCTCGGTTTCCTCATATGTAAAATGAGAGGGCTGGATTGGATAGCCTCTAAATTTCCAGTTCAAAACTGACGATCCTGCCTCTGTCTCTTTCTACCTGTGTAACCTTGGATAAATCCACCCCTTGGCCTCAGTTTCTTCAACACTAAAATACTAATACTAATCTCCAGAATTTCTATAGTGTTTTAGGTTTGCAAAGCTTTTTATGTAGATTATCTCGTTTGATCATAAAGTAAAAAGAAAATGATAAGTGTGGGAGGGGATGTAGGAAAATTGAAACACTAACACATTGTTGGTGGAGTTGTGAACTGATCCAACCATTCTGGAGAGCAATTTGGAACTATGCCCAAAGGGCTATAAAACCGTGCATACCCTTTGATCCAGCAATACCGCTGCTAGGTCTATATCCCAAAGACATCCAAAAAAAGGGAAAAGGACCTATTTGTACAAAAAAATATTTATAGCAGCTCTTTTTGTGGTGGCTAAGAATTGGAAATCAAAGGGATGCCCATCAATTGGGGAATGACTAAACAAGCTGTGGTATATGACTGTAATGGAATATTACTGTGCTGTAAAAAATGACAAGCAGGATGATTTCAGAAAAACCTGGAAAGACTTACATGAGCTGATGCATAGTGAAGTGAACAGAAATTGGAGAACATTGTACATAGTAACAGCAATATTATATGATGAATTGTGAATGACTTAGCTATTCTCAATACAATGATCCAAGACAATCCCAAAGGACCAAAGATGCAGCATACTATCTGCCTACAGAAAAAGAACTGATATTGTCTAAATACAGACTGAAGCATGCTATTTTGACTTTCCTTTTTTATTCAAGTCTTCTTGTACAAAATGACAAATATGGAAATGTTTTACATGATTGCACATGTATAACCTATGTGTGATTATTTGACACCTTGGGGAGGGGGGAAGAAAGAGGGAGGGAGAAATAAAATTTGGAACTCAAAACTCGAAAAAATTAGATATTAAAAATTGTTTTGACATGTAGTTGGGGAAATAAAATATTATATATTAAAAAAATAAAGTAAGGCAGTTGGAATAGACGACGTCAAACTCCTCTCCATCTCTAAAATCTGTGATCCTCTTCTATTAAAGCTATTAGGAATCCCTTGTGTGTATCAGTGACTAGGAATGCACATTTTACATTCCAGGGTTGAGTATGGAGCCTAACGTTGAGAGGTGTTATGGAATGAAGTGGAAAGGAGGAAAAAGATTCATGTTGAAATAATCATAGGCTATGACTAGAGGGAGAAGCTAAGCACAATGGTTCCCCACTAAGATTTGAAATGCTTTAGTTCATTACAGAAATGTGTTATACTTTAGAATGGAATGGATGAAGCGAGAGAGAACAGAACTGAGTTCTTGGACATGTGCTGGCTCCGACGGGGAACAAGGAGGAAATATGTATTTATATGGAGACTTCTATGTGCCAGGCACTGAGTTCTTTTAAATTTGTATCTCATTGGCTCCTCCCAACGACCCTGCAAGGTAGATGCGGTTATTATCTCCGTTTGACAGTTGAGGAAATTGAGGCAAACAGAGCTTAAATGACTTGTCCTGAGTCACACAGCTAGTAAGCATCTGAGTCCGGATTCAAACTCAAGTCTTCCTGACTCCAAGCCTGTGGCAACAGCTGCCAGCTATGAGGCTCCGAAACTCTTGGTGCCTCTAGGCATTTTTCTAAGATAGATAACTGCATTTCAACGTAACTTATTTCCTTTGTAATCTTATGTATTTTATCTTGTGCATTTAAAAAACATGATTCTGAGAAGGGCTTGATAATCTTTACTAGATTGCCAGGACAGAAAAATAGGTTAAAACCTCCTGATCTAAGACAATATATTGCAAAGCAATTTCAGAACTGGACTGGTGGAGGACTTTTCCTCTAGGAGTTCCCAGATTACCAATAAAATCACAGGACTTATACATGCATATGTGTTTGCATTCATATATTTGCATGGCTACCTGTATGTATTTATTCACGTGTTTATATATACACATAGCATTTATATACATACATTTGTGTGTGTGTGTGTGTGTGTGTGTGTGTGTGTATGTGTGTGTGTATTGTATATCCTCCCATCCTCCCCCCGCCCCCGTAAAGGAAAGTGAAAGTGAAGTCTGCAAATAAAGGAAGTTTATGGTTAAGGATGAACAGCACCAGGCTCTGAGACCTGGACCCAGCAGGAGTTGGGGAAATACATAAAGGGTTGTCTTACTGTGTCAAGACAGATGAAAACTTCCAAACGTCTTTTACCCCATGGGGTGCCAAGTCATGAGCTCAGATACATCATGCAAATTGTAGGCTTACTTTATAATCTGCTAGTAACTGGATGCCATTTGATCCTGGTGAGATTCATTGCATTCTGTATGAGACATCTCAATCTTACAGGGACCCTGTGGGCTAAGTCCCAAACCCAGTTCTCCCCTGATGCTCTGGATGGGGTATGTCATGAAACAATCATTTAATCCCAGTGGAAAGGAGTGGGTAAGTAATTAATTGAGGACTCAGGGTTCAGGTTCCAATTGGTTTTAAAACAAACAGCAAAAAAAATTTTTTTAAACAAATTTGCCTGTTTCCACCCCCCTGCCTCAAGCTGGCTGTTTGGATTAGAAAAGTGAGGAAGGCATCTGAAGCCAATAAAAATGTTTTTGTTGTTGCTTTATTTAGGAAAAAGCAACACAACAACTTCTGATCTCCAAAATGGTTAGATCATTTTCGCCTGGACATGTTTTTTCATTGGGCTTTGAGACTTTCAGAAAAGTTTTAGAATGGAAACTACCTCCAACCCTTAAGCATAGCATCAAACATACGACATTATAATATCACATCCCAGAGCCCTTCTGGTGCGAAATCCCAGGTTTTGATTATGAGTTATAAACCAGAAAAGGGAGACTTCTGAAAAGTGGTGTTTCTCTGGCAAAACGATTGTTGATTTCACATAAAGATTTCAGAAGGAAATCAGTCCATTCAATTTCTTTACACAGGTCACACAGATGGGAAAGATTGGGGCTAGTTAGATAATCCCATTTGTCTCTTACGGTTGAGCACATTCTATTGTCTTTTTGAGTTATTTTTCTTTGTTTTTTGGTTGGAACCTTCGATTTAATTGTTTGTAGAGACTCATTCCACCAAAGCAAGCTAGAGATTCACTTGCAGCTTTTCTGGAAAGTTTAATAATAACAACAGCTAACATTTGAGGTTTGCAAAGTATGCATGTTATTTCTTTATATCCTCCCAACCACTCTGTGAGGTAGGAGCTATTACTGTTCGCATTTTACACATGGGGAAACTGAGGCTGAGAGAGGTTAACTAACTTGTCCAGGGTCACACAGGTATTGAGGTCCAAGGTATGTGCCACTTAGCTGCCTCTAAACTTACTGGGTTTAGAGTTAGGGGATCTGAGTTCAAATCCCAGCTTTGTTACATATTATGTTACTTTGGGCAAGGCTAAAATGGGAGATTGGATTAAATTGCCTCTGTGGTCCTTCCAGCCACAAAGAAATGATCTGCTGATCTTTGCGTGTGCCCTGGAGGTATTGAAATGTTTAAGTGACTCGCCTGAAGTCATGGTCAGTACACATCCCAGGGACAACTTGAACCAGGTCTTTTCTTCTCCAGGTCCAGCTCTTTCTATAACCATGCCCCAATTGTGCCTCTCCTTATATTATATAACTTTTAATTTTTTAAAAATTCCTGTTCTGGACCTGGAATTTCATCTGAGTAGGGAAAACCCTGTTTATTAACTCCCTCTACTGATGCCAATTGGATCAACAGTTTCTTTGACATTGATCAACTTAAAAGAGGTGCCTAGGTAATCTGCTAATGGACACGCATTTAGTGGGTTTCACAGGCAGAACTGGAACCTAGGGCTCCCTGATGCTGTGGTTCAGTCCCCTATCTATTCTGCTTGCCTGTTACTCATCACATAACCTATTATACATATCCTGAGCCCCTGAGATCAGATGCTAAAAGGCACCACTCAAATAAAATGAATCTATCATGAAAATATATTGCAGTTCATTGATTTTAATTTATTGTTTTTAAAATATATATGTATATTTGGTTTGCTGGATTATATGCTCTAAACGCTTAGAATTGTGGAAATAGAACTAGGCTCTGGAACAGGAAATAGTTCCAGAGCCTAGCACATGGCCTGGTATGGGGTAGTCACTTAATAAATGCTTATTTATTTAGTGCCTGGTATGGGGTAGGCACTCAATAAATGTTTATTTATTTAGTGCCTGGTATGGGGTAGGCACTCAATAAATGTTTATTTATTTAGTGCCTGGTATGGGGTAGGCACTCAATAAATGCTTATGTATTTAGTGCCTGGTGTGGGGTAGGCACTCAATAAATGTTTATTTATTTAATGCCTGGTATGGGGTAGGCACTCAATAAATGCTTATGTATTTAGTGCCTGGTGTGGGGTAGGCACTCAATAAATGCTTATTTATTTAGTGCCTGATATGGGGTAGGCACTTAATAAATGCTTATATATTCACTAATTGATGCCTTGTTGTTATGTTCGACACTCTGTGACCCCATTTGGAATTTTCTTGGCAGAGATATTGAAGTTGTTTGCAATTTCTTTCTCTAGCTCATTTTACAGCTAAGGAAACTGAGGCAAACAGGGTTAGGTCACTTGCTCAAGGTCACACAGTTAGTAAGTGTATGAGGCTGAATTTGAACTCAGGAAGATTAGTCTTCCTGACTCCAGCCCCAGCACTCTATGCACTATGGTGCCCCCTAGCTGCCCCAGTTGATGCGTAACCACAGTCAATAATTTCTGAAGCAGGCACATATGGAGGCCTGGAGGAAGTCACCTGTAGCAGAATGGAGGGAACCCTGGAGTTGGAGGATCTGAGTTCAAATCTCTGACCGACTACTTCCTGCGTAAGTCTGAACAAGTAATTTTACACCCCTAGGCCTCAGTTTCCCCAACTATGAGATGAAGGGGTTAGATCTAATAGCCTCTGAAGCCCCTTCCGGCTCTGTATCTAGGATCCCACAAAGCCCACTGTATACAAGGGATATATTTCCGCTTGAGGCTAGCCAACAGCAGGCACGTCCATACCCCATCCCAGCCCATACCCCATCCCAGCCCATGACAACGTTTTGTGGTGGTTATGTTAAAGAAACTCAAAGTCCTCCTCTGATGTCTCTTCATGGTGTGGAGGTGACCCTGAGTCTCAAAGGCCATCCTTAATGTGAGTGTGAGCTCTGGAAGGTCCTATCAAGTGCCAAGGGCTTTGAGAATGGGTCCAGTGATGGTGTAGCAATAATAATTAATAATAATAACTAACACTTTATAATTATTATCTCATTTGGTCCTCACCCTCAGAGGTAGGTGCTCCTATGATCCTCATTTTATAGATGAGGAAATTGAAGGACGTAGAGGTTAAGTGACTTGCCCAGGGTCACACAGCTAGCAAGTGTTTGAGGCTGGGTGTGAATCTGGGTCATCCTGACTCCAAGCCTGGGTTCTATATAATGTGTCACCTAGCTGCCCCCTTTAAATGATGACTCTGAGAAAGATATTTCACTTTGCCTCAGTTTCCTCACCTGTAAAACAAGCAGTGGTCAAGATAGGACGGGTGAGGGAGTATAAAAACGAGGTGGACAAATTACTGAAAGGTTGAAGAAGAATTTTAAGGAATCTTGGAGGGGCTATGATGGGAAAGCGAAACAAATGGTCAAGTTCAGTGTAATGTTGACTGATGGAGAGCTGGCCAGATAACAAACATTTATTATGCACTTATTGTATGCTATGTGTTGTGCTGAATACTGGGGACACAAAGAAAAGCAAACACACTGTCCTCACCCTCAAGGAGCTTGCCTTCTTATAGGGGAGATGATGTGAAAATAACTAGAGACAGAGAAAGCAGTGTTAGTACTAGACGTGGAAAATCAGGAAGGAGAAAATTGGCTTTTGTTCCACAATCAAGGGCATGGAGTTTTGTATCAAGGGTCACAACTATCAGTCATGTAGCTTCCTTAACTTTGAACATCCTTTAAACTTTTACCACAGAGTGCTGGGGAGCCAGGCACATAGCTGTGAGCTTCTAGGGTCTTCCTCACACCTAAATCTACGAAATCATCCTTTGGGGGCTGGGGCTTCTGGTTCTTCTGGCTGATGGAAGAGTTGTAATTCTAATGATGAAAAATCTGCAAAATGGATCTCTTTGATCTCATATCCCGTTAGAAGTCCAGGTGGAGATGAGACAGGCATGTCATGACTGACATCTCTAATGGCAAAATAACCTTTGGGATTTCTTTCTTTTACCCCCAACCAGAACTGTGACTAGCGTTTTTGCGAGCCTGGACAGCTGTTTTCAAAGGGGCAGCATGAACACGAAACAAACCTTAAAATCGACCTTGTAATTTGTGATGTGAAATTATTGCAATAAATAATTGAGACAATTTAGAATTCCTAGTTTCCTTCAAAACTCAGCTCAAAGTCACCTTGCCTATGAACCCTTTCCTGCTCCCCTTCTCCCCAACTTGTGATTCTTTTTATTCCATGCATTATCCTGTGGTTACTTGACATATATTTGATATCTACTTACATATGTACATGTTGTCTCTCCAGTGGAATGTAAGTTCCTCGAGGGCAGGGACTGTTCCATTTTTGTCTTTCCTATCACAGTGCCTGACACATGCTTGTTGACTAACTGATTAATGAAACAGGAGAGAGCATCAGCTACTCACTCTGGTGATTTAGGAGCTAGAGGCCCAGAGTTGGAAGGTCTCTAGCTCAACCCGAGGAATTTGGGGTCCATTGTGGAGAACTCACTGAGGCTCCCTCTCCTATAGTGCCTGGGATGGAAGTTGGCACCAGGATAATTTAGCCCTGTGTAGGAGGGATGGCAGGAGGGAGTCTGGAAAAGAGAAAGGGAAGGAAAGCTGGGAGGAATGCATGCGGTGGAGCCAGGATGTTGGGAATTTCTTTATCAATCAATCAATAAGCATTTATTAAACTCCTACTATGGGCGGGCCACTGTGCCAGGCACAGAGACACTGAGCAAACACCCAAAGGAAGCAGTACTTGTTCTCTATTGCAGGAGACAATAATACGTAAATGAGTATGTAAATGTATGCAAAGTTAATACAAGGTAAATTGCACCTCATTGGATGGAGTAAGAGAGGGAAAGGGCAGAGTAAGTGGGAGAACATAACAGACTGAAGTCCTGGGAACTCAGACTTCCTTTCCTCTGCCTCTCTAAGGTGTCTGATGTCTATTCGAAGGAGTCTTAGTGTTATATTTTTGAACTAACTTTCCGTGCCCTGTGGCAAAGCCCAGACGGCTTCAGGCTTGTTACAGCTCCATCTCCAGCAGCTGCTTTCATTTTGTAAGCCCCTTCTGTGTTCTGGCCCAGGCCTGAATGGCCCTAAACAATCCTCCTGGAGAACAGGTATGCCTAGGGAGGAAAGCAAATGTCACCCACAAAAGTGACGCAGGCAGTTTTCAAGGAGTTAAAACAAATAAATGGAAAGACCAAAGACACAGATGCCTCTATCCAGACATATTAAAATCCGAAGAGTTGGGTTTTCAAGACAGCATTGAGCCATGTTTTGGGAAGTCTGAACATTGAATGCCAGCAACCCTCATGCCTGGCTGGTTTTAATCAATGCTATCAGTCTCTCACTTCCATAAGCACGAAAATCCATTCAATAAACGAGTTCACTGTTGCTAGAGGGACCAGGTACCTTCAGATGTACCCCAGTGCACATTGGCAGGATGTGCCCTGTGCATGCAAGGAGCTGAGCTGGCTGTGAGTGAGGGATAGGCTGGGGGAGGGATGGACATTAAGCAGTTTTAGGATCCATAGGAGTCTGTATACAGGAAGGAATTTGAGGTCCTCATCAAGTCATGTCTAGACCATCACAGACGCCTCCTGATTGGTCTTCTTGCTTCTGATCTCTCCCTCCCTAAAAAGCTCTCTCCCTAAAAGCTGGGCTTTACTGAGAGGAAAAATTAACCAGAAACCTCTTCTCCTTTATCCTTAAAGAGATATACGTGTCCCTACACATACATACCTGTAATGCACCTCCTTTCACTCTCCACACCTGTGGTCTTTTATGCTTGAAGTCTCCATCACTTCGACTTTTAATTGTATTTTTAAATGATTAACTTTTCCACATAATAAATGCCTCATTGGAATTTCACTCTGATGCTATTGCAGAATTCAAATGTGTTGAACCGTCTCCCCTTCCCTCCCCCCTGCCCTATGTATGTTTGTAACCAGATGTGAGTGGCTAATGAAATGAATTTGTTTCTTGTTTTGAAGAGAAGCTAAAATTCTGGAAGCAGCTATAACAACAATAGGCCAATGGTGTGTAGTGGAAAGAAGGCTGGCTCCAGTGCTGGAGCACCTAGGTTTGAATTCTAGCTCTCTCACTTACTGCCTGGGTGATCTTGGGCAAGTTGCTTAATTTTTCTGAATCTCAATTTTTCCACCTGCAGAATGAGGGAGTTGGAGCAGATGACTCTTCCAGCTCTAACTATAGGATCCTCTGGCACCATTTCCCCTCACTTTGTCCAGTGTAGCCCAACACCTACGGAGAGTTGTGGTGTACACAAATAATGATGAAGATGGTGATGATAAACTACATTCCTACAGCACTTCAAGATCTGCAATGAGCTTTCTTAGTGAGAGCACTGTGAACATTTTGAAATTCTGGTATATTTTTAACAAATGCAATTATGTCATTCTGGAGAAGAATAGACGACAGATAGCTGATCTTCCAGTCCCGAGGGAAAGCCCCTACAAAGTCCCATAAGCAGGAGATGAATTGTCATGTAGTAGACCAGTTTCACCGGAAGAGAGAGTGTGGGAAGGGAAGAATAGGAAATAAAATTGGAAAAGCAGGTGGGAGCTAGATTGTGTTGGATTTTATGGTTTATCCTAGAGGTGATAGGCAAGCATTGAGGATTTTTGAGTCTGGAAAGGTGGGGGGAGGGTGAAGGCTAGGGTTTAGGAATATTAATTTGGTAGCTGTGAAGAGAATGGATTAGGGAGGGAGAAACTGGAAGCAGTGAGGCCAATTGGAAGGCTTCTGTGATGGTCTAGGCATGAACTTATGAGGACCTGAACCAGGGTAGGGGCTGTGTGAGTGTACAGAAGAATCAGATATGGCAGGGGTTACAGAGGTGGCACTGACAAGCTTTGGCAATTGATTGGATTTGGGAGGATGTGAGGGAAGTTTGGGGTGCAGAGATTAAGTAAGGAGACTTCTTATTAAACGTGACCGTTGTGTTCAGCACCTGTTAAGCGTCACACTCTCAGGCTCCCAAAGTCAGAGTCATCAACTGATTGTTATTGTCCATTTGATGTGCATGAGCAACTTTTTTACTTAAAACATTTTAATCTGAACTTAAAATAGGTATTTCTGTAAACATCCATAAAATGCAGAAAGAAGATTGTATATGAAACTTCATATCTCTGTTATGAATAGTTTTTATAAAGTAAACAACAAATTCAACCTCTACTTTCAAAGCTGTCCCACTTGTCTGTTCTTCTTTCTGACTTTTTTTCTATTTGTTCCCTTTTCTGCATTAAAAGTCTCAATGACCCCTTCTTTCTTTTCTTCCTCTATTCTATCCCTATTTCACCTAGCCTTCTTCCCCACTCCCATTGGAAAAAAAGACCAAAGAACATCTGGTTAAAAATATGCATATATATGTATATACATATTTGTCAAGCAAAACAAATTCCCACATTGGCTGCATCTGAAAATATGTCTTATTCTGTATCTTGAATCATTCATCTTTCTCTCAGGAGTGAGTATCATCCTTCATCATCAGGACTCTAGAACTGTGGTTGATCATTCCATTAATCGGTCCTTAAGTCTCTCAAAATTACTTTTCTTTACAATATTGTCATTATGGTATAAATTATCCTCCAGGTTATGTTTACTTCTCTCTGTATCAGTTCGTAAAGGTCTTCTCTGTAATCATTCATTTTCATCAATAATAATTTAAATAATTTAATAATTTAAAAAACCCCATTTCTACCTGCTTATGTGGAGCTCCTAATTTCAGCCAGAATAGATGGAAATGGCGGCCATAAAAATTTGCTTTTGTTTGTTTGGACTTTTTTCCGTTTTAGTTAGTATACCAACAAAAGTTGGTATAACTTACTTTTTTAAATGGAAATAAAAGTAATGATAGGAATGTACAAGAGAGGGAGAAGGTAAACAGAGTAGCCAAGGTAGTGAGTGTGGGAGATGGAGGCCTGTGGAGTGTGTTCTCAAGGTGGTCAGGGCTGTGGAGCGCCATATGCCACAAGAGGATTAAGTGCTTCATTGCTTAGAGCTTGATGTTATAGCATCCTTATCGACTAGAGCTTGAAGGGAGATTTTGCAATGTCCCTTGTCTAATATGAAGGTGTGTGCTATAACTGAGAGAGACTTGATGAGCTCTATTAGTAGGGATTTTGGCCAAGAAACCAGGACATTTTGTACCCTGAAGATAATGGGAATTTCCTTTGCTACAGCTTTTTTTGGGGGAGGGGAGGTGGAGTTTCTTCCCTTTCCCCATCTCCAGCATTAGGGAAAGGAAGAGTGTTCATGCAAAGGAGGCTGCCTTGGAGATCCAATGTGCCACACCTTGTGCCTGTGTATTTGAGGGGTGGGGATGAGGTGGTATTTCTCGTTTTTTTGGCTGAGAACAAAACAATGATTGTCTTTCCTGCTCTTTTCATTGGAGCATACCTTTTTCAGGAGCTGCTGGAGAGGCTAGGAGGTTTATGGTCCCATAGAGCTTTAACATTGCTTTAAATTCTTTGTATCCTGGCTTTACTAGCACATCCAGAATGAACTATTAAGTGTTTATGACAATATTAAAATCACTCAATTGACCAAAGAGGACTGCCACTGATTTTTTTTGGTTCGAGTGTATGTTTTATTGTTTTCTCTTGAACATTGTCCAGGGAAAATCCTTGATAGATTCATCTTCATACCTTATCAGGGAACTTAAAGCATATTAAGACAATGTGGAATAATGGATAGAGCACTGGACTTGCTGCCAGAAAGATCTGGTTCAGATCCTTCATCCGCTACTTATCAACTGGGAAATTTTAGGCAAATCGTTGACCTTCATTGAGCATCGGTTGCCTCACATACTATAAAATGGAGGTGTGAGAAGTACTGAGATGAGTTGGAGTCCGGAATATTGGGGTTCAAATCCAGCCTGGGACAATTACTAGCTAGGGATAAAAGACAAAGCATTTGACCAATAGGGCCACCAGCAACAGAAGATAGTAAGTTATAGTCAACAAGCATTTATTAAGCACCTGGTATATGCTGATGAAGGGAATTTCCACTGAGGGACTACCTTATTCTGATGGAATTACAGGTGCCAATAAAAAATGAGGATGATTATAACTACAGTTCCTCACAAAAGGATCATTATGAGGTTCCAAAGAGGTGATGTTTATAACCCATCTTTGCATACCCTAAAGCACTGTATGGATGTCAGCTAGCCTTATTACTGGAACCCTGGTAACAACTAGTGAACCAACTTCAATTGTTTTATTGCTGCTCCTACTGGCCTCCCTCTTTTATCCCCACCCTTTTTTTTTCATGGCTTGGCTTGAGAGTCATCTCTCCAGTCGATGGCTGAACCAGCATTTCTGCAGCCTCATCAATTCTCCATCTATTTTTAAAAGCCATTAGCAAACATTTTTCTTCTGCCTTGTCTACACACTTCTCTCAGTGTCTAAAATGGCTAAGGTGGAGGAGCTTTAGGTTTCTCCCATTCTCTGCTCTTCCTCCTTCCCCCACGTGCGCTGTTAGCTTCTGCAACAAGTTGAGACCCACGTAATATATGGGAAGACACTAGCCGTGATTGATAACAACTTTTAGTAACACTGTCATTTGCAATTCATTAAATGCCTTATTTGCCATTCATATTTACTGAAAATTGATACTTATATATTATGAGTGTTCTCTCTCTAAGCCAGATCCCTGGGAAATGCATAATTAAAAGGAAGCTTAATTTCAATTTGCCTCCATTTCTCCTGGAGAGAATTTGGTAGTTATTCTGGGGGTTTTCTTTTTATTTCTTTAAGTACTTCCTTATCAGCTCCCATTCTAGCCCACTTCCCTCACTTTTCCATTACTCTCTGACTTTCCTTTTCCCAGAACATTGTCATGTGGTGGTACAGTGGAATGAGTTCAGGAGTCAGAGGATTTGGGTTCAAATCCCACTTCTGATGCTTATTGCCTGTGTGACCTTTAGCAAGTCACAACCTCCCTGGGTTTCAGCTTCTTCACCTATAAAATGAGAGGATTGGACCAGAGGACCTCTCAGGTCTCCTCCAGCTCTAGAACCAGGTTCCTATATACATATATAGTCTCTATCCCTCTATCTCTGTCTCTCTTTCTCCCTCTGTCTCTTTCTCTCTCTGTTTCTGTCTCTGTCTGTCTCTCTGTCTCTTTCTCTGCTTCTGTTTCTCTCTCTGTGTCTCTGTTTCTCTTTCTGTGTCTCTGTCTGTCTCTGCCTCTCTGTTTCTGCTTTTGTTTCTTTCTTTCTCTCTGTCTCTGTCTCTTTGTCTTTTTCTCTGTTTTTGTCTCTTTCTCTCTCTGTCTGTCTTTGTCTCTCTGTCTCTTTGCTTCTGTTTCTTTTTCTCTCTGTCTCTTTCTCTCTGTTTCTTTCTCTCTCTCTCTATCTCTCTCTGTCTGTTTCTCTTTCTGTGTCTCTGTTTTTTTTTCTGTCTGTCTCTGTCTGTTTCTTTTTCTTTCTGTCTCTGCCTTTCTGTCTCTCTCTCTGCCTCTGTCTCTCTTTCCCTCTTTCTCTCTCCACATATATTGTCATTATTCATTCACAGTGTAATGAGTTCTCTGAGCTTCAGCTTCCTCACATTCAAAATAGGGATCATAATAATTTGTCTCAAAGGGTTGTTGTAAGAAACAAATCCCTTAGAGCCTTATATTAATGTCAGCTATTATTTTTTTTAACACCATGGGATTTAGAGCTTTGGGGAAGAGGGGCCCTTCAAGATCATCTTGCCAGGAGGTTTTAATTTTTGTGTGTGTGTCATGGACCCCTTTGGTAATCTGGTGGAACCTCTGAACCCCTTCTCAGAATCATGTTTTTAAATGCATAAAATAAAATACATAAAATTACAGTTATATTGAAACACAATTAACAAAATATATTTTAATTAGTTAATTTTTAGTTTTCAACGTTCACTTCCATAAGCTTTTGAGTTTTCAATTTTCTCCCCTTGCTTGATCTCCCCCCTCTCTAAGATGGCATACAATGGGATATAGGTTCTACATATATATTCATATTAAACATATCTTCACATTAGTTATGTTGTAAAGAAGTATTAGAACCAATGGGAAGAACCACGAGAAAGAAGAAACAAAACAACAAAAGAAAATGAGAGCAAATAATATGCTTCCATCTGCATTCAGACTCCAAAGTTCTTTCTCTGGATGTGGACGACACTTTCCATCATGGTTCATTCGGAGTTGTTTTAGATCCTTGCTTTGCTGAAGAGAGTCAGTTCTATGAAAGTTAGTTATTGCACACTGTGGCTGTTGCTGCATACAATGTTCTTCTGGTTCTGCTCACTTCATTCAGCATCAGTTCATATAAGTCTTTCCAGGTTTTTCTGAAGTCTGCCTGCTCATCATTTCTTATGGCACAATAGTATTTCATTATCTTCATATACTGCAACTTGTTCAGCCATTCCCCAATTGTTGGGCATCCCCTTAATTTCTTTTTTTTTTTTTTTGAATTTAAAATGAATCAACAAGCATTTATTAAGAGTTTACTATGTGTAAGACATGGTGTATTTGCAAAAAATTCATTAGTCAAAAATCATAGTTCCCCAAAATTGAAATGTCTGAGGAAATTTTCCTAGATACTTAGTTGATTCGAAAAAGATAATAAAGCCCTTTCCCCCAAATAGTGAATTTATAGTGAGGGAATTCACTATAGTGTCCATATCCTATTGTTAGGTAATTTTTTTTTTGTTTTTGAACATCTGATTTTAAAACTTTGAGTTCCAAATTCTCTCCCCTCTTCCCTTCCCACCCACCCTCCCTAAGAAGTCGAGCAGTTCAACCTAGGCCACACATGTATCATTATGTATAACCCTTCCACAATACTCATGTTGTGAAAGGCTAACTACATTTTGCTCCTTCCCAACCCATCCCGCTTTATTGAATTTTCTCCCTTGACCCTGTCCCCTTTCCAAAGTGTTTGTTTTGATTACCTCCATCCCCATCTGCCCTCCCCTCCATCATCCCCCCCCCTTTTATTTTTTTTTATCTTCCTCCCTCTTCTTTCCTGTGGGGTAAGATACCCAACTGAGTATGTATGGTATTCCCCCTCAGGCCAAATCTGATGAGAGCAAGGTTCACTATTCCCCCCTCACCTGCCCTCTCCCCTCCTCCCACAGAACTGCTTCCTCTTGCGGCCTTTACGGGAGATAATCCACCCCATTCTATCTCTCCCTATCTGCCTCTCTCAGTATGTTGCTCTCTCATCCCTTAATTTCATTTTATTTCTTTTAGATATCTTCCCTTCATCTTCAACTCACCCTGTGTCTGCTCTCTCTCTTTTACATATACATATATACACACACACACATATATATACACACACATATAAACACATATATATACATATACACATACATACACGTACATACATATACACATAGATATATACATACATACACATTCACTTATATATATACATAAACATATATATATATATATATATGCATATTCCCTTCAACTGCCCTAATACTGAGGTCTCATGAATCATACACATCATCTTTCCATGTAGGAATGTAAACAAAACAATTCAACTTTAGTAAGTCCCTTGCAATTTCTGTTTCTTGATTACCTTTTCATGGTTCTCTTGATTCTTGTGTTTGAAAGTCAGATTTTCTATTCAGTACTGGTCTTTTCACTGAGAAAGCTTGAAAGTCCTCTATTTTATTGAAAATCCATATTTTGCCTTGGAACATGATACTCAGTTTTGCTGGGTAGGTGATTCTAGGTTTTAATCCTAGCTCCATTGACCTCCGGAATATCGCATTCCAAGCCCTTCGATCTCTTAATGTAGAAGCTGGCAGATCTTGGATTATTCTGATTGGGTTTCCACAATACTCAAATTGTTTCTTTCTGGCTGCTTGCAGTATTTTCTCCTTGATCTGGGAGCTCTGGAATTTGGCGACAATATTCCTAGGAGATTTCTTTTTGGGATCTATTTGAGGAGGCGATCGATGGATTCTTTCAATTTCTATTTTGCCCTGTGGCTCTAGAATATCAGGGCAGTTCTCCTTGATAATTTCTTGAAGGATGGTATCTAGGCTCTTTTTTTTGATCATGGCTTTCAGGTAGCCCAATAATTTTTAAATTATCTCTCCTGGATCTATTTTCCAGGTCAGTGGTTTTTCCAAGGAGATATTTCACATTGTCTTCCATTTTTTCATTCCTTTGGTTCTGTTTTATAATATCCTGATTTCTCATAAAGTCACTAGCTTCCACTTGCTCCAATCTAATTTTTAAAGTAATATTTTCTTCAGTGGTCTTTTGGACCTCCTTTTCCATTTGTCTAATTCTGCCTTTCAAGGCATTCTTCTCCTCATTGGCTTTTTGGAGCTCTTTTGCCATTTGAGTTAGTCTGTTTTTTAAGGTGTTGTTTTCTTCAGTGTATTTTTCAGTATTTTTTTGGGTCTCCTTTAGCAAGTCATTGACTTTTTTTTCATGGTTTTCTTGCATCCTTCTCATTTCTCTTCCCAATTTTTCCTCTACTTCTCTAACTTGCTTTTCCAAATCCTTTTTGAGTTCTTCTATGGCCTGTGGCCAGTTCATGTTTTTCTTGGAGGCTTTTGTTGTAGGCTCTATGACTTTGTTGTCTTCTTTAGGCTGTATGTTTTGGTCTTCTTTGTCAGCAAAGAAAGAATCCAAAGTCTGAGACTGAATCTGGGCGCGTTTTCGCTGCCTGGCCATATTCCCAACCAACTAACTTGACCCTTGAGTTTTTCACTGGGGTATGACTGCTTGTAGGCTAACGAGTTCTATGTTCCACGTTTGGGGGGGAGGTGCCAGCTCTGTCAGACCCTCACTACTCCTTCCCCAAGAACCCCCAGTCCAGACTGGGCTTAGATCTTCAACAGGCTGTTGCACTCCTGCTCTGATTCGCCACTTAATTCCTCCCACCAGGTGGGCCTGGAGCCGGAAGTAACAACAGCTGTAGCTGCTCCACCTCCGCTGCCCCTGGGGCTGGAAGCCTATGAACTCCTTCCACTCCCGCAGCTTTTCCCACTAACCTTCTCCACAGTCTTTGGTGTTTGTGGGTCGAGGGGTCTGGTAACTGCCGCAGCTCACATATTCAGGGCGCTAGGGCCCCCTCCGCCCGGCTTCTGGTCTGGATGGTCCACACCACCCACGCTGGTCTCTGCTCCACTCCGTTCCCAGCTCCCAGCTCCCAGCTCCGTGTGGAATAGACCTCACCCAGAGACCATCCAGGCTGTCCTGGGCTGGAGCCCTGCTTCCCTCTGCTGTTCTGTGGGTTCTGCCGTTCCAGAATTGGTTCAGAGCCATTTTTTATAGGTTTTTGGAGGGACTTGGGTACGGAGCTCAATCTAGTCCCTGCTTACCAGCCGCCATCTTGGCTCCGCCCCTCATCCCCTTAATTTCTAATTCTTGGCCACCACAAAAAGAGATGGTATAAATATTTTTGTACATGTGGGTCCTTTTCCCATTTTTATGATTTCTTTGGGATATAGACCTAAAAGTGGTATTTCTGGATCAAAGGGTATGCACATTTTTATAGTCATTTGGGCAAAGTTCCAAATTGCTCTCCAGAATGGTTGGATCAGCTCACAACTTCACCAACAATGAATTAGTGTTCCAACTTTCCCACATCTTCTCCAACATTTATCATTTTCCTGTTTTGTCCTGTTAGCCAATTTGATAAATGTGATGTGATACCTCAGAGTTGTTTTGATTTGCATCTCTCTAATCAATAGTGATTTAGAGCATTTTTTCATATGACTATAGATAGTTTTAATTTCTTCATCTGGAAACTGTTCATATCCTTTGATAATCTATCAATTGGGGAATGATTTGTATTCTTATAAATTCAACTAAGTTCTCTATATATTTTAGAAATGAGCCCTTTATCAGAGAAACTTGTAGTAAACATTCTTTTCCAGTTTTCTGCTTTCCTCCTAATCTTTGTTGCATTGGCTTTGTTTGTATAAAAACTTTTCAATTTAATGTAATCAAAATCATCTATTTTGCATTTTGTAATGTTCTCTATCTCTTGTTGGGTCATAAATTCTTCCCTGCTCCATAGATCTGACAGGTAAACTATTCCTTGCTCTCCTAGTTTGTTTATAGTATCAGCCTTTATATCTAAGTCATGTACCCATTTTGACTTCATCTTGGAATAGGGTGTAAGATGTTGGCCTATGCCTAGTTTCTGCCATACTATTTTCTGGTTTTCCCAGCAGTTTTTTTAACAAAAAAATTTTTTTAAAGTTCATGGACCTCAGATTAAGAACTCCTGATCTAATCTACCCCCTTCATTTTTACAGATAAGAAAACTGGAGCTTAGAAAGAGGAAATATCTTACAGTGGCATATATTTAAAGCTGGAAAAGAACTTAGAGGTCATCTGGTCTAAGCCCTTAATTTTACAGATGGGTAACTGAGGCTCAGAGGAGGTGTCTTAGAGTAATTGTGACATTTATTTAAAGTTAGAAGACACTTTAGCAGTTGTCTAGATGAAGACACTCATTTGATGAAGAAATTAAAACCGAGAGATTTGTTTAAGATGACACGGGAAGTCAGCGTCTGAGCAAAGATTTGAATCGAGATCCCTGAAATTTAAATCCATATTCCACCCCGTGACGTTCCAATTTATTGAGCTTCTAGTATGGACCGGGTGAACCATGCACCGTGCATTTTCATCTCTCTGTGTGATCATGGGGAGAAGCTTCTGAGGAGGAAAGAGAATTCAGTCAATGATGTCACCAGCACCCGTCCACACCAGCCCTCACTTGCCTTGTTGCTGTGATTTGCAACCCAGGTGAGAGACATCACACACCATAGCCTTCTCTTGAAGGGTCTGGAAAAACGGGCTTTAAAAATATTCAGACGTCCCGATTCACCCAGGTCTGTACTTTCCATCAAATAATAGTAATAGCTAGTATTTATAGAGTGCCTACTACGTGCCAGGCACCATGCTAAGTACTTTAAAATGGTTTCTCACAACAACCCTTTGAGCCAGATGCTATCGCTGTACCTATTTTACTGTTGAAGAAACTGAGCCAAACAAGTTAAATGACCTACTCAAGGTCACATAGCTAATAGTAATCATGAATAGTTGGTTTCCATCCTGTCATGTATTCTGAGGAGTTCTCAACTGAATATGAGATCAAATTTCCATATGACCAACCTGGCCATGGTCTCGGTGATCCACCCAGTCAGTCTTGAAGAAGAAGATCCCGACATTGCTGCCTGACCCATCCCAAATCCACACGCAGACACAGTGGTGAAGTAGAACGAGCCTTGGATTTGGAGTGAGAAGGTCCTGGGTTCAAATTCCTCTTCTGACCCAACTGTTTGACCCTGGCTTTTCCTTAATTAATCTCAATAGCCTTGGTATCCTCATCTGTAAAAAGGCAATAATGATCGCACCTCCCTCACCAGGTTGTTGTTTGTCCTTTTTTTTTTTTGTTTGTTTTGGAGAGGACCAATGACATCACAGGGAGACGTCTTGACTTTCGAGTAATAGGAGCTAAAAAAGACCTCTTGAAAACGTTTAAGTGCTATAACGATGTTAGCCATTATTCCTATCAATCCTAATGGAGAGGGAAAAGGGGGGGGCATTTATTAAGCACCTACTATGTGTCAGGCCTTGTGTTAAGTGATTTACACATGTTATTTTGTTTGATCCAACAACTTACCTTTGAGGATCCCGATTTTACAGTTGAGGAAACAGGCAGACAGCAGTTAAGTGACTTGGTCACACAGTTAGTAATTGTCTGAGGCAGGATTTGACCATGAATCTTCTGATTCCAGGTCCAAGGCTCTATCTACCAAGGCATATTTAGAATTGTTCACTGTGATAAAGTGAAATGAGTTTTAAAAAGTAAGTTTTTATTAATGTTTTCTATTTTTTACATAGTAATAATATATATGCTTCCCCCTCCTCTTCCTAGAGAGCCATCATGTACCACAAATATGTTACTCTCATTTTAATTAATGTATTTTGTTTTTATGTCTTACTAATTTCCTGATGTAAGCCTCAAGCACCACATTGAACTCTCTCTTGCAACCAAGAAAAAAATTAAGGAAACAAAACCATAAAGCAACCACATTGGACACTGTATGCAACATTCTGCATCCCTAGCTCCCCATGTGTCGACCAGGAGGGCTTCATTCTCTCTTCTCCAGAACCACAGTTGTTCGTTGCAATTCATCTAACTCCACCAGCTTTTAAAATTTGTTTTCATTTACATTATTGTAGTCACAACACAATCTCTTTTTGGCCAGGTTGCATTTGGGTCTGAATGTGTGTAGTGTGAGGCATTCCTCTTGTGTGTGGAGCTATGATTGGTAATCAAAGCTAGACAGTGTCCCCATCCCCTAGTTTCCACATGTTTTCACAAAGCAGCTGCTTAAACCCCAGGAGTTGGTTTGCATGCTGCTAATGAAGATGAATGAGCATGGGCTTATAGACAAGTTTTCTCTCATCTTCCTTATTACCTCACCAAAATATTGATCAAATTGCAGATTTTTCACAAACCTCTTATGACAAGCACCGAAGAATTAAGCATCACTAGACTACAACAAGCACTACCTCCTATGGAAACCTTTCTGATTCCCCCCATCCCACCCCCAGTTGTTGGTGTTTTCCCTCTTCTTATAATAATTTTTCTTTCTTTCTTTCTTTTTTCTCTTTCTTTTCTTCTTCCTTCCTTTCTTTCCTTCCTTCTCTTTCCCTCTTTCCTTCCTTCTTTCTTTCTTTCCTTCCTTCCTTCCTTCCTTCCTTCCTTTCTTTCTTTCTTTTTTCTTTCTCTTTCCCTTTCTTTTTTTCTGTGTCTATCTATCTATCTATCTATCTATCTATCTATCTATCTATCTATCTGTTTTCTCCACCTCATCACCCCAGAATGTAAGCTCCTTAAGGGCAGGAATTAAATTTTTGGTTTTTGTATCTCTGGCCTGTAGTACAATGCCTGGCACATAGTAGGTACTTAATAAATTGTCGTCAAACAGTAGAAGTTGATGGTTTGGATTTTTTTTTGTTAATCTAAAGACTGTTAAACTTGGAATTATAAGACTTGGGTTTTAGCCATTTTTGTTAATGGCTAAACTGTTACCAGTTTCATGACTGGTAAAATAGCAACAATCATCTATATACTATGTACATCGTAAGGTTGTTGTGAAGGAAACAATTTGTATGTTCTAGACCTAAGGTGCTAGGTATTTCAACATTTAAAAAATGATTATTTTTGTTTTCTTATATCATCTTTTTTATACCCCTTCCTCATCTCCTCTGCCTATAGTAAATCTACCCATCATTCAATAACAATAATTATAACTCACATTAATATTCTGTTTTAAGATTCCAAGTATTTTCCTTACCATGACCCTGTAAATCAGGCAGTACAAGTGTTCTTGTTTCTATTTTAGAGATGAGCAAACTGATGGTCTGATACACACAGAGTGACTTGACCGACCATGATCACCCAGACTGTAGGTATCTGAAGTGGGATAATTACTCAGGTTCCCAGGCTCCAAAGTCCAGTACTCGATCTAACCAGAGGCAGCTAGGTGGCCCAATGGATGGAGTGCTGGGCTTGGAAGACTTGAGTTAAAATCCGGATAAGTCACTTAACTGCTATCTGCCTTAGTTTTCACATCTCTAAAATTGGGATGATAATAGCACCTACCTCCCAGGGTTGTTGTGGAGATCAAATGAGATAATGCTTGTAACGCACTATACAAACCTCAAAGTGCTATGTAAATGCCAACTGTTGCTATTATCCATTATCTATGTGGCCCCCGGGAAACACATTAGTCTCAATTCATGACAGCAAGACTTTTCAGTTTTCAAAAGTAGGCTTGAATTTCATACCATCTAGCCTTTCAGGGCAGGTACCCAGGCTCAGCCAACACTTTGATCCTGGTTTATTGAGATCATTCTCCTCTGGGATCCTGATTCTATCTTCCACAAATCTCTCCTTTCTCTGGACTTCCATAGTGTTTACATTTGTATATCCAGAGCTTAGTGAAGTACTTGGTACATGTTAAGAACTTAGTAAATGCTTTTTTCATTCATTCATTCATCCATCCATTCATCATTCATTCATTCATCATTCATTCATCCATTCATTCATCATTCATTCATCATTCATTCGTTTTCACCACTAATTAGCATCACACAATTTTAGCATTCGATTACACTTTTAGTATTCTAGTTGTTTTTATGTTTGTGTCTCCTGAAATAAATCGTGAAGTCCTTGGGGGGCAAAGACAATAACTGACATGTATATGTTTTGCAAAGTACTTTCCTTACTATCATGGAAGCTATATAGTACAAGTACGATTATTCCCATTTTACAGAAGAGATGAAAGCTTGTTCGTGGTCACAGAGCAGCAAGAGAGGATGGATTCATGTCTTCTGGCTCCCATTTCCCAGTTCTGTGTCGCTCCTCTGCTGAAGTCCTGTTGATTATCTTGGCCTTCTGGTGATTGGCCCTTTAGGGTTTCATTTTGGATTGGCCCCTCTCTTCTGAGCTCTGCTTAAAAGCATAGAATTGCTGTAGGAAAGGCTGGGGTCTGGGAGAGAGGAAGAGGCATGATTGAAAAGTGATTGAAAGGTTGTATTTACATTCGGGATTTGGGAATCCTTTTAAGTTTCACCCGGGAGACTGGAGCCATTTGGGTCCAAGGCATTTCTTGAGGAGTGCATCCTGACACTTTTTGACTTTTCACCAAGAAATGGGTGTGTCCTGAACAGATGAGCGATCTGAGGGTCATTTAAGCTTAAATGCTCACGAAATGAACACATTGCCTTGTGGTAGAAGGTGAAATTTCTGGTCCTGGGAGCCTCCAAGCTGACTGTTAAAAAGGGTGCTCTTTACCTGTCTGCAAATTAAAATGAGAAAGGATTTTAGGGTGGCTATTTTAGAGCCTGCCTTAGAGCTGAGCAGACCCAGGTTCAAGTCCTCTCTCAGTGCAGGGTTATTAGGTAAAAAAGAGAATCTAAAGGATCTCACTGTTTAGAGGGACTCTTCAATGTGGATTCTGCGTAGGAGAGCCTCCATGGTACTCATACCTTAACTCCCTTTGACAAGTATTCGGTTCCCTACTTCATGCCTCTCCTGAAAGTAATAATCAGAGGGTGGTCAAACATGGAGATTTTTATTGCTCTAGCTTTTAAGAAATCTTATATGATTTTGACATATACATTTGGACACACTTTGGTGGAGAAGAGCCTCAAAGATCATGGTTTGTTCCACAGAATCAAATACTTAAAAAAATAGTCAGTAGACAGTTAACACATTGTAATCTTGTCTTTTCTATGCTGTTCAGTCAATTGCATGACTGTGGGGATGTGGCTTACTTCAGAACATCTTTGTGAAGGCATGCCCCCTTTTACCTAGTGTGTCTTCCAAATCTGGGGCACTAAACTGAATATGCACAGAAATACTCTTCTCCCTCTTTTCTGAAAAAAGAGAGGTGGGCTTACTAGCTCCAAATGCAAAGTACCCGGAGAATGTGGAGTAGAAACATGGGTAATTTGTAAGACATGCCAAATGGGACTATTTTGAAGAAACAGCAAACCCCCAGGGGAATATGACTCCAATGATTCAATTGGAACTGTTGGGCATCTCCAGATTAGAGACAATCAATTGGGATCAGATTCTCCTACATCACAAAGTATCCACAGAAACAGTCGAATTCTTGCTTCTCCTTTCCCGTCCCCTTTCCTTTCCTTTCTTCCATCCTCACCTCCAAATGGTTGACTGGCAACACGGTTACTCTCCCTGAGACCCAGTTTCAGCAGCTGAAGGTGTCAAAGGAGAGGAGACAAAGGGAAATGCTGTCCCCTGGAATATCTTTAAGAACATCTTTCCAATGATTGGTCTCTATTGAACTTTGCATGTGTGAACTTGCCTGAGATTTATTTTGTGAATACTGCATGGAGCAAACTGTCTCAGGACAGTGCCCAGAACAGGGAAGGGCTTAACTCATGCTTGCTGATGACCAAAAAAAGAAACACATTTTATTCTTTGCTTTCCATGTCTAAAGCTGGACAGTTTGAAAGTGGAGGTGTGAATAACAAGCAAAACTCCAGGCATCTTTCTGTATTTAATTCATTTTGTGTGCAAACAAGCACACACACACACACCCCTCTCCCCAAAGACAGGCAAGTCTCAGGTAGAAGGGAGCATAGGACACATATTTCACTTGAATTCTATCTTTGCTGACTTCCTGAGAAGCCTGCTCTGATGAAAAGGGAGACAGTGAAGTGACTGGAAAGAGCACCGGCTCCGGAGTCACAGATCCTCAGTTTCCCTACCTGTAAAATGTGGACATCGGACTAGATGGCCCGGTATCCCTTTCAATTCTAGAGCTATGAACTTATGATCCCACCTGCATGACCTTGGGCAAATAGCTTCTACTTCCTCTGCCTTCAGATTCTTCATCTTTAAAATGAGTAGGTTCTAATCCAATATGCATTTATTAAGCACCTGCTGCATGCTTGGAACTCAGAATACAATGAGAAAATCAAAACAATCAACCAACAAGCATTTGTTAAATGTCTACTGTATGCCAGGCATTTCACTAGACAGTGGGGATATAAATATCAAACAATAAGTTAATCATTCAGCAAGCATTAATTAAGTGCCTGTGGTGTATCAGGTACAGTGTCTGGAGATGCTAGGCAAAGACAAAAAAGAAACTACCCTTGCCATCCTGGAGTTTACATTCCCCTGGCAATGACAGAGCTCTCCAAGTTCTCTTCTAGTTCTGACACTCATTCTCTGGTCGTGTGAAATAGGGATTTTTTTTCTCATGAAGGGTCTCTGATTGGAGTCTCACTGATGAAGCGGAGCACTGGGCATGCAGAGAAGAGCCGGTTCAACTCCATAATTAATTTCCTAAATAAGTCATCCATGCTTGAGCTTGAGGGAACTTTCAAATTGGTTTGTTTTGAATATTAGCACCTGGGATAGTAGAAAGAACTCTGGATTTGGAGCCCAAAGACCTGAGTCTGAATCCTGCCCCTGATGCCTCTGATCAGTGTGACTTCAGTCAAGCTATTTAATGCCTCAGTTTCCCCATATGTAAGATGGAGCAGTTAAACTAGGCCAGGGTTTCCTGATCTTGTTTGCATCCTTAGTCCCTTGGGCAGTCTGCTGAAGCTGAGGGAACTCGTCCTGGCATCGTGTTAAAATAAAATATACCCAATACACATTAAATGTCTAAGATATATATTACAAAGGAAATATTACAAATTATACTAAAACCCAGTTATCAAAAAAGATTTGTTTTTTTTGGAGGCAATTGGAGTTAGGGTCATACAGCTAGTAAGTATCTGAAGCAGGATTTGAACTCAGATCCTCCAGACTCCAGGGCTGGTATGCTATCCTTTGCACCACCTAGCTTCCCCTAGCAAAATATTTTTTCAAACCCTAACAAGTTCATGAAATCCAGGTTCAGAATCTCTGGACTATTAAGGGTCCTCTCCAGCTTCCGATGTTCCTTTTAAAAAATATTTTTAATTTATGGAATATAACAAGTATTTTCATAACATAGTATGACAAGACAGATGATTGCATATGAAATTGCAAATGTACAACTTGTTTTCAAATATACAACAAAATTATCGTGTAAATTTCTTTTTACCCTTTCCTCCCTGCCTACCCCAACTGATAAATAGAAGCATGTATAAAATAACTTTACACATATATACCTATTTGTGTCCCTATGTTCCTCAGGGTAGGCTTCTTCACAGGCCACCTTGGGGAGATACCTGACACACAGCAATAAAAGTGGCCACAAAACAGTCCCCTACAAGGAGTAAGCCTAGTTCTCCACAGTAGGGTTAGGATCTAGCTCCCCCCTCTCTTTGCTTTACTCTGGGTCCCTGTGTAAGGATCCCTTGAGCTTGTCTCTTGACTGCTGTTGTTGCCAGTTATAAGTATTTTCAATTAGAAACAAGGATGCTATGCTTCCTTTTTAATTAAACTTCTGGCCTCGTCTTGCCCTCCTAAGCATGTTTTTTTTTTTACAAGCTGATGGCCTTTTGAAATGGCTCTATCTGAAAGATGCTGCGTGTTTCCCGGAGAAGGGTGTGCAGACTGACCCACCGCCATCAAGTTCCTGAAAATTTACAGTTTACTAAGGGTGACGTCTAGGTTTGGAGCCATTTCTCTGGGTTTGGGAAGACTCCGGGTTGCTGGTCTGGCAGCCCGTTTGGGGATTCTGTCACTGAAGGGGAGAGCTGGAGAAGGGAACTGAAAGAATGCACCCAATCCTAGAAGAGCTAGGTCATCACCTTTAAAAATATAATGACTCCCACGCAAATGGCACTTAATGGGTTAGAAACAATGTTTTAGATGCAATCTGTGAAATCTGAAAAATGAAGCCATTTCTTCCTGGGATAACACTTTGTGTAAGGATGTATTCCATCAATTAAATTAAATAATTCTTTCAATTCAGTGCAATTCAATTCCTTTTTATTAAACATCTGATAGGTGCAAGACACTATGCTGGGAACACAGACATAAACACGCAAAATAGTCCCCATGCTTGAGGAACTTACATTAGGTGATGGGGTAAGAGGAATAATACTTGTGCACAGGTAAATTAAGTCCGAGATTGTTGGAGGAGGGGAGAGCAACGAAGGAAAGGAGTCTGAGTTGAGCCTTGATGGAAGCAGAATATTCCAAAGGGTGGAGCTGAGGAGGAAGACATTCTATAGCATGTGCAACGGCAGGTAGATGGGACGTGAACAACCGGGTTTGGGGAATAGCAAGTAGACCAGTTTGACTGGAACAGAGAATGTTGGGAGGAAAATAACAGGAGATAAAGCTCGAGAGATAGGCTGGATTGCAACTACGGAGGGCATTAAATGCAAAGCGGAGGAATTAGTATTTCAGTCTGGAAGTGACAGAGAGAGTGATATGGTCAGAGCTGGACTTTTGGACGGTTATTTCACCAGCTGTGGGCAGGCTCTATTGGAGAAGGCAGAGACTAGAACAGGGGGACAAGTTAGGAAGTAATTGCAATAAAGAGTCTGTGAGAGGTGAGGAGAGGGTTTTGAGGTGGTGAGAAGGGATACCACTATGAGAGAGATATTGTGGACATTGAGGTAGAGAGGGCAAACTCTGGTAACTGATTAGCCATGGGGGTGTGGCAAGGGTGTGTTAGAATTGGTAGGAAAGCTGATTGTTAAATTTTCAGGCTTGGTTTAGTTAATCATGTTGTTTGTCTAGACTTAAGAAAGTGATGAAGAAAATGTTAATAATGCATATTAAACTTAAGAGTGTGTTCCACAGAACCAGTTGTTAACCATTTACCAGAACCGTGTGTGTGTGTGTGTGTGTGTGAGAGAGAGAGAGAGAGAGAGAGAGAGAGAGAGAGAGAGAGAGAGAGAGAGAGAGAGATTTCAGCTAAGGACATTTAGTCAATGAAGCTTGAAAGGTAGATTCAGATGGACGTCAATGACGTCGGCGAGAGCCTCCGTGAGGGAAGGGTCTTGGCTACACTCCATGGCTGCTCCCCTTGACCAGTCCCCAAAGGCCCTCCAAATTTATACAAATAGATGGAAAAGCAGGTTATGACCTGGGTCTAATTCACCTGCTTGTGGCTTCTCTGATGAATTGCACACATTGACCACTTGACTAATTATTAATTAGGTTTAGTTATCAAGGTGGTGTACAGGGTGTTCCTAAAGTCTGGACACATAGGCAAAATGCATGTTTTCAAGAAATGAAATGAATGAAATTTTCAACATTTTATTTAATTGGAATATTAACAAATAACATCTTCAATGTGATTTCCATCATTTGTGGTGCAAATGTTGATGCACTTTGCAAGATTCACATGAACTCCATGCAATAACTCCCCATTTCCTATGTGTCCAGACTTCAGGAACACACTGTAGTGGAAAGAGTACTAGATCTGAGGTCAATGGACCTAGGTATAAATCCCAGTACTTCCACTGTGAGATCTTGGATGTCATAATCTGTCTGAACCTCAGTTTCTTCATATGTAAAAGAGCAGATTGGCCTAATTTGTTTCCAACTCTACTTCACTATCCTAAGACTTTAGGGCAGTGGTGTGTGTGTGTGTGTGTGTGTGTGTGTGTGTGTGTGTGTTTTCATCAGAGGGAAGCCATGTGATATGGTAAAAACAACCTTGAGCTGTGAAGTCAGACCAAGCTCCAGTCACACCTCAGCTACCAATTAAGTGACGTGACTTTCTCTGAGCTTCAGTTTGGACTAGTCAAGGGTTCTTAATCTGGGATCTATAAACTTTAAAAAATTTTTTTGATAGCTATTTCTTCATCATTGGTTTCCTTTGTAATCCAAGATGTTTTATTTTATGCATTTAAAAACATGATTCGGGGAGCAGGCTTCATCAGATGGCTAAAGGGATTATTAAAAAAAAGGGTGAAGAAATCCTGCTAGAGGAGTGTAGGCTCATAGATACACAGCTAGAAAGGGACTTTGGAGGCCATTCTAGGCCAACTCCCTCATGTCACAGATGAAGAAACCAGCGTTGTAAGGCTCCCCCCTTTTGTTTTTTAAAAAAGACAAAACCAAAACTATGAGAGCGTAGCACTAAAATTTCTAGATGTTCATCGATGTAGTGCTGAGAAAGTCATTTGGTCATTTTCATTTCACAGATGACAGATCTCAGGCTGGAAGAGACCTGAGAGGTCAGGTAGTCCTACTTCTTCATTTTTCCAGATGAGAAAACTGAGGCACAGAGAAATTAAGCACTTTGCTCAAATTCCTATAAATAGTAAGTGGTACCACTGGGTTCAAACTTAAGTCCTTTGATTTTGAAGCCTAGATTCATTCAATTATGTGGCATCGCTATGCCAGGAGAAGTTTTAGAACAAAAAGGGCATTCTGTGGCATTTCCTGGAACAGAACCAGGAAAACCAAGCTTTTTACTTTGACACTGTTTGGCAGACTCTGTCTTACTAGGGGAATTGATGCTGTTCGGCAAATCCACTCCTTTTTGGCACCCCAACATAGAATCCCTCCATCACGCCTGCCCCATTGAGTACATCCTTTGGTCTCCACCTTTTCCTTCCTCACCAGCCTGGGCAGGCTAGTTAAGTGAGTGACTCCCCTAGTGGTTCGTTTCTTGGCTCCTGACTCTGACCTCCTGTGGGGTTGTGTGCCCAGGGAGAGAGGGCATGTTCCCTTTTTCATTGTGTTTTGGGTGACCTCAGGCATTTCCCTTCCCCTTGCCAATTTTTGGGGGGATGTGCTCTTTTAGATGGGTGGGTGATAGAGGAGAAGAAAGGACTTCTCCTTGGGTGGGCCCCAAAAGGAAAGTCCACTTAAAGAAGGAGGTAGGCAGTCTGCACTGGAATTCTCTTGTTCTCTGGGAGGGAGAGGTGGTTGATGGATGTTGATTTAGTAGATCGGGCTGCCCTAAGCAGTAGCTGAGGTGATGGGGCGTATCTTCCCTCCACACCCCTCCCTTCCATTTTGGTCAATGAACCTGAAGAGTGGAGAAAGAGCAGTGCATTCCAACTCTTGAAGAGACTCACTGTCTGTCTTCCTCTATCCGCTTCTTTCTGAGGCAGTATGTGTGTCTGGATGCCTAACTAAAGGTCCCTACAAGGAGATGGTACTTGGGTAAAAGATACCCCTTCTCATCCCAGTCACAGACATGCACATTCTGAGTTTCAGTGGAAACTTAGAATCCACTACAATCTTGTGCATTGAATTGAATACATCAATCAGAGGTTCCCTAAGTGGGTAATGCCACCCCCTGGGGGGGGCGATGGAACGATCCCGGGGTGGGGGTGGTAGTAGCCTTGGGTACATTTGGGGGGTGTTGAATAAAAATAAGGGGGCAGTGGAAGCATAAGGAAAGAAGAGAAGATTAGAAAATTTTGAAAAACCATTTGTACATGTTTCATCTGTTGTGTAACAGAATTAAAGTCATGGTGATTACATTATTTTCCAAATTGACACACACAATGCAAGTTATAATGGATCAGTGGTCGAGTCCACCGACAGGTCTTAACAACCAAGTGTTGGAAGGTGAGCGTGTCACGCATTGTCAAGAAGTCCAGCATGCATTGGCAGGAATATGTGCATGTAATGACTTGTTTACAATACGATACTATATGATTATATGATGCAATATTACATCATCAAAATTTCAATGCAGGAAAAAACCCACAAATTCACAGTAAATTACAAAAGATGCATTATTTAAAAAATTATATTTTTTGAAATGATGCAATTTTCAAAAAAAAAACCATTAAAGGGTTAAAGAAAGTAGATTTCCAGGGTGGGGTGCTGAGTAATTTTTTTTAAAAGGCCAAATAAGTTTGGGGACCACTTCATCAATCATTAAGTAAGTGCCTATTATGTGCAAGGTGGGAGGCAGTTTGGTATGATAGATAGAGTCAGTCAGGGTCTGGAAGACTTGAGTTTGAGAGCTAATCTGACCCATACTGACTGTGCCACCCTGGGCAAATCACTTAATGTCTCTGTGCTTTAGGCAGCTCTCTGACTCCACACTTAATGTCTCTGACTTTAGGCAACCAACTCTTTCAAGCAGGTCAGGGACAATGGCTTTGTATGTGTTGGTGTTTATGTATACACTTGTAAAGGGATGAGGGTTTTTTTTTTAAGTTTTCTTTTTCTTTTTTCTAAGATAAATGTAAAGGGAATTTCCTCCCCAGGATCATAGATTGAATATGGTAGGGACAGAGCTCACCTAGACTGATGTCTTTATTTTGAAGAGGAAGAGAAGGCCTAAGGTGAGTCAAGTCAATACGCATTTATTAGGCACTTACTATATGCTAGGCACTGTACTTAGCACTGGAGACACCAAGAAGAGCAGAAGCTTTAGAGGAGCTCACACCCTAAGGGAGGAGACAGCATGCAAACAATCGTTTACAGTTAAAATATATGCAGGATAAATGGAGATAACAGGAAAGCACTCTAATTAAGGGGGAATCAGGAATGTCATTTTCAGGAAGGTGGGAGACTCGAAGGGAGCCAGGGAAGGTAGGAGGCAGAGATGAAGAGGGTAAGAGTTCCAGATATAGTGCAAGTGTGAGAATTTTGTTCCACCTCTGGAGATAATTTCAGACATTCTGGAATACTGCAAAACCAGGCTTGGGAATCACTGGTTTAGAGGAAGGAATACTGAAGTATGAGTCAGGAGCCTGGGGTTCAAGCCTCAACTATGTCATTTCCTGTGTGACTTTGGACAGATTACTTAACCCTTCTGTTCTTGTTCCTCTAACAAATGAGGAAGGGCAGGTATTATCCTTATCTCATAAAGATAAATAATATGATGAATTTCTTTAGTGCCTCCTTCTTAACTACCTGAAAATAAGGTGGGTAACTAGGTAAGTGATGCCGGAAGGGAGGGCTGAGGGTTAGGGTGCGGTGTCCGTTAGTGAGCTGTAGAGTCCGTCATCTCCACAAAGCAGGCTTGGCAAATTTCTGAGATGCCAGGACAGCAAGGGGAGTTTTCAGAGGTGCGATGTCTCCATGTGTTTTCGGGGAAAAGAGAAAAAAAGGCAATGCCTTTAACCAGTCTTTAAGGTGCTCCTACCTGGGAGTGAGGGGCAGCAAGATGACACTATGAGCCAGCACTATGGCATCTAGGTAACATTTTTGAATGTGTTAGAGTTGTTTAAAAATAGTCACCAAACCTGCCTTGAATGAAGCCCCTTTTAAAATGGGTGTCATGGTGTTTGAGGATATTTGTTAACCTTGCCTAAGCAAATACTGCGGTCTTCGGTCTTGTCTTAGGAGGTTGTCCGTGAAAGATTATATAGGGACCCTCAGAAGTCATCTACCTCTACCTGTCAACTTGACAAATGAAGAGAGAGTTGGGGGCCCCCGAGATGAGTCTAAGGAAGCAATGGAACCTCCTATCAAATAGAAACCTCTGACGCCATAACTCACCAGTTCTTTCCACTGCCCTCAGGCTCAAACGGTTGGAGGAAATGAGGAGGGAGGAAGAGAGTGGTATGTCCGGCAGAAGGTTCTGCCCTCTGTGGAGAGCTGATGGAATAGTAGAGCGCTCTCTCCCTAACGCAGACAATAACTGACCTTTGCACTCTTTGCAGGAAAGTAGAATGGCTGGCTCTAGGCCTCACCTGATTACGGTCCTCATTGTGTTCCACCGTTGTAGAGGTCTGCTACTTAACCTCTGATCAGACTCGGGAATTTGAATTGTAAATCCTGGCTTTATCTAATACCACCTCTTATAGCTGTTAATTAATTCTTGCACTTTCTCCTGATTCGCTAATGGCCCTTGTTCATAAGTGTTTTAAGGTAGGAGTTATTTGTAGAAAGCCATTAGGCAGCCCAGATCTAATCAGAGTGGAGACAAAGGCTGAAGTCAAGGAAAGAGAAACAGCAAAGTAGGAGAGCAAGAGAAAGGGTGTTTAAGGTCTTGATTTAAATAGTGGCTTATGCGGATGCAGTGTGGTGAAGAACAGGGAAAGTATGCTGTACTTTGAGTCCCAAGGTATGAGTTCAAATCTTACCTCAGCCATTTAGCTGGGTGACTTCGGTCAAGCCTCATACTGTACTTGTATTTATATGGGGCTTTAACGTTCACAAAGCTCATTACACGCATTATCTCAATTGGTCCTCATAACAATCCAGCAGAGTAGGTACTATTATTATTATTATCACTACTTTGTAGGTGAGGAAACAGGCTGAGAGGAGTTACCTGACTTGTTCAGGGTCATACAGTGAATAAGTGTGAGGCAAAATTTGAACTCAGATCTTCCTGACTTTAAATTCAGCACTTTTCTCCTCTAAATACCTGGCTTCCTCTGGGCTTTAGTTCCTCAGTTCACTCATCTGTAAAATGAGGAGGCTGGGCTAGATGACCTTAACGACTTCCTGTCAAGTATTCTTCCCTAGATAGTGTTAGAGATCCAGGAAATATTTTCACTCCTCACTGTAAGAGAAAACATTTACATTTTTTTTTTAGCTTTTAACTTACCAATTACCCTACAATGAGATGTAAGCCCTGTGAGAGCTGGAGCTGTCCTAATTTCATCTCTATATTATCAGCTTCTAGCGCTGTTCCTTCCACACCGTAAGCACTTAATAAATGCTTATTGACTGGCTGATTGACTCACTACAAATCAGAGGCCATCCAGTGTGTTTTTTCATTGAATCATTTTTTTTTCCTTGCTTAGTTCACATATTCCCCACCAGCCTCATTCTATGTTGTAAAGCATTTAATTGGAATTGTTGAGAATCGTGCCACAGATCAGTTTTAGGCATTAAAATATGAAGGGGGCGTGAAAAACATAATTGCTGTCTTGTTTCTTTGGCAGCAGCTGGAGTTTTGCTTTGGCTTTGGTGTCGGGGGCATCAACAGATGCAAGACATATAAATCGACAGTAGAATTTCCTTCCCCTCTGCCTCACCCAGCCCAGCAAAGTGTCGCTTGGGGATTGGCCATATCTAGCTGTCATCCCTAGAATCGGGTCTCATAAAGTTGTCAATAGGTCCTCTGGACCTACTGCATTAGCCTTGTTCAAAGGGAGGCCCTGCATTATCTTTTGATTGTCTTAACATTATAAGAGAAGCTTAAAAAGGTTAATTGATTGGCCCTTCTTTCAGGTGATCTAATAAACACAGGTTGACTGCAGTGGCCTTGGTGACAGAGAAAACATTTATAGACCCCTTATGTAGGTAAGGGACAATGGGTTGGTATGTGTTGGTGTTTATGTGTATGCTTGTAAAAAGGCAAGGTGGTTTTGTTTTTAAGTTTTATCTTTACTCTTTTCTACGAGGAAAATACAGTCTAATAAAATACAGTCTGATAGTTTCATTTGTAGAGTGAGTCAACATTTGCAAAGCACTTTATTCTCACCCTAACCCTGTGCAGAAGGTGCCGTTATTATTATCCCCAGGCAGCTAGGTGGCGCTGTGGATAGAGAACTGGGCTTCGAACATGGGAGACTCATCTTCATAAGTTCAAATCCAACCTCAGACACCTACTACCTATGTCACCCTGGGCTAGTCACTTCACCCTGTTTCTTCATCTGTAAAACGAGCTGGAGAAGGAAGTGGCAAACCACTCCAGTATCTTTGCCAAGAAAACCCTAAGCGAGGTCATAGAGAGTTGGACACGACTGAAATGACTCAACAACAAAAATTCTTATCCCCATTTACGGAGAAGGAAATTGTGGCTGAGCGATATGCTGACCAGGGTCACATAACTGGTACTATCTGAAGCAGTACTTGAACTCTAGTCTTCTGAATGCCAACTTTACTTCAACAGACTGCCCTCAGGCAAGCATCGTTAGGATGGGTGGAGTCTGTTACTTTAGAATCCACCTGGGATTTTTATTAGGAGTGGGAAAGAGATAATTGATTTGGTGTGGGTTCCATTAATACTAGGGTACTGGTTGATGTCAAGTTGAAGTAGTTGGGAGGAAAGATTACAATGCCTAAAATTAGGAAACTTTATTTTTAAAAATTCATTTTAAACTTAAATACAGAATGAGAAAAGAAAAAAAAAGGAGAAAAAAGAAAAAAAAAACCCTTTCCATGTACACAAAACATAAGAGAGGATTCAATATAAAACAATAAACCTCCATTTCAAGAAAACCTATGTAATACATATGTACTACACATTATTTTCAAAGCTACCCAGCTTTGCTGTGCTTTCTTCTAGGTTTTCTTTTGTTCTCTGCTGGGCACTGTTTATTTTATTTAAATCAGGAGACTTTAACTTTAGAGCTGGAAGGGCCAAAAAAAAAAAATCCAACCCCCCAACTTGGAGGGAGAGCGTCATACAGCTGTTTTCCTGGGACTAGAACCTGGACATCCTGACTCAGCGTTCAGGGCTTCACCAGACACTATGTTGCCTTGCCTTAGTACATGGAAACACCATGTTTGTTTCTTTGAGAGAGGAAGATTCTCTCTACTATTTGGCTTCCGAACTGTGGTTTGACTTCCTAACTGCCATTTAAAAGTTGGGCTCCAACCCATCTTTTCAAAAGGATTTCACATGAATCCCTTTATAAATTCTGTGTTCCAGCCGGACTGTCTTAGTTGACATTTTCCTTACACACCATTCCATCTCACTCAAGCTGGGAAATGTCCTCCCTGCTCACCTTGGCCCCGGGAGTCCGTAGCTTCCTATGAGGTTTAGCTCAAGAGCTACCTTTTACAAGGCCCATCCTCTTCCCCCTTAATCTCTTCTGAAATGACCTTGTATTTATTTTTTGTAATATTTAATTATCTCTTCACATCTTATTTCCCCTAGGTGGAGTGTAAACTTTTTTTGTCCTTGTATTCTCAGCAAGCCCTAGCACGGTGCTTGACCCTTAGTAGGCACTTAATAAAAGCCTATATATTGATTGTTTTATAGACTGTTAGAACTGGAAAGGACTTTAGAGGTTATCTGCTTTCACCCCTCAGGTAACAGATGGCATAACTCTGAACATACTACCTCTTTCTTGGAGCTCAAAGTCTTTAGACTTTAGTGACTTTTGTATATCATCATAGTATTCTTTTGATGTGGGGAAAGCTTCTTCTGTTGCATGCTGAGGATACCATATTATCCAAAGGGCCAGTGAGCCAGCTTCAGAGTCAGGAAGACTCTGTTTCAATTGCTGCCTTGGCATCTACTGGCTGTGTGATCCTGGGGCCATCACTGGACCTCTCAATGGTCTAACTTGCTATATAAATTGCAGAGAACATGCCAAAATGCATTAGTGGAGGGAGTCCCCTTTCTGGAAGTCCTCTACACCAAAGAAATCACAGGTGTTGTCCTTAGCCTCTTACTCATCAAAATCAATGTTCCCTTTGCAATCTATGGTGGGATGGAAAGAGTAATAGAAGCAGTAGAGGATCCAAGTTGAATCCTGGGTCTAGTGCTTACTCTTTGTGCAATCTTGGGCAGTTATTGAAGGTCTCTGGGCCCATCAAATGAGGGGATTGGACTGGATGGTGTCTGTCCTTCCCAGCTGTAAATCTATAACCCTATGAAATGAATGACCCAAAGCAAACTGTCCTGTCACAACTGACTGAACAGATATGGGAAGGCTAAAGTACAGCTGTCAAAATATGTGAAACCTCTCAGAGCTGCAGAATGATATAATGGACCTCGGTTGGGGAAGGGGGAGCTGGGAGAGAACAGAGATATTCGTCAGGTGAACTACTTTGTATTTTATTCTTTTAAATTCAGGGAAGAAAAACCAAGCCAAGACTATTCCGAACCTCAACCCTGCCCTGCTAGGCTAGCCCAGGTTCATGGCAAGCAGACAGGGAGAAGTCTGCACAGTAGCAGGCTGGGGTTTTGGATACACTTGAAGATGGAGTTTAGGTCTTTGCTTTCTGGAGCTGCTTGTTAATATCCACAACAAACTGAAGAATGTGGAGGGTTTTGCTGCTGGCTAATGTCAGAAACCCTGTCAATCTCCTGACATGTTTCTCTGACACTTTGGAGATGAGAGCCCAGAGAATAGCCCAGGAAAACATTAGGGACTGCTCTGCTCCCTCCAGACAATTACTTGCATGTGTAAGTTTGAGCATAAGAGGGAGATTAGAAATTCTGAGAGCTAGTGTTATTACTTGTCAGGAATACTTTACCTTTATAGAACAATCAGACTTTAATATTTGTATGACTTGGGTTGTTTCTTTGAAAGGGATTTGGAATTGCCCTCTCCCAAGGCCAAGTGGAGGTTGGTGATTTGCATTCATTATCTCTGACTCAGAGCCTCTCAGTACCCTTCTATAAAATGGGTCCTATGGGGGAAGGGTAGCTAATAGCCTCCAGACGCTCAGGTGAATCTTTTTCTTTCATTTGCTAAACACCACTAATCGATCTCACTGCATTTTACCTGATCAGATCTTGTCTTAAAAATCGACTTCAGTTGAGAAGACAATATCCTTCAGGAGATATTTGAGGGCAAGTAAAAGTGTTAGCAGAAGGATGAAGTTTGAAAAATGCCAGATTGGAGGTGCTAATGGGATGTAAGTATGCCCCTCCCCCATCCCCCAGGTCTTCTCATTTATTAGAGTGGAGTGGGAGAGGAGAAGAAAGGGCTGAAAAGGACAAGGTATCTCCCAGTAAGTGCGAGAAGGAGCTGGGAAATATGTGATGGGATGGACAGGAGGGACAGCGGATAGAGCCATGAACCACCGCAGTAGCAGCAGCGACAAAATCCAGCTCACGGCTTGGCCTTCCCACTGGGGGAAAATGGCCTTATTCTTAAACTGTTACGTCTTCAGTTTCTCTGACTCCCTTTTGGAGACAGACTATGGTTTTCTCCTATTACATTGCAAAGAAACAATGACGCCAAATGTACTTTCCACTCAAGCCCCTCCCATTCCTTAGCCCTTCGATGCAGGGGTGATCTGTAGCTTTGGAGATGGTCTGGGCTCTGAATCGTGCACTTGAGTCCTTTGTCAGGGAGAGGCTTCTCTCCTGGATTCACTTTCACATGGGAAGCTAATAAAAATAGATATACTACAGCAAAGGGAAGTGGAGGGAAGATATGGCCAGGTTGAACCATCCGGGCCAAGGGTAAGAATGTTTGTCCAACCCAGACAGTGTGTCTGGCTGCAGCCTCAGTGGTCTACTGTTTGGCTTGGGAAAATCTTGGGGTGTTTATCCCCGGGGAAATACTCTGTATAAATAACAACCACCAGGCCTAAACAGTCTCAGAAAGACACCTTTTAAAAGGGCTGCTTCATTTGAGTGGGAGTACCTCTCATCCAGAAATGCCTATCACTGGGCAGCACACCAGTCATAGCTCTTCGCCTCACCCCCCACCCCCTCCATGTTGCCGCTCCCTCCTTGGAAGGCAGCCATGCACTTGTTGTTACCTTGGTGAAGTTCAAGTTTGTCTTTCAATGTTCCTAATGAAGGTGGCTTCAGAGGACGTTCCTCTGAGCTGAAGTGCCCCAATGCATTGAAGGGGGTTCTCATTGGAACCCCCTCCCATCCCCAAACTTCCCTCCTTAAACATCTCAAAAGGGGCAGCGTATCCTGATGGTGGAAAGGCCCTCATTATGTAAGAGCTAGGCCTATTCAGAATGTTGGTGTCCTCATTTATTTTGGTTTCCAGCAGAAAAGGGACTGTGTAGTTGTGTCTCTCCCCTACTCCTCTTCTGCCGCCCCCCCTCCCACCCCCCGCCCAGGTTAGAAAGAAACCTGGCATTTTCCCATCTGTGAAATTCTTCTGCAGAAAGGTATTGAGCAGCGGACAGGTTAACAGAGAAAGTGAGACCTCTGGCCCTTTTGGCTCAATGGCCCCAACTGAATAGAACAGGATACTTTGATTTGAGGATAAGCAAAGGTACGGAAGGTGGAAATACGTAGCATTACGTGTGCAAGCTCAGTAATTAAGTAGTCTCATTTAGTAAAAGTAGTCAGACTTAAAGGGACCATTGTCCTAAATTGAAATAGAGAAGGAATAGAGAAAAGTGTGTGTGTGTGTGTGTGTGTGTGTGTGTGTGTGTGTGTGTGTTTCTGGATAGCCAGGCCATCTCACAGCACAAATAATTAAAGCTTGGAGTTTGGAGTTCATTCTATAAGGAGGTAGGGAAGGGTAGGGGGAGGAGGGAAGGGAGGAAATCCTCATGAATCTGGAGAAGAATCAAACAGTCCAATCACTTTGTTCCATAAAATGTTCAATCCATCAAAATATTAATTAGCAGGAAGGTGCATGATCATCAATAGCAAAAAAAATCCGAAATTAAGAAAACAAGCCACACACAACTGTGTTGTTCAGTTTCAAAGAAGGAGGATCTGGTCCTCAACTGCTCCTTCAATTTCATTGGATTTTCTAGGATTTCCAATTTGTTGGCTGAAGAGACTTTTCTATTGCAAACCCTAGAACTCTACATTTTTTTTAGCACATAAATTCCTATTTCATATATCTACAAAAGGGGCCCAAGACCCCTTATTATGTTTCTTATTAAAAAAAGATAATATATATCTTTTAATTCAGATCTTTGATTTCATTGATGTAGAGTCAGCCCCTTCATTAACCACCTGTGTCAGCAGCCTATAGTTGGTTAAGTGACTTGTTTGGTGAATGTCAGGAAGCATAGGACCTTAACTTAGGTCTTCCCACTACTTGATACTGTGGCTCCCCTATCAAATACATCTAATAAAAATTATATACTTTCTAGAATTCTGTGGCAAGAGCAGGAAAATAAATCCAGACCCACTGTCATTCTCTGGACCCCAGGATGGTCTGGTAGATCTTCTGTGGTGATCTTGCAGGAGGACCTACATTGGCATCACCCAGGACATACATGGGTGAGATCCACAACAATGAAATGACAGATTAACTCAGCATTTTAATATGAAACCTTTTCATTGTCGTATCTGCCATGTCCCCATTAGGGCAAAAAACAATGAGTCCTATGTTTCACATTTCATTGCATATTTCCATTGGATGTTTTATCTGTCTTTGAAGAATATAAATTTGTAAATGCAAACATTTCACAGGATTTATTTCCACTAATTTGGACCTAGCTATAATTGATCAGTTTTCCTGAAACGTCTGTGTTTTCTGATTTTAATACATTATCTCAAAAATCTTCATCTTTAGGAATGTAAATGATTCATAAGGAATTACTTCTCTCCCTCTCCCTCCCCCTCCCCACTAAGCAATCTATAAGGGTAAAGATAAAAAAAAATGGTGTTTTTTGTGTCTTGTTTACATTTTGATAAATTTAGAAAGGACAGCTAGGTGGCACAGTAGATAGAACTCCAAGCCTGGAGTCAGGAAGGCCTGAGTTCAAATTAGGCCTCAGATGCTTACCAGCTGTGTGACCCTGGGCAAGTCACTTAAACCTGTTTGCCTCAGTTTCCTCATCTATAAAGTGAACTGGAGAAGGAAATGGCAAACCACTCCAGGATCTTTGCCAAGAAAACCCCAACTGGGGTCGCAAAGAGTCAGACACAAATGACTGAACAACAAAATTTAGTAAGACAATGTGGTACAGTGACCACCCCTGGAGTCAGCATAAGGCCAATCTGTAAGTGAAAGATCTTTCCCACCCATTGAATAGGCCTCAGGCGGGGCCAACAAAGGGAAGCCTGATCAGAGGCAGGCCCATACCCTTTCACTAACTAGGTGTGAGGCTCCAGGTCTTACATCTTTTTGCTAAGTAGGCTCTGAGCCCTCAGGACCCTGAACAGGGTGTAAGAGCTCCAAGGTTGTGGCCTTTGGGGCCACACTCATTGAAAAAGTGCTGGTCACAAGGCTCTGGGTAAGCCATTGAAGCAGCCCTGCCCCCCCCCCCCCCCCCCATGGGGGTAGACCTGCCTTCACAGAGAGTCTTGGAGTCAGGAAGCTCAGGGTTTGAATCCAGACTCAGATCCTTATTAACTGTGTGACTCTGGGTAAGTCACTTAACCTGTCTGCCTCAGTTTCTTAATCTGTAAAACAGAGATAATAACAGCACCCACTTCCCAGGGTTGTGGTAAAGATAGAATGAGATAATATTTATAAAGCTCTTTGCAAACCTTAAGTGCTATAGAAATGCTAGTTGTTATACTACTACAACTCCTAGCTTTATGAGCATGGACTAATCGCTTGATTCCTTTGGACATCCGTTTCCTCATCTATAAAATGAGAATGATTCGATAATAACGAGTAGCCAGGAGTCCTCCTCTCGTAGGGTATTGGCATGATGGGATTTATAAACCTTAAAGTTCTAAAAAAAATACCAGCTCTTTTTTGTTGTTGTTGCCATTTCATACTTGTCTTTTTCCACTTGGTTCAGATAGGGATGATCCTGGGACGAGTCACTATCCTGCTATGACTCTTTGATATTAAATATTCCATAGACTCTCGCACAAGTGAATAAAACAACTGCTCTTTGTAGTTGAATAAAGCATGAAGACCTCAGTTCATCTGCTGCAGGCAGATGAAAGTATCCTTGGTACAACCCTAAAAAGAGCTAGGACAACAGGAGTGATAGATATTACTTCATTGTGTTACTGCATGATTTAAAAAAAAAATCTGCTAAGGCTCTATATTTCGAAAGCCTTTTGTTCCATGTAGTTTGGAGATTATGACCATTCAAGATCGCGACCACTGTTAGAGTTGCTGTTAAGTTTTTGTGGGGAACAATCATGTCTGGGAGATTGTGGGTAACAGGGTGGTCTATGGTAATGGTTGGATTATATTAAGTACAGTTTACTGGTTGAGTTCTCAAGGATTTTACTACTACCACCACTACTATTATTATTATTTAAACTTTTTTAGTCTCGGTTGCCCTATCTGTAAAATGGGAATACTCTTCTTGTCCACTTTATAGAGCTGTTGTGAGGATGACATGCTATGCTTGTGAAAGTGTTTTATACTTGTAAGTTATTGTCCAAATGTAAGCTATTTTATTGTCAGTCAACGAACATTTATTAGCTTCATTTCGCTAAATGTCTTGGGATTGTAGCCAGAGGGGTATCTGTTAGTCCTCACAATTTCATACAACCTCAGTATAAATTTCTTGTCACGGGCCGGATAAAGGTGCTTTGTCCTGGAAGAGGACTGACCTTTGGAGAAAATTGTCAGGGAGGAGAAGTTAATCTTTATTGAATGGTCTTTCACTATACCTTTGGTCACCTTATCTGGAGCTGGTCCCAGTGCAAAATGATGCCTTTGTCACCTTCTCTCCTTAGTTGTTCTTTTCACTCCTAAAATTTGTGGGAGACTCAAAAAGTGATGGAGGGAATGATTGTGGATAAGAATTAGTAAGCTACAGCCCATTACCAGTGAAGCCTTTGGTATATAACTGTCATGGAAGGCGTGTATGCCAACAAGTAAATAGAAAAGATATACATATTTCCAATTCCTCTTGAAAACCCAATAGAACATAAGCTCCTTGAGGTCAGGCGCTAGTTATTTATTTTTGGTCCTTGTATCCCCAGGAACTTGCGCATAGTAGGCACTTAACAAATGTTTATTGACTTATTGAATTGAGAAGAAGAGAAAGAGCCTTTGCAAATCAGCATTGGCACTGTCTTCATCACTCCAGAGTCTAGGACAGCACAGGGAAGATGCTCCATAGATGCTTGTTGGATTGGCCTTACATCATTTATTACTTTAGGGTTCTGTTTCTCATAGGTGAGACTAGGTAGACAGATAAATGAATCACTGCTAAAGGGTTAGTTGGCTTTGCCCTTCTAGCTCCTAATGCTTTAAAGAGTAACGTTGGTGCTGGGGATTTTAAGCATGAGGTTGGCAGGGGATTTTATTGGGCCCTTCAAAGTATACTCCCATAGGTGATTGCCTGTGCTCAGTCTGCCTGGAAAAGATATTTTCATAGCCCTGCAACATTTAACATGTTTTCTGCTGAGATACCAGGCAGTCGTTACTAGGGGTGGGGGGAATAACAGGAGCAGAGCTGGACCTTTCAGAAAGTGCCACTGGCTTTTAAACTAGAGCCCAGAGCACTTGGCATGAAAGTCATACCCAAGGTAGAGTGACTGAGACATTTTCCAGGGGACCAAAATTCAAAGGATGGCAAAAACTGAACACCTGAACTTCAGCCTAGAAGATGCTATAGTAACCAACACCACCTCACGAATAACTGAATTATTTTCACATTATTTATTTGAGGTGCTTTATCTCGAGTGATTTATATGCCCTCTTCCTTTTCCACACTCCCATTCTTGTCTCTTGGTCATTTTCTAAGTGCTATAGAATCAGGATTGTTAGGCATTCTTCGATTCTGTTCAATGTCTTAAAAATTTTCCCCTTCAATCAACTGAAAATGCATTAATTATACCTCATATGTTGGACATTGTGGTAGGTACTGGAGATGTAAGACAGAAGACCAGAATTTGCTTTTGCCCTCAAGGGGCTTACATTCTATACAACGTATAGCTTCCATACCACAGGAGGGAAAATGGAGACACAGTGGAGTTTAAGTAGGAGTCGTTTATGGCTAAGAAATGTGGTCTAGTGAGCAGAGTGTTGTTCTGGGAGCCAGAAAAACTGAGGTTCAAATTTTACCTCTGGTACTTACTGGCCTGGTGACCTATTGCTCCTCAGTTGCCTCATCTGAAAAATGGGGATAATGCTAGTTGCCATGCCTACTTGATGGAGTTGTAGTGAGACCAAATGAGAGGATGCATATAAAATGCTTTGCAAATTGAAAGCACTATATAAATGTCTGTGGTTATTGCTACTGTTCTTCATTGAATGATCAATCAGTGGCACCAGGAGTGCTGGAATTCCTGACCTTGGAAAGGTTAGATTTGGCTCGCTACTCTATGGTGCCTGTGTGCCATTTGATAACTGGTAACCCATTATCAGTCTCCATGTTCTGGCTCTATTTTACTCTGCCTTGCTCTTGGAACCCATGAAGCCAGCTATACTCAGCCTCTCTTTTAAAATCACAAGCCAGCTCCTTATTCCAGCAAAAATAGCTCCCTTTAGAAGTGTCCCAATGCAATCAATAAACAGGCATCGAATGCAGATAAATAAACTCGCAACAGACATCATAATTAGCCTCCTTATAAAAGGACAGAATGATTTAGCCATGATTGAACAAATGCTTGGCAAGGATTTTCCCAGCCCCTGCTTTGTCCCATCCCTCTCAATAGAGGAGGGAGGGAGCCTTTGAAAACTGTTTGGAAATAGCCGAATCAAAATGCCAGGCCGTCCATAGGAAACAACAGTGCAGTGTCTTTGCCAAATAAGGCCACTTGGCGTCTTGGAAGGTGCAGGGTTAGGGCCATGGAAAGAAACCTGTTGAAAGCAGCCCGAGATGCACACTACTTAGTACAAAAGCAGGAAGGAAGATGACCATCACCCTGAGCCCTGTAGTAAAATGCACGATCTACTCCCCGCTTTGCCCCCCTCCCTCAGCCCCCCTTCTAAGAATCAGCCTTCCAGGCTTTGGCTCAGGAAGTCCCCTCGCCGCCTTGGCTTGGATGGCTCAGAAAAACACAGCAAGTGTTTGTTGTTGAGTTCCCCGAACAGGTGCAGTTCCATTTTAAACCGGGAGCCCCTATTGTTTGCAACCCACTGCTGATTGTCCTCCTGGAGCAGCCCCAGGAGGATGGATGGAAGCCAGAGCTGGGTGTTTCTCTCTGGCCTCATTCCTGCCCGCTGAACTCCTCCTATCTGTTCACTTAAGATTGGCACCCTCTGCAGGTTTGGATCGGTTTAGCAAACAAATAAAGTGGGGAAAAAAGAGAACCCTGTCCCTAAACAAAAATCGTGAGTAAAGCACATAGAAGAGGGGCAGTGTTGTATTGTTGCTTCAGAATCAGGAAAACCTGGGTTCGAGGTCCACCACTGACATGCAGTGTGACCCTGGCAAGTTACTGAACTTCTGCTGTCTCAGGCAACTCTCAAATACTGTGAGTTGCAGGGAAGGTGCCAATTTGCATTGGCAGAATGACTTTTCTCCTCTGGGAGTTGCTTCTCCTGATGAAATCACAGGTCACTCAACCAACAGTCATATGTTAAGTGCTTGCATATACCAGGTACCATCCTAATTCTCCGGCCCTTCACTCTCTTGATTTCTCCACCTCTTCCTTGCCCATGCCTGGGCTTTGCCCATGCCCGGATGGGTACCTTTTCCTCTTCTTTCCATAGTCCTTTTATATATTGTCCTCTCTATCAGGAGTTGTAGGACTGTAGGGACTGGTGGCTCGTATTTGCATGGCCAGCATTTAGCACCATGTTTGGCACATGGAAAGTGCTTCATAAATGCTTTTGCTTTCTATAAAAAGCAGTACCTGCCCTCAGGGAACTTATATTCTAATGAAGAAAACCACACATACATAAAGATATCTCTATCCACACTTGAGAGAAAGTGGAATTTCTTGGCGATAATGAGCATTAAAAAAAGGAATATCAAAACGTGTCTCTTCTTGCATCTCTCTTGATGTTTTCCTTTGAGCGTTAGGTAGCTGCCCGCCTCACCTGTCTCCGGTTTGAGTCTGGCTGCAAACTGGTGCTGCCTCAGCCTCAGGACGAGGGGACTGGGAGCAAAGAAAGATGAGTTTGCTGCTGAATGCAATAGCGGTATGGTGGGGTAGCGTCTTGGGCCCATAAAGCAGGTGCAAGGCTAGGACAGCCAAATGCATTCTTTTGTGTAATGGTGACAGGTTTCCAAGCCAGCCTTATTTGTGGGATGTGGAAATGGGTGAAGTGCTCCAGTTTGATTTATGGATCAGCACTGAGCCAATAATCTCTCCCCTGACTGTATCCTTGGCTGTTCCTGCACAGCACTACTAAATATCCAACCTGATTAGGGATGTGCCACTGTGGCTGCTGCAGGGCACAACTCCAAAGGAGTGGGGGAGGGGCTGGATTAGGCAAGCTATTGGCTCTTTATCAACAGCAATGAGTGGTGAAACCGATGGCAATGGACTTCATTGTGAACATTCAACGGCATTCGGTGGGGTTAGAGGTGGTGTTGGATACATGGCTAACTTTGGTATTTCCATCTGTTCTTTTGAACCTTAATCTGAAAGAGGTTATATCCCTCTTGCTTCTTCCCTTCCCCTGATTTAGGTAAGGAGTGGTTAGAACCTGCAAACTGACCTTTCTTTTTATAACTAAGCTAAAGGGAACATTTTTCAACCTGGTGAAAGAGCTCATCGAAGAACTGGGAGTCAGGGGATCTGGGTTCAAGACAGGCCTCAGACCCACGTTAGCCGTGTGCTCATGGACAAATCGTTCTATGGTTTGTCCCAGGCAACTCTCCGAGTGTGTTAGCTTACAGATACAGTGTGTCCCTAAAGTCTGGACACATAGGAAAAAATTTCAACAACATTTTATTTATTTAATTGGAATATTAACAGACCTTAGCTCTCTTGACTTCTTTTTCTGCGATATGCTAAAGGAGAATGTGTGTTTAATGAAAATCGCAGACGTAACACATTTGATTGAATGCATAAAGAGTGAATGTGCTAAAATTGACGGCAATGAGGAGTTACTGCATGGAGTTCATGTGAATCTTGCAAAGGGCATCAACCTTTGCATCACAAATGATGGAAATCATATTGAAGATGTTATTTGTTAATATTCCAATTAAATAAAATGTTGCTGAAAATTTCATTCATTTCTTAAAAATGTGCATTTTTGCCTATGTGTCCAGACTTTAGGAACACCCTGCACATTGCTGCTCAGCATTTGTTGTGGAAATTGCTTTATTAAGAGTTCCTCTTCATCACAAAATCACAGTCCAGACCACAAAAGTGTAGAGATGTACACATATCCATATTCATATAAATGTATGTATTCATATATACATACATATGTGTGTATGTCTATGTATAATTATATAGTCAGTCAATAAGCATTCACTAAGCACCTACTTTGTGCCAGTCACTGTGCTAAAGACTGGACATACAAAGAAAAGCAAAATGAAACCCCGATTTCTAGTCTCAAGAAGTCTAATGGGATTATGTAACAATGTTAATGGACAGCCACACAAAGTATGGTGTGTTGGAAAGAGAACTAGCCGACATAAGCCTGATAATAGTACTGGATTCCCAATACTAACAGTGTGACTTACGCTTGTCACTCAATCACTCTTGGCCTTCCTTTCCCCATCTGTAAAATGGCAGACAATAAAACACACATGCTGATGACACTCATTGGGTTGTTTTGAAGAAATTATCTTTAAATCTGAAAGTTGATACACGTATCAGTAACTAATCTGGTCTAGTTTGAGGAAATATAATTATTGTTCCAATCAGTTGTTGCTGCAGGAAGCATTTATTAAAGACCTATTATGTGCCAGGTACTGTGCTAAGCACTGGGGATACAGAGGAAGGTGACAATTCTTGCCCTCGGGGGGCATGCAGTCTAACAGGGGAGACAGGTAACAACATATTTTTATGTTGAAGACTTGAGAAATATCACCACTCAAATACCACCACTCCCTTACTCCCTGCTTAATGTGGTAGGAAGACCTCTGGTATTCTACTTAGAAGACCTGGTTGAAATCCTGCTTTTGCCACTTATTAGCTGTGTAACTTTGGGCAGATCCTGCTATCTTTCTGGGTCTCAGTTTCATTCTCTGGAAAACAGACCAGATGACCCCTAAGACCCCTCCTAGATTGAAATCCACGATCCTGTCACTCTAAGGCTATGTTCACTTGCTTCTCACTGGGACATTTCAGGAGACACAATCTCTTATCTCTTTTCCCCTCCAAAAATGGAGGTAAGGATTGGTGGCGGGGAGGGGGGAAAGGAAAGCAGAAATAATTTTTTTCTTTCTCTTTTCATCTCTTCTATTTTTGCTTGAGTGCACAGATCATTCTTAAGAGAGAGGGATTTCCCATTGTAACTGCTGTTTCAATCTGGGATTTATTCATTGTGTCAACAACCTGCTACGTCTAGGTAAAGGGGATGAGAAGTATAGGACTTGGCCCTCTGATCCAAAATCCTTACTGCCCTTCTGTGGTCCATTCTGACTGAGAGTGAAGCGCTACTATGTGCTAGGCACAAAGGATACAATGATAAATAACAAAGACTCTCCTCTTTCTGTCATGCTCCTCTCCTGTCCCTTTGACTGGCTTTCAAAGCCTGGGAAACCTTGAAGAATAGGTTGGTTTCTCCTACTTGAAGGCCTTTTGCTTTGATTTTTACCTTTCGCTGACTTGTATCAGAAGGGCTAAAACAAGGCCCTACCATGAATCATTTTTATCTGTGCGAAAGAGTGGTTCTGAATTCAGATTAGTTGATAGAAAAATGAGAATATATATAGTCCTGCGGCTTCCCTCACCCCTTAGATTGCCTATTTTTAGAACATATTTCTTGGACCAATTCTAAAAGATTGTTTTGCAGATGATTTTTTTGGAGGGTGGTTTGTATGTTGGCACATGGTTTTCTTTTTGTAGAAGTGGCCTTTCTGAACTCAAGGAGGTCCCCAATGTGGGGCCTTTTTTTTTCTTTAAAAAGCATTTTGGACTGGAGTAATCCTGCCCTCACATTCCCTGCCTCCTTTCACAACAAGCTACCCTCTTGTTCTTGTTTCTCCTCAGCTTCCTAATCACTTAAGGCACTGAAACATCATAATATCAACTTCCCTGTAGCCTCGAAATTCCCCATTTCCCTCCCACCATTGCCTTGTCTTCTGCCGCTCTCAGGGTTTCAACATTTCCCAACAGTTGTCCTCAAGCAGCATGTTTCTGTGTGTTGGCATCAGGAAACCAGGGCCAGTCTTGGGGAGGTGGTGGTGGTGGGGGCCCCCTGAGTGTGCCACCCAGCTGAGCTCCTGACAAACTGCACTTTTCAGCTAGCATCTTCCCCCACCCTTAACCCCCCTTCCCGGACTGTTGGCAGCCTGATCTGGTCTCAGATATCTGGAAAGGAGCCACCAACAGGAATTATCGAACAATTGTCCCGTGAAACCCAAGATAACAGTTTGTTCCACCAGAATGGAATTGCTTTGTGACAGAAGGAAATTATCTGTTTAGCTCTAGATTAACATTAGGTGAGAAAAATAAAATTAGGGTTGATGGTATCTAGTCCAAAAAAAGGAATTGCTTGGATTACTTTTAAAGAACAAATGTGAGCTCGGCCCTCACATCTGGCGAATGCAACCAACTTCAGAGGATTTGTAGTTTGAGACGAAGTCTAAAAGACGCTTTTAGATGTCGGTGGAATGTCTTCCTCATTACCCAATTAGCTCCCCTGCGATCAGGAGGATTATAGTCATAGGATTTCAAGTGGGGAGGGACCCCTGAGACCTAGTCCAACCCCCTCATTTTATAGAGTAGACCGAGGCCCAGAGAATTTAAAGCAATCCACACTGCTCAGCTACTAAGTGGCAGAGCCAAGATTCAGACTGGAATCTTTTAGTTCCAGATCAAATACACTTTCTTATTTTTTAAAAGAAAAATTAAATTGTATTTAAAAAATTAGCAAGCACTTATTTTTTCTTTTTCACTTCCCTCTTGACTAAAAAAAGAAAAAAAATCCCCATAACAAATATGTAGTCAAGCAAAAAAAAAAAAAAAGACCAAATTGGCCATTTAAAGATATCTCCTTCTGCATTTTGAGTCCATCCTCTCTCTGTCAGTCCTCTGGATCCATGGTTGGCTATTGCGTTGATTGGAGATCTTAAGTTTTTCTAAAATGATTCATTTTTACAGTGTTTTTATTATATAACTTGTTCTCCTGCTGTTCTTCTCTTGACTGTCCATCAGTTCATTCAAGTTTTCGTAGGTTTCTCTGAAAACATCTCCTTTGTCATTTCTTGCAGAACAGTAGTATTCCTTCATAGTAATTTCCATTACACTGAGCCATCATACAACATTTCACCATGCTGGATAACAGGAACAATGGTCAGCAACCTTTTATTGAGTGTCTACTATGTGCCAAGCACTGTGCTAAGGATTGAGGACACAAAGAAAGACAAAATATAGTTGGGCGGAGGGGGGAAGACAATGTGAAAATAACTCTATACAAGCAACATACATAAAGGATAAATTATCTGAGAAGATCTGAGGGTTTTAGTGAACTTCAGATTTGCTATCATTCAACAGCATGTTATGGCAGCCAAGAAAGTTAATGAGATTTTGGGGTTTGGATTAAGACAGTCATAACTACTAGGAATAAATGAATGAAGGCCTCACATACTGCACCCTGGTCAGACCTTATATGAATATTGCGATCAGTTTTGGACAGCACAGTGTAAGAAGGACATTGCTAAGCTAGACAGTTAGTAATTAGCCAGCACGATGACCCGACAATTAGCCAGACTAATGCAAGGCTTTGACTCCATATCATATGAAGACCAGCTGAAGGAACTGGGGATGTTTAGCTTGGAGAAGGGAAGATTTGGGGAAACATTGAATTATCAATCTAGAGTTGGGAGGGACCCTAGAGACAATCATGTCAGCCCCTTCATCTCACACTGCCAGGTGGCGCCATAGTGCATAGAGCACCAGGCCTGGAGTCAGGAAGACTCATCTTCCTGAGTTCAAATCTGGCCTCAGATGTTTACTGGCTATGTGACCCTGGACAAGTCACTTAACACCATTTGCCTCAGTTTGCTCATCTTGTAAGATGAGCAGAAGAGAATGGCAAACTACTCCAGTGTCTTTGCAAAGAGAAACCCTCATGGAGAGTTGGACATGACTGAAAACACCTAAACAACGACAAAGAAACAAAGACCCAGGTAGATAAACTAAGTGACTTGCCCAAGGTCACACAGAGAATATCAGAGGCAGGAACTGAACTGAGGTCCTCTGACTCCAAAGCCAGTGGTCTTTCTGTGGTACCATGCTTTCTTCTTTCTACACATAATTGAAAGGCTTTCTATGAAAGGAGGCATTCTATACCTTCTATTTGGAGTTGGAAGGTAGAACCAGAGATGATGGATAAAACTTCAAGCAATCAGATTTTCAGCTTCATGGGAGGAAAACCTGCTTATCAATGAGAAATATCGGAAAGTGGATCAGGTAGTCTCTGGAGATGGTGGGTTCTCCCTGATAGGAGGCATTGAGGCAAAAGCTGGATGTCCACTTGTTGAGTGTGTTATTATAGAGATTCCTTTTTTTTGGGTATAGGTTGGACTAGTTGGCCATCGAAGTCCCTGTCCAACTTTGAAATTCTGTGGTTATAAATATTATCGCATGAGCTGGCTCATTCTGTCACTAGTTGGCAAGTCTCAGGGAAGAATGATTTATGGGGTTTTCATATTCTTGGCAGAATTAAAAAAGTCTAACTTTGGTTTTTTGGAATGGATCCTAAATTTCCCAATCATATTAACAAACTGAGGTTTTTACCTTTCTCATATGTGTACTCTAACTGCACTGTGGCAGAAACATGGTAAAAATGGTTTTTACTTTATCTAGTTATGGATGTCTAAGGAACATCAGTGTATGCTGAGAGTAAGTTTGTAGCAATTGAATAATTCTCTCTGGTACCTCTGCTGTATCTTCCATTGGTGCCCATTTTTGCTAGGTCCCGCTTAGTGAACAATGAATTCCCCTGAAGTGGTCACATTATTCAAATTTGCTCTGCATATTTCATTGAGCTGGAATCAATTATATTTCACAGAATTATAACTTTGAATAATATGAATTCAAACATGTGCAGCTCCTTCAAGGGATTCATTATTGGCACTCATCAGGACCTCATTGTATGGGTAAGAGAATGGATGTCATCAAAGAGGAAGAGATGTGAACAGATCCAGGGTGCTTCCCAAGGCCATGGAGGGGAATGATCCACTTCAGTCATTTCTCCTGCTTACCTACAAGTAAGATGGCACCTTGCTTGGTACAGTTGATATGATTCTATAAAGCTGTGTGTGAATAAAATTGTTGACGAATCTTATTTGAACAAGTCCTAACAGATAGCTATTTAAAGAAATCCCATGAAAATGATGTTTTTACAAACTCTTTTATTTTTATAAAAGCAAAGAATGCCTTTCAATTTCTCTGTTGGCTTTTTAAAATTGCTGTCTTGTTTTAATGTCATCTAATTTTCTCCATGTCCCTTCCATGGAGCCATCCTTTATAACAACAACAAATTTTTTTAAGTGGAAGAGAAAAAAATTCAGCAAAGCCAGTTATTACCTGGGAAAAATTAATGTTATAGGCAATGTTCCACATTCAAGGATCCCTCCACCCTCACCCCTACCTTCACTGCCTATATCTGGAGTTTCTTCAACTCTGCTTTCTTGTGGGTCTTAATTTCTGATTCTTAAATCTCTGGTTCTATCCAGAAGGGTAGTTTATAGCCCTAATTTGAGAGAGAAACATGCTAACGGATGAAAAACAGAATATAGGCATGGGACTGAGTGATGGTAGATACAGTACTGGAAAGGAGGTGGACATTCCTAAACAATGCCCTTGTGAAATTGAAGGCATAGGGAATCAGATGGGATACCAACTTGTTTTCTTACCACTCTTGATTCATTCTGAAGCATGTACATATTTGCCAACTTTTTGTCATTTAACCTTTTCTTTTTATAAGGTAAATGTGCACTTCTCTCCCAGACTAATGAGATGCACTAGTCAATTTATGATTCCATCATCAGCTTTCATTATTGAGAGAAGTAGAGGATAATTTCCCTCTACTCTGTTAGTCACCTAGACTCCTAAAAGGAATTCCTCTAACACTTAATAGACAGGTAATTCTGGGAAAGTCACTTATGTTTTCTGAGCTGCTGGTTTCTCATCTGTAAAATGGGATAAGTAATGTATGTAGAATCTATCTCACAAAGTTATTGTGAGGATCAAATAAATATAAAAGTGATTTGCAAAGTAGAGTCATATATATGTATAGCCCATGTAAGCCACATCTCCTCTCCCACTCCCAGTGATGAGTTGGGTCCCTAGAGTTTGGTTACACATTCATTTTTTAGGGTTTTGGGATGGGGGATATTCTGAGGGGTGAGGAATGATTGTGTAATGTCATAGGTTTGAGCCCCCATTGGTGTGCTTCCAGCTGATGTTATCAGTCGAGAATCAGTTTAGACAACCAGCCTTAAGTAGCTCTTAGAAAGGGGGTACTTACTAAGGTGAGGTACAATTAGAATGCTTGGTACAAAATCTGAGACACACCCTCCTAAAAGTATATATGGAGTCCAGGGGAAAGTAGGCTGAAACTTAGAAATGGTTCATACATAAAAGTCTATGGTAACAGCCCCCTTCCTATCCCTGAGTGGATGCAGGGACCAAATGACAGTTTGCCCTCTGAACCACTTTGTTCCTACAGATCAAGAGACTCAGGCCTGGCCCGGAGCAGCCTCAGTGGCCAGCATCAGGAGATAAGACTGTCCTTGCTGCAAGGCCAGTCAAACAGGGCAGATGACCTTGGGTCATGGGAGGCACATTTTTCCATTCAGAGCACTGATTAGTGACAATTACCTTTTGGAGGAGGAAAAATAAAAGTTAAAAGGGACCTGAATGCTCCTTCCCTAACACTTAAAGACAAAAGGAAGCTTTGAACAATGGGTCAGGGGAGATGCATTTCCCCCCGATCTTAAAAACAAGGTACTGTCTAGCTGATGAGTGGTGGAAGTGAGGCTGGAAGCTTTGATGAGCCATCTCCTGCTTCCTGATATCTGACCCCTTAACAAATACGGGCAAGTAGAAATCAGCAGGCCTCCCATCTAACTGTAGGCCGGCTAGCTGAAAAAGATGCTTCATTCTCAGGATATGGTTGAAATCCTGTTATGAATAAGGTTTACATCCTTGCCACTGAAATAATATTTTTGTACCTTGGAAATCAATGGTTAGAGAAAAAAATGGACAGGTCATCTCGTATGTAAACAACTTAACTTTGATGTCCTTTCTCACTGGCCTTGCTGGGGCTTGTCTGGAGGCATGTTGTTTAATTGGATTCAATTCTTTTTTTTTCTTTCCTCTTTATGTTCCTCATCCACCTCCATTCCCCTATAGGAGGGGGTGCTGTCTTGATTATGAAACTCATGGGTTGCTCATGAAAGAATTGACTTGGGTCAGTTCTGGGTTTAGAAATCACTTCCATTCACTCTGAGTAAGTGACATTCAGTACCTGCATGACCCTGGGCAAGTCACTTGAATCTGCCTGGGCCTCAGTTTCCTTACCTATAAAATGAGGGGATTAGACTAGCTGGCTTTTGAGGGTGCCTTTTAACTGTAGTTCTGGGATCTTACGGTCTAAGGATTTTACAGAACTCTGCTTTAAAGTCCAACCAAGGGAGGCTTGGCCAGGGAGGAGCTGAGGGGACTGTGTTATGTCAAGTTTTGCAAACTTGGAGAGGATCGGTAGGTTCTATGTTGTGAGCGGAACTTGGCTCTTTTGAGGCTCAGGTTCCGTTGGCTCTTGGCAAAACACAATTTCCTGGTTCAAAAGAAAATAAGCATATAAAGCAGGCTCCGAAGGCTGCTGAAACTTCAAAGCTTAGGAGGTGTGCTTCTCCAACGGCATTCTGATGATTTTAAAATTATAGCAACTGGGAGAATACAGATTAAAATTACCCTTGAACTGTGTTTGAGTTCAAAACTCCAAGGGCAGGGAGGCTGGCAAAATACAGCAAATGGTCTTGCCAAAAGTAAGCTGTTTTACATGGAGCCCCAAAAGGTCAAAGCCATTTTTGCAAAAGCTGCAGCTGGGCTGAGTTTGACTCTAGCTTTTGCCTGGGTATAAACCAGTTTTCACACCTAAAAGATTGAAGGTCATTATGGTCCCCTTGAATGAAAAGTATCTTTGATTATAGTGTATTCTCTATATAATATATGTGTATATGCACATGCATATCAGTGCTTAGCACAGTGGCTGGCATATAGTAAGTGTTTAATAAATGCACATATACACATGACACTTATTTTAGTGGTCAAAGCAACTTTGTGATTGAGTGTAGTGTTGTGGGTACGGACAATATATTTACTATTTTATTGTGTGTGTCTTAAATCGACCTAGGCAATAATCTCTACTTCTCTCTCTTGCTATACCTAATTCTTCATCTCCTTCCCTTCCTACTCCTCTACTCCCCCCCCCACCCCAACAAATAGCAGTAGAGAGAGCTCTGGATTTAGAGTCAAGAAGACTTAAGTTTGAATTCTCTCCCTGGCACTTACCAACTGTTTCCCCAGGAAAATGATTTCTCTCTCTCAGCCTCACTATTCTCATCTGCAAAGAGGAGATAATAGCATCTGCCTTGCAGGGCTGTTGTGAGAAAGATAATACAAGTAGAGGGCTTTGCAAATCTTAAAGCTCTATATAAATGCTAGTCGTATAGTCAACTATATATGTATATATATATGTATATATACATATATATATGTATATATACATGTATGCATAGTCAACTAGTATAGTCAACTAGGTGGTACGGTAAGTGGAGCACTGGACCTAGAATTAGGAAGACCTGAGTTCAAATTCAGTCTCCAGTGCTTCCTAGCTGTGTAACCCTGGGCAAGTCACTTAACTGTTCTCTGCCTCAGTTTTTTCATCTGTAAAATGGGAATCATTGCATCTACCTCCCAGGACTGTTGTAAGGATAAAATTCAATATTTGTAAAGTGCTTTGCAAACTTTAAAATGCTATGTATACACTAGCTATTACTGTATACAAATGTGAGCTATTTTTCTTGTATACCTTCAGTGGGATATAAACTTCAAAAGGGCAGGGACTGTTTTCTCTTTGTCTTTATATCCTCAGTATCTAGCACATTGCTTCAAGCCCAGTAAGAGTTAAATGTTTGGTGATTGGTTCTTTCTACTTGCTGGGTATGGATTCATTGTTCTGTTATTTGCAAGTGTGGGCTTTCGCTTTAGGGTGAGAGTGAATTTTGAATTTTGGATTGATTTTTAACCTATGTTACCCATGAGGGTACAGTACTATGTGTTACCTCATCTTCAGGTGGAGAGTCCATTGCTTGCTATAAGCATCGAAGTATGATTGATTTTTAACATGCTTTTTGAAGATGACTCCATCAGTGTTTTCCTTCACTGCCTTGTGGTAGAGTACAGGAAACTCTCATTTCTTGAAGGCTATGCCATTTTTGTATAAACTGCAAAGCTAGAAAATCTCAAAGTGAGGCCTGGGTGATGAATTGTATGCCTGCCACTATAGCTAAGTTCTAGGTGGTTTTTCACCAGTTTGATTGGAGTAGGGTAAATTTTTTGGCTACTGCAACTCTCAAAGTCCATTTGGTAAGTTACAGATAGGGCATGGTCCTCGTTGACTGAGGGGTTATCAATACCAAAGGAATCACAGACTCTTGAAGGTTTTGAGTATTGAAGTATGTTGGCGATTAGGAGGAGGCTTAAGCTCACTTTGTGTCTTCTACCTGAGGCTATGGTTGCTTCAGTGATAGATTATATTTTAATATAAGAATGGACCTGGTTTTAAAAAAATGAAAAGTAAAACTCCCATTCTGAAATAGTGGGGAAATGCAGAGAGGTAGGAGGACACCAGCTAATTTAACTCAGCAAGAGTTTATCAAGCACATACAGAGTCAGCCTTGTGGAGTGGACCGAGGGCTGATTTTGGAGTCAGAAAGGCTAAGGTTCAAATCCTGTTTCTAACACTTTCCAGCTTCTTTGTGCTCCAGACAACTCCCTAGGGCTTATCTATGAGGTCAGAGATGGATCTCCATCTGTGTTGGTGGAGGGAGTTCCCACACATTATTGGAGTTTCAGATTATGTGCATACCTGTCAATTCAACAAACATTTATTCAGGACCTACTAAGTGCACACACATCAATTCAGTAAATGTTTATTATGTGTCATGTTAGCAAACAATCTGAGGTCACTGGAAGGTAGACTATATCAATGATAGTGACCTTACCTGCAACACCAAGGTAGGTCAGAGGACTGCTTGGTGCAGTTGAACAAGCTCTGGATTTGAAGTCAGAGGATTCAAGGGATTGCTCAGATTGCTGGGGCTGCCACCTACTACCAGGGTGACTTGAGCAAATAACTTTCTTTCTCTGAGTCTCAGTTTCCTCATCTGTAAAAGCAAAATGAATGGGTTGACCTTGGGGAGGTCACGCTCTGAGTGTCAGTTCTTCATTTAGAAAATGATCCTCCTACAGTCCCTTCCAGCTCTGAATCTAGGATTCTGTAGGGCTTCCATGAGACTCAACCTTGCTCTTGGCACTTTTCATGGTTTGTTGGCCCCGATGATCTGTGATCTATAGAATAGAATACAACAAAGTAAGAAAGAATTTTAGAGGAGGAGGAAGAGAAGGGTTCTTACCTGGTCTGAGGCCCTATATGATCTGATTGAGGAAGGTGGATGAGAATGAGAATGAACAGGCACAAACATACAAGTCTTTGCTGTACTTGGGGTGGTCCACTATATAAGAGGACTAAACAATCTCCTTCATGTTGAGATGTAAGGGCACCTCCCCTGTGGCTTGAGAATGCATGTCATCAATCAACCTTTATAGATTGATGTGTCAAAGGACTCCTCAATATGTAAATCTGCTACTTGGGAGGTTAGGTGTCTGTGGCAAGAAGGATGATGGAGGATATCTGACTACTGAAAAGAAACTTTTGCTTCCTCAAAATTTTGTCCAATTCTATCCCTTGGCAATTTATCCTGGGACCCAACAATTCATCACCAGTATGGTTATTTAAGATATTATTAATCATTTTTTGAGTTTTCATTTCCTTTGGGGGTTTATTTTCTTCAGACATAAAGTAGAAGCAAAGGAAACGGTTTTTGGCAGACATTTAAAGGAAAAGGTATTAAGAAAGACAAAATGAGGAAGGCATGGTGAGACAGCAGTATGTGTGAAAAAATTTAGGTGTTTTAGGGGATTTCAAGCTTCATATGAGTCAATAGTGAGATAAGGCAGCTCTCCTTAATTCCTTCAAACCCATAAAACAGTTTTAGCCTGTCTTAAGAGAGGCACAGTGTCCAGAGGGAATGATGGGATAGCACATCCCTCTTTCCTGGGGACTATGTTCAGGTCTGGGTACCACATTTTCAGAAGGATGCTTATAAAACTGGACAACATCCAGAGGAGGGTGACCAGAATGGGGAAGGGTCTTGCTTGTTGTTCAGATATTTTTCAGTCATGGGCCGTGGTGATTAGTTCTTTTTGGCTAGAGTATCAATTATGTGAAGCGTAATGTGAGATGAGACAAACTGGTGAAGTTGCAGCAGATAGGTAAACTGGTAAGGTCGCAGCCAGATGTGGAAAAAAAGTTGTGAACATTAGGCTAAACCATTAAAATTTAAGACTGAAAATTGGACTAAGATGGGACACTGTATTCTTCCAGTAATATAACGGTTCTTTGTTCTCTAATTCAGAATACCTAGAGAATGATTAACCTAGGGAAGTGCCTTTTCTTATGCAGATAAAACTAGCAAGTTGTTGATGACTACTTTGATAGGGGTACCATGGAAAAGGACATTGCCCCTGGAATTGGAAGACAAAGATTCAAATCCAATCTCTTTTTACCATCTGGGGAAGTCACTTGACCACCCCCTGTTCCAGTATTTTCATCTATAAAATAAGCAGTTTGGATTATGATCCTACACTCCATTCTTCAGATGTTGCTGGTGGGGGTGAGGTGGAAGATGTGTACTTGGTCTGGGTCTACAGAATGGTCAGTTGAATTCATGTTAGTCGTATAGCCCTAGATTTCAGGTACAACTTCAGGATTTCAATGGATCTGGGATCTCATTGATCCCCTACCAAAAAAACAGACCACCAACCCATCCATGTCTGCCTATCCTATGGATTGGGTCTTCTTGCACTCTCCCTAGGTAGGGAATCCACCTAATAGCTTGAGGGCCTTGACCCCCATGGATGTCATTGAATTCCAAAGGATGCCTATTGGTTACATCTTCTTTCCTGCTTACACATCTCTCTGATTACTTTTATACCACCTTCCCCATGCAATTCGTGGTTGGTTAATGTGTTGTCCCTATCCATAGCTCCCTTGGGTCACCCTCTGCTTTACTACTTCTGAGACTGTTGTATTCTAAGACTTACAACATGTGGCAGACAAGTTCATTATGGACTTTAAAAAAGACTTTTATGTGTTTCCTGGAGAACCCAATGGTCCCACTTCCTTTCTATGGGAAAATGCACTCTGACACCTGAAAGTCTGACATGATGGAAAGAGCCCTATCTCTGGAGTTAGAGAATCTGGGTTTAAATCCCACCTAAGATGCACATGTGAACTTGGGCAAGCATATGCTGACCCCCAGTTTCCTTATCTGTGAAATGAGGGCTTAACCTTGGAGGTTTCTTCTGGCCAGAGACCTATCATCTTATTACTTCCAAACCAACTCTGGGAATGTAGCTCATTTGCAATTTGGGGGCCTGACTTTATTTTGTAGTTTTCATCGTTGGTTCAAAAGAGCAAAGAAAGTGTTTTTTTTAAACTCATTTCTATTTTTAATTATTTGATCCCCTTTACCTCAAAGAGATGGAGTTTTTTTCTAGAAGCTTCCATACAATGGTAAGGTCCTCGTTTTCCCTTTCTCCCCCAGTCTTTTTTTTTTTTTTCTTTCCCCTTCTTGAAATCATCTATGGACTTTGGTAGGTAATTTAAAAATTGGTGGGTTGTGTTTTACCTGCTTAAATTGAAAAAAGAAATGATTAACTGAAACAAGACTGTACATTACTCAGATTTAATTATGTTTGCAATACATCACAGGGTGATATGGGGGAGTTTTCTGCCTCTCGCTTTCCATCATCCATTCCTCATAGCATATGGCCCGACTGAAACAGTTTTGATTCAGAGCCCCCAGTAGCATATGGCAAAAAAACGCCCCCGAAGTCAAATTGAAAGTAAAGGCCAGTCTCCAGCCCCCTAGGACCCTCCATCTCCTGCCAGCCAGCAAGACTAGAATCTGAATTGGTGTCAGCCTTTCACTCATCGCGAAGATTTTACATTTGTTTTGGGACTCTGGCGTGTGAGGGTCTGGATGTAAAAGTCAGAAGAGATATGGCTTTTGTAATGTCTGCAGAGATTCTCGTGTCGATAAGGTCAGCGGAAAGTTAATAGATTTTTATCTTCTCATCACACGAACTTAATATAGTGCAACTGTTTAGTGGAGGCTAGGATGGGTGGGGTGGGGGGGGTAGGGAGAGAGAATCCTGCCATTATTTTCTAAGATGTTTCAGATTGGAGGGGAAAAAAAGCCAACTTGGTCCTCTGTATTTTTTTTCTCTAAAAGTGAGAATCAATTACTCAAATTTAAATAATGAAACATTTGGTTAAAACATAAGGTTAAATGCTGTAGAGCAGTTCTGACTAAGAACAATTAAAACCAGATCGAGCAGAACATAACTTTCCTTCTGTGCTGGTTATTTGATTACACACAAGGAGGAAAAGCATGCATTTATGGCTTTTCAAAGGAACAAGAGCCAGTGTGCCTTCAATGAGTCCAAGCAGAACTCAGTGGATGCAGTTGCAGAGAGGAAAGCTCCATTTCTTCCATCAGACTGGAAATGATTGTGGTGTCTCTGCTTCCAAAAGATCAGCTCTTCTGCCGAGTATAGACAAATTCCAGGGAGTGCTGGTGAAGGTGGAGAGGGGGCAAGGGTGGGAAGGGAGCCTGCTACTAAGACCATCTTTTAGAGGACCTTGGGAAATGTGGGCAGGAAAAAACAACTAAAAACCAGTAGGCTTCCAACAAATGCTACTATCTAAAAAATCACAGCTGACGAGCCCCATGACTGCTTTTGGGGGTACTCTGACCAAGAGCCAGGATTGGCTGGCATCTTGATTTTTCCAACCTTCTGACGCCCATTGTGGTGCCTTAAATGTGAGCAGAATCCATGAAGGGACAGCGTTGGGTCAGCCTGACTGGTAGGCCTCAGCGATCAAACATGTCACACCTGTCTTGGCCACTAGTGCAGGTGTTCTAGGTCAGTTCTCCCTGTGGTTATCAATCGCTGACAGTTGACAGTTTAATTTTACACCACAAGCACCTCATTACTTGTGTAGGCACTTGGAGAACATGTGGGCACTGGATTGGATCAGTGATCAATGACAAAGGTTGCACGGGGTACAAGTGGTAGCCGTAAAAATGAAGGTCTCCGTGCATGAGTTGGCAGTGGTAGGGATACATGACAGGGGGACTTTAACTGACAAACAGTCTGTCAAGTTGAAAAGAATGGAGATTTGCCAGAGAGCTAGCTGTAGATTATAGCACAGAACTCCTGATTTGGGTTGGGGGAGGAGGAGGAGGAAGAGGTGAAGGAGGAGGAGGAGGAGAGGAAAAACCAACTCAAACCACTCATCCCAAGCGGAGCCTTCCTTTCTTGAAAGTGTTAAGTAAATCTCAATGTGTTCTTCTATAGGCATTTATTGCATGGTGGGTGCATTCAGGTGTTTGGGAATTTAGGATTGGCAGGAAGCAGAGATGCTATCTTGCAGAGATGTACAATGAGTTCATGGGACTTTACTAAACCAGACCCGGGGCTGTTTTTTATAGCCTAGTGGCTTGCCCACTATGCCAGCTCCTCCAAAATAGGTTCTATTTTTTGCAGAAGGAAGGAAAAATTCTTTCAAACAGCTTTTAAAGTGGTATTTTAATCAATTCCTTACAACTTCCCTCTGCCTCCCTCCCTTTCCCCCACCTTCACCCAAGGGAGTGTCTGACATTCTTTCCTTTATACAATCTATCAGTCAGTATTGTCACTTGCTCATTGACTTTTAAGAAGAAGGGCACATGGTGTGAATTTTGTGTGTTTTTACTGAGTGTAAACTTGTTGGATTTAGGACCATTGGGTGAACACATGATTATGACTTGGTCCTCTTCTTTGCTTTATGCCTCAATTTCATATGTGAAATGTGTGTGTGTGTGTGTGTGTGTGTGTGTGTGTTTGTGTGTGTGTGTGTGGTAGTCGTAATTGTGACAATCTCCAATAAAATGATGATTAGGAGGCTGTCAGTTCACTGGTTTCCTGAGATCTTTGGTTTCATCAATGTGGTTCAACCACTGGGAAAAGATTTGATGTCTTCACCATTTGGAAAGTGTGTTATTCTTTCAGGCTTCTGAGGTTCATCAAATAAATGGCCCCTCCCACTGCAAAACGCTCCATCCAAGGGACCTGAAAGAATAAAAGGATATTGTGTTGTGATTCTCCCCAGCAGAGGACTCATTTTGTATTTCAAGTATGGCAATATGGCCTCCCCCTACATATTAGGAGGCTTCTTAAAGTTGTGTTAAGAAAACCATTGTCCATCTACTACAGAAAGCCTTTCTGGGTCCCCCTATTTGCTAGTCTTTTCTGCTTTCTCCACATGTTGAGCACATGCCTGTCTGTTTGGATGTATTTCCTTACTCAACAGGGTAAGCTGATTCAGGGCAAGGATTGATTTTTGTTTTTGTTTTTGAATCTCCAGTGTTTAGCATGATGCATTGCATGCGATAGGTGATTAATAAATGCCTAATGGATTGGATTGAAGAAAAGTAAACTTCTAGGACAGAGGGATTTTAGAAGGCATTATAATGATTAGATGGCTTTGTTAACATGGATGACATCCAGCTCAATTCTTACTTGCCTTCTTTTCTTTTTCTTATCTCTCCCTGTCTTCTCTGGTTGCAATAGAAACAACATTGGGACTTGGATATCAGAAGACCTTGACACTTAGATTGATGACCTTTCATCAAATCCCTTCATGTCTCTGAGCTAGGCTTTATCATTTGGTTTTGTTACCAAGCTAGATAGTACAGTGGTATGGGGGGAGGTGGGTAAGAGTGCTGGGCCTGGAGTAGGTTAGAGCTAAGTTTCAATTCAGCCTAAGACACTTACTAGCTGTGTGACAAATCACCTAACCTAAGGCAGCCTAAGACAGTTACTAGCTGTGGGCAAGTCACCTAACCTGTGTCTGTCTCAGGTTCCTCAGTTTTAAAATAGGGATCCTGACAACACCTATTTGACAGGGTCGTTTTGAGGATCTAATGTGATAACAAATGAACAAAAATGAGCGATATTCAGTGTTTTGCAAACCTTAAAGCTATATATAATTGCTAATTATTATTATTTTTTTTTTTGCAAAATGAGGATAACTATAGTTGTACTCATTACTTCCTGGGCTTCTTGCAAGGTTTATAAACCTTAACCATTTCAAAGACTATTTATAATATAGGAGTTCCCAGCATTAGCGCTTTCCCCAAATGGAATAGATGGCTGCTGGAGAGGCAAGTTCCCTGTTACTAGAGATCTTTAAGCAATGGTTAGTGAACCACTTGTTGGGAAATTGTAGAAGGGGTTGCAGTTTCAGATCCTGCTCAGGACGCCAAGGTCCCTTCCAGATCTAGAATTCTATGGCTAGTGTTGTATATATAGGTATGCCTGCAAAATCTTGTACCCATATTCCTATCTGGATGGCATTCAACTGAGCAATCATTCATGAAATCTACTACATTCAAATCCTTGTATTTGTGCAGACTGCTCATCATCTAAGTGTGTATTTCTGCACTTATTCCTTATTGAACCTTTCTTTAAATGTGCAATCATTTTCAGTTCTAATTGTAGCCTCTAAAGTGCAGGCAATCAATCTGTGTATATGTGCATTGATATGAAGTTAATGACAAACAATGCAAATTTAAAAGAGCCCCCAGCGATATGAAAGTGTGTGTGTGTGTGTGTGTGTGTGTGTGTGTGTGTTTTATAGCTTCTTGGAACTCTTTGTCCAATTATTTCTAGTCTTTGCTTAAGAATTACATTCTTTTGCTGTTTGCCACTAGATTGTAAATGGCTTGAAGGCAGGAATTATTTCTGCATTTCTTTATATCCCCAGTACTTAAGTACAATGCTTGAAACTTAGTAGGCACTTAAAAATGCTTTTTGGCGATTGGTCCTTGTGAGGGCATCATTAGGGGCTAAGGAGATTTTGGCTAAATGCTTATGAAGTGGTATGTTTGAGTTGTGGACTTTAGACACCAAAGATGTTTAGCAAAGGGGACCCATAAAACCCCTAAGTCACTATTGAGGTTAAGAATAAAGACCTGTTCCCTCTATGGAGATGGTTTCAGCCAAAAACCTTGCCTTTAGTCCTTGGGTCATCTGCAGCTGGTTGGCTTGGGTTCTACCAGCAGATGTCACTGTAGACAGTTGTACCTTTATGTAAGATTCCATAGGGTTATCTAGGGCAGTGGTATCAAACTCAATTCATATATAAGGATCCATATCGACTTAATTTTAAAATGTAATATTAGCTATGTTTTATTAAATTTTTATTTATGTTGTTAAATATTTCCCAATGGCATTTTAATCTGGTTCCCAGTCTTGGGAGTCTTACAGGAAGTGTGTGATCCTCTGGCGGTATGTTTGACACCTCTGATGGAGGGCATGGTAGCACTGGCCTTTGCTAGGACAGTCTTCTCTTCTCCTGAGTGTTGATGAAATAGAATGCCTTGAAAATGTGTTTAGCTGATTTATTAGTGGAGATGAGGTGGTCCTGAAGAGAGACTGTTGCTACCTTGGGAATATGAAGATCTGTCCCTACCAATTCATCCCTAGTCATCCCTTCTAGCACCCTCCTAAGAAGATGGTACCACTGTCCCAGCCTGAGTGGGGTGGAGATGATGGCGGCAGCGGTGGTAGCAACACCAGTAATAATGATGATCATATGATGATGGTGATGGCTGACATGCATGTAGAACTTTAAAGTTTACAAAGCACTTACATGCATTCCTCTTTGTCCTCATGACAACTCTTTGAGGTCAGGGCAATTATTAACTCCATTTTATAGATGAGGAGACTGAGGTTCAGAGAGGCCAAGTGAGGAAGGAAGTAAACATGCATTTATTAAGCACTTGTTGTGTGCTAGGTATTGTACTAAGTGCTGGGGATACAAATAGAAGTAAAGAGACAGACAACTTGCACCCTAAAGAAGTTTAATTCTAATGGGAGGAAGAAAATGCCCCAAAAGGGAGCTGAAAAGGAGGGGGAGTGGGAGAAGAAATGAAGGCACCCACCATGGAGACTTGGTTTTGAAGTCTGGAAGCCAGGAATAGGGCTATGAAGGGAATCCTCCGCTAAATAGATGCTCCAGAAGAAACTCACCAATAGGAGAAAGAGGCAGGCCTTCCAGAGGGCTATTCCAGGTTGAGAAAACCCCAGGGATGGTCGGATGGTCGGATGTTCCAGGGGAAGGAGGCCCTAGATGCTGAGGGAAGTTCCAGGATGAGAGAGTGGCAGAGTCATGAAGTCTAGAAGCCAGGGTACAGGTCCAGGAGGAGAATGTGCATGGATCCTTATGGCTAGTTCTGGTGAATGCCTTTCTAGGGGCCTTAGAAAGGCCTAGCTAGGACTGTGGGATGTCTCATTACAGAGCAGTGGGCTGATTTTGCCCATCAGTCAATGAGTATTTATTAAAGGCTTGCCTCATTGGCCACAAAAGTGTTCTCTTAGAAGAAAATTGCTAGGCATACATATTGATAGGAAATGCATCTAATGAGTGAGTTACAAGTCATTATCACTGATGCCTGGGGTGTTCTTGATACTGATAATCACTGAATTTTATTTTTTTTTTGAGGAAGGAAGGCAGGGCAATTGGGGTTAAGTGACTTGCCCAAGGTCACACAGCTAGTGTGTCAAGTGTCTGAGGCTGGATTTGAACTCAGGTCCTGCTGACTCCAGGGCCAGTGCTCTACTCACTGAGCCACCTAGCTGCCCCACTGAATGTTATTTTATTAGATGTAGCCATGGGTCCTGGGACTGATGACCTGAGGAGAGGGTCAGATTGCTGTCTTATGACAGACCTTGCCATGTGTCCAAGAGACTAGGCCATCCCTCCAAATCTTCAGGTCACAGGAGTCTCAATGAGGAATCAGGAAGATTCGCTTGTCTTTGACTGACACTTCTGCAGGTTTCTGGGAGTCTTTTGTGTAAGTTCTGCCTGTTGTGGGGGTTTCTGGCTAATTCTCTTTGGTTCACTTTATCATTGCTCTTTCTTGTGGATGAGTCTATGAAGGGGAGTAATATATAGTAAGCGTACATACATGAGACCCACCACTGCATCCCTTCAACCGGCTCCTAATTATTGCTTTGACAATCCTTCTACTGCCCTTATCAAATCTCAATGGGGACTATGGCGCAGGCGATGATGAAGTTAGGTGGATTTGGAACTGATGAGTCTGGCCAATTAATGAGAAGACATACATTTGGAAGAAGATCTTCATTGAAGGGACCCAGGGATCTGTATGTGGAACTTCATTGTTTAATATTTTAATAAATGACTTGGAAGGAGTGTATGTGAGGAAACAAGGATTTATTATGCACCTACTGTGTGCCAGGCAATGTGCAAAGTCCTTTACAAATATCTTATTTAAATAAAGACATAGCTGACCTTTTTAAGAAAATCAAATTTGTGGATGTAACCTAAGTTCACATTAGCTTTCCTGTTTGGCCACATTACTACCGATATCACAGTTGACTAAATCATTAGATATTTTTCAAACTGTTACCTAATCACACTTTCCCCATTTTGTAGTCTTGAAGTTGATTTTCTTGAATTCAAGTATAAAATTTACATTTAGGGATAGAGATAGGGACTGGAGCTTTGAGTTCACTAGTATAGGGAATTCCTTAGTGAGGAAACTTGACTTGTGGTCTCCCCACAGAGTTGGGAGGGACCACTGACATCTTGGAAGACAAAATCGGAAATAAAAAAGGTTTTCATCAGTTATAACTTTGGGCCACACTGAAGAAGATGGAATTTAGTGGTGATAAATACAAAGCAGCCTGTCAGAGTGGACAGAGAACTGACTGGAGGCAAGTCATTTAAGATATCAGGGCTCCAGGTCAGAGGTGTCAAACCCAGGCTACATGCGAGCAACACTTCTGAGAGTTGCCAAACTAGACTAAAAGGTAATTGGGAATACTTAATGAAATTTTTTAAAAAGTACAATACAATATAGATAATGTTAATATGTGGCTTTCTAAGTCAATAGGGATTCTTATACATGGGTTAGTGACCCCTGTTTCTGTTTGAGTTTGATACCATGGCTCTAGGAAACTCTCTAAGACCATAAGCCAAGTGTCCTGATCAAGGGGTTCCCTATACCAATGAACTCAAAGCTCTAGTGGCTATCTTTCTCCCTAAATAGGTTATACTTATACTTGGGTTCAAAAAATCAACTTCAAGACTACAAAATGGGGAAGGTATAGTTTAGGTAACAGTTTGAAAAATATCTGATGACTTAGTCCAATTCAATATGAGTTAACAGTAGTATGGCCAATAGGAAAGCCACTTTGATCTTCGGTTATATTCATAGAGGCTAAGCTTACAGGAATAAGGAGAGGACAATCCATAGTCCTATTCTGATCATATCCCAAGTGTTGGATTCAGTTCTAGGAGCTACACTAATTTAGGAAGGACATTTGTAAACTGGAGAATGTCTAAAGGAGGGTGACCAGGACAATGAAAGACTGCAGGGTTTTACCATATCATGACTTGTTGAAGGAACCCTAGGGATTTTTAGCCTGGAGAAGAGAGGACTCAGAAGAGACATACTGGCTGTTTGCGAGTACCTCAGGGGCTACCACCTGGACAACTTGTTCTGTTTGGCCCCAGAGCAATGGGTGCAGAGGCAAATCTAGGTTTGATTTAAGGGAGAATTTCCTGATGATTAGAACTGTCCAGAAATGGAATGGATTTCATAGGGAGATGGTGGGTACTCCCTCATTGGAGGCTTTAAAGCTGCTACTGGGAGATCACTTGAATTTGGTGAAGAGAATTCTTTCATGATAACAAAGATCCCTTTAAATCATATTCTCAGATTTTTCTTCTCTCTGCTCACTCTACCACCCTATCTCATTCCACACTTCACAGATAAGTCATGTTCCTGCTTCCCTGAGAAGATTATGAGAGCTTCTATCTGCCCTTCCCCTTCATTCCTCAAAAGTTCATTTCAAATCACACCCTCTTTTTTCCTTCTGTCTGCTGCCAGAAGAAGAGGCATTCCTACTCATGGGAGGTGAGACCAAAGGGACCAGCCAGCTGAAGGAATAACGGTGATGATGACGATGATGATGATAACTAGTGTTTATAATGAGCATCCCCAAAGTCGTAGTACAGCTTCAAGCTTTAATAACTTAAAATGGTTTGCAAAGTTCTTCACTTCAACCCTACAAAGTAGGTGCTATAATTTTCCCCATTTTTTTCAGGTAGAGAAACTGAGGCTTAGAGAGGTAAAGGTACTTGCCCAGGGTCACACAGTTAGCATGTGAAGTGGGATTTAAAGCCAGGTTTTTCCTGATTTCAAGTCCAGTATCCTGTCCACTGCATCATGCTCTGCCTCTCCATTGTCTTGACCCTTTTGTACTTGTGACTTCCTTTGTCACAAATCATAGTCACAGAATTTGAGAGTTAGAATTTGAGAGACTCCAGTGGCCAACTGGTCCATACACCAAAGGAATCCCCACAATAACATACCTGAAAAGCCATCATGCACTGCCCAGAATACTCACAAATACCTGGTGACATTGGTCATTTTCCTCTCCACTGCTGACTTGCACAGGGCTGACAGTTGAGTTGTCCTGGGCCAATGGTTTATTTTAACAAATAGAGTCTCTCTACCTGCAAAGGTTTTTCCATGAATCCCTAGGAAGGACCCTTTCTTCTAATTTTCCTGTCTTCTTCGCTATGCCAGCTGAGTAAGGAGGACAGCAGCTGGCATACAGTAGGCATTTAAAACCATGTCACTTATTTGTATATGAAGTGCTTTCCACCATTACTCTGTCTTTCACTAGTCCTGGTTCAGTTATTTAATTTGTTGAACATATGTTTTTACTGAAGACCCAAGGTGGACAGAGTCATTCCTTGAATCTGAAATTCTCTCTCTAATGCAAGCCATTTCAGAGCTACAGTTGTAGCACTCTGGGACAATAGGCAAAATGCCACAATGAGATTAAACATGTAGCCATGTTTAACAAGGTTTAGAACCCTCAGGGTCAAGTTCAGCGAACATTTTACAGAACAATGCTCATTCAACTTTCCAAGCACCCATGATTGGAGAAGTATTTCCTTAAACATCATTCAACCTTTCTTTGCCTGTTCCCATTAAGAACTTTTCTTTCCAGGGTTTCAAAGGTGAACTCAGGAAGTATATCCATTAACCAGAGTAACCAAAAAGATTTCTTCCTTCTGTTACTCTAATCACCGGCAGCTAGGTGGCTCAGCGACTATAGCCCCTGATTTGACAGGCAGAAATACCTGAGTTCCAATTTTGCCTCAGACATGCATCAGCTGTGTAGCCCCAAACAAGTTGCCTTGGTTTACTCATTGTGAAATAACAGCACTTACCTCACAGGGTTGCAGTGGGGATTAAGTGAAATGATGTCTATAAAGCTAGAAACCTTAAAGCAGCATATCAGGTGTCCCAAAAATCTTAGTGTAGTTTTAAGCTTTGAAAGATAGCTTTAATTAAGATAATAAGTAATAATTATGATAGACAGCTCTATTAATATATAAGATATTATAACAGATAGCTATTAAACCTTAAAACTGCACTAAGACTTTTGGGACATCCTGTATAAATGCTGGTATTCTACTTCTTCCTCTTCTTCCTCTTCTTCTTCTTCTTCCCCTAATCCAGTTAAAGGAGGTGAATCTCTTGGTTTTGTCAGGTTACCACCCCCATTACTTCAGAGAGGAGTCCTTTCCTGGGCTGATCTAAGAAAAGAGATAATTACACTGATAGTTAGCAAAAGACTAATAAAGTTTCTCTTTGATCAGTTCAAAGGCTTGACATTAGGATTATTAAAAATTTTTTCTTAATATTTCTAAAAGAGAGAGTAAGGTGGAAGACTTTAGTCTATTTCTATAGCCATTTATATTATTTTTCTGGTTCTGTTTACTTCACTTTGCGTCAGTTCGTATAAATCTTTCTGTATTTCTCTGTATTTATCTGTAAGGGTTGGTTGGGTTCTGCCCCCTGACTGTAGTTAATCACTGAAGTCTCAGATATCTCTTGGCTCAAACTCATGGGCCAAACTTCTCTTGTAGCTAAAAGATCAAGATTATCTCCTCTCTGAGGGCTATTTAGACTATGAACTACAAATCTTTAATATCTCCCTGAAACTCTCTATTTATATTCTGATCTTTTAATGCACTGGCTTTTCTTTTAACACCAGTATTTAAGATGATGACTTTTGTATTGAAATGGATTATTTTTTCTGTTTTGATAAGCTGTTAGACTTTTTCATAGCTAGTTTTCCCCACAGATGTATATAAACAAGTATAACGTGTTTGAAATATGCCATGGGTTCAATAAAGTTCTGTTTTCCCCATAGATGTATATAAACAAGTATACAATGTTTGAAATATGCCATGGGTTCAATAAAGTTTTGTTTTCCCCACAGATGTATATAAACAAGTGTATAGTGTTTGAAATATGCCATGGGTTCAATAAAGTTTTGTGGGCTGGTCTGGGAACTAGCTTGCCATTTATAATATTATTTTTATGGGCCCAAATGTTCTGACTTCCAAACAATTCACCTAAATTATTTTTGATTTTTAAAAATGAAATTTTATTTTATTTTCACAAAGATGCACCTTCTGTCTGTCTCACCCCCTCCTCATTGAGAAAGCAAGAAAAACAAAACCTGTGTTATGCATATGTATAGTCAAGAAAAACAAATTCTAGCTTTTTTGTTTTTAATTTTAAAGTTAAATTAAATTTTATTTACTTAACAATTGAAGCATAATGCTTTCATAAATTAGGTCTCTACCTGTATCATTCTTCATCTGTGTTCAAGGAAATCAGGATCCTTTAGATAGGATAGGGAATTCTCACAAGATCTCAGATGTGGTGTTTCGTCCAGTGGAAGGTGGAAGGTGGAAGGCATAGATAAACATTTACTATGCCCTCAGCTAGTAAGTAATATAAAAAATGAGATAGCTTTAAAAAAATTAGTGAAAGCCTTTCCCTTGTCCTGGTTATCTCTTTCCAACATCCCCTCCCTATGTTGGACAACTCCCTGAGTTTATTTGTGAGTGCAGAAGGCCGGTAAGGCCGGTTGAAGAAACTTGGAATCTGTAAGTGCTTTAGGCACATCCCTAGCATAAACTTAGGAAATACGATCTGCTTGTGATTCATACTTTAAAATGTCAGTCAACAAGCATTTACTGAGCTCCTACTGTGTGCTAGATACCATACTAAGCTTTGGGAGTACAAAGAAAGACAGGAGACAGTGTTAGGCCTGGTAAACACATTAGGCCCATCGCATATTGTACAGACAAGAAAACTGATGCCTGGAGGAGTTGGGGCTATCTTAAGGTCACACAGCTGGTTAGTGTTGGAACTAATATTAGAATTCAGGGCTTCGAATTTTGGTTGAGCACCCTTTCCACCAGGGACGATGTGGGTCAATGCAGGGCTGGGCAGTCAAGAAGATGACATGAGCTAGTTGTGTGACCCTGGGCAAGTCACTTAACAACCTGGTCTTTAAGCAGCAACCTTGGACTTATCTACTAAGTGGATGGGACTTATCAATTGGTGGTAGGATTTCTCACATTTCCAGTTTCCTGCTGATGGAATCATGACTCCTTTGTGTATTCCCCCTTTCCAGCTAACAAGGCTTTTCCCTACTTCCTATCTCTGTGATCTTGGCCAAGAGGTTTACTTTCCTTATCTGTAAAACAGTGATAACATTGCTTATGCTATCTCTCTTCTGGGGTTGCCCTGAGGATCACGTGGACTATTACCTATGTGGAATTGTTTTATCAATGCTAAAGTGGTATAAAAATGTAAGCTGCTATCATTGTCAAAATAATATTTATTTCCCTGTCCTCACTGGCTAGTTTGGAATTTGAGGTTCAGTTGAGATTTTGGCTCTACCACGCTCAATAACTGTGTTGTGTGGCCTTGGGTAAATCACACAATAAGCGTTGGCAATAATGGAGTGTTTTAAGTTTTGCAGAGGGCTTACCTATATTGCCTTATTTGATGCTCACAACAACCCAGGGAGGTAGGTGGTATTATGATCACCACTTTGTAGACGCTGAAAAAAGCTGGGAAGATTCCCTGACTTTGCCCAGGGTCTGGTAGCTAGTGAGTGTCTGAGGCTGGATTTGAACTCAGGTCTTCCTGATCCTGACTCCAGCATTACTTTTCTCCAGCCTAAATGTTGGCCTTGGACTCAGGAAGACCTGAGTTTGAATCCTAATGCTGCCATTTAGTAGCTGTGTGACCATTGACAAGTCAGTTGACTTATTTGAGTTTCAAGTTTCCTCATCTGTTAAGTGGAACCTGAGTAACAGCAGTATTGTGAGGTTCACATGTAAATATTTATAGTTAATAATGTTTAAGTTAATACTAATTTAATATTTAAGTCAATGCCACACTAAATATAAAATTTAATAAATATTTCAGTTCCCAGGGTACTATAAAGGACCTTATTATAAAATTCTATATGAATGAATGGGGCAGCTAGGTGGCACAGTGAATATAGCATTGGGCTTGGAATCAGGAACATCCGTCTTCATAAGTCCAAATCTGACCTCAGACACTTACTGGCTGTGTGACCCTGGGCAAGTCACTTATCTGATTTGCCTCAATTTCTCATCTGTAGAATGAGCTGGAGAAGGAAATGGCAAACCATTCCAGCATCTTTGCCAAGAAAACCCCAAAACGGGGTCACAAAGAGTTGGGCACGACTGAACAATGACAAATATGAATGAGTGAATAAACATTTATTAGGTGCTTGCTTTGGGCCAAGTACTGCAGCAAGTCCTTAGGATACAATTCTATGAAAAAAATGAGACAGTCCCGGCCCTCAAGGGGCTTATATTCCTAAAGGGGAAGATAACACATATTAATATTTCTTCACTTGAAAAAATGCAGGCTGGCATTAGCTGACATCCTAGTACAATGAAAAGAATTCTGGAGAATCTGAGTTTGAACCCTACTTCTGCTGCTTTTTAGCTTTGTGACCTTGGATAAATCCTTTAACTAACTTACTAACATAGTTATTACTACTAAACTAACTTATTAATTTACTCGGTTAACTTACTATTAACTTACCTAACTTACTAACTTGCTTGGTTACTTACTACTAACTTATTTCCTAATTTATTCAATTACAACTAACTTAACTAGCTTACTCAGTTACCGCTAACTTAACCGCCTTACTCGCTTACTTCTAACTTCACCAACTTACTTGCCTTCAGTTTTTTGACCTGGAAAATGCAGAAGTTGAACTCCAAAGTCCTTTTCAGCCCTAAATCTATGATCCTAGGACTCAAGACAATTCTGAATCTGCTGATTCTATGAGATCAGTAGTTAGGGGAGTGAGTGGGACTCTATGTCCACTCTCAATCAGGAGTTCAAGGCTGTCTTTAGGTCTTCTTTGAATTCTTGTCCAGTATCAGGACTCTGGCACTGCACAGGCATCCCATCCCATCCCATCTTGCCCTGTACAAGGCCTGGACACCCACATCAGCCAGATTTTTTGCCTTGACTAAATGAAACCTTGCTTGGACAGCTCTGTTTCCCTCCCCCCTCTTTAATTACACCCTTTAAAATTCCTCAAGGTGTTAGGGACTCCTCCAGAGCTCAGTCTCCGATTTGGCAGAACCACCAAATGTTTTGTTTGGTTTTTGAAAGAAATGGTCTTTAAGCCCCAACCCATTCATCAGCTCAGTTCCCTCCGGGACTCTGCCCTGAGTTATTTTAAGCTGGGGGTTGGCTCAGGGCACTGGCTTGTAAAAACTCCCTGAAGCTGGTTTGAGTTGGGGATTTGTGGCCATACCTAAGAGGCGGTGCTCCCCCCACCCCCTCCACCTGGCCCCAGCTCTGTAGGCCAAGGCCATCAGCTCTCCCTCCTGCCCCCCTTCCCACAGCTTTCCTGGTGAATGGAATGTTGACCACTAACAACTTAAAAAAGTCTAATGCCGGGCTATCATCGAACAGCTCTCAAGATGCCAAATTGATGTTAACGACGGTTTATTTGTATTAAAGGCTTAGTTCTAGCATATTGAAACAGGACAGGAAGAATGGTGTGTGTGTGTGTGTGTGTGTGTGTGTGTGTGTGTGTGTGTGTGTGTGAAATATGAAACGGAGCCAACTCTGGAATTTGTTTACCATCCTGGGCTTCTTACTCCACCTTACAATAGGAAAAAAATATTAGTCCTCTTACATGATTGGAAAAAAAAACCAACCCAGTAACACTTAGCCATTGTATACTGGAAGTGAGCCAAAAAAAAATCACCTGAAATTTTGTTTATGGATCACAAAAGTAGCCACATTTATTGAAGAGGGAGGCAGAGGAAGGGGATTCAGGAAAAGCATGCATATCTGGACTAAGAATGTGTGTGCTTAGCTTGTACCTAATAGGATTTAAAAACATCCAAATTGTAAACCCCTGAAAAATGTGGTTTCCAGTGGAAATGCTCACAGGCTTGAGCCAGAGTGGGCCTGCTGAGACCCAGCACACAGGGCATTTTATGGCTGCCTTCCCTCTCTGGGGAGATGACGTTACATGGGGTCTCTGGGCAACCCCTCCTCCTCCCCCTTGGACTTCATGAGCACGGGGATGTTTGGGGGTGTGCTGTACCCAAATGTTCCCTTCCCCTTTGGATTAGGTTTTTGAAGTCCCTCTATGTATGTGGAGGGGAACTTTTCTTTTTGAAAGGAATACTTGAATTCCCTTGCTTGTCTCCCCCCCCACCCTTTTTTTTAGCTTTTTGAAAAACTTTTCAGTTTTGCTCCGATTTTGTATGAAATCTCACTGTAAACTTTCAAATCAGAAGCTGATTTTGTAGAATATAAAGAATATACAGCTTCTGATTTGATGTGCAGGGACACCCTGGATATTCTACAAAATTAGCTTCTGATTTGAAAGTTTTTGTTACTAAGTTTTTCTAAGTTTTACTAAATTTTTCACTATGGCTTTTGGGACACCTTGTATATTCTACAAAATTAGTTTCTGATTTGACATTTTCTCACTAAGTTTTTCACTAAGACCTATGGGACACCTTATGGTGTGTGTGTGTGTGTGTGTGTGTGTGTGTGTGTGTGTGTGTGTGTGTATGTGTATTTCTATTGATTGGGAATAAAACCGTGATTTCATTGGTGGAACTCCCAGATATGGAAACTCCCTCCACCAATGCAGATGGGCATCTTCTCTTTAACTGATAGTCCCAACGAGTTCCCTAGAGCCTTGAGGGGTTAGATGACTCAACTAGGGTGGCATAACCAGTAGTACTCCTACAAATAGCCGGCATTTACAGGGCCCTTGAAGATATGCAAAGTGCTCTATGCATGTTGACCCATACAGCGACCATTTGAGATAGGTGCTTTAATTCCCATTTTACAAATGAGGAATCTGAAGAAAATAGAGGTTGAATGACTTGCCCAGGGTTACACATCAACTAAGTATCTGATACAGGATTTGAGCTCTGGTCTTCTAGACCCTGGGCAAACACCTTAACCCTGTTTGCCTCAGTTTCCTCATCTGTAAAATGAGCTGGAGAAGGAAATGGCAAATTCAGACACGTACTAACTGTGTGACCCTGGGTAAGTCACTTAACCCTGTTTGCCTCAGTTTCCTCATCTGTAAAAGGAGCTGGAGAAAGAAATGGCAAAGCTCTCCAGCGTCTTTGCCAAGAAAATCCCAAATGGGGTCATGAAGAGTTGGATGTGACCGAAAAGTGACTGAACAACATCGACAAGTTCTGGACTCCAAGTCTCTAGCCACTGAGCTGCCCAGCTACCTCCCCATGCCAGTATATGCTGCAGATGTCTTCCTGGTTGCAGTGCCAGGACTCTCTCCGCCATCCCCTATTCCTCTCTCCCCGTCTCTGTTTCCCTTTCCCCCTCTCTATGTTTCTTTATCCCTCTCCCTCCATACTTTTGGTCCAGACCTGTGATTTGCCATACAGGGAGCTTCCGCTGTCAATGGAGATCAATAGCTGTTCTGTAACTTGTAGCCTCCCAGGGCTGCCCTAGGGCCCCGAGAGGGTCTCTCACTTGCCTCTGGTTTCATAATGTTTCTCAAAGGGGGACTTCCTGTTTCCTGGGTCAGCTGGACACCTTTTATGTGCATGATTTAGTCTGGCCCAGACTTCATCCACAGTGGGGATGTCCCTCCAATGATGCAGACAACAATTTTGTGAGTGCCTTAGAGTAAGATCTTAGAGCTGCCTTTAGGCCCTGAGAGATTAAGGCTCTCCCCAGGGGTTGCAGAGTTGGTACATGTCTGAGGGGGCACGGAGGAGAAACCAGTTTTCCCAATTACTTCACAGCTGGCCCTCTTGCCACCACACCAAGGTGCTTACGCATTATAATATGTACTAAATGTTCTGTTCTGGCATTGGATTAACTAGAACAAGCTGTTTAATTGCCCTTCCACACCTCTGTGGTACAATGAAAATTGATACTCATAATGATAATCCTGAGGGCCTGCAAGTCCATGAAATGCCTTCTGGATAAAATGATCCGTTATCAATGATTAACTCTGTGTTGTCCCTGTTTCAGGCTGGCCTTATTTTATTCCGTAACAAATCCTTGAAAATTTGCCAATCCATGAATGGTTCTAAATATTAGCTCCTGACCCAAGGACTCCCTTTTCCTACCAGGTGGAATGAGAGTGCTCCCTGTCCTTGGTCTAGTGCCCTGGAGCCCCTTTATCCAGCCCAAGAGGCTGCCCATGAGGGCACAACATTGTGGTGCCTGGGCTGGAGAAGGCATTTAATCAGCACTTGTTGAGTTGAATATATAATATTGTTAACTGTTAGGGACCATGCGTGTAAACTGAGTCAGTGAAGGGGTTGCTTCTACTGAGGTTCATATCTGAGTTGCAGGAGAGAAAATTTGACCTGTGGCATATCTGAATCCTGAATGCAAGGCCAACTCTCTCAACCATTCTCTCTGCCCCTGTGGATCTGTCTGTCTGTCCTTGTCTCTGTCTTTCTGTCTCTGTCTGTCTCTCTCTTCCTCTGTCTCTTTCTTTCTGTCTCTTTCTCTCTTTCTTCCTATCTTTCTTTCTCTGTCTGTCTCTGTCTCTTTCTCCCTGTCTCTTTCTCTCTGTTTCTTTCTCTTTCTCCCCTTTCTCTTTCTCTGTCTCCGTCTGTCTCTCTCTTTCTTCCTCTATATCTCTGTTTGTTTCTGTCTCTTTCTCTCTTTCATCCTCCCTCTTTATCTCTTTGTCTCTGTCTCCATCTCTTTCTCTTTCCTTGGACGTGACTACAAACATGACTCATGACAGTGGTCATTTTGCTCTGGCTTCTTTGTTTCCTTGGGTTTAAATGAGACCTCCATTCAGCAGACAGAGTAGCCCTTGTCACCTGGTACCTTCAAGGTAATGAGTCAAACAATCTGACGAAAGTTCAGAAACATGCTCATTGTCCGGACCACGCCATTCAGGTTTGGGTCCAGCCAAGATTTTTTCACAGCTGAAGCTGCTAATAATAATATTTATAACAATAATGATAACCATAAATAATAATAAATTATACTTAGCACTTCCTTGTTTACAAAAAGCATGAAATCCATTATTTCATTTGATTCTCAATGTTGCCTCGTGAGGTAGGTAGAACAGGTGTTAACTCTACTTCATCAATGAGGAAACTGAGTCAGGGGAGGCGTGTCACCACGGTACAATAGAAGGAATACTGGCTCGAAGGAGACCTTGGACTAGATGGTTTCTGAGATCCCTTCTGGCTCTAGAGCTCTGAGCTTATGATTCTATGAATGTGGGTTATGTTTAAGGTCATAGAGCTAGGATGGGACAATGCAGATTTTAGTCTGGGTTTTCTGCCTCCCCTGCTGGTTATTGAGATTATAGGAAGGGCTGCAAGAAAAAGTTTATCTCTCAGTTGTTAGTGATTCTTCCTCACCTCTACTCAGTTAATTTGCATTTATTCTGTATGATTTTATATTTTAGGACATGCCGCTGGTTCTCCCACCCACTTTCTTCCCTAGAATGAAGGCTCTTTGAGGGTAGGGACTGTGATTTATTTTGACTTTGTAGCCTCTGTGCTTGGTACATAGCCTGCATGGCCTCGGTCAAATCAATTCATTTCTCCAGGCCTCAGTTTCTCCATCTATAAAATGAGGCTTCAAGGGCCTGCCAAGTTCCCTCCCAGCCTTAAAGTTCCTGAGGCCAAAGGTAGAACAACGAGGCTGGGAAGGAAACACCTGATGTACAAATGGATCTGAAAGTCTCTTGGAATCGCAGTTGGTAAGAAGTGGCCCGTGAATCAGCCGCATACCTCTGCTTAAAAGTCAAGTATGGCATTGGGCTGCAGAGATAACAGGTCAGGGTTTTTGAGAAGGAAAGCTTTGCATTCTGTCGGGCTGTGGACGAAGTCTGCCTAGCATGTTGTGTTCTGTTCTGGAGAGGGATCAGAGGAGACCCAGAAACGTGATAAAGTGAAACAAGACCCACGAGGCACCACCAAGGAGCTGTGGAGAGCCTGGAGAAGGGAGGGCTGAGACGGGACTTTGGAAGGGCCTTTTAAGTGTCTGAAAGGTCCCTCTTCGGAGATGATGGTGCCATCTTGTCCTCCAAATATTGTAAAAATTGGGGAAAAGATTCTGGCCTGACGGGTGGGGTTTAGGGGCAATCTTGATGTTTCATTTACGGTGTGCTTCTCTCCCTGTAATTCTGGGATTAACCCAACCGAGGCCCCCCCAGTTTTGGGCCATTTTCAGTATTATTCAACAGTTTCTTGGCACCAGACAATTCTATTTGACAGGATGCTTATGGAGGCTCCTTTGTAGAGTTTTGTTATTCATCTATAAAGTCAGTTAAATTTTGTAGACTGCTTGCTTGGCTTAAGGATCCCAGGCTCATGGAATCATAGACAAAGGGACCTTAGGGCTTATCTGGTCTGCTCCTCTCATTCTTTATTTGAAGGGAAACAGAGCCCCAAAAGAAGGCAAGTGACTGGGTGAAGGTCACACAGATAGCAAGTGGCAGACTGAGGATTTAGGTCCAGTTCCTCTGACTTTAAATCCTCTTCTATTTTGTTGTACTAGCGCACGGTATTTAATTCAATTCCATTCAGTTAATATGTATTAAGTGCCTGCTTTGTGTTTGGCCCTGGGCAGAGCACAGCAAAAACCATGGCCCCTGCCCTCAAGGAACTTGTATTCTGCTGTGGTCAAGTGTAGAAACAGAGTATATACTCTGCATATACATTTGTTGTTCAGTGGTTTCAATCATGTTCAACTCTTTTGGAGTTTCTTGGCAGAGATACTGAAGTGGTTTGCCATTTCCTTCTCCAGGTCATTTTACAGATGAGGAAACTCAGGCAAACAGGGTTAAGTGACTTGCCCAGGCTCACACAGCTAATAAGGGTCTGAGGCTGGATTTGAACTCAGGAAGATGAGTCCTCCTGACTCCAGGCCTGGCATTCTATCCACTGTGCCACCTAGCAGCCCCATACATGTACATATGTCTGTCTGTCTATGTATCTATCTATCTATCTATCTGTCTGTCTGTTTATCTCTCTATGTCTATAGATATATTTATGTAAACACAAATTAATTTATATGTATGGGGATGCTAACAACTGGGAAAATCAAGAAAGCTTATTATTGGGATTCTGAGAAATAATGCTCTTTCAGAAATTAGTTCCTGAGAAACAGTGCAGAAATCTGGAAAGGACAGTGTATAAATATGGTCATTCTTCAATCACCATCCCACCTCCCCTTCCCCAAACTAACTTCATTTATGTAGGGAATTTCTGGTGTGGAAATGACATCATCGATGCAGGTTGGCAACTCATTGGAGACATTTTGTCTTAATGAGTTACCTTCACCATTGGGAGGTTAAGTTACCTGTCCACCAAGTGTGTGTATGAGAAGCAGGTCTTGAACCTAGCCAGCTCTTTCTGACCAATTCCTTATCTCACTCAGATTCTCTTTAAAGGATTGTATTTGTAATTTTGTTGGTAGAGACAACCCCCAGGTCAAGAAATTCCACCAATGAAGGTCTGCAGCTTGCAGCCTTAGGAAGTTACATTGACAGAGCACTGAGTTGAGTGACTTGTCCAGGGTCATACAGCCACACTGTCACTTTCAGAACCTGAACTCAGGTCTTCTTGACTTAGAGGCTGACTCTCCACCTCATTAATCATCTGATTATAGATTTAGAGCCGGAAGCCGTTTTAGAGGTGATGGAATCTAACACTTTCATTTTACAGGTGAGGAAACTGAGGCCCAGGGATGTAAGGAATAACTTATCTGAAGTTACAAAGGTGTTTTGAATAGCAGAGTCAGGATTAAAACCCAGTTCCCCAGGCTCGGCACTCTATATCGTATGGTGCCACCTAGTTGCCCTCGTAGAAGTCTAGGCATTTACAAATAAGCATTTCTGCCTTTCTCTGTCCCCAACACTTTTTGTACCTTCCCTTTACCACTTCTTTCCATTTATACCATCTATATCACAGAAATACGGTGTTGTTTTCCTGTTGTCTCCTGCATTAGAATGTGAGCCTCTTGAGAGGAAGGGTCATCTTCCCCGCCCCGCCCCCCCCCCATCTCCTTAGAGTTTAGCACAGTGCCTGGCACACAGTAGGAACTTAATACAAACTTTTTGATGTACTATTTCTATGATGTGGAAGTTTTAAAAAAATTGTATTTTTTATTTATTTGGTTAAATATTTCCCAATTAAATTTCACAAGTTTTTTTTTTGAGTTCTAAATTCTCTCCCTCCCTTTTGCTCCTTCCACACTCATTGAGAAGGCAAGCAATATGATATCAACATATACCATATACAGATATACTGTAAAGTCATGCTGAACGTATTTCTCTGTTAGCCATGTGGAAAAAAACCCCACAAAAGTAAGAAAAATAAGTTTTTTAAAGGAAAAAAATTAATTTAAAACCTCATTAAAAATAGTTCTATAATGAAAAGAAAATCAAGGCAGACAGCATAATGGGAAAGATGTCACAAATTATATGATACATGAACATTTTTTGTTTGACCCCAATCAAAGATAATCCCTTAGTTTTTCATGAAGGTGCCATTGTGACATCTGACAGTATGTTGAAGTCCTAGTTTCCTATCACTCATTTGATAGCATCGTAGCATGTTGGGTCTGGGAAGGGGTCTTAGCAAGCTCGGCCATCCACTTTCTTTTATGCCTTAGTAAAGTTAGGTCTGGATCATTTAAGTGACTTTCACAAAAGTAGGCAGTGACAGAGCTGGGTCTTAAAAGTAAGCTTTCTTTCTAAATAGAATTAATTAATTAATTAATTGTTTTTTAGTTTTCAACACTCCCTTCCATAAGATTTTGACTTTTAAATTTCTTCTCTTTTCCTCTGCCTCCCCCCTCCTCAATACATCATGCAATCTGATACAGGCTTTACTTATACATTCATGTTAAACGTATTTTCACATTAGTCGTGATGTAAAGAAGAATTAGAATGAATGGGAGGAACCATGAGAAAGAAGAAGCAAAACAAAACAACAAAAGAAAAGGAGAGCAAATAGTATGCTTCAATCTACATTCAGACTCCACAGTACCTTCTCTGGATGTGAATTGCATTTTCCATCATGAATCTTTTGTAGCTGTCTTAGATCCTTGCATTGCTGAGAAGAGCTAAGTCTACCAAAGTTAGTTATTTCACAGTGTGGCTGTTACTGTGGACAATGTTCTCCCGGTTCTGCTCATTTCACTCAGCATCAGTTCATATAAGTCTTTCTAGGTTTTTCTGAAGTCTGCCTGCTCATCATTTCTTATAGTACAATAGTATTCCATTATATTCATATACCACAACTTGTTCAACCATTTCCCAATTGATGGACATTTCCTCAATTTCCAAAAATTGAGCTTTCTGAAACACATTCTAGAATTCTTTCCCATTACACCATGTGGATATAACCTTTAAGAAAATTTGGGACTTTAGCTCATTTACTCCTTCTTTCCTATTACTTTCAAAAATCTATGATTTCATTGTGAGGAACTGGAGGGAACAAAATTCTGACAAGAGACAGTGTGAGTTTTAACTTTGCCTTTAGAAGGTAGGAGGAAGAGAGAAATTCTATACAAGCATCAATATTTGGGGGGCATTCTTCTACACAAGTTTTAATCTTTTTCTAAGATTTTCCTTTTAATAAATCTAGCAAACGGTTATTAAGCACTCATTGAATTCTATGTTTTAGGGGGTATTTAAATTCATTTTATTTTATTTTTTGGGGGGTGATATTTAAATTTAAATAAGGATTAGATCCTATCTTCACAGAGCTTAGAATGTAATGTGGGGGGTGGTGGTGGTAGAAATAAGACACTGATATATAGATAGACAACAATGATGAATTCCATCTTCACCATCATTCTTTAAAAGAAAGATTAAAAACAAATTCAAATACTACCTAGGCATCTGACCCGAGGCTGCCATAGAGGGTGGTCCCTCATATGGTATGACGTATGTCTTCCTTGTCTCTAGCTCATATGATTCAAAGTTCTCCATGGGGTCCTAAGTACAAGACTTGGCCTGTTTTCATTGGTTTCTCCGACCCCCCCCCCCCTTCTTCTCCCTGTTGTTGCTACACAAAGACACTTTTGTCAGGCAATGTCGGACTCTCTTCAAAATCCAAGCACTTTCAGGAAAGGCCTTGGAAATTTTGTCTTCTCAGTTTCCATCTCCCTGTGACCTCTGCTCTGGGGTTCAGTGCCTGGTTGTGGATACTCCCCTTTCCTCCCCCGAATTGACTAAGCTTCCTATTGAAGAGTCTCTTTTCTAAAAGATATTGACAATTCCCAAACACGCTTCTGTCTTACACATGGGCACTTGAACCTGAGGCCTCGGATAAGTTATGTGTTAGGAATTCTAGAGGATCGCTGTTTTGTGTTCATTGCTAAGGTTCACTGAGTAATTTAATCCTTTGCCTCTCCACTCTCCAACTAAAAAAAACAAAAAAAAAACCCTTTAATTTTTCTTGGAAACTTAAAAAAAATTAATGTGATTCGATGTGCTTTCTTAGAATGAGAAAAGTGCTAATGTGTTTGAAATATTCCAACTTCCATTAATAAAATACAGTATATAAAGAAAAAGCATTTCTTTAAGAACTTACAAGGTGTTTATACCTGTAAGGAATTTGGACTGGTATGCTTAGTTATAACATCATAAAGTATGCCCTGGTCATTTAGGTTTGGGACCCAAGGGACCCTCAGAGACTAATCCTATTTAAACACACTAATTTTTAAAAAAATGTCTAACATTTGGGTCAAATAATCATTTAATTATTATTATAAAATTCATTCAACAAAGCATTTTTTCTAGCACCTACCATGAGGGTAGAAGTAATAAAAATAGCTAACATTTATATATCACTTTTAAGATTTGCAAAGCACTTTATATATATATATACACATAAACACATGTGTATGCATGTGTATGTGCATGTATACATAAACACACACTTCATATAGATGCACATACGTGTATGTATGCATATGCGTATACGTAAAATACACACTTTGTATACACACATGTATGTACATGTGTGTATGTACACACACAAACATACACTTCATATAGATACACATACATGTATGTATATATATATATATCTAGATCTCACTTGAACCTTACAACAATCCTATGAAGAAGGTGCTATTATAATCTTCATTTTCCAGATGGAGAAACTGAGGTTAGGTGAATTAAATGCCCAGGGTCACACAGCAAGTAAATGCCTGAGGCAGAATTTGAACTCGGGTCTTCTTGCCTCCAAGTTCATCTCTTTATTCTCATCTGGGGACCGTTTGAGACCCTTTCAACGGGTCAGCAAGTTCAAAAATATTTTTGTAATAAAACTAAGATGTCATTTGCCGCTTAAAACACGCCTCCCTTTTCCAGCTACATTTCTGTGTGAGGCAGGATTTTCTTCGTGTACTTTGATCCAAATGATGTATCTCAACAGATGGAATGCAGGAGAAAAATATGAGAATTCAGCTGTCTTCTATTAAGCCAGATACAATGATCATAACAATAACCAACATTTATGGCGTCCGCTATGTACCAGGCACCGTATTGAGCTCTTTACAGATATTATCTGCTTTGTTCCTCACAACTCTGCAAAGTAGGTGGAGTTATTATCCCCATTTTACAGCTGAGGAAACCGAGGCCATCAGAGGTCAAGTGATTTGTCCAAGGTCACATAGCTAGTAAGTGTCCAAGGCCAGATTTGAACCGTGGTCTTCTTGATTCCAGGTCCCATGCTTTATCTACTATACCTCTAGCTGCTAGACACCAGAGAGATTTGCAAAAATACACAAAACACCATCACTCTTCTCACTAATGTTTTTCTGTTTTTGAAAATATAGTTATTTTTCATAACAATGTTATTTATGTTAACATGTAATGGGTTTATTATTTTTAAATGAATTAAATATTTTAAAATTAGTTTTAATTTCTAATGTGATAATTCTAGGTAGGTAGAACCAACATAGACAAAACCTCTTTGGGGTCCTCAGTAATTTTTTATGAGTGTAAAGGGTCTCAAGACCAAAGTTTGAGAAACTGCTGCTCTCTATACCCCATTCAAAGACAAAAGTTAATCAGTCTCTGACCTCAGGGTTCATAGTGTTATAGACTGAGAATTCAGAGACCTGAGAGGCTGCCTCCATCAACCCCCTCATTTCCAGATGCCCAGAGATATTGGGTGATTTGCCTAAGGTCACACAGGAAATGAGGAGCAGAGCCTGGAGTTCTTCTAACATCAGATCCAGTGTCCTTTCTGCTGTACCTAGGTTGCTTCCATATGTCTCCAAGGTGCATTCTATACGATGGGGATGCTTCTCTCTTCAATTCATTTTTATCTTTGTGAGAATTTTTACATGTGACCCGGTGTATATAGAGCATCCATATTATGTATGCATTTAGAGGCTGTTTGGTGTCTTGGATAGAGTGTTGGGCTAGGAGGAGGGTTCAAGTGTCACTTACCAGTCATGAGGCCCTAGGCAATCAATTTATCTTTGTGAGTTTCAACCAACTCCATGGCTTGAAGGAGTGAATTGCCCCATTGGAAGTTCCCCAATAATAGGTTCTCATGCAAAGGGTACTCTCAGGTCTAGGTTGACATGTCTTTAAGTGAAACATTCTTCCCTTTCTCTTGAGTATTCATTAATCATGAATATCCATGATGAAGTCCTGTCTGTGGGGCATAGGGGTAAGCCTACTGGACTTGGGAGAAGAGGCTGAAGTCTGACTCCCGCCTTGGACTCTTACTTCCGAGCTTGCGTTGGTCTCATCAGCCACCATTGGACACGCTGTACCTTGACCCCAACAGAGTGATGTCATTTTAGTTCTCTTTGAGAATGAAGGACAACAACCAACCAACTAACCAGCCAAGTCCTGACATGACAGAGAGAAACCTAATTCCTAAAGTTATTAATGAGGACCAGATGAAAAAAATGAAGGTAAAAGTGCTTTACAATCCACTTTACAATCCCCAGTATGAGGGAGCAAGGCAGTCCTTGGCACAAGGGACATACATGGCCAGGTTTCAATTTAATTCCCCCTTAACTCTGAGGGACAGAATGAAACTCTCTAGGCTCAGGCATCCTCCATAGCCGTGTGAACCATGATGAACATGTGTGTTTTTCCCTAGTCCAGGTTTGTGTCCACCAGGCTTTCTTAAAACAGAACAGATCTTGGGGTGCACAGATTTGCCCAAGGTAACAGCACAAAACTGCATTCTTTCAAGACTAATAAAGAAGCCCTTCAAAGCGCCACTCGTTCAATTCTCTGAGTTCTGGTCTAGCAACAAACAATTAAAAAGTTCCATGGAAACCCTAATGAGCTCAAGTAATAAGCCACACATTCTAAAGGATGGGGGAGAAAAACACTTTCATTTTTTTCCATGATTTTATCATATCAGGAGGCCCCAGATCCCCTGCTTCTCATTTCTATGCATCCCTCCTCCTAAATGGTTTAATATTTTATCTTGCTACAAAAAGTGTCAAAGACCTCATAGTTTGTTTGCGACATATCATGGATGCTTGGGCTTATCCTTGTGGCTTAACATTTGCTTGCAATCACTACCCCCATCGCCCCCCCCCCCAACCCAATCCCAATGGTGTGGATATGGGGGAAAGGACCATGTTAGATTTGGGCAGGAATGTTTTTTTTTTCAAATATGCCAACAGTTATTTAAAATAATGCCTACTTTTAAAAGATCTCTTCTCTGGTCTTGGTATGTTTTGCTTCCTGTCTTAGACCTCGGTCCCCGTAGCATTCATCTCCGATATCAGACTAACTGCATTTATATTGTTATAAATTTTTGAGGTTGGAATCTTGAGTTTTTTAAAATTAAATAACTCCAGTTAAAGGCATTAACTGTAAGGTTGAATTTGATCAAAACTAAGGAAAGCGTTTATGACAACCTCTGTAAATGTTTAAATACTTTAGCTGTGTTTGTGTGCACTCAATTGGATTAGGGGGAGCCAGCATTGAGCCTCCTAAGTCCTCGGGGACACGTTTGACTTTTGGGAGATTAAAAAAAAATCCTGCATTAATGAAATTCTGCAAGTTTCTGATTTAGTAGACAGTGCTTGCAGTGTATGTGAACCAGTTTAAAAGGGTATATGTGTATAATTGCTTGTAGAAACTGTTTAACTTTAATGGGGCGTTCCTTGATCACATAATAGGAAAACTAACAGCTTTAATTAAGATTTATGAAGCATAGAGGTAATATATTCTGCTAAATTAGGTAGCCATTGGTGGGGAGTGTGCTTTTTAGAGATTAATTTTCTGCATGTATTTTGCTACCTTAAGGGATATTTAAGGGAGGCAGTGTGGCATAGGGGAAAGAAGATAGACTCTGGAGTTGGAATCCTACTTTTTGATGCCCAGGTGACCTTGGGCAAGTCATTTTACTTTCTTGGGCCTTAGTTTCCACATGTGTAAAGTAAGAGGATTGGATTAGGTGGCCTCTGAGTTTCTTTGCAGTTCTAGACCTGGGATCCTATTTGTTTTGGTTAAAAAATATAATCTGAAATAGATTTCTTATAGATGTTGATGGGAAAATATGAAACTTTGATTTTAATTTTCCATTAACTACAATAAGCTAAAAATAAAGAGGAGGGGTAATTATCACAAGTATTAACATTTCTATTAGCATTTATAATGCTTGGCTTCCTTTGACAACTGGCTCCACCGATGCGAGGGACCCAGATTATCTGTAGCTTTGAGAGATAGTGGGGCAGAGAAGATTGAGAACTGGTCTTGGACACAGGGACACTTGGGTTGCCTGAGACTGTTCCTGCTGTAAGGCTGTTCTGCAGCGGTGGAGGGACAACCCACACATCAGGGTCCCTTCACAGCATCAAAGCAATGGTTATCGCCAAGCAGATGATTTGACCCTTAGCATTTTTGGATCTGAATTAAGAAGCCATGTCAGATTGAGACTCTACAGTATTTTGTGTTACGACACCTTCTCTCGTGTATGTATCTAGATGTGGTATTTTATGTGTACAGAGAACTCCCTGGTGTGGAAATTGTTTTCATGCAGATGGGGAGGGACCTGATCTGTAACTTTAGTTTTAAAGTTTCCTGTGGTAATAAGATTTGCTTAAGGTAGGGGTGGCAGTGGATAGAGTACTGGCCTTGGAGTCAAGAGGATCTGAGTTCAAATGTGACCTCAGGATACTTACTAGCTGTGTGACCCTGGGCAAGTCAATCCTGATTTCCTCCAAAAAAAGAGATTTGTTCAAGGTCGTGAAGCTAGTATGTGTTAGAGGACTTGGACCCAGGTCTTTGGCACTCCCAGGCTGGTCCTTTGTCACCAGGCTGCTTCTTTTCTTCTTAGAAGAAATGGCGTCAATTCATTCCTGGGAGGAAGGTGACTGATGGGAGTTAATATAGCGAGGTGTTCTGTTCAATCTCCGTCCTATCTATGTGACAGGTGAGCTGGGAGCATAAGTTGGAGAAGGTTTCTATACCCATTTAGATCTGTCAGCGCTGGCAGTGATGACAGTGAAGCCCCTCTGGATGCCAAAAAGCCCTCATGTTTTTTTCATCATTTCTTGTGCCTACTCTTTGGCTTGTAATGGATCTTCTGGGCTGCTGGTCCTCACTGGCCTTTTATGTGGCAGAAATGTCGACGGGCTTTTTGTTCCACTGGATTTTGGGGTATGTAGCTCAGCAGGAGGCCAGCCCAGCCAACTTCCCAGCTTCGGGGAAGGAACTCGTCTAGGGGGAAGTGCTTGGCTTCCTTGACCAACTGGCTCCACCGATGCCCAGGACCCCGATTGTCCCTAGGAAAAACCCCTGCAGCTAACGGAAGGTGAGCAGAAGCAGGTTCTGTTGATTGGACCTTTTGACCAATCCAATTTTGATGTCCATCTGTCTCTTCTGCCCTCGCTGGTCTGCCCCTCCCCATAAGCTAGGCATTTACCCTCTCGCAAATACATACAGTATTCATAGCAAGAGTAGGCACAAGCCATAGCATCATAGTTCTATAGCCCAAAGGCATTTCAGAGTCCATGTAATGTAATTCCTTCACTTTACAAATGAGGAAACTGAGGCCCAAGGGGGGTGTGGCTTTTCCTAGGTCACATAGGTAGTAAACATCAAGGGGTAGGAATTTGAACTCAGGTCCTCAGATGCTGGAGCAAATGCTTTCCCCACTCTAACGTGTTCCATCAAAGTATCATAATTTGGTTTATGAAAGTAAAGTAAACACCTTATTACTACTACCACTACCCCTGCCATGACCACTACTGCTATTACCAGTACTATGACTACTACTACTACTACTACTACTACTACTACTACTACTACCTACTACTACCTACTACTACTAGCACTTACTACTATTACTACTACTTACTACTACTAAGTACTACTACTACTAGTACTTATTACTGCAACTATTACTTATTAGTACTACTTATGACTACTACCACAAGTCTTCTACCACTACAACTACTACCTACTATTACTACTTCCACTTCCTATTGCTACTACCTACTACTACTAGTATGTACCCCTGCTAGGACTTGTTATGACTACTAACTACTACTACCTGTAGTTACAACTACTACCTATTACTACTACTATCTACTACTGCTAGTACTTACTCTGTTACTACCTACTACTACAAGTACCTACTATTACTGCTACTTACTACTAGTACCTGCTACTAGTAGTACTTACTATTACTACTTACTACAACAACAACTACTTAGTACAACAACTACTACTCCTCACTATTACTACCACTACGTATCACTAGTGCTACTAATTATTGCTTTCTACTACTTCCTACTACTGCTTGCTACTACATTACTATCACATTACTACCACTACCTACTACTATTATTACTACTTACTAGTACTAATACTACCTACTACTTGTTACTATTGCTTAGTACTACTACCACCAACTACCATCTATATAGTGCCCACTACGTACCAATTGCATGTTTTACAAATATGCAAATTTACAAACATTACAAATACTTTACAAATATTAAACCCTAAATTGGTGATCTGTCTTGGCAATGTTAGGCATCAGGAAATCCAAATAGAAGGGGCCTTAGAGATCGTCTTGCTGAACCCGCTAATTTAACAGATGAGGAAATGGGCCAGGGAAGATCAAATAATTTGACTGAGTTTTTCTATCTACTTAATGGGCCTAGATTAGGTCTGTCCACCCGGTCTCATGCTCTTTCCATGACACAGACATTCGTCATCTTTGTGAAGGAGCAGCAGAAGGCAGAACCCTGACAGTAGTTAAGAGGTAAGCTATATTGATTCTGATAGACAAAAATCTTACCTGAATTTTTTAGTGAGCTACTTTCTCTGGAGAAAGCATCTAGCAACCTAGCAGAATGTCCCCATCACCTTGTTTTCCCTCTCCCCTTAAGGAAGTGCTTACAGCACTCAAAGGTGAGGCTCTGTAGTGTAGTAGAGAGAGTCTAGTACCAGGAAGGGGGGTTTTAGCCTTGCCTCTGATGGCTATTAGCCCTGTGACCCGACCCTGAGGAATCATAGGACCACAGATCTGGAATTAGAAGGGGCTTCAGAACCCAGACATTGCGTTTCTCTGCTCCTACCTTCCTCATCTGTAAAAGGGGAGAATTATACCATGAGGACCTTCCTCATAGGCTGGTTCTGTGGTTTAATTGATTAAGGATATAAGGTGCTTTGCAAACTCTAAACCACTACATTGATATCATTATCAAATGTAAATACTGAAAAGAATCTGTGATCTCCTCAGTTCAGGTCTTATCCTCAGTTACATAGATCACAGCTTATCTTGGGCTATGTCCTCCCATGAATTTGCCTGTGGGATCCACCCACTATCCAGGGGAATTTCCTCACTTTCTCTTGACATCAGGACAGTGTCAGGAGAGCCCACCATTTGCCCATGATTTATCTCCTACTCTTTGCTGCATATATGTGTGTGTGTGTGTGTGTATGCATATATACTTGGTTTTACATGACTTTGATAGTCCCTTTCGACTTGGTTCTCTTTAGTGATCATTCACATATTATATATGGCAGCCTACCCACACCAGCCAGGTGCCTCTCTGCTGCCCTCTGAAGGATATTAATTTTCATTTCTCCAGAAATTTTAGACTTCCTTGCCTCAGTCATACAAATAATACTGGCAGAGCATTAGGATTTTAAAAGATAAGGTTTTGTTTCAGGGAAAACTTTGGGATCATTATAAGAAGTTAGCAGTTTCTAAAAGGCAACTCAGCCCATTCAATTCTGGACTCAATTCATTGTCCATTTGTAATATGAATCCAAGCTCTATATACTGATGGGCAAATTCCATGTAACTGCATATCAGAGTCTCAATAAGAAGTATTCATCGTTCCCTTGGTTTTTCCTATGTGGATGGTTTAGCCAAACTGTTTGGAATGGTTATTTATCTTAGCAAAAGCTGAGTGGCAGAGTAGGTAGAACACTGGGCCTGGGTGGGTGACTCATTTAACCTGTTTGTCTCAGTTTCCTCAACTGTCAAATGGGGTACATTTAATACCACCTACCTCAAAGGGTTGTTGTAAGGATCAAATGAGAGAATATTTGTAAAGTGTTTAGCACAGTGGTTGTCACATAGTAGGCATTTAATAAATGCTCCTTTCTTTCTCCCTCCCCTTCCTCCCTCCTTGAGAAAGAGGCAGAAAGTTCAATAGCAAAACTGACAGATTTTATTACTTATTTTTAAAGATAATTCGAGATATGGCAAAATTGAGTACTTTTATCAGAAGCATTATTGTGTTGACTTATACCTGGGGGATTTTCCAAAGCTGATCTCCAGCTACCTGAATACTGTTCCCTTCCCTGTGAATGGGCTTTCTCACCCAAAAGCTCTCGATGTGGTAGACTGATGGAGTTAACCCCAGGGCAAGTGGTATCTACCAGCTTTGGAATATGGCATTAAACAGTAACTCAGAAGCTATTCAAAGACCCTGAAATTCACTCTTATGAGATTTTTTTCGTGATCTGGGTAGACTTAAAAAAATAAAAGCTCTATTTTACATGGAGAGTTAAAGAATGTCTTCTTTGGCACTATCCTTATTTGCAACTGTGCCCCTTTTTATGGGATGGTCCATTTGTCACATGGGAAAAGGGAGATTAATTAACTGTGGAAAATATACCTAGCATGGAAACTGTGAGCTCTGGCAGCGTTTCCATATAAAATACCGGAAAACAAGTATAGATGAACCTTAAAAAAACCCAATGTGTGAATTTTTTTTAACAACTTAAAAAAAAGTTCACCCTTCATCTCACAAATCAAACAGCCCATTTTATGCTGGCTTCCCATCTATCTGACACAGGAATAAGTGTACCATGCGTTTCATTTTCACATAAATTGTGCAGTTTTGAAATACCGTTCTTTTTACCCTGTACACCAGCAAACGTCTCAATTTTGTGCCAAGCAGGATAGCAGCATTTATAATAGGAGGGATCTGAGCAGAAGGAAGGGGAGACATGGTTTTTGAAGGATGTGGAACAAACAAAACAAAAAATCACCCCCAAACTCTCCATGCAGAGAAAATCCCCAGAGGAATCCCCCAAGGGAAGGAATGCAAGCTGCTCCAGCCCTGGGGAAGTGTTCATCTCCATGCCAGCTGAAAGGCACGCTTTTAGGTGATTATTTACTCTACTATTTGGGTGAAATTGTGGCATTATGTAGGATGAAAACCATCACAAATGGTAGCAAGCTAGCTTCTTTCAAAGCATTGCTTCCTACACAAGACCTTTCTTTATCTTCCTTTTAAGAGTTGGTTATCAGCAAGGTAGGGGTGGCTAGGTGTCACCATAGTGCAGAGAGTGCTGGTCCTGGAGTCAGGAGGACCTGAGTTCAAATCCAGCCTCTGACACAAGCTGTGTTATCCTGGGCAAGTCGCTTAACCCTGTTTGCTTTAGTTTCCCCATCTGTAAAATGAGCTGGAGTAGGAAATGGCAAACCGCTCTGGTATCTTTGCCAAGAAAACCCCAAATGGGGTCATGAAGAATCAGACATGATTGAAATGACTGAAAAAAATTGTACTTCTTCCTCTCCCTTCCCCCAACATTTTTAAAGACTCTAAATTGTGTTAAGGGCAATTTCAAAACAACTTCATTTTGAACCACATGGTTCAAAATATAGTAGCTGGGGAAGGCCCTGGCTGCTTTTTCCTGGTTCCATGCCTTAATTCAAGGGTGCCATTTTATTTTGGCCAGAGTAATTAATCCAAAGTTTTTTGATAGGTGAGGAAACAGACTGTGGAAACAGATGGCAAAGAACATGTTTTTCCCAAGAATGGTGCTTAGGGAAAAAATAAAGAGAAAGTATGACAATTAAGAAATCAATTTTTATTAAAACCAAAGTTGGTTTCCCTAGTGGTTTGGGAGACCCTGGAAATTCCTTTCCTTCCACAGACTTGCAGCATAAAAGGGTTGCAAATAAACACTTACATTTAAACAATCAGTTATTAACTGGTTGTTTGATTGAATTAAACTGTTTGTTTTTTCCTCACAGGTTGTAGATTTAGAGCTGGAAAGAGGCCTTAAAGGCCATCTACTGTAGTTCAGCCCCTTCATTTTATAGCTGAGGTGCTGAGATCTAGAGGCAATAAGTGCCTTACCCAAGATCACACCTATAGGAAGCAGCACAGTCTGGATTTGAATCCAGGTCTCCTGACTTCAAACCAGGGTTCTTTCCACTGGGCTATGCTATGTTTGTTGCCTTACTCCCCACAAAGCTTTTTTTTTTTTTTTTGCTGCTATACACAATCATCGTCAGGAAAAAGTCCAACTCCCAAATGGTGGGGATGGGGAAAGATCTTTGCCATGGCATGCCTCCACTACATGGTGCCTATAAGAACAGACAGCTAGCTCTGTGCTAACTTTGGGTTATGGAGCCCATCTCTTGAGATTCCATGGGCGAGAGGAGGGAGAGCAAAGAATTCTGTGGCCCTACAGGGCAGAGGGCCCTGATGATGCTTTCCATTACTACCTTGACACCTTGGCAGAGGAGGACAATAAGATTAGGAGCTTAGAGTTACATGTTTACTCTTCATAATCTTCGGTCTTTTCTTGAACATTTTGTTCACTCTAGAGTTGGGCTTATGCAATGATACGACCAGTTGAAAAGTGAAAAATTCAACCCATTCATCAATTACTCAGTGGATCATGGATCCACAGACATATTCATGTCCAAGATTGTGGGACAGTGCGGAAAGACCATTCAAGGGGCAGGTAGGTGGTGCAGTGGATAGAACACTGCTCCTGGAGTCAGGAAGTTCTGAGTTCAAATGCAACCTTAGACACTTACTAGTCACTTTACCCTGTTTGCTTTAGTTTCCTCCTCTGAGAAAGAAATGGCCAACTGCTCCCGTATCTTTGCCAACACAACCCCAAAAGGAGCTACAAAGAGTCAGACACAACTGAAAATGACTAAATGAGAGCAGCAATGTGAACGCCATTGAACTTGAAGCCCTAGAATCTGAATATTATGTACTTGGAATCTGAGCCTTGTTGTGAGGATCGATAATATTTGTAAAGACTCAGAGGACTTCAGTGACTTGCTTGTGATTACACAATGAGTAAATATTACAGGTAGGATTTGAACCCAAGCCCTTCCCTCTATCCACTACATCATTTTTCCTTAAGCCTAAACAATGTGGGAAAAATATGTGGAAAACAAATGCCGATGTGAAATGGTGACTAATGGATTGATGGCGCAATGGATTTGTGCCATTTGGTCCAAGGATATCTAAACATTTTATTTTCTGAGCACAGATATTCTTCAAAATTTTTTTATTGATATCTTTTGTTTCTGTAGGAAGCACCATATCAATAAAACCTGACATTGTAAGGAGATTTCCACACCCAGAATCCCTCACTTTACCAAATAAACAAAGGGAAAGGTCTTTTCATATTGTTTCTTTGAGACCAACTTTGACTACTAAATATGGCAGCATTTGTTTCAATTGCTTTGTTGTTGTTTTTATTTACATCGTTGTTGGATTAGTGTAGATTCTCTTCTTGGTTCTGTTTACTTTGCTTTTTAAAAACATCAGTTCATATACATCTTCCTATGCTTCTCTGTGTTTCCAGGCATCTAGTGATGCTTATCATCATTTCATAAAGCAAAGTCATGGACCAACATTTGTTCCACCATTTCCCATCTTTTATTTTCAGTTTTTTTGCTACTATAAATATTTGGGTGTATATAAGGTGAATGACATGAGGTGGCACAGTGGATACAGTCTGAAGTCAAGAAGATCTGAGTTCAAATCCTGTGGGGACCTTTGGCAAATTCTTAAACTCTCTAAAACTCTTAAGCTCTCACTGCTCTCTTCTATAAAATGAGATCAATTGGATGAGATTTCTTTAGGCCCTTTCATCTTTGAGGTTCAATGATATAGAACAACTTTAATAGATTCTTAATCTTTGTTATCCAGTAAGGAATATCGAACTGACACCACTGACTATTTCAAATCTATAATTTAATCCTGGCTTATACCACCCCTCTACACAGTCCTTTCATGCTTTATTGTGGTGTAGAGCTGATCATAGGTCACAGCTTCATAGAAAGGAACTTCAAAAGTCATCAATTCTGACTTCCTCCTTTTACAAATATGGAAATCAAGGCCAAGTGAGATTGTGATTCCCCTAAAGTAGCACAGGTATTAAGCAATAAAGCTGGGATTTGAACTCAGATGTTTTGACTCTAAATTTCCTTCCCTTTCCACTGTACACAATGGCTATGCTAGAAAAACACACATCACATTCTCTCCCTTTCCCTCTCCCTCTCCCTCTCCCTCTCCCTCTCCCTCTCCCTCTCTTTCTCTCTCTTTCTCTCTCTCTCTCTCTCTCTCTCTCTCTCTCTCTCTCTCTCTCTCTCTCTCTCAGTCTCTCTCTCTTTCTCTCTCTCCCCCGACCCTCTTATCATGCTGGTAAGATCTCAACTGGGGGCTAGGCAATACTTAATTTCTGTTATCTGTAAGATTTATAGCTAGATCAAAACATGAAGACCATCTAATAAGGAATGGAGGAGGCTATGCTCTTTATCCAATCCAAAAGCATTTATTAAGCACTTGTCGTATGCCAGGCACTCTTCTTGGTTCTATGTTACAAAAATAAAAGAAAAGGGAGCCACCCTCCCCTTCCATTTCAAAGAGTTTACTTTCTATTGGGAGATTATACCAGTCAATAAACATTTATAAAGCACCTACTGCGTGCTAAGCACCAAGAATACAAAAAAGCAAAAGACAGTCCTTGCCCTTAAAGATATTAAAATCTAACAGGAGAGACAACAAGCAAAAAAAATTTACAAAACCAAATATTTACAGGATAAATAGGAAATAATTAACAGAAGGAGGGTGCTAGAATTAGTTGGGAAAGGTTTCTGGTAAAAGGTGTGATTTTACTTGGGACTAGGGGAAACCAGACAGGTCAGTAAGTAGAGTTGAAGAGGGAGAGCATTACAGGCAGGTGGGACAGCCAGAGAAAATGCCCAGAGATAAGAGATGGAGTGTCTTGTTCATGGAACATCCAAGAGGCCAGTGTCATTGGATTGAAGAATGAATAGAACTGGGAGCATCACCAATGGGACTCTGGCTCCCCCTCCCCCTCCTGCTCCCACTTCCCGTTATTATAGTTCTTATTTTACATTTAGAGATTTTGCTTGGCATAGAATTTGAAGAAATACATCTCTGGATTTTTTATTCATTCCTTCAGTGTAAACTCTATGAAGGCAGGAGGTATTCCATTTTTGTCTTTGTAACCCTAACCCGGCCTCCAGTTCCTGCCCTCCCCGCCCTAGCACAGTGCCTGGCACTAAATACTTATTGACATCAATTTCACTTGCTTCTCCCAAACTTCGATCTTGGATTTTGCAAATTTCATTTCACACACACAAAAATCATTTAATATATAGAATTTTAGGAATCATATTGTTCCTCTTTTGGATTGCAAAATTGTTGATTTGCTAATGACCTCCAAAGGTCATTTACTTTAGTCTTCTGCCTCCAGGTTAAAATACAAACCAGATGGTTACTATTCTCACTTTTAAATATTTCTAGGACTTCCACCTTTGTTGCAATTAGTCCACTATCACGATCGCAGCAATAATAATAAATGCCGATTTTTACAGGTTGATGTACTGTTTCCAAAACTCTGTGTATATATTTTTCTTCGATTGTGTAGCAATTAATAATAATAATAATTGCTCACATTTGATTACTTCTTGAAGTTTTGCAAAATGCTTTCCTTGCATTAACGCCATGAAATGTAGGTAAAGTACGATTATGCCCTCCGTTGTGCTTACCAGATTGGGCAGCCCTTTTGCCTTTGACCTTTTTCCAGGGAACCTGTTTTCCATCTCCTTAATCATCTTCTAATTCTTTGCATCCTGTCCAGTTTTTCCTTTTTAAAAATGTGAAGATCAAAGTTATCTTAATACTCCAGTGTCTTAGCATTGCAATGAGATGGCAAGTGGAAGATTTCTAAGCTGTTGAGTGTGCTGCTTTTGTTAATAAATCGTAGCTTGTTGTTTTTTTTTTTTTAATATATCCTATACCCAATTTTCAACTAGTCATTCTCTGTGACCTTCAGGTCTATTCCTTTGTGCTTTTCACTTTGTCTTTTCTCCAACCTATATTTATAATCTTGGGATTTTTTTCTCTTGCAGTCTTTGTTCTGTTTTGTTCTGTTTTTGATGAACTAGGTCTATTTTTTGAGGTCACTCTGAATTCCATTCCTATCTTGGGGTGGTGGTGGTATTAGCACTCATTTTATAGTTGATGAAACCTAAGCAGTTTGTGCAAAGTTACAACTTAGTGGTTGTCAGAGCTGGAATTCCAACCCAGATCCTTCTTGACCCCCAAGTTCAGCATTCTTTTCACTCCCCCATGCTGCCAGAGGCATAGATGATCTAGGACAGGAGTTTGTAACTTTTTTGTGTGTCATAGAAATCTTTGGTGGTCTGGTGAAACTTACATATTTCTTTTCAGAATAATGCTTTTAAGTAATTGAAGGACATATTAAAACTTCAGTTAGAAGTTAGTGCAAATAAAGATGTATTTTTTTCTTATCCAAGTTCATGGACCCCTTGTAATCTGTCCATGGATTTCTTGGGGTCTCTTAGATATGAGGAGATGAGGCTGATGCAGACTGACCTTGTGACTTGTAATGGATTTTTTCTTCAATATTGAACTGATGTTTTCTTTTTTTCATTTTTCTGTCTCTTCAAAGTACAGAAAAATCAGCTATTTGAGTGCTTTGGTTTGGATTGCAGATAAATGGGATTTCACTGAATAGAAAAGGCTGATGTGATCTAGCTTAGCGGATAGCTGTCACTTCTGTCTTTCAGCATTCATATTATATGAGAGCGCCTTGGTTAATTGCTGTAGAATCTGGAGGTAGATGGGGCTTTGTTGGTGTGCAGATGTGGGACAAGCAACCTGATCACATTCTCCTTTCCCTCTGCTGTGTGCATGTAGTCATAAATTATTCGCCTCAACTGTCCAGAGACATGTGGGTTTTAAACTTTTTTCCCCCGACACATGTGCCAGGTGAACAAAAGAATGCTTGGAGTAATTAGATGTGCTGTCACTGATGAATCACACAGAGAATTAAGTTCTTAAACCATGGATGGTGGAGACAATTGGAGGCACTGTGGTGGGACCCAGCGTGTGGGGCTCCAACCAGAGAAGGAGGAGGAGGAGGAAGAGAAAGATGGTGTGTAAACTTGAGCAGATTGTGTACAGAGATACTGCCCCCATCTAGGCATGTTGAGACTGTAAGAAAATGGAGAGGAAATGGACTATTAGTCACCAGATCCATCAAATAAGGGGGAAGAGAGGGCAAGATCAGTTTTAATACACAAGATCCTCCATTTTCATTGGTTATAGTACTTTGCTGTGTTCCATGTGGTCCAATAGAATGTATGCTCCTCCAAGTCAGGGACTGGTTTTTTTTTAATCACCAGCACCACAATTCCTGCTTAATAAAGGTTTGCTGAATTACTGAATTGATGGTCAACACTCTTTTTATAAAACCTGGAAGGAAAGAAACGCAAATCTCCTTTCTCCTTTTGCCCTGCCTTTTCTATCTCTCTTCACTTCCAACTTCTTTCTCTTTCCATACACTTTTCCTCTCTTCCTTTCTCTTTGGGACATTGCTCTGGACCTGTTTCCTCAGTTCCTTTTCTGAAAGATGGACTGGATGGCATTTGAGTTTCCTTCTAGCTCTAAATTTATCCTACTTTCTATTCCTCTTTCTTCCTTTTTCCTCTCTCCTTTTCCTTCTCACTCTTTCACTTTCTGCCTCTCTCTCCCTTTTCCCTTCTGTTTCTTCTCTTCTCCCACATTGGCTTTTTCACTCTCTGTCTTCTGGTTTCTTTTTCTCTCTTCTTTCTCTCCCCCTTTCTCTCTCTGTCTCTTCTCTGTCAGTCTTTCTCCCTTTTTTCTTTCTCTCTGTCTTTGAGTCACCTCTTTCTCTCTTCTTTTTGTCTCTGACTCTCTCTTTGCATCTCTCTCCCATCCTTTCTCTTCCCCCTTTCTTTGATTCTCTTTGTCTCTGTTTCTGTTTGTTTCTCTCTCCTTTTCTCTTTCTCTGACTTCCTTTTCTTTTCGTTTCTGTTTGTCTTTTCTCTTCCTTCCCCTTTCCCCATTTCTCTCGTTTTCTCCTTGTCTCTCTCTGTTTCTTTTGTGTCTCCGTATCTCTGTCTTTTGCCATCTGTCTCTGTCTTTGTGTCTGACTCTTTCTCCTTTTGCTCCCTCTCTTTCTTCCCCTTTCTCTTTATCTCTCTCTCACTCTTCCTCCTTCCTTCCCTTTTTTCTTTTTGCCTCTGTTTCCTCTGTGTCTGTGTCTCTGTCTGTCTGGCACATCCTCTCTCTCTCTCTCTCTCTCTCTCTCTCTCTCTCTCTCTCTCTCTGTCTCTGTCTCTCTCTCTCTCTCTCTCTCTTTCTCTTTCTCCCTCTCTGTCTCTGCCTCTCTCATCACTCAGAGCTGCTTTTCTTTGCACAGAGCCACTCGGGCTGCTTGACCTCACAAGAAGAGTGGCCCATGAAATGCTTAAGAAAAACAAGGTATTATGCCTGATCCTGCCCATTCTGGGATTGCCCCAGCAATTCAGTGTAACTGCAGCCCAATTTAAACCAGGTCTCAAGGCAACAAAAATTCTGCCCTAATGCCAACTAATTTACTCAGCGTCCAGGAGAAGCGTTTGGGAGTCAATCGCTTCAAGCCATCTGATTCATATTATTGACTCATTTAGAAAACAGAAAGTGAACAGAGACAAGTTTTTAAGAACTTTGGTTTCATGCAAATGACGTGCAATTGTGGCCCATTATTTTTATACCAAGACTTCATTAGTCATATCCCTGTCAAACCTGCACCAGTGTCAAATGTTTCTCCCAAGAGCACCAGGACAGGGATGGAACTCATCAGCCCAGGTCAGGGGTCGCTCTCATTAAGGAGTCAAAATGAAAACTTTCAGTGTCTCCAACACATCGCCCAGCTCTCCCAGACTCTCCTGCCCCCACCTCTCAAAATCCAGGGCCAGCTAAGCACCTCCAGCTCCCCAGACATTCAAATAAGATCAAGATGACAGGGCACGAAAATGAATAGGGTTCTTAGCTGGCTGGACTTTATAATCTGGTACTGATTGAAACGACCAGAAAGCTGTTTGCCAGGTCTTATAGCACCATTTCCTGAGGTTAAACATAACATCTCAAAATGAAGCAATTAGGGCTTTCTAGAAAACAGGAGCCTTTTGGGTGACTTCCCCCCACCCCCTCCTGTTCCTTTCCTTTCCTTTTTCTGTTTCTTTTCTTTTTTTTCATAAAGAAAGACAAAAGCTACTTCTGTTTATACTGACTAGATACAGAAGGTAGAGTTTGATGGGGAAAAGGACCATGTTTTTCTTTCCTACTTGGGAGGAATATTGAGATAGGAGCAATAAAAGATAGGGGCAGCAAATTGGGCTTTGAGATCTACTTAGGGAATTTCAAAACATTTTCTTTCTTCAGTTTTTAGTCTGGATCTTTGACAGATTTAAATCTACACAGGTATATATTTAATATCTGACATATACGAGATGATTATATTTATAAATATATGAATACATATATACATATACGAATATATACATATACATATATCTATATATCTAACCTCATACACATATACCCACAAATATCTGGAGTAAAGCAGTTTATTTTAAAGTACATGACTATGATTTCAGGTTGATATATTTTTGAGCAACTGACATGATATTATCTTCCTCTAAGGGTGCATTTAGCCTAACTTCCAAACTGGTGGTTTCTCCTCCCAGAAATCTCGAGGTCATAATTTTGTCTTAATAGTCCCTAGGATATGTGAAACGTGGGTCACCTCCTAGTGGACACACTTGGCTGGTTAAAATGATGTCAGGATAACTTTAGAAGGGGGAAGGACTTTAGATGTCTTGGGGTTCAAACCCCTCCTTTTATAGATTCTGAAACTGAGGCTCTGAGTTGTTCATAGGGTCATAGGGCCAGAAGGGACCTCAGAAGGCATATAGTCCAACCCCTTCCTTATACAGTTGGGAAGTTGTTCGAGGTCGCACACTTGTAAGGGTGTGGGGCAGGGTCTGGATTCGAACACAGATTCTGTGTCTCCAAGTTTAGTATTTTTCCCCTACTATGCTACTCCCTCCTTTCATAAGTAAAGATTTTTAGCATCACCTTAGGTGGACTGTCAGGAAGTCCTGAGCTGTCAAGGTACCACTTTGTTAAAAAAAAATACAAAAACAAAGCAAATAACTAACAATAGGAGGTGTCAAAATGTGATGGCTCTATATTGATTATTAGGGAGCACACAATCTGGTGTCCCTCTATTTTATAAGCCAGCTGGGAAAACTTAATCTAATTCTGGTGTTAATGTTTTCGTTTCACTCAGCTTAATTAATCACACTTGAATGAGGGTCTTATTTCCTCCCCATAAACTGTCTTTTCATGACAGCAGGTCACGGGAAGCTTCTCTGTAGATAAAAGCTCTCCTTCCTCTCACTGGAATGTGAGTTTTTAAATAAAAAATTGGTTTTGATGTTTAAAGTCAAACAACTATGGCTGCTTTCAATTGTTTTAACCCAGGAGAGGGGGCAACACGGTACCATGGAAATAGCACTGCACTTGGAATCAGAGAAACTGGGTACAGATATGAGCTTCCTCCATGCCTTCTTGAGAGCCTGAGCCTCAGTTTAATTATCTTTAAAGGAAATGAAGAGGTTGGACTAAATGACCTCTAAGGTCCTTTCATTAGAATGGAAGCTGAGGGAGGGATCAGAGGGGAGTAGATTTAGAACTGGAAGCGTTCTTAATAGCCATGGGGCACAGCTCCCCCATTTTATGGATGAGGAAACTGAGACTCAAAGAGGCCGTGTGATTTGCTTTAGGGTCACATAACTAGTGTCTGAGGTAGTGTCCTAGGTCTTCTGTTCTCCAAGTGCGACACTCTACCTGAGGCAAGAACCACTTTGACTTTTGTTTTTGAATCCCCAGCTCTTATAAGCCCCAGCAGGTGGTTTTCGATTGATCGATCAATTGATTGAAATTTTAAATCTGTGATTCCCTGGACTCGTGGAGTTTTTAAAGAAGAAGCCTCTGAAATGAATGGGTTGTGTGGGGAGGAGGGATGCTTCAGCAGTCCGGGTGACTGATCGGAAGAGGGCACATTCAGCAATTCCCAATAACTGTTTTAGGACTCCCTCGACTTGCTACCCAGTTGCGTGTGGCCTGCCTGGGTACTTTTCTGGGTGAGCTCCCACTGTGTCCTCTGTCCCCTTTCCCTCGCTGCTCCTGGTGATGCCAATCAGTGAGCCGAAGCATCTTCCCTAGAGATAGAGGGCTGACCCAAGGATAAAACTGTGTCAAATCTAGCTTCGGCAAGTTCGCTATCTGAGCTATGGGACCAGGAAATATGGAGAGACACATGCATATACAATTTGCCTTGGTGCCCTCACCACCAACTGCTTGAGGACTTCTTACCTGCCAAGGCAGTTGGGCAGCAACTGGGAAAGCATGGTATCCTGATGATGGATCTGTGATTGATGCCCTTGGCCTAGGCGTTCCCACTCGCCCATTCAGGAAACAGGAGGGTTGGGGAGATAGTGTTCCAGTTTTCTTTCACAGTCCCTGTTTCCTCACTCTAATCACCTTCTGCTGTGGGAAAGAGATGAGATGCGGCCTAAAAACCAGATCATTGTCCGCCTCCTAGATTAATGCAGAGAAAGCAGTATTGTCTGTTGAATGGATAAACCTTCCTGCTGTCACTCAAAACCTAAACTCAACCCCACTTCATTTCTAAGAGGCTTATCTTTCTTGAATAGACCCTTGCAGCTCAAGTAAGAGGCGATGTAATGAAGCGTGTTTTTTTCTTAAGTAAGAAACCTGCTGCAAAGAAGAGGGGGAAGAGGGTGCAGCTGGTCTAACGGGCGGCTTCTGTAGACTCTCGAAAGACTCGTCATTTATCTGGTCTTGCATGACATCAAATGAGAGAAGATCAAGTTCAAAATCTGCCAGGGAGGCTCAAAAAGGGCTTCTTCATCTGTTAATTAAATCATGCTTATTAGCATACAATGCTGTGCAGCTGGGAATCGGATTGAACATGGCAGGGAGAGGGGTGGGGGAAAAAGATCAGTGTCTTTTCTAACCCCTCCCCTTTGGTCAGTGGTGGTGGTTAGGCCAAGAAATCACGTTGGGATATTTCAGAAGTTTTATCCCAGTCCTAACACTGATAACGAATGAGGGGGCTGATGAATGCACTGCTAGATAGGTGGGTGTTAGGCAGAGGGATAAATTCAAAGTGGCATGCTGAGATCATCGTCAAACATGGCCTTTTGTATCTTTTAGTCATTAATTCAGTGGTTCTCCACAATGTGGATTCGCTGACTTTTCTAGGAAAGTTACACACACACACACACACACACACACACACACACACACACACACACACGATGTGCACACACGTAACTTCGGTAACTATAAATAAATGTGTATTTGTTTTGGTTAAACTCTGTATACTGTTTTACAGTGATGTTTAAACATTGGGAAATACATCCAACATTTCATCATAGCTGGAAAATTGACTGCATAAAGGGTCATTTTAAGAACATTTCGATCCAGGCATGAAGTTGCATGAACAAATCGCCGAATTGCATTTAAAAATAGCTTTTGCCTGATGTGGTTCTGACCAGGAGAAGATGCTGCTTATGAGCTTTTGTTTATAGAAACCTGGGCAAGGGACCCCAGGGAAAGGGGGTCCCAGGGAAAGGGAAATAAAATTGTCACAGTCTTAGTGGTGATGGTACCTATAATACCATAGCCAAGCAGTCGTACTTGGAGCTGCATTGCTAGAGAAGTTGTGACGAATTTGGGGCTTTTCCAGTTTGACATTCAAGGCCAAAATAAATGTTGAAGGTTAAAAATTTTTAAAGAACTTTACCTAGTTTGATTGCAAGCCCAGCCCACAGCCTTGAAATTGGTGGAAATAATTATTTTATTACTGTGTAATATGAGGCCCTGATCCTGATTAGAATGCGCCACCAATATTATTTAACCCATCCCTATCATATAGCAACTAACATTCGAATCTTTGGCACATCAGAAAATGAAAGCGCTCTTAAGAAATGCAGTATGGCCCACCTGCCTACCCTATAGCAACTCCATTTTTCCATATATTCCTGTTTATACATATTCACTAGATTCCTAAATTTTGACTTAGTCAAGAATGCTGTCCTTCTCCCCCAAAAGAAACTTGCTAGAGTAGATAAGCCCTCAAATGGCCTTATGTGAGTATTTCTCATGATCTCCATGGCCACTGTTCTATATCGCTGGTCTTTGCCTTGTTATCTTCTCTATTAGAGGAGGTAAGGAAGAGAGGAAAGTCTTGATTTGTGTGCAAAGTGATCTTCAAATAATTGAGTTGACTGTAATGAAAAAGGACCACAGAAAGGGCAGCTAAGTTTGGTATATTGATAGAGAACTTAACTTGGAGTTGGGAAGATGTGAGTTCCAATCCTGCCTCAAACACTTATTAGCTGTGTGACTGTGGGCAAGTCACTTAGCCTCTGTTTGCCTCAGTTTCCTTGTCTGTAAAATGAGGGGGTTAGATTCGATGATATATAATGACCCTTCCAGCTCTAAATCTATGATCCTATGAACTTACGGAGCTGAAGTCCCATTTGGAAACTCTGAATCTATAGGTATTTACTGATTAGCAACCAAAATAGACCTAGTCTATTAAAAATCCTGAGTTTTTTTCTCCTGGACTGCAAGCTTGCTGGAGGGCAAGAACAACTTCTTAGCCAAATGTCACATCTTCCCTAGTGCCTACCAGAGTTCTCTGCATATGATAGGCACTCGATAGGCACTTGAAAATGGCGTGGCAAGATTGAAAGCTCCAAGGGACTTTTAAGGCCTTATAATTCAACGTCATTTTGCTGATGAGAAAATTGACACCCAGGATAGTGAAGCAATTTGCCCAAATTCACACGAGTAAGTATTAGGGCCAGAATTCAAACCCAAGTCCTCTGTCTCAAAAATCCAGCTTTCACTCCATTGTATTATACCAAAGTGTATTTGAACTGAACAAAGATCATAAAGGCATAAATTTAGCACTGGAAGGGACTTCAGAGGCCATCTGGCATGAACCCTCTTGTTCTGTAGTTGGAGAAACGGAGGCCAAAGGAGGTTAAACAACTTGTTCAAAGTCACACAGGTTATAGGTTTCAGAGGTGGGCTTTTTCTCTGTACCATGCTTCCTCAATGGTCTTTAAAGAGCTTTAAAGAACACTAGCCAGCCATCTTTTAAATTCGTTCTCTTGATCTTAAAGGAGAAAGAATGTGAAAGTATGGATGAATGAGTCAAGTTAAATCATTCTCTAGTACTCAGAAAACTTCTCAAAGCAAATGCTTTATTGATGATACATAAATGATGATATGTACACCATCTTCCTAGTTAAAAGTCACCATATTGGTCAGGAGAAAACCCAGTAGAGTTGGACGGCCTTGGGGAAACAGAGAAACAGGAGATGCTGTTTATAGCCCCATCTTATATTAAGTTTTTGTCTATACCAGTCTCAAATAATGGATTAATTAAAAATTAATGTAAAAATTTACATAAACCTGGTTATTTGAGATCATTATAGACTTAACATGTCTAAGCTGTTGGACTAAATCTCTCTCTCCTCAACCAGTGGACTTGTTGTGTTGGACAGATCCGTAGAAAAACTAAGCAAAGGATGTAAGTGATGCAGGCTGCCAAGTTTAACCAAGTAAGTTTATTTACCCAACAGATTGCTATTAGAGAAAATATTAAGTTTGTTATAGAAAACCATAAAAGTGAGGAATTCACAGGTAAAGGGTAAGACCCAACAGGGAGTGCCAGTAACAACTTCCTCTTCATGCCATGTTGTGTCAATGAGTCCTGGGGACCTATGCTGCATTTCATGTTGAACTGTGAATTCAGAGGCTTTATTGTCTTCTGTCACAAGCATAACATTCTTTTATTATGGTTTCTGATGTGTTAAATATGTTTTTATGGCCCTCTATGTCTGTTCTACCTAGCACACTGTTGGTGCTTAATAAACGTTAAATAATAATAATATATGTGCATATAAGATTGGAAAAAGAAATGACATATTGTTTGAGGGGTTTGAGATTGTTCTTCTGGTACCTGGGGGAAACATCCACATGAGCCTATTACTTTGAATAGATTAGGAGTTGCTAACAATAGCGGTGTCACATCCGGAATATATGATATGGATTCAAAGGCACAAATAAACAACATCTCTCATCTTACATCACTGTGCAACTCTTCAGGAGAAAGTTGTATGGGTACTCAGTGAGACATCAATGCCTGGTTTCCTCAGAATCCTGAGAATTAACGACTGCCTTCAGCATTTGTTTCATTTGGCTTAGTCTAGATGGTCGATGGAGAAATCTTGGGTTGAGCTTTGTATAGATATTAGCGTTTCTTTTATCTCTGAAAGGAGTGTGATGAGGGATGTGTGTGTGCGTGCATGCGTGCATCAAGTGAATGCCTACAGATACTGACCTTTCCCAGGTCATTTTTCCCTTTGCTGATGTCTTCCTCAGTAAGGAGACACCTGCATCCGTGCATTCCTACCAGTCTGAGCTCCGTGGCCCTTCCGTGCTTTCCTTTCTTTTCCAGTTTGGATCAGGCCCAGAATATCAACCCTCCTTCTCCCCACTCCACCCCCCTTTTGCCATGTGCCAAAGGCTTGCAAAGTTCAGGACAGAGGTGTTTGTGTAAGATAAAAAACAGGACAATGTCACATCCACTGCCCAGCTCATCTGTTTACACGGATCTCTTTGCTCACTGTCCCTGATTAGCTCATTAGTCAAGACAGCAGGAAGAAGCTCAATCAGGTTTTTATGATTCATCATTTCTGTTCCCTTTTTAGGAGACAATGTTAACACTCTCTGCCAGTCCTCCAAGAGATTTTTCTAGCCCCTTGGGGGAGGACTTTTGAAAGATACTCTCTTCCTGAGTATATGGATTCCTAAGTCTAAAAAGATAGAAGTGGGCTTCCTGTTCCTCTCTCTCTCTCTCTCTCTCTCTCTCTCTCTCTCTCTCTCTCTCTCTCTCTTTCTCCCTCTCTCTTTCTCCTCATCTCCTTGTTTCTTCTTCTCTCTGCCTCTGACTCTTGCTCCCACTGTCATTCTTTGTCACTGCCTTTGTTGATATCTCTTTCAGAATCTCCTCTCTCTCCCTCCCTCCCTCTCTCTCTCTGTCTCTGTCTCTGTCTCTGTCTGTCTCTGTCTGTCTCTCTGTCTCTCTGTCTCTGTCTCTGTCTCTCTCTCCCCCCCTCTCTATTCCTTTAAAAAAAGCACATTAGGTCCCTGGATGTTGATTCCTCCTGAGCACATTTTAAGGTGAAACTTTCCTACAGACTAGAGTAGAATGGGAAATGGGGGTGGGAAGGGAGATTGATCTGTAATGTTTTCCAAACTCAAAAGGCTCTGTCTGAGAACTTTCTGGGCAGATATAAGTTATGGACAGCAACAGGTATATATATATGCATATAGACATATATATGTCCATATATATGCATATAGACATATATATGTCCATATATATGCATATAGACATATATATATATATTTTCTTTTCCTCCTACCATCAAAGGCAAGAGTATATTTTTAATATAAAAAAAGGGTTCCTCTGTTCTGTTCTTTTGACCTTGATGTTTTAGTTATATTCCGGACTAGTCCTGCTTTGGCAGTATTATTCCCGACCCATCCAATTACCATTTCTATCAGCTCTTCTGAAAGATTATGCTTTTGGGGTGTTCTTCTGTAGATGTCTTTCCAGTGGCTTCACTTGATGAATGTGACAAGTTTTGTGTTGTCTCCCTCCCCTCATTGAATTGAAAAGTTTTTTTTTTGATAAATACAGGCCAATAAGTGCCCAAAGGCAAGTGTTTCAATGGCTGCTAAATCTTTCAAGGTTAGGACTTAACCTCTCCCTTCTCCCTAATTCAACTGCAACCTTCAGTCTGGAACCAATCAAGAATATCAGATGATACTTAAACAATGAAGGATTTCTGATATTCAGGTACAGCCTCCCGCTCAATAGGATTGTGGAGTCTTTGTGGGTAGCTGGTATTCTAACAAAAGTCGCTTTTGCTCTCAAGCACTGTCACAAAAGGTGAAATTACCATTTGCTTGGAGGGATGCCATTCATCATTGTCAGAACCCTAAGCATCGTAAGTAGCTAAGGCCTCTCCAAATTAATGCCTTGTTTTGCATCGGGCGAAATTTCCCAAATCCTTGAGGATGGGCCATACAAAACTCATCTCGCCCCATTTTAATTTATCAATCCAATCTGAGTTCGGGGAAAGGGAGCTTCATTCAGTCTTAGCTTTTTATTTACAGTCTAATTCTAAAAGAAAAGGAAATAAGATATGAAAATAAGTTGGAAAATAAGATAAATCTCTCCGTGAAATCACCCGATCTACTCAGTCCTGTAGCAAAACCTCCATAATTCATTTGTAGGTCAGCTCAAGGGATTAGCCATGACGTATTTGGAAATTCATTTATTTCTATTTTATTTTGCTGTTTCTTATGCATAAGGGTAATGCTGTCCCCAAGGCTTTTCAGGTAGCCCTCAAATCTTGACAACATTTGCTGTCTCTGAGGCCTAAGCCAAAATTAATTTTCAAATAAACAGCATAAAAATGTATGGAGTTGTATAAATTTGAATACAAAATGCATTTGTTTCGTTTGCTCCCATCCATACATACATACTGTCTGTTCAGCCAAAAACCATAATGTGACATTGAAATTAATGACCATAGCTATGCACGTCGGGGAAAGTATATAAAAAAAAGTTTTGCTGAGAGTTTAAAAAAAAAAACGACCAACAAAAACATCACAGGCCATGTTTTGGTTCATTTGCATCTGGACAGGGCCTAGGAAAATCACCGTGTAAAAAAGTGCCTTTTAAAATTTTTCCCAGAAAGAAATGAAAAATCAGCTCCTTTTTTTCCCCCTGCCCCAACTTGGCACTGAGCTTATGGATTCCATAGATGACATCATCTTTGGATATAGGAAGGCATTTTCCTCCCCCAAAGTAAAGAAAGGTAAAGCAAGTTATGCTGCTTAATTTCCTCCTTCCAATAACAGACTGAGACGGGTGCATTAAAGCAACATGGAATTAATAGAGACAGAGACAATCTGACCAGTTTTCCATTGTGGTGTTTCTTTGGAAGTCATGGTAAAAAGCTGGATTCAAAGAAAATCATTTGAGAGCTATGTTTTTAGTTATAAAAGCAGTCTATTTTTTTTTTGGTCATTAACCATGTTGTTGGTGCTCAAAAAAGGTACCCAGCTAAATTTGTCCTCTGCTCCTCAGCCTGTAGAGAGCTAACTCTGTTAAAAAGGTACTTTTTTTAAAAAAAAAGTTTCAATCTTCAAACTCATTTAAAAAATATGATTCCACAAGGTGGCTTCATACACACTGGTAATTTTGGTTGTTGTACACTCATTAAGTGTGATCAGAAATATGATTACAATGAAGAAAGCACTTGCCCTCCATTTTTATTTTTTCGGAAATCTTCATTTACTCAAACGGTGCCCCTCCCCATCCTGCCCCCACCCCCAACTGGAGTAAGTCTCTGGAAACTTGAGACTGAATTGGAGAGTTCAGGGTAGCTGGTGCTCTAACAGACTGTTTTAACAGTCTCTTCAGTTTGCTCAATTTGCTCCAGTGGGCATGGATGTCATGAGTTCTATTTTTTACAAGTGTCATTAATCCATGAAAAATAATTCAAAATTGATCAGCAGTCTGAAATTGCCATTTTGTATATGTGGCAACCATTTCTTTAATCTCTGCTTTTAGATTATTGTGATAAATTTGTAGCCCAACCCCATACTTTATTTTTGTATCATGTTTTCATTTCTGTACAATGTGATGTGAATATGAGAGATTTAATCACAGACTCTCAGAGTTCGAAGGGACCTTAGAGATTGTCTATTCTAATGCCTTCATTTTACAAATGAGGAAACTGAGGCCCATTGAGAGGCTGTGCCTTGGCCAAGGACACATTGTAGTCAATGGCAGGATGTTAAATCAGGTCTTCAAGTTCAATACTCTTCTATCCCATCACCTTTCTTTTTTATGATCAATAGATTTACTTCATTGCAATTAATATGAGCAACGATTCAGAACAGAAACAACAAACCCCAACTTGCCAAAACCCTTGAGAAGATGGCTCAATGACATAGTGGGAAGGAGAGAGGCTTGAGAAACAGAGTGATGTAGTGCATAGAGAGCCAGCCTTAGAGTTGGAAAGATTGGGGTTCAAGTTGTACTTCTGGTGTTTAGAGGCTGTGTGACCCTGGGCAAGTCACTTCACCTCAGTGTCTCAGCTAAAGTCTGGAAAATTTGAAGTTCTCAATCACTTATCTGCATGGTGGAGGTAGTTTCCTTACTCATCTGATTATCTGATGAAATCACAGAGCTCAATGAATGAAAGAATACTGACCTGGGAATTCAGAGACCTCCATTCTTGCCTTGGAATGGTATGACCCTGAAATTGTCAATCTCTCTGGGCTTCTAGTTTTCTCAACTCTATGAAACAGATGAGTTACATGATTCCTGAAGTCCCTTCCGCCTCTAAGATTCTCTGATTTGTGACTTGTTGGATAGGAGCAAAGGGCCTTACTCTGGTTACTTTTGTTGGTGATCAGTTGTGTAGTGAATGCCTCAGAATAGGCCTTCTTCTCTGGTCATCCCACATGAGGGTGTTACTGACCTGCAATACTGAGTCTGGCACCAATATGATGAGCCCACGAGCCAAAGGCTGCCATGCTGCCTGCCTAATCAGGGGTCAGCCAGCCCAGGTTACGAAACAAAACAAAACAGAGTTTCTGTGTCAGTATGTATTGGGACTGACTCTGAGCTGCTGTCTGCATGAGAAATGCAGATCCAATCTAAATCACAAAAAATCCAGACTAAATAAAAAAAAGTAGAGACAGAAGAAGCCTAATTAGAACCAGTTTTCATATGTGGCCATTAGGACACTTTTCCAATTCCTTTTAGTGTGGTACAATTGACAACTCATTTATAATTTTTGAGGTTTACCTGGGGGGCACCAAGAGATTAAATGACATTACCCAGAACTCATAAGCATCAGAACTGGGACCTGAACCTGGGCCTTCCTGACTCAAGGTTGGCCCTCTAGCTATTATGCCTACTGCCACCTCTCTGAATATTTATGTGAACTCAAGAAGGCCTTTTGAACAATGTGCTCTACAGGGTGATGGGCCGCTGGGAGGAAGATCCTCCTTGGTTGGAGTTTGGTTTCTTTGTTCAGACTGATTGCTCTTGACCAGGCCACACTGAGTGTTTTGATTTGATGGGCAAGTGGACCAGAAAGCCAAAAAGCAGAACTATCCAGAATCATTTCTACCCTCTTAGTTTGCTATTAAAGGGAAAGAAAAACACCAGGTCACACACAATGTTTTTCTCTCCAATTCAAGCCTGGCTTCACTGGGCACGCTGAAGTTTGCTTGAGATTGTGATGTCTCTGTCTCTCTGTGCCCCTGTTTGCCAACTGAATGCCTCTCTCTGATTCCTTCCACTAGTCTACCATTTACCTAGATTTGATAAATTGCTACTATTTGATAAATCCTACTATATTTGATAAAAATTCTACTACTCTTCTGGGAAAGAAGGGGAGTTAAGGATTAAGAGAGAAGAAGGATTCACACTGGTTGGGTGGTCAGACTTAAAGAATTAATGGGTCAAGGTCAATGAGCTAGGGTGGTCTCTAGTGGAGTACCACAAGGATCTAGGCTTGTCCCTGTGCTGTTTAATCTCTTTGTAAATTATTTAGAGAAAGGCATCAATGCCAAATTCATCACATTTATAGGTGACTCTAAGCCAGGAGGGACAAATAACACAGCAGATGACAAAGTCAATATCCAAAAGGATCTTGGCAACAGAGAACATTGGATTGACTCTATTATCATTAAATTAAATAAAGATAAAAGTAAAAGCTTACCCTTGGTTAAATAAAACGATGCTATAAGGACTACATGGGGGAGGTATGAATAGACAGCGGTTGTTCTGAAAAAGATCTGAGGTCTGTAGTGAACTATGAACCCGATATGAGTCAGCCATATGACATGGCGGCCAAAATAGCTACTGCTGTCTTGGGTAGCCTTGAAAGATGCATCACTTCTAAGCATAGGGAGAGGACAGCCCACTATACCATGCCTTCCCCTGACCTCCTCTGGAGTACTGTGGTCAGTTTGGGGAGCTATGGCTTAAGAAGGATTTTGCTAACTGCAGAATGTCCAGAGGGGGGCAACCAGGATGGAGAAGGGCCTTGAGACTGTGTTATATCAGGATTGGTTGAAGGAACTGGGGATGTTTAACCTGGAGAAGATAGGTCTTGGGGGACACATACAAGCTGTATTTAAATATTCAAAGGACTGTCATGAAGAAGAGAAATTAGATTTCTTCTACTTGACCTAAGAAGGTAGATTTATGAACAATGGATGGAAATAGCAAAGGATCCAGTTTAGGCTTGAAAGTGGGGGAAAAACTTCCCATTAATGAGAACTGTCCCAAAATGGAATGAGCAGTCTTGTAAGGGGTTCCTCTTCCTTGGAGTTCTTCAAGCAAAGGCTGGGTGGCCACTTGTCAGGCATGTTATGGTACAGATTCATTTCATGCATAAGGGCTCATGATTGACAATACTAGAAACCCCAGCCCTCTGTATTACCCTTCACACCTTGAGAGGAGAAGTAGTCAGCCTTTGGGGATCTGGCCCATCAATATCAGTGGGAGTTGGAGAAGTTACCCTGGAGGGGGTGCTATACTTGTCAGTCCAAATGGCATGGCAATATGCCATTATATTAATGTCCTATGATTTATTTAGCCATTTCCTTACTATTAGACATTGATTTGCTTCTAGCCTTTTTTGGGGGTAGGCAATGATAGTGCTGCTATAAAAATATTTTTCATTCATGCTAAAGCTCTTAGGGTATAGTCCAGGGGAGGGGAACTTGGAGCCTTGAGGCCACATGTGGCCTTCTAGATCCTGAAGTGCAGCCCTTTGACTGAATCCAAACTTTAATTGTTCTGTGAAGTGTGAATTCAATCAAAGGACTGAACTTGATGACCCAGAGGGCCGCATGTGGCCTCCAGGCTGCAGGTTCCCCTCTCCTGAATAGTCTTGACAATGGAATTATTGGACTCGTATACTTATTGGTCCATGAGCATGTCTGTGCTTTAAATTTCAGAAGCTGGGATGGCACATTTTGATGTCATAACATATTTAATATATTTCATACTAGGTGGGGGAGATAGAGAATTATAAAGTGTTAGAACTGAAAGAGACCTTAGAAGTCATCTAGTTTTTTCTACTTTACTTTTTAAGGAAACGGAGGTGAAATTGTGGAAGTGACTTGTGTGAGGTCTAAAAGGACAGGATCAGTTCTCAATAAGTGTTTGGTTCATAGTCTTGTAACTCTAATCATAAGGCATGCACTTACCCTAGGTGCAGCTAGAGATGAAGTCAAGGGGTGTGTCTTGTATAAACTTTGTATCTCCCCCAGCACTTAAGACAGAGATACAAAATTTACACAAAACTTATACAAAAGTTATACAAGACAATTTATACAAGACACATCCCCTGGTTTTATCTCTAGCTGTGCTTAGGGCAAGTGCACGCCTGATGATTAGAGTTACAGGGCTATGAACCAAATACTGTTGATTTAATGAATGGAGGAAAGTGCCTAGAATTTGGAATGAATACATCCTCTAATTCGTATTAATTTTGTCCATATCACATAAGCCCAACATATTCATATATTATTTATTTGTTGTTGTTATTCAGTCATTTCAGTTGTATTCAGTTCTTTGTGACCCCGTTTGGGGTTTTCTTGGCAAAGATACTGGAGTGGTTTGCCATTTCCTTCTCCAGCTCATTTTACAGATGAGGAAACTGAGGCAAGCAGGGTTAAGTGACTTGCCCAGGGTCACACAGTTAGTAAGTGTCTGAGGCAGGATTCGAACTAGGAAGATGAACCTTCTTGACTCCAGGCCCAGCGCTCTATGCACTATGGCACCACCTAGCTTCCCGTTATTTATTATTCTTTAATGAAGTTTTAATTGTTTCTCATCTTTCTTTTCTTTTTGTTGAAATGGAGTTTTTGTAGTGCCTTATGCTAGTCCCATAAATTCCTTAAAGTCAGGCACTTTCCCTCCTTTCTTTGTATCCCTAGCACTCAGCAGAGGACTTAGTATGTAGTAAGTGCTTAATGCTTGCTTATTGATTTATTGATCACCATCTTGTGCCAAAGAAACACAGCAAACCATTAGACACAGCAACCACGCCTCATGCTACCTTCAACGTTCTATGACTGTGGACTCCTACTTCTTACCCCCTCATTTGCTAATCTTTTGAAAATGAACATTGAGCCAAATACATGTTTGGCTGTAGGTTTTGCTTTTCCCTTCAAATGCAAAATCTTCCTGCATAGGGGAATCTGAATCAGAATGCAGTGTGATGTAGCTCCCAAGATGGCGCACCTTCCTTATTACAAAATGCTCTGTCTCATCAGCACCTGGCTTTGGTAGCCTTTTCCATCAGGTTTCTTCCTTTCTGGTCTCCCCCATTGTGAGCTGTCACTGTCTTACGTATATGGTAAGCTCTTAATAAATGCTTTTTTTCGTTCATTCACTCTTTAAATTTAATATTTTAGATGCCAGCTGAGATCAGGCCTGTGACTTTTATTTCTCATCTTTCACAAGCCTGTTCATTCCCTTCCCATGATTAAAAAGGCACATCATTCATCTTGCCACAATGAACAGACATCCTTCCAAGGAACCCCTGAAATGCTTTGTGGGAAACTTCCTAGCTTGGGGTGAGTTGCTTTGGACTCCCCAGCAGGCCCTGTCTTAGCCAGTGCTGCCTCTCTGTTCTCTTGATTCCCTAAGAAGGGAGAAGGGAGGACGTAGTAGAAGGAAACCTGTTTGAAATGCCCAGAAGAGTTGTAGGGTTGGCATTTCCTAGGGCTACTGTCCTCACCACCCACATCTTTCTTGCTAATCTTATGACAGTGGCATAGTTTTGAGAGCTGACTCAGCCTCTTTCCTTTCATTCTGCCCTAAAAACACATGTAACTCCTAGTAGTGATTGGTGAATCACTGGCTCTGTCTCCCAATTGTTGTCCTGTCCAAAGCACTTCACATTAGAAGTAATGAGTGCCTAGAATGAGGCAGAGGTGATTTCAGGCTGCTCCTGAAATATTCAGCAAGAGGGGAGGGAAAAAAATCTTGTTGTATGATTTGCTCCACAATCCATGTTTGCTTGCAGATGCCTAAAAGATGGCCAACAGGTCAGGAGTCTTGCCTTTGGAGCTGATCACCCCTGACCCTCCCGGAGTCCTTTCTTCCTTCCGAGAAAACAAAGTCAAGGAGGGACATGGCAGAAGTAGTCTGACCTATCTACTGGATTCTTGTAAAAAGGTCTTCTCTTTTCCTCCCAGGTGAGCTGGGTAGACCAGTGGCCATTGCTCCCATAGGGATGTGGTGTATTGAATGACAATGACAATTCTCCATGTTTTGTGCTGCCCCCATGCTGGCCTCACCCAGCAGAGCCCCAGAGCTCTTGGGCACCTCCTGTACGGTGGCTCACCTGTGGATTCTGGGCTGGTTGCCAGGGAGCACCCTCTGCTGGAACAAAAGAATAATCATTTCTTGCAGGGACAGGCAGAGTCACTTAGGGATTTTTGCTCCTTTCAAGATCAGATAACCAGAGTGCTCTCTCTCCTTTCCCTCCTTCTCCTTCTCTTCTCTTTCCTCTCTCTCCTTTCTCTCTCTCCTCTCTCTCCATCCCTCTTTCTCCTTCTCTCTCTCCTTGCTCTCTCTTCTTTCTCTTTCCTTTTTATCTTGCTTTCTTCTCCTCTCCATTTCCTCTTCTCTTCTCTCCCTCTTTCCCTCTCTTCTCTCTCTCTCTTTTCCCTCTCTTTTCTTCTCTTTTTCTTCTCTCTTTTTCTCTCTCCATTCTTTTTTCTCTCTCCTCTCTCCCTTCTTTTTCTCTTTCCTTTTTCTCTTGCTTTCTCTCTTTTCTTCTCCTCTCCATTTCCTCTCCTCTCCTTTTCTCCTCTTTTCTCTCCCTCCTTTCTCTCTCTTCTGTTCTCTTGTCTTCTGTTCTCTTCACTTCTCTCTTCTCATCATCTCCCCCTCTCCCTCTCTTCCCTCTCTCTCTCTCCTCTCCTTCTCCTCTCCTCTCCTCTCCTCTCCTCTCCTCTCCTCTCCTCTCCTCTCCTCTCCTCTCCTCTCCTCTCCTCTCCTCTCCTCTCCTCTCCTCTTCTCTCCTTTCTCTCTTCTCTCTCCTTTCTCCACCCCCTTTTTCTTTCTTCTCTTCCCCCACCCCCACTTGGTGCCTTTTTAGGGATTTCAAGACCATTTGAAAATGCTGATAAAGCCTCTACAGCCTCTGGGAAGTGCATAATGTTGTGGTCTCCCCTTTTCTGATGGAAGAAGCTGAAATAGTCATTTTTTTGCAAATGAGTTTCTCTCCCAGTGTGAAATGTATTCAGGTTTCTGGAGTTTTTGCAGCCATAAAGTTATATCAGATCCCCACCCTGTCACTCATAATATCATGAATTGAAAGTGGTAAGGGGCCTTTAGAAATCACCTAGTTCATTTTACAGAGAAGGAGACTGTGGCCTTGACTGGCCCAAGGTCAAACAGACAATAAATAGCAGAACCAGAATTTGAACCCATGTCCTCAAGTCAACCAACAAAAAAGCATTTATTAGAATCAATAAACATTTACTAAGTGCCTACTATGTGCCAGGAACTGTGCTAACTACTGAGAATGTAAGTAGAAAAAGTGAAATGATCCCCGTTCTCAAGAAACTAACATTCTTACAGAGTACATGTGTAAATATTTATGGTATAAATATAAGGTACAGAGATGCAAAGTAGTTAAATACAAGGCAGTTCAGGGGGGCATTAGTGGTTGGGGAGAGGGAATCGTGAGAAATATCATGTTTGTAGAAGGGGGTGCTTGTGCACCATGTTGAAGGAAGAGAGGGAGAAGGGAGGGGGAGCAGTACACTCTGTGCATGTGGGATACCGCCAGCAAAAGCAGGCAGAGAGGAGATGGAGTGCTGCATGAGGAAGAGACAAGGCTGGTTTCCCTGAGGACAGGAAGGAGAGTAGTGTCAGCAGCCTCCAAATCTAACATCTTCCCTACAGTTCCATGATGCTTCAGTGAAAGCTGCCTTTGTGATTTGTCTTAGGACAAAAAGCAATTCAGTGGCTGCTAATGACCCTCTGTTCATTTGTGTCATTCAGCATAACACAAACACACAGATCTCTCTTTTCTTCTCCTTCAAAGTCCAGTGATGGGGCAATTTAAGCTGTCTCAGGCAAATATATGAACATGCTACTTTCTGAAGCAGGTGTGTGCATGTGTGTGTGTGTGTGTGTGTGTGTGTGTGTGTGTGTGTGTGTGGTGTTTGTAAAAGGAAAGTACATTATATAAAAAAGCAGAGTATTTAATAGATGTCTGAGATTGAAGAGTCAAGAAGACTGAATTAGTATAATAGGACTCAAAATCCCTGGGTGACCTACCTTAATCCCCTCAATCTCTTGTTTATAGAGAATGGTCAGAAAGAGATTTCCTAAAAAATACTCAACCAGGTTGGCATCTCAGACTACAGCTACGAACAAGAGAAGGTTTGATTGAATACATGGGGTAAGAAATTGACTAACAAGATATCATTGAAACAAAGGATGAGAAAATTCACGGGCTATGATAGAGTGCTTAAGGCATCATGCTTATCGATAGGGAAACTTCACTGATCTCAGGAAGCGTTTAAAGAATGAAAATGGGTAGTGATTTTAGCCAAAATTTCAATACAGGAGATTAGGTTTTTGTAAGTAGATCTTAGTAGACAGAGACATCTTGAGCATCAGCTGAAAATTTTATAGAATGTAGAATTTTAGCACTGGGGTGTGTGTGTGTGCGTGTGCATGTGCGTGTGTGTGCGTGTGTAGGTGTGTGGTTGCATTAGGAGTAAGATGAAAGTTTTGATTGTCCCATTTGAAGATGGCTTTTTTAAGAAATATACTAGATGGTTAGCCTCTGGCTTGTAACATTTTGTAAGTTTGTTTTTTGGATGCTTAGAATAACATTTTACTATAGAAATACTATTGTAAATGGTAATTTGGTTCCTAGGTTAGCCCATAAATCCTATTTAATCCATAATAATTCTTAAGTATAAATCAGACAACAAGTATTTGTTAGGTACTCACTGTGTGCCACGTACTGTGCCAGGTGCAGAGTCTACAAAGACAAATATGTAATAGAACCTGCCTTCAAAGAGCTTATGGTCTACTGGGGAGAAAGCACATATATATTGTAAATACAAGGTAAATATTTTGGGGTGAAGGGGAGGAGGAAGTACCACTATCTTGAGGGAAGTAATCAGAAAAAAATTCATGTAGAGGTTCCCAAAGTGGGCAATACCATCCCCTGGGGGGCACTGGAATGATCCAAGCTGTCAGTAGTGGCCTTGGAGCATTGAATAAAAATAAGGGGCCAATGAAAGCATAAGGAAAGAAGAGAAGAAATTTTGAAAAATTTTTTTGTACATGTTTCATCTGTTGTATAACAGCGTTAAAGTCATAGTCCTTACATTATTTTCCAAATCAACACACAAAATGCAAGTTATAACCAATCAATGGTCAAGTCAGCCGACAGGTCTTAACAAGCAAGTGTAGGCAGATGAGAATGTTGTATATTGTTGGGAAGTCCAGCATGCATTGACAGGAATGTGTGTGTGTCATGACTTGGTTATGATACTATATGATTATATGATGCAATATTGCACCATCAAAATTTCAGTGCAGGAAAACCCCACAAATTTACAATAAATTATTAAATTTAAGATGCATCATTTAAAAAAATTATGTATTTTTTGAAATGATGCAAATCAAAAAACTATTAAAGGGTTAAATAAAGTAGATTTCTAAGGGAGTGCTGGGTAATTTTTTTTTCAAAGGGAGTGTTATGCCAAATAAGTTTGGGAACTTCTGACATAGGCGATAACTCAGGAACTAAGCCTTCAAGGAAACAAGGAAGTCTATTTGGATGGTACCTAACCACTAGTAGGTAGTTAGTACAGTGGCTGGCACATAGTTGGTGCCTAATAGATGTTTTTTGATGGAACATTTTTAGCATTATTTTAAATGAAAAAATGTATTCTCAGTTCTGATGTGGGGTGCCAAGAACAAATGGTGTAATTTCCCCCTCATTTGCCTTTGACTCCAAGTGATGATTATAGTAGCAGCAGGTATGGCCAGAGAGCTAGGAGGGGGTTTTCAATTGTGGGGCTAAAAATGTGCAAGAATAAGATTTGATAACTTTCTACACTTGTTAGTCAGCTAATAAACATTTATTAAGCATCATTATGTGCCAGGCACCACATTAAGCATGGGCAATACAAATATAAATGAAAACGAAGATAGTTCCTGCCTTCAAGGGGCTTATAAGCTAATGGGTGAAGTCAATACCCAAAAGGAAGCTGGTGTGTGTGTGTGTGGGGGGAGGGGAAACAGAAGAGGAGAGGATACTCGGTGTGATGATATAATGCAGAAATCCAAAAGCATTGTAGCTGGTGGGAAATGGAGAGAAGATTGTGCTGGGCTCCCTCCTTAAATGGAGGCCCTTGAAGCCCATGGCCTTTCCCTCCAGTCATAGGGTCCAATCAGAGGGGCAGAGGGTACTGGTGAGTTGTAAATACACTCAGCTGCACCCCTCCTACTTTGAACTGGGAAACAAAGGGTAATTCCCTCTCTCCCCACCAGCTTGGAAGTGACTTGCTCTACCATCATTTCATAGGTAGAGGTTGTCAGAGAAACAATGCAGATGGGGGGAGTATTTCTCAAAACATAGTCATAGTCTGTTACATTCAGGAAACAAAACTTATTTAAAATTTTTCCATTTATGGGCATCTATTTTGTTTACAATTTTTACTATGACAATAATGTAAAATACAAAAATTGCAATCCCCCAAAATAAGTATTTTGCTAAACTACTACATATGAATGCTTAATTTTTTTCCAAGTACTAGGGGAAATCTGATTAAAGTGAGACCTAAACCATCAGAGAGCTGGTCCTGGAATCAGGAAGACTTGAGTTCAAATCCTACCTTAGACACTTACTAGCTCTCTGAATCTGGGCAAGTCAGTTAATCTTTCTAGTTCCTTATCTGTGAATGATGGACTTGATGACAATTAGATCCCTTTCTACTTTCACTACATGGTACTGCGATCCTACGTAAACCATTATAAGTTGGTTCCTCTCATGCTTAGGGCACTATGATTCTTCATTTTTTTTAGATTCAACTTTATTTTATTTTTAGATTCAGATTTTCTTCCTCCCCCTCCTTCTTGAGATAATAGTTAATTACTTCAAACTTCTGCATTAAGAAAGTATATACTTTTTAAAAGTCTATTAATCAAAACGATATGTGGAGAATGGTCAAAAAGCCTCATTGTTGTTTTATGTAAGTCAAATTTTGGGCAAGATCCCAGAACTCCTAAGTGGGTGTTGAGATACTTGCTGGATGGTTTTAATGATATAAAATTAATACAACTCAAGAGATTCCTGTCAACTATTTCTAGAACGAACTCCCCCCCCCTTTTCATGACCATCCATCTGGGCTGTAGTTTTACTTAGTAGGTTTACTTCTTAAGCTACAAATTGTAGCTTTGTTTCATGGGTCAGCATGGCCGCAGAACTCACTACTCAGTGACCAGGGACAAAAAGAAAGGTGAGTTAGGCTTGGGATTTTCCCTTACGTGAGTGTGAATGAGTTTCATGTTCTGGGAGGCCTACTTAAAGGTGGGAGGGAAAAAACCCAACCAGATCAGGAAAACCATTGGGAGAAGGTGAATTATAGCCATCTTGGCATAAATGAGAAAGGCTAAATAAGTTTTGAAAGCAGTGGCCCATTTAGTTATTTCTCTGATTTTTCAAATTTTTCTTCAATGCTGCAAAGTAATAAGAAACAAAAGAAAAATCTGTTGAATGACTCGTCATAGCTTATTGGAGCAGGAAAATAAGCTATTCAGACCCACTCCCAGATTTGCTGTGAGTGGCAGAGTCATTCCCTGCAGTGAGTCATACCACTGTTCGCAATGATGATTGTCTCATGTTAAATGGCTGTCAACACAGGAGGAAAAAACAAAGGTATGGAGTGATTTTTTCCTTAAAAATAAAACACCACATTATTGGAAATATGGCTTCACATGACCAACTTATGACTTCATTTCATCAGTTGATAACTTTATTTCACAAAAGCAGGGACTTCAGAATATGTCTCCATGCTGCTTCTATTTATTTTTGTATTTTTATAAATTTGAATAATGACGTGTTTTTCCAGTTAAGATTTTCAGGTCAAAAATGGTATATTGCTATTGAAGTCCATGAGTTTGAGTGTTCTGATGATTTCTTTCAACATTGGGCCAAACATTGTGGCTCAAACTTCCTGAAGGAACAATATTTTGAACACCGCCCCCCCCCAACATAAAGAGAAAACACAGCCTGGGTCCCATCAGTCTCACTTGTAGAAGGGAGAAGTGGACACTGAACCCAGGATTTATCTGTAATACTTGAAGAGGCAGTGCTGAGTACCCTAAAACTGGTCTTGCTGCTAGGACCAATATGCTATGATAGTGAAATGTGTGAGTGACATTGCATCTGTTTCTCACAATTTGATATAATAATAATTTTTGTTGTTCAGTTGTTTCAGTCCTGTCTGACTCTTCATGACCCCATTTGGAGTTTTCTTTGCAAAGGTACTGGAGTAGTTTACCATTTCCTTCTCCAGCTCATTTTACAGATGAGGAAACTGAGGTAAACAAGTTTAAGTGACTTGCCCAGGGTCACACAGCTAGTAAGTATCTGAGGCTGGATCTGAATTCAGGACAATGAGTCTTCTTGACTTCAGGCCCCATAATAATAATGATAATAGGCATTTCTACAGTGCTTTAAGGTTTGCAAAGTCCTTCAAAATCTTAATTATCTCATTTGCTCTTCACAGCAATGAAATAAATAGAACTGTGAGATAGGGGCTACTGTTATCCTCATTTTATAGATAAGGAAACTGAGGCACAGAGACCCTGTCTTCTTGATTCCAAGTCTAGCCCTCTAAACACTGAGTCACTTGGTTGCCTTCTTGGATCTTGTGGCAAATCTTCAGGTTTTCACTCTTGAAGGCGATGGGTTGGAGTGGGGTGTTAGTATTCCGTTGTGGTCAGACAAAGGAGCCCTTCTCTCTCCAGAATTCCGAGTGTCAGCCTTGAAGAAACATTCAATTTTAAGAGGAAAGTGAATGACACCCTAAGCAAACCCAGAGAAAGAAGGGCTGTGTTTCAGGAATTTCTCCTTTCTGTTTCTTCCTTTCATAAAAAAAGAACTAAGAATTCCTGAGGGGTGTATGTTCTGGATGGGATTGGAGACCAGTAATTAGCCTTGCTTTTTGGTTACCTCAAACCTTGATTTTGATAGGGAGAAAGCCTGGGGACCCTGGCTCCTGAGGTGGAAGCAATACTTAGGTCATTAATACTTCCAACTGACATTTACATCATACTTTTTAAGTTTACGACGCACTTTATGTACATTTTCTCATTTGTCCTTTTCCATATCAGTGGGAGGTAGGTACTACAGGCATTATCATTCTTATTTTACAGAATTCTCTCCCCCTATCCCCACTAGGCTCACCATCTCCTGCCTCCATGCATTTGTCCAAAATTGCCCCATCCCTCCAATGGACTCCCTCTTCAATTACACCTATATTAAATGTTCTCCTATTGATTGGTGTAGAAAATACACTGGTAGGGGGGCGGAGCCAAGATGGCAGCTGGTAAGCAGGAACTAGTGTGAGCTCTGTACCGAGTCCCTCCAAAAACCTATAAAAAATGGCTCTGAACCAATTCTAGAACGGCAGAACCCACAAAACAGCAGAGGGAAGCAGGGCTCCAGCCCAGGACAGCCTGGATGGTCTCTCGGTGAGGTCTATCCCACACGGAGCTGGGAGCTGGGAACGGAGTGGAGCAGAACCCAGCCTGAACGGTGTGGACCATCCAGACCAGAAGCCGGGCGGAGGGGGCCCTAGCGCCCTGAATCAGTGAGCTGCGGCAGTTACCAGACTCCTTAACCCACAAACACCAAAGACTGCAGAGAAGGTTAGTGGGAAAAGCTGTGGGAGTAGAAGGAGTTCGCAGTTCGGCTTCCAGCCCTGGGGGCAGTGGAGGTGGGGCAGCTACAGCTGTTGTTACTTCCGGCTCCAGGCCCACCTGGTGGGAGGAATTAAGTGGTGGATCAGAGCAGGAGTGCAACAGCCTGCTGAAGATCTAAGCCCAGTCTGGACTGGGGGTTCTTGGGGAAGGAGTAGTGAGGGTCTGACAGAGCTAGCACCTCCCCCCCAAACGTGGAACATAGAACTCTCTAGTCTACAAGCAGTCATACCCCACTGAAAAACTCAAGGGTCAAGTTAGTTGGTTGGGAATATGGCCAGGCAGCAAAAGCACACCCAGATCCAGCCTCAGACTTTGGATTCTTTCTTTGGTGACAAAGAAGACCAAAACATACAGCCTAAAGAAGTCAATAAAGTGCAAGAGCCTACACCAACAGCCTCCAAGAAAAACATGAACTGGTCCCAGGCCATGGAAGAGCTCAAAAAGGATTTGGAAAAGCAAGTTAGAGAAGTAGAGGAAAAATTGGGAAGAGAAATGAGAAGGATGTGAGAAAACCATGAAAAACAAGTCAATGACTTGCTAAAGGAGACCCAAAAAAATACCGAAAAATACACTGAAGAAAACACCTTAAAAAACAGACTAACTCAAATGGCAAAAGAGCTCCAAAAAGCCAATGAGGAGAAGAATGCCTTGAAAGGCAGAATTAACCAAATGGAAAAGGAGGTCCAAAAGACCACTGAAGAAAATACTACTTTAAAAATTAGATTGGAGCAAGTGGAAGCTAGTGACTTTATGAGAAATCAGGATATTATAAAACAGAACCAAAGGAATGAAAAAATGGAAGATAATGTGAAATATCTCATTGGAAAAACCACTGACCGGGAAAATAGATCCAGGAGAGATAATTTAAAAATTATTGGACTACCTGAAAGCCATGATCAAAAAAAAGAGCCTAGATATTATCTTTCAAGAAATTATCAAGGAGAACTGCCCTGATATTCTAGAGCCACAGGTCAAAATAGAAATTGAAAGAATCCATCGATTGCCTCCTCAAATAGATCCCAAAAAGAAATCTCCCAGGAATATTGTCGCCAAATTCCAGAGCTCCCAGATCAAGGAGAAAATACTGTAAGCAGCCAGAAAGAAACAATTTGAGTATTGTGGAAACCCAATCAGAATAATCCAAGATCTGGCAGCTTCTACATTAAGAGATCGAAGGGCTTGGAATACAGTATTCCGGAGGTCAATGGAGCTAGGATTAAAACCTAGAATCACCTACCCAGCAAAACTGAGTATCATGCTCCAAGGCAAAATATGGATTTTCAATAAAATAGAGGACTTTCAAGCTTTCTCAGTGAAAAGACCAGAACTGAATAGAAAATTTGACTTTCAAACACAAGAATCAAGAGAAGCATGAAAAGGTAATCAAGAAAAAGAACAAGAAAAAGAAATTGCAAGGGACTTACTAAAGGTGAACTGTTTTGTTGACATTCCTACATGGAAAGATGATGTGTATGATTCATGAGATAGAATGGGATGGATTATCTCCCATAAAGGTGGCAAGAGGAAGAAGTTCTGTGGGAGGAGAGGAGAGGGCGGATGAGGGGGGAATGAGTGAACATTGCTCTCATCAGATTTGGCCTAAGGAGGGAATACCATACATACCCAATTGGGAATCTTACCCCACAGGAAAGAAGAGGGAAGAAGATAAAAAATAATTGGGGGGATGATGGAGGGGAGGGCAGATGGGGGAGGAGGTAATCAAAAACAAACACTTTGGAAAGGGGACAGGGTCAAGGGAGAAAATTCAATAAATGGGGATGGGTTGGGAAGGAGCAAAATATAGTTAGTCTTTCACAACATGAGTATTGTGGAAGGGTTATACATAATGATACACATGTGGCCTATGTTGAATTGCTTGACTTCTTAGGGAGGGTGGGTGGGAAGGGAAGAGGGGAGAGAATTTGGAACTCAAAGTTTTAAAAACAGATGTTCAAAAACAAACAAAAATGTTTTTGCATGCAACAAGAAAATAAGACACACGGGCAATGGGGCGTAAAAATTTATCTTGCCCTACAAGAAAGGAAGGGAAAAGGGGATGGGAGGGGAGTGGGGTGACAGAGGGGAGGGCTGACTGGGGAACAGGGCAACCAGAATATACGCCATCTTGGAGTGGGGGGAGGGTAGAAATGGGGAGAAAATTTGTAATCCAAACTCTTGTGAAAATCAATGCTGAAAACTAAATATGTTAAATAAATTTAAAAAAAAATAAAAAAAAAGAAAATACACTGGTGAAGAAATTCACCCTCCCAATGCAGGATATAAGGAGGTTCAGGGACTTACCCAGGGCTACACAGCTAGCTTGAACCCATGCTTTCTTGACTTTGAAGCTATCTCTTTATCCACTGCATTAAGCTTTTAAAAGAGGTCTCAATAGCAGGGCAGCTAGGTGATGCAGTGAATAGAGTGCCATTCCTGGAGTTAGGAAGACTCATCTTCCCGAGTTCAAATCCAGCCTCAGATGTTTATTAGCTGTGTGATCCTGGGCAAGTCACTTGACCTTGGTTGCCTCAGTTTCTTCATCTGCAAAATGAGCTGGAGAAGGAAATAGCAAACAACTCCAGTATCTTTGCCAAGAAAACCTCAAATGAAGTCATGAAGAGTCAGATATTGCCGAAACAACTCAACAACGACAACAAGTCAATAGCCTGCCAAAGGAGTAGTAGAACGTAGAAATCGGAGGTGGGAGACCTTGGTTAGAGAGAGAATACTGCCCACACGATCAGATTCAGGTGATATGTTGAGTTTTGTTGAACTATTATTTTCCTTCTTTTTTATTCTTTGTTACACAGGATCAGTCTCTTAGAAAGGGAAGGTGAAGGGATAAATTCCAAAATGAAGGTTATATAAAATAAAAAAAAATCAATTAAAATCAGTCAGCAACTCAAACCATAGGACTTAGGATTTGGAGGGATAGTCCCAGCTCATGGATTGACCATCGTCACATTTCTGTATCTTAAATCCTGACCTTCTCACGTAAAGATTGTCCTGTGCAACGCTCTCTTGGAGTAAAGAAGTCGACAAGTTCTACAAACCACCCTCCTTAACAATAATCTCATGTTGAACCTTGTTATTCTTCTAATACGTCATTCTAGAGGTCACTTAAGTCTCCTTGGTGCTTTTTGCTTGGGACTAAGGCATCTCTCTAGTCGAAAACTGGGCTGAAGCAAGTTTATTAAGTTCTTTTAATTCAGTGTAATGAATATTAAATGTAGTAACTTTGTTCTCTCCCAGTCAATAGCTTCAGGGCCATAAACTCTGGAAGCTCAAGATCCATTGATGGTGGGATGACAATAATTGAGATTCATTTATTGGCATTGTCCTTAGGCGGCCGATTTGGGTTGGGGCAACCTTTGCTGACCACATAATGTCTGGAAAGGCTTTTAATATTTTTTCCTTGATATACCTTTCCTGATGGTAAGCCCAAAGTATCTGTCCTAGAAGTGAATCGAAGATGAGCACAAAGACGTTTTAATTTTAATTTATGAGGTTTCTGGACAGGTCTAACCTTGCTTCTAGGTGACCATGAGCTCTAGTTGACTTATAATGGAAACACTATTGGTCTGGGAGTCAATTCAGATTCACTTTGCTCTGTGACCTTAAGCAAATCACTTTACTTTTATGGGCCTCCATTTTGAGTCTTGTTAAGTAAAGAGGATTTGTCTAGTTGAATTCCACCTAGACACTAGAATATCTTTCCATCTAGACTCTAGAACATCCATCTAGACTCTTTTATGTCATGGACCCCTTAGGTAGTTTAGTGAAGCCCATGGACCCTTTCTCAGAATGGTATTTTTGAACATATAAAATAAAATACTTGGGATCACAAAGCAAAACAATTATATTGAAATGCAGTTATCAAAATATTTTTAAAAAGTTCTCAGACATTCTGAAATTTGTCTGTGGACCTTTGCAGTGTTCATGTCTGCCAGGTTAAGAATCTTTATTCCAGAATGATCTTTAAGGTCCTTTCTTCTGGCATTTTGTGATTAGCACTTAGCACAGGACCTGGCATATAGTAGGTGCTCAATAAATGCTGATTGGATTGATTCTTTGTGACAATGGACTGGATGATGGAGACAGTGGCTCTATCAGTCAGTTGGTATAGACAGCAGCTCCATCACACAGCAGAGTCCCTGTATCTATCATCACCAATAGGAAGAAGCAGGGGAATGAGGGTGGGTTCTGTAACTAATTAAGAAAAAGGAACCCCTGGTTGGTTCCAAGTCTCCCCTTCCATCTCTCCAGTCATTTTTATCTCTTGGGCTAGAATTTTACCTGCTAATACTGTTGTGTAGAATAACACCATATTCCCTAGAGGAAAGTTTGGATTGCCTTCTATTTAACATGCATTTATTAAGCAACTACCATATGACAGACGTGCTGGGGGCTCAGGGTACATGAAACAATCGCTGCCCACATGCAACTTATATTCTATGGGTAGTTCATGAATTGATGAAATATTATTTTTTCAGCTCAGTCTTCCCTTGATGGCATTGGGGTTTATATTTAGCTAAAAACAGTATGGATGGTACGTATTTGATTCTTTCAGAGAGAAGGTTTAGAAGAATTTTTGCAGGAAAAAACAATCTCCCTCCCCCAAGGTTCATATTGGAATCGAAGTCTTGCTCACTCTCAAGGTTTTAAAATGAAAGGAATTTTGCCTATTTGCCTTAGTAGCCCAATGATGAGAAGTTTAGGTTTGCATTTAAGGTCGACCCTGTTACCTGGTGACAGCTAGTTGCCCAACAGTTCAAGGGCATTAAGTCGAACAGTGCTTGTTTTTGGATTTCTCATTCCTTTTGGGGCCTTTGCTATGGAGCATGACGCCACCCGTACTTTACTGCATTCACCGTGTTTGATGTTCTGGGTCCAGAGCATACAAGAGCTCAAACTGGTCGAGAGCAGTTTACTCAGGACGTGCTTATATTTTTAGTGCTTGAACCACAGTGAGGAGTGAGAACTCTGCCACAGTTCAGGAATTCTTAGAATCATGTGGAATCCTTCACTTTTTTCATGATGATAGGGATGAGAAATGGGTTTCTCAGAGAAGGCTTCACTGACTTAAGCTATTTATCAGAGAGGGGTGTTCTGTTTTGACATTTCCATTCTTGTGATGGTTAGGAGAGAGTGAAGAAGACCTAGGTTCAAGTACCACCTCTGATACATGTTGGATGCGTGACCTTGGGCAAGTTATCTAACCATTCTGGGCCTCAATTTCCCCATTTAGAAAATGAGAGGATAAGCTGTAATCCTAAACTTGATGGCCTTTAGCTTTAAATCCTATGCTGTGTGATTCTGAATAGGCACAAGATTCAGAATTCAAGGAACCCTGATTCCAAAAACAAAAATCATCAAAGCAATAACAATAGCAGAGGGCTGGCTCCAGACGGCCATTTCTTGTTTTCTCCCCGGCCTTGCACCATATTCCACTTTTAATTTTTGCTCCTGATGCTCTAATGTCATGTTTTTGTTTCCATTGTAGAGCAGATGATTTTCTAAGGAGGTGGTCCTGAAGACTTGGACAACACCCTCTGAACCTGTCAGGCCAATTTTCCATTCTCTTTTTATTTACGTATGTGACAAATCTGGCTTTAAAAAAGCCATTTGGTAAGAGAATTATTAAATTTGTGTGAGCAAGTCAAGAGGTTATTTGGAAATCAACTCTTTTGGGTCTATTAGCAGGCATCTGGGTACATATTTATTCACAGTGTGTCTGTCTGTATTTTTTTTAAGATTTCAGTTGTTTCCAGGAAATAGAAAGGTCCAGTGATTCAGAGGTTTGTCTCTAGCCACTTATCAAAGATGTCAACTTCTTCTACAAGTTAAAAAAATGTTGGATTATATTAGAAAATCTAATTGGATAGAAATTCAAATCCAAATCGGCACTTTTTCTCTGGCATAAAAGTTACCCACAGAAAGGTCCAGGACGGTTTTATTTGAATTTCTGAACCCAGGAATTTTGAGAGGGCCCTTCTCCGTACAAAGTGGTCATTGTGACCCCACAATTCCAAAAAGTTTAAAGGCCTCTCTAGATCTGTTGTGTAAATATCGTAGGCATTCCAGTCATTTTTCAAATGTTCATTGACGATCAAAGAAAACATCCTCCTTGAGCTGGAAGTATGTCAACATCATAGCTTCTAACCAATATTAAAGATCTAATTTTAAATCTTAATTATGCTGACTTTTCTAGTGTTTCACCAGGTATGACTATGTGTATGATAAAAGCGGATGATAACTGATGTGATTTTATTTAGTAAGGAATCTTACCATAAAATTTAAAATACAAATGGCAACTTTTGTGACTATGTGATTCAATATTCAACTTTGGAGCATTAAAAAAAGCTTAAAAAGAGCCAAAATTTATGTTTCCTCTCCTAGTCTCCTCATATTCTTTCTCCTCCCCTCTTTATCCCTTTTTACCTTCTCTGTTTCCTCCTTACCCTTTCCTCCTTTTCTTCCTCTTTTCTCTTCTTACTCTTTTTTCTCTTCTCCCTCCTCCTCTTCTTCCTTTTCCTCCTTGACTCCTCCCCTGCCCCTTCCTCCTCTCTTTTTCATCCTCAATCATCTCTTTAATACCTTCTTCCCTTCTCCTTCTCTTCCTCAATTCTTCTCCCTTCTTTCTTTCTTTATGATCCTCTTCCTCTTTCCTCTTCCTCTTATACTGCCTGGATCTCTTCTCACTCCTTTACTCTGCCTTCATTGTCATATTCATATAACATTTTTATTACTAGTATTCAACGTTTTTTCCCACAACTACATGTAAGAACAATTTTTAACATTTGTTGAAAAAATTTTTTTGAGTTCCAAATTTCTTCCCTTCTTCCTCTTCCCCCTCCATAAGACAGTAAGCAATTTGGTATAGATTATATTTGTGTAATCGTGTAAGACACATTTCCTTATACAACATTCCTTAAGGACTCATATGTGTGCGCCTATCTGTCAACAAGGACTGTGGATGGTGACAATGGAGCCACCATAATGTTGGAGCTAGAGACAAAGTCCCATCTGGGAGAGCCAAGGTTTCTGTCACTGTTATATAATAAACAGCTGGTTTTACAACTGTAAACAGATCTTACTAGCTGTATGACCTTGGGCAAGTCACTTAACTCCAATTGCCTTGCCTTCCCCCCTCCAAACCCTGCCCCCAATAACAAACAAAAAACCCCAAACAGTTGTGAAAATTGCCAAATAGACAGTCATAGTCATGGGGTTTCACAAGGGATGTGTGTTCAGTTTTATACCCTGGAATTTCCTTCTGAGGTTCCCGCCAAAGTGAAAGAAAGTTATAGAGATAGATTTGGATTTAGAGACTTTCAGAAACAGAAGAGACCTTAGGGATCATCTGGTTCAACTTCCTCTTCCTCCTTTTACTTGTAGGGAAACTGAGGTCCAGAGAAAGAGTGCCCATTGAAAAGAAAAATGGACACAGTGACCTCATGTGGCTTCAGCTGTTTTTGTTTGGATTGTGTCCTTGCTTGACCTGCTTCTTTACTCCCTCATTTGTGTTATTTTTCACCGCATTTCGCCACTTTCACCCAATCCTGAATGTGTTCTCTTCTGAGAACCTACTTATCTCAAAGAAGTCGTAGGACCAAGGGCTAGAAAGGGCCTTAGCCATCACCTCCAGGGGTTCTTAGCCCCAGCTCTGTGAATTTGCTTTTTGCTTTTTAAAAAATATTTTTGATAACTATTTCAGTATAATTGGCTTCCTTTGTAATTCTGTATGTTTTATTTTATTCATTTAAAAGCATTATTCTGAGACAGGAATCATAAGCTTTACCAGACTGTGAATCTGGTCTAGGATATGAACATGGATAGGAACTCCTGACCTAGTCCAATCCCTTATTTTACTTATGGGGAAACTGAATCCAAGACACATGAAATAACTTGATTATGGTCTGATGGGCAGTGATCTGGGACTAGAAACTAGGACTCTTGATTCTAAGCCCTTTATAATACACCATACTGCATTTGACTCCCAAATCTCTGTTTCTAGACCTGGTTTCTCCTTAGCCTAGCTTTTGAAGCCCTGATAAACTGATTCCAACATACCCTTTTCATATCTTCCAGGACTAATCCTTTACTCTAACCAGGCAGGACCATTCACCAGTTACCCCAAACATTCCTTCCTCTTGCCTTAGTCACATTCATGCTACCCCTTGAAATCTCGACTGCTCATTCTTTCAATGCCCAATTCAAGTCTCACTTCTTCCATCCCCCCCAACCCCATCCTACATTCATTTCTTACTTCTCTGAACTTTTCTCATGCTTATTTCATGTGTTTCAGTTGCCTTCTCAACTGATCTGGAAGATTCTTGAGGGCAGGTAGGGATCATGAACTACACTCTTTTCTGCTTCTCTTGCAGATTCTGTGAATGCTTATATTCTTTCTAAGACTTAGGTATGACAATGTCACTTTACTTTTATTCCCCTTCCCTCTCCCCATCATAGTTTGGGGGATCCTTGGTCAGAAGCAGGTTTAGTATAAAACAGAGGTGTCGAATACTTTTGTGACCACAAAATTTCTGATTGTGCCTGAACTAGATTCAAATACAGTTTCTATCTGATTTGAATGTGTTGATGTATTAATAAAAAAAGAAATATACAAATATACAAAAAGAAATATACAAATGCATGCTGTTCTGAGTCAATAGTCAGCTCACAGAAATTCCTCCATATGGTTTAGTGTCCCCTCTTTCTTTGGTTTTACACTACTGGTGTAGAATACAAATGAAAAATACCCAGGAAGCTGTCCAGTTCTGAGTAGATTAATTAATAAACATTAAATCTGGTGTTGGGGAAGCTAGGTTGTTCAGTGGATAAAGTGCTGGGCCTAGAGTCAAGAGGACTCAGCTTCCTGTCCTCAGACACTTAATAGCTGTGTGATCCTGGCCAAGTCGTTTAACCCTGTTTACCTCAGTTTTCTCATCTGTAAAATGAGCTAGAGAAGGAAATGGCAAACTGTTCCAGTATCCCTGCCAAGAAAACCCTGAATGGAGTCGTGAAGAGTCAGACGTGACTGAAATGACTGAACAATAACAATAAACCTGGTGCAGATTGACTTGAGGTATATAGCTCTTTATGAGTTGGTGCACTAAGTGACATTTATATGGGGCTTTAAGGTTGGCAAAACAGTTATATAGATAGCATTGATGGGGTGGTGATGCTATGCCATCCATGGAAGTAGTGCAGTACCCCCACCTTATCCCCACCCTTGTGTCCATCGGGCTACTCCTCTGCTTGGACAAGACTGTCTCTAACTATTTCTTCAGCTTTTCTGAAGGGGTTTTGAGAGGGGTTGTCCTCTTGAACCAAGCCTGGAAAAAGAGGTGAGAAAAATGATAGCTGTACCATCTCAAATACCAGCCCAGCTAGACAATCCAGGCAATGTTTTTCACTCCTTACCTAGAGGGTTCTAGGTATATGTTTTCTTTCTCAGTTCTTGGAAGCTGTCAAAATGAATCACTACTTCTATTTTTTCAGCTTTGAGCCCCGAGCCAGTGAATCAGTGGCAAAAAATTCTATAGCTTTAAGATCTTTTCCTTTTTCTCTCAATCCTTCTCTTCCTACTTTGTGCCCCTGCTGCATTTGAGCAATGGCACACATGGATTAGCGATGCAGTGGCTTTTATCAAGACTTCTGGCTTGAGACAAAGTAAAAAGAAAGGGAAACAAACTTTTAAGAACTAGATCTAAGCTACCACACTGGAGGATGCCTAGAGACTCCCATGGGAGAAGGAAAGTGAAGCATTGCCATCTTGACATTTGCCCTCAGGGGTGTTCGCATCTCTCCCAATCTACCTTGTATATGTTCTACCCAAACAACCTTGATTTGGGGGAACCAGTGCCAGTGACCTTATGGTGGTACTTCTAGTTTTTGCTTCTATTTGCTCACCTATGATCTGTTTAAAATGGGAAAAAAGTAAAATTCCATGGAGAACTATTAATATGATGCCAAATACAGGCATATCTCAGAGATATATTCTAGACCACCACAATGAAGTAAATATCACAATAAAGCTAGTCACATGATTTTTTTTGCTTTCCCAGTGCATATGTTAATACTATACTGTAGTCTATTAAACATGCAAAAGTATTATGTCTAAAACAAATGCACATCCTCCAAAAAAACTTTATTGATAAAAAATGCTAATCACCACCTGAAACTTCAGGGAGTTTTAGTCTTTTTGACTTGACATTTATGGCTGCTGATCGATCAGGGTGGTGGTTGCTAAAGTTGGGCTGGCTATGGCAATTTAAAAAAATAAGACAACAACAAAGTTTGCCACATTTATTGACTCTTCCTTTCACTTGAACACTTAGAGGCCCTTTAGGGTTATTAATTAGCCTAGTTCAATATTGTTGTGTATCAGGGAATAGGGAGGCCTGAAGAGAGGGATGGAGATGGGGAACGGATGTTTGATTAAGTTCAGCATCTCATATGGGCATGGTTCATACAATCACAACAGTAACATCAAAGATCACTGATCACAGATTGCCTTAACAGATATGATAACAATGAAAGAGTTGAAATATTTTGAGAATTACCAAAACATGACACAGAAACACATTGCGAGCTCGTGTTATTGGGAAAATAGCACTGATAGACTTGCTTGATGCAGAGTTGTCACAAACCTTTAATTTGTTAAAAAAAAAAGAAAAAAAGAAATATCTGAAGTGAAATAAAGTGAAAAGCAAAAAAAGAGGTATGCCTTTAAAGAATCATCTGAATTTCTAAAATTAATTTTTAGCTTTGGAGTTGTGTTGATATGGCATCATTAGTTAGTATTGATTTGAGCTCTGAACTTTAGCCTAGTTATCTCTATCTACTGTTCCTTTCCACTGGACAAGGCAACCTCCACAGACACTGAAACAGTGAAAGAAAATTGGAGCTTGTGGTAAACAAGTTTTTGCTTCTTTCTCATACAGGGAGGAAATTTTGAAAATTAAATTGATTTGAATGGCAGTAAGAGACCATGAATGAACCTAAGATGTCAAGAAGCCATAACAAAATGAATAAAAAATAATAATGTAAAACCAGCAAATGCTTCTTCTTTTTAAGAAGTCTAGCTTATTTATAACTGGTAACTTAGGATCACCCAATAAGAAGCCACATGCTTGGCAAAGGAGTTGGGAAGGGAGCCTGAAATCCAAGATATCACATTAATAACACATCAATAAAAGTGACCAAATTTACTAATAAAAATTGACTAAAGCCTATTACTATATACAGAATGCTGCACTGAGCTTGGGGGAGATAGAAGTGTAGCTAAGATGTGGTCACTGGCCTCTAGTAGCTTACGATGGAGTAGAAGGCACCAAGACAACTACTGGATACAATATTATGTGAGAGGGTCATTAGAGTTACAAAGTGAGAGTAGTCTGAGAGGAAAGGCTGTTACTATTAGACAAGCCCCTTAACCCAACCCCTCTGGATCTCAGTTTCCTCATCTGTAAAATCAGAGATTTGGACCAGATTAATGTCTAAGGATTCCAGTTCCTCTATGATTATGTGATTCTATGTTGGATGCTACAAGTATAAACAGGAAAAAAGACAATGCCTGCCTTCCAGGAGTTTTTAGTTTAATAGAAATCAGTCACACCCTAGTTGGTGCGCTTTTCCAGTTTGCAATTGCATGTTTTGTTGTTGCATAGACCCAAGTCAATGCAGGATTGGCTGTGTCTTCTCTTATGGTGAACAGTGCCATATATAGTTATCAACAATGGCAATCAATCATTCTCAACATTTTTAAGCACCTACTATGTGCCAGGTATTATGTGAAGCACGACAAAAAGAAGCAAAAGATAGTCTCTGCCCTCAAAGAACTTATAATCTAATGGTGTAAAAACATGCAGACAAATACATACAAAGTGAGCCATGAACAGGATAAACAGGAAATACTGAACAGAAGAAAGGCACTGGAATTAAGAGGGATTGGGGAAGGCATGGCAGAAAGAGGTCAATACAAGGAGAATCATCTGGCCTTTGTGGAGTTTATAGTCTAGAAGGCAGATGACACCAAGACAGAAATAGATAACAACCAGAATAATAGAAATTTAAAATGGAAAGTGATCCATCTAGTCTAAACCATAATTGAACAAGAATCCCGATGATAACATTCCTGCCAAAGGATTGTCCAGTCTTCGCTTGTGGACCTCCAATGAAGGGAAACCCACTATTTCTTGGGGGCAATCCATTTAACTTTTGCATATTTTTAATTATTAGGAAGTTTTTTCCCCCCAGAAGCCTGAAAGTCTACCTCTCAGTGACTTCCAAATATTGATCTTAGTTTTGTCTTCTGAGCTCAAACAGAAAAAGTCTAATCTTGATGGCTTCTAAAATCCCTTCCAGCTCTGGGTCTATAAACTTAGGATCTTTATTCTTTGCATACTGGAAGACAACTATGCTTTGGAAGCTATAAGCAGAAACATTTCAGAAGGCTTGAATGCATTTTTTTTCAAAATACAGAATTTTAAAAAACTTGTTTTTTAATAAAAAAGGACACAAACCAGAGTTTTGATGAATCCAATATCAAAACAATTGAATTCAGTCAAATAATTTTATTCACATAATTCCAAATGAAAATTTTGTCTGTTTTTTTCACCTTTTAAATGCTACTTTCAGCACTGAATTGACATAAAGCATTGCTTTCAATTCAAGACAAAACAGACACTTGAGGTTGTTTTCTGAATCTGTTTAAGTAGACTAAGCTCTGTGGTTTTAAGAAATAAATGAGTTTTTATTGCTAATAAAACAACTTGAACGTTAACAAAATGATTTCAAATCCTTAGTACGTTTTTTTGCCTCTATGATAAATTGTTCATGTTCTATCCTATGTTAGAATTATTTGAATATGTGTTTTATTCATCCTACATAGCAAATACTTTTAGGGCTTAGACCAAATGTTATAGTATCTTTGTACCTCCTTTGGTGCCCAGCACCTTGATCTCTACATAGTAGGTACTTAAATATTTGCTGAATTTAGTGGAAAGGAGATAACTTTATATGGAATAAATAGCAATGGTTGGCTGTTTTCTTCTTCTTCTTCTTCTTCTTCTTCTTCTTCTTCTTCTTCTTCTTCTTCTTCTTCTTCTTCTTCTTCTTCTTCTATCAATGAGGAAGTCTAGTCACAGAAAAATGATTTACCTAACAGTCAGTGATAGAGCCAAGGACAGGATCCAGGAACTGACTCCTTATTACCTTTTCCCACTGGATTTCACCCTTCCTCCCCCTTTTTATTTTTGCTTTTTTAGTGTTGAAAAACTCATCATTCTTAACATTTACATCTAGGCGTTTTCTTCTAGTGACCTCTTATAGTGAATGGCCCATATTTCAAATATCTTCTTTTGATTTTGACACAATAGAGAAACACATCTAAGTTTTAAGTTCATGAATTACACCCCCAATGCCTCCCTCCCCCTGCCCATGCTCCCAAAGCATGTTATCTCTACTCCCAAGCAGCACAAATCGTCAATGGACAATTAGCACTTTTTCTGGGTTTATTTGGCTTGGCTTTGCCTCATCTTTCCAAAGACAGACATGGTGTGTTTGTAAAAACAGATCATTTATGATTGCAACAGAAGCCATATGTCTGAAATATTGGGTGGGTGCAGGATTTAGAATTATTCTTTTTTTTAATGTCTGTACTCTAAAAGAAGTGTTCACCCGGTTGCCACTGGGTTGGACGATTTGGAAGATTAGTTTCTCATTGTTTGAATGTTTTCTTAGGGCTGTGGTAATAAAGCATCCTCACACTTGATGTTTGGAATCTGGACGGTTGGACCAGTTTGGAGCTAATCATAACAATTAGCTAATGGGTCCACAATTAGCACTTTCCATCAACCTGCTCTGAAAGGAGACTCTTCTTATCCCCAGGCAGACAAAAATGCAATGATGTAGTAAAGAAAATCACTGAAGTTGGCTCAGATAGTTCTTGACTGTAGCCAACTAATTCTCTAGGGTATTGTTTACAATAGTTAGTCTTCCATTAGAATGATGTCCATGCAGAGGCGGGGGGGGGGGGTAATAGCTAGATCTGAAATAAGCTAAAATGTCCCCCCTATTCAGCAACAGCAAAAAAACCAACACTGAAATAATAACCCCCCACCTCCCCAAAATTCCTATTTAAAAATCCCTTTATTTCTTGGCTACTTTTTTTAAAAAGTAGGGAAAAACCCACTGTGAAAAGGTCAGCCAGAAACAGTACTTTAGTGTTTAACTGGTAAATATTTTTTTTTCAAAAAAAGTATTTCTAATATTTTACCATTTGGAAGTTTTTCAGTGTGTTTCAAGTCCAGCACAACTCAATCAATGTAAGATTTCCAAGGTCTCTGGTGGGAATTCCTCACAATGAACACATTCTTTTCTGTGGCCATTTATATGGCTGCCTGGTCAAAATATGTTTTAACATCCTTTCTCTAATCCTTCTCGTAATAAAAGAACATTTATACTACACCTTTTGTAAAGAACCACACAAGACTTTACACAGGTCCACATATCTATGTAAATACCATGGGCTTGTCTTGAAAACAGCCTTAAAACAACTTGTAAATCCCCGGTAGCATCTGAGGACTTGAAGGGGAGAAAAGTGCGTTACTAAAAATCAGCATCAGATTTCACTTGGCTCCTGTTACTCCTTGTAGGCTACTGTCAGAGCGTGGAGAAAACTGGGGTTGATGGGAGCGGGGCTGGCCAGTCTGATAGCTAGAGCCAAAGTCTCAGTGAGTGCATGCCAAGTCTTCTTTAAATGAGGCAGGACTGCCTTAAAAGCAGGAGCCAAAGCTGTTGATTTAGGACAGGGTTAGTCCAACTGAGGCTGAGCACGTCATTTGATGTTAATCCTTGCCAGTGGAGTTTTGAAGCCCTACTCCAGTTTATGGGATGACATGGGAATGTATTAAAGCAATAGGAAGAAAATGAGCCATGAGCAAGCATCTATCTGGGTCTTTGCATGCCGAGGAGACTCAGTACATCAGCTTCTCTTGGAGCTGGTGATAAACTGAAGAGAGTGAGGGGGTGTGCTTCCCTTCCCTTGGAAAGGTGACAAAAACAGTTGTTTGTTTTCAGTATCACAGGAAACCGATGCTTTGGCAAGATTTTGCCTGTGTTTGATAGACAATCACATGAGGCAGCAATATTTGATGGATCTTTAAAAAACTTGAATGTGAAATGTTTGCAAAACAAAGAAAGTTGGGTTGATTCTGGACCAATGAATTCAAAAGCAAAAGCATTGGACCCAACAATTGGTTATTCCAGATGTGTGATGTGATGGACAGAGTCCTGGATTCATAGTCACTGCACCTGGGTTTGAATCTAGGCTTTTCCACAAACTACCCATTTCCCTTTGAGGGAGTCACTTTCCCCTGTGTCTCAGTTTCCTCATTTGTCAAATTGAGGAGTTGGAAAGATGACCACCAAAATACCTTCCCTCTTAAAATCTGTGATCCTATGGAAAGAAGACTGAGAGATACCATCATTAATGAATGGAGGGGCAGAACACTGATTTTGACTTTTTTTAGAACTCACTTTCAGGGCTAAAAGCTAAAGTGAAATGTGGAAGATGCATAGGGATCCAAGAAAATGAATAGAAATGAATGACAAGAAAGTTGAAGAACAGACATTAAGAGGACTTCATGGTTTCTAAAATCCATTCCATCTCTAAATCCCTGATTCTATGAACTATAGCCTTGAGAAATACAAGTGCAAAGGGAAGTTTCATAACCCCCTGTTCCATGGCACTTCCAGGATGACATGAATAGGGCTCTACTGGGCTCCTAGTAACTACTTGGACATTTGGGATCATGGCCTCATTTGGGGAAGCCTGAATCTTCCTGTAGTTACATGCATTTTATGTATCCTATAATAATATCTGGGGCATCTTTAGTGCTAAATTTTTGATTCTGAAGACAGGTAGTGGGGGTATTTTAGACAGGGATGATGATGCAAACAAAGCACGGAGATTAGAGAGAACAGGACCAGATTGGAGAAGGAGGAAAATTGGAATGAATGTAGAAAGTTGGAATGAAGGTTGGGTCAAGATTGAGGAGGGCCTTGAATGCCATGATCAGGACTTTATACTTTATTTGGTAGTCCATAGGGAGTTATTGAAGTTTTTTTTGGGGGGCGGGGGGAGGATGATTTGAGCAGAGCAGTAGATGAAAGGGCATTGTAATATCTCATCTGTTAGATTAAATAAAGATATTAGAGTAGGATATAGTGTGGTATAGAGGATAGTTGTCACGATGGGGGGCAGGCACTATGGAGGGTTAGGGAGGTTCATCAGACACTAGATCTTTATTTCTTATTTACTTATTTCCTTTGCTAAAGACATATTTATTAATAAGTGCATACTTATACAGATAGCTAGGTGGCGCCCTTGTGCATAGAGGGCTGAGCCTGGAGTCAGGAAGACTTGTCTTTGTCAGTTCAAATCCGACCTCAGATACTTAGTAGTTGTGTGACCTGTGTTTGCCTCAGTTTCCTCATCTGTAAAAAGGGTTGGAGAAGGCAATGGCAAACCACTCCAGTATCTTTTGCCAAGAAAACCCCAAATGGGGTCATGAAGAGGTGGATATGACTGAACATTAATATACTTACATGTGCACATGTTTTCTTACCATAGAGTGTAGAGTGCCTGGAAAGTACAGATGGTTTAATTTTTTCTCTTTGTATCCCTAGCACCTGCCGTAGTGCCTGTCCCCAGTGGGCACTTAATGCATACTTAATTGATTGACTTATCTGGCTTAAAAGGGGGAGAGGGAGGGCGGGAAAGCAGCAGTATAGTACACAGACCACTGGACCAGAGGCCAGGAAGACCTGGGTTGAAATCCTCACTCTGACACTTCTTAGGTGTGTGACTCTGGTCAAGCCACCTAACCCTCAACTCTGTTTCCTTATCTGTAAAATGAGGCTAAGCTTAGCATCTACATAGCATGATGGATGAAGTGCTGGAAGCCCTATATAGACCAGGGCTGTCCAAAATGTGGTGCGGTGCGATTTATGAGGCTGGTCTACAAGCATAGAAATTTACATAGGTGCTTTAGTAAATGAAACCGAGCTGCCACAGAGCTCTTACTAAAATGGCAAATCAAAATATGTTGTTTATTGTTTCAATAAAAAGCTAAGGTTGGACAGCCCTGATCTAGATGCTAATTATCATTATAATTGTTTTTATTAAAGAGTGATGAGTTGTCTGACCCAGATCACTTGGGGTGCTGACCTTCAGTGATTCTTGACACCCCTGGACACTGGGCATCTCTCTCCCTGGGGTTCCTCCAGCTGTGCTTTCTTAGCCCTTGGGCCAAACTATGCCTAAAGATCACTGATTACAGAAAGGCTTGAAAGCCAGAGCCGTTCTGGTTTCCTGGCATAGGAATTTCCACTGGCTCTGGGCCTTGCTGTGTGTCAGTGACCCAGCCACACTGGAGGAGAAAGCACACTGCTGGCTTGCTTTTCATATTGTACATAAATCTATAAAATATAATTCAACGTGTAGAAAGGCTGGGTAAACATGCAGAAGAACCAAACCGACTTCTTACTTGTTGCCCAGGGTGAGATCATATGGCCAGCGGAGGCCAAAGCTGTTTTATTCCTGCTGTCTTCCTTGAAATCCGACTATTTCTTTGTGCATGTGGCTGCAAAGGAGTTTAAATGAATCGACAATTGATTAACTGTAATCTACGCACTCAAAAACATGAGGTCCAAGGGCACTTATGGGGTGCCAAGCTCTCTTTAGTGAAACAGCTTCTTCAGCCCTGGAAGGGAATCATAGAATTTTTAAGCTAGCTCAACAGGACCTTAGAGACAGTCTCCTCCAAGCCTCTTGCCCTTTGCCCCTCGCCACAAAGCTAGTAGTAAGTGGTAGAGCTGGTACTGAGAGGAAAAAGTGGTACAGTGGGGAAAAATGTCCTGGCTTTAGAGATCTGGGCCCTGGGTTCAAATTTTGCTTTGCTATTTTGTTTATATGTGTATCTTTGAGAGGCAGGATGGTGTTGTGGAAAGAACATTGGGTCTGGTTGTTGTTGTTGTTGGTTGGCCTTCATTCTGGTAGAAGACCATGACATCAGGGAGGTGATGCCATGACGTGCAAGTGAATTGGATTTGAGTGAGGGAGGGCTATGTGAAGGGTGAAGGTTCACAGTCCTATCTCTGAGTCTTACTAATTAGGTGACAACATCCCTGACCTTCCCTGGGCCTCAGAAGGGGTTGGACAAGCTGGTCTCTAGGAATCTCTTCACTAAGTAGCCAAAGAACTTTAAATTCTACACCCCACCAGTCTTACAAATGAGAAGACTAAGGCATTAGAATGACAGGCCCTTACTCAGCCATTAAGTCACTGGGACATTCTTGTCTCTTGAATGGCTCCATAAGCTGGTGTAGCCATGAACTAACACAGTGAAATAATCTATTAGCAGAAATTTTGTGGTTGTTTAGTTGTGTCTGACTCTGTGACCCCATTTAGGGTTTTCTTGGCAAAGATACTGGAGTGGTTTGCCATTTCCTTCTCCAGCTCATTTGACTGATGAGGAAACTGAGGCAAACAGGGTTAAGTGACTGGCCCAGGATCACACAGGTAGGAAGTGTCTGAGGCTAGATTGGAACTCCCAAAAATGATTCCTTCTGATTCTAAGTCCAATGCTCTAACCACTGTGCCACCTAGTTGCCCATTAGCAGAAATAGGGATTTTAAAAGAGTGATAATGTAACATATCTTTCACTTCTTGATAAAGGAGTAATGGAATCAAAGTACTGGACAACTTATTCTGACATTCTTGGTCAGGTCCCCAAGGTTTTGGGGTGTTTTGCTGGACTGTGCATATGTACTACAAGGAAAAGTTTCTATTAGTTGTTTGGGATGGTAGGTTAGTGGGCAGACAGAATAGACATACAGAAAAGAGCACCAATAAAATATTTGTTTTAGTGAGGCAATTGGGGTTAAGTGACTTGTCCAAGGTCACACAGCTAGTAAATGTCAAATGTCTGAGACTGGATTCGAACTCAGGTCCTCCTGACTCCAGAGTCAGTGCTCTACCCAATATGCCACCTAACTGTCCCCAATAAAATATTTTTTTTTAACAATGTACAGAAAGGGTTGTAGAGAGGGTTAGTTGTTACTTCATTAAATTTACATATATATTATCTATATGTCTATCTTTATCTTCTCGTTTATCTTCTGTCATTTCTCTATCATCATCATCATCTTCATCAGCGATCTGTATAGTGTTCTGAATGTCTTAACTATATATTTTGAATTCAAAGAGTCAACCGGATATCTACATGGTGGGGGTGGGGGATGGGTGGGAATCCAACAGGTAATTGGAAAGGCAGACCTAGATCTTGAAAGAGTGTTCAGGACTATGGATCAATCTATATGTATAGGTTTATATGTATGTACACATATATTTTCATCTGAATAGATATATACAGGATCTCCCAAAAGTCATAGTATAGTTTTAAGCTTTAATAGTTTTTGGGACTAAGACTTCTGGGACACTTTATGTATATTAGGGGAATCACCTGCCATATGAGTGGATGAAGTAAGAGACAGCAGGAAGGAAGAGAATGGAAAGGCAGTCAAAAGTGAGCCCTTTGGGATGACTTTTTAGGACCGTGAAGGAAGGTGATGTCAAGTCAAGCAACCTCATAGAAATCAAGAATGGGGACAGATTTCAAGTGTAGGATCAAGGAGAATGGATCTGCGAAAATGCTTAGCTAAATTTTGAAGGTAAGACCTGGTCTGGTCTGGGACTAAGAGTGCAGATCTCTCAACTCCTTAGAAGGGAATGTTTGTCTCAGTTTGAGAGTACTTCACTTGAATGCAAGTTCCTTGAGGGAAGGGATCTTTTTATTTTTGTCTTTGTATACCCAGCACCTCTCGTGATAACCAACACATAGTAGGTACTTTATAAATGCTTCCTGATTGACTTTGGAAGTTTTGCTATCTGAAAAGAGAGCAGGACCATTGAGAGGCCAGACAAATATTCTTGCTGAACTAGGGATTCAGGTCTTCTGTAGGAGGCAATGAGAGGACTGGTTTGGATCTGACCACCTGGGACATTCCAAGAACTGTGTTGGCTTCTTGGTCTTGAGTGGCTGGAAAAGAGCCCTTAGGCTGGATCCTATTGCCCTCTAAAGTTTTGGGGGCAGAGGACGGGAGGGGGCCAAGGAAGGAAGAAGGGGTGAGAATAAGGCCTATATCAGGACAGTTGCCCAGCTGATGTGCCTTCTGTATCAGCCTTCCAGGCTTGTAAATGTGAAAAGAGGGATGAAAGGAGGTGATCAGAGAAGGTGGAAAAGTTTAGAAACTTGGATCCAATCCCAGGGTACGCATTTGCCTCGCTATAGTCAGGAGCTGCTATTTTTGACTCAGGGAGTGAATATTCACATGTATTTTCCTCCAGGTTTTGGCTTCCAAGTATTTCTTGGCACTTGTATTAGAATATCTGAAATAGGATTTGGTGAAATAGGGGACACGCATGTTTATTTGGCCAGTTTCAGAAATTGTCGAGTTCAAACGTCTTTTTAGAGAAGGACAGCAGTTGGAAAAAAACTTTAGTATGAAATCCTCTTTACAGAATAACACAAAACTGTCCTGAGTTCCTCTGAATTTAGACAATTCTTAACAGGCTTTTGAGCACATGGACGAGATACAATTCAAGAGTTCCTTCCCTGCTCCAGGCAGAGCTGGATTCCTCTAAGTGACCTCCTAACGGTATATTACGTTGTATATATCTTACATTTACGTTTCACTGAATATATTCTTCTCACCACACCCCACCTCACACACTCTCCAGTAGAATGTAAGCTGCTTCTTCTTTTTTTAAAAATTTATTTTATTTGTAATTTATGGAATAAAGCAAGCATTTCCATAGCATAGTATTGTAAAAAGATGATTACATGTGAAACTGCAAATCTTCCATGTATGACTTGCTATTCCTTTTAAATACACAGCAAAGTTAACTCGCAAATTTCTTTTTTTCCTGACCTCACCCTAGAGATGGCCACCATTAGACACAAATAGGTATATGCATATATATGTAAAATTATTCTATAACATGTCTATTTATCAGTTCTTTCTCTGGATGCAGACAGTGTCTTTCTTCATATGTCCTTTATAGTTAATTAGGGTATTTACAATAGTCAAAATAACTTCTTTGCTCAAAGTTGTTCTTAAAACAATATTGCTGTTAATGTAATGTAAGAATGTAGGCTTCTTTAGGGCAAGGATGATTTCATTTTGCCCTTTGTGAGACCAGTGAGTAGCACAGTGCTTGCCATATTATAACATCTTAATTAATACATGCCTATCGAATTGAACTGTCTATGAACAGCAGAAATTTTGACATGACCAGTTTTGGGTTTTAATACACAAGTGTTTATTGGGCTCTTGCTGTATACCTTGGGCTAAACAGGGTACAATGAGGAAAAAACAAAGTGGAATGCATTTTAGGTATTTCCTTCTTTTAGAATGAGAATTTATATAGATTGTTTTTGGTTTTTAGAGGGAGGAAAAGTTTTGAGATTAAGGGCAATCTTTAAATACCAGTAGATTTCTTTAAGGATCTTTCCTTATTACTTCCTGACCTTTTAGAGTTACTGCCATATTTTTGTACATGGGTTACCATCAGATCTTACAAAGTGAGGCTCTGAAGTGTGTATGTCTCAGTCTAAAGAAAAATGAGCCCTGCTCTGGGGCTTGGAGAGAAAGGAGCCTTACAAACTCATAAATCATTTATCCAGGTTGGATAGGGAGGTGACCACCTACAGCGTGAGTCACAGATGGATTATTCAAAACTGCAACGAAGAAGTTAACTAAGACATTTAGCATTTTGAGCTAACTAACCTTTCATGGCAGATAAAGATAAACAATAAAGAAATGAAAATGAACTCCCAGTCCCCTCAAAAGCCTAGAATAGAAAATCAGTGGTAGCTACATAAGAAGAGAAATCATAGCTAACGATGAAAAATCTGTCTTCACCCATGCCATTTGTCCTCCAAGAGATAAAGGGATGCATTTCAGTGAATGGTAAATAATACTAAAAATGGCAGACACTGGAGTTGAGAAAATAAGAACCAGGTGTGGAGAAGGAAAAAAAAATCAGAAAGAGTATACATTTCCCTTCAACCATCCACACCATAAATCCCTAGCAATGCCACCACCACGACCTGCAGCCCGGAGGGAAGAGACCGTTGTAAAAATGATAAATCAGATTCACTGTACGGCAGGCCTTGATCAAACAAAGAAAGTTGATTCTGGAGTCTGAGATATATAATCACAGGGAAACAAAACCCGATGAAGGGGTCCAAATGGTAAGAAAGGCAAAGTCCGCAATCTGAGGGGTGGGGGTGCTGCTTAATATTCTCACCGAGGAGAGCATGGGATAATACAGCAAAAATTGATGACTCACTGGAATCCAGCTGCAGCAAAATAGAGATATATGATGAATTTCTTCTGAAAAGCAGCACAATCTATATGCTAGTGCCTGTTCATCAGCTTTTTATGTATTCTTCATATCCCGAAACAAAGAGAATATACTGTCTATGCTGCCTTCATGAAGCAGGGTTAATGCCGTATTTGCCAATTTCTGTGCCTTCCAGAATCCTCATCCAGCATCCCCTTTATGCGGAGTATGCCTTCTGTGGTTGTGTTTCCAGTAGCGGATCCATTTCTTGGGTCACCTCCCTAATTACATTGTCAAATGGTTCTGATACTAATGCTTGATTCCATGTCACTTTCACTGGGGTTTGCATATTGGATTGCTCAGAGTGGTAGGGGTGAGTTTGATACTAGCTCCATCGCTGGTGTCAGAATCACTTATTTATGGGTCTAGATGGAGCTGGCTTTTCAAAAAAATCAACTGTAAGCACCTAGAAGGCAAGGGCTATTTTTTTTCTTCTTGTCTTTCTATCCTTAGAGCACAACATCTTACGCTTGGTAGGGATCTTATTGGATTAATTGGATTGGGTCAGATTGGATCAGATAAGACAATGTAGTCCTAAAGAGTGGATGGAGTGTTGGTCCCTTGGAGATATTAGATGGGGAGCAGAACAACAGACTGAATCATTGTGAAGGAGGCAAGTTTAATTCAATAAATCTCTTTAGTGTCTATTGTGTGTATGCCATACTTTGTGTTAGGGATGCGAAGATGGAAACGTGTTTACTCTCAAAGTACTTCTAATTAAGTGGGGAAGGGTAAGAAATACACAAATAACGGTAACATAGGGAACAAGACAATTACATAGGACAAATCCAAAGAGAAAGGCATGAGAGATTAAAGAATCACAGACTGAGAGCTGGAAGTGAACTTAGAGGTCATCTAGTCCAAAGTCCTCTTTTTAAAGATGGGGAAACTGAGTCAGATTTGAATTTAGGAAGATGAGCCTTCCTGACTCCAGGCCTAGCACACTATCCACCTTACCACCTAGCTGCCCTAGTAAGTGGTGGACTTCCCTTCCATTAAGGTCTTCAAATGAAGGTTCTAGGACCACTTATTGGATGGGATTCTTTTTTGAGGAAGGGTTGGGTCTGGATGGCCCTTGAGTTCCCTTCCAACTCTACAGTCCTATAGTTCTGTACACAGAGTGTCCAATGTAGAGGTGGAAAGGCCTGCCTCTGAGACCAGCTGTGTGGTCCTGAGTGAGTGACCTTGTGCTTTAGACAACTCCCTATGATCACCGAATCATAGAGTTTGCCCTTGAAGGGATCTCGGAGGTCATCTTGCCCAATTCCCTCATTTTATACATAGCAAAACTGGGGCTCTGAGTAAGCTCGTTGGGAGTAGGGATTGTTTCATTCCTTGTACTTGGATATCCAGCACCTAGGACAGGGCCAGACCTGTGATAGGCACTTAATAAATATCTGTTGATTGATTGATTGACCAAGGTCACATGAGCAATAAGTAGCAGTGCTGGAATTTGAAATCAAGCCCTCTGATTCTTACTAGAGTGTTCCTTAAGTCATAGCTGAGCATTGAGCTGCATTTGTCAAGAAAGTTCTTCTCACAGACGAAATCCCAGGTTCTTAGGGCATTTGATAATTGATGTGATGGGAAGATTATTAGCCTTAGAGTCAGGGGACCTGGTTTCTAATCCTGGCCCAGCTAGATTGGTAGAGAGCTATGTGATCTTGGATTATCATTAGCCACTAAACCTCTTTGTCCTTCTATTAGCTCATTTGCAAAATGAGGAGCTCAGATTAAAGGACATCAACAGCCCCCCTCCAGTTCTGATGTTCTGTGACTTAGTATGTGAAGATGAGACCCCAAGAGTTTTACTGCAGTAAGATTTTTGACATCTGCCATGAAAAGATCATGGAAAACCCTTTGATCGAATTTTAGGTGGAGGCAAACCTTGTTATCTATTCTTGTTTCCCCAATCAGAAGCCCCTCCAGAAACTTCCTACCAAAGATCAACAGCTGGGTTGGTGTTTGTCTGGGGACCTGAGTTAGAAACCCCCCATTGAAAAATGAGCTTGACCTTCCATGCTGCAGCTGCTCTACTGAGGCTGGGTTTTCCTGTGACCTGGGCTGTGAAACTAACAGCTGTGGATGGTGCTTGGGAAGAGGATGAGAGTAAATGGATTTTTACCTGAATTTTGGTTTTTTCATTTTCTCCCTCCTGAGTTCAGCAGTGTTACAACTGCTTCATTTCCAGAGTTCCCCTTTTTATTATGTTTGCCACATTATAAATTCACCAACAGCAACTCAGACAGAAAAGTGAAGTTTTTTTAAAATTGTATTTTTAGTTGAAGGGCATGTTAAAAAGAGAGGTTGTGAGAGATTAGTTGTTAAGTCTAAACAACAAACATTTGGGGGTACCGGTGAAACCTACACACCAATCTTTTCTATTTCCACCTGATCAGTTTCTGAACTGGTTCGACTGTGTGTGTTAATGCCTTCCAAGGACGGTTGTTTCTATTTAAGGCACATCGTCTGCTGGATTGGGAAATACGAATCAGCTCTTTGAAACCCGTGACATAGCCCCATTCTTAATAATGTGAGGGACTTGGGGGCCCGTGTGACCTACTGGACATCTGCAAATAAAATGGAGCTCAATGGGGGAGAACCTCGCATAAGGAAGCAGTTTTCATTACGATTTCCATTTAGTTCACACACATCATCAGATTTCAAGATGACAAATATGGAAGTCGTGTGAGAATGCTGTTTTATGATGTATTTTGGAAACTTGGATCCCAGTTCAAACATACAATATAAAGGAGCCTTATGATTAGGATATGAGTTATTTACTGTTTTTGTCAATTGTAGGAATTTAAATTTATATGTTGGTATAAAGTCCGATGTGAGACTTCACTGAAAAGCATGGTGTACACGTGGCTGGTGTGGTGGCTTATTTTGTTCATGTCGAGGCTCTTCAAGGTAATAAAAGAATGTGCTTCAAGATCTTAGGAAAATAGATTTAGAGGTGGAAAGGACCTTAGAGGCCATTTAATTTCATTTTATAGATGAAGAAATTGAGACCCTGAAAAGAGAAATGACCCATCCAGGGTAACACAGATAGTAAGTAGCAGAGTTGAGATTTGAACCCATGTCTTTTAATTTAAAGACACGAGAAATATAACAAGTAGGCATAGATTTTCTTAGGCTCTTAGATCTAAATTTGGAAGGGACCTTCCGCCACTTTCATTTTACAAGTAAAAAAAAAAACAGAGGCCCAGAGGAGTAAAGTGACTTTATGCAGATACAGACACTAAGTATAGATAATACATATGTGTATGTATATGTATACGTCTGTATAGATAGAGCATACAGATAGTAACTGGGATTTGGGGCAGCTAGGGGCACCATAGTGCCCAGAGCACTGAGCCTGGAGTCAGGAAGACCCATCTTCCTGAGTTCAAATTTGGCCTCACTAGCTGTGTGACCCTGGGCAAGTCACTTAACTGTATTTGCCTCAGTTTCTGCATCTGTAAAATGAGCTGGAGGGGGAAATGGCAAACCACTCTAGTATCTCTGTCAAGAAAATTCCCAAAATGGCATCATGAAGATTTGGACCTGGCTAAAAATGAGTGAACAGTGATTTGAACTCTCATCTTCTGATTTAGAGACAAGAGAAAAGGATAATAGGTAGACAGAGATTTTCATTATAGTTTTTGAGCTAGAAGGGATGTTAGAGTTTAAGCTAGTACAACACCCTCATTTTCCAAATAGGGAAACTGAATTCCGGGGAAGTAAAGTAACTTTTCTGAGGTCAAATAAATAACAAGTAGCTGAGCTGGGATTTGAATCTGGATCTCCTGGTTCAGGAGTAAGAGAAAGTGGCAGTGGGGAAGAATGCATTCTGTGTTCTGTTGTCATTTAACCTTCTAACATGTTTGATCACTGGATAATCTTCATGTCACCTGAAATTGAACTAATTCTGATTTGCAGCCCAAAAGGTTCTGGGCTAAGACAGCCAGCAAATCATTCCATCACTTCACTTTCATAATTCACACCTGAAGGGTCAGACATTATTTGGGGTAGAACAGAGACACAACTCAGAAAATGAGTCAGTGCCTGTGACCCAGGATATCTAGAGGCAGCAAATCATAGGATGCCTCCAAAGTCTGGGGCATACCACATTTTATGGCAGTGTTCAATCACCCAACCATAGGAGGGCAGCATTGAACCACAAGGGACCAACCATTCATGCCAAGGAACTTTCTTTTTGGGGTGGAGTGGGTCATAGATCTGCTTATGGTCTCCCGGCCAGGCTTTTTGTTTTTTAATTAAAAAAATTGTTGGTGTCTTCTGTCTTTCTATCATCTTAAATTTCTGTATAGATGCTTTCCCACTCCTATATATATATAAAAAATTTTAATGAAAGAAAAAGAGCATTTCAGCAAAATCAGCCTATACATTGGCATGTCTGGTAGTGTGTCTGTGTGTATAAACATATATTATATATGTATATAATATTCCATAGCCATATCCTCCCATAGGGAGGGAAATGAATTTTCTTAACTCTTCCCTAGGACCAAATTTGGTTGTTACAATTACATAGCATTCAATTTTGTTTTTGTTCTTTCTGTTTACATGGTAGTCTTTGTGCATTTGTTTTCCTGTTTCTGCTTAGTTCACTCTGGGTCAGTTCATATAAGTCTTCCCATGCTTCTTGGAATCCATCGATGTTGGTGTTTCTTATGGCACAGTAATATTCCATTTCATTTATATATTGTAATTTCTTTAGCTATTTTCTAAAGGATGGACATCTACTCTGTTGCCAGCCTTGCATTTCACAGGCACCCTCCCCCATTGCCAATAAGCATAAACTCACATCCATAGAGCATTTTTACTATGTCCAAAGTGCTTTTCTCACAACAACTCTGGGAGGTGGGCAGAGCAGGTATTGTTATCTCATTTCACAGATAACAAAACTGTAGCCTAGTGACTTGCCCAAGGTCACCCAGTGGCAAAGATTGGTACTCAAACCCAGAGCCCTTGTATACCAAGGCTAGTGGTCTTTCTGTGTCTCCTGTGGAACCTCTTCAACAGCACAGATATGAAATTAGAGTACAGACATCTCGTCTTGGCCTGTGTCTTTCTGGAACATAAGGAGACAGAGAGAGGGCAGCATGCTCCACATCGAAAGGGCTCCCTAGCTCTCACTCGGCTCTGGCACAATGTAAACTCTGTCGAAAAGATATTAGGGACAAAAAGCAGACCGGAGGATTTGGGTGCAGACGGATGGCTAGAATTATAAAGAAAAACATTCAAATGATTCCATTAAAAACAGATGGAGTTTCTAGGAAGCCCAGAAAGAAAATGTTTAATTATTCAGTGTATGTAAAACTCATCAAATTTAGATTAATATTAAGATTATAACAACGTGGGGCTTCCCAGTGAAACATCAATGCCTTTGGTCCTTTAAAAGTGTTTTTTTTTCTTTTGCTGATGATAAAAAGTATCTATTGAAATCAAGATTTTGCCTGATGACATTTCTCTTCTTAATAGGGAAGTCTATGTCAGTTTTGAGGACCTTTTCCCAGTACCCATTTTCAGTGGTGCTAGTGTGCTAGAATTCTGTGAAATCATAGGTGCTGAATTCATAAGTCAGGGCACTAGGAGTACCTTTTAGGGTACTAATCTCTGCTTCCTTGGTTTCTACATCTGCGAAATCAATCAATCAAAAACAGCTTCCTAATGATGTTGGCTCAAGCCCCCATTTCTGGTGGATTCTCTTCAATGTCATCAATACCACTGAATAGTCACACACTTTAACCAGTAAAACCAATTAGCTTTTACAAAGGGATGTTTACTGAGAAGACAGACATACTGAGAAGTACAAAAATATTACCCCCCTCCCCTAAATGGAGCATGTTCTTTCTAATAGTTCAAGCCCTGGGCAGAGTGAGCTCAAACTTTAAACCAGTTGCTCCAGAGGATTTTCCCAACCATCCTGTGGGTAGAGCTATTCCTCGGCTGCAGGACAGGCCACACACTCACTGCCTTCCAGAATTCAGAAAGTCTTCCTTAACCCTTCACAGCCAGCAAGAAGGAAAGAAAGGGAGTTTCTCCATTGGAGCCTTTGTATACACTCTCAGACCCCATTCAGTAGCCAATCAAAAGGCTTTTTCTTGGTAAATGGATAGGAAAGAGCCAATATTTGCTTATGTCATAAAGGGGAGAGTTGGGCTGCTGTATTTCACACCCTTCCAGTACAAGGCTCCCCAAACCACTCCTGTGGGTCCCCCTTACACATGTTCCCATGACCGCTTGATCGGCCAGTTCCCCAAGAACAATTCTAATAATAGCTTAAATGAGTGTAGTACTGGGTGGTTCATAAAGTATGTATGTTATCCTCATCTTGGAAACAGCTTTATGAAGTAGGTCGTGACCCCAATTATTTCCATTTTTCTAGCACTTAGCACAGTGCCTGGTTTATAGTCGATACTTAATAAATATTTATTTATTGATTTTACAGATGTAGAAACCAAGGAAGCAGAGACTAGATTGTGAAATGACCAAGGTGATATACATTTATGTTACTTATATATAATTATAATAATGTAAGAAAACATAAATGTATGAAAACAAAAACAACTGACCAGTCCATATGCATATATGCATATATGTGTGTGAATATAAATATAATATAATACATTTATCCATCTATTTATGTATCTATCTGTCTGTCTAAAGGAGCAGTGTTAGCACTAGAATCCAGCTCTTCCAGCTCCTTAATACAGGGACTTTTCCATTATACTGTAAGAGCCACTAGAAGAAAAATTCCAAAATAATTCTTCTGAATCTCATGGTACTTTGGAAAGGCCCTTTACTCTGGAGACAGAGGTCCAAGATTCAGATCCTACCTTTGATACTACCCAAGTGTCCTTGGACAAATCACTTAACCTTTGCGGGCCTCAGCGTCCTCATCTGTAAAATTCCAGCATTGGACTAAACGGCCTTTCAAGTTCCTCCCACCTAGGAGCTGCGCACCTGTGATTTCACAGAATTCTACGTCAGAGCTAGAAGGAATTTCAGATGCTTTCTGCTTCAACTCCCTCATTTCATTTGTGAGGAAAGTGAGACCCATGGTGAGTAGAAGTGATTTTCTTGGGGTCACGCATATAGGTGGTGAGTTCCGAAGGAGGGATTTGAACTCTGGGTCTCTGACTCCAAAGCATTGGCTACTAACTATTTTGTAAAACCCAGGGCTCTCTATAGATGTTAGTGATGACGTTGACATGAGCTCCTTGAGGGCAGGGGCCATGTTTTTGCCTGTCTTTGAATCACCAGTATGTAGTGCAGTGCCGTGGCATGCAAAAATGCTTGTGGCTCATTCACTGGGCTATTGTTTCTTCTCAGGAATCACAGATGTTTTGCAGGATTTAGTATTTGAAGGGCTTGGCAGAACCAACTACTTTCAACCTCAACTGTTTTCTTTTATTACATATTATTCCCTATATGCAAACACGGAAACTTTTTGAAGCGACTATGATAGCTCCCTTACCCACAAGTCAACTGGTCTCACCCTTTGCCACACTCTCAGCATAATTTAGTGGAAAGAGTACTGATTCCAGTATTGGGGGGTCCTAGGTTCAAATCCTGCCCCAGATGCATATGGCCATGTGACCTTGAGCAAATCGTGTAATCTTTGTGAGCCTCAGTTTGTGTAAAATGAAGGAGCTGGTCAAGGTGGCCTCTGAGGTCGCTTCCAGCCCTAGATTTATGATCTTCTACGTACTTCCCCGCTGGCTAAACTGACAGTGAAAACATTTGTTCTACGTGCTCTGCTGAAATATTGAAAATTCGGATTCTTGCAAAGTATATCTGTGCTTCCTGCGAGGAAACACCAGCACAGAGACATAAACACTCATTTAACAAGGGAGGAGGCAGTTGAACATTGTAGATTATGCATTTATCTCTTTTTCTTCTGCTGCTGGTCTTAGATTATTCTGATAAAGTCAAGATGTGTCCTCTTGGGGCATTTTTTCTACGTTGGGGAGTTTCCTGAGCTTCAGACCTTGTGATTTGGATCCTTATGGATTGGACCAGGCTTTTCTAAGTAAACATGTGGCTTACGACTCAGGGGATGAATTTGTTACTCACACTTGAGGATGTCAAAACATTTCCCTAAGTGTCAGTCAGGATCAGCCACAAGGAAAATATAAGACTCTCCCACTTTCATCTCTTTGTCATTTTCTATAGAACAGACATTGTTGAAAGTAACAAATTGAACAAGGCTGTGATTATTTCTAATAAGTGGCAGGCAGCTTGGAGCCTTTTATCATTCCAGTGGGGCCTGCACCATCGTGTGGGTTCCCTTGGCCTTGGGTGATGATTGTAGGTGCGGTCTGTGTTATCAGCCTCTCCATTAGAATCCTCTGAAGTCCGTCATTACTTTTACGTTTTTCACTAGTGTTTTTGTATTGGTATAGAGGAGCTCTCCTCTGATTGGGTGAGTAGCCGGCTAATCTTGACAAAGACCCACCTGTTCCAAAGCTACACAGGATATGTTGGCTTAACGTCCTGACAACAGGATCAATTTAATTACCTCCTTTCTTAAGTACAACCCGACCTGGGATGACTTAACCACCTGCGACAGGCTTTTCCATCGGAGTGGGCTGGGAAGCACCTAGCATGACTAGAGGGAGCTTTCAGATTTTCCTTACCCCAATTTATTGTAATATGCATTAAAGGCCATATACTTTCAGGAGGGAGATGATGGTTCCAAACTCCACACAGTCCTGGTTATTTACAGTGTTTCCAAGCTTTAAAATTACTGCGAAAGATTTACTTAAATAGCAGCTCATGTAAAATTGAAAATCAATAAAGTTAATAAATTCTGCTTGTCTACTTGAATTGATTCCTTACGCTAATAGCTCAATACTCTAATACCTATATATACTTTTTAATTTTTGGTGTCATCACCCAATGATAATCTCAGGACTGTGTGGCCGCCAGCTTGGGGGCTGTTAGCATTTCAGGGTTTCTGCCCACTTTATCCTTCCCAGGAAAAGGTCACTTGGACTGTTGGATCCTCTTTGTAGCCACAGTTTCCAGAAAATGAAAAGACCAATTAGGAGTTTTAGCCTGATGCTAGACTCTTAGTATCTGAGCTAATTCCTTTTAACGTGATAAATCTAAAGGTAATATATGTACAATATATATATATGCACACATATGTACGTACATATCTATATGCATATATGTATATATGTATGTGTCTGTATATATCCATGTACATATATCTGTATCTTATATTTCCCTCTCTTTCTCTCTCCTCTCTCTTCCTCCCTTCCTCTCTCTTCCCTTCCCTTCCCTCCTTCTTCCTCTCTTCTTCCCTCCTTCTCTCTCTTCTTCCCTCACACTCTCTCCCCTTCTTTCCCTCCTTCATCCTCTCTATTCTTCTCTCCTCCCTTTTTCTTCTTCCTTCTCTTTCCCCCTCTCTTTCCCTCCCTCCCTCTCTCTCCCAACCTCCACATGTTATTTCTCATTAGGAGAATGTACTCAAGTTCTTTGAAGGCAGGAACTGTTTTCCTTTTATCTGTTTCCCTGGAACTACTCACTTGGCATATAGTAGACATTTGGTAAATGCTCCTTGGATGGAAGTCTCGGCTCATATTCCCCTTCCTATGGAAAGCATTTCCTAATCTTCAAATTACTAATACTTTTTCCCTCCTGAAATTACTTTGGTTCCCCACCCCACTTTTATTTTTTCATTTGTAAAAGGGTTTGGTTGACTCGATGGCTTTCAAGGTCTTTTCCAGGTCCAAATCTTTGTTCCTATGATTTAGATTCAGAAAGAGGTTTCTTAAATGACTTGTTGTCAATTGAGGGTCCCAGTCCAGTTGAACAAATAAGAGAGAGTTTCTTGTTGACAAGAAACTGATTTGTTTCCTTTTTTGGATTGAAAAGCATAAGCAAGTGGAAGTAACATCAGTCAGTGGCAGTGCGGTCCCGGGAAAAGAGCTCTGATTCAGTAGTAGTCAGACAATCTGAGTTCAAATTCTACCTCTGATATTGACTGTCTGCATGATCTTGAATAAGTGGATTCATCTCTCTGAGCCCCTGTTTCCTCATTTGTCATTTGGAAGAGTTGGCCTTCGAGGTCCCTTTGAGATTTCTCATTCTGTGAACATTTTGTCTATTAGACTATCTACCATTCATGGTAGTTTCTTTATAGCAGTCAGGTTCTTAGTACAAATCTGCTCATGGTATTCTCAGTAGAAATAGATATGAGTTTTCACATGTTCAGGCTGAAAATTAAACTTGGCAAATGTCAGGAGCAGAGAAAAGCAATGAATAACTCATAATTATCCTGTTGTTTACTCTTCCCAGAATTACAGAATCTGTGTTGGGAGGATCCTCTGAAGTGACTAGAAAGAGCCATACCTAAGCAACTTGTTGTTTAGTCATTTTTCAGGTGTGTCTGATTCTTTGTGGCTCCATTTGGGGTTTTCTTGGTAGGGATACTGGAGTGGTTTGCCATTTCCTTCTCCAGCTCATGTTACAGATGAGGAAACTAAGGCAGAGTGAAGTGACTTGCCCAGGGTCACACAACTAATGAGTGTCTCAGGTTTGATTCGAACTCAGGAAGATGAGTCTTTCTGACTCAGGTGTGGTATTGGATGGCACCTAGCTTCCCTGCATAGCCTGTACCTCTATAATATACCCGACTTGTTGCTATCCAGCCAGCCACTGCTGGAAGACTTCTTATGAGGGGAATCTCATTCCCTCCTGGAGGAAGCCATACTACTTGGAATAGTTCTGACTGTTACAAAGTTTCCCTTGACATTGAGCCTAAATTTGCCCACCTGTAGTCTCCACTCACACCCAGTTCTACATTCCTTAGTTTCCCAATTAGAACAAGTCTTTTTGCATGAGCACCCTTCATATCCTTGAAGACAGGCATCACGTCTTCCCTTTTCCAGGCTAAACATTACCAATTCCTTCAGGCGATTCTCATTTCATTGCCCCGCTCTGCATATACTCCCGCTTATCAATTGAATTACCGAAATGTGGTACCCAGAGCCAAACACAACATGGCAGATGTGGTCTGACCGCAGTAGAACATAGAAGAATGATTATTTCTTTAATCTTTAGAGCTATGATTCTCTTAATATAGCCTAAGATTGCATGACAGCTTTGGACTGCTGCTACTGCAGTATTGACTCGTATTAAACATGGAATTCACTAAAATGCCCAAATATTTTTTAAAGCTATGCCTTTCTTATTTTATACTAGAAAGTTGATTTTTTGAGCCCAAGGGTGAGAAATGGTATTTATTTCTCTTCAATTTTGTCTTATTACATTTAGTCCAGTGCCCTTGCCTGTTGGAATCTTTTTGGTTTCTGACCGTCATCCAGGGTCTTAACTATCCCTCCTAGCTTTGGGTCATTGCAAATTTGATGTAAACATATCACTGATGCCTTTGTAAGGCCAATAAACAACACTAGGCTGAGCAGATCCCTGGGTTACTGCCCTGGCAAATTTTTTCCATGTTGATACTGAACAATTAATGACTGTCTTTTGGGAGTGTCTGCTCAGCAACTAGCTCTGAAGAATCTACTTGGTTCCCCACCCCTGATAGCCCATATCTCTCTATGCTATAAGCAAGAGCAATTTCAGACTTTGTCAAATCTAGATAAAGCAGATCTGTGACATTCCCTACCAGAACCTAAGCACTACCCAGCTTCTCCATCTGCCATGAATTGCCCATAAACACAAGCCTTCCTTTAAGTGTTGTTTTGCCCAATCAGGATGAGAACTTGGGGGCACTCAATTTTCTGTCTGTATCTCTAGCCCTTAGCACAGTGCTTAGCACACAGCAGGTGCAGAATATATGTTTTTCCATTCCATTCCATGGATCTGCCAGCCTAGTAAACCTGTCAAAGGGGAATCAGGTTGGCCTGGCCTGACCTATTCTTGATGAAGCCAAGCTGGCTCTTTGTGACCCCTGCTTCTTTCTTCTAACCATCCCTTTCATAATATATTCCAAAAATGTGCACAAATCGAAGTCAAGATCACCGGCCAATAGTCTACAGATTCCGCTCTTATCCTGCATTTGTGAAAATCAAGACAGTATTTCCCCGTTTCATGTCTTGCAGCTCCTCTCCCCTTCCTTGTGATCCTTGGGAGACCAGTGACAGTGGCTTAGCACTTATATCTGACAGTTTTCAGTACCCTGGGATGTCATTTGCTTGTGCCTGGTGACTTGAACTCATCCAGGGCAGTGAGGTACTCTTTTATTGCTCTATTTATCTTGGGTTTCAACACCCTATTAGCCATTTTTGTTCTGTCCTTTCTAGGCTGAAGGTTATTCTCTGTCAGAGAAAGCAGAAGCAAAATGAAAGTCGAGTAATTCTGTCTTCTCTCCATTGGCCATTACGAGTGTCCCATCTCTCCTGGGCAGTATCCCTGCTTTGAGCTTCCTTTTTTTTCTCCTTCAGTTCTGTTAGCTAATTTCCATTTACTTAAGTTATGATTTGCTCCCCACTGCTATAGTGGAAAGTAGTTGCTCTGATGTGAGAAGAAGCACAATATTTAGTGGGAAAAGCCCTGAATTTGGAGTCATAGGATCAATTGGGTTCGACTATGGGTCTGTTGCTACCTGGGTGAACTTGGGTAAGTCACTAATATCTCTCTGGGTCTCTGTATCCTTATCTGTGAAATGAGAGGGGGAGAGATCCCTGAACCTAGGTCAGAGGACTGAGGTTCCAATCTTGACTCTGATGTTTACTACCTTTATGACTTTGGACAAGTGACTCAGTTGGGCCTCAGTTTCTTCATCTGTAAAATTATTGAGTTGGAGAAGATGATCTAAGGTTCCTTTAAGCTCATGATCTATAAGTATATGACCTGATGATTAGCTGATCTCTGGGATCCCTTCCATCTCTGAGACTGTGACTCTGATTTACAGAAATACAGTATTTGTACAATTCAAACATACTTGTGGAATCCCAAGTTTCATTATCTAATGACCACTGATGGTCTTGAATCTATTAGTTTAAGTGAACTAATGAATCCTTGGATGCATAATCAGAAGATTCATTTATGGATGAGGCAATTGCCTCCTTTTGTTACAGCCAGGTTTTCAAAAACTGGGATGGGTGAAATTTGAAAACTATTTCAATGCAATTGGTGTCCTTTGTAAGCCTCTGAACTTTATTTTATGTTTTTTGACTGAATAAATATCATTTTTAATCATTTGTTTTTTTAAATAGTAGTCTCTTTTTCCCAATTACATGTTAAGACAATTTTGAACATTCATTTTTACAATATTTTGAGTTCCAAATTTTTCTCCTTCCCTCACTCCCCTCCCCTGCTCCTAAAATGTCAGGCAATTTGATACGGGTTATACATATGCAATAATAATAATAATAATAATTTCCTTATTAGTCACAGTTGTGAAAGAAGAGACAGATCAAAAGGAAAAAAAACACAAAAAAGGATAAAGTAAGTGAAAAAAGTGGGCTTCGATCTGCATTCAGAGTTCATCAGTTCTTTTCTTGAATGTGGATAGCATTTTCCTTCCTGAGTCTTTTGTAATTGTCTTAGGTCATTGTGTTGCAGAGAAGAATTGAGTCATTCATAGTTGATCATCATGCAATGTTGCTGACATTGTGTACAATGTTCCCTGGTTCTGCTCATTTTACTGTGTATCAATTCATACAAGTCTTTCCAGGTTTTTTCTGAAATCTGCCTCTTCATCATTTCTTATTGCACAACAGTATTCCATTACATTCATATGCCACAGATTGTTTAGCCATTCCCCAATGGGTGGGCATCCCTTCAGGTTTTAATATTTTGCCACCATGAAAAGGGCTGCACATCTGGGTCTTTTTCCCTTTTTTATGATCTCTTTGGAATACAGACCTGGTAGTGGTATTGCTGGATCAAAGGGTATGCAAACTTTGGTTACCTTTTGGTCATAGTTCTGAATTGCTCTCCAGAATGGTATGATCAGTTCACAACTCCGCCAACAGTGTATTGGTGTCCCAATTTTCATACACCCTCTCCAACATTTATCACATCTCGTTTTCCTTTTTGTCATATTAGCCAATCTGATAGTGTGAGGTGGCACCTCAGAGTTGCCTTAATTTACATATTTCTAATTAAAAGTGATTTAGAACATGTCTTCATATGCCTGTAGATAGCTTTGATTTCTTCATCTGAAAACTGCCTGTTCATATATATCCTTCATACATATCCTTTGACCATTTATCAATTGAGGAATGACTTATATGATTTGCTGTAAAGAATGTTTCCCAGCTTTCTGCTTTCCTTTTAATCTTGGTTGAACTGGTTTTGTTTGTGCAAAAGCTTTCCAATTTAATGTAATCAAAATTATCTATTTTACATTTCATAATGCTCTCTAGCTTTTGTTTGGTTGTCAACCTGTAACTCACTTCTCTAAGAATTTGGATGCTATACCACTTGGTGCATTTATGTTTAGTATTGATATTGCTTCATTGTCTATGTTACCTTTCAGCAAGATACAGTTTCCTTCCTTATCTCTTTTAATTAGGTCTATTTTTGCTTCTGATTTGTCTGAGATCAAGATTGCTGTCCCTCCTTTTTTTAACTTCAGCTGAAGCATAATAGGTTCTGCTCCAGCCCCTTACCTTTACTCTGTATGTGTCTCTCTGCTTTCTTGTAAACAACATATTGTAGGATTCTGAGTTTTGATCTACTCTGCTATCTGCTTTCATTTTATGGGAGAGCTTATCCCATTCACATTCATGTGATTATTAATTGTGTATTTCCCTCCATTCTATTTTTCCTCCTGTTTGTCCTTTCTCTCCTTTCACCCTTTCTCTCCTCAATAGTGTTTTGCTTCTGTCTACCACCTTCCGCATCTTCCTTTTCTTCTTTCAGTTCCCCCCCTTTACTTAATTTCCTCTCCTCCTACTTTCCTGTCAGGTAAGACAAATTTCTATATTCAACTGATTGTGTATATCATTCCCTCCTTGAGCCAATACTGATGAGAGTAAGGTTCAAGTGATGCCCATCACCCACCCTCCCATCTTTCCCTCCACTATAATAGGTTTTTCACGTATCCTCTTGTGAAATAATTTACCCCAATTCTACTTCCTTTCTTCTGTACCCAGTGTACTCCTTTTTCTCATTCCTTAATTATTTTTTGTGTCATTCTTTCAAGTTAATCTTATAACCATACTCTCTGTATATCCAGTCTAGCTGTACTATTAGTGGTATAATTTTTAAGAATTACAAGTATCATCTTCCCATGTAGGGATACAAACAGTTAATGCCCTTGAATCAATTGTGTTTTCTTTTTCCTTTCCCCTCTTTTTAAAGCTTTCTCTTTGGTCTTGATATTGGAGATAATTTTTTCTTCAATTCTAGTCTTCTTATGAAAGCTTGAAATCCTTCTATTTCATTGAATGACCATTTTTTCCCTCTTGAAGTATGATGTCTAATTTCACTGAGTAGGGAATTCTTGGTTATAGTCCTAGCTCCTTAGCCTTCTGGAATATCATGTTCCATAACCTCTGATCTTTTCATGTTGCCGCTGCTAAGTCCTATGTAATCCTGATTGTGGCTCCCTGATATTTGAATTATTTCTTTCTGGCCATTCGAGGTATTTTTTCCTTTACCTGGGTGAAATTTGGCTATAATGTTCCTTGGAGTTTTTATTTTGGGATCTCTTTCCTGAGGTGACTGGTGGATTCTTTCAATGCCTATTTTGCCCTCTGGTTCCAGGATATCAGGGCAGTTTTCCTTGATAATTTCTTGAAAGATACTGTCCGGGTCCTCCTTTTGATTATAGCTTTCAGATAGTCCAGTGACTCTGACATTGTCTCTCCTGGATCTGTTTTCCAGGTCAGTTGTTTTTCCAATGAGATAATTTACATTTTCTTCTATTTTTTCATTCTTTTGAATTTGATGGATTCTCGATGTCTCGTGGAATCATTAGCTTCCACTCGCCCAAGTCCAACTTTTAAGAAGTTGTTTTTCTCAGTTAGATTTTGTACTTCCTTTTCCATTTAGCCAATTATACTTTTTAAGGAGTTGTTTTCTTCACTGAATTTTTTTGTATCTCCTTTTCCAATTGGCCAATTCTACTTTTTAAGCAGTCATTTTCTTTTCCCAAGCTGTTGACTTGTTTTTCATAATTCTTTTGCATCACTCTCATTTCTTTTCTTATTTTTTCTTCTACCACTTTTATATGATTTTAAGCTCCTTTTTGAACTCTTCCATGAGTTCTTTCTGGGCTTCAGACCACTTCCTATTTTTCTTTGGGGTTTTGCCCATAGCTGTTTTGACATTGTTGTCCTCTTCTGAATTTGTGTCTTGATCTTCGCTGTCACCAAAATAACTTTCCATGTTTTTGTTTGTTTTTTGCTCATCTTTTTTGGCCTTTTTCCTTTCTTTTAAGTTTAAGCTTTGCTCCCGGGGTAGAAGGGGCACTGTCTTAGGCTTCTTGTGCCAGGGGCTGTAGATCCTGACTGTTTACCTGGCACTGTACTGATGTTGCCCTAAGTCCCATGGGGGACCCTTGTGACTGGTGCTGCACCGAGGGATTACGGTGGGGGGTGGCTTGTGCTGCTGGAGGCTGTAGGGGTCTGGCAGTTTACCTGGTGCTGAACTGGGGTCCTAATACTGGTGTCTTTCATGTGCTGAGGCTGGTGGGATGTTTCTGCATTTCCCCTGGGCCACACTCAAGCATTTGGTGATTTGGCCACCGTAGGTTGCCTGTTTGCCTGGGGCTATGCTGAATGTGTGTGTGTGTGTGTGTGTGTGTGTGTGTGTGTGTGTGTGTTGGGGGGGGTGGCTGCCTGTTTGCCTAAGTACCTGTAGGGCTGGCATCTACCTGTTTGCCTAGTGCTATGCTAAAGCACTCGGAGGTCTTATTTATGTATTAAAAATTATTCTGAGAAGGTTTTGCATTTGTTGAAGCTATCCATGTCCCAAAAAGGTGAAGAATTCTAACTGTAGACATAAGCAGAAGCACGAAGCCATCAAATCTGCTTTATTTTCCTTTCCTCTCTGTTTTCCAAGTATGGAGACTACAGATTACCACTTCCATCCCACTCCTACCTTCTCTTTTGGAGCTCTGCTAACACTTGGCCTTAATGGAAAAGTCACTCCTTTGTTAGCTGATGGCTTGGGGCAGCTGATGGTTGTGATTCATTTTTACACTATTCTGATGATAAGATAGAGAAATGTCCAGAGGGCTTTGTAGGGAATGCCTTTCTATTCCTGAACAAACAGTCGGGGACCAGGCAGAGGATGAGAGTAAGAGGCATTGTAGTTCCCTGCTGTGCGATTGTGTAGGGGGGCTGCTCCCCGAAGGGTTTCAGAATCTAGTGTCTGACCTGCAGGGAGCAGAATTAAGGTTGACATGTCAGATGTGAGTTGGATTTCACCCTCCCCTCCCCACAGGGTAGTTAGTTGTTAGGGTGTGTCAAAGATGCCTGGAGAATCTTTTATAGTCCAGCTGGGTTTCTGTGATGCCAAAAGGAAAAAAAAAAGCTGAATAGTGAACTATTAAGCCCATCTACTGACTTTTTTTCTTTGTGTGATGCCAAATAACTGAGAAAACGACTTTGATATTTCACCGAATGACAATTGTTCTGAGTTGTGGAGACAGCCACCCTTTTGAGGAGAGAGGTGGGGTCAAAAATCGTACTCTGTGTTAGCCGGGACTGTCAGGAAGCCAGCTGAGCAGTCTGGCAAGCACGCCCATGTAGAGAAGCCTCCCAGAGGAGACAAATTTCAAGGGATGGCACAGTAACAGATTGGTGAGGGATCCAGGTGTCTGTTGGGAGCTATTCTCTTTTCTGCTTTCCTCTCTCCTGGAAGTCCCCAAAACTGGGGAAAGAAGAACCTTGCTGGGAGTGGAGATCTTTCAAAGCCCTCCATCTTGGTGTTTTTATAATAGGAGGGGAGACTAGTGGTGGATGACTCTCCTCTGAAGTTTTTACATAGAGAAACCTAGACAAAATAATTGACCACCACAGCATGCCTTCCAGAAAACACCCTCCCCCGTCCCGCCCCCCCTCCCGATGTTGTAGGCAGTTAGATGGTCCTGTGCATAGAGTGTTGGACTTGAAATCAGCAAGACTTGAGTTTGAATCCTTCCTCAGTAACTTTCTAGCTGTGAGACCCTAGGCATGTCACTTAATCTCTGTATACTGGTTTCCTCCCTTGTAAAAGGAGATAATTATAGCACCTACCTCCCAGGGTTGTTGTGAGGACAGAATGAGATAGTATTTGTAAAGTGTTTGGCAAACTTTAAGTGCCATGTAAATGCTGGCTATTATTTTCCACTAAACAGGTGATTATTACAGTTTCTAGCACAGAGCAGTGGTAAATTTGGTTCCCTATTTTATATTTGTTATGTCAATACAATAGGAAATGATAGAAATTATATTTATTAATATCAATGAAACAAGAATTATTAAACACCTGCTATGTGCCAGGCATTATGCTGGGCACTAGAGGACTTTCTGAAGACTTTTGGAATCAGTTGTGAGCCATGGGAGACACTGGCACAGGACCTCCCAGTGTGGTGCATCTCTAGGAAAGAAGGAGCTGTGCTCTATGTATGAAACAGAATTGCATTAGCCCAAAGGAAATATGAGATGCGCAAATGTAGAGACTCCTTGTGGTAGAGCCTTCTGAGCTCCTATTGGTCTGATCAGTCACAGTCAGAAACACCGTATATTGACTCCCACGTGAAGGACAAAGAAGAACAGGGTTACAAATGAAAGAGCCTCTGCCCTTGAGGACCTTATTTGTATCAGGGGAGACAACATGTGTGAGTGAATAAATGAAAAAGTATTAAGCACTTGCTGTGTGCAAAGCACTGCTCTAAGAATGGGAACACAAATGGAAATGTAAGACAGTCCCTGCTCTCACAGAGCTCCTATTAAGGGGGAGACAACACATGTGGGATGTTTAACTGCAAAGATGCTGAGTAGACCCAGGGGTCCTTAGGGTGCAGCAGCAAAACAAGTGGGAATACTTCTGCTTTGGTGTCATTCACACTGATAAAATCACATCTGTCTTTAAGGTTGAGCCATTTGACAGTGCCAAGGACTCTGGAGGTAAGAAAGAGCCTCTCTTTTCCCAGTCTTCAGTAGCAGCCACTCCTTAGGAGGTGGGGTCTGCAACATGGGCAGAGAAAATTGCCAGGTCACACCTCCACAAGGATTGCTTCCTTGGATGATGATGTGGGGCTTGGGCTGGAAGCAGAATCAGTGGCCAGGTGGGGAGGGTGTGGTGCTGCCATTTCTGGGCTCATTGGGTTTAGGGTCCTGAATTGTTTTCCCTGGTGTCTAAGGAGAGGTGATAATGATCTGACCCACCCGTTATATACTGGTGGTACATACTGCTTCCTATGACTCCCTAAGGGTGCCTTGTTGCTTCAGCTATGTGTACGTACATAAGTATGTGCCAACCATACACAGTAATTCAAGGTAAAGGCTCTAGCACTGGACAGTTCTCATTTGAGGAAGCTGAGCTTTGTAGGAAATTAGGGATTCTAAGAGGCCAAGGTGAGGAGGGAGTGAGTTCCAGGCATAGGGAAAGGCAAAGACGTGTAGATGAGAGATAGCAGTAAGAAAGCCTCTTTGGCTGCATTGTGAAGTACGTGATGGGGAATAATATGGAAGAAGCCTGGTAGAAAAGATTGGGGCCAGGCTGTGAATATGGATGATTTGAAAGAAAAACTAAAAGTTTTCAAATTAAATGCCTTTATTTTAAATAATCACCCCACCCCAGGAGCCTTTCATAGCAGATTAAACTGTTTCTATAAAATACCTCATTACATGGCTTTGCTGTACCAACTGTCAAATAACATTATACATGCTTATAGCAAAGCCTCATCTGGTGAGCAATGCCTTTCTCTACTATGGAAAGTCTCTACCATGACTTTACCTTTGTCCTCCGACGCCAGCCTTAGAGGGGCATCCTGCTGTGCATCTTGGAAAGGCAGCTTTAAAAGGATTTGGGTTTTTTTAAAGGTCTTCAAAAGAGATAGATGGGCTTGATAGCACTCAATCAGTTTCCTTAGGAATCTTGTGAAATGAATTGTAAGCCCCATGAGGGCAGGGACTATGTCTTATCTCTAGTTCGCATTTCCCCTAACACAATTCTTTTCACTTAATGAAGGTTTGTTGAATGAGTGAGATAATCTAGAAACTCTTACAGCTGCTTTTGCACCTTCTAGTCACCAAAATCCTCTGCACACAGTAAGTACTGAATAAAAGTTTACATTGCGTTTGGATTGGAAGTCCTGCACTATCCATGCTTAGAAGGAATAAAAAAAAGACAAGAAAATAGGCAGCTGGAGTTTTAGCTTCATGATTAGAACTGATTTTGCTGTGTTATCTCAGACTCTCCAACTTCTTGGAATCTAGACTCTGTTTACCTACTGCCAACCTGGGTTCATACTCTTGCCAGAGTGCCTTCTGATACCTGCTTGTTCCTTTCAACTATCTCTACTGGATCCATTGCCTGTCAGACCATTGCTATCTGCTAGACCATTCTCTAGTCAGAATCCCAGTTGGGAAGACTGGGTCATGCCCTATATTCTGCCATCATCCCCTTATGCGATGAAAGAAGAATAAAAATAAAAAAATAAAGAAAGTTATTCCAATAATACTTTATACTTGGAAAGTGTTTTGTGCATTCCAACATGCTCTCTCATAATTACATTATTTGATTTCTACAACAACTATGTGGAGTGATGTATGGCTTCACATATGTTGTTGAGTCATTTTTCAGTCATGCCCAACTCTTTGTGACCCTATTTGGAGTTTTCTTGGCAAAGTGGTTTTCCATTTTTTTCTTCAGATCATTTTACAGATGAGGAAACTGAGAAAAACAGGGTTCAGGGCCTTGCCCTTGGTCACATAAATAAGTGTCTAAGGCCAGATTTGAATTCAGGAAGATAGTAGTTACTTAAATGTTTGTCAAATTGAATTATTACGTCTGCTTGGTGCAGTGGTTAGAGTGCTGGGCTTGGAATTAAAAAGACTCATCTTCATGCACTCAGATCCGGGCTCAGACAGTAACTAGCTATGTGATGCTGGGCAAGTCATGTAACCCTGCTTGCCTCAGTTTCCCCATCTGTAAAATGAACTGGAGAAGGAAATGGCAAGCCATGCCAGTATCTTTGCCAAGAAAACTCCAAAAAGGCATCATGAAAAGTTGGACATGTCTGAAACCACTCAACATAAGGAAATGAAAGCTCAGAGAGTTTAGATGTCTCACTTAAGCTAGTTAGTGGTTGAACTAGAACCTCGGTTCTTTGATGCATAGTTTAGTTCTCTTCCCAATGGAGTATGAGACAAAGATAGGAAAATAAGGTAGAAGAAAGAGTGGGTGATGGTAAAGAACGGACCAGTGCTTTGTCTAGGTCCTATTTCATTTCATGTGTACGATGGACTGGATGGCTGCTGAGGTGCCTTCTAGCTCTCAAATCTTGTGATTAGAAGATTGTCTTCTCGTGGTCTGTATCAGGAGGGCAGAGTTTATAATCTCAAAGAGGATCATAAACATGTCTGAAAGGTTCGGAACCGCCGGATATAAGAAACTCTCAAAGTAGAAGGCAGAAGAATCAAAACATTTATTTAGGCTCCACAGTAACCAACCCATGAACCAGAAGCCCCATTTTGATATGTTGATCAAAATCTTCCAGGCCCAATAAGTACGCCTTGCAAGAGTAACCAGGAGGCTACAGAGAAGCATGATTGCGTAAAGCAAAATCATGCTTCCCCCTCGATGGTAATAAGATTACCCACTGGCCTGAAGTCTTTGTTCAGCTTCCTCCCGTAGATCAGCTCTGCTACTGGCAGCTCCTGCCTCAGCTGTGTCTGTGTCTGTAACTGAAGCTGCAACTGTAACTGACGATGTAACTGTCGCTGTAACTGACGATGTAACTGTCGCTGGCTCCAACCGGAAAAGGAAAAAAAGATCTTCAAGCTGTCCTCTCCCCTCTTATAGGGTTTTTGACATCATCAAGCTCCGCCCGAATGACCAGGGCCAATTGGTTCCTGATTTGGCCCCTCCCCCTAGCATAGACATTAACACCTCCCCTCAGCCAGCCCCATGACTCATCACACAGGAAGTTGTCTGCTTCCCGGCATGCTCCCCGGGCCTCCTGCCCCGGAAGAGCAAGCCACAGTGTCCAGAGGCTCAATGAGGTAAGCTGAGTCATTCAAAGAAAACAAAGGCCATTCTGGTTACACTCCACCCCTTGTTATAGGATACATAATCTAATCAGCCATGTATCCTAGAACATACATTGTGATCCAATTACAAAGGAAACTAAAACATATCATTCATTATAAAGCAAAACATATCATTTGGTGACATTCCTAAATATTGGTTTACGATTCAAATGCGATCCACCCCTAGATCCCAGCAAAATAATCTCTTCAATCAATCATCCCCAAAATAATTATTAATAATTCAAATGTCCACCCCTAAATCCTTGTATCCATTACATAGGATCAATAATATCATAACAATAAAACAACACAGCAAGGATAACACAAAATAAGTAAACAGAACACTATCATCATTTCCACCCCCCTTGAACGATTGGGGCTCAAAATCTTGGGGTGAGGGGTGAAGGTCTCATTTTCCATAGCTTCTTCATGCTGAAATTGGATGTAGAGATGGCCCTGCCCCCAAAAAGTCCCATTCCAGAGGTCATTTCTTTAAGGAGCTGGCAGGAATTCCAAGAATGCTACATGCTTAGGCAGTCACCGGAAAGTGCAGGGTGCTTAAGCCTGAAGGAAACAAAACTAGCAACAAGGTTAGCCAAAACAAAGGACAAAAAGAATAGACAAGTATGGACTATAATTCTTCAAATAAAATCATCTCAAGTTTGGTTGAGATTTCAGTTATGCAAAGATCCAACATCAGAGCCAAACTCAGGTGGGAAATGTTTCTTTTCAAAAGGAACATAATGAGGAAGCCAAGAGGATCCCACCCTAGATATAGACTAAGATTGTCCTCCCAGCCTTTCCCCAAATGTACAAGTTTTCATCCGTTAATCACACAAGGTCACCTTCAGTCTGAGTGGCTTGTAGGCTTGCAGGAGCAGTTCTTATTTCCCTATTTCTCGTGTTATCAAGTCCTCTATACATTCTGTATAATTCATTGGTTGGAATTCCATCTATCATTTCAAAACCTACTCCTGCTCTCAATAAAGCAGTAAACATTTCTTTCCTTGTTACTCTCCTTTGGCGCCAAGTTTGCTGGTTATTCACCCTTCTCTCTCGAGGAGATCTATCCCCTCCCCAGTCACCTAAGTCATGTAACTGTAAAATCTTATTTATCACTGTTGTAAGACGGCTCCCTACTTCTCCAAGTAATAAATTCAAAATTAGTTGTTTATAAGCAGGGGGAGCTGTCCTAATTATTAAATTCCTATGAGGCAGTTCCATTGAATCATTGTAATATTTGTCTGCAGTTCCTGTCATAATGGCAGTCTTCATTACCTCCTCCTTTAGTCTCATGATACAATCTCTAAGTGAATACCAGGGTCTGTGCTCAGTGGGCCACATAGAATCAGTAGCATATCTCTTATTGCATCCCACAGCGGCTAATGCCAACAGAGTAGTCCTGCTATCACCATCTCCTTGCTGATGATGTTCCCTAAAAGCTTGTTGAACTAGAGGATCATGGCTGATACCTATGAATCTCATGCAGTCTGTCCCATCTACTGATATTCCACCGGCCCCTTGATCACTGAGTCTTACCATCCAAGATATCAATGGTTCTCCTATTCTTTGGCTGAATCTACTCAAAATATCTGTGACCTCTTGCGGTGAGAAATCTTCCTGAATTTCCCTTGTAACTGAATCTTCACCTCGGGTTTCTGTCTTCCTCCTTTGTATGGGTCGAGCCCTTGTCTGATCATTTAACCATCTCCTATTCTCTGTGTGAGGCACATCCTGAACCCCAGTAGTGTTTTGTGCCTCAGCCCCTAACATTGTCTCATTCTCTCCCCACTCACTTCCTCTGCCACCATGGCTAGGACGAAGCAGGCAGTCAGGCTCTTTCTGGGCTGGGTTGAAATGCACTCTGGGCTTTTTTGGTCTCCTGTTGCTCTTAGCCACATTAATAGAAAAGTTCTCATTTGAGTCAGTTTGGTCTTCTGCTATCTGAGATTCCCCTTCTTCCTGTGGGGTAGGAGTGCCCCCATGTCTTTCACTTAATCTCAATCTTTCGTATACTAGCCGGTAGGCTGATAACACTATCCAGCTTTGCCTAGATAGTGATGCCCCTGACTGAATCCCAACTTCTCGTAAACACTTTTCCAAATCCCTAGGATCTCCTCTCCGTAGCCTTGGTTCCCAGTTTTCACAGGGTCCAGCTTTTTTAGCCAATTCTTTTGCTAGGGAGGAATAAAATGGATCCTCCCATCCTGGGATATTCATCTCTTCCTCTGGAATTGTTCTGCTTCTAAATAGAGATCTTATACCTAGCGATCCTGTTCGTGACGCCAAATGTATCAGGAGGGCAGAGTTTATAATCTCAAAGAGGATCATAAACATGTCTGAAAGGTTCGGAACCGCCGGATATAAGAAACTCTCAAAGTAGAAGGCAGAAGAATCAAAACATTTATTTAGGCTCCACAGTAACCAACCCATGAACCAGAAGCCCCATTTTGATATGTTGATCAAAATCTTCCAGGCCCAATAAGTACGCCTTGCAAGAGTAACCAGGAGGCTACAGAGAAGCATGATTGCGTAAAGCAAAATCATGCTTCCCCCTCGATGGTAATAAGATTACCCACTGGCCTGAAGTCTTTGTTCAGCTTCCTCCCGTAGATCAGCTCTGCTACTGGCAGCTCCTGCCTCAGCTGTGTCTGTGTCTGTAACTGAAGCTGCAACTGTAACTGACGATGTAACTGTCGCTGTAACTGACGATGTAACTGTCGCTGGCTCCAACCGGAAAAGGAAAAAAAGATCTTCAAGCTGTCCTCTCCCCTCTTATAGGGTTTTTGACATCATCAAGCTCCGCCCGAATGACCAGGGCCGATTGGTTCCTGAGTTGGCCCCTCCCCCTAGCATAGACATTAACACCTCCCCTCAGCCAGCCCCATGACTCATCACACAGGAAGTTGTCTGCTTCCCGGCATGCTCCCCGGGCCTCCTGCCCCGGAAGAGCAAGCCACAGTGTCCAGAGGCTCAATGAGGTAAGCTGAGTCATTCAAAGAAAACAAAGGCCATTCTGGTTACATGGTCTGAAGGTGACACTCATTTGACCAGACATAGTGAGTTTGGAATCATAGTATTTAGAATAAGAAGGGATCTTAGAATTCATCTAGCCTCCTCATTTTACAGAAACTGGGTCCAAGGGAGTTTAAACGATTTCTCTGATGTTTCACATATTAAGTGCGGGGTTGGCAGGAACTTTGTTGAGGGCTTAATGCTGTAAGAAAACTACTCTAGCCCATATAATTTCACATAGAAAATTACTTCGTGTTTTTCATTTTAGTGGCTAGAGCGCGGGGCTTGGATTAAGGAGAGATCTGGGTTCAAATTCTATCTCTGATACTTGCAGAGTTGTTTGACTCCAGACAAGTTGTGATTTCTGTGAGTATTTGGTCACCCTCCAGGACTTGTCTGCTTGTTGTGTAGTTGGTAGAGTTTTCACACTGGGAGTTTTCCTTGATGTCCAAACCATAGATCTTTCCTTTATCTGATGGTTCTCGTTAGAGAATGGTGAAAAGTCTCTTGGTTTGACTTTGTCATGGGGTAACCATATATCCGCCAGTGATAAAGCTTATTTAAATGTGTATATTCCATTCATCTCAAAATTCGTAGGTCCTCGCTATGCAGCAGATTTCATTTCCTCAATGTTAATTCTATGATGATAACCAAAACCACTACTCTGAAGTCTTTGAATTACAAGAAAGAAGTGGTACTTTCACAGTTATGCCAAATGTCACTTCAGGGGTCAGAACAGGTGACCCTTTATGTTTTTTTCTAACTCTATTCTGTGAGTCAATCAATTAATAAGAATTTCTTAGGCTGTACTATGTGTTATGTTAAAAGACAAAGAATGAAAAAATCCCTATTCTCACAGAGTGACTCTTTAACAGGCCTTAAAGCAAATACTTTTGACTTGTTCTGAGCAAATTATGAGAGTTGTTTTTAAAACAGTTAGACAAGAATTCTTTTTTCTTCTCTTTGAGACAGTGCTCTGATTCTAGGGAAGTTAAAAAAGTTTTTTAGTTGTAGAAGGTTTAAAAAAGACTGTCACTTTCACTGTAAGTATAAGATGGAAAACGGCTCCTGTTGTTTCTAAAAGAATGTTTATGAAATATGAAGCCAGCGAGAGAAAGTGAGAGAAAACAGTTGTGTAATATACAACACAAACATTTCAATACATCCAGGACTTAGAATTGATGGGGGCTGGCTTCCCATTGGCTACTGTCAATTTCAGTAAAGAGGATGAAGGGGCTTAGCTGAAAGTAGAGAGGACACCCAAGAAATAGCATGTGTGTGTGTGTGTGTGTGTGTGTGTGTGTGTGTGTGCAAGTGTGTAAATACACACTCCCCAGGGAGCCTCTTGGGTTTTCCTCATCTTCCATGACCATCTTCCTAAGTACCTAGACAGCCCCGAAACTGGGGAGTACCAGGCAATAGGCTTGTGCCCTCGTAAACTGGATGTTGGCTGACCACTGAGCTAAGGGATAGAGTTTGGTGAGTCTTAACTTGTAGAGGGTTTTGACTTTTAGCTTAATAAATGATAATCAATTTCCTTTTTGGGTCAAAAATTTGCAACATCAGCATAATTACTACTTTGTGAACTTTGTACTAACATTTGTAAAAAATGTTTGGCTTTTATGAAAAGGTCCTCAGCCTCAAAGGTTAGAAACCATTGTACTGGAGGATAAATTTTTTTAAAGTTTATTTATTTTTAGTTTTCAACATTCACTTCCATAAGTTTTAAATTTTCTCCCTCTCTTTCCCCACCTCCCTCCTCAAGACAGCATGTAATCTGATACAGGCTCTACACATACATTCCTATTAAACATATTTTCACATTAGTCATGTTGTATAGAAGAATTAGAATGAATGGGAGGAACCATAAGAAAATAGTCTGCTTCTTTCTGCATTCAGACTCCATAGTTCTTTCTCTGGATGTGGATGGCATTTTCCATCATGAATCCTTTGGAATTGTTTTAGGTCTTTGCATTGCTGAGAAGGGCTAAGTCTATCAAAGTCAGTCAATGCGTACTGTGGCTGTTACTGTGTACAATGTTCTCCTGGTTCTGTTCATGTCACTCAGCATCAGTTCATATAAATTTTTCCAGGTTTTTCTGAAGTCTGCCTGTTTATCATTTCTTATAATACAATAGTATTCCATTCCATTCATATACCACAACTTGTTCAGCCATTCCCCAATTGATGGGTATCCCCTTGATTTCCAGTTCTTGGCCACCACAAAAAGAGCTGCTATAAATATTTTTGTACATGTGGGTCCTTTTCCCATTTTTATAATCTCTTTGGGTTTCAGTCCTAGAAGTGGTATTGCTGGGTCAAAGGGTATGTACATTTTTATAGCCCTTTGGGCAAAGTTCCAAATTGCTCTCCAGAATGGTTGAATCAGCTCACAACTCCACCAACAATGAATTAGTGTTCCAACTTTACCACATCTTCTCCAACATTTATCATTTTTCTGTTTTGTCATGTTAGCCAATCTAATAGGTGTGATGTGGTACCTCAGAGTTGTTTTGATTTGCATCTCTCTAATCAATAGTGATTTGGAGCATTTTTTCATATGACTATAGATAGATAGCTTTCATTTCTTCCTCTGAAAGCTTCCTGTTCACATCATTTGACTATTTATCAATTGGAGAATGACTTGTATTCCTGTAAATTTGACTCAGTTCTCTACATATTTTAGAAATGAGGCCTTTGTCAGAGATACTAGTTGTAAAAATTCTTTCCCAGTTTTCTGCTTCCCTCCTAATCTTGGTTGCATTAGCTTTGTTTGTGCAAAAACTTTTCAATTTAATGTAATCAGAATTATCCATTTTGCATTTCATAATGTTCTTTGGATGATAAGTTTAAAGTGTGACCCACCTCAGGGTGATTTTCCTTTTGAGAGGGGTGATAAGAGGAAATGCCTCAATGACCTAGAATTATATTAACAATTCACATTTATGTATAGCCACTTTGACATTTGCCAAACATAGCATTATCTCATTTAATACAAACAACTCTGGCATGGTGGACACAGGGCTGGAGGTGGAATTAGGAAGCCCTGGATTCAAACCATGTCATTTCTCCGAATCTCACTTTCCTCATCTGTTACATTAAGGGGTGGGGGAGGGGACCTTAGGGTCACTTACAGGTCAAAATCTATGATTCAAATTCTACCTTCTGCAGGAGGTCTTTCTGGACTTCCCCTCTCACCAACAGCTTATGCCTCCCCTTCTCAGGTCATCTGTCTCCTCTTCATGTATCCTATAAACAGGATGTCCCCAAAGTCCTCATGCAGTTTTAAGGAACTAATACTTAAAACTACACTAAGTCTTTGAGGATACCTGGGATCTTGCGTGTGCTGCTCCTCCCCCATCAGAACGTGAACTCCTTGAGGCAGGGACTCTTTTAACCATTCCTGGAACTTAGTATAGTGCCTGGCACATAGTAAGTGATTTATGAAAGTTTGGTGATCCTATGAACCCCATGAAGTAAATGTAATTATTGTCCCCATTTTGCAGAAGTCAGTCAACAATCACTTATTAAACTCTTAGTCTCTGCCCTCAAGGAACTGACTTTTTAATGGGAGGGTATGCAAATGACTGTGTAAGAAGAGGAAACTGAGGCAGATTCATACAACCAGTGAGTGTCTGAAGCTAGATTTGAGCTCAGCCTTCCTGTTTACAAGACCAGTGCTCTATCCCCTATGTCATGAGAAATGCAGCTATATGATGGAATGACAGGTGGGCTTGAATTGGAGGGTGTGGAGGAGTCTGACTGGCAAGTCCTTCTGCAGAGGCAGCAGCCTTCTCATGAGATCATGGGATGTGTGAATGGAGCAGCTGTGGAGGGCTGCTTCTACTCTCCAGTGAATTCTCCATCCCCCCATTTCCCTGGCTTTTTATGGGATCCTGACCTGTGACTGGGGTGTCAGAGAATGGGGCTTGTTAACTCTCTCAGGCTCCTCCCAGCTCTCACATTTTGTGATCCTCTTCCTATTAGGAGTCAAAACCAACATGGTGCATTTATACTTTATGGAAAAAACATTATTTTAAGGGTAACTGCTATTGTATGGGAAACAATTGGACATTTAGTCCAATTCTTCCAGTATGCAGTGAGCATCTAAATGTGTCTGCTCTTCCACATAAAACACACTCAGAGCCCCAAATATAGATAGCGGGGTTTTATTTTTTGTATTTTGTTTGTTTTGATCTGGATGTCCCAAGGAAGGGGAAGACTGGGTACTTAGAGGATGCAGGAGTGATTGTCTTCAAGGTTAAGAATGATCATTAAGGAGGCTATTTATATATCAGTTTTGATTCATTCTGTGGTTCTGATTAGGATTCCAGTTTGGTTGTAGTTCTACAGAGCTGCTGCTTTCATTGGTCCCCTGAGATCTTGTTTTCACGTTACACACCCAAATTTTTAGGCATGTTTCCCAAAAACCTCTTTTCTGCTGAATAGATTAGAATCTCCTTTTCCGTTTTCCTCTCCCCCTCTGCCCCTTTCTTCCCCCACCACTAAGGATCTGTGCTGTCACGAATGGAGGTAATCCCTCCACTAATGAAGATTGCAACCAATCTATGCCTGCCTATCCTTTGTCCCTCCACAAATTCATCACAGGAGATCCATCCAATGTGCTAGGGGACTAGTGTTCTCTTAATATTGTGAAGATACCAATGGAGCATACAGTCCATTAACCAGTTATTCTTTTTTCTCATCTATCTTTTATTACAATCATAAGTTAACATTTTTTAAAAAGTTAAATAATATATTATTTGTTGTTCTTTTAAGAACTGTTTGTTTATTTTTCCAATTCAGAAAAGTCATATCCAGTGAAATTCCATAGCAAAGCTTCTATATTTGATTCAAAAGGTCAACGAGAGCAAAATGTTACAGTGGAGAAGACTGGCAATGGTGTCCAAGGACCTTGCTCACTTACTACCTGTGATCTGGACAAATAACATCATCTCCCTTGGCTTCTGCTGTCTCATCTCTAAGCATGCTAGTGCCTTCCACTCTAAAGCCATCTTCAGTCTGCTCTGTATTTCAGTTAGGTAGGGTAGTGGATAGAGAGCCAGATCTGGAGTCAGGAAGACCTGAGTTCAAATTTGACCTCAGACACTTACTAGCTATGTGACCCTGGGCAAGTCATTAACCCTATTTGCCTCAGTTTCCTCATCTGTCAGAAGGAGAAGGAAATGGCAAACCACAAAGTATCTTTTCCAAGAAAACCCCAAATAGGGTCACAAAGAGTTGGACATGACTGAATAACATTTATCTTATATGTATCAAATTTGGTATGCAATAATATGTAATATATGTCAATATATATCATATTAATAGTTATATGTAATATAGCATATAGTATATTCAGTATATAGTAATAAGAACTAGTATTTACATATGCTTATATGTGATATCTCATTTGATCCTCATAACGACCTGGGAAATAGGTGCCATTATTATCTCCACTTTACAGATGAGGAAACTGAGGCAGGGATTGAGTAAATGACTCGTCAGTTAAGAATCAAACAGCTAAGAAAGGATCTGAGGCTGGATTTGAACTCAGGTTTTTCTGACAAATCTAGCACTGTCTATAATTCTATGCCACCTGCCTGCTTATAATGTCTCCTGAAGGAGAAAGTGAGTCCCCTGAGGACAGGCATTGTTACTACTTTTTCTGTGTATCCCTAGTTCCTAACAGTGTGCTCGCCACATAGAAAGTACTTAGCAAATGCTTGTTAATCGATTGATTGACGCAAGGCTTAGACTCCATGTCTTCTACGATTGCTTCCTTCTCTAAAGTTGTGATCTATGAATTTCTGGAGTTTATTGAACACAGAAACATTTGCACATGCAAAAATGAGAACTGTATGTGATGCATTACTCATGACCTTCCCCTTCATTTTCTTTCTCCGCTGCACCCCCCAGCAAATTCTCTTGTTTGGATTAGTTGAGCGTGGTTTTGCAGACATTAGTAGGGGATGTTGTGAAATATTAGAGCTATATTTTCAGAGGCCAAAACCTCTGGCTGTAACCCAAGTCTGATGGGAGAATGAGTTGTACATATGATTGACATCCTTGTGAAATGGAAGTCAAATAACTGCTCCCCCTTTCCCTTCAAAGATGAGAAACACACACTTATTTTTTAGTGGCTGGACAGGGCTCAAGGTGGGGCTGGGTAATGGAAGTCTTTTGGCTCAATCAATCACCAGGCATTTATTAAGCACTGACTAGATGCAAAGGATAAAAAGGCAAAAATGAAACTGTTCCTGTCCTCAAGGAGCTTACTCTCTTTTGAGGGAGATAATATGGAGGTGTAGACATGAATAAAAAGGAAACATACATGGGGAAGGCACTAGAAACTGTGGAATCAGGAAAGGTTTCATGCAAAAGGTAACATTTGGATTGAGCTTTGAAGGAAAATAAGGTGCCCATGTGAGAAAAAGGAACATTTATAGTTTCAGAGAATCATTTGAGATGGAAAAGACCTTAGAGAAACCATCAGCCTTTATTTTACAAAAGAAGAATCTGAGGAACAGAAAGGTTCTTTTCTAGAACCACAAAACTAAGTGTCTGAGGCAGTATTTGAACTGAGTCTTTCTGACTCCAAATCCAAATGCCCTATCCGTGATGCCAATATGAGGGATAGTCTCTACTATAGACCTGATCCTGATATTATGATTTATAAATAGAATAACTGAAGTGGGCAGGAGCAGACCAGGTAAAAAGGACTGAGCCCTGAACCACCGCCTGTGGTTTATGTCAGCATAGGGAAGTCCCAGTGCAAGGACTCTGCCCACTAGTGCAGATTTCCAGTCATGCACAATTTAGGATTATAGCTCTAGAGTTGGAAAGAACATCAGAGGCTCCTGATTCAACTCCCTCATTTTACAGGGGAGCAAACTGAGGCCCATAGAGGCTAGGTATCTTGTCCAAGTCACACAGTGTTGGAGCCAGAATTTGAATTTAGTGCGCTGCTGTGGAGAGAGCACTTGCTCTGGAGTCAGAGGGACTTAGCTAAAGCCCTGCCTCTGATGCCACCCAGGTGACCTTGGACAATTCACTTTGTTTCCCTGACATTCACATTCCTCATCTGTAAAATCAGCAGGTTAGAGTTGATGGCCTCTAAGGATCCTTCCAGCTCTAGGTCTCGGATCTTCTGAAGCAAATCCGGGGTTCTTCCTCTTATACTAAGCTGCCTCCTTTAATAAAATCCAGAGGAGTTGCCTGAGCCAGATAGAGGTTAAATGACTTGACCAGGGCCACTCATATAAGTGTTAGAGATCTCTCCTGAACCGAGGTCATTGTAAGCCCAGCAATCTCTCCCGCTACCTCCATGCATGAGGAATAAGCTGCACAGCTGGAATTTGAACTCAGGTTCTTTGATACCAACTTCAATGCTCTTCCTTGTTATTTTTCAGTTGTATCCAACTCTCTGTGACCCCATTTGGGGTTTTCTTGGCAAAGACACTGGTGTGCTCTGCCATTTCCTTCTCCAGCTCATTTGACAGATGAGGAAACTGAGGCAAACAGGGTTAAGTGACTAGCCCAGGGCCACACAGCCATTGTCTGAAGCCAGATTTGAACTCATGAAGATGAGTTGTCTTGATTCCAGGTCCCGTGCTCTATCTGCTGTGTCACCTCGCTGCCCAAATTCTATTCTTTTGGGAAGCTTTATAAGGTGTTCCTTTTTCTTTAGTACTTGGTAGAGTTAATTTTTGCTTTTTTAGTCCATGAAAATACTGAATTGGGGGAGGTAGAAGCTCTCTTGTCCCTCTGTTTTCCCTTCTCTTTCTCTTCCTTAACCAAGCGACTTGACCAGGGTCACATGGGTAGTGTCTGAGACAGGATCTGAACTCAGTCTTTCTGTAAGCTTCTTGAGGGCAGGGAATGTCTTTTGCCTCTTTTTATATCCCTAACACTTAGCACAGTACCTGGAACTTAGTAGGCACCTAATAAATTTTTATTGGTTGACTATTTCTGTCTGTCTCCCTCCTCCCTCTTTCTTCTCTCCTTTCTGTCCTCCCCTCTGTCCTTTCCTTTCCTCCTGTTGTGTACGTTTCTCAACTTACTATATATACACAAATCACTATCAGGAGAGTGCTCTGCTAATTGACTAAGGCCTACTTCAAACACTGTGCCATCTAGCTGGCAGACATAACACACCTGAAACTTTGGCTAACTTCCCAGAGTCCAGTTTTTCCTCACCTTTCATAACTGCTGCACTCTGAACTAGGGCGATCCATTCAGGGGAGTGAAGCAACTTGAAGGATTATGGTACCTGGGGAGTTTAATTTGATTTCACTGAACGCAGAGTTTATTACTGGAAGTCAAGTTCATACCAAGAGGGCTCACAGCATGTATATTTAACACATTCCCTTTCTTCCTTCCTTTCCTTCTTTCTTTCTTTCTTTCCTTCTTTCTTTCTTTCTTTCTTTCTTTCTTTCTTTCTTTCTTTCTTTCTTCCCTCCTTCCCTCCTTTGTTTCTTTCTTTCTTTCTTCCTTCCTTCCTTCCTTCCTTCCTTCCTTCCTTCCTTTCCTTTCTTCTTTCCTTTCCTTTTTTCTTTCTTTCTTTCTTTCTTTCTTTCTTTCTTTCTTTCTTTCTTTCTTCCCTTCCTTCCTTCCTTCCTTCCTTCCTTCCTTCCTTCCTTCCTTCCTTTCTTCCTTCCTTCCTTCCTTCTTTTTTTCTTTCTTTCCTTTCTTCTCTTCCTTCTTTTTTTCTTTCTTTCTTCCTTTGACTATACAGCAGATCAAGAAGAAGCAACAAGTGTTATAGATTTTTTACTTTGGTCCTGTTTTTGATTCAGTTGCATATGACATAATCACCTAGAGCTGGGAAATATGGGCCAGACCACATAACTTTGAGTTGGTGTGCACCTGTTCAGAGGGTCACAGTCAAAGGTAGTTAACAATGTTTCATTGTCAACCTGAGGGATTAGAACAAACAGCACTTGGCAGGGGTTGGCCCCAGGCCTAGAACTACTTAACGTTTTAATTAAAAAATTAGGACACCTGATAGTTCTTTCAGAAAGGGGGGTCATGGGGGAGGCAGGGCTGTTGGGCTGAAACCACGTGGCAGTTCTCTGGTTCCCCTTGACCCAGTCTCTGTCTGGCCCCAGTAGGGTGGTTTGGAGGAAACAAGATTCAATTAAGAGGCTGTTATGGTCATCCCATTGTGGGGTGGTGAGAGCCTGGGTTGCGGGGTGACTGTGGAAGCTGAAAGAAAAGTATGGAGTTGAAAGATATTTAATCAGAAAGAATAATGGCAGGCAGAGTTTGGCAACAGAGGATCATTAGATCGTTGTTTTAGGGATCTCCGAGGCCTAACTCTTTCATTTTAAGTCAATGGAGGATTTTAGTGACTTATCCAGGATAGCAAGAATTGGAGCTAGAATTTAAATCCAGCCCTCTGACCTCAAAACCTCTTTTCACTACACTGGGGGTTCTAAACCTGGGCCCCATGTGCTCCTCCCCACCATCAATGCACAGTCAGAGGATCCTCACACTTGGGTGGGAAAAAATAATTACATCTTCATTTTCACCAACCTTTGGCTTCCTTTGTAATCCTGAGGATTTTATTCTATATATTTAAGAACATGATTCTGAGATGGGGTCTTTGGGCTTCCCTAGACAGCAAGAGGAGTCTAGGACACAACCCTTTGGAGCATATAGGCTTTATTGAGTCTCTGTGAATCCTCCTGAGGGTTGCCTGGAGAGAGTGATCGAGAGAAGACAACTAGAACAACCCACAACCCAGTAGCATTACTTCATTGAAATGCAATCAAACAAAGCATGGCTTAGCTGCCTGTCACCTTCAGAGAACTACTCTAGCAGCTGCATAAAAAAGTCCAAAAGCGATACCGTCCCATCCCTTAAGGACTTGAGGACATTCTTTCATCCTTACAGCTTAGGAGGTGGCGTAATGATCCCATTTGACAGATGGAAAACCTGAGGTTCAGAGATGCAGTGACTTATTCCAAATACAATCAGCGTGGTATAGCCGAGGATTGGTCCAAGTTCTTCTCACCTTTTCTCTTGCTTTTCCACCAAACCACCTTTCAGTACCTATAAAGACAGAGGGATGGCATCGGAATGATTTAAGTAGTAGAGGGGAAGTCTTTGTGGTGGCCATATTGGACAAGGAGCTGCTTCCCAGCAGTTTTGTGAGCCATTCTCCAGGACTAGACTGTATTCTCTTCTCCTTTATGAGAATCCTGTCTTCCATTAAGTCTGAGCTAGGACATCATCTCCTTTGGGAAGCATTTTCTGAGTGCCCTCCCTTCTCAAACTATGTCCTCTTTACTCCTCTGGTTTTATCTAGCTGTAGTATTGCAGGCTTCCAATTTTAGTGAGCCTAATTGGGATCATAATCTAAGAGCCAGAAGTGAACTTGGAAGCAATCACATCAAATCTCTCCATGTTATAGATGAGGAAATTGTGGCCTTGAGAAGGAGGGAGAATTTGAAAACAGGTCTTCCTGACTCCCAAGTCCCAAGCTCCATCTTCTACCACACAACAGTTATTCCTATTGAAAACCCAAATTTTGCTTGCTGAGGCAGCATTACGTTCTCATTAAATTCAAATAGGCTTTCTGAATTGGCAGAGGTCACTTTTAAGATATTTAATTTATTCATTTTCAGTTTTCAACATTCATTTCCATAAGTTTTAAATTTTCTCCCCCTCTCTCCCCCCCCCTTCCAAAGACGGTGTGCAATCTGCTATGGGCTCTACACGTACACTCCTATTAAACACATATTCACATTAGTCATGTTGCATAGAAGAATTAGAACTCACTTTTTCTGACCCCTCTTCTTCCTCAAGAACTACATTGTATCATTTTGCATATACTTTGTGTTTATCCACATAGGCATCTCAACACATGACCCCCTTCCCTTCCCCCACTGGTAGAGTATAAGCTACTTAAGGGCAGGGATGGTGTCAATTTTATCTCTGTATCTCCAGTGCCTAGCACATAGCAGATACTTAATAAATGCCTGTGGAATGGAATGGAATTTAAATTAAAGCTTCACGTGAGATTTATAAACCTGCCACCTACAGTTAATCTTACCTTAGAGGGAGCACTTTTCATTAAGAAAAATAAATCTATTACCTGATACTAATACAGAAACAATTAAGACAGCAAGGCTAGAAATGTGGTAAGTATAATCATTGGCAGCTTTAATTAACAACACACCAGGGACTGGGATAGGTTTGACTTCCTTTTTTTTTTGTTTGGGATTTTCTTTTCCTGACTCTGGGACTACGGGGGCTGGTTTACTGGGGAAAAGTCCCCCTCCCTTTACAAGGCTGCTGGCACATGCCTTGGGTCGTGTGCCAGCAGCCAGTGCTCTGTGATGAAACTCATCATCTTGCTGTCATAAGATCATGGGATCATAGATTTCAAGGTGGAAGCAACCTGAGGGGCCATCTTGTTTGGGAGGCTGTGTGGTTCAGTGGACAAAGAAGACCTGAGGTCAAATCTCAGCTTCCCTTGACTATCTGTGTGACTTTGGGTAAGTCACTTAACCAGTTAAGTCCAGCAGTCCAGTCCTCCCTGACCCTTACTAGTATATAACTAGCTATGAGGCAAGTCATTAGCATCATCTGTAAAATAGGAATTAATAATAATATCTACTTCTCAAGCTTGTAGTAAGGCTCAAATGAGGGGGTGGGACTAGATGAACCGAAAGGAAAGACACTCTTGTCTGGTGGAAAGGGGTCTAGCTTTTAAGTTAAAGGCCTTGGCTCCGACACTTGTATCTGGGTGTCCGTGGGCCTTTCTGGGGCCTCACTGTCCTTACCTATAAAATAAGAGGGTTTGGGTTAGATGATTTCTAAGATTCCTTCCAACTTAAGCTCCATGATTTTATGCAGTAGGTCTTCTGAATTAGGTACAATTGGAGAAACCCCCTGGCTTCCACTTTGCAGTTGACCAGATGTGACTAAAGATGCAGCCTGAGAGATTAGCCATTTCAGGGATTCCCACACATTTTTGCTTTTGGAAAGCTCTCTCCCACACCAGCCATCTTCCTCCCCCTTGTGCGTTATCAGGAGGTGAACACAGACAGATAACATCCTTGTGACGTGACCCTGACCTTTGTCAACCTTTGTTAAGGCTTCATCTGAAGTCAGGCCTAATGTTTGTAAACAGGATGTAATTAAGCCTGGGACTGACAGGGGCTGACAGTAAGACAATGAGGAGCTGGCAGAGAGGGGCTGTCAGATGTCAGCTTTCATTGTGTGCTAAGTGCCTTCATCCTAATTAGTGTCCTCGGTCTGAAGGAAGTTCTCTCTGCTGGCTTCATCTGTCATGGTGTGGAAGCCAGCCTTTCAAAGGGCAAGTGTTTCCTCTGATAAACCTGAGAACAAGTCTGGGCTGGGGCTGGGGTAGGGCTGGGAGGAGGAGGGGAGCCACCAAGTCAAGGGGAAACTGGGAAAGTCAAGCCTCCCCTTGACAGGTGCTGACTGAAAAACACCAAGAGGTGGCCTCTCAGGCTGGCTAGAGCACAGACCAAGGGAGTTACAGCCTTCTAGGCCTGGATGGGGTGGCTAGAGGGCGCCACAGTGCACAGAGCACTGGGCTTGGAATCTGGATGACATCTTCCTGAGTTCAAATCTGGCATCAGACACTTGACCCTGGGCAAGTCACTTCAACCTGTTTGCCTCAGTTTCTGCATCAGTAAAATGCGATGAAGAAGGAAATGGTACTCTACTCCAAAATCTTTGCCAAGAAAACCCATAAATGGGGACATGACTGAACAACAAAAGACTTGGATGCCAGTGGTGAAATCAGGAAGAGGACAGTATAGACATACTGGGAGGACCACTTTGGCCCATTTCTACATTCCTAGAGGAATGCTTGTGTGGAGAATCATAAGATTTGAACCCAAGTCTTCTGACTTCTGACTTCACATTGCTTTCATTGTACGAGGCGGTCACCTAGACTGTCTATGTCCAGTAACCTGTCCTAAAGCAGAATTATCTTCCAACACAGATTTGGTTGTCTAGGAGATGATGGTTTTTTGGTAATTCAATGAATCACCCCGATTACTAACAAACATTTTCCAAGTGCTCATCCCCAGTGAGTTACCACACATACACTTACCTGCTGGAAGCTTCCATCCTGGCTGTCTGATGGAACTGAGTTAACACCTGATTGGAATCTTCCTGGGACCCTGTTCTTCTATTAGAGAAGGTGGCACCTGAGAGTACCTCATGTCTCTCTCCCAGAATCCTGTACTTCCTTCAAAGCATGAGTCAGCTGCCTTCTCCTACAAGGGATTTTTCCTGACTCAATCTCCCCCTTTCCCCAACCCCTTTTAGATATCAGTCCTCCAAGCCTCCTGAAATAATTTTGGGTAAGTTGGTGTGTATGTACTTGGGTCTACGCTGGGTCCCTCAGTCAAACATACATTTCTGGGAGAAGGGGACTGTTTGGTGTTTGTCTCAGTATCCTTAGTACCTTAGGCAGTGTGTAGTACAGAGGAGATGATTGATAAATGCTAATTGTATTTAATTTAGTTGAATGTGTATTTTGGAATCACATTATGAAGATTCCCATCCTTTGCATCTATTCTTTATCATAGGAAATAGAATGCCCATTGCTATAATGGCTGGCACACAGTAAGTGTTTAATAAATGCTCAAAGATTGATTGACAGGGTGACAGGGTCATAGAGTTAGAGTTGGTTGGAACCTCAGAGCTCATCTAGTGCAAATCTCTCATTTTACAAATTGGGAAATTAAGGCCCACGAAGGCTAAGGCAATAGTAGCTCAGGGTCCTTGAGTTATAGCAAAATCTTGATTTGTAGGGGTATTTTGATGGGGAGGATTGGACATATGATTTCACTGGTACAGTGAACTCCCAGTAAAGAAACTCCCTCTAACATTGCTGTGACGCATATAGTCCTCAAGAGCTCCCAGGGGATAATGAGCGGTCAACTGCCTTTCCCATAGTCACACAGCTGGTATATGTTGGAAGACTCAAATCTGGGTTTTCCTGATTCTGAGACTGACTCAAGTCTCCCAGGCTGCATCTCTTGTCAGTTATGAGTTTTGAGAGGACAAAAGAAAAGAAAAGCAGAAACAAGAAAAGTCTTTGATTTAGTTGGTGTGGAAGAATGGGAAGAATACTGAATTTGTTAAACTGAAGAGAATTGAATTGGAGGCCTTGTAGCTGCAGCCCGAATTCTTTGACTTCTCAGGTGGGTATAGAATTGAGTGTAAAAGCCCCTTCTGTATTTTATATTTTTTGCTACTTGACTAGGTTGGGATATAGATCCTTGAACCTCCGGCTTCCCCTCTAAACAAATGACTGGCTGCTCCTCTGATTTGATTTACAGGTAGAATGAATCTAGGTTCAGATTTATTTTTGTGACTAAGGAGAAGACATGTACACTTCATTGAAGATATTGGGTTTGGCGTTGGGCTTGACGGTTGTTCTAAAGTCTTCTTGGTTGTCAGTGAGAACTAAAAGCTCCCTACAGAGGAGTGGTTAGAAAGGAACATTACATCAAGAAAGGCAAAGCCTTTGATTATCTTTGGTACCTGCTTGAGAAAAATAATGTCTCACCAGTTCCCGCCCCACCCTCCGCCGCTGCGTGGTCGTCTTTTGTTTTAAAAGAGCTGCTGTTTGGCAGGCACAGTATTTTCCTAGGCTGGTCTCTTCTAGCAACAACACTGATTTTTAGGGTAGGATTTTGGGGAAGGGGTACTTTTGGCAGAAAATAATTGCCAGTGGCTCTCTTCATTTACTTAACTTCTGGAACCGTTATGTAATGATAATTACTACTACTAATTAGCCTTTATGTAGCACTCGAAGGTTTCCAAAGTGCTTCTCAAATGTCTCATTTGATCCCATCAATAAGTCTGTGAGGTAGGTACCAACATTATCCCCATTTTCCAGAGGGGGAACCTGAGACTGAGAGAGAGGTCAAGTGGTCACTGAGCTAGCATGTGAGGCAGGATTGGAACTCAGGTCTTCCCTACTCCAAGTCTAACACTTATACCCACTCTACAACCAGGCTGCCTCCATGGACTCCTGGAACTCTCAAAGACCCCACTCTCCTCAAACACATGCCCCTCTTCCACACAGCAAACCCAGCAGGCAAATCTTTCTTTGCCTTATTGGCCAGCCCAGGGCATTATGTGCTTAGCTTGGTGGTAACTTGAGTCTAGTAGTGGAGAATGGGAGCTAAGGCAGGTGGAAGATGCTTAGGAAAGCAATTCTAGGACCTCCTCCTTACCCCCTTCCCTTCCCCTCCAGGCACTCGCCCTTTTAATCCACCCTTCACATAGCTCCCAAATTGGTATTCCCTAACAACATTCACACACATCTGGACCAAAATCAAAACCTGATTAATTCATACATATTCTGTTTTATTCAGAATGGCTTACTAGGTGTTCCTCATGTATAGTACTCCACTTTCCACACCAATGTCTCTGTATAGTGATCCCTCCTGCCTGGGACACGTTTGCTTCTTGACTTCTGTCTTAGGGAATCTCCACCTTCCTTCAAAGCACAATTCTGGTGCTACCTCTTACTGGAGGCCTTTCTTCTTCCTCTTCCCCTCTTTCTCCAGGATGTTAGCCCTCTCTCCCTGTTGAAATTACTTTGTATTTCCCTTCTTGCGTGTTTCCTTCAGTAGAATATAAACTCATAGAGGGCAGGGACTGTTTCATTTTTGTCTTTGTATCTCCACCTCCTTGAACAGTACCTTGCATTCAGTAGTTCCTTGATTTTTTTGAATCATTTAAAAATATGCAAGTGACTGAAGAATGAGAAGCACTTAGTTTCCTGAGATTTTTGAGGGGGGCAGAAGAAGGAGTATTTGCTTGGGAATCAGGAGATCTGAATTCACATCTCTACTCTGCCGCTAACTAGCTCTGTGACCTTGGGAAAAATCACTTACCCTCTCTAGACCTCAGTCTCTTCATCTTTGAAATGGGGGGGATGGATTAGATGATCTCAGAGATTCCTTCTAGCTCTCTTCATATTCCATGCCCAAGATTTATATTTGCTCATCACTAACATTCTTTGGTTCACTCTTACTCTGCTACCCATATCCTAGGATACGATCTCAGGAACAGAGGGAGAATAACCCAAAAGAATCTTATTGTTATTGACAAAGTTTTTTTTTTCTAAATGACTGTTACTCAATGCATCTATGTAATGTTGCAAAGTCACTTTAACACAGGGATGGAAGTAGAAATTTGCTCTGAGCAGTGCCCAGTCACTAGCAGGGCCATATAGATTTAAAAAGCTGAGTATGGGTGGAGGGGGATAAGCCTACACTAGTGAGAAATCACTATGTATTTTCAAGACTTCTTTGAAGTTATAGGTAAAATATCTGCCAACATCCTAACCCAGGGTTGTCACCTGTAAGTGAACCAGCTGTTCACCTGTATATTCATGGATAAGCTATCTCAACAAGGAGACACTTCCTGGCATCAAGGGAAGGAGGGAGGAGAGAGAAGGGGGGAGAGAGAGAGAGAGAGAGAGAGAGACAGAGACAGAGAGATAGAGAGAGAGACAGAAAGACAGAGAAAAGAAGAAGAAGAGGAGGAGGAAGAAGAAGAAGGAGAAGGAGAAGGAGAAGGAGAAGGAGAAGAAGGAAGGAGGAGGAGGAGGATGAAGATGACGACGATGAGGATGAAGAGGATGAGGATGAGGAGAAAAGAGAGGTATTTGCTTTGGGTGATTGTCAAAACAAGATCCTCCCCAAGGCACCATTTAAGCTTAAGCGGGAAATTACTTTAGTCTAAGATGACCAAACAAATGCATATCTGAAAGGAACAGAGCTAATCTCTAAGCAATAGCTTGCACCCATTGACTGGAACTCCATTTTTGGCATCATGATTCAGACAGCTGTTAGGCACTTGTGTTTTTAATATTAACAAGACAATCCAAAGATAATGACTTGTCTTCATTAGTGAAAGGACAAGTATTGCTGTCCTTCATTGAAGAATGAGATGGGGCTAATGGCAAGACTTGTGGTTTCATTGGCATTGGGAATTCCCAGGATGGGAAACTCCTACTAATCTAGGTTGGCACCTTTTCTATAACGTATAGAGAGTTGCTTGGGAGCATTGAGAGATCAGTTGACTTTCCCAGGATCACACAGCCAGATCTTGGTCTCAAAGCCTACTCTATATCCACACTGCCACACTGGTTCATTTTGTAGAGGAATACCAGTGCACGGAACCACTAACAACAGCTTGCATCTTTACGGCAGGGCTGGAAAAGCACTTTATGCACGTCGTCTCATTCGACTTGCAGAACAACCCTGGCTGGTAGGGCTTTGGTTGTTCCCATTTTACAGATGAGCGAACAGGTTCAGAGAATACTTTATTCAACAAACCCAGGCATTCAGAAAGCACTGACTATGTTCTGACAACTGTGCTAGGCATACAGAGACAAAAATGATGGACACTCTACCTCAAAGAACTTACATTCATTTGGGAGAAATAGTTTGTACACATATAAGGAAGCACAAAGTAAAATAAGGTAGTTGGGGGTGGGGCAAGAGTGGTCTGCATTAGTAGCCAGGCAGATCAGGGAAAGTATTGCCTGGGGTCACGAGGCTGGCATCTCCAGGGCAGAGTTGGGCTTTGTACATGACTCTGTACTGGCCAATGACCTTGACAGTGTAACCACATGAAGATAAATGGATGTCTATGTGTTTATCTTTCTTTGTGTGTGTGTATCTTTGTACACCTTATATGTGTATAGAAACATGGATCTGTGGTTTAATTAACACAGTGGGCCCCTGGGGAGGAAACTCCCTCTACCAAAATCGATTAGTGATTTTATAGCAACTTATAGTCTGAGAGAAGATGTTAGGCAGGCACTGAGAGTCTAGGTGACTGGTCATGCAACCAGTATTGGTCAGAGAAGAGGTTCAAACCCAGGGCAGCATGACTCCAAGACCCATTCTCTTGTCATTGTGTCATGATGTTACATGATACATACATGTACATACACATACATACACACATACATACATACATTAACATATGGTGCTCCAACCCATGCCTTAGGAAATAAGGGAGACTTAGAACTGATAGAAGGCACACAATGTTATGGTTGGAGAACTAACCAGTACTCTGGGACCAAACACCCCTATGTAACGTAGGCAACCCTCTGAACTAATGGAATACTGTCTTCTTTTACTGACCCATCCTCCTCCCCACCCCCTTTAAGGTAGCTGTCATTTATATATGTTCAATGAAAGAGGGGAAGACCAAACCCTCTGACAGTGTGAACTTTGATGCTGAAATAAACACATTTCTGGGGTGTGTAAATATATAACCACTGGAAGAAAGGGGGAAGAAAAGAAAACCTCACCAAAGCAGAGCATAGAAGGCTTTTAAAGATAGGTAAATCATTTTCTTTTTAGATGAAACTCCTTTCGGCCACATGAAATATGAATAGTAATTAAATGCACAGTCTGTGGGCCTTCTCTACTTTAAAGCGCTTTCTTTAAAAAAAAAAAGAAAGAAAAAAAAAGGAACTCACCTCAGACAGGCCAATTACCCAAGAATGATGGAGTCAAGAGGAAAGTAGCTAAATTTCTTTACATGACTGATCACACCCACGAGCGAGTGATTAGTCCCCGCTGCACCAGCGGGGATGTGGTGGGGACGCTCGCATTGGCGGACTTCAAATGGTCCTTTCCTTGGCTAAAATAAAATCTGACTGCACTAAATAGACAGTTTTTAATCTCAATTGGACATCTGAAGCGTTCTCAAGCTGTTGTTGGCTGCGGCAGAAACAAATTTTTCTGCTTTGTTGATTAAACCAGTGGTCGGCCACCATTGCTTATCGGCCTGCAACGAGCTGTTCTTTTTAATTAAAAGTGAGCCACCACGAGAGAGCAATTAACAGCTAGTAATTACTGTGCGCTTCAGAACGGCAACATTCTGCCTTTCATTCCAATTATATAATGGACAAGTGGCTTTTTGATCTTCAAATTAGTGAGCTCTTGTACTATTTGTTTGGAGGCAGATTGGGAAGGTTAATGATGGCCTGTGGTGGCACTCTTTCCAGTGACTGATGTTAGGCGAGAAAAGATGGGAAGGGTCCATCAAGAAATGCAAATTTTTCCATTCCCGATAAAGAACGGCCAAGGCACCCACAGCAGTCTTCATTGGCAGAGCATTTGGATAGAGGCGAACATTTTGCCTCCGACAAACACTATTGAGTTTTCTCTAAAAAACTGTCGTGCGGAATTTAACAAGGGAGCATCGTGTTGGGTGATTTCATGCTTCATCATGGTTGTCTTTGATGGCACCAATGAAGAATTGGCCAATAAGAGAAGAGCATGGGTTGACAATTTAAAATCCTTGAATTAATGGATTCTTAACATATTTGAGGGCTGGTCTATAGTTCTTGCTAAAAGGAGTGATTCCAGTACAAATATGTAATGTGCTTGGAATGAATATTGACTTGATTGTCTTGAGTAGAATCATGGACATTGACCATTGCTTCTGGTTCTGGCCTGGAAGATGAATGGAGGCTTTCAGTATTGACTGTCAAAACTTTTTGTTTGTTTCTCACTCCATGGAGGCTCGTTCTCTGTTTTTCATTTAACAACTTAAAGTGAGTCCTATGAGATTACAACATTCTCCTGGGTCAATTGCTTTCCTCTCTCCCACCCCCCCACCTCACCAGCTCTTTTCCAGGGGTGGCTTCTCTCTTGGTCCAGTAATTGGTTGCAGGTGCAAAAATGCAGGTGCAGTCAGCCAGCTGTGGCTTCCATTCCTTACTTATATCCTCATTGTGAGATTGTGGTAGTTCCTGTAATTTCACGGCCACGAGGATAGTAGGGTTCTCCCTAGAAACGATCACCACATTTTTAGTGGAACACCTGATCTTGAAGACAGAAGAAACCTTTGTCAGGTTGTTTGACTAGGAAAAAGATTTATATTTTACATAAAATATATATACACATACATATGCATGTGTATAGGAATACATGTATGTATACACATGTTATATATGTGTGCTGTGTTTGTGCATGTGTATATATACACAGAAAGTATATTTGCCTTTAACAAACACTGTAGAATTTCTCTTTAAAAATGTCATCTGTGGTATTAAATGAAGGGTGGGGCATGGTACTCAATAATTCAGTGATTAATTGCGTTGACCTTTGATGATGGCATGCTCAGATTTGCAAAGTAAGGAAGGTCTTTCTCTCATATCTGCTGGCTTTGGCTATGGATGTGGATTCTTGCCACTCATATTTGGGGAATTTGCCTAGCATTGATTGACCATAGAATGGAAAAAATGACTTTGGGGACTGGTGTTCAAGTCTCCAAGGAAGAAATTTGGGCTGCTAGCTCCCCTAAGATGTGACATAAAACTGAAGTGTAACAGAATGATGGTAATGTGCACATACCAGCTGCTGCTACCCAAATTCTGAAGGCCTCTGAAAAAAGCTTTTCCCTATGATGACTATAACATAAAGCCTTCTCATTAAATTGCACACTGGGATAAGGGTTTATATAAATGTTTGCATTCCACCACCCCTCTGTGGCTAGGCGCTTCATGACATCTTTATTAAGCACTTTACCTGATGAAATTCCTGGTGGCTGATTATCTCATCCCCACGCAGACAAAGCCCTGATTATGTGAGCACAGCCTGGCAAAGCTCAGCGCCCTCTTCCAGGTCTAAATCTCCAGCTCTGGGTAATCTCTCAGTTAAGCAGTTCATTTATTTGATCTTGCCAGCCTTTCCCCCCTCTTTTTTTAAACTTTATTTGAATTGGTGTCTCTTTTCCTCCATTAGTCATTTCCCAATATCTGTACCTCTCCAATGCTGTCTTGTAGCAAAGTAAAACAAAGTGACCCCATCTGGCAGCATATTCACTATTCTGCTCCCATAGTCTCCCACCCTGGTACCAAGAGGTAGTATGCATATTTTATCTTTGGTTCCCTGAAACTATGACTAAGAGTTAATTTTCTTCTGAGATCTGTCATACTTTTTCATGCAGAGGTGACATTACTGGTCCCTCATGTGGAATGTATGTCCTTAGGGCAGGGATTCTCAACCTTTTTTTGGTCAAATGAGATAATATCTATAAAGCGCTTAGCATAGTGCTTGGCACATTGTAGCTATTTAATAAATGCTTATTCTCCTTTCTCCCTCCCCTCTACTATGGACTCCACTGGCAGTCAGGTGACGTCTAAACCCCTTCTCAGAATAAAATTTTATAATAATTGAAGGAAATACTAAAATTTGCTAATGAAAGTAAAGATATAATTCTTTTCCCACCTAAGTTCAAGGAGCACTGGATTAGTGGGTTCCAATGCTGTTTCTGTTACTACTTGTGTGACGTGGGAGGAGTCACTTTGCCTCCTGAGGACTCAGTTTCCTCAGCCTGGAAATAAGAGGGTTAGATCTTAAAGTTCCCTTCCAGCTCTGACTCTCTGGCCCCATTATCTTCTCTTTCCTCTCTTGCTTTTCCCCCTCACAGCCATGATTACTTTAAGCATCATACCTGAAACCTTGGACGTGTCAAAAACATTTTCTAAACCTCAGCGGTGCAGATAATATTTAAATTCTATCATCTCTTTTTCTCCATCCCCCTTCCAATCTGAAGGCTTGGTATAGCCTTTTCCAGAGTCTTCATGTACCTATGAACCATAGAGCTGGGGCCAGATGGAAAACATTGTATAGGTGTGTCCTTCTGAATTGCTAGAGACTTTTAGGAAACATTCCCTATAACTTAACTGTTTTTGCATCCACTACTGGATTATGTGGTATTTGATTCATCAGATGGGTGGGGCATTGTGTTTTGGAAGTACATTTGGTAAAGTGGAAACTTTAGATGTACACGTATTGGGACCTTTTCCGACAAATGTGGCTGTTGGAGGAGGGAGAGATATTTGAAATTTAAAGCAAAAGATGTGGATCAGGTCTATGGAAAGGGATTCCTAGGCTCCTTCAGAATAGAAGCCTTTCCTTAAACGATTTTGTCCAAGTGTGGGGGCAGATGTTGACTTTTCGATTGCTGGTTTGCTAAGGATCATGGAATGTTTTGGTTCACTGTCTAAAATATTCCTCTTCTGCCTTTCCAAGTTTTGAAGATAAATGTGGTAGTTTGGTTGCTTGGATATCTGTCTATGGTCCATAGAAATAATCACTTTCACAGATACCAGTGACGCCACCAAAGCCTTGTTCATCTCAACCATGGTGTTGTGGTTAAAGTAGAACATTAGTTTCTGTGAAGTGTTCTTAATTTACACAATCAGATGTATTCTTCTCTTCCTTTCTTGGTCCATGAATTTGGACCATTATAATTTGGAGCGTGCAGCTCAGTTGATCAAAGATGTTTACCAGTTACCCTTGGAAAACTAAGTTTCATTGCATGGCTTGTCCATGGATCTAAGAAGGAGTCGAATATGCCAGACTTCTTTTAAAGGATTTCAGGGCATTCAACTGTTGCCCCTAGTTGTTTTGGTTTTCGTGACCTCAGAGACAATATTTCTATGTGTTGGTGTACTTGTGATCTTATTGGCAGGAACACTCTCTCCAAGTGGTATACATTATAACTCATTAAAAACTTCAAGCATGATCCCAATAAGCACAGCTAAGTACATTACAAGTATGTGGGCCTCATGTTGATGAATTCTTTGGCTTTGACAACCCTCAAAAAGCTAAACTCTTGTGAAAGTTTCTTACTTTGGAGCAGGTTTGACAATAGAAGAATCTAGTTCAGTGTTGGTTGAGTGTGTATAATTGCTTTGGTTAGAATTTCTGCATAAATTGTCTTGAAAATCTTATAATATAACACAGTAGGTAAGGCAGTATTAATTCCTATGCCTATTTGACACACAAAGAAACTGAGTCTAGATGAGGCTAAATAGGCCATTCAAATAGCAAAAGCTTTAGAGCCACATAGAGTTATGTGTTGATATCTGGGGAAGAACCCCAGAAGTCATCTCATGAAACTCCCTTATTTTACAAAGGAAGAAATAGACGCAGGGAGATGAATTGATTTGTGCAAAGTTAGATAGTGACAGAGGTGGGTTTTGAGCCCGTTGACTCCAAAGCTAGTACCCTTTCTACTAAACTTATAGGTTGCTGACCCTTTCAGTCAGACTGTTCCTAGGGCTAAAAAAGCATCCCATCCCTGAATCTCCATTTTAAAATCAGAACTCCATGCATAGCACCACCCCTCTAGGCATGAAGCAGCATTTTTCCCTCCCCTCAAATTTCCATGTGATCACTTGGACTAAAACCAGGCAGAGAGTATCTGTGTGTTCTTTAAGGACTGTCCCACTGCCTCAGTAGACCAATTTACCTGTATTATGATAGAAATAGAGGTCCTTTGTTTAAAAATCCTCCCCTTGATGCTTTGAGGGGGTCTCATGAACATGAATGTAAAATCAGGGCTGCACACCCAGGAGAGAATAGCTCCTTTCATTCATTTTTAAATTCTGGAAAGTTGGGAATGGTATTCCAGTTAATAAACTGGTCATTAGGAATCTTGTCAGTGCTGAGACTGGGAAGGTTTCCATGTTGCTGTTAATAGGCACAATTCTCAAACCAGAGATCATAGTAGTAATATTGACAAATGGCACAATTGTTATGGTGCTTTTTTTCTTTCTTCAATGTCTAAATGAGTATTCCAGAACTGGATAGAAATTAGCTTCCAAATGAGACACTTTCTTTTTTCATAAGGAAGAATAAAAATATTCATTAGGACATCAATGTTTCTTAGGTATGATTTGCTTTCCAATAATGTTATTGGAGAAAATTCAGTAGCCATGTTTTTGACCTATAAGAATTTCTCTCTCTCTCCTTCTTCCTCTCCCTCCCTCCCACCCTCCCTCCTTCTCTCTGCTTCCTTCCCTCCCTCTGTCCCTTTCTCTTCTTTGTCTCTCTCTGTCTGTCTTTCTTTCTCCCTCCTCCCCTCCATCCCTCTGTCTCTTCCTCCTCTTCTCTCTCTCTCTTTCCCTCTCTTGCCTGCTCCTTCCTCATCCCTTCCTCCTCCTCCTCTCTCTCTTTTTCTCTCTGTCTCTGTCTCTCTTTGTCTCTCTTTGTCTCTCTCTCTCTCTCTCACTCTGTTTTCTTGAATTTTAACCCTGGTGGTATAATAAAAAAGTGAGATACAGGAAATAGGAAGTCTGTTAGTGTTCATTACATTACCCAGAGTCATACAGAATAGAATGATCCACACATTAATTGGTTTGAGTCCATTCAGGCAAGACTATCCAGGCTATAAGGGAAAACCCAGAATGACTCAGTTAGAGCTGGAAATTTGAGAATAACACTTTTGAATGAGTGTTTTTATTGAATCTTGAAGAGCCCCTTAGTGGAGGGAGGATGGTAACATGAGCCTTAACAGAGAGAAAAATCAGTTCTGTCCTTGAAGATGTGTTTGTCAAGAGAGTGCCCATTTATTGATTTTAGAGAAGTCTGGAAAATGATCAAATTTAACTCAATTCCTATTTCATGTGAAACTAAATCAAGTTTCTCTGGAATATTGGAACTTTTCTTTAGCTCCATTGGGACAGCCCTATTTTAGTAATGGTGTGGGTAGGGACAGTCAGTTTATATAACCAGGTTTAGTCCTTGACTTTATGAATAACATGTGGCATGATCTTACATTATACCAATGACTGAACTTTAGCTGAGGCATTTGGTGGGTCTAAATCTATGATTTCATTGGTGCATGGACTTCCTGGTAAGGAATTCTTTCTAGCTATACAATCAGGAGCCATTCTATGACTTAGAGTCTTAGCAAGTTGCCTGGACAACTGGAAGATTAAGTGATCTGCTTGAGCAGTCACACAACCAGTGTTTGTCAGAGACACCACCTGAACCCAAGCCTTCCTGATTCTGAGGCTGGCTCTTGCTCCACTAACGTCTACCGAATTAAAAGGAAATGGTAATGTTTGGTATATTTTTCTTATGTCACATATATGTTTCAATGATTGTGCAAATGATATGGGATTTTGAAAAAATTCAATTTAATTAAAGAAACAAAAATTTATTAGATACCTCCAATGTACAAGGTGTGTAATGGACAGACATCTGGTCTCAGAGTCAGAAAGGCCTGGGTTCAAATTCTGCCTCTGATACAGACTGATTTCCTAGATCCTGGACAGGTTATGACCAGAAGCTTCAGAGTAGCTGTAGCTCTGCTGGAGAGAGGTGGGATGTTCGCCTCTTCCAATGAAATTACAGGTCCCGTCCCGGCTCTCCCCCTCCCAAAATGTACAAGGCACTGTGCTAGGCATTAGAGATACAAAGAGAAAAATGAGAGTCCTTGCCCTCAAAGAACTTATATTCTAATGGGAAGATACAAAATGTATGTAGATGAGTAAATGCAATATATAACCAAAGGTATATGAAGTAATGTCAGGATCCGGTGCTATCAAGTGGGGAGGGAGGTTAAGAAAGGTCTCCCTCTTGTAGGAGGTGGCCTTTGAGCTGTGCTTTGGGATTTTATATCTCTTTTCTTTTAAAAAATGCATATTTTATTTATTTTAACATTCATTCGAAAAAAATGTGGAGTTCCAAATTCTCTCTCTCCCCAGCCCCTTTTCTTCGCACAAGGAAGGCAAGCAGTATGATATTAATTATATATGTGAATTCTGCACTTTTTTTCAAGAGATGATTTTTCCATCTTCAAAATGGAATATATATATATATATATATATATATATATATATATATATATATATATATATACATATATATAGTTTACAACAGTGAACTTTGTCAAAAAAGCACCTAGTGGCGTGCATTTAGAATTTTCTCACCATCCTTTATACTCTGATGCTTCAAGACCACATTGATCAAGTCTACGAAACTTCTTTAAGGGCACAATTAGCAAGAGACACCTGTCAGAGATAATGGTGAAGTAGAAAGGCACTGGATGTGGAACTGAGTTAGAAGACCTGGGTTCGAATCTTGAATTTCCTACTTCCCATTTCTGTGAACTCTTAAGAGAATCACTTGTCCTCTCAAGGTTATTGTTTCCTTAGCTGTGGCTAGATGATCCCTAAGATTTCTTCCAGCTCCAATAGTCTGTGAATCTGTGAATCATCCCAAAGTTTCACTGAGTCTGTGATATCACCAAAATGGAGATTTTCCTCTATGATATCAATTTTATCTACTTCTGCCTTCTCATCCTGTGTGATTCCTGTCTGGGGCCTTCCATAAATCCTCCAAATTTTTACCTAAGATGGGGCAGATCTTTTGCTAAATATTTCGTATTCCAATAAATTAAATCACACTAATATTTATTATTCAACTACCATGTGTAAGACACTGCACTGAGGTACTGATGATATGATAAATAATAAAGCATATTTTATGTCCTTGCCCACAAGGAGCTTAGAATCTAATAGAGTAGATAAAGTAAAGTCATAATCAGCTAGTTTAAAAATTAGAATACGAGAAGCTGATAGGGCAAGACAGTGTGGTGTGGTAGCTAGAGCTGAATCACGAAGACATCTCCATGCCTCAAACAACTCTCTAAGGCTATAAATTATAGAGAAATCACCAGTCTGTACTGTCAGAAGGAATTTCTGCCTTGAGAGTTCCTCATGTCAATGAAATCATGGGTCCCAAATCAAGCATGTAGGAGAGCAGCGAAAAGGGCTATGACGGATCTGAAGAGGGAAAAAGACTCTGGAACATGGTGGGGTGGAGAAGTGCATCAGAGGGATCTTCACGGAAAAGGTAGTGCCTGAACAGGACATTGAAGATGGGGAAGAATTGGAGAGAATGTAGTATTTTTCCAGTAAGTGGGCACAGCATATGCAAAAACACAGAGGCAGGAAAAGGCAGGATGAATTTGGGAAATAGTTTAGCTTGGATGACACATAGAATAAATAAAGAATAATGTGAAGTGAGGCTGAAAAGGCACATGGGAGTGCTCTACTGAGACTTGGTTGCCCTACTAAGTAGTTTGAACTCTACTCAGTATTAGTACAGTATTGAAGGTTTTTCTACAGGGAAGTTATGTGAGGTATGTGTTAAGAAGATTATTCTGCTTTTGGAAAATAGAATGGATTAGAAGAGAGAAAGATGGGGGACAAGAAGACCACTGGGGACATTCACAATCATTGAAATAGCAGTCAACAGGCATTTATTTAGCACCTACTATTGAGGTAGCAAAGTGACACAGTGGATAGAGTGATGGGCCTGGAGTCAAGAACACTCATCTTCCTGAGTTCGAATCCGGCTCCAGACACTTACTAGTTGTATGACCCTGGGCAAGGCACTTAACCCTGTTTGCCTTACTTCCTCAGCTATAAAATGAAAGAAATGGCAAACGGCTTTATATCTTTGCCAAGAAAACTCCAATTGGGCTCAAACGAATCAGAAACAACTGAAATGACTAGTCATCAACAACAAACTATGTGTTAACTCAACAGTCATTTATTAAGCATTTATTATATGCCAGACATTGTGCAAAGCCCTGGTATACAAAGAAAAGCAGAAAGAAAGACAAAACCTATCCTCAAGGAGGACAAAGCATGAGAGGAAGCTGACGAGGAGGGTGGAGGGAGAAGACACCCACATAAGAGCATAGTGGAGAAAGACTGGAGAATCAAGAGTGGAGCCTGGAGTGGAATGAAGACATGGCTGGCCTGGGCACTTTCCTTAAAATGACGGTTCTGGGAGGAGCTGACCATTCAGAGGCAGGGGCCTCAGTGGCAGAGTATACTTCCAAGGTGAGGAGGCCAGGGTTGGAGAAAGTATGGAGAATTAGGGGTGGAGCCCACAGAGGATTCAAAGTATGTTTTTGTACCAGCTACTGTGCTATGCCCTGGAGATAGAAAGAGGATCAAACTAGGGTAGCAACAAAGGTGAGGGACGACTAGAAATATATGTCAGAGATATAGTCAAGGAAGATCCTACAAGGACACAGCAACTGATTGCATGTGGGGAGTGAGTGAGAGGGAGGGTTCAAAGCCAGTTCTGAGGTTTCAAGTTTTGGGTGATTAGGAGAATTCTATTAATGCCTTGAGTAGAAATAAGGAAGTTAGGAGTTTCAGAAGTGATAAGATTAAAAAAAAGATTATAAAAATTCAGTATCTTCTAAGAAAATGCATCACTTAATATATTCATTTATATTTGGTATTTACAAGGAATGTGGTAAAGCTTAATGTTTATGCATCATAGAAATGTATCAAGGAAAGGATTTCTTAGATGCTCCTACTGATTCTTCTTCCAATAGATCAATATTTTATTGCCTAGTCCTTTCCTTAGAAATTTCAGGATTATGTTCTAACAACTACAATTACTTTTTTGTTTATTTTTGTTGATCTTGAAGCATACTCAGCTTCAATATTCCAATGGTTCTTCAGTCTCATCAGCATGGATATTTCTTCCAATGATGCTGATCTCAACCTACTCATGCCTGTCTATCCTTTATGATTCTTGTTCTTTCCAAAAGGGTGCAATGGGATCCACCCAACTTTCCTTGCTTTCTCTTCATGGAGGTGATCCTGGGTTCTTGAAGTCTACACCACTGAAGCTCATTGACTGCCAGCTTCTACCATAATGGCAAGGTTGAAAGTCCAGTTCCATCAATAGCTGAATCTGCTTTCTGAGAAGTAGCTTAATTCAGTACAAAGCAGACTTGTCACCAGTAGGTTGGCAACTTGGTGGTGAATTCATTGCTGTAGCAACATGTGATACTAAAGAATACATTCTTAGGAATATTTTTATGATTGATTGAATTTTCCCAACAATTTATCCAGTTAATCCAAATCTTATTTATTCTTTTAATTCTATTTCTTAATAAATATTCTTAGAGATAAGAAATAAGAAAACAAAAAAAAGAAATAAATTTCTTAATTATTTTCCTATTTATCCTGAATGTAGCTTGCTTTGTTTATTTTTCTTTGCATATTGTCTTCCTTGTTAGGGTTCCTTGAGGGCAGGAACTGTCTTTTGCTTCTTTTTGTATCCACATTTCTTAGCACAGTGCCTGGCACATAGTAGATGTTTAATAAATGTTGATTGATTTGATTTGAAAACCACTTATGAAAATTTCAACATAAAAAGCCCAAATAAATTGTAGTTTATAACTGTATATTCAGGCCTATTTAGATTGTCTACAGGTTCCCACATTTTAATGTAAATTAAGAAGCCTACAGTTACGCTAAGATCTCTCTTTTGGAGATCACAGGTGGGGATAGAAACATGATACCTGGAGTAATTCATGCCAAGTTTACTAGGCCATGAAGAGAGACATCTGCAGTTGAGATCATAGGTAAGAGGTTTTATTAAGTACTCTCAGGGCGCTGTAAAATCAATTTGGGGTGGGATGCTGCCCACCTAAGTGGTGGGCCATATATCTCACACCAGAAACATCTATAATCTCTGGGAGAAAAAAAACTCAACTAGGAGATGAACTGTACAAAGGATGACTGGGGTCCGGGAAGTTCTAAGGACCAGAGGTGCAATGATGGGAGGAGGGATGTGTCATAGCTTCATGGGTCTCACACTTTCTGAATTCATATGAATGGGAAAGGAGGATTAGGCAGCATTACATTTCAGGAAACATAAATTAGGGGTGGGATTGAGTAGAGGGGGTGGGGTAAGTTTCTTTAATTCTGTCTGTTGAATTACCAGCATTGACTTCAATATTTCTGTCTAAAAAACCAAACTAAACCAAACCAAACCTAACAAGCCCAAACTTGAGAACACGGAGGATGCAGGTGTTGGCACACTACTTCCTTACATTGTTTATTCAGTAAATAGCAAACAAATGACCAGAGCTGGGAGGGATCATTAAGATCTTCCAGTGGTACAATTCCCATCATCTCAATAGCTGAGGAAATTGATATCCAGAGGGTTTAAGTCACTTTCCCATTTGGCCAAGTTGGTAGCGATCCAGGATTCAGACCTAGACCTCCAGCTAGAAAGCCAACACTTTCCCCACTGTACCATCCAGGCAGAGTGTCTGGAGTTCTTGATTTGGGGCCAAGAAGATTTGGGATTAAATCTTAACCCTGACATTTACTAGAGGTACAATCCTGGACTTGTAAATGAATTTCCCGAGCTTGAAGTTTTCTCATCTGTAAAATGTGGATAGTAATATCTATGCTACCTATTTAAATCAAGGATGTGCAGGCAAATGTTTAACAACCAGCTCTCTGGGGAAAGGGAAAGTGTGTCCTGCTAAGATTGTTGTGAGACTGGTATGAAAAAGTGTCTAGAAAGTGCTTTGCAAACTTTAGAGAGGGCTATATAATATCGTGAGCTATTATTAATAATTTCCTTCAGTAACTACTTGTCTATTAAAGTGGTTTTCAAAGGGCACACTTTGCAATTTAGATATTATTATTATTATTATTAAGGATAAAATGCACAATTTTGTTTGCTCTAAATTTTGCCTCCCCTAATGCTTCACTACTACATAACGGGGAAAAGTCAAACTCCTAAGCTTGGCAAACAAGGCTCTGTAGAGGCTGACTCCAGCCTCCTTTTCTGACTCTTCCTCACATGATTTTTTATTTGTTCTATAAATAATTTATTATGTACACTACCAGTAATAGGGGTGGCTAGATGGCACAATGCATAGAGCGCCAGGCTTGGAGTCAGGATGTCTCATCTTCCTGAGTTCAAATCTGGCCTCAGTCACTGACTCAGTCACTGACTAGCTGTGTGATCCTGGGCAAGTTTGCCTCAGTTTTCTCATCTATAAAATGAGCTGGAGAAGGAGATGGCAAACCACTCCAGTATCTCTGCCAAGAAAACCCCAAATGGGGTCATCGAGAGTAGGACAGAACTGAAAAATGACTGACCAACAACTGACTAGTAAGTTCCAGACATAGCAGTATTCAGGTATTTGAAAGGCTGTCATGGACATCTCTATGCTTGGCCTTAGATGATAGAAAAATAGAGAGAAGCCCTAGTAGGCAGAGTTTGTCTCAGCAAAAGGGAAATACTTCTTATAATGAGAACTGTCTGAGCATGAAGTGGCCTGACTTGAAGAGATAGTCTGCTCTCTGTCACTGTCTTTAAGCTGTGGATTGATGATGACTTGCAGGAGGTCATAGGTGGACGATTTCTGTAGAGATTGGAGCTAGATGGTGTAATGGATGGTGCGCTGGGCTTGGAGTCAGGGAGACGAGTTCAAATCACACCATAGACACTTAGTGGTTGTGTGACTCTGGGTAAGTAATTTAATATCTCTGTATCTCAGTTTCCTCACCTGCAAAATGAGGATGTAGGATCTGATGGCCTCTAAATTCCCTAGTAGTTCTGAATCTATACTCTTACCACCTTTGAGGTCCCCTTTGATTCCAAATTAGCTATTCTGTGATGCAATTTATTGTTCAGGTCAAGGTACTGGTTAAGATATTCTGGTAGAGAATGGTTAAGCAGACAACTGGCAATATAAAACTCTCAACCTCAGGGGACAGACTGGGGCAACCGATCCCTATCTGTATGTCACTGCAAAGAGCAAAGCCAGAAGAATGTAAGCTCCTTGAGGAAAGGGACTGCTTTGTCATCGTATCTCAGGTCTTCAATAAATGTTGAATTAAATTGAGACCATAGATGAGGTTGGGAGAGAAGAGACATTGCCCGAGTTTAGAACTTTCTTGGAGCAAAGAAGAAGAGGAGCCAGGGAGGGAGGAAGAAGGAGGGGGACAAGAGAAGTGAGCAGACACCTAGAATGGTGAAGTTTGGAATCCCACGGAGGAGAAATTCTAGGAAGCGTGGCTGGGGGTGGGGTGATCGTTGGTGTCAAACATTGCAACGACAGCATGGAAAAAAGGCTATTGGGTATGAGGATCAGAAGCACCTTCCTCCTTCCTCCTTGGCGCCTCTGGGGTGCTATGAGTTCGGGTCACTGTACATAACGCCAGAATTTTTTGATATAAAAGATGTCTTGAGGGACTGTTGTTTTTTCCCTCTTTTTTATTCTTTGTTATGAGGGCTGACTCTTTGGGAGGCAGAAGGAGAAGGATTACATTGAGAAATGTACGCAGCGTAAGGAAAAATAGATCAGTACGATATATTTGTTAAAGGGACAGTCTTAGCTCTGTGGTAGGGGATAGAAGGCACGTGCTGAGGATTTAGAGTGAATGAACAGGAAAGAAATAGAGGAAGCAAATAGAGACCGATCTTTTGAGAATGTTTGATTGAAAAATGCAAGACAGGATGGTAGCTTAGAGGGGTAGGAGGCTTGGAAGAAGGCTTTGGAAACTTTATGAGTATAAAGAGAGGCAGCCTGGCGTGGTGAATAGAGCTGGCCTTAATAGTTAGCAAGGCTAGGATTTAAGTTCTGCTTCTGACACACCCTGGCTGGGTGGCCCTGGGCAAGTCATTTATCTGTGTCCCAGCTAAGTTTCTAATCCAAGAGTTCTTCAGCTAGTGTCTATCAACTTGTTTTTAAAAAATGTATTAATAACTACATTTCAACATAATTGGTATGTTCCATGATTTTATGTATTTATTTTATGCTTTCAAAAATATTATTCTGAGAAGGGGTCAATAAGCTTCATGAGATTGCCAAAGGGATCCAGGATGATATAAAAAAAAATGAATATCATCTGCTCCAAGGTGAAGAACAAATGGTGAGTGGCTTTGGCTTTCGGCACTTCCCGTGTGAGAGCGCCCCATACTGGTGACGTCACAAGTGGTCTGTAAAAAGTGGGTGTCAGGTATGAGAAAACCGATTCTCTGTAGATCAGAGAAATTTCTGCATTCACCTCTCTCTCTCTTTTTCACTTGTTCACTCTCACTCTCTCTTTTTCACTCTCTCTCTCTCTCTCTCTCTCTTTCTCTCTCTCTGTCTATATGCATTGTTGGATAGTAGAATCAGAGAACTGTCTTCTTCCCTCTAACATCCACATCATTTCATTTCAGTATGTGGGCAACTCTGTGTGCAAACTGCTTTAACCAATATATCTTCTCCATAACGAACATTCTTAAGAATTGTCATACTCTTACACTGGCTGTCCCTAATGCCTTAAATGCATCCCCCTGAGTTAAAATCCCTTATTTCTTTCAGAACTCTGCTCAAGCCCCAGTCTGTGTGAAGTCTTTCATGATCCTGCTCACATCCTCCCCTCCAAATATTTGTTTTTATCTTGAATATACTTATTTGTGTAGTGTCTTCTCTGATAGAAGGAAGGGCAAGAGTTGTATTATGTTTGTCTTTGTATCACCAACACCTAGAATACAGTTAGACCATGGGTTTGGAGCCAGAAGGGGCTTATAGAGGCTGTCTAGTCCCACCTTTTTATTTTGTAGATGAGGAAGCTGAGGTTTGTAGATAAGTGGCTCACCCGTGGCACATCTCTAGTAAATATGAGAGGCAACATTTGAATTCAGACCATCCTGATTCTAAGGCTTGTAATTTATTGACAGTTGACTGATTATCTGGCTACTGATCAATAACCTGAGAATACTGAAAGGTTCATTGAGGCCATCTGAGGAAAGCTCCCTTTCTCCCCTTATAGACACACAGCCTGTATGTGTCAGAGACAGGATTCGAACCCAGGTCTGCCCACTCTCCATCCCTCACAGCAGGCTACTTCCCTTGGTCCTGCATGGAGAGTTCAAAAGGCAGTGGTTTCTTACAGTTAGTTGTGAATGCACCGAACCATCCAAAGTGTATAATAAAGGTATTAGGCAGGAAGAGAAGATGAGCTGCTGGGAGGGAGAAGGAACGGAAGTCTCTTCACTGCCCTCTACAGTCTAAAAGGCTGCTTGGGAAAAGAAACAGGTCAATGAAACTGGGAAAGGCAGCTTGCTGACAGCCTGTGGGGAAGAACACCAATTCCTTTGGAGAACCAATGGAATAGTTTACTGTGAATAAACATTAGTTTGACAAATCAATTGATCCCAAATGAGGTATAGCTAATGGCAATCCTAGAGGAATGATGTATTTGTAAAATAACTTGAGGAAACCCTTCTCTTGTGTCAAGAACAACCCCAACCCTGTACAACCAGAGCCCCTGGCCTTTAAAATAATAATTTCCATATGCAAGCCTGACTTGAAGTATTCTGCTCCAGCCTGAAATATATTTCTAAAGGACGTCAGAGAATCTTTCCAGAATAGCAGGTGGAGGCAACAGACTGTCTGTGTAGAATGGTTTAAATGAGAACCTTCTCTGAAAGAGGAAAACAGTGTGGATTTAGGACTGCAAGAGACCCCTTGAAGATCACCTAGTCTTACTGGTCCATTTTATAGCTAAGGGAACTGAAGCCCACAGGGGTTATGTGATGTCCCCTGGATCCATAGGTAGTAATAAAGTAGAAAGAGCAATGGCCCTGGAGTTGGAGAATTTGAATTCAGATCCCACTTACCATGTAACCTGGGGAACAATCACTTAACCCCACCAAGCCTGTTTCCTCATGTATAAAATGTAAGGTTTGGAATAGATGACGTTTGAAGTTCCTTTAAGCTCTAAATCTGCTATCCTGTGATTCTGTCCAATGCTGGAATTCCATTGTAGTCTAGAAGCTCATGATAGAAAATACATCCAACATATCTCTTTTCACCTTGCTTTTCTAACTTGTAGATGCTTTGATAATAAAATCAAGAAACTTCCCTCTTTCAACAGCTTCTCACGTCAACAGCTTCTTGGTGTTTTTATGGAGGTTCCATCTCTCGTAGAGGAAGAACTCACTCACATCTGTCATGGCAGATAGCTATTTCCTTGCAGCTTGGTTCCAGGACTGATTCAGGGACCATTCTTATTTCAGAAGGCCTGGCATTAACCCTGTTTAACCACAGATCGAATCAGGATTGTAGCTACTCAAGTTCGTTCCATAAAGTCAAGGACAGAATGAACATGGAAGATGCCGTCATTTTATCCTATAGTCTCTATATCATTTACCAGTACAAAAGGCAGAATAACTCAATGAACAGAGATATCATGCTATTAACACACAGCTAGGCTCAGGATAAATATGGCCCATTGGCTAATGGCTTTCATTTTTCTCTGTTCCTTAAAAGCATTGGGTAAATACCTTGTTTTGTAGCATTTAAAAATGCTGTTTTATGTGCTATTGAAGAGCAATGATCGCAACTAAAACAACCCAAAGACAGAATGAAAAAGTCTTAAATGAGCATCTTGGATCTATTTTGAAGTTCTCCATGTTTCGGAGTAACATATTGCTTTGTCCCCTCCTTCCTTACAGTCTGGTGTGAAGAGATTCTACCTTTACCACCATTCAGCCTTATCAGAGCTGTAAACTGGCCACATAATTCACAAAAGCTTAAAGATACGTGGAGAACTTGGATAGGGTCCAGAGGAGAGCAATGAAAATGATTAACGGGTTGGAAAACAGCACTGATGAAAAAAGATGAAAGGAGCTGGGATTACGGGTATTCAGGAGGTTTAGGGGTGACTTAATAGCTGTCCTCAACTGTATGAAGGACTATTACAAGAAAGATGGGCCTGATTTTTTTCTGTCACTAGAAGAAAATAGGCTAAACTTGCAATCTAATAGGGAGAAAGTTAGGCTACACAGAACGTGGGACAAAAGTACCAAGGAGATCTACAAGTTTTCCAAGCTAGCATTAGCTAGATGACCATTTAATTTTAATTGAGTATCATGAAGATGAATGGAATGTTGAGGTGGGGGTGGGATATCAGGATCTAAAGAAAAACTTCCTTCTCTCAAGAAGGGATCATGACCTTGATGAGATGATGCAGACAAGGTAAGTCAGGATGAAATCCTTCTGTATCCTATGTATTAAATCACAGTACTAGGAATGTTTAGGAAATGAGGCATTCTGAATAATTAGATTCCCAGGCTCATAGATTACAGAGTTGAAAGGGACCTTAGAGGTCATCAACCACAAACTTTTCAGTTTACAGCTGAAGACATTAAGGTTGGATGACTTGCTAGGGTTATGCTGGTAGGAAGTTGGCAGAGTCAAAGTCCTTGAAATTCAAACTCAGCACTCCCTATGTACTTTGGCCACACTTCCCTGGTTATGACCCAGACTTCTTTTTGTTTCAACCCTTGTGGTTGAGTACACTTCCTGAATATGTTAGGCCACATGAACAGGAGCTCCTTGAGGGCAGGAACTGTGTTTTTACCTTTCCTTGTGTCCTCAACTTAGCACATACTAAGCGCTCAATAAATTTTTGTTGACGGACAGATTTGACTGCTATCATAGGGAGAGTATACATCTCTGACGAGTGTCTGGGAGTAGGAGAATAGCCTCTTGCAGAGTTTTCAGCTTGAAATTGGCATATCTGGAGCAGATATTTGCTTAGGGAAGGGCAGAGTCCTTCCCATTTTGTGGCAGCATAGCACCATAGCACTTCTGCTTGAGGAAGTGGAAGAGAAGAATTAGACTGTGAGTTTGTGGTTCTCTGATTGGTCTTTATTTAACAATCATAAGCAGATAAACAAAGGATTTTGGGGAGCTCATGGGTGAGAACTCCATCTATTAACACAGACCTGTATGACAGTGGATGACTCATGAGGAGTTAGTTGTCAGAGGTTTAGAGTGACTAATTGGCTTGTCCAGCAGCTATGGAGCTGCTTGGTCTTCAGAGAAGTTGTGATTTGCCCAGGATTAGATAGCTAGTTTTTACTAGCTGAGTGACGCTGGACAAGTAACCTAACCCTGTTTGCCTCAATTTCCTCACCTGTAAAATGAGCTAGAGAAGGAAATGGCAAACCACCTCAGCATCTTTGCCAAGAAAATCCTCAATGGGGTAATGAGTCAGACATGACTGAAAAACGACCACACAACAACATGTAGTCAGGAAGCTATGGAAGCAAAATTCAAAACTATGTCTTCTTATGTCCCAATCCAAACCCTTAGCTCTATTCACTAAGCTATGATTTCCCTTTAACACTGAGGAAATAACAAGTAATGAAGAGAGCCCAGCTTCTGTAGCCAGAGGATGCAGACTTAAGTCTTGCTTCTGGGACTATGTGATCATGGGCAAGTCTCCCTTCCTCCTTTGCAAAATAGGGAGCTGGCCTGGATGGCCTCTGAGGTCATCCAAAGTCTAGACTCCTGATCCTGCTTTCTCCAGCTTTGGGTTTCTGATCCCATCAATCGATGATTTCTCCATCCTCAGCTCGAATCCCACCTTCCACAGGAGGCCTTTAATGGTGCTGGCTTCTCCCTTCAGCCTCCATGTCTATTCCAGCTGCACTTTCTTCCCCTTTTTGGGTTTCCCTCCAGTTCCTCTCTGGGGATCTTAGATGTTCCTAGTTATTTCATGTTGTCTTTGCCATTAGAATGTAAGCTCCTTAAGGACAAGGAAGAGTACTTTTGCCTTTCTTTATATCCCCAGTGTTTAGCACTGAGACTCGGTGAGTGCTTAATAACTGCTTGTTGACTATGACCAAGATGGTTTTTGAGGCCCTCCTAGCTCGTGCACCATTCGATGCTCTTTAAAACACATCGGCCAGACCCCAAGGAAGCAGCATCACCTGAGAACTTCCTTTTGCTCCCCAAAATGAATGCTTGACATGGATGAGGACCTGGATCAGGTCCTGGGTAGTGTTGTTTTAACCAAAGAAATACAATTTAAAGGGAGAGATAAAGAAATGGCAGTGATCCAAAATGAGAATGCCTAGGGAGGGGTCTGGAGAGATCCTTGGCTGACTCCGTTTATTTTACTGATTGGCAAAGCAAAGTCTGGGGCTCCTGACTTCTGCGCTCTTGCCCATGTGGACTCCTAAGCTTTGGGAAGTTTAAGGACTAAGAAAATACCATAAAATGTGACCCGTTATCCTCTTTGCATCGTGTGACACCCGCAGTCCAAAATGACGGATGCATAAATCTGTATATTTAGTTACCATTTTCCTCTATCAGGAATCTGATTAATTTCACTGTGTGTCACTGTCATGTTGGGGACATTCATCTTCTGTCTGGTGGTGTGCACCCTTCGGTTTCTCTGTCATTCCTTCCCTTCAGGCCTTATTTTCATCACATTTAAGGGAACTCTCTCCTGCCGGTCTTTATCTCGTTAGGCTTTCAACAGCTTAACTTGAGTCTTCATTCTTGCTGTCAGGCCTTCTTTATTGTGCTATCTCATTTCCCTATTCATAAAATGTCAGTGCATCCAAAGGACAGTCCAACGCTACCTCTGATTAAATCGCTTTCTGTAGGAGAAATGCTCTGTGACTGGCAATGTTGTGAGCTCTCTCTTTCTCTCTCTCTCTCCTTCCTTCCTTCTTTCCTTCCTTTTGAAGTAAACATCAAGGTTATAGAATATGATTGAGGAAAATCAATAAATCACAGGATTAAAAAAAATCCAGACAGTTGTTTTCATCGATGATTGGTGAGGGGAACTTCTAGTATGGAAACTCCCTCCACCATAGCAGATCAGATACTTGCTTATAATTTCTTAGGATCATAAGATACAGATTTAGAACTGAATGATTTTTAAGAGTGACTGAGCCCACCTGCCTCATTTTGTAAATGAGGAATCCCAGTCACAAACATACCTGAATAGGATTCCCTTCTGTAATATTGCTGATGTGTGGTCACCCATCCTTTACTTGAAGACATCCAAAGAAGGGAAACCCATTACTTTCCAAGACAACCTCTCTCGCATAGCTCATTGCATATCTTTAGGAAATTTTATCTGAAATCAAGCCTCAATCTAGCTCTTTGCAGCTTGACATTATAGATTTCGATCTATAAGGGCTGTATAAGGCCATCATGTTCCCAGCCCTGCTTTTACAGATGGTAAGAGGTAGTGCTGGATTCAGCCTTGCGTCTGGTGACTCCACATTCAGAACTCTCCATATGGCACTGATGTCTACAGGTCTTTGAGGTCAAGCAGAATATATTAATTCTCATATGACACTCTTTCAAATATTTAAATACAACTACCCCGTCCCTGCCTCCCCCTGCTCTCCCCATCTAAATTTTCTTTTCAAGCTGTACATGTCCATCTTCTTCAACCAATACTTGCATCTCAAGGCCCTTTCCTGGTTTCCCTCCAATGGACACACTCCAGCACGTCACCTTTGCTTTTAATTTCCCAATATCCTCTATAGGGCACAGGGCCATGAGCAATCTAAAGCCATGTCATTGTGGAATAAAAATGAAGGTGATGATCTTAACATATTGAATTTATGAAGATAAACCAGAGCTAGTGTCTTTATTTAAGATCTCCCCACAATAAGTCTATCCCTAATTTTAAAATATGCTCTGTGTATATTTCTGTTAGCACGAGAAATGAATGACAGTATATTGCTGCCTCTGCTAGTGAAACACCCTGCTCTTCCAGCTTAGCAGAGGTGAATGTGACTGTGGTCATGGCAGATTGTATGTTTAGCTCTGGATAGCTACAATGCTATTCACTAGAACATGGAGCAGGAAAAATTGATGTAGACAGTGACTTAATGCACTATGCAGTAAATGTCTATTTTGCTATTAAGGTATATTTTTACTTAAATTCACTATGCATGACTCATATATATTCAATCTCTTAACCTTATCAGCAGAGCTGTAACTAGCAATTTTTTATGCCCAAGACAGGAATGAAGGGTAGGGTCTGCACCAGGCCATGCCATGGAAGACCTCACTTGGGATATGGCTGCTTCTGGCTGGAAGCATTTGGAATGTCCTATTTTAACAAGTTATTCTTACTAGCTAGGTGCTAAGTTCAGTTGTTTCTAGTTGCTTAAAGGGTGCAAGTATATTAGTTGAAATAATATTTAGAAAATGCTTAGCATAGTACCTGGCAAACAGTAGGTGCTTAATAAGTGTTCTGAAATCTAGAGGGTGCTGATAGGCAGGGGCGCTTCCTTCCTTCCCTATCAGCACCCTCTAGATTTCAGGTCCCTTGGGCAAAGCATTGGTGACTCTGCCTTAGTTATTACTTACCAGCATGTTAGAGATTTCACAGGCTGTGTGCTGAACAGTTTCATGCAATGTATGCTGGGGAAGCACCCATAGTGTGTCTATCCCAAAGGCTGCTACCAGGGTAAGCACAATCCAGTACCAAAAGCAACATTGTCTACCATGCACAAGGTGCTGTGCATTCCACCCCCCTAAAAAAGAAGGAAGAAAAAGGGAGGGAGAGAGAAAGAAAGGAAGGAAGGAAGGAAGGAACAGAAAAAGTAAGGGAAGAAGAAGAAAGAAAAAAGGAAAGAAGGGGAGGAAGGAAGGAAGGAGGAAGAAAGGAGGAAGGGAGGAAGGAAGAAGAGAGTAAGGAAGGAGGGGAAGGAAGAAGGGAGGGAAGAATGAAGAAAGGGAGGAAAGAAGGAAGGAAAAGAACAAAAACTGTCGATGTCTCTAAGAAGCTTACATTACATTGGTCTACAACATTTAAACAGTTAAATAAATACAAAATAATTTGAGGAGGGTAAGAACACTAAGCATTGGGGGAATCAAGAAAGATTTCTCTGATTGATGTCATATAAGCTAATCCTAAGAGATAGAAGAGAAAAAGGAGTGCTTCCAGTTCTGATGGATGACCAAAGGCAGTGACATAAGAGACTGGAGATGAGGAAGAGCAAGGAGGTGAGTTTTCACTGGAGCACATAGTGTTTGAAGGAGAGAAAAGTGACACAAAACTAGAAAGGGAGGTTGGAAGCTAAACGCAGGAGGCTCTAAATGTTTCATTTTATCTCAGGGTCAATAGCGTTGCTAATGGATGCCCATGAAACCTGAGGGAGTTGCAGTCATTGATCGACTCTATGTTTTAAAATTTCTACTGTGATGGACACCTGTCCGAGGAGCTATTCTTTATTTGAATGTAGCAAACCTTCATGTGGACAGTTTTTCTCAGCTCTATAGGCTCGTGGAATATGAAGACAGCCCTGACCCTCCTTTGGACAATAAACTCCTCTCCTCTCTTCCTTTCTCCAGCTTCTCCTTCTTCTCTTCTACACAGACCTTTATGCAAAATTTCTAGGAGAACCACATCGAAACCATGCCAATGATCAGTAACGATGCTTTTGCAAAATGTTGAAATCTTCCCTGGCTGTAAGATGAAAGGAATCACTTTATTCTTAAATGAGCAATTCCCTCCCTGCTCCCCTTCTGCCCACCTTGATCTCCTTCTGCCTTCCTCCCTCCTCTTCTTCCCTTCCCCTTCCAAACCTTGCCTGTGCAATTATTCCTGTCCTTCGATGCCCTGTTCTACAGTTCTCACTGATTCCTCCCACCCTAAATGTCCAGTGGCAAGGATCACTTTCTCTCTTGGGCTCCTGTATCATTTCACCAAGTAGCTGATTTGTTGGATTTTCACATTCTTTCTGTGGGGAGACAGCAAGTGCCAACTACCATACATTTTATGTTTGCTGATTTCTTAGTTGTAAGCTCTGTCTGTCTTAGTCTGTAAGCTCCGTGAGGGAAGCAGTTGAGTTTCTTTTATCTTTGTCCACCCCCAACCCCCAGCAGTTATTATAGTACCTTGTACCAAGGAGGTCCTCAACGAATGTTTGTGGAAGGAAGGAAAGAGATAACATTAGATTTAGAGTCAGGAAGCCTAGCTGTGTGACCCTAGGCAAGTCATTTCTCTGTAAGTCATAGTTCCCACATCTGTAAAACAAGAGAGTTGGACTTGTTGGCCTCTGATGTTCCTTCCAGTTCTAAATTTATGATTTAAAAATCTATGATTAAAATCTTAAATTAAAAATTAAATTTAAATGGAAGTGTTTTTTGTTTGTTTCTTATTTCAATAAACCATAATTAGTCTGTAAGCTAATTTTAAAAATTATTTAATGTGTGGAAGGATTTGGTCCTTATATTTTAATAGCTCTATTTAATGCATTTAATTTGTAATATTTAACATATAACCATTAAGTGGAGTATAATACCATGTTTCCACATGCTAGGCAGTGTGTAGGTCTGCATGTATAGTATACCATGAATTTGTAATCAACAGATATTGACTTAGGTTGAGGTGAATATCAAGATTTATTGACCCTAGAGGAAAATATGGACCAAAGTGAGATCATTGTCAATATTTATTTACCTTCCTAGGGACAATTAATCTTGATATTCATTCCAACAAGGAGTCAATATCTGTATTGTTATGTTCCTTTGGACCATTTCCATTAGAAATATTGGCAAGTCTCTCTATTGTGGCCATAGATTTTAAAAGTATATCCATGTACTGTTTTTAGAAATCAGGAATTTTAAGGCATGTTAAAAATATTGCTATTCACTGGGGAAGTGGGGGAGGGAGCAAGAGGGTACAAAGAAGGCTTCCTAGATCCCTTGAGAGCTAGGCTAATGGAAATTTAGTTACAGAAAGCATTTGGTAAGTTAATGCTTTTCTAGGGATGGGAATCTCATGGTAGACAGCCAGTTCAAATCTAATGATGGCTCCCATTGATTTAACTATTTCATAAGAGCCAGGTAAAGGAGGTAGTGTAAACATTATTCTACTCACTTTATAGGTGAAGAAACTGAGGCTCAGAGAAATTAAATGATTTGCCCTTGGACATGTAGTATCAGCGCTGTAACTCAGTGCTTCAGACTTTGTGACTCTAAGCTTTGTCTTCTTATCTGTACATATTATTCATCTATTTTTCTCCTCACTCTAACTCATTCATTTATCCCAGAGGGATAGACAGATAGGTAGATAGATACGTAGATAGATGGATGGATGTATGGAGAGATAGATGGGTGGATGGCTAGATGGATGGATGGATAGATGGATGGATGGATGGATGGACAGACAGATAGATAGATGATAGGTAGTATGTGTGTATGTATGTATTGAGTGATGAGCTAGTAGGCACAGTCCTTTGTGTATAGTAGGCATTTCATGGATGAATGAATCGAATGAATGAATGCATGAAACTAACTGTATTATGAGGGCAGAATTTATAATTTCAAAAAGAATCATATATATGTCTGAAGGGTTCGGAACTGCCGGATATAAGGAATTCTAAAAGTAGGAGGCAGAAGAATCAAAGCATATATTTAGGCTCCACAGTAACCAACCTACAAACCAGCATCCCCATTTTGATATTTTGATCAAAAGCTTCCAGGCCGAAGAAGTCTGCCTCACAAGAGTAACCAAGAGGCCACAGAGAAGCATGATGGTATAAAGTAAAATCATATACATGCTTCCCCTCTATGGTAAAAAGATTACCCACTGGCCTCAAGTCCTTGTTCAGCACTCCTCAATTCACACATAGGTCATCTCTGCTACTGGCAGCTCCTGCTTCAGCTTCCGCTGTAGCTGTAGCTGTCTCTAGCTCCAATGGAAGCTGTTTTTAACCATCCGGCTAGCAGCTTCTGTGGGGGTGTAGGGTACGCCGGGGAAAGCACAGGTTCTTTCAATCTGCTTAAGCAAGGTGAAGGGGTTGACCGGGAAAGCACAGGTTCTTTTGATCTGCTTAATCAAGGGAAGCAAGGTGAAGGGGCTGACAGGCTTACTCCAATCCAACATACAGACAGCATTCAGTTAGTTCAGGGGAAAAAGCCAAACTATTCAAGGGCACTTGTTGACTAAGTGCTAAGGAGCCCATTTTTGGTTACCAACACACTAACTAAGACCAAATCCTTGTCTTCATGGAAAGGGGTGAGTGGTGGGAATAAGGCATGTGGAGTTGTGAAAAGGGCATTTTCTTTTGCCACATGGGAGGTGGTCTAGATTCTCCCAATAGTAAGTAACTTGTGAGTGATTCTCTCTAGTGTACTTGCTCTTAGAGAAGCAGTATGGTGCCACGGCTAGAGCACTGGAGTCAGGGTCAGGATTGACTTGAGTTCGAATCCTGTCTCTCACACATACTAGCTTTGTGACCCTGATTGGTGTTGTTTTACCTTTCTAAGCCTCAATTTCCTCATCTGTATGATGGGGATAATAATAGTCTTACCTGAGTCTCAAGGCTCTAAGAATGATCCCTATGAATCATAGGCTCATAGATCCATAAACTTAAAGATGGGAGAGACCTTAGAAGCCACCAAGTCAATCAAGCTTCATTTTATAGAAGCGGAAACTGACTCTTAGATTAAATTACTTGAGAACACATGGGTAACAAATGGCTGGGTGAAGATTAGCGCCCAGGTCCTTTGCCTCCAAATATAAGACTTTCCACTACATCAGAGTTACTTTTCTTCTCATAAAATTCAGAATGGAATCATGTATGTGGAGCCCTCTGCAAACTTTAAAATGCCCCATAATGGTCAGTAATTGTTAGAATTGTTATTTACTGTTATAATTGTCATTTACTGTTGTAATTGTCAGTCATTGCGATTACTACCATCATTACACTATTGACATTTAGAGCTTCCATTAGAGTCAATTAGAACCACAGAGGCAGTGGCAGAAGCACGGTCTATAAGATCTGGGCATCTTGTTTCTCACCTTTTCCCTGAGAATAAAATCTTGGGTTGTAAGGAGGTGTGGGGGAGGGAGAAGAAGAATTTTTTAACTCACAGCCTATGGAAATGTGAGAGCTGAATGCCTTCTCCCAGCAGCAGAGACAGAAGATATCAAGGAGAATCATTGGCTTTACAGGTATCTCTTAGGAGAGGAAGTAGGTGGAAGGAAGTCCCAAGGAAAGATCATCTTTCCCTCCAACCTCTTCTCCCTCTGCTTCTCTATACTGTTGTTGTTCAGTCATCTTTCAGTCATGTTAAACTCTTCATAATCCCATTTGGGGTTTTCTTGGTAAAGATACTGGAGGGGTTTGCCATTTCCTTCTCTAGCTCCTTTTACAGATGAGGAAACTGAGGCAAACAGGGTGAAGTGACTTACACAGGATTACCCAGCTAGTAAGTGTCTGAGGCCGGATTTGAACTCAGGTCTTACTGACTCCAGGCCACCTAGCTACCCTTGCCTACCTATATACAGTTCCTCTAATATAATTTGCTTTTCCATTACTTAAATGTTTCCAATAGCATGAATTTTGTCTCAAACTCCAAGAGACCAAGGATTAACTAGTTTTTACTCTGGTTCATTATTTAACCTTTTAAAAATTGAGATAATTATTTACAACAACTCCTTGTTTTGCTAATAGCCCTTAATTAGGATATCAACTAAGTAAACAAGCTGTTGTGGGGAGATCCCAAGTGCCAACTACCATACATTTTATGTTTGCTGATTGTGAGATGGACTTAAGCCAGTTTGCAAATTACAGCCCTGAATTACACACGCACACACACACATATACACACACACGCACACACTCCTTTCACTCATCCCCATTAGCATCTGTTGCCTGCCTTATAGATAATAAATCCTTGACTCACTAGAAACCATCCCTCTGGCCCCTGTAAGACTCTAGAGGAGTTTGGGCCCAGAAGTCATTGGGCATTAAAAACAACAACCACAACCCCAAACAGCCTACTGAAAACAAAACCTCTGTTTAGTTAGGGAGCTCTCGCTGGGCACAACCACAAAGGACCAGAAACAACAGGAAGTAGAAAAAACGAAAAAGGAGACAAGGAGAAGGGAGAGAAGAACTTTCGATCCTGATAACAGAGGAAAGGGTCAGTCTGGAGGAGGCAATGTACACAAACAACCCCCTTTTCCTCAAATACTACAGCCCTTGAATAGTGCTTTGGGGTTTGCAGAGTAATTTACAATTTGGATCTTCACAGCTCTGAGGTAGATATGACAGTTATATTTTACAGATGAGGAAACTGAGGCTCAGCAAGGTAAATTATTTGCCCAGGATCACACAACTAATGTGTAGTAGAGGGAGGATTTGAATCCAAGTCTTTTGACTCCAGGTCTATTGCTCTATCCATTATGGCACACTGTCTTTCCCATAGTAGGTACATATGTGTGTAAGAGAGTAGGGATTGTTGCTTTTTTTGTCTTAGTATACATCCCTAGTGCCTAGGATACTTGGTATACAGTAGGCACTTAATAAATGCTTGTTGATTGGCTAATTGAACATTTCCAATGAAGGGGAAATCCATTTCCTCTAGAGTCAGCTCTTCCAACTTTGGGATGCCTTGAATTGTTAGGAAGGTTTTCCTGATGTCAAGCCTAAATGTGCAGCTTTTCAGGTTCCATCTGCTGTTCCTAACTCGCAGTCTGAGAGCAAAACAGGCCAAGACTATTTCTTCTTCCCCATGTTAGGCTTTTAAAATCTCATATCTATCTTGAGTCTTTTCTCCTTCAAGTCAATCAATAAGAATTCTATATTGCAATAAATTTTAGACAATGCTATATAAACAGGTTTTAATTGTATTAGTCATTTATTATTATTATCATCATATTTATTCATCATCATCGTTTAATCCAACCCAGGGATTTCTTAATCTGGGGCCCATGAACTTTCTCCCCCTCCCAATTATAACTGCAGTACAATTTAATTAGTTTACTTTGCAATTCTATGCATCTTATTATATGCATTTAAAAGTATTATCCTGGGCCATAGGCTTTATCAGACAGGTAAAGGGGTCCATGGTACAAGAAAGATTAAGAATCCCTGAAGTCCCCTGTGTTTGAATGGTTCTTCATAGTTTATTAGGTCCTTGGTCACGATCTTCACAATAAACCTAATATTGACAGGGTAGGTATCCTTTTTCCCACTTTGCAGATGATTGAGACTCAGAGTGGATTAGATGACTTACCTAAAGTCTATAGGGTGAGGACCCCATGGCTTCTTATCTTTAATACAGAATTTTTTCTTTCCTTACTCATGTATTCATTATAAGCATCAGTAAATTTCCTTGATATGGAAATAAGAAAATCAGTGGTGTTATCTGCTGTCTATGCCTGCGTGCCAAAACGAGGTTTAGCGGCGGCGTCCAAACCATATAGTCCATCTTCCTGTTGATGGTGCTTACGATGAAAGTCTTAGAAGAAAATGTGATCTTAAGTGAGCAAAGGTCTTGGCCTCCCTGCTCTTCTGTACTGTATTAAAATAAAAGCATATAGATCTAGAAGGAATCTCAGAGACCTGGGACTCCACTCTTACCATTTTGAAGTTGAGGAAACTGGATCCAGAAAACAAAAGGGAACTCTCTTTGGATAATGCAACTCCTGTTAGGTAGAAGCAAAGTGGTTTACTTTTCAGTGCTAATAGGCCTGCATTAAGCATGTTGAGCCTTAGTGTTGGTATGTTGCAAGGTACCATGACCTGTGCACACTTGGAGTCCCTTGGGAGTGAGGATCCAGAGGTGCTTTCTGTGCTGAAGAGTAAGATGGGAGCAGGTCCCAGTATTCCAGTGGATCTTTGCAAGTATTCTCATTGTGTGGTGTTATAGTCGTGTATGGATGGCCACTCTTCCCCAATGGTGGACTATTCACCCCAGGAGGAAGCTATAGGGTGTTTTCCAACACAACCTTCCATTCTCTTGACTATAATCATCAATTACACACAGTACAGTAATTGATTTCATACATTACCACCATCAGTTATATACAACACAGTAATAAATTACGCAGATATAACCATGAATAAATACAACTTCCAACAAACGTTTAAGAACCTACTTTATGGAGCAGGTTTATTAAATCAGCAAGCATTTATTAAGAACTTCCTCTGTAGAAGGCATTAATTATACTGGGTGCTGGGGATGCAAATACAAAGACTGAACCTACTCTACTCTCAAGGACCTTACATTCTAATGGGTAAGATAACAAGTACGTAAATAAGCATAGAACAGAGATGGGGACCTGTGATTTCACTGGAAAAGAAAACTCCCTTCTCTACAGCTTCTTGGCACCTTTCCTGCAACTTAGAATCTTAAAGAATTCCATAGTATATTGAGAAATTAAGTGACTTGCTCAGTATCCCACAGCCAGTAGGTGTCAGAAATGGGACCTCAACCAAGCCTTCAGGGCTAGATCTCTCTCTCTCTCTGTCTCTCTCTCTCTTTCTCTCCCCCCATCTCTCTTTTCCCCTTTCTCTTCCTCTCTCCCTCTCTCCTCTCTCTACCCTCTCTCCATTCCCATCTCTCTTTTCCCCTTTCTCTTCCTCTCTCTTCTTTCCCCTCTCTCTCTTTCCTCTTTTTTCCCATTCTTCTCTCTCTTTTCTTTCCTCTTGCTCTTCTCCCCCTTCTTTCTGTCCGTCTCTCATATATAGAAAAGGGATAGATGTAACTACAAGGTAGTTTGGGAGGGAGGGCACTAACCTTTTGGGGGACCAGAAAGCATAACTAGGCCTTTGAGATGTGGTCACAACCTTGGGAAGGTGTTTTGATAGACTTTCTAGTTGGATGAGCCTCAGTCATGTTACCTTTCGATCTACCTTCTGAATAAATTGTGGTAGATGTTGGGTATAGGAAAAGGAGTTTTGATGGCCACCATTCTGGTGGTCCATCTACCTGTCCATCTTGATGGTAATCATTAGTCAGTATGGAGAAATGAGCTATTAAGGACAGTAAGAGTATCCTGCATTGAAATAGGACTAGTTGAGGAAACAATATGGTGAATCCAAATTCAGGGATGCTTTCCCAGAGCAGATCATAGGGTGCATTGGGTCCTACCACTTATAGGAGATACAATTTTGTATACATATGTGTAAATGCATTTATATATACCTAAATAGAGATATACACATTTTATTTTTTTTACTATATGAAAACTAAGGCATATAAGTGGCATGAAAAGAAGTCCTTTATGGGGGAAAAATCAGCCTGAACCAAACAGCTTTGAATCCAGCCCAAGTAAAAGTTTCAGACTGGCTGGATGTCTCTTTTTGTCAGATGCCACAGTGTCAGGCTCAAAGCCATTTGTCATCCCTGAATTTCATTATCTGCTCCTTCCCTGTCTTTCAGTCTCACTTTGCTAGGACATTTGTTCACCGTTGACCTCTCTGACAAATAATACACCTTAATTATGTTGGCAAGAGGGGATATGTCATTCCCAGGCCACTCTAATTGTCTATCCGACAGGCATCCCGCCGCGGTGTGTAGCTTCCATGGTTTCTTGACCACGGCACTACATGGATCTCAAGCTTTCCCTTTGTCTA